>NC_137947.1:28053128-29445628 GCF_963969265.1 Rhamphochromis sp. 'chilingali'
CCTCGTAGTACCCTGTTCTTCCATCTTCCTCGTGCCATTAACTCTCTGTGATATAGTGGTTAGTTGCGGTTCTCAGTTTTGATTGGTCGAATCGCGTTAGAAGCTATTACAAAGCACCAGATAAATCTTTTTTTTTCTCCCCCTTCCAGACTTGAAATGAACGCTGCTGTCTAGAGTTGTGTAAAAGTGCCGTCATTGGAAGGGAAAACCAGAGCTTACAGTACCTTAATAATAATACTATTAAAAATCTATGTAAATGCTATTAAAAATGATAAATCTCACCAGCTTTCTACTCTCTCTTTAATGAGCAATTTTATTTATTCGCCAATTTCTTAATAATAACCACAGCACAGTCTCTGTGATGAGGGTGTGAGGATATCAAGTACCCCCACAGATCTACTAACATCTTATTATTAAAATAGTTTGGATTTCATGTTACTATAATCCTGGCACACCTTGACCACAAAAGCTAGCATTTTCTAATGAATGTGTACATTTTTATTAATAACTTATTGTTTTTATTAATATTTTTAGTTTAAAAAATATTTCAGTAAATCAGTCAAGAGGAAATGTTGGGGCCTGTTTTCCATGCAAATGAATCTACACTACAGGTCCAAGCTGCAGTATCATGCATAATTCAAGTGTGTGGATATAAATGAGATGTCATTATTGTGAAATTGAAATGATACAGTCCTTTTGTAAGGTGTTATAAGTGCATAAATGTTATACAAATTGGTCCTTTTAGCTTGTTCGTAGGTAGTTGCTAGGCGACATGATGCCATCATAATTTGTGATATAAAAGACTATTCAGGGTCGTAAGATGTACCTGTGTGCCGATTTTGAATGCTCATCTGTTCGAGGACAGTACAAATTTGTACATTTATGGAAGCGGGGTGATGGGACTGAATTAGAATAACCAGTATTACTAAATACATACTGCATATTAGTTAACTCAAAATTACTCCTTCCTCACAAAAAAGCGACTGCTTCCAGCTATAACTGCGCAGCTGTAATGCTACACTTACATCTGCTGCAGAGAGTGCTTGGATACCATTTCTACATTACACCCAAACAGCTTTTTTCTATACAAAAATATTGGAAAATATCAGCCAACAAACACATTTACAGTATACTGAGAGAAAGGCCAATATGGGCTTATAAATGTAATGATGAAAGAATTGGTGTCACAAAACTATATCAGTGTAACATCTGTGGGTTGAATCATTTCATTTTAGGTTCTGATATCTTCATGGGATTTATAGACAATAAGAAAAGACTTTTTTTTTCGAAAGTTCATGTGAACTTGATTTTTGTCTGATAAAGACGATAAACGGTGAAGCAGATAAGCACACTGTTGTTTTTAAAATGCAATCATTAATTTAATATTTTAGGAAACCTGCTTGAATAAAACGAGTAAACCTTTTTGTGTATTTCATCTGTACTGAAAATCTGTTAATGAAGGTTTACAACAAATGGTGATAATACCACTAACTTGTTTTGACATGTGACAAAGTAATCTCACTAAAGTCTGATTCTGTTTTCCTTTTTTTGTTAATATCATACAACCCTCATTGGTAGATGGAGTTTGCACTGTTTTCAATGGCTCGCTTTGACATTATATGCTGACATTTACATTCCTCTCTTTTCGTTATGTGTATTTTCTGCAACAATGCTGCTCTGTGGCTATTTTTGTACTGCGGTTTTTAGAAATCATTTGTCAGCGCAGCCAGTGCTATGACGTCTTTTTTTTTCTTTCTGTGGATAATCTGTCGACCACAGGAGTGCCCTTTTTTTCCCTTTGTATGTGGTATTTCAGGGCATGCTGACTCTTCGGTGCTTTTTAAGATATAAACTCGACCTCCAAATACAGCTTAGACATTTGGACATGCATCATGTAATACTATAGCAATGTGCCGTGCATATCGATTAATTGTTCTGGTTTTGTTTTGAATGACCTTTACAGTTTTCAAAAGCCCAAGAATGACTCTTTTGTTTGTTCTGTTCCAACATCCGTCATTATCACAAAGATAGTCAGATTACACTGCTTTTTAACTTTGAAAAGCAGCAAGTTGTCACAGAGTAGATATAATGTCTGAAAAATGATTTCCATTAAATGAATTATTAAAATATAGATTGATTTATTTGCATTGATCTCCTAATTATTGTTATTTTATTTAACACATTTAGGATCATAGGTTTTTTTTAGTTTAGCTTTTTGGGTAATGCGACAATTTTTGGAATTTTCCCCTGGTACACCACCACAGCAGACTCTAAATAAGAAAATCAAATATGTGACTGCATTTACTTCAAAAGGCTTTGGCATAAGTATTGGAAATTATGTTCAGAAATTACAAACATTTTTACACAATTTAAGCTAATAAAAGATCTTGAGTGTTGCATTTGATATTTTTACTTGAACTCTCTGGTCCAAAAAGATGCTAATGCAGTGGAAGGAAGCTATCATTAGACTGGAAACCAAAAAGAAACCTGTCAGAGCAATAGGAAAAACTTAAGTGGCCAAATAATCTTCTGCATTCTTTAAAATAATTAATACACTAGCCAGTTCACTAACACTGAATGGCCAGGAAGACCAAAAGTGGATGAAGTCTTTGTAGAATTATTTCCTTGCTTAAGAAAAATCCCATCATAATACTAGCTCAAGTAGAGAAGACTCTCAAGGGGGCAGGCATATCATGCCTCATGCCTTGAGGTAAACAGTGTTTACCTCAAGGCACTTTATACTTGATATTGTACTTTATATCAGCAAACACTTGGCGACAGTGGGAAGGAAAAACTCCCTTTTAATAGGAAGAAATCTCCAGCAGAACCAGTCTTGGGGAGGAATGACTGTCTGCAGTGACCAGTTGGGGGTGAAGGGCCACGTTTGACATTCGTAGTCCTTTCTGAAGTAACTTTGAGCACGTAAAACACCCTCAGATGAAGTTAGACTCCTAAATCCTTGGATGAGGAAGGGGAAGAGGAAGACTGACTGCATGGAGTCATATGAGTTTAACCTTTGATTTAAAATGAAAACTTCCCTGACAGTAGAAACCTTGGCATGCGATGGGATTTGAGTCAGGTCACTGGAGTTGAAGGTAAATACACACTTTGATCCACCAGCTCAGCCTCCACACTCTGACTTTGCACTTTGCAATTTCACTCTTAGACCTCTGACTGTATGTGCCGCTGCCTAACATATTTTTCCCATTTTTCATGCATTTAGTCATTTCTCACCATACCACATTTCTTCAGCTCTGTCTGTCACCCTTGTTTTATTAGACAACACATGAAATAGTATTATCTGTATGTATACACTGGCAAAATTTAGAAAGTAAAGACGCATTACGCCATGGGAACACTGCGCCCAATCAAATTTTAGATTCCAGCTTTGTCATATATAACACTGTAGCCTTTTTATTACACTGGTGATAAGACTATTTTATACAAGCAATAAAAGAGCAATAAACTGCTTGACAGCTTTCTTTACTCTGATGTTAAATCAGCTAACAGGATTTTTAAAAGGCAGAGACTTCTCTTCTGAAATCACTCTGGCCTCTCGTGGTTTATTCTTTAATTTTCTGCTCCTCCAGTCTCCTCTCAACTCGATCCCTTTCTTCTTCCTCCTACATCTCCCTCTTGCTCTCCTCCTCCTCAGCTCTGTGTTTTGATGTAATTGAGGAGGAGGTGGTGTGCAGTTCTCCCCCACAGCCAAGGGTCCAGTGAGCAGAAACGTCTAATCAGTGATGTCAACAGCCGACACTTTACAGCACTGCAATAGATGCTAGAAAAAAGACTGACTTTGTGGACTCGTAATGATTGTCTGAGCTCCTGACAACCAGATCACATTCATTTCAGCAAGGCTACAACAGACAGGAACTGTAAAGACACTTCTCTATACTAACCCCAATGCTAATGCAGGCATACTCTCGCTTTTCCCCTTTAATGTGACGAGGCTTGAAGTGATGAAAGCCCAAGAGGCTGAGGTGGAGATGTGAAGCCTCACACCAAGCTGGCTGTTATTTCTTTAACAAAACAGGCTGTAACACAGAAATGCTCAATAAACGGACCTCGCTCCCTGTCCTCTTCTCCTTCCATCGAGCAGTTTAGCTCCCGTCAGGGTTTGAAGGCTGATCTTCTTTTGGCACATTAACATTTAAATTAACATTCATGCGGTCACAGGTGTTCGTTTATTGGGTATTTAAAAATGGCTTCAGCTCAGCCAATCAGAGCCTAGGACAAGAAGTATCCATTTTATAAGTCATCATTAACATCGGCGAGCGGCACAGATGTCATACTCGCTGATGTTTCTGGGGAGCACTATCTGCGTTCACAAGTCTATTTCTGACTTTCTGGGATCTCGTCTCAATTATTTTTTTACACTTAAAGGCGGGCAGGACTGAAATCACCTCCCTATCTTTTCTTTATTATTGAAGGGGGAAGAAAAAACCTAATGAATAAACAGCACTTAAATGAGAGACAGAGCCCTGCACTGTCATCTGTAGAGCTTCAGCTCAGATGTCACACTTCAGTCACTGTGGATTACGTCTTTAAAAGGAGCCTCTGTGTGCATTTCTGTGTGCACATTTTCAATATATACGCAAGGCTCTTACTGAATTGTACTTCAGCCTTTACTCTATTAAGTGATTTTCTGAAAAAATACATACACTTAAATGGCTGTATGGTTATTTTGTGTTCAGCTCTGAATGCACACATTAGTTGAGAAGCTATTTGTTAAGATTTGTTCACATGTTATGGGGTGTATACAGTGGGGCAAAAAAGTATTTAGTCAGCCACCGATTGTGCAAGTTCCCCCACCTAAAATGATGACAGAGGTCAGTAATTTGCACCAGAGGTACACTTCAACTGTGAGAGACAGAATGTGAAAAAAAAAAATGATCCATGAATCCACATGGTAGGATTTGTAAAGAATTTATTCGTAAATCAGGGTGGAAAATAAGTATTTGGTCAATAACAAAAATACAACTCAATACTTTGTAACATAACCTTTGTTGGCAATAACAGAGGTCAAACGTTTACTATAGGTCTTTACCAGGTTCGCACACACAGTAGCTGGTATTTTGGCCCATTCCTCCATGCAGATCTTCTCAAGAGCAGTGATGTTTTGGGGCTGTCGCCGAGCAACACGGACTTTCAACTCCCGCCACAGATTGTCTATGGGGTTGAGGTCTGGAGACTGGCTAGGCCACTCCAGGACTTTCAAATGCTTCTTACGGAGCCACTCCTTTGTTGCCCGGGCGGTGTGTTTTGGATCATTGTCATGTTGGAAGACCCAGCCTCGTTTCATCTTCAAAGTTCTCACTGATGGAAGGAGGTTTTGGCTCAAAATCTCACGATACATGGCCCCATTCATTCTGTCCTTAACACGGATCAGTCGTCCTGTCCCCTTGGCAGAAAAACAGCCCCATAGCATGATGTTTCCACCCCCATGCTTCACAGTAGGTATGGTGTTCTTGGGATGCAACTCAGTATTCTTCTTCCTCCAAACACGACGAGTTGAGTTTATACCAAAAAGTTCTACTTTGGTTTCATCTGACCACATGACATTCTCCCAATCCTCTGCTGTATCATCCATGTGCTCTCTGGCAAACTTCAGACGGGCCTGGACATGCACTGGCTTCAGCAGCGGAACACGTCTGGCACTGTGGGATTTGATTCCCTGCCGTTGTAGTGTGTTACTGATGGTGACCTTTGTTACTTTGGTCCCAGCTCTCTGCAGGTCATTCACCAGGTCCCCCCGTGTGGTTCTGGGATCTTTGCTCACCGTTCTCATGATCATTTTGACCCCACGGGATGAGATCTTGCGTGGAGCCCCAGATCGAGGGAGATTATCAGTGGTCTTGTATGTCTTCCATTTTCTGATGATTGCTCCCACAGTTGATTTTTTCACACCAAGCTGCTTGCCTATTGTAGATTCACTCTTCCCAGTCTGGTGCAGGTCTACAATACTTTTCCTGGTGTCCTTCGAAAGCTCTTTGGTCTTGGCCATGGTGGAGTTTGGAGTCTGACTGTTTGAGGCTGTGGACAGGTGTCTTTTATACAGATGATGAGTTCAAACAGGTGCCATTCATACAGGTAACGAGTGGGGGACAGAAAAGCTTCTTACAGAAGACGTTACAGGTCTGTGAGAGCCAGAGATTTTCCTTGTTTGAGGTGACCAAATACTTATTTTCCACCCTAATTTACGAATAAATTCTTTACAAATCCTACCATGTGGATTCATGGATTTTTTTTTCACATTCTGTCTCTCACAGTTGAAGTGTACCTCTGGTGCAAATTACTGACCTCTGTCATCATTTTAAGTGGGGGAACTTGCACAATCGGTGGCTGACTAAATACTTTTTTGCCCCACTGTATGCTGGTGAGAAGGTCAAGTGTAAAAGAGCATTTCAGAGTATGAAAGCTAAAATCTGACACCTGATAAGAGAAAAAAGAGACAGTATAAAAGTACATTGACATTTTGGGGGTCTTTCATGATGGCAAGATGTTAAGATGACGAGGGCTGCAACTATCAATTATCTGTTATTCTGTTTATTTCACTTAAAAAGAAAAAGAAAACCACAGATAAGAGCTGATATTATATTTAAAAAAGCAGCAAACTGTCACAGTGCGTGACCAGTTTTTGGAAGACCTATTATTCACATCTTCAGCTCTATGTTTTTATTCTTGGTCTATATTAGAGTAACTTTGTGAGATTCACAATTCAAATTAATTTTTATTTGTCTTATATCGGCCAAAGATGGAACCCCACAGTCAAAGGAGCTTGCAAAGAAAAGCGTCTGGACTTCTTTAAGTTGCTTGAAGACGTTTCACCTCTCATCCAAGAAGCTTCTTCAGTTCTAAGGTCAAATGGTGGAGAGTCCCAGATATAAACCTAGTGGGAGTAACCCCCCATAGAGGGACAAAAGGACCCCCTGATGATCCTCTAATCGCCTGAGCCAAGGTGTGAAACTGGGTGTGGGTCCCAATCAGGCAGAGCTTCGGGTGTGTTCATTGTGAAACCTGGCCCCACCTTATCATGCGAATTCCTGAGGTCAGATGGCCCAGGATGTGAGTGGGCGTTAAGGCGTCTGGGAAGGGATCTCAAAACTGGATTGTAGATGGCAGAGAGTTGGTGTCGTAAACCCCCGCCTCTGTACGACACCAACTCTCTGCCATCTATAATCCAGTTTTGACACTATATAATCAGGGGGTCCTTTTGTCCCTCTATGGGGGGTTACTCCCACTAGGTTTATATCTGGGACTCTCCACTATTTGACCTTAGAACTGAAGAAGCTTCTCGGATGAGAGGTGAAACGTCTTCAAGCAACTTAAAGAAGTCCAGACGCTTTTCTTTGCAAGCTCCTTTGACTACGATGACCTGGATGACTGAGAACCTTCACAGACATGGAACCCCACAGTTCATCCACTGTCTGAAGCAAGCGGTTTTAGCTCCCCTCCCTTTAAGCAGTCTTACTTTAGATTGGCTGCCCCTTGTAAACAGAAGGTTTAAGCAACAAGTGGGTGGGGCTTCTTGCTTAATTTATTTATTTTTTTGTACTTTTCCTATGTCCCAGTTTTCCAATTTTGGAATGTTTTCTTGCTATTTTCACTCACTTGTTAGTTTTATTTAAACATATTACCCACTGGAATGTTTCCCAACCAACGTGCTGCAGCACACAGGTGTGCCGTGGAAGATTATCTGGTTCCACCTCTAAGCGATCGCCGTGAGTAACGGGCAGAACAATTACATTCTCTTCCAGTAGAGGGCAGTACAACTTGCTCCAATTAAATGGGTTTGCCAACTGCCAGTAAAACAGAACAAGATGAAGAAGAAATTACATAATAGTCATACTGTGAGACAACGCAGCAAGTAATAGCAATAGGTAAATAATGGAAAAGAGTCTGACCTGGGTCCTGATGAAAATTACGACCTAGATGAAGGCCCTAGCATGAGTAGTGGTCAGAAGAAAGCAAAAAAGGTATACTGGGGCCAAACTGAGCCAATTCCACTATACCTGATGCACGGGGAAAAATTATCAATATGCTTTTTGTGATGTTTTTGTTTGGTGGTGTGCTGTGTTTTTTTTCTAATGTGAAAATCTCCAAAAGTTTCGGAATACACGGACCTACTGTAACAGGGAACACCAGAAGCCCCCTGGTTACAGTAGGATGAAATGTCCCGTTGATAACAGTGATCGTGCATCTTGAAAAATTCAGTTTATTCAGGCCATTTAATTGTGGTATAAAGGAGTGTCCAAGCTCATCTATATGGCAATGAGTTGGGAGTTAAACTCATCTCACTATTATCATATTCCAGTCTATTATGTCATGGCAGATCTTGCTCCATTAACCACTATCTGTGCTTCTAACAGCCTGTACACTATGCCTTATGTACAGTTAATTTATACGAGGAATCTGTTCAACTATTGATTCAGTCAGGTAAATGTATGGCACTCAGTAAGCAAACCATATTTGTAGTTGTTGTTTTTTTTAAGTACATTTATCTGTAGTTTTAACCTCAGCTACTTTGTTTTGTTTTCTATTTCACTGAGCAATTTTTTTCTTTGCTATTTGTTCTGTTTATTGTTTTAAGTGCTGTAACACAGAAGTGGTAGAAAAAAGTACATCTTAAACTGTTATCTTACATCTTACTCTATTTTATTTCTCAAGCTCCCACACAACAAATGAAAAACTAAACCAAGGCCTAGGCTGTTACACTCTAATAAGTAAAACATTGGTTCAAATAAAAAAAACATGTTAACGTTTTCCACTAGAATTTTTGAGTTAAGCCAACTTCTGGCAGAATAACATTAATTCAAAGCAATATTTTTGAGTATGGTGAAGTAGCTTTTTTGGCCACAATTAAAAACATTCTTAAGTAAAATTAACTTAATAATTTTCGACTAGAACACAAAAATTTAAGTTGATCCAACGTGAATTTTATGTATAGTGAAGTTACTTTTTGGCCACAAAAAAAAACACATTCTGAGTAACATGAACTTAATAATTGTCAACAAATACACAGGAATTTAAGTTGATCCAAGATTATATTTATGTATGGTGAAGTAACTTTTTGATCAAAATAAAACACATTTATAATTAAAATGAACTTAACTGTCGGCATAAATAGTATTTATGTTGGTCAAATATGATATTTTGGTTACAGTGTAGTAATTTTTTGGTCCCACAGGAGATTCTATAAGGGTATTTACCTGTTTCCCAGCAGGCTAATTCGCTCCAAAATACAACCTTGATCATTTGGCTGTGTCTTATAACCATGACTACCGCGTAGGCAGGCTCATGCATGGTGGTGCCTGCCCACAAAGAAGTCAAGGTTCTAAGACCTTAGAAACTTGTCGATCACTTTTTTCCCCAAACGAACGTCAGCCTTAACATGGGCTGTGTGTGCGCTTGTGTCATGACCTTCAGAAAAAAGAAATGGATGTTGTGTGTATTTGTTTGAATGCGGCAGATGTGATGCCAAATACCTGGACATCAGCTAACGGACTCGTACCTGGTGCTCAGAAAGAATAGAAATTCAGACAGATGTATTCAAATGAGTTAGACCCATTTAATTACAATAACACACATCACAATTCTTTAACGTGCATGCGAAGTGCAAGATTTGTGGGCTTCAGTTTCCTAGAACACAAATTGCCCGCTGAAACTTAAGGAACTGTGTATTAAAATTGTAATAAAACCTACTACTTGAATCCTCTTTTTTTTACTTTAACATGTGACAGTGAATCAAAACAAAAGATGACAGGCTGCTATACATTAAATGCACTAATTTAAACATAAAATGAGCAAAGCTTCTTTCATTCAACTTTGTCAGCACTCTTACAAAGTATTCTTGATTCTCTTCCATATTTGACTTTTCACCCTCAAGATTAAGGCCAGCTAAAGAGGGCATTACACAAACTTTAAAACACACCAATACCCTCAGAACACAGGTCATGGGAGAAATTAAACGCATTCCTTAAAAATGTGCAAATAACAGCATTTAAGACACAGCAAACCATTAACTCAGAAGACTTAAGAACAGCGCTTTAAAATTTAGTAAAACACAATGAAGTAGTGCCAGAAATGCAGGAATAAGGTTTTTGTGAAACTCACTCACGAATGGTCTATCAAGTCTGCTCTAGAAAATACCAAACTAAAGATTCATTACTTTAGAGCTGGCTTTTTGTCCATCAAGCTCAAGGCATAGCTTTTGAAATACCTCAAAGGTAAATTTCAGCTGCTTGGGATAGGTAAGGTTCAGAGCGTAGATTACTCCCATCATCAAAGCACAGGATCTGGCAACATCAATCCTCTCCAGGATCTTGGATCCCTCAACGATGATGGTTGGAGGCCCATCACCAATGATAGCAATCTTCATGATTTGCATTGCAAGGTCTGCGTTGAGCTCCTCCTCATCCTTGTAGGAGAAATTAAATGTTAGGATGTATAAAATACATAGCTCAAGCACTTCAGGATGACGTGCATAAGGGAATGAACTACTACAGGTAGGAAAATAAGCTAAAACAGGTTGTCTTTTGTGTTTTTCAGTGATTTTACTTTGTCATTCTGTAATTTTTAAAAGCTAAATTAAACCATAATCCAACATTTAAAATAAAAAATGTCTTGTTTTTCACAGTTTTGTTTTTCCACTTTGAAAAGAAAATCTAATAAATCATTTTTAAGGGTTATTCCACTTCTAAGTGAAATTTTATCTATTGCCATATTGCCACAGTTAGAAAGTGAGAAACAAGCCTTTTGTAAACAGCACACTAATTCTCCTGATCCGGAAGCAATCCATTTGCTTTAGCAGAGCACAAACAATGGAAGTGAATAGCAGGTGCTAGCATGTTGTGTGCAAAAGTGATTAAAATGACTAACAAAAATGAAAACAGTAATGAAAACAAATATTTCTTGGGAGCTCAGTAATCATGTTCACGGCAAATGAAAAGTGCAAAAGTAACACGGAAGATTTGCAGAAGCTGATTTAGACTTGAGACTACATTGCAGTTACGACAAACACCGCTGTAAACATCCACTGCATGGTGCATGGATATAACGCAACAGTTGGAAAAGCCTCCAGCTTCCATAAACAAACACACACAGCCACTACTATACAAGCATGGTAAGCTGCAGTAACAATGGATGGGTCTTTGATTTGTTGAAGAAATATTGCACAAATAGCATGTTGGTTTATAGACACTGGTCGGCAGTGGCTTCAACTGCTGTGTTATAACCATGTGGAGGCTTACAGCAGTGCTTTGTCGTAATGTAGTCCCAAGTCTAAATCGGCTCCTGAAAATCCTTCATGTCAATTCATACTTTTCATTTGCAGTCAGCATGATTGTTGAGCTCCCCAGGAATACTTGGTATCATTATTGAGTGATTTTAATCACTTTTGCACACAAAATGCTAGTACCTGCCATTCACTTCCATTGTTTATGCTCTGCTAAAGCTGCTGCCAGATCAGGAAAATGACTGCGCTGGCTACAAAATTTTTTATCCTGTGTGTTTATGTTGCACCTTATCACGGAAACAGGTTTCTATTCAGCAAATTATGTTCAATGACAATGGCAATAAACATCTTCAGATTGTAATTCTGAAATGCTTTTTTCTCACTTATACATGGCAATAGACATATCTTCACTTAGGGTTGGAATGTCCCTTAACTCATTCAGTGCCAGCCACTCTCAGATTTCATACTCCCCTCAGTGCCAGAGATATTTAGCTTTTTCACTGATTTTGAAGGCTCACAGAATATTTTGTTCTATGACTATGTGAATTCTGAAACCACCATGACAAAAATGAGTCTCTCTTCTTTCAGCAGCAAAAAAAAATGTTTCTACCTCTGTTATTTAGAAATCTGCAGTAGAAAAGAGAAACTTTCATGACAAAACACCTGTTTCTGGATCAAAAGCGCTTTGTGTAAATAGGTTTTTCTAGCAGATCAGTGACTTTGATGTAAATATTTCGTGTTTCAATGATTCATGCAACATCTCAACTATGTTTTACTACTATGAAGTAAAAAAATCACCTGTAAAAATGTACTTTTGGCAGATTATTTTTTGTATAAAAATAGTTGTTTATAGACAATTTCAACATTTGAAAAATATATAAGAAAAAAGCGACTGATTTATGATTCAGAGAGTCTGTGTGTGTGTGTTACTCCCGCACAAGTGAGTGCGCGACTTAGTCTGTTCACCCCCCACCCGGCCATCGGTTCGTCTATCAACAATTTCTGTGCGTTTTATGCAGCAAATCGTTCATTATTCTGGTCCCTGCTGCCTTCAGAAGTTTCTAACAGGAGATACTGGTCAGATAAATCCGGTTCATGTTCACTGGAATCGCTAGAAAAACCATGACGTCAGGCTGCAGACACCTCAAGCTCGAAATGACGAGCTGGATCAAAAATCGCGCCACAATACTCGTTCTCAGTAGAGCCGACTGTCACGCTGGTGGGATTTTATCCATGTAATCAACTCCACCACCTTCTCAATTCAATAAAAAGCTCAAGAGGCGTCTATGGCACTGAGCATTCGGATTCATTTTGACGTCTAAAGACGTCTATGGCACTGAATGACTTAAATACTCAACCCTGAACAGAAAATCCAATGAACAAAACACAAAGACCCAACAGAGACATGCATTCAAAACTAAACAAAAAATTAAAAACCAACTCAAGTACTTGCGCTGTATTGTTTGAAAAGATCCTCCTCCTTCTCTCCAAGATAGACTATGAGGCAGCGAATAGCAATTTCTCTGCGCTTTTCAACTGTGTTGTCCTGATTGATAGAAAAAAATAGAAGGTGTTCAAAATACTCTTTTTCAGTGGAAAATGTGCCCACATTACAGAACTGGCAACAGAAACTGAGTATTTCAGAGGTTCTCATTGTTGAGTGAGTTGAGTGTTTCCTTGATCTGTGTGATTTTTGGCTACCCCATGACTTAAATGAACAAAAACAATCTAGGTAAGGACATGGCAGAGGCTGTACACTGGGGATATGGCGTAACCTATAATGTTTCATCAGCTCTTCCTTAGTGGAGGTTGCAAATTTACAGATTTTGCAAGGCCAATCCATACTTCATGATTCTGAATTACTCAATTCAAGCTTACTTGTTAAAGCTTACTTCAGAAGGTCCCTTGGTATTCGATACCAGGAGAAGATGATGGTTTGAGCCTTTGTCCTGGCAAGAAACACAGCAAAGTAACTGAATATTTCGGTGAGATTCCCACTTTCTTTAGAAGGCTGACCACGTCTTAACTGGAACCCCTAGATCTGCAACGCCAGGACAGTGTATAACACCAGAAAGTTGTGCCTGCACAAAAATACAAAAGATGGTATTTTCAACTTCACCTGTGAGTCTTCAATACAATGAATAAGTTTCACCTGTCAAAGCTGTGTGAGCTAGAACCAAACATTCAAAACTACATAGACCTGAATACACTGGGTGCTGGAAGGCCTAACGTGGCTTTCCATAGATCAAATATACATAGAGGTGACATGGACTGGGCCAGTCTGTTGGAGCGTGTATCCCCAACGACCGCGATCTTGGAGGGGTCTCCACTCGCCCCCAGTGCATGTATTTCTACTGAGGAATGTGTTAACTCAAAAAATAAATAAATAAAATTATATATATATATATATATATATATATATATATATATATATATATATATATATATATATATATATATATATATATAGTTTTTTTTTTATCAACAAAAGCAAACATAAGGTGTGGCATGACAGGACAGAATCATTTCTGACAGTAAATACGAAAAAAAAACCCCAAACTTTTTTATACACAAGCTACAATGTCAATAATCCCACTTGATCTGTTTTCATTTCATTCTCCAAAACCAAATTGGAATCAATGCTGAGTCAGCAGCTATGGTCATTTTTGTGCACCCTAGTGTTGCAAAAACTGGCATACTACTGAAACCATATGTGGGATTATTGACCTTTCTTGCCTTATCTGTTTGGAAAAATATTTAAACATTTTCCTTATTTACCATGGGTGAATACATTCCTCAGTAGAAAAAATGCACTGGTGGCGAATGGGGACCCAACCAAGATGGCGGCCCGCTATTGATTTTTTTCTTACTTTCAACCTTTATTGAGGCATATCAATGTTACAGCCAGTGCCAATGCACGTCGCCTCTACGTCTCTACAAAACACGGAAAGTACCCAAAAATTAGGGACAGCTAACTACCCTACCATATGCGGCACAGTGCACTTAAGTCTGGTCTTTTACCTGTGAAAATAGGCCGAGCAGCCGGTGAAGAACCGCTCTTAGCGGTCAACAGACACACCGGACTAATGGCGACCGCACTTCCTGCGCAGAAGCCAATGGGGTTGAACTTCACCCCGTAACGTTACGAAAATTTAGAAGCGTTTCTTAACAATTACTAACATAAAATGCTTCCCTTCAAAAAATAAATTTCACATTTCAAAAATAAAATCACAGTGAACACAACTTAGCTTGGCTAGCTACGTTAGCATAGTAGTTTGCGCCGGGGCGAACAACGTCCGCTATCTTTTAAAAATTATAAGACAATTACAGTGGTCTGCATTAGAGTAACGTCAGTGTTAAATTTTCCAAAAAGAGCCCAACAATTTATGCTATCGCGGAATTAGCTGCTGTGTGTATATTAAAACACACAAACGCGGGGGCAAGCTAAGATGTATGTTATGTATGTTACGTCGTTGTTTTAAAGTAAACTAACAAAATCCAGAGCGACTGCAGATATGTGTAATTTCGCATAAAATTACTCACCGTTCGCGACGAACACAGCTCTTGATAAACCTTGAACACGTGCTGTTGAATATGTCCGCTTGTGTAGAAGAAGGGAACTGTGAGCTGTTTACACGTCATCAAGTTGTATTTTACATCGACAGAACTTAAAATTATATTGTTTTTTGATTAAAAGAAGATTTTAAATTCAGACAAATCACGATTATATATTGAGTAAAGAGGCATAATTTATGTGTCACCCGAACTCAATAAAATAAAAATTTTAATTAGGAAGTCTAACAGTATTTATGAACTTGATTTTTCATTTCACAACAACATATATATGTAAGTAATGACTAAAGATCCCATTAATTACTTTTTAGAGTGTACAAGCAAAGAAATCCCATAAAAGCATGTAGTTATAGTAAAAATGTGCAAGTTTTGCAGCTCCCTGGTAGATTCTACAAACTAAGTTTTATGACAGCAAAATCACTGCCAGCACTTAAGAGGAACAACTGAGAGACTTTGACTGCAAGATGAAAGGGGAGGTTTTAAAACATATCATAAAGTACTCAAGACAAATCCGACCTGTCCACCTACCTGTAATGTAATTTGAGAGACTGACAGTCAGCACATTAATGTCACACCAGCTGAAGGACTGAAGGTCTATGCTCAACCGCCAAAGAACCACAGTAAAGCTCTCACATGAGGCCCATTCATCCACTCTGCTGCTGAACCATAATCACTTCGCTGCTCCGCGGCTGGCCGGTGTAATCGCCACCTGTGCTGACAGCGCTGGCAACGGGAACAGCAACCGCAGCCAGGAAGTGCATCAGCATTTCACCACCACACCGCGATTAGAGCACACACTCTGTACTTCATTTCATGGCATAAGAGTCTGTGAGATTTCTGTTCCACAGCTGTGAGAAAGCAGTAAAAACAATAAAGTGTGAGTTTTGCAGGTAAAATGTGAGAACTGACTGTTGTTGGCATTATGCTGCTCTAAATAATTTCCTGCTGATTTTTTTTAAAACTGTTTTGACATTTACATTAATACGAAAGTCTAATTCTCCTTTTATTGAAAAAGTAAAGACCCCAAGTTATTCTTAAACTACACAATATTGCTTTAAATCATCAGACTGATCCTTCAGGAGATTTTGAACGTATAGCTTTTAAGGTCTGCTATAGAACTACCATACATTAATAAATACATAGGTAAACACGATGGATTCCCATCTTACATCACTTCATGTTGAGAATTATCACTGGTAGCATGATCGAGGCATGATCGAGACATTTGACTATGACCGAGAGACCAGGAAGCAGTCTTTGCGGAGGAAGATTTCAGAGTCCCCAAGCCAGAAGGACAATTTTCTTCAGCATTGTGCTCCATCTGTCCACAGGGTAAGAGTGTCAACACTATCATCTAACATAACTGTAACATCGTGATGCCTCTGAGGGAAAACACTGGTTGCAAAAATCTCAGATGTGACACGCCAGCAGTTGGGTGATCCATCACAACACTGCACAAGTTTTTTTGGAGCTACAAGTATCACTGCCCACTCGTCCTCTTCACCAGATTCACCCTCATGAATGAAATCCAGGTGTCTTTCACACAGCTTTGTGTGAAAGCTGTGTGAAATATATATATATATATATATATATATATATATATATATATATATATATATATATATTTTTTTAAGAAACAGACGGGCAGTTTGTGTTCTGATAGTGAAGAATTTGGGAAAAGGAAATTGCTGCATCAACACACAGAGTCACTAAGTAACCATTTTGTTTTAGCTCATGGTTTAGCCAAATGCTGCCAATAGGTTCTCTTCTTTTGGAGTTCACTGCATCTTGTTCCTTATTTTCTGTCATATAAACATAACATAACATGAAATTCAGTTGTGGACATTTATATTAACTATTTTTTAGCATTTTGGCCAAAAAGCTCAGACTCAGAAAGCTCGAATTCTATGTGGTCATTTACTCCATGCACAGAATAACACAAAAAATGTTGTTCCGAGGCAAAAATCTGCCCAAACCCAAACAACCTTTTAAAATGAACATATGTTCAAAAAAAAAATAGTCTATTGGCGTAGTATTACCAGCATACAACAAGCATACCCAAGCATATAAATTGCTGACTGGGCTGAGTTATTAATAAATGATGTAACTGGTTAAGTTTATTTGCCTTTTTAGCATGAAAATTGGTTACATTTCAGTCTGTTTCTGGAAGCCAAGTGAGGGGCAGCCAGTCAGAAGGAAGCAGGCACATATATGGGGAGACTGGCCTTAAAGGACAGGAGATAAAGTGGCTTGTTTCAGACAGAAGATGAATCGAAGGCCTGCATGAAACCCCAAGATGAAAGAAATATGGATTATTTTGAACACTGGTATGTGCAAAGCTTTAGACCAGAAAATAAACATAATAGGCCCTTTAATGTCAAATCAGGCAGTGATTCATAAGTTATTAACTTTGTGGGTTTTCTGAGAGGGTTTTATGGCGGGGGTAAAAACACTTCGCACTTGTTCATTCGGGAAGGTTCCCCTGCAAAAAAAGTCATCCTTGAAGCGTTTTTCTCTCTTAAAAGTGAAACATGAAATAGCATCAAAGGCAAACACAAATCCCATAGTTGCCTAGTTTCTCTGCCAGTCACATAATCAAACAGCTTCTACTGTCTGGTTCTTGCAGCCGACGAACATTTTGCAGCCCTTCAGACATTTTTCCTTTTGTCTTTTTTTAAGCTCCTCGTTATGACACTCAGTGACAGCAGTAATTCTTGGTTGCTCGACAGATCATTTGGTCCCCAGTTTGTTTCGCTTCGCTAGTAAAAATATTGAGAGATGTTTCCGACGTTTTTTGATGGCATTGAGGAATTTATTTTCACTTTTTTTTTCTCTAGCAGCAAAATGCATTACCTCCCCCAGTCAGAAACTACTGAACATTAACCTGATCTTCCCATTAACTTTAAGGGCTGGCTAAATCTAAACGACACACCATAAAGAGACTTGAAGAACATCGTGAGCCTAGCACCATTGAGGGTACTAATGACCCATAATGCAGTGTCACACTGGTGCTCTCTACATCCGAAAAAACTATATCTGAATAGATTAGTGTCTCGTCCTCACTTAGAATATGACCACAAATGCAATTTTCAAAAATAAATGTAGCTGCACGTTTGGGTCAGTACTAAATGAGAAATCCAAACTGCCCTTCAGTCTTTAATTTTATCCCCAAATGTTTTCATTAAAGGAAATAGATCGTTTAACTGAAAAAAAAAACAAAAAAAAAAAACAAGTCAATCCAGCTTCTTTGGTCGATCATGGCAAAATCAAGATTCTGCTAATGATTTCTCTTTTTTTCGGAGAGCAGTTTAAATCCATTGCACTCTCAGACAGGCTGGATTTGACTCTGTGCCACACGTTGTGTAACTGGGTTTTAGGCTTCTTATGGAGAAGAAAACAGGTGTTTGATGAAGCTTTAAAACAGTTGGTTATTGAGCACAGGAGCTGCTCAAGGTTGTTCCGCCATCCTCCGTTGTAATTTCTGCACAATTGGTTGTGTTTATCAGGCTGAGTCTGTAAAGTTGTTTAAGCTCACAGAAAATGCCGCTGTTGTTGGGCTGATTGCAGATAATGAATCACTTTGCATAGCTAGCACTGAAGCACAGTGGAGAGGTTTTCAATCCGAAATAACCTTTTGTTTCGCCTGAACAGGAGCAACACTGAGAAAGAAACTCCAGGCGAGAAATGAGATGCAATCAGTCATCCTAAATGAGCAGAAAAGTGGAAAGGCTAGAAAAACTTTTTAAGTTCCTCAGCGCTAAAATACTGTCAGCTTTGAAACTGGAGAGCAATGTTGACAGCGTGGTGAGAAAGACCCATCAGAGATTCCACTGACTCAGACGACTACAAGATGTTTGATGAGTTTCTGGCAGCCATGACCCATTTCTGCAGTAACAGGAGTGATCAAAAATGTTAGAACAAATGTTATTGCTTTCTGTTGCTTCCCTGTGGTTTGGGGCTTTCTGAGTCTTGACTTCCTGTGAGAGGAAACATTCACCCATTCTGCTTAGCCATTACCAACCATCCCAGTGTGTGTCGGTGCACCGCACACAGGCAGAGTAATGCCTTGAGGATCCCACTGTTGTTCTGCTTCCTTGAAGTTAATGTAGTAATGCCACAATGGTATAAGCCTTCGTTACAAACAGAAGTCATTTAAGGACATATTTTCTTGGTAAACATTAGGAGTAAAATTAATTCAAATAGTCTCTGTCAGAATTGAAGAAATTAACACAGTGAAGCATAAAAATCGCCAAAGCTACAGATAAAATGTTTAAGACCCACCAGAGGAAGGATTACATGCTCCTTCACTGGCTGAGGTAAGTCTCTAAAACCCTTAAGATAATGTCTAAAAGTAATTTTCATCGAGGACATATTTTATAACCCCAGCAAATCAGAACCTGCAGAGCAGCTCGAAGAGATACTTCTCAGATAAATGTAGCCGTAAAAGACAAAGTAAAATAACTTCCCACTTTCTTTAAAAAAGGAGAAATTGTATTTACCACCCACAGCTCCAGCCGAGGATGCTAATAAGCTTAAAGTCCTAAACAGAACGGATGGGGAGTCTCATGTTCCTCGGAGTCATAGAGCCTTTCAGCCCAGCAAAGATAAATACATACATTAAAAAAAGCGCAAGCCACCTTTCAGTCTTGAGGTTTTTCTCTAAATTTATCCTCCGAGTGATATTTCACCATCATCAAGAGCGCCAAATCCATCTCTATAAAAATGAAAATTGCTCTTTATATGTCTGTGTTTAAATTTTTCACATGTATTAGATTATACAATGCAGCAGACAGAGAGCAGCATTCAGTGCTCATAACTAAATTCTGTGTATTATTATTCTGCCGAGTTTCTATAAGCTATGAGCTGGGGTATATTATGCTGTACCCTTGTTATGGTGCTCTATTGACAGAATTTGATATGTATTTATTATTTTCCAGTATAATAAAATCCCATCTGCTTCAATAGCTAATATAGCTAACAGTTTCTGTGAACAGCAGCACTCTGTTTGAAAATGTTATCAATCCACTAAATGGTTTTTATCAGTCCCATATTGTGAGTTGGAACCCTCCTCTGCCTACTAGAAGGTTCTTATCACATCTTATCACATTCTGTGGGGTCATTTTGCCTTTCTGAACAGATGAATGGTAGAAATGAATGGTGTGTTCTCAGTTTAAAATAAAAGAAGCCGTATCTGGATGCTGGAGGGCTGGAAGTTTTTCAGTCCGCTCAACTTCTTTTTCCTGCCGCTCCCTTTAGCGGTCATCAAAGCAGATTATCTGACTCCATCTCACCCTATTCCTATCATTCTCCTCTGTCACACCATCCCTGTGTTTGTCCTCCATCACTAAATCTATCCGATCTTCCTCTTTTCCTCCTGCCTAGCAGCTCCATATTCAACATCCTTTGTTTAATATCCACCATCCCTCCTCTGCACATCCAAACTGTCTCAGCCGTGCCTCTCTAACTTGGTCTCCAAACTGCTCAACCCGAGCTGTCTGATTTATTTGTTTCTAATCATGTCCATCCTAGCCACTTCCACTGAGAAATCTTAACATCTTCATCTACTGCCACCTCCAGTTCTGCGTCCTGTCTTTTGTAAGTGCCACTGTCTCCAAACTACATATCAAACCAGGTCTCACTGCTATCTTCTAAGCCTTCCCTTTCACTCCTTGTGTCAACCTTGACACTCGTCTCCACCCACTCTACCCTACCGACACTTTCTTCTTCACCTCTCTTGTGCACTTATCATTACTTTAGATGGTTGACCCAGGGTATTTAAGCTCATCTTCTTTAAGTACCACTACTCCTTTCACAAGATATTTGATTAGGTGAGGCATCAAAAGTTAGTGGTAACTAACTTTGTTAGTTTTGGTAAAAAGATCATCTCTTCACTTAAAACACATACATTTCTGAATTTCAAAGCACATTTTATAGAGGCACATTTGCCAGCTTATGGTAGTCATAGTCCAGTGGACACATCAGAGAGCAACATGAGGTTCAGTATCTTGTCCAAGGATACTTGGCCATACTTGGCTAGGCATTCATACTGGAGATTGGAGCAGCTAGAGATTGAATCACCAACCTTCCCATTAGGAGATGACCTGCTCTACCTCCTGAGTTAAAACCACCCTGGGTGGGGTACAGTAACACCATGGAAAAGTGGTTGGAGATGCAGTGCAAATAAAATTATTGTACCATGTTCAATGAGTCCTTGCCTTCAACATTTAAAGGCTGAACCATGAGATAATTGCTAAAATTTCTTTTCTGTTTTTTTTTTGAAAATGGAGTGTTTACTGAACCTCCTGACAAATTTAAGAAAAAAAAGAATTAAATATTAATTTGTCTTATGTGTGCTACATTAGGCATCCTTTTTTTGCAATTTATTTCTTAAAAATGTAAAAATCTACATGATACACTTGGCGTGAAAGGATTAAAATGATTGATTCAAAGACAGGGATCCAGATTTGTGACCACTTGCAGTTGGTTGTGATGTTCAATGCCACTTTGGTGAATCAAGATGAGAGTAAACCAGCAGTAAAAGAGAGTCTGTCTGCTACCAGTCTAATTCGACTGCCACTGTTTTGATGCCTCCCACCAGGCAACCTGTGCATTCGCCTTGTAATCTAAAGTAGTCGCCCAGAGATTGAAGCTGTTGCACACAATTTAGTGACCACCGCGACTTCTAGCAACTGGTCTCCAACACCAAAATAATTCAGTGCAGCGACCAAACAATCACTCATTTTTCCCAGTTGCAAAGAGGTTGCTCTCCTATTTTTACTTTGACTGAGTCTGAACACATTTACTGCTCATATTTTACATGCACTTCTTAACATGATCTCTAGAAGTTTTTACATCACCTGTGTGTCTCTCCGTTTGTGGCTGATTAAATTGCATAATAACAGCCTGCTACTAATAACAACTGATCAGTGCCATAATATCTGAATCAGATGCGAGCTTCAGGGTCGTAGCTATGTAAATTTTCTTCTGACACATTCCATGTCACATGTGGATGATGTAGCCTCAAGCAGAGATGAATTTCAGACTACAGCCGTCTGCTAGGCTCACTTTTTCTGACGTCACACTTCCAGATTGTTTTCAAGCTCGTAGTCATTAGCATCAGCCAGCAATTTATGAGACTTGGCTCAGCTCCCTCTGGAGCATCAAAAGGCTTTATACGTCTTCTATGTGAAATATGTAGACCTCTGACCTGTCAACAGATTTTAAAGTGTTGTTCCCTTACACTCGTGTGCTGAGCTGTTAGTTGATATATATACAGACAAAACATGTGCGTAGGGGCCCGTGACTGCCAAAGGCCCTGTTGCGCAAACATATTTTTCCCTTCTGCAAATATAAATTGATACATTTGGTAATTATAGGCCTCAGTACTGTCGCAGTGCATAACAATCAACTCTCTGCCCTCCGAACATAAGATTCTTCTGTGTGCTTTTCCAGCACTGCCCAGTTGGCTCAGTTGGTTAGAGCTCATCTTTACCAACATCAGACAACGTTTTGCATCAGAAATGGAAACAGACCTGCTTATATGCGTAACTGTAGCAGCTTTTTGATGTAAAACACATTAGCAATCGTAAAGACATTTTACACAAAATGGACCAAACGCATCCAATATATGTCATCCAGTCCTTTGATCTGTTTTTTAATGTCTGGACTTGAGAAATTTTTGTTGAAATCAAGAGAAATCAAATGACAATTAAGACATGATGGCATTTCCAATTTTGTGAAAAAGGCTTTTTTCCTGTTTCAATATCACAATGCGTCTTGTGCCACATGTCAGGTAAAGAAAAGGTTTGGCCTTCTCAACCCTTTAACCCCATCCAAGAATTTTACAATGACCTGTATCGCCGCCTGTAAACCCGCTCTTATCGCCAAAATGCAATTGACCTTATAGATACTCTCGTTGCTGAACAGAGGCAAATCCCTGCAGCCAGGTTTCAAAATCTGGCAGGACTGAAAACAGAGAGTGGAGGCTGCAGCAAATAATAAATTGCTTTTTGTAGCTGTTAATGAGACTTGTGCAGTTCTCAGCTGGTGATTTGGCCCACTCCTTTTAAACAAAATCCTTCACCAGGCTTGATGGGTGCCCTTTTATTAGCTGTGAGTTTCAGCTTGTTTCATTCAGGATCTATCAGATTAATATCATGCGTCATAGCAAGGCAATTCATAACAATTAGTCTTTGTTTTTCATCCATGTATGCAGGGAACATGACCTACAACTGAGGCAGACTCTATAACGCTGGGCTGATAGTTTTCCGATTTCCTTGTGTCCTGAGCCAACTGCTCCAGAGACACCAGATAACACAGCTGAGCCTCCTCTGTGTTTCACAGTAGGGGTGCTGTTTTTCTTCTCTGACAGATTCTCTTTTTATCATTGCATGAACACAGGACTTATGAAACTTGAAGTGACAAAAAACACTAATTTTGTTTCATCTGTTCCAGTGACATCCTCCCAGAAGCCTTGTCAACATGCATTTTAGCAAACTCCAGTTGGGTTTTTTATGTTTTTCTTTTAAATGTGAGGATTTTTCTTCCACAGAGCCCACTTTCCCTCAGAAAGCCACATACTGTGCAACCTTGAAGACTTTTAATTCACCACTCAAACCCTGCTTTAATCAGTCTGGTGGGTCAGTGTCTTGTAGCCTTTACCACAAGCATGCTTGTCAATTATTTTCCTTTCCTCAGTCAGCAACTGTCTTTAATTTATCTTGTTAGGATAAAGCAGTATGACAATGAATGTTTTTCCCTATTTAAAAAGCACTTTTTGCCATTGAAGATAAGTGCAATAATACTTAAGGACAATTGGAATTATTAAGATTTTTCTTCAAGATCTCACTTATAGTAAATAGCAGCCAGTTGCTGCTAATCAAATACATTTGATTCATCAATCATCAGCAAGTGTGGCCACCTCTGCAAAAGCAGAAGTTTGGTGAGTTTGCTGGTCTGGAGCATTCAGGTATGTGTTAACACATCTCATAATCTTCCCAGGAGTTGATGTGTCAGCAAATTCACCCCAAGGTCAGACTGTGGTTGGAGAAATAGCAAAAAACCCAAGAGCTACATGTCAGACTCTACAGGCCTCAGTTAGCATGTTAAATGTTAGAATTCATGACAGAATGAATAAGTATGGACAGTTTTGAAGGCTCTTCTCTACCAAAAAACAATATGGAAGAATGGGTCTGAACAAGCCACTTTTTCTGGAAGAATATTCTTTGAAAATATGAGACCAAAGTAGAATCATGATTCTGGCTGGTAATGGTTGAAAAACTGTAAATAATATTAATAATAATAATTTTTGTAGAGAACAAACAAATTCAGTTATGAAAATATTAATACATTACTGATTTGTGCATGAAATGTTTATATGCATGGTTTATGCATTAAGTTGTGCAGTGGTCCAATCAAAGCTCAGACCTCAACCTGACTAAAATGCAGTAGCAGGACTTTGAGATTGAGGTTTGCTGGCATTATTTAATTAAAAGTAATCTACTGAAACTAGCACTGTAAAGAAGGGTGGGCCAGAACTCTGTTCTCTGTCAATGTACGTACTAAAAAAATCTCAGCTATGGGCGTAAATATTGTAGTAGAAAGATGGCGAAGCCAAACACCTGCTAAGTGTCATTGGAAAGTGATTGCACATTAAAGTCACTCCGACACAATGTTTTAATTATTTATTTATTTATTTATTTTAGCAAAGACGGGAAGCACTATCTAACCACATGCTCTCAAAGTTTTTACAGCTCCGCGGGCTTTTCTCTTTTACTCAAGTAGGTTGAAGTTACATGAACATGATAAACTGATGGTTTGCCCAAACATCTGGCTTTTTTTTTTTTAAAGTGATTCATTGGAGTGACTTTTGTGCACAAACTGACATTATTTCTTTTTTGAACATGCTGCGTCCTATGTTTTGGTGGTATTGTTGGTTGAAGTTAGCTCATGGCACATATGATATAAGTCCTCTGGAGTTCTTCCTATGAAGGTGCCAAGGAAGACCTAATAATATGCTAACTACCCAGTTAGGTACATTGAGTACTTGTTGATCTTATTAGATAAAGTTTGCTTATTTTGAACAATGACAGAACATTTAACCAAAGACATGAAGATGACTTTGCAAGTGCAAGTAAGTAGAATTAGCAGTTAACATCACTAGTTTTGAAGTATTCTCAAAGTAGGCTACTTGTAAATTAATTATTTTGCACACAAAGAGAGTGTCCTGCATAGTTCCAAAGGTATTGCATTTCAAAGTAGGCCTAAGCATGCTAAAAGATAATGGAAATCATTAAAAGTTTTTATCAAGTTAAAATTATTAGTTGCACCTCACCTTAACAAAAAGGCTCAAATATGTTTTAGTTTGAATTTGTTTCACTAGGAATTGCTTGAAACTGATGGTAAGGGTTGCTGACACCAGTGGTAGAAGGGTGGGTCATCCATACACCTGACAAACGTTTAACAAATATACTCTGTGTTAATGCCTTCTATGGATATATTATTATACAATGACGCAAGTGTTTGTGTTTTTTTTTAGCAAGCACTGTCTTATAGTTCTTTTTTTGGTTTAGTTGTGATTAGCTTGTGTTAGACTACACAAAAGGAAATATCTGCAGCTTGTTTTTCATCATCAGTGTTCTTCACGCTTGATAGAACGATAGTTTGCCCAATAATCAGCAAGTTATGTTTTTGAAAGTGCCTGCCCTTTTTCAAACTGTTTCCAAGCAGGATTTCTGTGACCAGCCATCTGGTGTGTCAGACACAAAGAAGGAAGCATTTGGTTACATTTGTACATGTCCCAAAATTGCGTACACACAACATTATAAATGAATGAATCTGAATTTAACTGGGTAAAACTGGCAATTTACTGTGTTCCTGGTAAAAACATTTTTACATATAAATCTCTTACATATAAATATTTCTACAGGACGCGAGCGGCTTTCTAGCTTTGAGTGCTTCTGCTACAGAATTTATTTTTGTCAGAAAATATGCATTTTTCAACATATTTTGTTTCTAATTGAGCCTGAAGACAGTGAAAACAGCAGTTTCTGTTCAACCTACTCTCCATGCTCCCTGTGCACAATGACCCACTGCTGAGGTTTTCTTAACACATTGTTGAGTAGTTTCTGTGGTTGGAGCAAAGGAAGTGGACCATAATGTAGTGCCGCTGATACACCAAGAAAGTCTATTAACTCATTCACCATAAAGTGCCTGCCTGACTCGAGACATCCATCAACCCTTTCTGCCAAGTGCGGGGAGAAAAGTCAAATCACGGAGGCTGTAAGAAGCTGACTTCAGGGCCGAAAGATCACACGCACTCTTTGTGAAACTAATTCCATATGGTTGAGTTTTAATGTCAGAAGTTTCTTTGTTGGTTTTTAAAGGTCACTGAAGCAAATTACTGAGAACCGTTGATTCAGTAATGAGGTGAACTTGAATCGTCACACTCGCTGCATTTGTTACTTCCATACCCTAAACACGCTCACACACAGATGGAAACACTGTATGCATGTACACACTAACATAGCCCAAGGTGTTGAACATGTTGAATTTTGCTGCTATTTTAGTCATTGAACATGATGGTCGCAGCTGTCGGTGGGCCCTCTGGACACATGCACACACAGCCACACATGCATAAGGTCTCAATCCCAAAGCAAGCACGGATCATCTGAGGGAAATCTATGAATTCCCAGGCATGCTTTTGCCCCTAGTTTGCGATCCAAGTTTGAAAAATTATTAAAATATTTTCGAAATGAGCGCTGTACTCTTTTTGTCTTCATTTTCTTTATTGTTTCACAGGCAGGGGGAATTACAGGGATGTGGTGGTAAAAGGTATCGATTCACAGTTTCATGGACTGGGCTTATGAAAGCAAGTCAAAGGAAGAGAAAAACAGTGACAACAAGACACTCTGATATCAAGTCCACTGATTTATTTCCATTTTCAGAGTAATTCGTTTTTCTCAATGGATTTACTAGATCTATTATATTAGCAGGGTAATATCATTGAATATGAGTTTGCAGAAATGAGATTACACAAACAAATCAGCTAAATATTAGTTTATCAGATCTCAAGACAAAACAGGATAAAATGCTTTCTGAAGAAACTGAAATAATGCCTTTCGAACCCATTAATTGATGACCGGACCTTTAAAAGAACATACAGTGTGCACAACAGCTCAACAAGAGGACATAGTAGGTGGGCGTGGGGGTTTGTTTACTAGCTAAAATAGCATCAGAGTACATGATACAAAAACTGTGCCTCATTCAACTGAGGGTTCTCTACAAAAATACATCTAATAACAGCTTTTTTTTTCTTCTTTTCTAATGTACACAGTTTATCACAATAATACAGAAAACCTATGTTCATAGCGAACATATGGTTTCATACCCCGTGTGGTGCACGGCTACAAGGAGAGGACACCTTGCTGTGTCATCACACTAGCTATAATTCTCATGTTTTCTTGCACACACTGCTGCAAGAAGAGGAATAAGTTTTGAGGTTTGCTACTGTTCGTAAGCTGCATGTATGTCACCGCAGGCACCTATAGTGTCACTGCAGAGACATGTCTAACCTACCAAAGGTGAGGAGGCAGCATTTACTTAATGATGAGCTCTGGGAAAAACAGCAGAGCAGGCAAGGCAGGCAAAGACTGTTCCTATTAAGCTGTGTGTGTAGGTGTGTGTGTGTGTGTGTGTGTGTGTGTGTATGTGTGTGTCTGCGTGCGTTCAAGTTTCTGGGATCAATAAGACCCCAATATATTTTACAGAGCATGCCTTAAGATTTTAGTGAGAATAAGGATGCCAATCTGCCCACAAAAACTGATTCCTGTTGTTGAATTTTAATGCATATTTTTATTTGTTTTTATTTTGTCATAGACGCCTGCACCAGAATAATCCATATTCGCTGAGATGAATAGGTGCTGCCAGTGATGCCCCACAGCAATCGCAGCCAGATGTTCAGCTTCAGAGGAGCGAGAGAAAAACAATGTGTAAGTAGGTGTGGGCGTTTCTCCGCTCTTCCTTCCTCGTTACTCCTGCCATTCACGCCTCTGAAAGTCTGAGTGTCATGCAGTCGGGAGCGGCTCTCCGGATTTACGAAGAAGCGGCGCATTTTGTTATCTGAGACAAATTTCTCCTGCACTTCAGCCGAGATCATTTAAATGCGATAGATTTAAACAAAGAATAAGGGTAGAGCTACGCCTTTTCCGTATGTACTGTGTCGTATCCCTCTGCTTTAAAGGAAAAATCCACCCTGAGGCGTTGTTCAGATAGAAAAAGAAAGAACACTTTGAACATCCTGCGTTTGAGTGAAATGATGTGACTGCGCTTGGGTTATTTTGTCACACACCACAGAGTGGAAAATCACCTGTCAAAGTGCAACAAGCAACCAGTGAGTGACAACAGAGGGGTGAGAGTGTTAATTTTAAAAAATGGTTATTTTTTCATTACCTGTCAGTCAAATCCTCACATCTTTCTACGTTTCATCGCGGCTCTGTCTCATGGGGAAAACCCCTGTTGGAGTCAACTGTGTCCTGCGGCGTGCTAAATCACTCATTGTGTGCGTTTAGGCCTAAATGGGTGAGTCACTAAATGCAAAGTTAACCACCTCTTCGGGATGTTTGTAGTTCAGCTGCAGTGGAGTGAGACGGGAGAAAATCAACAGTCTAAAACGTCAAGCGTAAAGGTCAGACGCTGGAGCCAGTTCATCAGAAACAAAGAGCAAAGGCTTATTTCTGAACTCAACATTTTGTTCTGACGTTCAGCCGTCACAGCCTAAAGACACACTGCAGTACAGACTCACAATTTATGTTATACCATAGACGATAGTATATAAAAGATGGACGTGGTTTCGTGGTCTAAAAGGGGAAACGTTGGATTTTCTTAAAGCAGGTAGTATATGGTAAAACAACCCTAATCCTCACCTGATTTATGACCTCTGATTATTTTATTATCTCAATAGCTAGTTTCAAGCCTTACTGAATACAACATGTCGTTCGTTTAGTAACTTATGGTTGCATTTAGAGTCAAACAGTTCATAAACCAGGGTATGTTTTAAGGCCAGAGGTGGGCAATTTAACTTTCCAAGGGGCCACAAGAGACGTTGGGTCTGCTGGAGGGGTGCACCAATAGGCTTGTAAAGACTTAAATGAATATTGAAAAGAATTGAGTTCAACTTATTGGTGCAGCTTTCCACTGTGTCTCGTGTGGTCCCATGGGAAAATGCATAGCCCACTCCTGATTTAGCCAGTGCCAGAATATAAATAATAAAGTGTGACAAGGGGTATTTTACAACCATGCATGCATAGGACACAGAGAAATGGAGCTATAGTTGCAAAGTGCAGAAATATCTGTCTTTGATGGCGTGTTGTGGAAAACAGGAAAGTAATTTTTCCTACGTGCAGAAGTGGATTAATGAACTCGCTGCACAGAATTACAGTCGGGGTCACAGAGAGAGCGCAGAATGTGCTCAACACATTTCCATTTGTTTTGCGATTTTTGAGTGAGATCATGCTTTCAGTTACAAAATTGTAGGATTTAATGTAGCTGAGGGAGCGCACAGTTGCTACCTTATAATAGATATACAAAGTGCTGCCATGTGAGCATGTATTTCTTAGTATGAAGTCTTGGCAATGGCCAAAAACGCTTCAGTCAAGGTTTTAAGATTTTACAAAGCATTATGTGAAATCATTGTGGGTTTGTTCATCTATTATTTACAATCAATGGCTTTTGCTGTAATGGCAGCATTAGCAGTCCTATATTGATTCAGAAAATAGAAAATAATCATTAACATTTTACATTTTACTGTAAGTTGTGTTCGTGTTATCCACTGATTTTCCAGCTATTCACACCTCCCCCTTTTTTAAAATTTAGTACTGTAAGTTATAGGGTAATACAACGTAAAACAAAGACTATATTTTTGATACATTTATAAATTTACTTATAAACAAATAAATAAATTTAATCACTTTATTGCTATGTAGGATTTAGGACATGGCTTTTCTGTAATTTCAGATGTCAATGTAAACTCTAGACAAATTCATCTGCAAGGTTGCTCTTAAGTGTTTCTTGTGTTTCTTTCCCACACGACTGGGTCAAACTTGTCTGATGCTTGGTTCCGAGATACCTGTTGTTAAGCTTTGATTGGTGTACATACAGACTGCTCTGCGACCTGCAGTTATCCCTAACACTCATCTCTAAATACAGGGAAACCAACATCTTTCTCTGCTGCTTTAAAATCTCATTGAGCCAAGGTTTTCAAAGGGCGACCCACAGGCCAGTGGCAGTCCTTGGTGACATTAGGTAACAACAAGTCAATTCTAGGTAATAACAAATCAGCTTAGAATTACCATCAGGAAATCTGCTCATCCTTGAGCAAACGCAGATGTGTTTGCTGCATCATGTGCTGGCTCCCTAAATTGGCACTTTTAAAACCTCTCTCAAAGAAGGTTTTTTTTCTCTTTGCACTTCCTGAAAATCATTATTCATCTGTTTTATTGCTGTACTGGACAGTAAAATGAAAACATAATTTTGAAAGATAGGAGAAAGAAAGACAATTTTGTTACACAGAGTCTCTTAAGAGACCTTTTTTTTGGCTCATGCTGCATTCACATCGTGTTGGACCCTGAAAATTTCCTGTTATTCTGACTAGATAGTGTTCACATTATCTCGGCCTACTTATGCTTTCACGCCCTGAACATATTATCTGTCTATTACTATGCCAGTCTTGTAGTATTCTACCATTTTAGCATATATTAACTCTGCTGGACCCACAATGGGCAAATTTACTGTTAAAGCAGACTAAAGAGATATCATCTTTTTTAATTCCATACATTTTCTTCCTTGTCTTACTCTGATTCCTACATTACCCACAGTGCCGAGTGACTGCAGATGGTGCACTTCAAGGTTTGGGTATGTTATGCTAGCATTGGATCCTTTAGCTCCAAGCCTACAGCTTTAGGCAGCGATGAGGAATGGGCTACATGTGCCTGCTGCTAAGCTCAGTTCTTTCCAAACTCCACACCCCCAGATTTTATTCAGTTTCAAACTTTAGTCCCAGCCAGTTGACTCAAGGGCAACTCCACAAGACCTGTAAACAGTCTTTGATGTGTAGAATTTGTGGAGTTCTCCTTTAATTTTGCGCTTTATTTAGCTCCAAGTTAAAGAGGATTTGCTGCCATTAGTTCTATACAAATATCTGAGATTCTGTCTAGAATATCTACGATTTTTCAAGTTTGTTTCATTATGGTGTGGATGTGTTTTTCCTGTCTGTTAAATGGTGGATGCTTATACAGTACTAAACAGGGTCCTTTGAACAGTGAATCACACAGAGCTACTCCAGTATAGTTTAAGAATAAAAACATGTAGGTTTAAACTAAGTGAATGTGGCAACAGACTCATATTTTGTTAGTGAAATCTAACCAGAAAATACCCTTTCGTATTTGTTAAACGATGAAGCTTTCTAATTATGCAAAACAGCAAAGTAGCAAAAAATTGCGTGTTTAATGTTTTTAGAACTTTGGGTTTCTTTTGAACCCATTCTGGGAAAAACAACTTCCTGTTGTCCTGTGCAAATCTTGAATGCCATCAGCTCTTGATGGCCAGCGACCCGGAACATACAAATTAATTTAAAGAAAAATTCCCGCACATCTACGATGACAGACTGAAGAAATCTGAGCATGCGAGGGTGAATTCATCCTTTAAAGTCACAACATTTTCTAACGTGCCTCATGAGCAAATCGCCAGCTTAAAATGCAAAACAGCAGCTCTGACTGATTTCTGCTGAGGGAAACGAGCCCAGCTGTGTATCCCTACCACGATCCCGCTGGCTGCACACCTGAGGCTCATTTCAAGTGGGATTGCAGTTGATGAAGATAATTAGCCATCTTTATTGTTTTTCAGATGTGTGAATCAGTGCTTGAGTGTTTGGACGCGGTGATGAAGTTTTCCAGAGGATTTGACTTTAAGAAGGATCAGTTTTGTGTTTTTACTCAAGAGTTCCTGAAATTCCTCACATTTCAGCTACAGTAAAAGTATGCAAGCGATGACACCCAAAGCTGTTTGCACCCACCTGACAAGTAATTTTTTGTATCACAAATGTGAACATGTACCACTCTCAATTCTTTCTTTTTGTTCCTCTTTTTCAGAACAATAACTGCAAGGGCAAAACTGCTGGATGTGGAGTGGGGTACAGAGATGGGTGGTGGCTCTGCACAGGGTGAAATGCTGCTGCTAAGGGATATGGACCAGGGGCATCCAGGAGAGGGATGGGAGAAGATGCATAGAAAGTGGGAGTAAGAGCGGGAGGAGGAGGTAGTGGTGGTGGAGGTGGTGGTGGAGGGATGGGAGATAAATGTGGGGAGAAAGAGGGAATAAGATGAGGGTAGGAAGGAACGGGGAGGTGTGGTGCGGGTGGGAGGAGGGAAAGGTGATGTTGGATGATGGTGTGATGGAAGGAGATAGAGGAAGAGGAGGATGATGAAAAGGATGGCTGGAGCAGGAGAGGAGGATGGAGGTGGATGCACGATGGAGGGAGGCGATGAGGAAAGCGGGGCATCTTCTCTGGGAAGAGAGGTTCAAAATCTATCTCCCTCTCCTTACTTCTTTCCTCCCTTTCCTTCTCCTTCCTCCTCACCCATTCCTTCTCCCACTCTTCGTGCCTCTCCTTCAACTTTTTCCTCTCCATCTGTTTCTCCTCCTCTTTCTTTCTCTCCTTCTCCACACCGCTTTCATCCTCCATCTGCTCCCTCACGGGTGCAACTTCTTCATTCACAGCATTAGCACAGTGATTACAATCAGTGACATGATTACCGTTAAAATCGTCACACTGACCACCGTCAATATCATCGGCTCCACCTCCAACACTTTGCTGAATCCCTACGCCGCTTTTGTAATCAATCACTGAATCAGAGAGGCTGTTTTTGTGTCGAATGTGGCACTGAGATTTGGCTTTCTCCTCCTCGCTGTGGTCACTTTTGTTATTTTTCTGGCTGTAATCGCAGTTATGACTAAATGCGTCATTGGCTTTGGAGTCATTAGACTCTATTTCATTCACTGTGTTTTTACATTGACAGTGGTCAGTGTGTCTGTTATTAGTGCTACAGGCAAAATAATCTTCAGAAAGGCCATCCACAGGTGTGTCTGCAGTTTTCTCACTGGCTTTTTTAGCCACGTGACCATGACAAAGACTTTTGTCTTTCTCAAAAGTAGCACTAGAGATGGCAGAACTGTCACGCTTATTTTGCATGGTGCCCTTTCCATCATCCTGACTGTGGTCATTGGGTTTGTTATTGGTATGACAGTCACTAAAAGGTTTCTCCGGTGAACACTTCACCTTTTCCTCGCCTCCAGAGGGACCGACGTTAAACTGGCTGTAGTCATTAGCGTCTGCATTGCTGAATTTGCTGTCATCAGAGCTGCAGTAGTTATCGAGTTTGTCAGCGGTGTTACCCTCCCTGGTATTTGAACACAGAGAGTGTTTTGTCCTGCAGAGCAAATGGCAGTCAACAGTTTTGTCCTCTGAAGTGTTGCAGGTGTCCTTGCTATTGAGTTCAAGCGCCTCGTTACCATCCTGAATGCAACAGGCCTCGCCCTCGTTTAAATCCGAAGTCATATCAGTGCAAGCTCCGTCTTGCCTTAAAACACTAGCGACTCTCCTCGCCTGTCTCCTTCCCCTTTTCCGTTTCTTCCTCGGCGTTGCCCCAGCCTCCGGCAATCCGCTCTTCCTCTTGCTGGCTGTTGCTGCTCTCTTCGACATCCCTTCCTCTGAAAGCGCATCGGCAGGGAGGGTCATGTCTACACAGGCCGGCCTCAGTCTGGGCTCTGTTTCTGTCTGTTGGGCAGAGCAGCATGTGGTCGGGCTTGACACAAGATTGCTGTGTCCTGCAGGTATTGTTTGTCTTTGACTGCACGCTGTTTCTCTAAAAGGAGCAGGGACAAGGCTAATCGTTGGTTTGCATGCTGTTTCTCTGTGAGGTTTAGGAACAAGACAAATTTCTGCCTGGCTTGCAGTGTCACAACAGGAAAAAGGAAGACAGCTAATCGCTGGGTTACATGCGTTTTCTTCAGCTTTCGGAGCAGCGCTTATCTCTCCCTTACTCAGATTCCTTTGCTCCTCATCTCCCTGTCTGTCCTCCTTCCCTGCTTGTGTATTTTTGTGTATCACCCCCATCTCTCTGTCATTCTGAGCAGGGTCGGGTGTAATTGCAGGACAGCATGGCATCTCTATAACAGACCCTGGGACGAGGCTAATCACTGAGTTACATGCTGCATCCCTGCAGAGGAGCTTTCTGAGCCCCTGGCCCCACCCGGAGGCTGATTGCTGAGATTGATGCTGGCTGGCCTCCCTTTTCACCTGCAGACACAGCTGGTTACACCGATTACACCGATTCACAGGAAGATTACTTAATAGCTCCACTCTCTTCTCGTCATTTCTACCTGCCCTCTCTTGCTCTGTCTGATCTCGTCTTATCCTTCTCTCTTCTCCCCTCATCCTCTTTTTTATCCCTCCCACCAGCCGATGTGCTGCAAGATTACTTAATAGCTCTTTTTCTCTCTTCTCCTCTTTTACGGTGCCCTCTCTTTGCAGCCTGTCTTCTCCTTTTCCTTCAAACATCTGATTCACACAAAGACTGCTTATTATCCTTTTTCCCCTTTCTGACTCTTTTCTGTCTGTTTCCTCTCCTCTTTTCTTTCTCCCCCTTTTTCTCATTCCTCTCCTTACCCCACCCCTCCTCTTCCTCCTCCTCCTCCCTGATTTTTGAAGGCCTAGCGTCGGAGCATGGTGGCCTTCTGCAGAAATGGGAACAAATTTTAAAGCGCTTTCATCATGGCAGCTGGAGCGATCCGGAACTGCGTCGCTACCGCTACAATGGGCTACAAGTTCCATAGGATTTCCTGCCTGTCCTCCTTCATCCTCTTCTTCCCTTTCATCTATCTTCACCTCCTTTCCTCCCTTCATATCCTTCTGCCTCTGTTGGCAGTCAGGTTGTTTGATCACAGATGGCTTTATTCTCTCACCCCCTTCCTCCAGCCCTCCTTTCTTTTTTTCACCCCCTTCCTTGGCCCTGTTATGCGCTCTGAAGTCATAAAGTAGAGGATTGACACTGTAGGAAATGGAGGGCGAAGTTTTGGTGTAGCTGACCATCTCCGTTGGCCACAGAAGAACCCTGCTACCATCTCGGCTCAGGACACGACAAAACGGCTCTTTGGGACGACTTGGAGGCAAAGAAGCCGACTCTTTTGATGGAGCGGAGTTTGACTGGGGAGATTGGGGATTGGGGAGAGGAGTTTGCTTGGGCTGTGCTTGAGCTGACGTGGTTTCAACACATGAAATTGATTTTTTAGGCTCATTTGTTGTAGGACAAGCCAGATCTTTTACTTCTTGGGGTTGGGTTAAATCTGTCTGATTTTCCACAGCATCATGGATTTCAACTTTGCTGCTTCCGCATTCTGAATCTGTGCTTACACTTTCAGAAATATGTCCTGAAATGCCACTGTTTAAATAAAAATGAGCTCTAGTCCCACTTTCACTGCTGACTTGGGCTCCAGTCCCATCGTCCTTACATAAGGAGAGCTGGGCTCCATTCCCATTGATAATTGAGTCCTCTACTCTGATCACATGGCGATTACATAAAGAAACCTGGGCTCCAGTCCCAGAGAGTCCCACAGTTCTTTTCTCAGTAGACATAATGGCTCCAGCCTCAACGGGTCGAGTTTCAGTTTTACTCTCCTCACTGCACTGGTTTCCAGTATTCCAGTGATTTACACCAACAGCAACCATGTCTGCGGATGATTTGAGCTGCTGATCGGTGACTTTCTCCCCCAGATTTGTTTTCCTGTCATGCACTGCCGCACCTTCTTGCTTCCCTGACAAGCCAGAGCCCTGCCCTGCTTGGATAAATACGGCAGCTGATTGGTGTAAGAGGACACAGCTCCTTTTGGGGAGCGAGAAAGAGACAGGGCGGACTCTGCTCAGGATAGACTGCACGTCAGAGGCTCTGCATACTTCCCTGCTGCTGTTGATGCTGACATTGGTGGTATTAGTAATGGAGGGGGTGGTGGAGTTCTTGCTGATGCTGGTCACTGTGGTTTTGTTGAAAATGGAGCCATTATGGGTGGCGCCAGAGGCTGTTGTTGGGATGTTATTGGGAGTAATGGGATGGCTTAAATAATCATGAGCCCAAGGGATCTTGTTAAAGTGGCTGTTTTCTGTAGAGCTGTTGGTATCACTGTTTGTCAGGGTGGTGCTGATGCTGGGTGTAATGGTTGGCAGTTGACTGTAATCCAGATGGGTCTTGTCAAGCACGCAGGAGTCAGAAGCAGCAGTAGTTGTGGTGCTGTTGGCGTCTGTTTGCTCATAGGTCCACTGTGTTTTGCTCAGGAGTGCGGTTTCCAGAGGAAGGAAGGGCTGTATCCGGGGGATCTGAGACTCTAGATGGAGAGGGGAACAGAAAGGATTATAGCAGCTGACACTGGTTACATTTACATGTAGAACATAACAGGATTATGTGTCGAACCTAACTATAAAGAAAAGAGTAGGAAGGGATACAAAATACCCTTCCTACAAAGAATACCATTCATTTTTAAGGCTTCCTATACAGTAATCTCCTTAGGCTTTTTTGAGCATTTTGGTACCGCACCATTACTCTTTTGTTGCTTTCAGCACGTCTAAATATGATTTATGGATGTAGGATGGACTTAGGAAAAAATAAGCGCAGATTTGAATGTGTCTCACTTAGAAATGGCAAAAAATAAGACTTGTGTAATATGTGTAATATCCATCTTTTTACAGCCATTATGGGGCTCACCGTGCTGTCAGACATTCGTCTGTCTATACGTCAGTTTGGTGAGAGATTTAGAGAAATTGTTTGTTGAGTGAAGGTTTTAAGATGAATCATAACTTTAAAAGTGATCTATAATATGCTACATCAGAAACCTTGTTTGTAAACTGTTTGAATTTTAGAAGGGGAATTATGAGTCTTCCTACTCTAAAAGTGAAATGTATTTAGGACTTCAACTCCACTTAAATTCAACCCTTCTTGAACTTTTGCACTGATTTCAAATTTAAAATGAGAAGAGGAAACATATTGAACGCGTTGCTGTTGCTTACTTTTGATCTTATTGAGTTATTCTCACAGCATTTCTATTGAGACATTCACATACACTGTGAATGTGTTGGACAAAATACTGTAATCTCAAGTACAGTATAATAAAATAATAATAACTTATCTCAAGTGCAGTTTTCTCCCTCTTAACTAAAGGAGAAGTAAAGTAAAAAGTAGTAAAAACTCTATAATAGTAAGCAACTTGACCCAGAAGCATCCTTTAGTTATGCTGCTATAGAGAGGTTGCTGGGGATTTCCCATGATGCACTGACTACTTCTTCTCCAGGCCCTGCTACCACAGCATGTCATTAACTCTTGTATTTTTCTTTCCCAGAGTTTGACTGATGTTTTTGTTGTTCATGGACTCTCTATGAGGAGCTACAATCTTTTCTGTCTTCTATATTCTCATGGCTGCACCTCCTCTCTCTCTACTTCTTCCTGTTACAAAGAAATTCCTTCACTGGGACTCTCCACCATTTGACCTTAGAACTGAAGAAGCTTCTCGGATGAGAGGTGAAACGTCTTCAAGTAACTTAAAGAAGTCCAGACGCTTTTCTTTGCAAGCTCCTTTGACTCCTTCTCCCCACCTTCACCAAATGCTTGTTCATATCATCTGGGATCATCTGATCATTTATAATTTGAGTTTTTACCTTACAAAACAAGCCGCCTTGAGACAAGTATTCTTGGTGCTATATCAGTAAAACCGGTGCTATACATGAAACTAAATTCAGTTGGAAAAATATTTTTGAACAAGATACGAAATCTTAAGTTGCGATAGTTATATACCTTCCACCTGTGTTGCTTCCCGTTTCTTTCATTATTCTGTTCTGCTACAGTGTTTCCTCTATCTCAGGTCCACCAGGTAGACTAATTAAGGATTACCCTGCCCCTGCTTATAGGAGGCTGGGAGAAGGGTCTCACTGTCTCCCAGACCAAGTAGCTCTCCAGCATCCCTGCTTCTTTGCTTATTTTCTGGTTCAGGACTCATTGTTTGGCTTGCCCGGACTCTTTATATACTTTTTGTTTCTTTTTTTGCCAAACTTCTAGACATTTACTTCCCATTTTTTCCTGGTAAACTGAAGTTCAGGTGTTGTTCTACTGGGAACAGCAACTTTGTAATGTGTTAAGGCGAGCATTTTTGTTTTTCATCGTAACTATGATAGTCAAGCCACTTCCTTGCAGAGGACAGTAAAAGCAGAGATATAAGTGCTAAGTAAATGCCACCATTTATGCTCAAGCTCCTTAATGCACAACTAAAATACCCCAGTGTCCGCCAGAGCAAAATATAAACTGTAAAATGCTCATATGATATGATTTATTCTGGAGTCTTAAGCCATTCCATTCGCACAAAGGTCAGCACTGCTGAGATGGGTTGGAGTTGGTCAACAGCAAGAAATTGTGTGTCAAGGTTCATCAATGTTGAACACAGGGCAAAATGTCTGTGTTGATTTATTACAGCAACTCCAGTGATAGCTTAATTTTCCCTAATATTCACTGCAACTACAGAGACCCTAAAGCATCATTTTATTCAGTGTCTAACCAACCAGATTAGGTGCTTGTTATGTTGTACTCCACTCCTCCTCAAACCACACCCTCTCATATGTGTGCATTTCAGGTCTTATACATTGGAAAAGAAGTGAAAGCTCTGACATCAGAGTCTGCTGTCAACAGAGATATTTCAGCGATTCTGCAGCAGACCACACGCTATTGAATCCCTCAATATCAAGAGTGATATCCTCATCACCCAAACCAAACACATACTCATAAAGTATTTAAGAAGCCTAGTACATGCCTTTTTAAGTGGATAAAAGCTCTTACTTGTTCCCAGTGTGGTGTTGCTTGGATGGATATTGCTGCCGTTCTGCACAATCTCTGGTCTGGACTGATCGGCTGAGTCGACAGCCACGGTGGTGGACCGGAACATGGGACCAGAACCGGGAGCACTAAGGAGAGGAGGATACAAAGACCAAAGCGTTAAAACACCGCGAGAACAGGACGCAGCAATAGATCAGAGAATGAAATAAACAGAATAAATTAAAAGAAGAGAAGAGAGAAGAGTACAAAGGAAAAAAGGGAGAAGGGAAAGAAAATGGGAAACGTAGACAAAGGCAAGGCAAGGCAAGGCAAGTTTATTTGTATAGCACAATTCAACAACAAGGTGATTCAAAGTGCTTTACAGAGACATTAGAAACAAGAACAAATAAAAAGCATGATTTAAAATTGAATAAAACAAGCAAATAAACTAACTAACTAATTAACAAACAAACAAACAAACAAACAAACAACAGTATATAAAATCAAAACAGATAAAATCAGAACAGTAGATAAAATCAGTAGTTAAATGTAAGTTTTGAAATTTAAGCTTAAAGTGTGGATTTGGTGCTTTATTCAAATGCAGCTGAGAACAGGTGAGTCTTCAACCTGGATTTAAATAAACTGAGTGTTTCAGCTGATCTGAGGCTTTCTGGGAGTTTGTTCCAGATATAAGGAGCATAAAAGCTGAATGCAGCTTCTCCGTGTCTGGTTCTGACTCTGGGAACTGATAAAAGACCGGATCCAGATGACCTGAGGGATCTGGAAGGTTCATACTGGGTCAGGAGGTCATTGATGTATTTTGGTCCTAAACCATTCAGAGCTTTATAGGCCAGCATCAGAACTTTAAAGTCTATCCTCTGACGGACAGGCAGCCAGTGTAAGGACCTCAGAGCTGGACTGATGTGGTCCACTTTTTTGGTCTTAGTGAGGACTCGAGCAGCAGAGTTCTGAATGAGCTGTAGTTGTCTGACTGATTTTTTAGGTAGACCTGTAAAGATGCTGTTACAGTAATCAAGCCTACTAAAGATGAATGCATGGACTAGTTTTTCCAGGTCCTGTTGAGACATCAGATCTTTTATCCTTGATATATTCTTGAGGTGATAGTAAGCTGACTTTGTTATTGTCTTAATGTGTTTTTCTAAGTTTAGGTCTGCATCCATCACTACACCCAAATTTCTCGTCTGGTTTGTGGTTTTTAGATGTATAGATTGAAGTTCTCTGGTGACCTGTAATCGTTTTTCTTTGGCGCCAAAGACTATTACCTCAGTTTTGTTTTTGTTTAGCTGGAGAAAATTGTGGCACAACCAGTCATTGATTTCCTCAATGCATTTACCAAGAGCCTGTACAGGGCCTCGGTCTCCTGGTGACATTTGATATATATTTGTGTGTCATCTGCATAGCTGTGATAGTTTATTTTGTTGTTGTTTATAATCTGTGCCAGTGGGAGCATGTAGATGTTAAACAGAAGGGGTCCCAAGATGGAACCTTGGGGAACTCCACATGTGATACTTGTCTGCTCAGATGTGAAGTTACCTATTGATACAAAGTATTTCCTGTTTTCTACGTATGTTTTGAACCAGTTTAGTACAGTTCCTGAAAGACCTGTCCAGTTCTCCAGTCGTTTGAGTAATATGTTGTGGTCAACTGTATCAAATGCTGCACTGAGATCCAGTAAAACTAGGACTGACATTTTTCCACTGTCTGTATTCAGACATATGTCATTAAACACTTTTGTCAGAGCGGTTTCAGTGCTGTGGTTCTGTCTAAAACCTGACTGGAAGGCATCGTAGCAATTATTCTGTTTTAAGAAGTAACTGAGCTGTTGAGAAACTGCTTTTTCAATGATCTTACTTAAAAACGGGAGATTTGAGATCGGCCTGTAGTTGTTCATTTGTGTCTTGTCAAGATTGTCCTTTTTCAGTATAGGTTTGATTACAGCAGTTTTTAGTGATTCTGGAAACACACCTGATAATAAAGAAAAGTTGACGATCTGTAACAGGTCTGACTCTAAAGTCTTTGAGACCTTTTTGAAAAAACTTGTTGGCAGGACATCTAAACAGCAGGAGGAGGAGTTCAGTTGACCTAAGATGTCCTCCAGGTCTTTGCTGTTAATAGGTTGAAACTGTTTCATGGTGTTTAAACAGTTTTTTGGTGGACACAGTACATATCCTGGATCTGCTGTTGATGTACCAATTGCTTGTCTAATTTTTTGGATTTTTTCAGTGAAGAATTTGGCAAAGTCATTGCAGGCCATGGTCGAATGAAGTTCAGCTGCCACTGACACAGGAGGGTTTGTTAGCCTGTCAACTGTAGAAAATAAGACCCGAGCATTATGGCTGTTTTTAGTGATGATGTCAGAGAAGTAGGACCTCCTTGCATTCCTCAGTTGTAAATTATAATTGTGAAGTTTCTCTTTATAAATGTCATAATGAACCTGGAGGTTTGTTTTTCTCCATCTGCGCTCAGCTTTCCTACACTCTCTTTTTTCATTTTTCACCAGTGTGGAGTTTCTCCATGGAGACTTTTTCCTTCCAGAGATAACCTTCACCTTAATGGGAGCAATAGTGTCCATTACATTTAACATGTTAGCATTGAAGCTATTGACGAGCTCATTGACTGACCCTCTGGGCAGGTCAGGTGTTAATGGGAAGACCTGGTTAAAAATTGCACTACTGTGTTCAGTTATACACCGTTTTGTGATCACTGTTGTTGATATATTTGTGTGGGCTGAGATTTTACTTTCAAAGAAAACACAGTAATGATCAGACAGGCCCACATCAGACACAGTAACCTTTGAAATGCTCAGGCCCTTGGAGATCAGTAGGTCAAGAGTGTGTCCTCTATTATGTGTGGCCTCTGTTACATGCTGAGTCAGCCCAAAGTTGCCCAGAGTGTTACTCAGGTCTTTAGTCCCTTTGTCCTGAGGGTTGTCCACATGAATGTTAAAATCCCCAACAATAATTACACAGTCAAAATCAACACAGATCACAGACAGCAGTTCACTGAGGTCATTAAAAAAGTCTGTGCAGTATTTGGGAGGCCTGTAAACATTAAGAAACACAACTTTGGATGGGGCCTTCAGCTGTAAAGCCACATATTCAAAAGACTGAAAACTTCCAGGAGATAGCTGCTTACATTGAAATGATTCATTAAATAAGACAGCAACCCCTCCTCCTCTCCTGCTCGCCCTGACCTCACTGATAAAACTGTAGTTAGGAGGGGTCGTCTCGATGAGAACAGCTCCACTGTTACTTTGGTCCAACCAAGTTTCAGTTAAAAACATAAAATCAAGGCTGTGCTCAGTGATTAAATCATTAATTAAAAATGTTTTCCCAGCTAGAGATCTAATGTTTAATAAAGCCAACTTAAGTGTTTTAGAGGTATTACTTGTCCCCTCGTGTTTGGGAGCAGTCTGTGGCACACAAGGTATGTTTACTATGTTTAAAGATCTTTTAGAGTGCAGCTCTCTGTGTTTTGACCAGGCCACATGTCTCCTGTCACCTAAAAGTACAGAAATTTTAAAACCTTCTAGTAAACAGGGTCCCAGCTTCTCCTGGGAAAAGTCATCACTGCCATAATCCTCACAGCCCGGACCCTTCACACATCACGCATCAGACTGCGGAGACAGGGCATGAAGAGGAACTAAGGGGGGCGAGGCTGGGCAATGTGACTTCGATTGCTCTGTTGAGGGTGGGGCTCGATGGCGAACCTTTGGCCGCTCTGGTGGGGGGTTTATGGGGGACAAAAAGGGATTGGGACGGGGGGTAGATCTGAGCCCAGCATTGACCCGCTCCATCATCTCCTCAGTGAATTTCAGGTGTGGGGAGGAGGGAGAAAGGGAGGGGGAGGAGGGTGATGGCCTGTCAGGGGTTTGGGGGACTGGGGAAGGTCGTGGTCCCTTGTCCTGGTCGTTGGTGTTGTTGAGAGAGTTGGAGGCAAATAGGGACCCCTCTTCTTGCCTTAGATGTCTCTCCTTTCTGAGGCTCTTCCTCAGATGCCATGGATGTCTCTCCTTTCTGAGGCTCTTCCCGGGTGGGGGCAAATAGAGCTCCTCCTCAAGGTTTCTGCTGGGCTTTGTCTGTTCTTGGAGTACTGTTTGTTCCTCTTTATGAGATAACTCCTCGTTTATCTCAGCCTTGGCACCAAGCACGGATGGATGACGTATGGAATAAAACAAGTTGGAGGTGAACAGTTTCACCCCTGACTTGTTAAAATTAAATCCATTTGCTTTGAACAGATGCCTGCGTTCCCAAAAAATATTAAAGTTGTCGATAAAGTGCACTGAGTGGTCAGCACATGCTGATATAAGCCATTTATTCAGTGTAAACAACCTGCTGAATCTCTCGTCTCCTCCTCTGACCGGCGGTACAGGTCCACTGATGAATACAGCTGCATTCAGAGAGTTTACAGTATTTAATAATCCAGTAAAGTCCCGTTTCAGAACCTCCGACTGTTGTTTGGACACATCGTTTGACCCTGTATGCAGAACAATGTTTGTCACAGTTGGATATTCATCTGCAATTTGAAGAATTCTCTCCTTCAGGTTGTTGACCATATCGTTAGGAAAGCAGAGGACTTTAGTGTTCTTACCGCACATCCTTTGTACATCCTTTACGGCAGAGTCACCCACAATCAGAGTTTCAGGCCTAGCCTTTAGCTTTTCCTGTGGCCTTTCACTTTTCAACAGATTTTCAGACCTTACTTCGCTGCTTTTAGATGGATGGTTGTCCGATATAGATCCAGGGTCCTTTGATAGTGGAGCAAATCTGTTCTGCAGTTTCACATTCAGTTGTTTTGGAGGTTTGTTGTTAACCTTCCTATTCACGGTTGTCCAGTCCTGTTTCCTCCCGTATACAGGGGTAGAAGAGCTTCTCTGTCTCGTAGGAAGTGAAGGCCAGTCGGTTTCAGAGATTTCAGCTCGCTGTGCCCTGCCTGTGATACGTCCTCCCCCTTCCAGGAGACATGATTTATGTCTTGGTTTTGCACCAAGACAGTCTAAGGGGGGATTATCACTTGAGGATTTATAATAATGCACAGAGTCTACTTTCTTGGTCATGTTATCTGTGCTCCTTAGCTGTGTACTAGCTTGCTCAAAGGCAAGGTTGTTTCATTTCCACACAGTCCATTTACCTCCACGTTTACTTCTAAGCGATGAATTTTTGTCTCCAGTACTGCAATCTTCTGCAGGAGGCTGTGGTAGTCATCTGTGGAGAGGGAAGGCATCTTGTTGCTAGTTAGCCTAGCGGTTAGCACCTTTCCAGGCTATTGAGGCTGCTCGGTGCCCAGACGCTGTAATCAGGCTTCAGCTGTGTCTAGGCCACAGACACACGGAGCGCTGAGGATAAGGTAACCATAAAATGTTGCTGTTTCTGTTAAGAACACTCTAGTCCTAATGATCTACAAGTGTCCAGAAGTTATCGCAGGTAAGCTCACACGGAAAAAAGGGAAAAAATCAGCGTAAAAATCAATAAAAATCAATATAAGAAGCAAAGCATTCAAGAGCAAAGAGATGAAGCGTCCACCACAAAAGATGAAGGTAATGGGAGAAAAATGACAAAAGAAAAGATAAGGAAATCAGAAAGAGGGAGATAAAAAGAGATGGAGAGGAAAAGGTTAGAAGAAAGAAAATGCAAGGAAAAGAAAATGAGGAGACAAGAAGAATCAAATGATGAATAAGAAGAGATGTGAGGAGAAAATGAAGTGGAAACAAAGAGGAGAGGAAGCAAGGAGATAGGAGGGAAAGATTAAAAAAATAAAGGCAAAGAGGACAATAGAAATATAGATGGGAAACTGAAAGGAAAAAAATGAAGAGTGGAGGAAACAAGAAGATGAGCATTGAGGAGGGCAAGAGGAGAGTAGAGCTGAAATCCAGCTGAAAATCAATTTGGCCACGCTTCTCTTCTCTCTCCTTTTGTGCCAGGAGCCAAACTGCATTGTTGCAAATCTGAAAATGGCTATGACAGCCGATACTGATACATGTACAGTGAGTGGGTTCAGCCGTGCAGCGTGATTGGTCAGAAACACTTCATAGCCACTCTGAAAATACCCGTTAAGCACAACAAAATGCATTTTATTGCATTGTGACCAACGAGATTCTCAGTGATCTCTCTTTTCTTCTTTACTTGCAAGGCTGAGAGACAAACATAGGTCAGTCCAGGAACACATGAAGAAAACTTTCATGCATGGAGTCAAAAGTTGGATGTTAGATCATGTCTTCAGAGAGTATTTTAAGGCAGAGATCAATGTTCGCTTTACGTGGGCGTGCTCGGGTTGGGACTTGCAGCTTTGAGCTCAAATTGTGGATTCGTGTGCAATCGTATACATTTTGAGAAATCAATTTTTTGTGCTTGGTAGCTCGCCAGATGAACCTTTCTCATCACACGCTTTGAGCAAGAAGCAGCCAAATCTGCATCATCTGTTTTTGGACCTCTCTGTTTGTTTATCATTATTCTTACAGGATTTTTTTAAAGACAAACAGCACGTGAGCACAACAACTGTTTGGCAGCCCACTTGAGAGTCCCAGATGTCGGAGCCTCCCACTGGCACATGAACAAACAGACTGATATGTAGATTTTTCAGCAACATTAACACGCAGCTGTAAAGCAGCTCTGACAGACATAAACATGGCGGGGTGTTCCCCGTAATGGATAAGCCAGCTCACGCAAGTTCATCATTTCTACCGTCTGATGATCGTAACTCACTGCAGCTACATGAAAAGGACAGGGCTGATTTAGTAAAAGTCATTCCTGTTCAGTCGGGCGTGAGAAAGTACCCACCTCCAATATTTTGTGAGCTTCTGTTGTGATAATTGTGGTAATTTTGAGGCATATTTTCCACTCATTTTGCATCCTATCTGCTGTTTTCAACCCCTTTCTAGTAACTGTAGATATTTGTGTTAATTTTGTGCAGTCGGAAATTATATTTCAAATTAAAGCCTTAATTTGTTGGTCAACTATTTTTTCAATATTTTGATTACAGGCTTGTGTGGGGCAAACATTAGGTTATTTTTAACCACTCTGACAACTATACTGTAAACATATTGGAACAAACATAGTAACTGAACATGCATAATATTTTACGTAACACCCATAATTTGCTTCTGCAAACCCAGAACTTATCCAACACACCCACTCTGGATGTTACAATAGTACTGGACAAATGCAGCTACAAAGACACTATAGAAATAAGTACAGTGAAATTTTCCTAAATGGGTACTGCACATCTGTAAAATACTTCAAGTTAATTTAAATATAATCAGTTACACCAACTTAAAAAGGTCGAAAATTTCTGAGACATTAAAATGATTGAACTAGGATTTTCTAAAGTATAAGTTTTGATACAGTTTTATTCAATTATGTTAGTATTTGTCACCATGCTCTTCACTCTGAAGCCACCCATGGGTATAACTACTACAACTACTGTTTAGGTCCTTAAGTTTTGTGGCGTACTGTATTTGGGTCTCACATGGTTACTTAAACACATAATTTTAATCAGATGAGGGTATACATACTAACAAGCGCAGCTATATAAAGTACTCTACAAGTTCTTGAAATATCAAAAGTTTGAATGTGTTCTCACGAGGGTCACCACATGGGCTACACAGGAAACAGGGAATGTCTTTGGACGTGAACACATGAGCAGCAGCGAGGCCAGTACGAGCGCTTTGGTGTTTGTGGATTTTAAATTGTTTTCTTGAATGAAAAAGATGTGCTCGGAGGTTAGACAAGTTTCAAAATGCAGCAGGTCAGGTTGCTGTTTGATTAGTGACATTATTATCCTGTAATAATTCACACTTTGCATATTGTTTACACAGAGTACTAAAGTAAACCAGTGGAGCTATCAAACTGAGACACAGTGTGAGGCTCTTAAATACAAGGCCATCATTAATTCACATTTGAACTTTGAATGTGTCAAGTTCACTCTGCTACCACATGACTGTACCGCACAGTGCAGCTCAAATCACATCATCAAGTTTGCAGATGACACAACAGCGGTGGGTCTCATCACTAACAATGATGAGTCTGAATACAGAGAGGAGGTACAACACCTGGTGGACTGGTGCCAGAGCAACAACCTGTCTGTTCAGGAGACTAAAGAGATGGTTGTTAACTTCAGGAAGACACCCCACTGCACATCAATGGATCTGCTGTTGAGTTGGTCAACAACGGGAAGTTCCTGGGTGTGCACATATCAGATGACCTCTCCTGGAACCTGAACACCACCCCCATCACTGAAGAAAGCCCAACAACATCTTCACTTTCTCAGAGGCTGAACAAGGCCAGTCTCCCTCCTCACGTCCTCACATCTTTTTACCGGGGAACCATTAAGAGCGTTCTCATTCCTCACTATCCAGTACGGGAACTGCACTTTCGCTGAAAAGAAGTCTCTGATAGTGAGAACAGCAGAGAGGATCATTGGAGGCCCTCTCCCAATCATTTCCTAGCTCATCATCAAACACATCATCCGATGTGCAATCAGCATAGTGAATGACACTTTCCACCCCTCACATGCACTGTCCTCCCTTCTTCCATCTGGCAGACGGTTTCACAGCATCAAAACCATAACGGCCAGACACTGCAAGAGCTTCTTCCCCCAAGCAGTCAACTACCACCAAAGGGCCGATAAACATAAACACTTTTACAAACAAACACTTTGACAAACATAAAGATCTCTACAAACATTTTTACAGTACTCACCAGAAGATTCAATAATAACAACACAAACTTTCACATCTACATTATGCTACACTTGCACATTTTACATCTTTCACATGTCTTCGTCTTGTCTTGTCCACAATATCCTGACCATAACTTGAACATAGTATTCAATACCAACATCTCACTTTACTGTAATTACACATGATCACTTTGTATTGTCTTTTGTCCGTGTTTATTATACATAGATATAGTTAGTATTAGTACCTTTTCATCTTTTTCATTTTACTTAAATATAGTGAGTTATTAATTTTTTGTCATTTCTAGTTTTATATCCCCTGTAGATATATTTTGATACCCTTATAAATGCACCATGGGGGGCTTGGGGTGAAATGGCATTTCAATAGATACACTCTATACTATATATATTGTTGTATTGACAATAAAGATCTTGAATCTTGAATCTTTTCCCGCCATCTATTCTGGAATGAGCATTGTCACAGTTTTAAGTCCTGTGTGATGATGAAGCAGAAGACAAACTAAGTGTGGACAGATTATTAATAATATTAGTCTGATAATGTGATTTATTTAGCTTAAAAGATAGAATAAGTTTGAGATTAACCTCATGCAGGACAAATGTACTTATTTATGAGCAATTTTCCAAACTTCTTATAAACATAATGGAAAAAAAATTGTATTTGATAACATTTAATATTACAATAATGGATTACACAGAACTGGGCAATAAATGTCATTACACTAGATGTCTTTCTGAAAGTGCTGTAACTACGTTTAAGGAAGTACGTCCTTCACTGTTATCTTCTTTAGTGCCATGTAGCAGGACAAAGCAGAGCAGCTACCTTAACTCTACTCCCACAGAATGCAATACAATGCAAAACACCTTGAGGTGACTGTTGTTGTGAATTAAATTCAGTAACAACTGAATTTCATTTTTAGCTTATTCAGTAGTCCATCTAGTTTTTTTCCTCTAAATCTGCTGCTTGGTGCTGGTGGAAATGGTACTCCTGAGAGCTGGAAAGTGAACCAAAACTATAAATCTTCTTGGTCATAAAACAAAAAAAACAAAATAGATTTTTTTTATTCATGCTCTGTGGGGCTGAAGAGAAAGGCAAGAGAAAGGCAGATGTGGACATTGTACTCTTTTCATCCCATTGAAAAACTACAGCTTGAAGTCCTAAAAAAGACTTTAAAAGATAAAGAAAAACACAATGTTTAACAGTTTCACTGATTTTTGGAAAACATATTTTTTTACCAAGTCGATTTTGAAACATATTCCATAAAATATAAATGGAGCAACTGATACAATTGAGCTTTTTACACATAAAATATAATAAATGGGTTGAAAGGAAAGAAAGAACTTATGGATGCTACTAACCACTCTCCCGTCCTCCTGTCTTCATGCTGATTGAGTCTCCTCAGCACTCTCTCCTCTCTCTTCTCCTCCCTGCGCCTCCTCTGCCTCCTGCAGGCCAGTGCTCTGTAAAACTCCCTCTGTTTCAGCTCCTTCAGTCGCTGCAGGACAAGCAGAGTGATTAACAGAAGCAGATGCGGTCGTATCAGGGCTGCATTAAAAAGGAGATGTAAGAGGTCAAATGGATAATGCATTAAAAAGATGAATTTAAATGTTTAATTTGTGAGGTAAGTGGGTGGAGTTATCAGTCTTGTGTATTTGCTCTGTCTGTAAGCGTGTGTGTGTGCATTGTTTGTGCATGTGTGTCTATATGCACCGTCTAAGTCAGCCAGTGTCAGCTTTAGTAGAGTCCAGACCAGCTTAATTCACTTATTGAGCTCTGTCTGCAAGCTGTCTGCTGACCGGAGATACTGATACAGTGTGCGAGTGTCATTTGTGCCCGTGTGTGTGTGTGCCTATGTGTGTGTCACAAATAATAATAATGATAATAATATACCTGTGGGTTCACATCTCAAATAGACAGATGACAAGAGACAGACAGCGAGGCGGGCGGAGACACCAGCAAATAGATAAGCAGACATAAATAGACAGACAGATAAAACATGGAGGCAGGCAGGGAGACAGACGGACAAACAGAGGCACAAAGAGACAGGCTGGAAGACAGACACTGTGGGGTTTGTTAAAGTTTGTTATGTAGCCTGTGATTTTTCATGGAAGGTGTACATACAGTGTGAAGGGTGGACAGAATGACAGGAAGCCTCACGGTAGACCATAACAACGCGACAAACTAGGACTGAATCAACACCGTTAGCACACCGTCAACCGTTAAACTGTGAAACATGTAGACTGGTTTACAGCATATCAATATAAATACGAACATTTTAAAAAAAACAACCCAACATGTGATAGTTTCCTGCAATACCGATGATGTTGCCTATTAACCTGAGGTGGAATGAAGGCTATGTCTCTTTTGTGCAAACTGAGCCCAAATGCTCTTTTTTTGCTAACATTTGAGTGATTATAGCATCATATTTTTTAGCACTGATTTAGGCCACATTCATTCATAACACACACATGTACTGCTTACTTTTGAACCTATTTTTAACAACCTTTCACACACTTACAGGGAAATTCAGGGGATTCAAGGGAAATTTGGGGTTATGTATCGTGCCCAAGGACACTTTGACACTTTGTGGAATAGAGCCAGTGTCCTTCCAGATGGTCAAGCTGCACAAACTCCTAAGATACATTCATTCAGGTGAGCCCTACATACCAAATCATATCATAGAATGGAGACTACAATAATAGAGCCCTTGAAAAAGTATTTGCCCTCTTTCTGATTTTTTTCTTGCATCTTTGTCACACATGTTTCAGATCATCAAAACATTCAATATCATATACAGATAATTCACATGATTAACTGATTATCCACATTTTCTAAGAAACTAACTTACATTTCATCAGCCACACCATGCTCAGATTAATGTTAGACCTTTTGAATAAATAACTCACTTAAATATAACCTGTCTGACAAAATGAAGTATACTATCAGATCAAAAAGCAACACATCATGCTGTGATGTAAAGAAACAGATGAGAAACAAAGCCATCCATCGGTCTGGAAAAACATTATAGAGCATTTTATAAGGCTTTGGGACTCCAGTGAACCACGATGAGAGCCATTATCCACAAATGGAGTAAACAGTGGGACAGTGGAACAGTGGTGAACCGAGTTGCTGGCCGACCAAAATTACTCTAAGAGCGCATCAACAACTCACCCAGGAGGTCACAAAGGAATCTAAAGAAAACATCCAAAGAGCTGCAGGCCTCAGTTGTCTCAGTCATGAGTTCATGAGTCAACAATAAGAAAGAGAGTGGGCAAGAATGGCATCCATGAGTTCCAAGGCAAAAAACTCTTTTGGGAAAATATTTAGTGGACTGAAAAGACAAAAGTCGAATCTTTTGGAAGGTTTGAGACCCGTTACATCTGGTGTAAAACTAACACAGCGTTTTAGGTCATACAAACAGTCAAACATGGCGGAGGTAGTGTAATGGTCTGGGGCTGCTTTGCTTCTTCGGGACCTGGCGACTTGCTGTAATTGATGCAATCACAAATTCTGATGTCTAACCATCAGTTTCAGAGTCATTACCAGTTGCTGCAAACATTTGATTACAGTTCTTGCAGGCAAGGGTGGCACAACAATTTATTAAGTTTAGAGGGCAGTTACTTTTTCACACAGGCACTTTTAGATACCGGTTTTTTTTCTCTGAATAAATGAACTGATCATTTAAAAACTGCGTTATGTATTTACTTGTGTTTAATATCAAAATGTGTTAGACTAACATGTTCAGATCATCAAAGAAAGATACAAAAATAAGAGATTAAGAATCACAGCATTATACATGCTCTACAACTATCTAGGAACATGAAAGTCGTGCATTGCGAACAGTAGAACCTCTTGGAGTCTTAGGATGATGCATGATGACATTTTTCATCCAAATTTCATGTTGTCACATTTAGCTGAATACAGTTTGAGTGATAAACAAAAATAAGCTATTTCCAAAAACAGAAACATGATATTAACAGATTTTCTGGTATTTCCCCTGTTTGTTTTCAGTAATTAATTTGCCCTGTGGTACACAGCAAGATAATGAAATCAGAGGAATTTCCATGTACTTTACATTGTGTCAGCTGGGATACTGAAGCGTCATTACTCAGATGTGAAGCTATCAACCAATGCATAGTGTTTATAAAACAAACACCTCCCTCCACTCCTAGCATCATGTAGCAAATTCCTTTTTAAAAATATATATTAGTCTTACTGCTGTATTAGCAGCATTTTTAAATTAGACATCTCCTTTGTGTGAATCTTTTTTGTGAATATTTCTAAAGGGAGCCCTGGTTCAAGGGATCCTTATGCTTAGTATTCATCTACAATCCAAGGTTGCATTTATTTCCTCCCATGCTGATATTGTTATGTAGTGGAAATGATGCTGACCAGGTGAACTGTAGATAAATCACTGCTGGCAATAGCAAACAGGGAATAACAACTTACCCCAAACATAATGTAATCAATTGGAGTGTTTCACTACACTACACCATATAGAACATGAACAATAGATTTGAAATTAAAGATCCACATCGAACAGTACAGTTTGTATACAAAGGGCTACTGTATCTAGAAAGTTCATCAGCTGTAAAGCATTGGCCGAAAGTCGGTAGTTTCACCTCGAGGATTATTGTTTCCTTTAAGATTCACAGTGCTGGAGTGCAGAGCACACACAAAAAATGATGTGTCACCTTTCTGCTACTGACAGGTCTCACTGTTTAATTTATATATTTTATAAGATAAAAAAAAATATGTCTCTGTAAGCAGCATATATAGGATAAACTGTGGATGGTTGTTTTTCTCAGTCTGGCTCGTTTCATCTGTCACAGCAACACATCAAGCGCTGGTGACGTAGCCCCTCTGCAAACCACTTCATTTCTAAAAGAAAATGGGACCGTGACTGACCGTGAACCAAAAGATGGGCAGCTTAGCCGAGTGTGTGCAGGCTAGAGAATATTAGTGCTGGAAAATCCATTTCCTGCAAGTGTTGCAGTCTCGAACAATATGCCCTAAATGCTCCGCATCCTCAAGTAAACCTAATAACTCTGACACACAGCTAACTGTGAAAAATATTATGCCTCTTTCATCACTTGCAAGTGAACAAATGGTAATTGCAGCAAATACATTCCTCCCAGCACCTATAATTTTGTAAACACCCAAACAGCTGCAAGTTCTCAGAGTTGCCTTCCTCCACATCTCTCTTTTTTACATCCAACTGAAGAGAGAAAAATAATGAGAGAAGAATGTTGCAGCAATGCGACAATTTCACATATTTAGTTCAGGTAATCAGGCTGCATTATTGATAATCTTTGTGTTTTTATTTAATTAGGAGAATTTGTACTGTTGATTTTTAACCTAAAATGACCCTGTTTGCCTATTATTGGCTTTATAGATTTCATTTAATCTTTATGTCTTACTCTATAGAGGTATAGACTTCGGAATATCTTCATGAGGAATGTCTATGCATGCTGGTTAGTCAACCACAAGATTAAAACCACTGACTAGAGGATAATAACATCGATCACCTCATTACAATGCAATGTCCTGCTGGGAAATCTTGGGAAATAATAGGACTGAAAGCTATATTCTCTTGGGTGAAAGTCCAGCATCTGACTTACGCCATTGCACCTTCCTCCTCTGGACTTTGCTTCTTATCACAATTTACTAACTTGAAACCTGACACTTCAATGTGTAGATTTATGAGTAACCAACACACGTGGAGCTCTTTGGCATTGATTCTCCAAGCCTTTGAACTCTGCTACAGTAACGAACACCATTTTTCCAAATGAAATTTCCTCATTTGGTGTTTTGTTGATGATGGAAAACACATTAGTCTAATGTCTTCCTTAAGTCTTCAATGCAATTCTAGTGACTGTTTCTAGGATACGATTCACATCATTTTCAAACTTATCAAATATGTGACCTCGTACCCTATCGATATGATTACTGTCATCCTAGAAGACACTAGAAGAAATGTATCATCATATGATGAACGTGATCACTCAGAACATCTTTGTATTGATTTGTGTTGACCTTTTCCTCTAAGAAGACCCAAACCATATCGCCCCACCATCAACTATCTGTACATATAAAGTAAAACTGATGACTGCTTTTGCCCAATAAAATAACTTGTATATATTAAACATTGATTATTTCAGTGTTTACTCTTACTTTTTTATATTATTTTCTTTCTCTCTTTCTCAAGTGCAAATGGCCCGTGGATGATATGTATAAAATCCAATATAACATTATACAATTTTGGAGGGGCATAATACTGATATACAGTGGGCTGTGTCATCAGATAAAACCGCCATGCATTATGTGAAAAAAATCAATCGTTAATGGATTTTAAAAAAAGAGGAGAAGAATATTTGTTTTTGGCGAATCTTGTAAGTTGAATATCTGACTGGTTGTGATACTTAATCACATTGATACGAAAATCATTTTTAAAAAATCTAATGCTGCCATAAAACAGTTGTACTTATTGATTTGTAACATCAGCCACAATAGTCTAACACACACGAGCTGTGTAACTGTTAAAGGGGCAACAGTTTTAAACAAACTATCTAAATTTCTGCTTCAGATCTCTTGGTATATATATATAAAGTATATAAATTCAAGAACTGTAACAAGGACCTAATATAAACTCATTTTAAACTTTATTAGGTACACCTGTTCAACTTCTTGATAATGAAAATATCTAATGAGCCAATCACATGGCAGCAACTGAGCAATTCAGGACAGGGGATGAAATGTGATTTAAGTGACATTAAGTGTAGGCGGTCGGAGTATTTCAACAATGGCTGATCCACTGGATTTTCACACACAACCAGCTTTAGGGATTACAGAAAACAGACCAGATAGAGAAACTCTACAGTGAGCGGCAGTTGTCTCGGTGGAAACACCTTGCTGATGTCAGAAGTCAGAGGAAAATAGCCAGACAGCATTTACCTGAGAGAGGCAACAGCAACTCGAATAACCAGTTACAAGCAAGATATGCAGAAGAGCATCTCTGAATACACGACAACCTTGATACTGATGGCTTTCAGCAAGAGAAGACCACAACAGGTGCCACTGATGTGGGCTAAACAAAGGTAACTGAGGCTACAGTTCACACAGGCTCACCAAAATTGGTCAGTAGAAGACTGGGAAATGCTGCTTCATAGGAGGAGTCTGGATTTATGTTGCAACATCTGGATGGTAGGGTAAAAACTTGGCATAACCAGCATGAAAACCTAAAGCCATCCTGCCTTTTATCAGTAGTCCATGCTGGTGATGGTGTAATGGTTTGTGGGATACTTGCTGCACGTACCTCCCTTTGAGCCTCTTAGCACCAACTGAGCATCGTTTGAACTCTACAGCCTGCCTGAATGTTGTTGCTGACACTGTCCGTTCCTTCAAGATCATAGTGTGCCCATCTTTTCCAACAAGATGTAATGCACCATGTCACAAAGCTTAAGTAATCTCACACTGGTTTCTTGAACAGCACAATGAGTTCACTGTATTTCAGTGGCCTCCAGAGTAATGGGACCTCAGTCCAATAGTGCACCTTTGGGATGTGGTGGAACGGGAGATTCTCATTATTATCATACAGTCACAAATCTGCAGCAACTGTATTATGCAATAATGAAAACGTGGACTAAAATATCTCAGCGATGTTTCCAGCACCTTTGTGAATCTATGTCATTAAACTTTAAAGTAGTTCTGAAAGCTAGAAGTGTGTGCCTAATAAAGTGTCTGTTGTGTGTAATGTTGTTGAATACGAATATATTTAAAAAGTAGATCAAAACGTATATTTCAACACACATAAAGTTGTTCAAACTTCTGGTTTCTTCTCTTGAGTGTGTGCTTTCCCTCTCGCTCTCTACCACAGAGAGCTAATTACTGTAAACTCAGCTTTTTTATTTTTGTTTTTGCTTTTTTTTTTTAGCACCACTTGGTCAAAAGATGCTTTGATACATTTTCTCTGCTCATCACAGAGGAAAGAAAAACCCGGGCTTTATGGTTTGATGTTCTGCTTGCTTGTCTTGTTTGCCTATATGTTCTACTGCTGTGCGGTGTGTGGGCCAGACCATCAGGTCAGCTGCAGACGCTTTGGCCCAGTGTTTCACCCATAAAACTAAACCTTTGGGGGCCCTTGTTCCATATGCATCTTTGCTTCGTGCCACTCAACATTCCCACCAGTTCACTAATCCACTCACACATTCTCGGTACTGATGAAACTGACTTCCAGAGCTCACGGTCGTCTTTGTGTTGGTATTTTTATGTTAATTTCATGTTTTTTGTTAAAATAAATTAGTATTTACTGGCCTTCACCCTGTGTCTCTGTCTCTTGTCATGGCTTCTGAGCTGAGGTCTTGGCAATTTGCATATATTAAGAACATTATTATCCATATTAATCACATTATAATAGTGGGTTACCAAACAACGGGCTTTGCCTAGTGCTACTCTGTCACCATGTCCACTCCGAGTAAAAAAAAAAAAAAGAAGCTAATCCTGTCATAATGTAACTGTCAATTCTTCCATGAAATGAATCAGAAGTGCTGCAATTTTTAGTCATAGTGGTCATGAGGATGGATACGGTTCTGTGTTAGTGGGATTTTGTAGACCACAGCGAGTGTGCCGTGTGTCTGAAATCAGACTCGAGTGCTTGTTGTGGCACTGCGATGTAATAAATCCATGACCTTGGTCTGGAAGGTTTAAGGTGTTCTGTGGCAGGATAAACCAGACCTCTTGGTGCCTTGTTAAGGTGGCATGACTCACCTGCCTGTGGTGATGGTCGTAGGAGTTGATGTGGTTGTCAAACTGTTGGTGTCTCAGATACTGCTTATCGCAGAGCTCACAGTAAAACCTCGAGTCCCCCTCCTCCTACCGAGAGACAAAGGTGAGAAGGAAATCAGACAAGGAGAAAGGAGTGAAGTCTTAATATGAAAATATCATTTCTTATATTGTGTCTGTGTGGTGACCTTGGGAGTTATTGCTCCATTAACAAGACATATGGCTCTTTATTCTCAGTTTATGATGATTTTTTTATTAGAAAAATATTCATTTTTTAAATGGTACTTTTTGAAGCATGAAGCATATTATTTTCTTTATTTCATGTGCAAAAGGATTCTGGTTAGTGCAAAGGGAGTACAGTGTGAAAAAAAGGAGGAAAAACAAAGATGAAGCTGTATCACACAAAGTTTCTTTCCAAATTAATTTTCAGCAAACTATCACAGTTTTATCTCTTTAAAAGTTTGGCTATAGCTTCCTCCTATACACACTTTTCCCTTTGGACTTTTGAAAATTAAGAACAGACTTAAATCATTCTTTTTAATAAAGCTTGTAATTAGGGCCAAATCAAACTCAGACTTTCTGTGATACACAGACCATTTCTTTCCCACCCTCCTCTATTATAGGCGTTTGTACACCATCTCTGCATGTCATAAAACTGTGTCTTCTCTGTCCCAGGCCAGTGTGTGTTCTGTTTCCCTGTGCCTTTTTTTTTTCTTCTCACCCCCGAGCTGGTCAGGACAGATGTTTGCCCTGCTTGTTCTGCAGAGGTTTTGTTCTGTTAAAAGGGAGTTTTCCTCTCCCTCTGTGTAGTACTTGGTCACTGGGAGCCATCTAATTGAAAACCTACTGGGTTTCCATACTGGTTGTCTGTTTTTCTGTGCTGGCCCTGTAACAGGCTGGTGACCTGTGCAGGGTGTACCCTGTCTCTCGCCCTATCATAGCTGGGATACACTCCAGCAGCCCATGACCCTGAATTGGATAATCAGAATAGAATGGATGGATGAAGTGAAATGAACTAACTGAATGCATTGACTGGATATTGAAACCTTGACTCTTCAGTATGTCCTTTGACATCATGGTATCTTGAACCCTGGCAGGAAGGTGAGGGTGAAAGACGAAGGACCCCCCAGGTTTATACAGTAGCAGCCTGTCACTGACAAGAGTAGAAACCCTACCTACCCTATCATACCTTGCTTTATCATCTATTTTAGACGGGACCATACGTTTCTAAATGAATATCATGGTATAATGCACAAGACTTGCAACCAGTGACTGAGACTGTAAACTCTTCTTAAACTGTTACTCAAGTCATAGTCTGAGTGAAAAGTGAAGTCATATTCTCAAGGTCTTCTTTACAATTGGACTTCTTTTGTGCAACAAGAGAAGTCACCCGAGTGCTGGTCATTAGAGATAATGCAGATCAGAGATCTTTTCGATTTGTCTATGTGTGCTGACCGTAATGAATTTTAGGTAATGGTTTTTCTGTGTAAACACTCTGCTTATTACAGAATAAGAAAAAAGATTTGTAAACCCTCTAATATATATTTTCTACATATCTCCAACAAACATGAACTAAACTTCACCAGATCTGCACACAAGTCCTCAAAGGCGATAAAGAGAACCCAATTAAACAAATGAAATGAAAATATCATTACTGGTGATTGTATTTTTCTGGGCTAGATGACATTTTAAAATACGTAACACTATTCGGATCACAAGGCATGCAGCTTTTAAAAAATGTAGAGTTTGTTAAATTAGATTGAAAATAGTCATTCTCACAATATCCCAACAGAAATTACAAACAATACTTATACTAAAGCACTGTAAAGTATTAACTAGCTAATATGTTTTTTGTATTCAAATCATCTGATCAAGATGTTAAATACAATGCATAAATGTATGTGAAGGCCCTGAAGGTGTTTTGAGAGAAATAGCTGATTACAAAGACGTAGATTGTTATGCAAAACCAAACAAACTAACAAAGCCTCAGAGTTACACAGAATGTTTTTATTTTCATCTTATTGCACAGGATAAAAAATAAATATATAAACTTTAAGGACCTTCGGGCTACATGATTTAACTGTGGAAAAGCCCAGTTTGCATGATGAACACTTTTAGTGTTGATACCCTTAAGGAATTTGACTTCTGCCAAGTGGAATTTAAAATACAGATGTTTTTCATATTGCCATTTTCACATAAAGAGGACCAGTGATGCTCATTTTCATATCCTTTATGTAATCTTCAGGTCTGCTACAGTAGCTTTGATTCTCATTGTTCAAAATCAAGGAGTATTTTGATGTTATTATCTGCACTGATGCAGCCACTTTTAGTTTATGCCCTGTCTGTAGCAAGGTATTTTAGCATCCTTTCCTCTTCCTTTAAGCCAGCCTTGCCCCTTATTAGCACAAGGATTGAATGTGCCTACAGCCAGGGCTGTGTGCTTCAGAGGAGCATATAAGGGATATCCCATCTGTCTGATGTCTTACAGGTCCAAGCTTACAAAAAATGAGCATTTAGCGCAGTCTGAAACCTTTTCGCTCACAGGGATCAAATGCACATACAGTGACTTCAAAATGTGGCAATGTTTAATATGAGCATTCCCAATTCTAACAGTAAATAGTTAACAGAAAATAATAAAATAATAATAAAAGCACTTTAGCTGTGCATTTTGTAAAGTGTAAATGTCTCTTATGACCATGTCTAAAGCAGATTTACCTCATATACTCTTTCCTTATCGAAGAAAAAAGAAGAGAAGACAGAAACAAAACTGCATTAAGCCGCCTGCTGATTAAATTATTAGTCATAGACTCGAAAAATCAGTTCACAGCCATTTAGATTATGTAAAGAAAAATAAAATCTGACTTATCAGATAAAGATGGAAAAGTACATTTCAAAGTGTGTTTGCATATTTATAAATCATGATTTTGAAAGTTGGCCATAGGAAGCAAGATGAAAACAAAATGTGTTTGTGGAAAATCCCTCTGTGTTGGCTGGAGTGGTAAATTACAGTCATAACCAGTATCGGTTGTAAAATGCGTTTATGGGGATGTGTATTCATCATACTCAAGCTTTTAATTTGTTACCTGTCATATTGTGTGTGCGTGAGTGTTTGTGTGTGTGTGTCTGTGTGTGTTCATTGTTGAGTTTGTCATTTGGAGTGATGCTGTCTCTATTGCTTCCGATGGCTAATGGGCCCTTCAATCACAATTATTGATCAGCAATCTGAGTGTCTGAGTGAACACACACACACACGAGCTGATACACACCCAAATATACACGCACAAAAAAAACACACACAGTTTTGCAAACCCATATGTGATAATTTCTCTTTATACAGAACATACAGAAGTGTGTCTAAAGCCCACGTGCTTTCACAAATGCAATGCAAGATTTTAACACGCACGCACACACGCAGACACACACATTCTCCATTAATGGAAGATTGATTTATCTTTTAAAGCAGGGAAAACTCAATCTGTGACACGACCTTCAGTGGAGGTCTGGGTACTCGGCTGTGTGTGTGTGCGTCACAGATTGCATAAGTTGGAAAATTCCAACTTTTTGTCTCTAAAAATCGAGAAGCTTCCTGAGCACTGTGAGCATTGTGAAGAGGTCTGTGGGAGAGGAGGGGCCAGAGACAGAAAGACAAAGACATTAAATGTGATAGAGGACAGACAGAGACAAACAGAAAGCCTGTGACAAAAGCAGAGGGGAAACGCAGACAACCTCCCTTAATCCCTCAACGTCCCAGAACGGCTGCCATCCTCTGCCATTACCGCAGGGATCTCCTCCTTTACTCAGCATTAGCTCATCAGAGAAGTGATTACCGTAGCTACCATAATTCCATTAACTAACGAATTTATGTTGCATTATTCTATTACACAACGAAACATTACATTTGCATTATTTAATCAAAGACGGCATAGGTTTGCATTATGTCATTAAAGATGTCGTTGGGTTGCATTAAGCCCGCTGAGGATGGGTTTCCATGTCCATTACACATGACTTGCTGGATAGTTTGGAAATTGCTGCTCAGTAAACTCAAATTAAAACACATTACAGTTTAGAAGCTTTTGGTGCACTGCTGTGCAACAAAATAAAGATGTTTTCTTGCTGTTCTTTGAAAATCGCATTCCTTTTTTAAAATTTAATTTAATTTTGTTTTTTTACTTCAGTTGTGGGAGAGCTTTGTGGAAGAGTTTGGGAAATTGTCTGACCTGTAGAGTGAATGAATTTTTTAAAACCCTTTGGACAAACTCAGATGCACAGTTGTGAGGAGAAAAAGTAACCTCCCAAATCCACACTACATCTTACAAGCACAGTTTTCAGTGTGAAAAACAATTTCTGAATAGCTGCTTAGTCAGACCACATGTATTTAAAAAAAAAAAAAAAACTCAGCTAACTGAAGTAGAGGTGAGTCACGACATATCAGTCAATCTCCAAAAGCTGGTAAACAACTGCATTTAAAAATACAGATGTGATGCTGGCTGCTGCATTCCCTGCTTTAATTTCCAGTTTATTTCAGTGCTCAGGTGTTTGGTTCATGAGAGAATGAGCATAACATCTCACTGTTCTGCTTTGTGACCTAAGTGGGTGATTGGTAATTCATCCAACTGTGTCTGTTCAAGCATTACTCAAACATTATTCAGTTGCAGATGAGTTTGAAGAGACTTAAGTAAAAGTAGCTGCAGTAACATTGTCTTGGCTGTTTGACTTTCTATGTCTTTACACACCACTGTGCATTTAAATATTACTTATTATTAATCTCTGGCTCTCTTCCATAACATGTTTTTTGTCCTGTCTTTCTCCCATTATCCCCAAACCGTGGCGAACGATGATGTCCCTCCATGAGGCTAGTGCCTTGCTGTTAAAAGGGAGTTTTTCTTTCCGACTGTCACCAAGTGCTTGCTCATAAAGGGTCATCTGATTGTTGGGGTTGACTGCATTATTGTAGGGTCTTTACCTTACAAAATAAAGCGCCTTGAGTCAACTGTTGTTGTGATTTGATGCCATATGAATACAACTGAGCTGAAACTGAATTGAATAAATCTGTTTTCCCTTCATGAGACACCAGGAAAAAAAGAAAAGAAAAAACAGGGAATTCACTTTCAATCACTTTCACCAAATTTACTAAATCATATAACTAAATAGCATATTTCCATACTTCTGTGTGGAGCTTACATGCTCTCCCTGTGCTTGCAGGGGTTCTCTCTAGTTGCTCTCACATTTTAATACATGCATATTTGGTTAATTGGTGATTAGTTCACTCGGAATTGGTCACAGGTGTGAATGTGAGCATGAATGGTTGTCTGTCTCCCGTGCTGGCTCTACGATAGACTGGCAACCTGTCTTGTGTACTGGACCCTATCCTAGTGTAGAAGCCTGAATTGGATATGCAGTTAAAAAGATGGATGGAAACGCAAAAGCAACTCTGATGGACCTTCATCTTATCAACATGCCAATATGAACCTATTGGCTAGTCTGTTGACTTGATTTTCTGGGTACAACTCCCAGTTTTTATGGATTCTGGTCTAGCCACAATAATACAGAACATGCATTATATCTATACCCAATGATGAATGTCCAATTCTTTCATTTCTAATTCTTTAAAATGGAAATTGATGCTTTCAAGATTGTATTTTGGTACTTGCGTGCAGCCAAAGCATGTTCAAACATGATTGCTCACGAGAAATAACAAAAAAAACTAGAAGACTTCTGGTACTGAAGATCTTGTCCCTTGGTTACAAATTCTACATATTTATATGATGATATCTGATTATATAGACATTAACAAGAAGTCAATAGGTAAATTATAAATAAGATACAACCGTTAGATACAGAGCAACATGAGCATCCTCTTGATTTCATGATTCTGGACACTTGACTAATGTTGAAAGGTTGGAATGAAGCTATTAGAAGAAAAGATAACTTTCTCCATAGACCTACAGACAGCTGGTATACATTTGTCTGAATTTGAGTTTCCTTTTTCATATTATGAAACCAAAACAGGGCTCATATCTGCTTGCAGATGCAGAATTGTCTGTTATGTCTTGTTACTGTAATTGTCAACATCTGATTAGACCTGAGTGTTTCATCTTGACTCCTCTGCTTTTTTTTACATTTCAAGTTGAAGAAAATATATGAAAGAAATAGAATATAAAGCATCAAATAGTCCACATTTTGCCCCGCTCAACTCAATATCTTGAAATGTTTTACTTTTGGTGAAACAAAGCTGTCGGCTGTAACTAATTTGATTTTCGATGTCTTGTAACTGGCTTGATAAGTCTGATGTGTGAAGTGAAGCCCCTCTGCAGCTTTTTTCCTGCCTCGCATGCTCACTGAGCTGCTCCTGTAAATGACTTTCTTACTGACAGATTTCTCTTCCTCTGTCTCCCTCAGGGTTATGTTCTTTCTCCAAGCTTGTACTTTCTTAACACTAATGACAAACCACAGTCAGGATGTAGATAGACTCTTTTATCAGGTTTAAGGGAATAAAAAGGAGAATATTGATCATTTTATGCTGCCCATGGTGTGGCTTAATCATCACTTTAATGCACTAAAAATTAGGGACAAGGTCAAAACATTTTTCAAAAAAAAAAAAAAAAGGAGAAAGAAATGAAAGAAAGATGAATTATTGAATATTTTCTGTCAGTGTATGAAGAAAAAGACGAGATCTGTAGGAAATGCTGCGGCATTTGTTCACCTTTATACTGACTGAGCTCTTTAAATGTTCTTTCACTGCTTATAATGAATACCGGCTGATGTGACAACTAGGTGATAAGTAGCCTGGAAGGTTAGCAGCATTCAATAAGAAAAACTGAGTCAACCTTTTAAAGAGCATGCAGCAAGGAAAGATGAAGTCACTGCTCACTACTAGTAAGGCCTCTGTGTAATATCTCAGAGTGCCAAAAGTCAATAAAATATGTAATATAAGTAAATATGAGGTTACTTTATTACCACCGACCAAAGAATGCCACATTTTTTATTGATCATCTTTTCAAAGGGCCACATGGAGCTATTGACTCGTGCGCTGTTATTTTGTGTCTTTATATTAAACGCAGTTATAATTTTCTTTGCATTTGATCCGTTTTATTCATGTGTGGTTTTGGCAGGTTTTTTTCATCATTACATCCCTTCTGGAAAAATAAAGGCTTGCAATAAAAAAGGAAAATCAAATTCAGTTAAATGGTACTGTTCTCGTGTGTGTGTCAAGTGTGTGTAGTCGGAATAAGTATGTTCTAATTGCAAGAAGAAGGAAACATGGTTCACCATTTTATCAAATGTACCAGTCTCCAAGAAGGACCTATTATATTATATTATATTATATTATATTATATTATATTATATTATATTATATTATATTATATTGTATTATATTATCTGTAGGTTCTGGTCTTCTAGAGGGGAAATAAGCATTTATTAATTTGTTGTGAGAACATCCAGGCCTTCACATTATGGCAGACCAGCTCTATTACATTTTAGAAACTAACAGACTCAGTTTTAGAGCTACAGAAATGTATTTTGCCTTCAGTGGATAAATATAAAAACCCTTCCAATTTAAGGCTAAATATGAGAGTTTCAGTCCCTTTATTTCCTCCATGAGTCTTCAATTGATGAGTGCTTTGTAAGGTCTGGTAGTCCAGCGAATATTGTCCCTTGTTCATTTACTGGAGATTGGAAATGGTTCAAGAACAGAATGACCCGTCCTGCCAGAAGATGTACAGACAAGCTCATGTACATATAACTGAAAACTGAATTGGTTGCTCTTTGAAAATAACAGTGTTTGTTTAAGGGAGGTAAGCTGATTTAGAAAGAAAGAAAGTAAACATAGTATTTGCAGTAAAGGTCTTTTTATAGCCTTGATGCTATTCTATATGAATTAAAGGCAACCTATTTGGATCAGGTCCAGGTATGTATTTCTTTTGTTGGACAGAGCAGCTTTGCATGCCTTCCAAGTCATCCAAGTCTTTTTAGCTCCACCCTCCCTCAAAGCCAACTTCCTTCCAAACAGCTCTGCTCTGTATGATATCATGCAAAACCAAGAATAAAATTCTATATATAAATAAAATGCATATGCTCATCTCATTATTTGAAACTATGGCCACCTTTAACATAAACGTCCACCATTATAAGTATGTAATATATAAGAAAAGTAAAAAAAAAAACCAAACAAACAGTTGTTTAAAAGAAAGCTCTCCTGATATTGGGACTGATAAAAATGCCAGTGTTGTGTTTGAATCTTTGTTTACCCCAATAATCAAACCAGCAAAACGACTTTCAGATTCATTCTTTCGAGTATGTGATTCATTAGAGATTCAACAGTTATTTCTCTACTAATAACAGAAATGTGTACAGATTCTTGTCATACATAGTTTTAATCGCAGATGTCAGTAATGCCTTTGAAAAAAAATGAATATTAAAAATCAAACTTAGATTTGCAAGCATGGAAAAAGACATTCAAGGAAAGGAGGCAATGCAAAGAACACTTGTCTGCATATAGCACTTTGCAAGAGTCTTGAGTCTTCTTTATGGTTTACTAGGAAAATGGGAAAATGCTGCAGCATTATACTGAAACATAGGAATACAGCATATACTATCACCACAGCCTGAACCCTTTTAGGCAACTTCATTGTAATTTTTTAAGCAGACCTCGGGAATACTTCTCCAGGCTTCTTGAAGGACATTCTTCTTTGGATGTAGAAGGACTGGACTGAAAGTAAAACATTGAAAAACCTTCAGAAAGTCCAGAGAACTATTCATAAGTCTCAAGAAATCTTTAAAAAGTCTGCATCTTAAGAGGCAAAATACAATGAAATGAGGGATGTAGCTCAAGACTTTTGCACTATTATTATCATGACTATTATTATTATTAATCATGGTAATAATTTTATATTACTATAGGTAACTTGTTTTACTTTCAGTATCCACTGATGTGAATTTATGTCAGAAGAGCTGCACAGAAATGTTTGGCTGTATTTCAAGCTTTGCTCTGGGGAGCACACTCCTGCTCACTCAGCTGTTGGAGCTGCTGCATTTCAGTTAGCCAAAACAACTTCTTGTTTTGTACATGCAGGGGACCTGCGGGATTACTACACATTTTATAACATGTTGTCAGAGTCAAAGTATGCTGGTAGAGTCAGAGTTTCTGCACTGAGGGACTGCAACAAAGAGAGGCTGCTGCCTAAAAGCACCACCAGTAGCTGGGACTATAAAGGCCGAGCTGTCCCCAGCCGACTGGATGCGTCTGTGCTTAACCTCATCGCGCTGCAGTAAGGTCTTCTCTGGACTCTGTCTTTTTATGCCATTGCTGACAACAGCACTGAAAGAATGTGTGTGGAGTATAAAGAGGCTCAAAATTTTCCTGGGTGCCAAACTGAAGGAAACTATCACTGCTGGACAGCAAGAACTATTACTTGGATTTAAAAAATGACTTCTTGAGTATTTCTGCAGTGATTTAAACAAGGTGTGCATCAGTCATGGTTTTTCAGTTTTGATCATGCTTAGCCTCGGGCGATTCTCTGTGATCCCTTTTCATTGCTGTCAGTTTAACTTCCTCCCTTTGTTGGTTTTCTCCCCAATTTCCTCCACCACCTGTTCTTGATCAGTTAATCGCTCTCCCCAGCGTACACACTCCCCTGTTTCCCTCGCCAGATTGTCTTGTCACTGTCCAGTCAAGCTTCCAAGTGGATATTCCTTGAGCTAGATTTGACTCCTTGTGTTTTTCTTTCCCAGTATTTATCCCATGTGGGGTTTTTTCCCCTATTTTAAATTTTTCTTGCATGTTTTTCATAGTGTGACTCTGCTCACGTGTGACCTTTCACCAGAATCATCTGCCTTACTGACTGGGAACCCATGTATGACCATTGGTAACTTTGAAAATAAGCTTTTGATTTGATATTTTGCATTGTTTCGTGTTTTTGGTTTGTTTGTTTGCTTCCCTCATTGAATTGATACATCATCAGATGGTCATCATCATCTTTGGTGTCATTACATCACACAGTAAGTTCAACTACAGTCAGTCAAAGAAGACACTGATACACTGAGATAAAATAATAAAGTAACCACCTGATCATTGCAACACCCACAACTTGATGTCTATTTTTTACGATTGCAAACTTTTAGAAGCAGTGAAACTGGATCCAAGTTATTCTATAGGTTGCATGAATAAATTATTATAAATTATTATTATTAGTATTATTATTATTATGTTTGTTTGTTGCATTATCAGAAATGCATTATATTATTTGGTGTTTATGGCTAAGACAGGCTAGTATAAGGATATCTTACTCGGTTTACTTGGTTATTACAAATGTGGTTATTATTGTGTTGGTGGGACAGGACGCTTTCTGCAGTTAGACATTAAAGGTTGCAGCCAAGTAAATGTACTTTGGTTTGAGTGTTTGCTTCATTCATACTGGCAGCCAAGTAGAAAAACATTTGTCAGCTTCGTGGTTGAAATAACAACTAGTAGATTTAGAGAATATCAGATGGCTACAAGTTCTCCTGCGTGAAGATGTGCCAAAAAATAAGTGCCAAAATGGCTCCAAAGCCACCATTGCTGGCAGTTTCAGAATCAGAATCAGAATACTTTATTGATCCCTGGGGGAAATTATTTTTTGTTACAGTGCTCCATTTTAAACCAACATTAAGACAAGACAGACAATACGCTAACTAAGAATAGTACAATATATACATATATATACATACATACATACATAAGTCACTTATAAATAAATATTTGGAAAAGAAACATGTGTAGTTGTAGCAGCAAACAGTGTGTTAAGTGGATGCGTTGTACAGGGAGATGGCCACAGGCAGGAATGATTTCCTGTGTCGTTCAGTGGTGCTTTTCGGTAATCTCAGTCTCTCACTGAACGAGCTCCTGTGACTGACCAACATGTCATGGAGTGGGTGGGAGGTGTTATCCAACATTGTCTTTATCTTGGACAGCATCCGCCTCTCCGACACCACCTTGAGGGAGTCCAGCTCCATCCCCACAACATTGCTGGCCTTACGGATCAGTTTATTAAGTCTGTTGGCATCTGCGACCCTCAGCCTGCTCCCCCAGCATGCAACAGCATAGAGGATCGCACTGGCCACAACAGACTCATAGAAAATCCTCAGCATTTTCTGGCAGATGTTGAAGGACCTCAGTCGCCTCAAAAAATAGAGACGACTCTGGCCCTTCCTGTAAAGTGCTGTGGTGTTTTTAGCCCAGTCCAGTTTATTGTCAATGTGTACTCCAAGGTATTTATAGTCCTCCACAATGTCAACACTGACCCCCTGGATTGAAACAGGGGTCAAGTGTTTCCTGGTCTTCCTGAAGTCCACGATCAGTTCCTTGGTCTTTGCCACGTTGAGCTGCAGATGATTCTGCTCACACCACGTGACAAAGGAGTCGACCACAGCCCGGTACTCTGTCTCATCATCCCTGCTGATGCATCCAACCACCGCAGAGTCATCAGAAAACTTCTGAAGATGGCAGGTCTCTGTGCAGTGGCTGAAGTCTGTGGTGTAGAGGGTGAAGAGGAAGGGGGAGAGGACAGTCCCCTGTGGTGCCCCTGTGTTGCTAATCACCTTGTCAGACACACACTGTGGGAGACGTACATATTGTGGTCTTCCTGTCAGGTAATCAACAATCCAGGACACCAGAGAAGCATCCACCTGCATCGCTGCTAACTTATCACCCAGGAGGGTCGGCCTGATGGTGTTGAAAGCACTGGAAAAGTCAAAAAACATGACCCTCACAGTGCTCGCCGGCTGGTCCAGATGGGTGTAGACACGATTGAGCAGGTAGATGATGGCGTCCTCTGTTCCGAGACGAGGCTGATAAGCGAACTGAAGGGGATCCAGATGTGGTCTTACTATGGGTCGCAGCTGGTCCAGGATGAGCCTTTCCAGGGTCTTCATGATGTGGGAGGTCAGTGCCACGGGCCTGTAATCCTGGGGGCCACTGGGACGAGGCGTCTTTGGTACAGGGACGAGGCATGATGTCTTCCACATCACCGGGACCCTCTGCAGACTCAGACTCAGCATAAACAGTTTATGAAAGACTCCACACAGCTGGGGGGCACAGGCCTTGAGGACAAGGGGACTCACTCCGTCTGGTCCAGCAGACTTGCCTGAGTGAAGTCTCCTCATTTGCATCTCAACCTGGTATTGAGTGAAGGTGATGGGTGGGGGAGGGGTGTCAGGAATCTCACAGGAGGCAACATGTGAAGAGAGAGGCTGGCACAGTGGTGTGGCTCTGGATTCCAGGCTGACTGCAGGTGAGGTTGTGGGGGTGGGAGCAGACACTGTGGTGTCGAATCTATTGAAAAACAGATTCAACTCGTCGGCTCTATTCGCACCTCCCTCAGCTCCCCTGCTGTTGGTTGGCCTGAATCCAGTGATGGTCTTCATGCCCCTCCACACCTCTCTCATGCTGTTCTGCTGGAGTTTCCACTCTAGCTTCCTCCTGTAATTGTCCTTAGCCTCTCTGATCTTGTCCTTTAGTAACACCTGGACCTTCCTCACCTCCTCTTTGTTGCCCCCTCTGAAAGCCCTCTTCTTGTTGTTGAGGAGGGCTTTGATGTCCTTAGTCACCCACGGCTTGTTATTTGGGTAACAATGAACAGTCTGAGCTGGAACAATGGAGTCGGTGCAGAAAGTTATGTAGTCTGTGATACACTCAGTAAGCCCATTGATGTCCTCGGCGTGAGGCTCACAGAGTGTTTCCCAGTCGGTCACCTCGAAACAGCCCTGTAGTTCCGCTATTGCCTCCTCTGACCACCTCCTAACAGTCCTGGTGGTCACAGGTTCCCTCCTCACAATTGGCACATAGCGGGGGGTGAGGTGAATCAGGTTATGATCTGACCTACCAAGTGGGGGGAGGGAGGAGGAGCTGTATGCATCCTTGACGTTAGCATACAGTAAGTCTAAAGTTTTCTCTCCCCTGGTGGGACAGTCCACATATTGTTTGAATGTTGGTAGTGTATTGTCCAGTGATACATGGTTGAAGTCACCCGAGATCACAATAAAGGCACTCGGGTGCTGAGTCTGTAGCCGAGCTATGGCAGAGTGGATAGTGTCACATGCAGCTGTGGGGTTAGCAGAGGGGGGAACATAAACAGCCACCAAGATGACGTGAGAGAATTCCCTGGGTAAATAATACGGCCTGAGTCCAACAGCACACAGTTCAGTGTCCGGGCAACAAATCCTTTCTTTGATTGTTATGTTGGCAGGGTTACACCACCGGTTGTTAACTAAAACAGCAAGCCCACCTCCTTTACACTTACCGCTAGCGATGCTGTCCCTGTCCGCCCGAACAGTGTGGAAGCCTTCCACGGAAGCATTCTCATCGGGAATGACCTGGTGCAGCCATGATTCGGTGAAACACATCAGGCTACACTCTCGGTATTCCCTCTGACTCCGTACCAGTGCTGAGAGCTCGTCGATTTTACTTGCCAACGATCGCACATTTCCCATCACGATAGACGGCAGACACGGTTTAAACCTCCTCCTCGCTTCGAGCCTCCGCTGTCTCACCGTCACCTTTTTTCTTCTCTTCTGTCCTTGACCTCTGCATCCCCGATGTGTTTTCCTCCAAATTTCAGCTGGTACTTCTGCGGGCACTTCTGCGGGCCTGGCCAGCGAGCCGGCCGGCATCAGGGCGATCAGCTGATCTCTGGAGTAAACAGTCCGTGCGTGTAGGAGATGTGCCGCGGTCCCGTTCCATGATAAAAGTAACAGTTCCACGGCCACCAGAAGAACAAAAACTCTCTCAATCCACATGATTGAGTAAGAGATAGAAAACGGAGGAAAATACAAGTCAGAAAAAAAAAAGAATACGTAAGAAAAAAGAGCTAAACTAAGAGAAAAGCAGGAGCGACTGTAACAGGCTGCACGCTGGTTGGCGCATGCGCACTGAGTTTACTAGAAGTAAAATCCAAGAGTACAACTAATTACAAGAGGCATACACAGTATGACCTGGTCTGTTTATTTATACATGCTTTAAATTAGAAGCCCATTATCTTTAGGCTTCTGTATATTTGGAATGATTATGGGTCTAGAAATAGGTATAAGCCACATGAGAATAATGTGTGAATGCTTGTCCTTGAGTATATTTTTGTCATTGTGTGTCAAAATAATGTGAACATTGTGAAATATGGTACAGTACACGCAGGATCTCTGAAGTGGAGAGTTCCAGTTTGTAGAGAATGCTGAAGTGGTAATTAAGGACTCATGCAACCAGCACAGACTGACATTCATCTAATTAGAACAAAGACACTGTGACACTGGAAGGTATTTTTGTAAAACATGCACACCTGGTGGCCCGAAGTGATACTGAAATGTTTTGATCCAACCTAATGTCTCTCACAGAAAAGTGACAAATTGTTCTTACCTCCAAGTTATCACATATTGATATTTGGGCTACGTCCACACGTACACGGGTATTTTTGAATACGGAGATTTTCCGTTTTCATTTAAAAAAATAATCCCGTCCACACGTAAACGCAGAAATGAAGGAAAACGCTGCTAGGAACATGCCAAAGCAACAGGTGGCGATATATTCCTAACCGTGTAGAAATGTTGGCCAATCAGAAGTCTAGAAGCCTCGGTGGGAAATAGTAAACAAAGCTGGGGCATAGAAGCAGAACCGAGTCGTATGTGTGGAGGGACAGTAACTGTGTGTGTATATGTAAGAAAGAGAGAGTAAAATTAACAGTAACAGTATTGTAGAAATTAATTTCACCGAAACAATAACGTGGCGCACAGTGTGACGTCAAAAAAGGCGCACACCTCTGACGCTGCGTTTTCTCCGTTTTTTCTCGTCCACATGCAAATGCAAAAACGGAGTTTACGAAAATATCCACCCTGGCCGGCGTTTTTAGAAATCTCCGTTTTCAGTGACCGAAAACGCCGTTTTCGTGTGGACGAAAGGTGCAAATCCATAGAAAAATCTGCGTTTTCAAAAATACCCGGGTACGTGTGGACGTAGCCTTGGTCAGAACTCATTTCCACTTAGAGGTTAGCCACTTACCATCAACTTTTTTCATCTTCTTGTGTTGTAAACTAGACTTCAATATGCTTGCTGGTGTTTTCACAGAACCATTTAACAAAGGAGGAGAAACCTCTTTGCAAATGGAAGAAATTTGCTCTTTATCATGTGGTTCAAGTTGTTGAAGAGTGTGTGTGTGTGTGTGTGTGTGTGTATATATATATATATATATATGTGTATATATATATATATATATATATATATATATATATATATATATATATATATTAGGGGTGCAACGATACACAAAATTCACGGTTCGGTTCGATACTTTGGTGTCACGGTTCGATATTTTTTCGATACAAAAAAAATGTTCATGCCTTTTTAATTTTTCATTTATTAAAATTATAAATTTATATTTTAACTCAAAAGTACAGTTTTTAAATTTAACCCTAACCCTTGTGCGTGTTTTTTATTTTGACAGCGAATGCGCACCTGCGGACCACTTATGTGCAGCCCTGGTTATATAGTTCGTCATATTGCAGCCACAGAAATTATTTTGTCCATGAAACCATAAAGCTGCACTTTCTTTTTGCCTTATAGTCTGATTTGTCATAACTTCTCCGTTTTGTGGTAAGCTTTTCTTTGGCTGTCACTTCTTCACCCTGACCTGTCTTATTTGGCTCAGCAGAACTAAAATATATATATCCTGCTGCTTTTACACACGCACTCACATAAGCTCAGCGATTCTCTGCGCGATCAACCTCTCACATGTTTAAGCTTGCTGTGGGAGATTTCACTTGTCATGTTTGCATAGTAAGCTAACGATTAATAAGACGATGTCAGAGGAATTGGTGCGCAAATTATCATCACTCACAGATCAGTGCTGTCGCTCTCTATACACAGTTCGCACGATTGCAAAGTGAAAGCAAAAAAACAAGCGCAAATTCAAACGCGATTTCAATATGTCATATATTGACAGTGGCTCACAGATGCCAATGACATAATTACCTAGCTACATTTCTGAAAGAATGCAAAAGCATTGACATATATTTTTCCTTCCTACAATAGCCCGACGGGCAGGGCAGAGATAGATTTTGGTAGCCCGACTGAAAAAAATCGCTAGCTCCAGGACGTCGGGCTAGCGATATTGCAAGCCCTGTATCTGATTGAGGAATCACTCATCTTTGGAAAAGAGAGTTTATTACAGAGAAATGTCTCTTTCCAAAATAAAAGCTATACTATCCGCTCCTTCTGGGCTATATTCTCAGCAGCATAAGGAGAATCATGTGCTAACAGCTGTCTAAATGACTCGGCTAAAGTTAGTAGCATGCTTGTTGTTTTGGTCTTTGCACTAGGATGATGTCGGTGTAAATGTGCAGTCATATTCGTTGTGTTCCCACTAGTGCTTTCAGGTTAATCTCGTTGAAATGACCTTAACGCCACAACACGGCAAATCTCCGTTAACGAGCTACCGCCGATCGCCCCGTGTGTGGGGCTAGACAGCCAACACGTTAACGAGCTAACTGCGCTAACACACTAGCTCCCACCCATGTAATTGAGCATTGCATGGCACATCCAACATACTGTTTTACTTTAGTCCATGACTCGCTTACCTTCAGGGTCATACGTCACATGAAAACCAAAATAATTCCAAACGCCAGATCTGAATGAGGGTGGGGGAGGTCCATGTGTCTTGCTAGCTTGCCCTGCGCTCTTCCTTCTGACTATGCTGTCTGTGTTGAGCGCTCAGTGGATCTGCGCTCGACAGTGCAGCCTAGGCGGAGTAGTCGAACGAAGATTCACTGAGCGCTCAACACAGACAGCATCGTCGGAAGGAAAGTTGATAAAATAAATTACAAATGTTGTATTGTTCGATACATATGCGTACCGAACCGAAAGCACTGTATCGAACGGTTCAATATCGATACGAATATCGTTGCACCCCTAATATATATATATATATATATATATATATATATATATATATATATATATATAAACACCCAGCACGCCCCTGCGGGCGGTTTATCCTTCAAGCTCGGGTCCTCTACCAGAGGCCTGGGAGCTTGAGGGTCCTGCGCAGTATCTTAGCTGTTCCCAGGACTGCGCTCTTCTGGACAGAGATCTCCGATGTTGTTCCCGGGATCTGCTGGAGCCACTCGCCTAGCTTGGGAGTCACCGCACCTAGTGCTCCGATTACCACGGGAACCACCGTTACCTTCACCCTCCACATCCTCTCGAGCTCTTCTCTGAGCCCTTGGTATTTCTCCAGCTTCTCGTGTTCCTTCTTCCTGACATTGCTGTCATTCGGAACCGCTACATCGATCACTACGGCCGTCTTCTTCTGTTTGTCTACCACCACTATGTCCGGTTGGTTAGCCACCACCATTTTGTCCGTCTGTATCTGGAAGTCCCACAGGATCTTAGCTCGGTCATTCTCCACCACCCTTGGGGGCATCTCCCATTTTGACCTCGGGACTTCCAGGTTATACTCGGCACAGATGTTCCTGTACACTATGCCGGCCACTTGGTTATGGCGTTCCATGTATGCCTTGCCTGCTAGCATCTTGCACCCTGCTGTTATGTGCTGGATTGTCTCTGGGGCATCTTTACACAGCCTGCACCTGGGGTCTTGCCTGGTGTGATAGACCCCAGCCTCTATGGATCTTGTGCTCAGAGCTTGTTCTTGTGCTGCCATGATTAGTGCCTCTGTGCTGTCTTTCAGTCCAGCTTTGTCCAGCCACTGGTAGGATTTCTGGATATCAGCCACCTCCTCTATCTGCCGGTGGTACATACCGTGCAGGGGCCTGTCCTTCCATGATGGTTCCTCGTTTCCCTCCTCTTCCTTGGGTTTCTGCTGCCTGAGGTATTCACTGAGCACTCGGTCAGTTGGGGCCATCTTCCCAATGTATTCTTGGATGTTCCTTGTCTCATCCTGGACTGTGGTGCTGACACTCACCAGTCCCCGGCCCCCTTCCTTCCGCTTAGCGTACAGCCTCAGGGTGCTGGACTTGGGGTGAAACCCTCCATGCATGGTAAGGAGCTTTCTTGTCTTTATGTCAGTGGCTTCTATCTCCTCCTTTGGCCAGCCTATTACCCCAGCAGGGTACCTGATCACGGGCAGCGCGTACGTGTTGATGGCCCGGATCTTGTTCTTACCATTCAGCTGACTCCTCAGGACTTGCCTGACCCTCTGCAGGTACTTGGTGGTTGCAGCCTTTCTAGCGGCCTCTTCATGGTTCCCATTTGCCTGCGGGATCCCCAGGTACTTGTAACTGTCCTCTATGTCTGCAATGTTGCCTTCTGGTAGTTTAATCCCCTCAGTTCTGACTACCTTCCCTCTCTTTGATACCATCCGACTACACTTCTCCAGTCCGAACGACATTCCAATGTCATTGCTGTATAGCCTGGTAGTGTGGATCAGTGAATCGATGTCTCGTTCACTCTTGGCATACAGCTTGATGTCATCCATGTACAGGAGGTGGCTGACAACTGCTCCGTTCCGTAGTCGGTATCCGTAGCCAGTCTTGTTAATGATCTCACTGAGGGGGTTCAGGTCTATGCAGAACAGCAGTGGGGACAGAGCATCTCCTTGGTAGATCCCGCACTTGATGGTGACTTGTGCTATGGGCTTGGAGTCGGCCTCTAGTGTTGTACGCCACATCCCCATTGAGTTCCTGATGAAGGCTCTTAGGGTCCCATTGATCTTGTACAATTCTAGGCATTCCAGTATCCAGCTGTGGGGCATTGAGTCATAGGCCTTCTTGTAATCAATCCAGGCAGTGCACAGGTTGGTCAGTCTGGTCTTGCAGTCTTGGCTGATTGTTCTGTCTACCAGTAGCTGGTGTTTTGCGCCTCTGGTATTCTTGCCAATTCCTTTCTGTGTCCCGCTCATGTATTGACCCATGTGCCTGTTCATCTTAGCCGATATGATGCCTGACAGGAGCTTCCATGTAGTACTGAGGCAGGTTATTGGTCGGTAGTTGGAGGGGACCGGTCCCTTCTTGGGGTCCTTGGGGATCAGGACCGTCCGGCCTTCAGTTAGCCATTCCGGGTGTCTCTCGTTAACTAGCAGCTGGTTCATTTGTGCTGCCAGACGCTCGTGGAGTGCAGTCAGCTTCTTCAGCCAGTAGGCGTGAACCATGTCGGGCCCTGGTGCTGTCCAACTCTTCATACTGGAGACCTTTTCTTGGATATCTGCCACTGTGATGGTTACTGGACCCTGTTCAGGGAGGTCGCTGTGGTCTGCCCTCAGATCCTCTAGCCACTGAGCATTGCCGTTATGGGTTGCATCCTTCTCCCATATGCTCTTCCAGTATTGCTCCATCTCCAGCCTTGGTGGTGCTGTTCTCTTATTGTTCCCTTGCCACTGAGAGTACACCTTTGCTGGTTCTGTGGAGAACAGCTGGTTTATTCTCCTGCCTTCTATCTCTCTGGTGTACCTCCTCAAGCGGCTGGCCAAGGCTGTGAGTCTTTGCTTGGCAGTTTCCAAGGCCTCAGGTATGGACAGCTTGCTGTATTTCTTAGGCACCTTATTTGTCGCACCTTTCTGCAACTCCGTTAGTTGGCTAACCTCCCTCCGTGCTACTTTGATCTTGCCCTCTAGCCTCCTTCTCCATGGAGGGTACTGCCCCTTGTCGCTGTTCAACTTGTGGCCAAGCATCTCACTGATCACTGCTGCCGTATTGTAGATCAGCTTGTTAGTGTCGGTAATCGTGGTTGTAGGTATTGCCCGTAGTGCTGCATTAACATCATCTAGCAGACCTTCTGAGGGTATTTCACGTAATCTTGGTAACCGGCTACGGGGGATCCAGGTATATATATATATATATATATATATATATATATATATATATATATATATATATATATATATATATATATATATATCCAAATCCCTTTCGCTAAACGTAACCAAGTAGACAAAGTGCCTAAACACAACCAAACCAAATCTATGATTCTGTCCCCACTTAGTGTCATGTCATCTATGAGTACAAACTGTGTCCATAGGTGGGAATAAGATTGCAGATGCAAGTGGGGCAATTAGCTTCCTGGGCTCCCCTCAGTGATTTGCATGAACCACTGCTTTCCTGCATTGTAGTGTGGCATCTAACTAGGATGCCTCCTGGACGTTTTCCATGGGAGGTGTTTTAGAGAATAACCAATTGGGAGAGGACCCCGGGGCAGGCCCAGGACATGCTGGAAAGATTATGTCTCTCAGGTGACTTGGGAAGGCTTCATTATCCTCCCGTATGAGCCGAAGGAGGTTTCTGGCGAGAGGGTGCTCTGGGCATCTCTGTTTAGTCTGCTGCCCCTGCAACCCAGACCCTGATAAATGGGAGAAAATGAATGAATATATGGATGGATGGATCAAAGTAAAATAAGTGGGAAAATAGTGGTCCCAAAAGGGATATGAATCCCCTTCTTCTCAAATCGAGAGATTATGCCAACGACATCATTATGCAAATTTGACTCATCTGGCAAAATGGTATTCAGGAGCCTTACCGTGTATGTTACCTGGTGAGAAAGCTTCTCTCCAAGTATTAGCATGTGAAAAGTTGGGACTTAAAACACGTTTTGGGTCTTTTCCATCAAATGGGGGGAAAAAAACAAACACAGAAATACACAAACAAGCAGTATTAAGAGCCAGGGTGCTTCACGACTTTATAGAGCCTTAAACTGACAACAACTTCTTTAGACCCACAGCACATAAGGAGTTTTAACCTCAGAAGCGATGTCGTGCTAAAGATGTCAAACATATGGACGTGCCTCTGGCTTCATGTCCACAACAGATTTTATGCACTTTTTATAAGTTGTGTTGCATAAACAGGGTGAGGATGTGTAACATTTGGAATGGGGATGTGCTGCAAACACATTTAAATTGATGTTCCTGGCTACTTTAGACAATAGCACCCCCAAAGAGCAGCTTATATACTGTGGATGATAAATACTGCATCCTACTCTGTGCTCGAACATCCCAGCAGGGGATTAAAACCTGAACAGGCTATCCTTACAATGGTTTTGCAAATCAGCTGTTTTTTCAACTTTGCAGACTTTGAAATGTTTTTGTACATTTATTGAACTGTTGTCCCCTGGTTGACTCACACTGTTTTGTCCCTGCAGTACCTTGTTAATTGCAACAAATTAACCCAATTATCTTAATGGGACATTACCTCATTATAGAACTATGATTGACCTCAGTTGGAACCAGGTAATTGCGGAAACATCAACAGGTCTCTGGGATAATGTGTGGCAGCCATTAATGCACGACAGAAATATTCCACAAAGATTTAATTTGATATTTTAGAGGTTTTAATATTTCTGGATGATACAGAGACAGAGATATCTGATATATGGTCTCTGTAAAAGACTGAATTTGATTTATTTTTATTTTTTTATTTCATCACAGATTTAAAAACAAAACCCAGCCTGAAGACACTATTACTTCTATAAAGTCAAATTTCGTATACATTATTTTCCCATATGGAAAAGAAATAGAAAAAACGTATAAAAGACTTGCATAAGATTTGGCTTACTTCATATAGTGAATCATGTAAGGCTTATATGATTTACTCATGAAAGTGGCCACTTTCTCATTACTTTCATATATTGTTTTAGTAAGTATCCAAAACATACAAGTTTCATTTATATAATTTTTCAAGGGATCTTATATCTGTTTTCACTCTTGTATGCTTTTCATATAAGTTTCGCACAAGACAGATACAAACTTTATAAGATTTATATATATCTTTTCCATATGGGTTGTGAGACCTAAATGTCAATGACAGTATCAATACTTTTATGAAAGACTACATCTACATTATGGTGCAAGTAGCATTTTTATGTTACTCATATTTCACCTTTTTAACAGTAAAATTCAGTTTGTCTTATAAAATAAATAATTCTATAGATCTGTATTATATTTCTTTAATAATATTTCAATGAAACTTAAAATACATCATTTAGATTATTATATTATTATAAAACAAATCTACAAGGTTCAGAATAAATGGTAGCTAACTTATAAGCGTTAACATGAATAAACATCTGTTTCATTCTGTTATTGTCAGTGGTCCAAAATATTTTTGAATTCTTAACAGACATTTCATTAAATAAATAATATTTTACTTATCACAATAAGGATACTGTAAAACAAAAAGTGATTCATACTCAGCTTCTCTTAAGTGACATAACTTACATACCTGCTGCCCTCCTTTATATTTGTAAATCTGCCAAATTTAAGAGAAAAAAGCAGGCGTCCTGTTTGCTGCTGGTGCAACTAAAGCTCTTTGACCATTTGATAAATTTGCAGAACTTTTTGGGCCATAGTTATGCTTGATCTAAATATAGATTGGCAATTTTCTTCGTGCCCATCTTAGATGATAAATTATATATTTATACAGATATATATTAGTTCCTTAACAACTGCACTGGAGCTCCAGAGGCCACAAAAATTGTTTGATTTACTAATTTAATATGGAGTAATTTAATATGAAAACACAAAACAAGAGTGTAATCATTCATCATTTGATATTTTCAATCTATTGATCCAGAAATCTATCCCATAACTCTATCACAGCTCAGGCAGCAATTATTAATAATTTAGCCACCTACATGTTTACCACAAGGAAACAAGAGGTTCACTTGATTGCATCTCTAAACCTTTTCTTTCATAGAAATTACACACTTAAAGAAAATCCTTTGTGCCTGAAAATGGCTTCAATGTATCTCTACACCCCCTTAAATATGTGCAGATCTATGCATCTATGAATATGCAAATTATTCTTTGCTTCGGTCTCCACCGTCCCTCCACCAAGAGCATACCTGCTCACCTCCGACTCTGCAGAAACCATTTGAAAGTATGCAGTGGGAAGTTATATAATTGGAGCACTTTAATAGTTCGTGCTCAAACTGAAAAACAATACTGAACAATAACAAGAAGAGTTGTTGTGGGTTGTCTTCATGGGAATTTTATGTATCAGTCTTTATGGTAGAAGTGGAGTGATAATTACTAAAATGAGCCTTAACAAACAGATCAAAATGTTCTGCCAGTGTTATATTAGCTGAACCTTGACTCCTGAAGCCTGCTTTGAATAGACAGCCATACCCTGGAGTTGTTTGAAATTATTCCATAGGTTTGTTATTTATAAACAGATGTCTGAATCTTTGTTTTTGAGGCTGCAATTCGTCCACTGCACTCGCTTTGTAGTAAAGGAGTGGTCGGTGGCCCCAAGTCTGCCTACCCAGCACAACCTATAAGTGCTTGGTCATAGAGCTGAAGATACCACCAGTATTATTTATCTGGTAGACCTTTCTTGCAGATCCTGCTTGAGTCTACTGTTTTTAATTGTAAATATTTGACCAACAGAACACAACTACCCATTACCTTTTTGGTATTTTAGCTTTCAAAACAGTTGAAAAAATGTTCTTTTATAAATTGTATCAGATTTATTTTCTCATTAATTGAAGGTTATCATGGTACCTCATGGTACACTTTAATGTGGGAATCAGTCTAAACTATAAAGAAATCATATAGCTGAATTATCAAAAAAAAAACTTGACTATTTGCCACACAGACACAGAGTGAGACATCAGTTTCTGTTCTTTAGATGCCTAACAAATGGTATGTTAATTCCTCAGCAAGCTTTGTCCACCTTTTTAGTTAGCAGTTCTTTTTTGTTATAAAATATTTGTTAAAAATGTCCTAAATTGCAAGTTTGTTCACTATATGTCTTTCAGAGGTGCTTAATTAATATTTGTTCTTCAATGCTGTAACACGTAGAGGCTGTGCTGCACATGCAAAAATTACTCTGCACAGCAGCCTGCAGCTTAACATGTAGTTGAGGAAAATGTTTCTAAGATAAATTTGGTATTGGATGAGTGTTTACCCTTTATTAAAAATAACGATATTTTGTTTTCTTTAGGGACCTACAGAGAAAATTACGTGTTTTTGATGATTCAGCAAAACCTGATATTGTGGTCAGGGATAATTCCTGCAAGAATATCTTTACATAGCAACTAGTCAGGTTTAGGGGATGATTGTGTTTTATTAAACAATAAAACACAATCTTCTGTGCTAATTTAGTAAATTTGCTTGTGAGATTTCTGGCTAGGATCTCCGTGAAACATCCTCTCTCCTTGGCTGGTCAGCTGTGCAGCCATGACTAGATTCACAATTTTTAGCAGCCAATTTGATTTCCTGCCTGCCAAATTACTTTTTGGATCACAGAAGTCGGATCAAACGCAGGTGGGCTACCTTCCAGAGTGGCTAGTAGACCTGACAGACTTAAAGCCAAAGTCATAATGCACACAAACACCCACTCTCATGTGCACAGCCTGCCACCCACACACACAGAGATACACACACTCAGAAACTCTCTCTGTGTCTTGATGGCGAATATTTTATGGCTCATTTGTCTGAGTGTCTGAACAACAGAAAGCAAGAGAGACAGAGAGATAAAAACTAATGATAGAGACATGAAGAGAGAGGATGAATAATAGAAAGAAAAGATGAGAGGGAGTGCGAATAATAATGAAAAGAGAAGATGAGACAGTAGAGGGAGAATGGGTGTTGAAGTAATGATGCAGGAATAACATCCTCCTTATTGTCTCAGTGTATCTATGTGTCTCCTATCTTAGTCTTATTCTGTCTCTTCCCCTTGCCTCTCCATATCTCCGTCTTTCTTTGGCGGTCTCTCATCTTTCAAGTCATTTCATCATCAGCCATGCGGCAGAGACAAGGCCGAGTCAAAAATCACTCAGAGACATTTTTTCTTCTTCAGATTTTCACTTGAACCAAGACCGCAAAGGACCTCTTTGTGGTTTACATCAATGGATAACTTACTAAACATGCCTACTGAAGATGATCCATGACACAAACACATAACAACCAAACAGAGATTAAACAATCAGAAGCAGCCAGAAAATGACCACAAAGAGATACAAAATCACTACAAAAAGATAGGAAATATCGGCACATAGAGAAAGGAAATTACCATAAGAAGAAAAAAAATGATAATATAACACGGTAAAATGGCAATGCAGACACTTAAAAAAAACCAAATACATAAAATAACAACCAAATCACTCAAGAAGTGAAATATGAGCACAAAGAGATTCTAAATGACTACAAAGACAACCAAAATTGACAAAAAATTGTCTTAAAAAAGAAGCAGAATTGCCATAATTGTCCATGAAATGGTGCAAAATGACCAAGGAAGGCATGCATTTACAACAGAGCAACACAAAATGACAAAAGAAAATGGTCAAATGAACAGCAACACTATATAAAATTACATCAAATAAACACAATGTGTTGCAAAGCATGACCAAAAAACAAAATGCCAATCAATAGACAAAAAGTAACTAAAAGGATGTGCTACTGACAAAATGGAAATGGAATGGCCACAAAGAAATGATCATCATTACAAACAGAAAAATGGGTGTGCATTATCCATAATTAGACACAAATTACCCTAATGAGATGCTAAATTGCAATACACTTAAATCCTAGCAAAGTAGCAAAAAAATGGACACAAAGAAACTGAAAATGATTATGCAGACAGTCCTAATCTCCAAAAACAGACACAAAATGACTGCAAAGAGATGTAAAGTGACAAACTAGATGCAAGCTGCAAAATTTCTACAAAGAAACCTCAAATGTCTACAGACTATAATGACTGAAAGGAGAAGCAAAAGTGCTTTAAAGGGATTCAAAATTACCACAAAGAATGCAAAAGCATGACAAATGGCCTACCACGAAACCTTAAAGTGACAGTAAATTGCAGCAAATTTGACAAAAAAAAGACATATAAAGCAGCCATAAAGTTACATCACAAAAAGATAAGATTAAAAAAAAAACAAAAAAAAAAAACAATTGCAAAGATACAATGCAGCAACTGAAAGAAATGCAAGTGAGTCCAAAATATGCCAAGGGAGATACAAAATGTCAATAAAGTGCCTTCAGAGAAAGCCAAAATACCAAAGAAATACAAAACAACTATTTAACTATTGTGGCAACAAAAAGAAGAAAATTTATGTTGAAGTATTTTTTTTTTATGTCTGCAAATAGAAACCAAAAGAAGGCAGTGAGGTGGCTATATAGCCTTAAAATGACTCAAACATGAAACAACCACAGGAATAGTTCATTGGCCAAAAGCAGTCCAGAACCAAAAAGAGAAACAAAATGAATGCATAACCATAAAATGAAATGAGAAACAACTACAGAAATAAGTCACAAAAAGAGAACTGAGACTCAAAATGACCACAATCAGAATTTAAAAAACAGACACAGAATGGACCCAATGAAAAAAGCCACAAATAAATATTAAATAGCTACAAAGAGAAAGACAATGACAATAAACTATAAAAAAAAAATAGAAACATAATTCAAAAGTACTACGGAGCAATGTAAAAGAGTGTCCCTTTTTTTCAGGGTATTTATCGGGGGGGGGGGGGGGGTATGGTTTTTATCGTTAACCCTGTTTCCCTGGGTCTGTTCCCGTGTATTATGAATAAATCTTCCTTTTTTTGATACCGGTACTGGTTTTATTTTGTTGGAGATTATGTACCAGAATTTCAGGAGCAGGACCACGCCTCCAAACACGCTCCTTCCGGTTGTCGTCTATATAGGTTCCCCCAGTTCTGCAAGCTGTTCATTCTCGTTTACGTTCCCCACTCTCCCTCTGCCAGGACCTGCCGGGCTCGGGCGCCATTGCCAGTCCCCTTCGAGGCCTTCCCCAAACTGCAGCTCAATTCATGTCCAAGCATTCACCTTTACCTACTAAAACACTGTCAAACCTAAAATGAGGATGTGGGCCCAGCTAGTGAATTGTATTTATCTGCAACACCTTAAAGGCCGGTCCATGAAAATATTGTCGGACATAAACCGGTCCGTGGCGCAAAAAAGGTTGGGGACTGCTGTTTTAGTTGACCTATCCGCTTGTCTTGTGTTCACATTTGATCTTCACAACTGTTTCAAGAAATCAATTCCACTCTCAAATATAACACAGCAAAATGCACATAGGTTTCCCCCTTGCAGGCACCTTTCTCTCACAGCTAATTTAAAATGAGTGGATTCATATGTTGCAGACATTGGCTCTACATCTCCAGGGAGGTTCTTAGGCTACACGTTACTTTACTCTAACTTTAATGCTAGTCTTAATTAACACCCCGCAGGCATCACCGGCTTCTCTTTTCTTACATGGACTGAAGCGATCAAAATATGTGTGTCTTTGTCCTGTTACACCTGTTTTGAATTGCTTAATTCCAAAACACAGAGCTACAGTGAGGCTCAGAGGAACAGGAAATCAGTTGCTTGTCTGAGGAGCTAGTTCCTTTAATAGGAGTTTGACATCCTCGAATCATGACTTCTTTCTTCTCAGCTTCTCCCTCTGACCCACCCCTTTCCTCCTCATCCTCCACCTCCTTGTTCTCCTCCTCCTCCTCCTTTTCTTCCTCCCCTCCACCGCCTCATTACGTGCTGCTTTAATTAGCCTGTCTGATATTGCAACCGGACTTCAGAGAAGCGGCAAGAGATGAAGATAGAGAGATAGAGACAGGGACGGAGGAAGGAATAAGTAAAGAGGGTTTTTGAAGTCGACAGTGTACTTTGTGGGTTAATTACACAGCTTTTCCCTCCCACTTCTCTTTCACTTTTTACTGTTGTCAAATGATAAGTGCATGTAGGGATGTTGGACTAAAACTGACAACAAGCATACGTTTGACACACTCCCAAACCATCTGCTGAAGTCCTCAGAATTAAACATAATTCAGTTGTTAATAGTTTAAACAAATTTAGACATTTGGAATTTGTTTCTCTTTTATATTACCTCATTAAAACTAGTGGACTGACTAGAGGCTGTAGTTAAAAAAATGCACTAAAATGCAAGTAACACAAGCATAAAAGCAGTATAAAAGTAGATCAACAGAAACATTGCACTTCTTACACCCTTGTCCCAAACTGTAAGCCACGCCCATTAAAAATGTTCCTGTCCAAGGACAGCTGGGAAACATAAAACCACAGAGGGTATGTAAGAGATGGACATTGCTACTGAGGAGTTAGATTTTGAAGTCTTATTGCTGGGTTTTCAGAGCCCGATGTGACCATATTTGGTCAAGACGGTGGAGCGCTAAGTTATCAGCTAATGCTTGCAGGCTTAGCAAGATGCATGGGTAAGCTACAGGGCTAAATGCACAGACATGCATGCACTCATTACCTTTTTAAGTTTCACAGCTGTGTCTTTCTGTGGGCAGAACTAGTCACTTTTAATTGTGTTCCCTTATTGTTTTGTAATTTATTGCTAGGTGTCAAACACTTGGGGGTCTGGCTAGAAAAGCACAAACTTCTGGGACAGTCAGCACCACACTGCAAGAGATATTATTTCGCAGGTAAATCCATTAAAATGCTAACAACTTCACAAACATAACAAGAGGCCCTTTTTGGACTGACTTAGAATTATGAGCTAAATGATTAATTCGTTAATGGAGAAATGAACCAGCAGGTTAGACAATAACTTAAGTTGCTGCAGGTCTGATAAAAAACAAACCTGTTTTTAAAATAGCTTATATCTGCGACTGGTGACTTTGGTTTGAGAGTTATTTGTTTCAGCCTTTAGAAACCATATGGGTTCAACTCCTTTGTGTATGTGTTGTTGTTGTTCCTCAGCGTGCTCCCACGCAGGACAGATATTGGCCAGATTACCAAGCTGTGCTTCATGCCAGCTACTTTTTAATGGCGATTTTGCTCTCAGTGTGAACTCCTATTCGGGAAAGCAACTTTGTTCCATAAAAGTAATAGTTCCTTTAATGCTCAGCTGCCTGAATCGGATAAGGTATGTTTTTTTATGATATGTCTGCAAAAGTTTCGCTTTCTTTTCGTCCTGCAGTCCTTCATGCTTGTATGAGAAGTAAGAGATGAAACAGATTTACTGCCAACTCTGTTTCAACACAATCGCAAAGATAGATTTGGATTTCTTGGCTGCTTAGCCATTCTTTTATTTTCTCTTTCTCTATTATCTAATAACCATTATCATACTAACATGCCTGCAGTTTAGTATTTATTAAAGTTTTCTTTCTTTACTAACTAGTTTTGTCCACTACCTCTGTGCAGATCAGCTAAAAGGACATTATATCAAGTACAGATTCTAGTACTTTTAGGATTTTATTTCTTTAAACGAATGCCTAGTTGATCACCTTTTCAACAAGTTTTTCTTGTTTTTCAGCTTTTCTACAAGCTGTAAAGAGTTCTTTAAAGGAAGAAAAAACCAAGACTAAGAGTCCTGATTCCCAGCTTTAAAATTGAGGTAACAGATTTTTTTTCATTAAATATTAAACATTCACACTGAAAAAATGTACAATTTAAAGAAAAGAAATTCTTATAGTGTTTTTATAAATTATTATAAAAAATTATTTAGTGTTTGACGGTAGCAACAGATCTCAAAAAGGCCATGTTTACCACTAAAAGTCTTGGAAGTGAGGAGAACGGTTGGTGGACTTTTGGGAAAGAAAACATTCCCATCCTTGTCTGATAGAAGATTCTTCCTGCTCATCAGTCCTGGGTCTGTGTTGTTTTTTGCATTGTTTGTCTCATGGTGCTCCAAATGTTTTCAGTTGGTGAAATGTCTGGTCTGTATGACAGGCCACTCTAATACTACGACGTCATGCTGTACTATGAATAGCTACAGTATATGGTTTAGCATTGTCATGCTGAAATCTGCAAGGCTTTCCTTCAAAACATATGACTCGGAGCATATGTTGGTCTAAAACCTGGGTACACATTTAAATGTTCAGGCTGCCAATTCCATAGGCACTAACGCACCCCCATACCATCAGAGATGCAGGCTTTTGATGAGTGCTGATAATAAGCCAGATGGTCGCTGTCTTCTTTACTCCGAGGGATGCAATGTACATGTTTTCCCCAAAAAATGTCAAATTTCAATTCGTCTCACCACTGAACAGTTTTTCACTTTGTCTCAGTCCATTTTAAATGAGCTTTGGCTCAGAGAGGACATCAGTGTTCTGGATCATGGTTACATGTTGCTTCGTCTTTGCATCATAGAGCTTTAACCTGTATTTATGGATGGCACAGTGAACTGCGTTCACACACAGTGACTTCTGGAAGTGTTCCTGACCCCATGCAGTGATTTCCATGACAGAATTGTGTCTGTTTTTAATGCAGTGCTGCTTGAGAGCATGAAGATCACTGGCATCCGAGATTGAGTCTCGGCCTTCTCCATTGCACACAGATTTCTCCACATTTTTGGAATTTGTTGATTGTTACCACAATTTTTTTTTCTTCAAAAATGTTGAACCTGTGCTCATATTTACTTCAGAGAAACACTGCCTCTCTAAGCTACCCTTTTTATATCCAGTCATGTTACTGACCTCCTCTAACTGTATCCAGCCTTTAGTTTTCAGCCAAATTCAGAATACGCTGATATATTTCATGAAATATCTTCTCAGTTTAAATAACTGATCTGTTTTCTGTGTTCTGTTGTAAATATAAAATATGGGTTTTTATGAGATTTCTAAATCTTATTTACATTTTATTCAACATGTCAGTTTAAAAACATAGTTATATTTAAATTGTATGTAAAAGAAAACATAAAAAATATTTTATCTTGTATTAGTTGGGCTACAAAGCCGCAAAACCAATGAAATGCATCCGCTGTTGAAATTATTTGTCAATATTTCGTGTTGTTATCTGACAAAGTTGGGTGTTTTCACTTGAGAGTCTGATTTTAAAACGAATGGTCAAAATTGAAGCCTGAAAAGTCAAGATGTCCTGACTTTTATTCCCCAGAATGAAAGATCAGGTTGACTTGGCAGCTTGAACCTGATAAGCATCTTTTGTTGAATCCTTCCTGCTGAGGGATACAAAACTCTTTCATATTGCCCTCCACTATTTATAACACAGACTTTGTGTTTTAAAAAAAAAAGTTTTAAGGTAAGGTTATTTGGACAGAGCACTTCATATAAAATGGCAAACAAAGTGCTTTCTTAATGCATTGAGGATCTTCAAAGATAAGCAGCATAAATACATCACTGTACTAATTAGAAGAGTTGAAAATGAAAATAAAAGAAAAGCATGCAAAACAGATAACACAAGTTTAAATCAGAGTTAATAGAATATGTAAAAGTGGCATCTTAAATAAGTAAAAACACTGGGTCTATATCTTAGTTTTAAAAATGACAAAAGTTGGGGAAAATCTAAGCTTCAAGGGGAGCTGATGTTTGGGTTGAACTCAGAATGCCATTATCTAACCAACCCCCGAGGAGCCGAAAGAACAACTAGACTTGTGCTCAGCAGAAATAAATCTGATGTATTTTTGGCCTGGACCACTGAGAGCCTTATAGATAATAAGTAAGGCTTTAAATTCAGTTATATATTCACGCTAACAAGAGGCCAGTGCAAGTGTCTAAAAACTGAAGTAATAGTGTTTCCCCTCTTGGTGTTTATTGAGACTATCCTTCCCCCGAAAATGACCTCATAGGTGATCGTACAAGCTGCTGTTCCTGCAGTTATGTTTTAAAGTTAACCAGCTTCCAGCAGCCTTATGAATAAACACAAGTAAAACATATATTTGTTTTGTCACCTTTAGTGGAACTCACTACCCTGGTAACCTCTGAAAAATTACGCTTTGTAGCATTTGCTTCACATAAAAAGGGTAAATCGTGTTTGTGTTTGGTATGTTTCACACAGTAGGAACCAGCAGCCACTATAACTGTTAGTTGCAGGGCTGAAGTAGTTTTGTAGAAGCGGCGTGTTTAATGAGATGTCCACTTTTCCTACTCGGGAAGCCAAAGAAGAGTGTGTTACTGTTGTCCATCCTGCAAGAGCTCAAAGTACAAATGAGGTTTTCTAAATCTTCCTTAGACACCATGTTTCTCCTTTTAGCTAATTTAAGATGCCAGGATAAAGCCTGAGTCATAACTTGGAAGTGGACAGTGAAATTTAGATCTTCATCAATGATTACACCGAGATTCTCGCCTTGGGTTTTAGTTTTTAGTGCTCTTTACGCTGTGTGAGGGTAAGTCTTCCTTCTTTATTGCCAAAAGAATTACTGCACTCTTATCTTTATCTGGTTGAGGAAAGTTTTGTTACAAATCCAAGCTGAGATAAAACTTGGCATTACAAAGGGGTTTTTTTCAGGCTGAAACCGCAGAAGAGGTTTTTAAAACAGCTTTCCCAGGTTGACTAACATTACCTGTGACTTGCTGCCTGTCTGATGCTCTGTTGCATGTAACACCAATGCAATATCTCAGTTTTGTTGTGTTAAAGTCTGATTTCAGTGAAAAGTAACGGAACGTTTCCTTCACTCTGAAGTTTTAGTATTAAGAGTAAATTAAAGGGTTACACTGTTTGTTGAGTGTAGACCCTCCAAATCTGTGACACTGGGATGAAAAATGAGACAGGCATTAATATTACATCACTTTCAAGAGTGTTTGCCATGTTGTTTCATGAACATGACAACCCACATTCTCGCCAAACAGCCTAATCTTATGAATAAACATTGTTCAAATTAGACACGACATGCACTCCCTCCCTCACCGATGCCATATATTGTCCTCATCACTAGGGCTTCAACGCAGGGCTCATCTCTCACAATTATGGCAGTTATTTCATATTAGACTGAGACTCTATTACTCACGGTGGATTAAAGAAAGAGCCAATTGTGTTTTGTTTTTAATCGAGAGGCCGAGCATCACCTTTCCATCCCCTAAATAAATGAGAAGCGAGTCCGCTCCGAAATGAGCCGGTGGGCCTGCTGCACACCCACCATCTCCACTTTACAGTCAATATTAAAGGCTTTCATCCAAGAGACTGTAGAAATATCTTGAAATGGAGAACAAAATTTGATTTATGATGTAGATTAAAATGTATTTGAGTGGCAGCTTCAACAGGGAGCACTGTCTTTTAAAGCGCAGGAAAACCAGTGCGTGTACTGTTCACTTGTGAGTAAATGTAATTGTGTGCATGCCTGTGTGTGTGAGATTGTGAGAGTGTGCGATGTAGCAGGGAGGTATTTGCAGCCAGAGGGCCAGATGGAGACAAATGGATGATCTTTCAAGACAACAGCTCTCCAATTAACACAGAGGCACACTCACAAATCACACTCACACAAGCCACATCCACACACTCATACAAAGAAAACAGGCACACAAAGCTGCATCAGCTATACTAGACACTTTCACACACACACACATATATATATATATATACATGCTTATTTAACACTTAAGAGACTTTAAGATGTATAGAGTCACAAGGGGTCTCATCGGGTCACATGCTACCTGAATAGTTATAGCACCTTTCCTAAGTTTGGAGGCGTGTGCAGAGCACTAGATCATCCTGCAGTAAGTCATGCACACATGCATATCGTTAGCTTCATAGCATAATTGCCTAAGTCATTTGACTAAGTCAATGACTTAGGCACTTATGCTATGAAGCTAACGATATGTAACTGCAGCAGCTAAATTAAGTGAAAGTGGAGGAAGTGTATCAAGATATGTATTAATCATCCAAGTTCAGTGCAACTTTAGTTCATGTCAGATTATAATAATGTTGTCATTGACTTTTACATAACTCATAACTGAGATCTGAGTCTTATTAGGCAGTGGGTGAAGGATCAGTCAGCGAAAACTTTTGGCAAGTGCCAAATTGGTCAGATAACTGCATTTCCAAAATAACAAGGCTTGTGGGGAGCTCTGCATTAGTTCAGCATGTAGAGTTCGTAGAGAAGCAGTCTGAGGAGAGGCAAAATAACAGACTGCTGAATGGGCAGGTACTTTTACTGCGCTTGTTTAGTTGAGTGTGGGCAAAAGTGCACCTGTTTTAGGTTTAGGTGAGAGGCTTGAAATGATTCATTATAACAGACACAGTTAAGGTTATTGACTCAAAGTACATAGTTTGAAATGGAGAAACAAACATCAGTCTCCCATATTAAAGGCAAGTGTTTTATAGACCCATCCATCCAGCCGACCGCCTGTCTATTCAGACTTTGCAGCTCTGTAACTGCATCACAGCACTGCCTTCTGTGCTCTTGTCACAAATATTTGCAAGGTACTAAAGCATCTTTAGAGGTCTTGTAGAATCTATGTTTTGGCAGCAAAAGGTCAACAGCATATTAGTCAAGTAGTCATAATGTGTTGGATCATCTGAATAGAACCACATGCCTTAGCTGTCATTATTCATCATCTATTATTGTGCTTCAGCCTCAACACGATCTGACCTTAATTATTTGTAGACTAAACGACCAGCCTAAATGCAACTAAGTACTTGAGCACAGTTTAAAGGACAAACTTAAACACTGTTGATTCAAATGCGGTCTGTCTATTTAAGAGCCATTTGAAATAATCATTCACATTCTTTAGTAACCAAATCATATTTTAAATGCAGCTTAAATGTTTGACATTTTGCTCAACAGTGTACAAGTCAAGTGGCTTTATTGTCATTCCAACCATGTGCAGTGGTATAGTACACAGTTCCTCCAAGGCCATGGTGCTACATATGACATATAACAGACAATCAACACAGGACGACATAAAGTGCAATGTGCAGACACATAAACAGATTTTCCATCTTGTTAGAATGGACCTAATAGTTAAATTTCAGACATTATTGCACACAGAAAGTTAAGTACATTTTGAAAATATTCATATCATGAACTTGATTTCTAAAACTGATAAAATAACAGCCTGAGATGTATTTTTTATGCCTCAGTGTTTCTACATTTGGCCCGCCTACATTTATGACATAGACATGTTATTCTAATAAATCAGCAAGACTGGAGAGTTACAGTCTAACAAATAAATCTGTAAGCTTAAGAAACTATATTGTATGTAATTGTTCCAGTTCAAAAACTTTACATTTTGTGTTAATTCAAAGAAAATGTCCTATTTTTTTTTAGACCCACACTGAAAAATAGGAAATTTTCTGTTTCTAATTTTCTGTTTTTGATGCTGTGTCTATTATTCTGGCATTATATGGCAGGGCAAGGTTTTTATTAAATGGCTGCAAGCATTACTGTGACTGAAACCTCTGGACTTTCAGTTTTGACTTTTATGATATAGTTAAAATTTTACATTTATGTCTTATTTAATTTAAATTTTCACATTTTGCAGAGCCATGCAGTTGGCAAAATTAGAAACTTTGATGGGCTGGTTGTAGCCCCCAGGCAGTATATTTAACACCCCTGATCTTGTTGACCTACCCTGCACATTTATTTTTAAAAATTTGTTTCAAAGCACCTAGTAGATTGATCCAAATGTTCTGCTTTTTATTTTGCAGGCGAAATATACTTAAATAGACATTTTCAGAAGCTGCAAAGTTGTATTGTTTAGATGTGTGACAACCCTCCTATGTCTCCAAGTCTGTGGGAAGTCCCCACATGCTAGTGACAAATAGATACCTATTGATCTTCTGTCTGATCTTTCTAAAGGGAATATAATTCATTCAAAATTCACACAGAGCATATTTTGATAAAACAAAATCACTGCATATACGCTATAAAGACTGTGATTCATAAGAGATGGAGTTGACGTAAAGACAGACCTGCACACACTCCACATTTAGTCATTCAAACACCTTAATGTTCCACCATATGGAGCCCAAACATCTGTGCCGTGCTGCAGTATATCTCTGACTTGCAGCACTGTAATCTGAGCAATAAAGCGTTGATGAACTGCCCAACATGCCAGGGTTCTGCCGCGGTGTTATGGATTTCCTGGAACCTGCAGTGTGACCAGGAATAATGATTTTGGATCCCGGCTACATGCGTGGGATCTGGACAGGTTAGTGCTGCTTGTACTTACACGGCCCTGTCTTTAACCCCCAGCAACCCTTCCCCCTGCAACCCCAGCTCGCCGCTTCCTCCCGTGCGTCTGTTTTCCGCCTCTCTGGGCCAGCAGAGCAGACGTCCGCTTGAGCCGGCTGAGCAAAGATAGCGTGACCAGGAGGAGGCTTAGTTTCACTTACTACCCCTGCCCTTTCCCCGCACATTTAATAAAGTGACTTTTTGTTGAACCTGAACTTTCCCTCATTGCATTCTGGGAGCTGCGTTTACCTCCAGTGAGGCAAATACACACTTATGTAGACATGTGCGTATGGACACACACACACACACACACACACACACACACACTCTCAGGGCAGATACAGCAATCAGCCTACGACTCTGTATCAGACTCAGACACACATCCCAAAGGCTTAGTTAGGATTAGACCACACACACACAAACACACACACACACACACACACACTGCAGATATTCACTCACATCCACACACACACAAACAGATGCTCGATTTAGACACACATCCTCTGTCATACTGTCTCTCTCTTTCACACACACACAAACACACAAACACACGCTGTTTCTCATTATCATGCATAGTGGTAGTGGCTACATTGATTTCCACTCTGTCTTAAACTTAGCCCACACAAAACGTGTGTGTGTGTGTGTGTGTGTGTGTGTGTGTGTGTGTGTGTGTGTGTGTGTGTGTGTGTGTGTGTGTGTGTGTGTGTGTGGTCAGCTTGGCAGAGCTTCTCCAGGCTGAGTGAAGATTATGGCTCAGAGATTTTTCACTTCTCCTCCTTTTTCATCCCTCCCTCCCTTCTCTTTCCCTCTATTATACCCCCCACATACACACTCTTACTCCCTCTCCCTGTCTCTTTATTGCTGTTCACTCCATCAATCTCTGTCTTTCCTTGAAAAAAAGAAAAAAACGAAAAGTGCCGTTAAGGAATTTCTAAGAGGCAACTAGAGGGAATGGAAGGAAGAGAGAGAAATAAAAAGACAGAAGGAGATGAATTGATAAGAGAGGCGAGGGAGGAGCACAAAGAGAGAACAGATAGGAGGAGGGATGGAGGGAGACAGGGGGAGGATAGAGGGAAAATGCAAGTGGGTAAATGACAAAGAAAGATGCCTAGGAAGATGAGAAAAGGTAGGGTTTCAGCCAAATTCTGAAGTTATTTTGCAAATAGGGAAGCTGTGACAAAATCCACTGAAAGGGATTGATGGATGAAGCAGAGGGAAAAACACTCTATCGTCTCATCTCGCTGTGGTGCTTCTAATATCTGACGTCCAGCTTCTCAGACGTCAGATAATGCGGCTGGAAGCTTGAGTCGCTCCCTTCCAGTCAGAGGGGCTGTTCACATGAGATCTCTCAGGCATTATAGCTATATTATGGGATGTCTTAACCACTGGCGTTGCTCCACTCTAATTAACTACCTCACAGCGTATATCTGGCTCCTCACACATTTAGTTAATGGTTTGCAGCAAAGCATGAGCGATCCAATACCACAATTAGAAAGGTTTACTAACTATCTAGCATGAGATACCTGCAACATAATTACTTAAAGCTTAAATCCACAATAGTGAGACCCCTGTTTTTTTTTTTTTTTTTTTCATCACAGATTTAGGTAATGAATTTCAGAGTGGAATAAATGCAGTTAATCCAATAAATCACTGTCAGCTGAGCCTCAGGCTGTATAATTCAAGCATTTGAGCAGTGAATAATAAATGCTATACAGTATGGTGCAATTTTGCATTTACATACAACTTGGGCCAGGCAGTAAATCAGCTGTATTTCTTGCATTAGATTGGGCTGAGTCAACAAGAAAGAGCCCCTCATTTAATTTTTGTGCATTTGACCCCTATAGATGAATATCACTCAGCTCTACAGCTTTGCTACAGTTTTTCAGCCTCTTTTATCCAGTTGTTTTGGTGCGATGGCACTTTTCACTTTGTCGGTCAATCTTGTTACGCTCTTTAATCTGGGTTCAGAAGCACCAAAAGACAAAATCAGACAAAATTAGTGACTGAAAGGTCAACATATAGTAATTAAAAGGTCAAATTATTCTCACAAGAGAAGAAAAAAGAGGCTACATGTAGGAAATGTATCAGTTAAATATATATAAATATATATAATAAACTTCCAGCGTGACCGCTTGTCTAAGTAAACCCTTCTTTGATGTATATTTTGCTCTTATTCCTACCGTAACTCACATTATGAACAATATAATCAGTAAGACCTGAAACTAACTCACCATAAAAAGTTGAAAGAATGCAGGTTAAAGGCACTTCTTTTCAAACGTGACAAATTTGTCCATCTTTTTTATACAGTCTGTGGTGTAAACTGGTAATCAATTCCTAACATTGTCAACTACTTTCAAAGCCAGAAATTTTGCACCAATTAAGTGAGTCAGTTCAACATAAAACTCTCTTCCAAATTAAATGTGATTAGAACTGAATTTGCTTGTTGTTGTCTTCTTCTGTTTTATGTATTAATTTCTGTCTTCCCTTGTTCTCACTTCTTGTTTTGCTTTGGTAATGCCTTTCCTTCCGTGTCTGCAGTGTTTTTGCTTCATTAGCTTCCTCTCCTTTGTGACCACCTACCTGTTCCTCATTAGTTTCACCTGTCTTCAGTTGTTTTCACCTGTGTCCAATCAGCCCTTTGTGTACTCGCTTGACAGTTTGTTTGTTTGCTCTAGGTTCACCTGGCTTTTTTTTTCACCTATACCCCATTTTTGTTCTGTTTTTCTCTGCGTGTGTTTTTTTAATCAGTAAAGTCTACTTTGTTTTTATCCAACCCTCTCTCTAGGAGATCCAAAAACATAAGAAAATGTTAAATTTAGGTATTTAAATATGATGATCACCAGTTTGATCGTGCTATATCTAAAACACGGTTTTCATGCTTCTGAAAAGGAAAAAAGTGAACATAGCCGTGGGCTTGTGAAGTGTTTTTGTTAGCTACAGAAAAGCTGACATTTTGGAGGAATGGAAGTGGAGATGGAAGTGTTTTTTGGGGGCGGGGGGTTGTCCATTGCATACAGCAGTCTATAACAGACTGATTTCATAATGAGGATTTAAAGGATTTTGTTTACAGTTTTTGGATAAAAGGTTGAAAAGATGTGTCCATGTTTAATAGGAACATTTTCATGTTGATTTTTTTCACAATTCATATTCTCTGGGGTGTAAATGAAAATATCTATATTTTCTTAAACTGCAACTTGTGTGCAGGTATTTCCCTACAAACAGTTTTAATGCTCATTAATTAAAATGCTGTTTGTCTGACACAAACATACATTTTGAAAAAGACATTTCGTAGTTGTGTATTAGGGGGAGTTAATGCTCTAATTCTGTCTTGGCTAACGACAGCCAGTTGCTTTCAGAGTCACAGTAATAGCTGGAGATGGAGAGATGCATTGGACAGATGGAAATGTTTGCTGTTGGTTAGTTACAGTTTGTAATTTGACTAAAATCACAAACTGTTCATGAAATGTGTTAATTAGTAAGCTTGAGGTGTGTTCTTTAGGTTATTGTTGGTTATGAGTTCGAATAAAGGATTCTAACTGAACCTGTTATAAATTCTGGGAATGAGAAATAGGATGACAAAGGGAAAGGGCAGATGATTATTCAGGTTTTCACACAGAGTTGGTGAGAAACAGATCAACTAAAAGGACTGATGTAAACCCAGCAAAGTGCCGTTGGACCGTTTCATCACTTTCCTGACTGGATTTTTTTCATCATGTAAAACGTAGGCATTCACTGGAGAAGTGGAGGAAAAAAGAAAACATGTATTTGTTCATTTCTACTCAGGAATTGTGAACAGAAAACAAAGTACCAAAGGAAAAAAGGTTATCAGCTCTCTAAGTCCAAAGCAAAGGACCTTGGCAGAGGTGAAACGAAATAATCTAACTACAAAGAAACAGAAAAACGGTGCATCACTTCACACAAGGAAGCCAGAGTGTTACCCACTGCAGAAGCTATTTACAACAACCACATTTAACAATAATAATGATTGTTAATAAACTTTAAAATATATTTATACGGATAATAAGTACCCAAGCAGGAAAGCAAACAGGAACAATTATCAGCGATGTCTGGCATATGAAATGACCTGTTTTGTTCGACTTGACGCTCTAAAAACAAATGTATGTATGGTTTTAAGTATGTGTTACATCAGCACATTTTCACTGCACATTCTTCCTTTATAGAAACCTTTGTGATGATACAAAGCTACTCAAATATAGGACCCTTAAATCTAACTTTAAGGTGTGAATGGTAACAATGTAGGATCAAGTGAATGAGGCTCCAGTTTCACAGGCTTAGAGACTGACCTGCAACCCACTAGCAACCACCGGCTGCGAGTTGTAAGTATTGATTGATGGTTGATGGCAGTTGCTGGGAAAGTCACTAATAAAGAAAGTGAATACGCCTCTCCTCCAGCAACCATCTGTTGCTAGGGAAAAAGATGTATTCTCCTGCTGTGTGGTAATAACTTACTCGTGATCGCTTTGGGCACCAGCATAGTGCCGTGTTCATAGTTTTAAAAATTGTCAGGCTTGTCAACAAATGCTGTCAAAAGTTGCAGCTTGTGAAAAACAATTGTTATTTTAAGGGCAAACTTCTCCATATAGAGCAATCTTTCAAGTTTTAATAGTACTCAACTAGTAGTCAACGAGTATTCTCAGTCAAATAAGAAAAACTACAGGCAACCGTGGCAATCAGCTTACAACCAAAGCAATCACTAGTAGGTTTATGGTACAAGCAATTTTACCTAGCAACGGCAAGCAACTTCCAGCAAACACCACCAACCAATCAGAAAAGGTACATTTTTGGTGTTTTTATTACATCCAATCTGGCAAACAACTCTTGAGTAATGAGTAATGTGTACGAGATGCTGTTTTCATTATAGTTGCCATCTACAATCTTGATAGGATTACCTTAACTTATAGTATAGCCACAGTAGCTTTATCTGCTCTAAGCTTCAGTTTTCAGGGAGTTTTATTACATACCAAACAGCCTCTAACATGTATTTGTGAGAGGCGCTTATTTGTTTATGCATCAGCTCTCCCATGCTGCTTACTTGTTCTTTCATATGTTCTGCTCTGTATGTCTTTACCCCCTAAATGTGGAAATTATATGTTGTCAGTATAGCGGCGTTGAACTGACAAATGCAAAGTACAACCTTGCTGCGTCCTGCCTCAATCCCTCTTGTCTCTTGTCTGCACCAGCCATAACTAATTTTTTCCCTTCTCAGCTAATCCCTGTGCATCTTTTTTTTTAACTTGTTCACCTTCTATCACTCATTTCCCTGCCTCTATATCTTCCTCCATCGTCTCACTTTTGCCCTCATCCCTCCGTTTCTCTCTCTCTTTCTTCTGTCTTCTCATCCGTCTCCCGCCTCACCACTTCCCTCCTCTACTCCCATTTCTCTGCCGTCTTCATATCTATCTCGCTCTCTGTCAGGGGTAGAGGAGGCAGAGTATCATTTAGAGAAGATAGCTTTGGCAGACATGCTGATGCACTCGTGCACAAATACACACACTCACACACATACGCAAGTTAGCTCGGCTATCCATTGTCGTGTTTTGGTGTGCAGCTGCTAAACTAGATGTTATAAAGTGCAACTGGTGCTCTGTTTGGGGAGAGCTTGAGAGTTAGAAAGAATTGAGAAAGGATGAGGAGAAAGAGGGAAGGAAATAGGAGAGGACGGGGGAACGGTGGATAGAAAGAGAGAGATGAGGCGGGGGAGATGGAAACAGGAATGAAACACAGGAAAAAGCGAGGCGGGGGAAAAGCAATCCTGTTGGCGCTGATAGATTTCTGGGAGAACAATGTTATCTCTGTCTCCCTCTACACACACACACACACACACACACACACACACACACACACACACACACACACACACACACACACTCACTCAAATGTGCACATCTTGTAATAGAGAGAGCTAACAAATCTTTGTGGAGAAGTACATGTATCCGCAGCCTTTATTTTACAACCAAGAAACACTCCAAAGGCGGCGCGACAGACTTACAAAGAACTCGAACCGGCCCGAAATAGAAACACAGTGGAACTCGTTGCCGCATACAAATCTGTGTTGCGTGCACGTGTGTGTGTGTGTGTGTGTCTGTCTGTGTGTTTCTGCATGAGTGAGTGTGCGTGCTGGCTATGGATTCGCAATGTTGGTTTATTTACATTCCACGCTGCATGGGGGCGCGTGGTGAGGAAAGAGGTAAACCGAGGGAAGCCGGAAATAGCGGCGTTAGAAAATCTGAGACAGGTGAGATTCAAGCTGCGGCGAAAGAGTGGCAAAGAGGAAATGTTTGAGAGATATCTGATTCATTGAGATGATCATCTTGTGGTTGGAGTCACCTTTAACCGCAGTGACTTGGAGGTTAAAAGGAATTGGAAATCTATCTTTTGAACAGCAAATGCTAATCCTCTGTGGGTTTGAGTGTCTGGAGCTGACAGAGCAGCTTTGATTCACAGCAGTTACGGAACAGAAACTTCTCAGACCATTTCTGCAATATAACTGACTTCTTCACAGTTCATCTGCAAGTTTTAGAAGTGAAAGATTTTCAGTTCATTAGAACTTTTAATTACGCTGTCCTCTTGCTGAGACCTAAAATTTGGCTTGGGTATTTGGAAAAGCACGGGTTTGAGGATTGGAGGGTTGTGCTGGGCCACATACAGGAGCTGATCTCCAGTGGAAACCCGTGAAGCTCCAAGCACACTGTCTGTTTTTGTTCTGATGTTTTTGTGCTGATGTTCATGCCACATGTTGTGACCGTGTGTAACTTTACATTGTCTGCAGGGCAGAAGGGAACACATTTTGGAAATTGACTTGTTGCAGTGGTGGCGTCCTGTTACAGTACCACACTGGAGTTCAGTGAGCTCTATGGAATTAACTATTTTTTCATGAGATGATTAATTTTATACACCTGTGGCAACAAGACCTAAAACACCTGAACTCAAAGACAAAGAGGTGTGGTTTAACACTTTTGTCCATATAGTCGCAGGTTTGTCAGAGATACTTAGTGACTCTTTTTTTTTGTGATTTTTATTTTTCCTCTTGCTGATTTAATGAAATTCTCATTCCCTTTTATTTACCTTTATTTTAGGCAACAAAATATACTGTTAAAGTTTGCATTTTGGGTTACAGTATGAGCCTTTGCAACACTAACCTGGCACGTTGACGAATGTCTACTCTGGAGTGACCAACCTGTCTCACTGATGTCATAACCTGATACATCAGACTCTGTCACTAAAGGACATGTTGTGCATAAACGAGTCACGCCATCAGCTGTGACAAAACATTCTTAATTGATGGCTCGAATGAGAACAGCCTGGCTGAACACACAGACTGTTTACCTGTCTGCAATCTAAGTCAGTCCCAGTGTGACTGAACTATGCAGGTCAGATAGAAACTAAACTGTACATGTTCATTTGCAGATATCTGTTCATAGAGATTAGTGATTATATGCCACTATTTAAAGTGTTATAAGCTTGTTCTGATAAGTGTTGTCAGGTAAACAATAACTGCCATCATCGTCCAGTAACGACTGATTACTAATCCTTTTTTATGATCATTTTCATAATACATATGTGTTATTTTTTGTGGATTTTTTTTAACAAAAAGGTATTATAGAGTTTCATTTATGCATTATAAAATCTAACTGTAAATCAATTCTTAATTATGACAGTATCTGACCATTTTGGCATTTCATCTGGCACAGTTGTAGACAGACACAACACAGACCATGTGTAATCTATTTACACTCTGTGCTGAGGCGTGCTATGTCCTATAGCATTGCATTTTGTGCAACATAATAACTTGACTTCAGCTCTCGCCAAAACCTAGAGCACCCGAGGAGTCATATGCAGGTCGAGTGAAGAGGAAGCTCTAAATTGTTCATTAAATGTGTTTGTTCATGCACTGAGACAGCAATGAGAAAGGTGAACTAAAAAGTCAAACTGGCCTGAGAAACAAACACAGTCGCACTCAATTCCTAGTTGCATACAAATGTGCAGAAGCTTTCAGCACCTGTTTATCTGAACTCCCCTCTACAAGGAGATTAATGGGTAACTGTAACCTCCAAGCAATTATTAGCTTGGGGATTTTGTCAGTTAAAATTCAGGTTAGAGTTAAGCACAAGTGGCCATTGTCATATACCTTTAGATTACCTGTTAACTGTAATTTCAGGGGTATTTATTCCATATTTCTGAAAGATTCATGTCCACCTGTGCCAGAAAAACCACTGTCCCACACACAAAAAACATAAGTAGAAATGCTCTTGAAGCAATATAGCGAAGGAGCAACAAAGCCAGCTGAGAATTCGAGGGTTCAGCTTTCATTGCTACGGTCGACCACGAGGCAGTGAACCAGAAGGCAGGAAATGGAGACGCTTTTCCACAGTGCAGCACCACCAATCATGTGGCATTTTACACTTGTCACAGACGGTCACAAAGTGGCGGCTGGTGTGTGAAACATTTGCCGAGTTCAGCTTGCGAGTGTGTACACAGCGTGTGGAAGTGCAAAGCGAATGTGCTGCGTCGTGATTTTTTTTTTTTAATAAATGTGCCCTTTTGTCTGTGCGAAACTGTCAGAATTAGATTAGTTTTCCACAGCAAGCATGGCCTTTACACATATACAAACACACTCGAAGATACACATAGACAACTGGGCGCTCATTCACACACACCAAGAAGACAAAGAAGGACACACACAGACACACACGGACATTCAGGGATAGACTCTGTGTGTGAGGCCAATTCATTTTGCCACAAGTGGTCCCAGATTGGATCTGGTCAGAGTCCCATTACGCCTCACCTTGTCTGACCTTAAGCTGCCCGACCCCACCCCCCCAACACGCACACACACACTTACAACACACACACACGTATACGCACAGGCAAATGCACCCTCACGCACGCAGGTAGCATCACAAAGACACAGGTCAGGTCATCAGTGCAGACACACACAGACAGACATACCGAGAGTGTTATTGATTGTAACATTATCTAGATGGGATCATTCCTATTGATTTAGAAAGACGGGTCATTCTGATCAATGCTATCTGCTCATCTGCAGTGTCATTAGAGCAGACCCTGAGTGCCAAAATATCTGGCTATCTTCTTTTCCTCTTAGAAAAGAAGAAGAAATTACTTGTTTGATCTCAGGTATCAACAGCGGCCGATGCTGCTGACGTGCCCCAGAGCAAGGGCATCTATATGTCATCTGGGTTTATCTGTGTTTACACCCTCTGCTCTGCTACAAAGGAGCTGTACTGGACATTAGCTAACAGCTAGTAAACAGAGATAACAAGAGGAGTGGTTCATAGCACAGCTTCTGTTCTTAATGGACACTTAGAAACCTTCAACGAGTATTTTTGAAATACTCTCGTTTATGCTCGGGACTGAAAACGAAATGGAAAGGAGTAGTAGTAGTGTCCTCGCTCAAGGACGGTAAACAGGAAAAATATTATTTATACCTGGTAAATATCCTTTCTGTGCTTAGTGAAGAAAATCAGTCAATATCAGTCCTTATGCCTTCACTGAAATATGTTTTCATATATTAAAAAATATATCCTAAATACCATGTTCCATTTATTCAGACTGAGAATAATATCAAAATAATCCTTAATTATTTCAATCAGGCACCGGATGCAGCCCTTCAGTTCCTCCTCAATATAAAAGTTTACATTATCTGCAGGGCAGAAGGGGGAAATTATTATGTAGCTCCTCCCACTGTACACCAGCTTTCTTGTCATTGGCTGATCTTCACAAACAGAAGGACAGAACAACTGGTAGAAGGACCTCTGTGCTCAAAGCCAGTGCTGAGTGCAAGAGATATCTCCCCTCTATGACATCATCCAAAAAGACAAAAACAAAAAAACTGCAGAAAACAGTGTTTCATCCACATTATTACATTTGCAGCTTTAATATCATGATCAGTGGAAGTCCACTCGGTCCTTTTGTTGCTCATATTTCTGAGCTATCTTTAAGCATCATAAAGACCAGAAGGATTAGCACTGGCGGTAGATGTGGGCAGCAGAATGGCAGATGTCCCTAATGGCAACCTCCATGGTTCAAGCCCCACATCCTAATGCTGGCAGCACTAATGTTTGCAGACTGTCAGCAGAATTTTAAGTACTTAGGTTAGTATGCTGTCTGTTTCCAAAAGCCTTAAAAATGTTAAGCTGTGTTGGTTTTCTCATGTCTGAGCTACTTGTTTAGTTGCTTGTGAATAACACAAAAGAAGCCAGAAGTGATGATTAACAGCCAGAAATGCGGCCCATATAGTGACCTATATTCAGTGGTGATAACACCAATTATTGGCCATGGAAAGCATCTCAAGCACATCAACATGGCCCACTAAAAGGACATCTTCCATTTCATTATCTTGTAGTGTTTCACTGGAATACAAATAAATATACATTTTCGTGAGATTAGCAAAATCAGGGGAATCACGTGTTTTAAACTCAGATGCTTTGAATGATCTTTTGGAAGGCCAGCAGCACTTAACAGACAATATCGGGATGTCTTAATTGGATGAAAGCAAAAGTAATTATGCAAAAAGCAGATGATGACCAGATAGGAAAAAATAATCAGAGGCCACACAGTATCATTGCTTTCTTCAGTCTTTGTTTGCTTCAGTGCTTCCTACTTATTATCTTAAATGTGTTTATACCAAACGTAAAAACAGTTTCAAAAAGTTGTTAAATACAGATCATCAAATAGAGAATCTTATTACACGAAAGAAACCGCTTATCCCAAAGCACACTCCAAATAGTCTCACCATTATTAGTTTCCACAACATAAAACCACACAGCTCGTACAGTGTTTGCCTGGAAAATGGTGGAGAATTAAAATGTAATCTGATTACATGTGTTCACAAAATTTTGTTGTCCACTACTACATGTAGGGAGAGTTTAAAAGAGCTGTGTTTCTGTGTGTGTTAGTCGACTCTCTGACAGACATATTTTTGTGGAGAGATGTTTTTGACAGGAGACTTCTGGAGAGGACATGATTGATATTGAGTCTCTGGCTGGGTCACGGTGACATGTGCTGTTGGTGCTGCTTTACCACATGTTTGTCAGAAAACTGGGATGATGGCTGAGGAAAAGTGTTTTTCCTCATCTATAGAAAACTCGAAGCAAATTTCCTGGAAATGGTGAAGTCTGCAAACCCTATTTGGTTTGTTTTTAAAACTTTGGATCAAAAAGAACATTTTCCATCACAGCTTGCATTCAGGGCTAAAGTTTAAATTTAGATTTTGACATATCTCAGCTGGAGTCTTCCACTGTGGCTTCCCTGGGGCAGTTATGACCAGATGTGCCCCTTTTGCCATATTTTTGCACCGCTGCTTCGCAAACTGGGCCCCAGCAGTTTCACTGAGGAGGTCAGTCCTTACATTAACCCACCTCTCCAGTGACAAATCATCCACTTAAATTTGAAACTGCATTTACATTTTTAATCCCAAAGCTTATCAGGTCTTATTACATTCACTTAAAAAATACTGTAAAAGTCAAACTTATACTATCAACGAATAACTTTGATGTTTTTGTACACTCCATAGTCTCTTCCCATCTAACCTGTTATAGCTCCCAATTTTTCCTATTCTCTATGTTTTGCTATGTTCTCTATATATAAATGTACACTTAAGAGCCACTTTATTAGGTACACATTGCTTGAGTAAAGCAAATTTAAACAGTTTGAGATGATCTAAACGTTGTGACACTGAGTATTCTCCTGCTTGAAGCAGCCATCAGAAGGTGGTCAGCAAAAATACTGAGGTAGGCTGGGAATTGAAATGATTCTCAGTTGGTGTTAAGGGGCAAAATGTGCCGAGAAAATATCCCTCACACCATTACACCACCAGCAGCAGCTTGAACTGTTGATACGAGGCTGGATGGGTCCATGCTTTCATGCTGTTTATGCCAAATCCTGAAAAACCAAAACTCATTAGACCAGGCAACATTCTTCCACTCTTATCTTGTCCACTTTTGGAGAGCCCGTGTGAACTGTAGCCTCTTCTGCATACTTCAGCTCAAATGAGTGGTTATTTGAGTTTCTGTTGCTTTCCTATCAGCTTGAAGCAATGTGGTTATTCTTCTCTCACCTCTGATATCAACAAGGCATTTTCACCCAGAGGACTGCTTTTCACTGGATATTTTCTCTTTTTCCCACCATTCTCTGTAAACCCTAGAGATAGTTGTTTGGAAAATTCCCATCAGATCAGCAGTTTCTGAAATACGCAGACTGTCCCGTCTGGCACCAACAACTGTGCCACACTCAGAGTTGCTTAAATCACCTTTCTTCCCCATTTGAATTTCTGTAGGTCATCGTGACAAAAAGGCCATTGAGTGCATGTTTTAGTTTTGTGGCATGACTTCAGGGTATGGTTCACAATGATGCTTGCAATCAAATCTGCATGTTTGTACACATGTATTAATAAATGCATGTATGTTTGAATGTGCATTTTTTATGTGAAGAAGATTTAAGAAGGAAGGAAATTCAAAGGAAATCTGAATATTTGATCATAAATAAATGTAGAAATCATTAGATACAAATTTGACGACCATGAAAGGTAATAAGCTTCACACCAGTTTAAACTCCAAAGCAAAATCCTACCTAAATAATCCTACTTAAGTAATTGTCTAAAAGCTTAAACATCCAAATATGCTTAAGACAGCAAAGCACAAGTATTCCTTATGCAGATTCCTATTCACTACATGATTAAATCATAGTATTGATTCATGAATGTGCACATCTCTTTGATGTTATAGCTGGAGATCATTTTACTTTGGTGGGTGTTATATATACTAAAAAAAAAGCATAATTTATTAGGACATTTATATTTTAAAATGGTAAATATGTGAACTGGGGTTGATGCCACCAAATAACCCCCACCCCCTGGGCGCATTTAGTGACACATTAACACACACATGCGCTTCTGTAACGATAAATACTTAAAGTCAGTAATTAAATGTTAAAAGATCTTCTAAAATGCTTTAAATGTTTCATTCACTCATGTATTTGCAGTTTCAGTGGTACAACCAGACATCACTGCAGTGATTTCCACTTGATTATCAGTTTTTACTAACTTAGCCCGGCATCACTCCCTGACCTCCAGGTGTCTTTAGTCTGAAACGTTCCCTTGAGTATCGACAAAAATGTTTCAGGATTTATCTCATCTTCCTGCGGCTGCGAGGACACGAGGTTCACACAATGACAGGAGTGAATACCCTCTCTGTTCACGCACACAGTCTCGCTCTATCTCTCTCCCCATCTCATACACACACATTGTAGAGTCGCCTCCAGTCAAGCGTGTCTTATTGGCCTTCTGTTTGACTTCCTACTCGGCTCGGTGTGTGCGTGAGTCTGTGTGGCGGTGTGAGCGATCCAGATGGAGATGGGTTTATAATCACGGGACAGTTGTTGTTTTTATTATTATTTTATCGTTGTTTTTACTGCTCACTAAACTAAGGGAGAAGAGCGCAGAGGAGAGGAGAGGAGGCGGAGAACTGAATGCAGGAAAGGATGAATAGAAAGCAGGATTTTAAAAAAAGCAAAGGAAATAAAATGAGAGAAAAGGAGAATAAACAGAAAAAGATGATGAGAGGAGGAAGGGATATGGAGGAGAGATTGCAGGAGAAGTGATGGAAGAAGGAGAATCTGAAGGAGAAGAGGGTAGGGAAATAAAGGATGGCAGAGAAGAAAGGAAAACAAGGAGTGTAAAGGTAACAATGGGAGAGGCAGAGAGGAAGCAGGTGAAAGAGAGAAAAGGCAGATAAGAGAAGCGGCATATTATGATGAAAGGTGAGCAGAGAGGAGAAACAGATCAGTTGAAAGCAAGGTTGGAAATGCTTCATCGGAGAGGAACAGGTAGAACAAGCTTAAACATGGGTAAATATAAGGAGTAAAAAGATGAGCAGAAGGCAAATTTGCAAAGATTGGGTTTAAACAAGAGAACAAAAAGTGCTGAGGAGTGAGAAAAGAAAAAGGAGTAAAAGAAGAACAAAATGAGGGAGAAGTGGGTGGAGATTGATGTAGTGGAGAAATGAAAAGCAGAGTTGAGGAGGAAATGAGAAAAAAGGGTGTAAGATTAGTACATAAGTATAAATGACGGAGGGAGGACACAGATAAGAGGGTGACAAAACCCAAAAAGCCCTGTTAAAACCAAGAGAAAAGTAAAGCGAAAGAGAAGAGAGCAAGCAAAGTGCAGAGACATGCAGGAAAAACAAGAGAGAGCAGAGAAGCATCAAAGGTGAGGGCAGAAGCAGCTGAGGAAAAACCAGCCGCCAGGTTACAAACAAGGGAGGGAAAAAAGAGAGAATGTGGAAGAGCAAAGGATGAGTCCAAGTTAAGAAGAGGAGGAAGAAATGGTAGCATAAATAGTACATTCCTATCCCATTCAACTAAAGTGGTGCTTGAATCTAAAGGTGTACTCACACTAGGGTTGGTTGCCTCGTACCCAAACACGACTATCGCCACTCCCTCACTGGCCCTCACAGACACTGTAATTAATGTTCCAGGCTCGAATTTGCTTCAGTGGTCACTCCCTATATTTTACTTTATCCCTTTTCTCCCAGTTTCCATATCTTCATTACTCTCTATCTCACATAGAGGGATGCTTGTTGTTAAGGTTCATGATTTTATGGATTTTGTGCCTTAATTGGGGCCATTTTTGGACCTGTGTGTGATTTATAGATCTACTATTTAATCAACACACCAATTTTCAGCTGAGCTTCATGAATGCAGCTGAGGGAGTCGCCCAGGTCCACCCTAACTATGCCCCCGCTTCTCTTATTTATTCTGATTGGTTGCTGAACACTGGTTGTGTGAATATAATCCTGGAGAAGGTGGAGAATGGTGGAGAGCAACTTGCCTCCTCCCTAATTTTCTTCAAAAACATCTTTATCCTTTGGTTGTTTTTACAGCTTTGTTTATTAAGTATACGTTGAGTTGGGAGTTACCAGCACGTCCTGAGACAAGCCAAAGCCATAGCATGGCTGGTTTGTTGTTTCCTTCCTCGTTGGTTAGTTTAACCCAGGGTTCCCATCTCTTTCTATTTCCATTTGTTCTTTGTAAGTATTATACATCATTAAAAGCTTGTTGAAGAACAGCAGCATTGTTGTATCTGGTATGTTGTGTTTCTTTCAGCCATGAATTTAGGAGCTGTAATACAAACTAACTGGACTTTGGGGTTCAAACGTGCTTGGACACGATACAGATCACCAAGCATGAGTACATCTTTATCTTTGTCTTCATACGACATACCGTCACTGGAATGTTTTGGGGGGCAACCCAAAGAAGAAACTCTTTCTGGAGTAGCACCAATGACTGAGTTTATTAGCGGAATTTCAAATTTACCAGTAAGTCCTATGAATTTGTTTACTTCCATGCCTCTGCCTGCCTTCAAATAAACAACTTGTCCTTGGAGAGTCCACACCTCTGGGACTTGGTCACTTTTTTACTGAAGTTTCTGTAAAATTTTTAATTTGTGCACATGATATGCGGGCAAAATGTTAAAAATCAACAAGGAGTCCTACAGCAATGAGTACTGTTAAGGTGGCTACTTGCAGTTTTAGGGCATGTGCATATTTTGAAGAATGACTGAAGGATTTATGCATGAGTTCAGAGGAAAAGTGTTTTTGAAACAAGAGGAGAAAATGAGAGGAAACATGAAGAAAGGGAGAGAAAAAACAACACGAGTGAAGACAAAAAAATATGAGTGTGCAAATGTTTTTTCAGACTAGGGGAACGGACTGAAAGATGAGAAGAGACAAGCGAAAGAAGTGAAAAGCAGGACGTGCAAACTTCTCATAGCAACCAAACATTACCTCATTTCAGCGTTTCTTTCTTACTTTTCTCCATCTGCTTTCATTTCCTCTGTCACTTTATCTCTCTCTCTCCGTCCCTCCCACGACATTTGCAGGGTTCATCCAAGTCGCGTTGACGCCCACTCACCTCCAACATGCTACCTCAGTTTCCATGGTAATCGAGTAACGGCCATGCTACATAAATATATACTTTAACATTCAGCACTCCACAACTCATTAAGAACATCTTCAGATGAAAAATTAATCTCTCAGGGTGTTTTTGCTTCTTAAAGGGCCACATCGGCTAAATTAAAAGCACTGACAGCACAAAAACCTGTAAGGTCAATGGAAAGGAATGTGACCGGGTCAAGTCATGCAGAATGAACTCGCCGTCTTCCGCAGAAGCATTTAATGAAGGCGGAGAATAAAGTTCAGCAATACAGGTTGACACGTGAAGCAATCCTCTTCTCTGAAATTCACCCTGATAACAGTTATGTGAAAATAAGCCTTTCACGTGTAATTAATATATCACAAACATCGCAGACGGCAGATCAAGCTCTGCAGGCCCCCCGCTGATTATTCCTACACATGATGTTCCTCGTGCTACATGAGCTTTGCCAGGCACCTCTTTTGAGGAAGCCACTCTAATGCCGACATTTCACGTAAATCGTGAAGTGTTGGCAAATTATTATTTCCACTTTTGTGTTTTACAAACCTAGCCTTGAGTGTCCAAACCACAAACAAGCAAGTGCATGCTCTTCAAGCAAATCAGAAAGCCCTTTGAGGTACATTCAATTTTAACCCAAGTACCACAAAACAAGTAACTCCAACCTCTTAGGCTGGCAACACAGAGAAATGAAACAGTGCAGGCTGCTCTCTCTAAATCACAGCTACCACTAATGACAAATTGGCAGCCTTTCTGAGCCAGCTGCTGCAGTAAGCTGGAGTGTGGTTGGGGCACAGGAAAAGGGCACCGGTCAAATCAGGGATGGTGGAAGGCAGAAGTGTGAAGCACTTAAGAATTGGAGGGTGGGATAAGGTTCAAAAGTAGACACCAATCAGGTGCGTGGGTCTACACATGGTAATCGGTATACAACAAAGTTAAACCAAAACCAAGGGGAAGGAGTGCAGCAACCCTGGGCTACAAAACACATCTATACTACTTCTCTTCTCTTCAAACTGAAACTTGAAACTGAACCGATCCTTTTCATCTATGACCTGTTTCAAGTCATCTGAATTTTGCTTTGAGCCGGAGTGACCATACCCTAGCACACATTTTGATATTAAAAAACTGTCGATTGAGCTTCTTTTCTCTACACCTAGTGCTAATAAAAAAACAAAAAGTAAAATGCAAATTAGAAGTTGTGTTGTGAAAAACTCTGAAGTGTCATCTTACTGGACTTTCTAGCAAGATTGTATACAAGAATTGCTTTATACTATCCCTTTGCTGACGAGAACTAAATAAAAGCAATTATTCTTGGCTGAGAACAATAAGAGACATGAAAATTAATCCATGATGGGGGAGGCTCAAACTAGTGACATTAGGGGGTGTAGGTGATGGCTGTGACAGTACAGGCAACAATAAGAGCAGCAGTGTGTTTAAATTAAACGGGTAACAGCTGGTAATAGTCATCTGGGTAGATGGGAGGACTTTGGGTGGCAACCACTTTGTAGTCCAGTATAATGGTACAAATGCACGCAAGGATAAATGTATAGTAGTGTTTGCAGAATCTGAGATCTATAATAATCAATAAATAGAAATATGATCCACAACTAGCAGCTATCAGAGAGACCCCCTCTCCAGACCCACATCTCTTCCACTACCTCTAAAATCTTAGTGGATTTCTCCAGATGTTTCCCTTTGTCTTTCTACAAAGCATGCTCCTGCAGATTGTGCTCTTCATTCATTCATAGTTCAGTGGGAACCTACTTTAATTACAGTGTGCGGATGGAACAACACCATATATGCATGAATCTCTGCAGTTGGCTACATGTAGAGAGGCTCCAGCTTTATTTGAAGGGAAGGATTTAATGGGGATGAGATTAGATTCACCAACATTTCATAGAACATTTCAAAGTTTGTGGACTTTGCTAATCATGTCTTTCCAAAGTTGATCTGTCACAGAGTGTCTTGGATTGTAAGCTAAAACATATTAAAACCAAAAGATGGAAAACTAACAACAAAATGTTTTAAGAAAATAGAAGAAAATAGAAACTTCTTTCACTTTTTTGTGTTTTTTCTATGTGCACTACCATCAAAGTTGGATCATCTTTATACAATAAGGATGCTGCAATCACAGGTGTTGCTGCTTCTTAAGAGATGCACATTTACGCACCCCAAGCATGGATTTCCACTTTGTGTGAAACGCTGCATTTTATTTTTAGCAGGAGGAAGACAACTTGCTCTGCAACAGTGCACTTGTTGTGCTTTAGTACATTGTGTAATCAGAATCAGAATCAGAATACTTTATTGATCCCTGGGGGAAATTATTTTTTTGTTACAGTGCTCCATTATAAACCAACATTAACAAGACAGACAATACGCTAACTAAGAATAACTACCCTTTAGTGGTTTTTCATTGCAAAACACTCACCTGTTTTTACTTAATCAAAAAATTTACAGCATGTAATTCTTGGCAAAACTGTAAACTCAAAATTTCGCTCCTACTTTACACACACCTGATCAATAAAAGCCACTATATTAAATAATTGCTTATTTCTCTCTTGAGAAACTAGTGGTTCAAAGCTGCATTTTTATCAATTTTTCATTTTTTCCAACTTGTGTCTTTTTAATAAGACAAATTCCTTTAGTTAATTCAATGTCGTAATCAGAAGATGTAATTCAAAATTGAGAAATGCAAGGTCTGCGTCTTTTTTTTAGCACCTGTGAAGCCTGCATTGACTGAGTCTGCTTTTGCTTCTGAAATACCAGCCACATGTCTGAGAAATTATATTCATACAGACTGCAATCTCACAATGTGAAATGTTCTGTTAAATGGTGAAATTTGCTTATTTAAATTTCTGCACAGCCTATCGCTCATACACTGTTCAGATCAAATGAGTGTGTGCATGTAAACACGAAGGTGTATGAAAACCATATCACATGTCAGCACTTGGGAAATCTTCAGTTGGAACGATTTCAATCAAAATGAAAAAACTGCGCACATGGAAACCGCTGGCAGCGATGCAGTTCATACATGTGATGCATCATTCATTCATTCAAAAAGAATCTAATTGTTGCCTCTGAACATAATCCAGCCCAAATGTGAAAAGAATTTAGTTACACGGGAATGCAATTTCAAGACGACAGACTGCATCTAAGGCAAAACAAAAAAGCTGGCATGTAAATTTTAACAGAAGCAGACAGAAACAAAGTTTCATCCTGAGGAGGAGTTGAAATAATTATTAGATACTTTAGCTGAGCGGGAATCAGCTTGGAAACTTCTTGATGTCCCACATGCACAAAAAAGCAGCAACTTGTTGGTTCAGGCAAGTAGTCAGTAGTGCACATACATACTCGTACATACACTGCACTGTCACATAAACCCACTCATGCATGTAGAGCAAAAATACGTTCTCTCTCACACACACACACACACACACACACACACACACACACACACACACACACACACACACACACACACACTTGCACTCTATCTCTCCCTTTGGAGCAGATGGCTCCACAGTCATAGCTGATGTTTCACACATCAATGAAGCACACCATGTACTCACAACTACCGAATACACAAACTCACTCCATCACACACACTCATGCCATGCAAGTCACAACAGCTGAACGCACTCACACAGATCATGCTTGCACACGCAGACACATGTAACCCTTTGAAACCCAGATGAACTTGGAATGGTTAAACACACACATGCACGGACGCAGTCACACACACACACACTCACACACGCACAAATCATGCACGCAGCGTCCTCCTCTGTGATAATTTATGGAGCGTGGAGCCACGTTGTTGGAGAATTAGCTCAAATCTTATAGCGCGCACACACAAAACACACAGGTTTAAAGCGTTAACAGCTGAGAGGCAGTGGGTTATGGCGTAGTATTGTCCTGGGTGTTGTTAGGCCTGATGTGAAATAGCCGATAGCACCAAATGAGTATACTGCTCAATAACCCAGCAGCTCAAGGACATTATTGCTTTTATAAGATAGTCTGCAGCACCTGTGGTTTTAACTGAAAACACTCGGCACTAAATGCAGACTTCTGATGAAGAAAATAAAACAGTCCAGAGTTAAGGAGCTATGCTGCTGGAGCTCCGGGGCAAAACGCTGTCACATCCTCAGCGGCAACTTCGGACAAAACAAATAAACAAAGACTCAAAAGGAAGTTCATGTCAACCTTTTTGCCAAGTGGGGTGCAGAAAAGAAGCGTTACTTAACTTCCGGGAATCAATGTTTCTATAGCAACATAACGCCGGCCTCACTGATATTGGGAAAGGTGTGAAAAATTCCCCGACAGCTGGGCAATCATAAATTAATGTCACCATGGTGTCGTTGTCATGCCAGCAAAAGCACACATTTAAAACACAAGCAGACACACGCGTGATGAAGGACAGAAAATCGATATGCATGTACACCTGTTGAATGATTTCAAATGTTGCTTTAGGACCTTCATGGACAGCATGAATAGTAACACAGAGCGAAACACAGGCAGCAGGCCCAAATATCTTTGGCACCTTAAAGCAATTAAGGTACAGAAAAACATTTGATTCAAGGTGTTAGAGTGATTTGTTTTCCTTTGAAGAGGAGCGAAGTGGGTGATATCAGCATGCAGTGTGAGATGTGTTTTCTCTCTGCAGCAGGGAAACGCTCACCTGTCGGACACAAAGGTGTCAAACATCTGAGGAAATAAGACTAAAATGCTGTTTATTATAAGCATTACACAAGGTCTGAATTTTGCATAATAGTTTCAGGTGTTTCTTACATGATAGATGCCTGTAATCAAGGTACTTTTATGCAATAAAGTTAGATGCCTGATATGCCTATGATCATTTTTTAGGGCTTTGGAACATTTTACCACAGTTTCAAAATATTTTTAAATACTCGTTTGACTTGAGAAAATAATCTCACCAAAAGGTCAAATGTGATTAAAAGCTCCAGATGGACCTCATAGTGAGATTGTTTTCATAGCGGCTGTTTCCATGCGCAGCATTGAACTTTGAACCTCAATTTTGAGCCAGCATGGGCACGATGTCCTGAAAGAGGTTGGAAAAAATTAAATTAAAGTCTTGCATTTTCATGACATCTGAGAAAGTCCATCTGCTGGCGATAATGATTGAAAAAACAGGAAGAGAGGGATGCTGCTATAGCTCACCTTGTTCAGCAGGCGACCCATGTTCCACCTTGCCGTATGGTGTCCTGAATTTGAGTGCTCTTTAAACCATTTCAGACATGTTGATCCTTTGGAGTCTTTCTCTCTCTACTGTCCTCATGAATAAAAGCTTAACATGCCCAAAAAATAATAAAACATTTCAAAAAGAAGTTGCTGATCGGGGTGGATAAAAATGCATGCTGGTAATGTAGCATGGATAAAATAAAAACATGGTATAGTCAGCCTGGAGGTACAGAGCTAGGCTAGCTGTTTCGCTCCTAAGCTATGCTAACATGCTAATATATGCTAATATTTACTGGACAGATCCTCTCATCTCAACCTTTATCCAAAATGTTACTCGCTAGCCAGTTCTCAAGAAAGAGGTGTGGCAAGGCAAAAGAAGGAAGCCATTGTAGGGCTGGATTCAAACTTTTTTTAAACAATGGGAGATAAGTCTTGATCTGTACTCTCATTCAAGATGTATGCTCCTACATCTCTGTAGCTCTCTGGCAACGCAAGGAGATACACTATGTAAATTAAACCTATACAGAAGCTACGGAAACACACTCGCATGTTGCCATGGTGTCTTTGTAGTTGCCCAGTGGCAATAACACTAGCATGCTGCTTAGTTGAAAAGTTGGCTTGAACAGAAATAAAAACGACCACAGAGTTTAACATTAAGAGGAAGAAGCACAAAAAAACATCAAAGATCAAAAAACCCTCTGAGAAGCACTCACATCTCTACAAAACATTCTTTATGGCCTCCATCTTCTCTTTAAGCTGACGGATCAACAACTGCACAAACATAAAGTAGACAACATCGCTGCTTGTTTGATATATTTCTGACACTTCTCTCTGGTGACAGTACACAGCTACAACATCTATATGTGGGTTTACAAAGGTCTGTGTTGCACCTAAAGACTACCAATGCACTACCACGCCATGCCCATTTTTCCCCACCAGACGTGAGGACACCTACTCTACTGGGCATTTTAGCAGATGCTAATATGTGTCTGTCTGCCTGTGGACAGATGTCTTCACCACAGTAGCAACTCAGCCATGCAAAATGCACTCTTAAAACTTTACAGGTGTGTAGCTGTCATCAGATTGTGTCCAAAGATGGGTGATAACTGGATAACTGTACTGTAATGTAATGTAATTGATATGACCAACACTGAGAAAAGGTTATGTTGAGTAATTCAAACTGTTTAAGGTAACTTTTTGATCATGCTTTACAAAAAAAAATGCTAAAAATATTGTTTGCTAAACGAGGAGTCAAGTTGAGTCATTTGAGTTGAAGGAAAGTCATCCATCCTACTGATCCCAACACTATTTTGGCGTCAGACTCTGCTGCCTATTTCTGCCCATGTCTCTCTCATGCAATTCTTTTGTGCTGGCGCAAACATATCGCTCTCATTTTCTGTGCACAGGCCATGTTATTTGAATTTTTAAAACCTCATCATTTCATGCAATTTCATCAGACCTGGCTGTGCTAAAGAACTTGAGGATAAAATTAGCTTGGGTATATGAGGATCCAAGGTGACTGGTGATAGTCATGTGTGGTTGTTTGCCAATTAAAACTCTTGATATAGCTTTCTATTCCTGGATTACGTGACGAACAGAGTTGAATACGTGCCTCTGAAATGCCACCGTTTGCTTGTGTGGGTAATTAAAGAACATTTTATTTATGGTACTCTGTTAGCAGTGGAAAGTTTACCTTATGTTTTCTTAGTTGGATATCATTTAACAAGTCTGAAAGCTCTAACTTGTTGAAGGTGCTATAACAGCTTCATTAGTTTGTCATCTATTTAATGAAGCACAATAATTAATGTGTTAGAAGTAAGTGATCATCTTTTTTTCTTTGCTTTTTATGACAGTCTTTAATGAGAAATGTGGCTTCAGTGATGAAGTTAGTTAGAAAAGAGTTGGAAATAGGCCCTGTCAAGAAGATAACTTAACAATATATATATATAAGAATATATATATATATAAATAAATATATGAACTTCATTTCAACATGATTAAACATTAAAACCGCTGACAGCTGAAGTGAATAAAATTGATCATCTCATTACAACACAATCTTCTCCTGGGAAACCCTTAGTCCTGACATTCATGTGGCACATACCACCCAGCTAAGCATTTTTTCAGACCAGGCATGCCCCCCCATCTCCCCACTGTGAACAGATATTACAGTGTATGTTCAACTGTAGTACATTTCATCCTTTGTCCTGTTCTATCCAAATATTCAACACATTTCACCAAAAATGCACAGCTCAAACAGAACTCCTGCATTACTGATTAAGAGATAGTATGACAACTGAAGTGAAAGTTAGTTTCTTTAATAGTTAGTGGACTGAAAGAAGTACACCAATATAGAACCAAAAGTTAGGAAAATAACATTCAAAGGAAACAGAATATATTTCTCCATCACATGACTTATGCCACTTCGATAACCTGCACAGTATCTGTTTATTTTTAAGATAGATATATCCAGATTTCAAACTGCTTCTCAGTACAGTGTAGTAATATTTTTAAAATAAAGATCCTATTTCTATAAACTGTGCTGCCAGACTATGGGTTTAGAGCCCAGAGTTTTTGTCTGCATGGAGGATCCAAATGAAAAAAACAGCAGACAAACTTTGATGTCAATCTGTTTGAGACTTAATTTGAAGTTCCTAAAAATTGGTCTATTTAGCATGAGCCAGAAATAAAACCCAAACCTAACCCTAACCTTAGATGGATCACCAGAGACCCCCTGGACGTAAAGAGGTTAATAGGGAAGGTTCTGGGTCTGTGAAGGTTCTCAGTCATCCAGGTTAATAGGGACTAAAGTCACAGCAGCTATTTTTTAATGAGTAGTAAGAGGTTAAGCAAAGGTTAGTTGCTTAATTCGTTTAATGTATTATTTGTCTTTTACTCTACTATATATTGTAAGATAAAGACACTACAATATTAGAAGGGGAACCATAAAACTATGACGAGCCCTTATGGGCAACAACTTAGAAATAGTGAGGAGGAAGAACTCACTTTCAAACAGGAAGAGCCCAGGCGCAGGGAGGAGTGGCTGCAATAGCGCAAATGATTGGATTATGAGGGGAAACTGGAGATAAAGACAGCACGGAGAGACCACAAACAACAAACTAAACGTCATGTTTGCTGGATGATCTTTTTGTTGGATTTCACCGAACATCAACAGTGAGTCAAGGTTCAGACGATACTTAATTAACAACAACACATACGCAGCATTTAACAGAGATAACATTTCTCTCTTCCTTTGTTCTGTTCCTCTGTTTCCTGGCCAATTTCCTGGATGAGCCTATCCAGTGAACCCACAGAGATCCAGCAAGCCAATGAACAAGTATTCTTAAGAGTAATACTATATTGCAGTCATTGATTTTCCACTTTCACTCACTATTCAGACCTAAAAAACAACATTAGTATCTCCTAACCATGACCATAATTATCCTTGAAGTCAGTCAAGTGTTTATTATCGTCACCGTATCATCAAAAATCCCCTTACTTTGAAAACCTGTGATCTTTTTCTAGCCTAACCAGACCTCAGTCACAGCAGGGTGAAATCACAAGACACAGTCGCAGTTTTTTTAGGACACTAAGAAATAACTTGTCGAGTTCTTAAGAAACACTGACAGATTCAGCAAGCAGAAATCCCCAAAAGATAAACACGCAGGCTTTGTTTTTCCTGTTGTTTTTTCCTCACTCTGTTTTTAGGAAATTTGGAAGATATAGCATTGCTGATAAAAGTGTTTGATAAGAAATCACTTCTTTATATCACTCTAGTTAATATAGAGCGTAAACACACACAAAAAAGGGTGGTTGGGGGGGTGTTTGGAGGCGATGGTACAAAAATTTAATTAAGGGCTTTAATATTAATGCTTCATTACATGCTGGTGCAGTGTGCATGGACTTAAATCCACTTTAATTTTAACAACTTAGGCTGTGCATTGTTGCTTTTTTATTAAAAACACAATAACACAATCCACAGTGCTTTGGCTGCACAGTGCTCCACCGCTGCTGTGGGCTCTGTTGTGCTCTCTAGTTAATTGCACGCTAAGTCAAATGCATTGTTGATTTTCTGTTGTCCAGCCGGGCTCTCCTGAAGACTTATAACCCTATCATTTCACCATGACAAGCCATCGTCATTTATGATCAATGGCTGTTATTAAAAGTATTGACACAGGTGAAATATGATCTAACAGTCCTATCACATGATAGAGATGGAGTAGAGATTTAAAATGACTTCTTTATCAGCAGAACGCTGGCATTTAATTGATTTGTAATGGCCAATGCACAGCTCCCATCAGCGCTTTTGCTGATAGAACATAAAATCAGCCATGTTTTGCCATGCCAGGGTTAAGCGTGAAACTTTTGATTGATTTAAAATGACAGACTAATTTTATTTCTTCTAAACCTTGCAGCAAGTGTTTTATGCCTAATGAGCTTACTGTAGTTCTGCCCTTACACAACCTCTTGACGTCTCATGTGATGTGTCTCTTTGAAGCCTGTTGGAATCTTTGGTGCATCTCTACAAGGACTCTCAGTAATTATGTTTGCCTGCAACAGTCAGTACGAATGAAGTACAAGGTTTAGTCTGAGTTAAGAGAACCAAAAAAAAAGTCAAGACGCGTGTGACTCATCTGGTCGGGTCGAAGCATCCCACACAGTTTCATGACACCACAGTCGTTCTGAATAACTAATTTTCATTCAGGTTTTAATAAAATGCAGCGAGGGGGTTTTAATTTGTCTCTAAATGTTATCTGACTTTATTTTTAGATTCTCCCCACTTCATTAACATAAGGAGGCTTGTGATAAGAAGATAAAGGTGAAATTTACACTACAAGATGTGCAGAAAACTGCGTGAAAATGATCCAAGTGCATGTGTTTGAAACAGAGTGCTGTTGTAAAAGCGCTGAAGTGGCGTGTCAAACTAAGGATAAATGCAAATGTAAAGAGAGAACACCTACCTGACTTTTTAACTGAACTCAATCAGTAAACACTTGAAAGGTTAAAAGGGAAAAAAAATCTAATCCTGGGCATGTTTAAGCACGGACTCTGAGCCAGAGAAGCTCTTAGTGCAACAGACGGGGACCCGCACCAGCCTCCCCACCCCCATCTGGATCTTTCTGCCTCCAATACCGAGTCAATTAACCTAATGGAAGTGGCAATTAATTAACTCTACAAACACTATGATTAAGGAGCTGACAATCAAGTGAGTGGGAGTGGTTTAACTAATGATAATTTAGAGGTAATGATTTCCTGGACGTGTTTGTTGCAGCAAAGTTAAAACACTAATAGCTACACATCTGAACTCTGGATTAAACTGGATTTATGCCAATTAAATGTAGACAGAATCTAACTAACCTCCCGCCACCAAAAAGCCTCGAGTTCAAATACCAGAAAGACTCCAATAGTCTGGACGTCAAACACAGTTACACTTATGTGACCTTTTTCCCTTCTTTTCTGCAAACTCTGCATCTATAAAAGAAGTAACTGTTTGGTCTTACCGTGTTTCTTTGGCCATTGGTTCCTATTGGTCCTCTGAACACCCCCTTGATGCTCCTCAGCTGTCCGTCACGCAGGTGGGTGGAACTGATCACAATGTAGTAGCACGCCATTGGATATACTTCTCTTTCATGCAGTTAAATATCTATCTATAACTCTCTTGATCTATCTGGACTTTGCCAAAAAACCCTTGAAAACTCCTTCTTCTCCTTCTTCTGATGTTGTACTACTCAACTCTCTCCTCACTTCATCTCCCCTCCTAGGTTTTATCAAGAAGAGGAGGGACAGAGGAAATAAAAAAAAGAAAGGATGAGCGCAGTTTCCCTTCCCTCTGCTGCTCTGATTTATTCTCTCTCTTCTCTAAGTTTTTGCCAGTGACTCTTTAACTCTGCGTTCTCCTGCTCATTTCCCCTCAGCTTCTGTCTCTTCTTAAATATTTCACCCTCTGCTCCCCTTTCTTTCCACTCTTATCCTCCTGTCCTTCTCTAAATGTTTTTTTAATTCTTCTCCCTTTCTTTTCTAAATTTGCCTTCCGCTAGATGCCCCTGTCTCCTCTTAAATATTTCTCTTTAAGTCTCCTTCTCTCCAGATGTTTTGCTCAAATCTTTCATTAATCAATCTTTCCCTGTCATTGACTCCCTCTCTCGCTCGCTCTCTCTCTCTCTTTTTCTCGCTGAGTCTAAATTTCTTCCCGAAATCTCAGCCGCTTATTGATCAGTCTTGCAGTTCCTTTAACTATCTCCCGTCCGTTCTCCTCACTCCACAATCTCTCTAGCCCCTTTTGTTTTCCCTCCCTCTTTGTCTCTGTATCTCTGTAAGTGGCTGGGAGGGATACTTTTTCCCCCTCCTGTTACTATCTCAGCATCTCCTCTGTCTCTGTCTTTGCCCCTCTTTTTGCTCTCTGCCTCCTTGTTAGTGTGGAGAAGAAGTACTCAGTCTTCTCCTCCCTCTCTTTCTCTTTCTGTCAGAGCAAGCGTGCAGCTTCCTCTCAGATGCTCCTCTCCTCTGCTGCGCTGCATGTGTTCACTCTCCTCCCTCCCTCTATCTCCCTCTCTCCGCTGATCTCTTGCTCTGTGGCCAGCAGAGTGGTTTGCTCCTCAGTTACCCGCGGTTACCATCTGCCCTTTTAACACATGGAGTGCTGACGCTTGCTCTCTACTCCCTCCCTCCCCATTTCTCTCCCTCCCTCCCTCCCTCCCTCCCTCTCTCTCTCTCTCTCTCTCTCTCTCTCTCTCTCTCTCTCTCTGCCTCTCCTTTTGCTGTCTTTCTTCTCTCTTTAATCATCTCCTTCTCTCCCTCCTTCTCACGCTCTCTCAAGCCAAAGGAGACAAGCTCCACCTACTGGTAAGCAGGAAATGCACAGACAGGAAAGACGGAGAAATAGAGCTTAAAGGAAAGTGAAACAAATGAATGTGTTATTTCTTTAACCCATAATGCCTTTGAATTAACTGGATGGATTAAAACTTGATAGTAAAACTGAACCATGTAGTGATTTAGTGTCTTTCTTAACATGCATGTCAGAGCAAAATCATCTTCCCATGGCGAATTTTAATCATTATGAAAAAAAGAAAACCTACACAATTAAGTTCCCAAATGATGTGCAGAAATTCAAGTATAAAGAATCTGTAGATGTCACAGGTGTCGCCACGTTTATGTTGGAGGCTGGGGTGGATGGCTGGGTTTAGAAAACACAGCCAGAACTAATAACTGCTTCACAAACCACAATCTTTCTCTGCAGCCCCTAGGACACCTCTATATAGGAAGCTCAACAGATATGGATTATTTGATTTGTCACTTTATTTGTGTGTGCACACACTTGCTGTTTTTTTTTTTCAAGTTATAGTCGGATCACAGGACCAAGCCCCTGCCTAAACGGTTATAGAGCCACAATTTTAACTTAGGTGGATGAGACATAAAACATAAAACAAGTTTGATTAAAGCTTTTTGACAATGACCCAAAAAAGATGTAAAATTATTCCTTATCCCCAGATTATATTCCACTATAAGGAAAGTTGGACACAGTTTAATTAAGAGTTTAGTTCAAACATGACTTAACTCTCTACATCATTCAACCAAAGCGCTTGAACAACCACCTCGCTATTTGACATTATGAATACAGTTAGCCAAGAAAAAGTACATTTACCAAAGTCTTTTATACAGTAATGAGCAGATATATCGTTTGTCCATGTAACAGTATATTTGGTTTGTATTTTCCCAGATTGATTGCCATTTTTCACCCTAAACAGTTAGTTAAATAATTTGTTAAACAGTTAATTCCCATTAATACAGATATTTATAGCAGAAAGCTAATTTTTCCATTAATGACAACTTAAGAGGGGTTAATTAAGGCTTAAATTTATAAAAAAAAATAAAATAAATGAAAGGTACATCATGTTGAGTGGGCATTCACAAGAGACAAGGAGTGATGTGTCTGCCAGAGACATTGGTATGTCAGTTACATCTGATGACATGTAGCAATGCCAAAAGTGAAATAACCATTAAATCAGCAGATAACAAATTATCATGTCAGCTTTGAGGCTGACAATTTAAGCAACTCCCATCTTGGATACAACTTTTGTTTTTTCAATAGGAAGAGGGCCATGTGACACATCAAACTTATTGGTAATGTCACAAGAAAAACAATGGTGTGCTTGCTTTCAATGTAACTTTATTCTTTCATGAGTTATTTACAAGTTTCTGACCACTTATAAAATGTGTTCAATGTGCTGCCCATTGTGTTGGATTGTCAATGCAACCCTCTTCTCCCACTCTTCACACACTGATAGCAACACCGCAGGAGAAATGCCAGCACAGCCATCCAGTATCCGTAGTTTCAGGTGCTGCACATCTCGTATCTTCACACCATATACTAATGTGCCACAAACAGGACTTTAATATCACCAACCATTCCCATTTTATTACGGTGTATCCATATAAATGGCCCACCCTGTATATATGTGTGTATGTTTATATATATATGGTATAAACCAGGATAAATTTTAAAATCTTACTTCTTACATACAAGTGTATCCATAAATCTGCTCCTTCATATTTGTGTGACCTGCTCCATATCACCACTGTTTCCCTCCCTCTCAGATCATCATCTGCTATTCGTCTTACCGTTCTGTCCTCATGCCTTATTACTATGGGGAACAGAGCTTTCAGTCACTCTGCTCCCCGGCTCAGAAACTCTCTTCCTCCAACCATAAGAAATATTGACTCCCTTTCCGTATTTAAGTCACAGCTCAAAACACATCTGTTTAAACTGGTTTATTCACTTTAGTGCTGATTTTATCTGTTGTCAAGCTCTGTTTTGTAATTTTAACTTATTTTTTGTATTTTATGACTACTGTTCCTTTTATTAATTTTGTTCTTTCTAAGGTGACCATGGGTTTCTGAAAGGCGCCCTCAAATAAAATGCATTATTATTATTATTATTATTATTATTATACTTCAGCTCCTCCCCTTTGTGAGTGTGGACGCTTCATCTCTTTGCTCTTGAATGCTTTGCTTCTTATATTGATTTTTATTGATTTTTATGCTGATTTTTTCCCTTTTTTCCGTGTGAGCTTACCTGCGATAACTTCTGGACACTTGTAGATCATTAGGACTAGAGTGTTCTTAACAGAAACAGCAACATTTTATGGTTACCTTGTCCTCAGCGCTCCGTGTGTCTGTGGCCTAGACACAGCTGAAGCCTGATTACAGCGTCTGGGCACCGAGCAGCCTCAATAGCCTGGAAAGGTGCTAACCGCTAGGCTAACTAGCAACAAGATGCCTTCCCTCTCCACAGATGACTACCACAGCCTCCTGCAGAAGATTGCAGTACTGGAGACAAAAATTCATCGCTTAGAAGTAAACGTGGAGGTAAATGGACTGTGTGGAAATGAAACAACCTTGCCTTTGATTCAAAACAATGGCGATGAGCAAGCTAGTACACAGCTAAGGAGCACAGATAACATGACCAAGAAAGTAGACTCTGTGCATTATTATAAATCCTCAAGTGATAATCCCCCCTTAGACTGTCTTGGTGCAAAACCAAGACATAAATCATGTCTCCTGGAAGGGGGAGGACGTATCACAGGCAGGGCACAGCGAGCTGAAATCTCTGAAACCGACTGGCCTTCACTTCCTACGAGACAGAGAAGCTCTTCTACCCCTGTATACGGGAGGAAACAGGACTGGACAACCGTGAATAGGAAGGTTAACAACAAACCTCCAAAACAACTGAATGTGAAACTGCAGAACAGATTTGCTCCACTATCAAAGGACCCTGGATCTATATCGGACAACCATCCATCTAAAAGCAGCGAAGTAAGGTCTGAAAATCTGTTGAAAAGTGAAAGGCCACAGGGAAAGCTAAAGGCTAGGCCTGAAACTCTGATTGTGGGTGACTCTGCCGTAAAGGATGTACAAAGGATGTGCGGTAAGAACACTAAAGTCCTCTGCTTTCCTAACGATATGGTCAACAACCTGAAGGAGAGAATTCTTCAAATTGCAGATGAATATCCAACTGTGACAAACATTGTTCTGCATACAGGGTCAAACGATGTGTCCAAACAACAGTCGGAGGTTCTGAAACGGGACTTTACTGGATTATTAAATACTGTAAACTCTCTGAATGCAGCTGTATTCATCAGTGGACCTGTACCGCCGGTCAGAGGAGGAGACGAGAGATTCAGCAGGTTGTTTACACTGAATAAATGGCTTATATCAGCATGTGCTGACCACTCAGTGCACTTTATCGACAACTTTAATATTTTTTGGGAACGCAGGCATCTGTTCAAAGCAAATGGATTTAATTTTAACAAGTCAGGGGTGAAACTGTTCACCTCCAGCTTGTTTTATTTCATACGTCATCCATCCGTGCTTGGTGCCAAGGCTGAGATAAACGAGGAGTTATCTCATAAAGAGGAACAAACAGAACTCCAAGAACAGACAAAGCCCAGCAGAAACCTTGAAGAGGAGCTCCATTTGCCCCCACCCGGGAAGAGCCTCAGAAAGGAGAGACATCCATGGCATCTGAGGAAGAGCCTCAGAAAGGAGAGACATCTAAGGCAAGAAGAGGGGTCCCTATTTGCCTCCAACTCTCTCAACAACACCAACGACCAGGACAAGGGACCACGACCTTCCCCAGTCCCCCAAACCCCTGACAGGCCATCACCCTCCTCCCCCTCCCTTTCTCCCTCCTCCCCACACCTGAAATTCACTGAGGTGATGATGGAGCGGGTCAATGCTGGGCTCAGATCTACCCCCCGTCCCAATCCCTTTTTGTCCCCCATAAACCCCCCACCAGAGCGGCCAAAGGTTCGCCATCGAGCCCCACCCTCAACAGAGCAATCGAAGTCACATTGCCCAGCCTCGCCCCCCTTAGTTCCTCTTCATGCCCTGTCTCCGCAGTCTGATGCGTGATGTGTGAAGGGTCCGGGCTGTGAGGATTATGGCAGTGATGACTTTTCCCAGGAGAAGCTGGGACCCTGTTTACTAGAAGGTTTTAAAATTTCTGTACTTTTAGGTGACAGGAGACATGTGGCCTGGTCAAAACACAGAGAGCTGCACTCTAAAAGATCTTTAAACATAGTAAACATACCTTGTGTGCCACAGACTGCTCCCAAACACGAGGGGACAAGTAATACCTCTAAAACACTTAAGTTGGCTTTATTAAACATTAGATCTCTAGCTGGGAAAACATTTTTAATTAATGATTTAATCACTGAGCACAGCCTTGATTTTATGTTTTTAACTGAAACTTGGTTGGACCAAAGTAACAGTGGAGCTGTTCTCATCGAGACGACCCCTCCTAACTACAGTTTTATCAGTGAGGTCAGGGCGAGCAGGAGAGGAGGAGGGGTTGCTGTCTTATTTAATGAATCATTTCAATGTAAGCAGCTATCTCCTGGAAGTTTTCAGTCTTTTGAATATGTGGCTTTACAGCTGAAGGCCCCATCCAAAGTTGTGTTTCTTAATGTTTACAGGCCTCCCAAATACTGCACAGACTTTTTTAATGACCTCAGTGAACTGCTGTCTGTGATCTGTGTTGATTTTGACTGTGTAATTATTGTTGGGGATTTTAACATTCATGTGGACAACCCTCAGGACAAAGGGACTAAAGACCTGAGTAACACTCTGGGCAACTTTGGGCCGACTCAGCATGTAACAGAGGCCACACATAATAGAGGACACACTCTTGACCTACTGATCTCCAAAGGCCTGAGCATTTCAAAGGTTACTGTGTCTGATGTGGGCCTGTCTGATCATTACTGTGTTTTCTTTGAAAGTAAAATCTCAGCCCACACAAATATATCAACAACAGTGATCACAAAACGGTGTATAACTGAACACAGTAGTGCAATTTTTAACCAGGTCTTCCCATTAACACCTGACCTGCCCAGAGGGTCAGTCAATGAGCTCGTCAATAGCTTCAATGCTAACATGTTAAATGTAATGGACACTATTGCTCCCATTAAGGTGAAGGTTATCTCTGGAAGGAAAAAGTCTCCATGGAGAAACTCCACACTGGTGAAAAATGAAAAAAGAGAGTGTAGGAAAGCTGAGCGCAGATGGAGAAAAACAAACCTCCAGGTTCATTATGACATTTATAAAGAGAAACTTCACAATTATAATTTACAACTGAGGAATGCAAGGAGGTCCTACTTCTCTGACATCATCACTAAAAACAGCCATAATGCTCGGGTCTTATTTTCTACAGTTGACAGGCTAACAAACCCTCCTGTGTCAGTGGCAGCTGAACTTCATTCGACCATGGCCTGCAATGACTTTGCCAAATTCTTCACTGAAAAAATCCAAAAAATTAGACAAGCAATTGGTACATCAACAGCAGATCCAGGATATGTACTGTGTCCACCAAAAAACTGTTTAAACACCATGAAACAGTTTCAACCTATTAACAGCAAAGACCTGGAGGACATCTTAGGTCAACTGAACTCCTCCTCCTGCTGTTTAGATGTCCTGCCAACAAGTTTTTTCAAAAAGGTCTCAAAGACTTTAGAGTCAGACCTGTTACAGATCGTCAACTTTTCTTTATTATCAGGTGTGTTTCCAGAATCACTAAAAACTGCTGTAATCAAACCTATACTGAAAAAGGACAATCTTGACAAGACACAAATGAACAACTACAGGCCGATCTCAAATCTCCCGTTTTTAAGTAAGATCATTGAAAAAGCAGTTTCTCAACAGCTCAGTTACTTCTTAAAACAGAATAATTGCTACGATGCCTTCCAGTCAGGTTTTAGACAGAACCACAGCACTGAAACTGCTCTGACCAAAGTGTTTAATGACACATGTCTGAATACAGACAGTGGAAAAATGTCAGTCCTAGTTTTACTGGATCTCAGTGCAGCATTTGACACAGTTGACCACAACATATTACTCAAACGACTGGAGAACTGGACAGGTCTTTCAGGAACTGTACTAAACTGGTTCAAAACATACTTAGAAAACAGGAAATACTTTGTATCAATAGGTAACTTCACATCTGAGCAGACAAGTATCACATGTGGAGTTCCCCAAGGTTCCATCTTGGGACCCCTTCTGTTTAACATCTACATGCTCCCACTGGCACAGATTATAAACAACAACAAAATAAACTATCACAGCTATGCAGATGACACACAAATATATATCACAATGTCACCAGGAGACCGAGGCCCTGTACAGGCTCTTGGTAAATGCATTGAGGAAATCAATGACTGGTTGTGCCACAATTTTCTCCAGCTAAACAAAAACAAAACTGAGGTAATAGTCTTTGGCGCCAAAGAAAAACGATTACAGGTCACCAGAGAACTTCAATCTATACATCTAAAAACCACAAACCAGGCGAGAAATTTGGGTGTAGTGATGGATGCAGACCTAAACTTAGAAAAACACATTAAGACAATAACAAAGTCAGCTTACTATCACCTCAAGAATATATCAAGGATAAAAGATCTGATGTCTCAACAGGACCTGGAAAAACTAGTCCATGCATTCATCTTTAGTAGGCTTGATTACTGTAACAGCATCTTTACAGGTCTACCTAAAAAATCAGTCAGACAACTACAGCTCATTCAGAACTCTGCTGCTCGAGTCCTCACTAAGACCAAAAAAGTGGACCACATCAGTCCAGCTCTGAGGTCCTTACACTGGCTGCCTGTCCGTCAGAGGATAGACTTTAAAGTTCTGATGCTGGCCTATAAAGCTCTGAATGGTTTAGGACCAAAATACATCAATGACCTCCTGACCCAGTATGAACCTTCCAGATCCCTCAGGTCATCTGGATCCGGTCTTTTATCAGTTCCCAGAGTCAGAACCAGACACGGAGAAGCTGCATTCAGCTTTTATGCTCCTTATATCTGGAACAAACTCCCAGAAAGCCTCAGATCAGCTGAAACACTCAGTTTATTTAAATCCAGGTTGAAGACTCACCTGTTCTCAGCTGCATTTGAATAAAGCACCAAATCCACACTTTAAGCTTAAATTTCAAAACTTACATTTAACTACTGATTTTATCTACTGTTCTGATTTTATCTGTTTTGATTTTATATACTGTTTTGTTTGTTTGTTTGTTTGTTTGTTTGTTTGTTTGTTAATTAGTTAGTTAGTTTATTTGCTTGTTTTAATCAATTTTAAATCATGCTTTTTATTTGTTCTTGTTTCTAATATCTCTGTAAAGCACTTTGAATCACCTTGTTGTTGAATTGTGCTATACAAATAAACTTGCCTTGCCTTGCCTTATTATTATTATATTAGTTAGCTAACTATGCAGTCAGAGCCTAGAATCTCCACTATTAACTAGTCAGTTACAAAGTGAGTTGTTTTATATGTGAACTGAAGTAAAGGTGGAGGTAATTTCTAGTACTTCTGAATCTGTTTTCCATTAGCCGGAATTAGCCTCCTATTAAATATGACAGATGCTGGCTATAGATCAGTCTTAAATCTAACAGAGTAACATGTGTTATAGCTACTAGCCATAGACTGTATATAAGACACTAGAGGTTCCACCCACAGGCGGAACCTCTAGTGTCTTTGACATTATCGACTAATAATCGATAAAACATCAATCATTGTTTAGGTTCAGTAAAGCACACAAGATTGTATGGGTTTGTACTGAAGTGGCTCTGCTAAGTTAAGCCCCAAAGGGAAAACCTCATTCAGTCAGTCACCAACAGCATAGCTTGAAGCCATTTCTTTCCTCACACTTTGATTTTATAGCAGTATTTAAAATTGTAATACTTCTGTTTATAAAGCTGGCAGTCAGTTTTGTAAAATATAAAAGGATAGTTTAAAATGATCTAAGGTGTCAAAACCCAATATGCAGCTGCCAACAGTTTAGTTGGAGATTTGACTTGGAGGGTTTCTTTGGCTAATGGAAGCTAAGGTAGTCTTAAGTTTATAGCGTCAAGCCTCTTGCAAAGACCATCCACCATACAGTACATCAAACATGGTCAGAGTTGGTTACTGAAGACGTGTAGTGAAGCCTTAAGCTGTGTTTTTCACACATCATGAATATGTGGTGTTTCTCACTGGACTTTTATCTTCCTGACGAGTTATATAGTTTACAAAATTAACTCAACATTTTATTCTTAAAACTAGTTGAGCCCATACCTAACAGCAAATGGCTTCTTCTGAGGTCATAGAGCAAAGGACTTCCGATCTACCAGTACTGGTTTTCCAACCATTCTATATCTTCGATATCTTCCCCTGTTGGTCATTATAACAAATGCAACAAGTCCCTACCACAGCGGTTTAACCTTTTATACCTGGAAACTACATCCATTTTTTTTCATTTACAGTCTAAAGCATAGACAAAAAGCAGATATAGTTGGTTTTAGCAGTAAAACACAACTTTTCCTTTGGGTAGAAATTCTCAATTTTATGGTTTTGGTTTTCAATTTGTAAGTATTATCTGAGTGTGTGCAGACAAGTCAGCATTTTCCATGCAAACTATGGGTAATGGCAGCAATCTTCTCGAGGGGACTTTTGGTGCTGCATCCTCTTCAAGACTAATTTCAACTAGCAACAGCCAGCAACCTCGAGCAACTACTCCCCCACAGGTTGGGGGATGTCCAATTTTCCCTGGCGCCCATAGGTTGCCAGGGGTTAGCTGAGCAGTCTCTAGGACTGTGTGATTAATATTAAGCTGGTTGATATGTTGCCATAATGGATGTACTCCATACTGGGGAGACATTACATTTTCTGATGGTCTTTGATCACATTCTCATTGTATCAGATGTCAAGGGCTTGGACCAGATAAAAGGAATTTAGTTGCTGTACAGCTAATGTAAAATATGAACAGGTGGAACCGAGATTTAAGGTGAGACTTTAAAAAATAAAAAGGAATTGAAACTTTCAGTCAGTTGTGTTTTAGAGGCCAGTGGAAGATTTGGTGCCTCTTCTTCGTGCCAACAAAAAAAAAGCTGGGCAGACAGGCGAGACAGAGCTGAGTCACACAGTGCCTCACAAAAAATCAAGATGATAAGAAATAAAGGCATGTAAAACAGTCTTCATATACCTCTTTCAGTATCAAATAGGTTTATTTGTCTTATCAATCCTACCTTTAATTCAACATTTCCCCTCATACTTTATTTAACATTTTTTCATCTGAAAATGTTGATTCTGAGCCCATGTTGTTAAACAAAACAATCACTGTATTATATTCCAGCATAACTCGATTAAACTTTCATTTATAGCATCACTGACTGGTCTCAAATTGAAAAGACTTACGCTGAATCTTAATAGAGTGTTTCCAAGCACTGAGGACCTTTATCTATTTCTAAATTCCTTACTATTCTCACTTTAAGCTTCCCCCAGGGGGAAAAATTTCATAAAAAGCAATGCAGATGAATTATGGATTTGTGCTTTCTATAGAATCAAATAAAACACTTCATGTGCTACTTTAATAAAAACTTTTCAAAATTTAGACTTACTGATGAAAAAAGAGCAAAAATAAATAAAAATGTTGACAATGATAAACGAAGCAGGCCCCTGCATTTTAACAACGAAAAGGCTATTTGCCTTCTGAAATGATTCATTTGAGTATTTGTTCTGGTGTACCACAGTAAGAGTGGTTAGGTTTAAGTAAGGAAAAGGAGGTCAAATGACCTTTTTTATGTTCAAATGATAAAGCTCTCTTGTAGCTGTTGTGATGGCAGCAAAGGAGAAAGTCAAGTGACATTATTATAGAGCTACAAAGTGTGTGTAAAAAGGATCTTAGACTGTAATTCAGAAACATAAAGAGAGCCGGAGTTGGTGCTGCCACACACTCTCACTGCCAGTTTGCCCCAGTGGCCACTTGTCCAATTCAAAGCTGTCAAATCTTTCATAAACTGCAGCAGAACACAAGCGCTCTTTATGCAGAGATGCTCTTGTGGTTTGGTGTATATTGGATAAACAAAAAGGCCTCAGTTTAGGGCAAAATTTGACTCTGCTGCAGACTCAAAATATGAAATAAGCTACGGCACAAAGTTATGCACAGGTGCACTATGGCTGTGCAACTTTATTAAAGGGCTGAGGAATAAAAAAAAAAGTCACCCTCCTAGTGGAATATTGGATTTATACTCTCAGTGCAGTTGAATCTGCTGTCATGAATGAAAAGCTGAGTCAGCTTTAGTTCATGGTAGAAAATGCATCCTTTCTATATACTTCTATGTATGTTGTGTGAATGTGTATTGCACATTGCAAAGTGGTTATTGGTAATTGTGTCCTGGGAAAATTTGCACCCACAACTATTGTTTCAACTATTCTATTCCATATTGGGACGTTTCCGCCATGCTACCTTTAGTAGTATAGTAATACATAGCAAAACCTTTGGAGGAGAAGTCTTAGACAGCATCACAGTACTGAGTTTACATTTAATAGATCAACAGATATTTTAAGATCTGCTGAATTTTCTATTCTTTGACTTAAGTGCGGCTTTTGCTACAGTAGAGCATAAAATTTTGATTGAGAGACTGCAGCACCAGGCTGGTATTTCTGGGACGACTCCACAGTGGTTAGAATTTGACCAATCAAAATAGTTTTACTTCCATTGCTGAGCTTTGTCTACTCTGCCCTAAATCATAGAGTCCCTCAGGGACTATACTGGGAGCTGTCCTTTTTTTTTCTTATAAATGCTACTTCGTGTCCACATTATATAGAGATCCAACATTTCACTGCTATGCCAATGACACAGAGCTCTTTCTCCCAGTAAGCCGAAAGCCAGTGATTCGACTAACCTCTCCAACCTTCTCCAACCTTCTCGATTGTCTATTGGATATTAAGAAAAAGAGGAAAGTTTTTTTTAAAGTACACTCAAACAAAAGAGAAATTCTTATCATTGGTTCAAGTCCTCCCTTTCCTTTCATCACTTTTAATGTTTTTAAGTTTCTTGAAGACGTTTCACCTCTCACCTGAGAATCTTACATTGGTGTCAATTAGTGTCAATTTTTTTATATATTTTTAGTATTTCTTTTAGCACTATTTATATTATTATATTACTATTTATTACTTTATTGTTAGGGCTGTTTTTGTTGTGCATCTGCACCTTATTGTTAATGTCTAAGCATGGGACAGTGTGAAACGTAATTTCAATTCCTTTGTATGGCAAGTACATTTGAAGAAATTGACAAATAAAAGTATTCTATTCTATTCTATTCTATTCTAGTGGAGAGTCCCAGATTTTAAGCCCTATGGCAGTGTCCCCAAGAGGGTCATGGACCCCCTATTGATCCTCTACCTAATCACACGAGCCAATGTTTGAAAATGGGTGCAGGTCACGATCAGCCATGGTTTCGGATGAACCCATTGTGACAAGATTACTTCGTCTAAATTCAGTAACTACACACACAGCCTATTAAGAAGCATGCACAGCATTGCAGAAACTATGGACTCTATTATATAATGATGCAAGTAGAAAGCAATGACATCACCCTTCAGGTTTAAGAAAGCATTTTTTTTAATGGATTGCATATAAAGTGTTAACACATATTTCTTTGTTCTATATTCAGTGGTCTGTTTACACAGCTAACTGGAAAACAAACCTATATTTGAACACTGATTAAAATGAGCTAATGAACATATTGTGGATAATGTAGTACCCGCAACACTAACAAGTGATGGCTCAAGTCTAATTTATGGTCACTGCATTAGATATATTGCACGCCAACTCTGAGGTCACCACAGGAGTAGAAGAAAATGAAATAGGAAGCACATAATACTGTATCTTTTATCTCATCTTTTTAAGCTGCATATTATAATCTGCATAATCTGAAAATCTCCTGTACACACTAATACACGTGTGTATTCAATCTGGTTGATGCAGGAGCAGCAGACAGAAGAGTGAGTATAAACTAGATGTAAAAGTCATATGGAAGCTGGCACATTTCCTGATTGTCACTATTATCTCAAAATCCTGCCTTAATAACTCAAAATTTCAAGTTATTTTTGAATTTCCAATGTTTTTCTTTGAAGTTTGAGTTAGCAAGTGGAAATATTTAGATACCTAGATATGTTAAAATTTGTAAACGAGAGCCTCCTAGTCTGCCTCATTTTGTCACACCACTAGTTAACACCCGTCACTAAATCCTCCACCGTAAAATGCTTCTTTTTAAGGGTTAATCCACTTCACTGATTTGCCACTAATGCAATGATCAGAAGGAGTGAACTTGGCTTTACTGTGAAAATTAAATGACTGACCTAATGAGGGAAGATGACTGGAGATATTTTTAGTAACCTTCAGTTGTAGTTGACTTGAAGCTACTCGTCTTTTAAGCTCTTGCTGCTTGCTCACAGCATTAGACTGTTTCAGATGTTGAAGGCTGCAAATCAATCAGTGTGTTCCAGTGTTTCCCTCTTTGAAGTTTGCCAAATTAATCTTAAAAGCTCCTGACTCAGCTGCATGTTGCTGAACAGTGTACAAAGAACCTTTCTATCAACTACTACTTTGTTTCATTTTGAATAAAACATTATTTTTCCATGTAGGTTTTACATTTGCAACATTTTCCCAGAGCCTGAAAAAGCGGTTTTAAATTTGAAAATGCAATTTCATCACAAAGTAAATTTCCGTTTCTGAGATGGAACATTCTGCATGTGCGCACAATCCAAAGCAAGGCTTGTTTGTCATTACATATTTGCCATCTTTTTACTTCACATTTATTATTCAACATTTAATCATACTACACAGTGTTCTCCTTGTCAGTTGCTGCATTAGATTAGAAATTTGTACTTTCACAAAATGGTCCAAGAATAAAGTCCAAAAATAGACTCCAAAAAAGAAGATGGAGATTTTTGAGTGTTATAACATAACAAAATGAACAACAATTTACGTGTTAACCAATCCTACATTAGATTATTATAGTGTATTTGAATATGCTTTTAATGCTGTAGATATAGGTATGATCACACACGTATATTTTCGGCTTAAAAGAGGTGTGCGTGTGTGCATATGTGTAAGTGGTAAAATAATCTGCAGCCTGCACCTGCCAAAAAAATAAAAATAAATAAATAAAATAAAAATTGATGTGATGTGCCTCCTGGTGATTGCACATCCCAGCTGGACCTAATTAAGTAAAAGTGCACCTAACGAACTTTGGCAAGTACGCCGACCTGCAGTGCTTCACTGCACATCCTCAGGAAACAAATTTGCAACTTTCTGTTGAAGTGTGCAATTATATACTGTAGATTTATCATGGCAAAATATCACTATAGACAGAAACGTAAATATTACTTTAGTTTTCTAAGTAGAACACGGCCCACGGACAAAAAGCGTTCTGAGGCTCTCATCTTAAACTAGTCCTGCATGTTGAACTGAAACTCATTGCTGATTTCCCAGTTTATGTCTCTCAGTTATTTTGCATTCAGTGAGAAACAAAACAAATCCTTTGTCTTGTTTCTTATTGGATGAGTGAATTACTACTTTTGCACTGGTGTTGTGTGTTGTCTGTGGCTCACAGAAGGATTTTCCTCAACAGGAAATTGTCAAGTCCCCCAGAGTCCCTCTCCTGTTTAGTAACCGAATATTGTCGTTGAGCTTTGAGAAAATAAAGTACACAGTAAGCAGCTTATCTGATAAATTTCCTTCTTCTTTGGGTCCCATGATCCATTGCTGAAATAAGCTTAAAATCCTCCCATCGGCTTCACTAGATTAATTTTACACAAATACAAAAATAAAACAGAGTTTTTAACTCCCTGTCCAATTTTCATTGTGATTTGGGCAATGATTTATCTTGTATATACACATGCTTTTGCTTTTATTTGTATAAATGTGTACATTTATATTTTCCCCTTGCATCACATTGTGCTTTATGTCTATATATATATATATATATATATATATATATATATATATATATATATATATATATATATATATATCTCATGGCATATATGTATGTATATGCACTGGAATAATATTGTGTATTAAATGCATGCCTGGTTTATTTCGCAATATATCACTTTTAGACCCATAGGAGGAAATAAACACAAATGTAGGGCAATTCATTTTTGCTATGTGCATATTTTGGAGGGAGGAAGGAAAAAAAATATTACTTGGTGGAGAACAGTATATGCAATATTTAAAAGTGGATGATTTTAGAATCATATTAGTAATATTTTAGTAGGTGTCCAATGCATTCAGATGAAGGAAAAGTTACATTGAGAACCAATATAAAGTCCAATAAATGTATGAGAGATGCACTGGTACATACTGCAAAAGAAATGTCCATCATATTTAAGTAACTTTCCTCATTGTTGAGCCGTAGACATATTAGACTCTTTCTCAAGTGGAGCTGTTCTACTTTTTCTAGATTTTGAGAATAAAAGTTAATTTTGTAGCTTTTTTGCGATGTCACCATTTGCAAAAAGAAGCTAATTTTCCAAAATGCTTTTTTGACTGGTGTGCAATGATAGCAGAATATGTAATACAGTTTGGCTAGTGCCTATCCCAGTGGCCACGGGGTGCGAGGCAGGATACTTCCTGGACAGATTGTCAATGTGTTGAAGAGCTACCACACAGAGACAGACAACCGTTTAGACTTAGAATGACAATGTGGAGTCATGAGTTACACTAACTGTTCTGACTGTATGTCTTTGGTCTGTGGGAATAAGCCGGAGTGCAGACACAGGGAGAACATGCAAACTCACCCAGAAAAGCCCCAGTTATGGTGGTGGATTTGAACCTAAGACTTTATTGCTGTGAGGCAATGGTGCTAACCACTGCAACACCATGCTCCCTTAAATCTAACATATCATGCAGTAATGTATTACTACATTAGACTAATACACCACCTTACTGTGCAGGATTGTTTGTTGGCTTGGGAACAACAAACTTAATAAAAAGAAAAAAGCGTTCAGGTGAGGGGAAGAACTGAGGAGGGTGCAGCATGACCTAGGGTTGAAACTAAGGAAATGCAAGGACCTCCTACAGAAAGGAGCTGAAGGCTGAGCTCAAGCACAACATGAAGGATGTGTGCAGTGGAGGAAAATCACTGAGTTTAAGGTGACAGTCTACCAGTAGTCAACTTCGAGAGAGCAAATGAGCTTAACGGTTTCTTCAGCAGGTTTAGTTCACTTCCTCTGCTGCCTCCTCTACCTCACACCCTGGCCTCCACACATCCACTACCTTCAACACCTTCATCCTTCCATCCTGGTGAGCTCTGTCTATCACATCCTGATCTGTGAGTCACTCTGACGAGCACCTGATTCTGCAGTTACCGAATGAGTGATGTGCAAGAGGAGGCGTACAGAGCACCAGTGGATGATTTTATGGAGTGGTCTGGGAGGCAGAAATCATCTCCTTATGAATGTAATTAAGGCCAGAAAGATGGTGATTGACTTCAGAAGGAAAACGATGGCTACATGACCCATTAATGTGGCAAAGGAGTACAAGTACTTGGGCAAACCAAGCTTACACAGATGGGTCTTAAGCTTTTAAAAGTAAAAGTATCAACAATATCCACAGATCTTAAGTCCAGTGAAAGTGAGTTCCATAATGTAGACACAATGTCTCCTACAGTCCTTAGGCTCGATGGAGGTACCACCAACAAGCAGCAGACCAGTAGTTCTGTTAGTGTAAGTAAAAGGTAAATAAAATAGGGAAGGATCTGACTATTAGTAATCAATTTATAGTAATCACCAAACTTTTGACTTGAACTCTGAACTTTATGGGGATCCAGAGCAAAGACAACAAGCTGGGTGTCACTTGAGAGATTGTAGGATCTTGTGAATAAAAGCATGCACCATAATTTCCATTTCAGGTTGAAACACTATATATTTATGTCAGTCAGAGATCCACAGATTATAAAAACAAGATCTAACAAGAATCAGCAGGTTTATCAAAATTGAATGCCTGATCACATCTAACACCCAGACTCCTGACTGCTGGGAGACTGAAAGAAGTGATAGTTCAAAATTCCGACCACCATGGGGACAAATCATCAGGGGGATAAATGAGAATGTTTTTTTGTGTATTTAGTAGGGATGGGTATCGAAAACCGGTTCTTGTTGAGAACCGGTTCCCACTGTTTCAATTCCTTGGAATCGTTTGCCACTTTTAAAAACGATTCCCTTATCGATTCCAGTCGCCCCGAATGACGTCATCACGTTGAGTAGCGTCTTTTACCCAGTAGGAAACACGGCGCCTGAGCGGCACAAACGCTCAAAAGTTTGGTTACACTTTATGAGAAAGGATGACAACAGGGCAACGTGCAATACTTGCAAAGTAGAGATTTCATCAAAGGGAGGAAACACTACGAATATGCAAAAGCATTTGCTCAAAAAACACGCGATTGCTTTCAACGAATGTCGTGTTTTTGATCCGCTCCGGACTAGCGAAGCTCAACCCAGCAGCAGCGGTAGCGTTTCCACGTCCTCTCCCGTTAATACTGCAGGTAACTAATCAATTAGCATTGCATATTATGTTAGCGCGATTTACCTTATTACAAAACCTGCTATTACTGTGCGTTGCATTTAGATAACCATGATGAGAGAGACAGAGTCTGGCTGGCTCAGATGCTGGCAGTTCTCGCTGCAGTCTACCGGTAGCGTCTCCTTTCAGGCCAGGATAGACGAATGTCACCGAGCAGTGACTAAGTTTGTGGTCAAAGGCTTGCACCCATTTGCCACAGCAGATGCCCCCGATTTCACTTTGGTAAGTGAATATGTTTAATTGTAGGCAGGACATTACTGGATATTCTTGTGTAATTGCTACAGAATAATTTATGTTAAACTTTGTTATTGCTACAGGAGAATATTTATTTTATTATTTTACATATACATTTTTTTTCCTGGGGACCCTGTGACACCCCATTGAAGAGCCGTAGGCTGTGAATCTCTTAAGATCTCACTGTTGGGTTTGTAAGGCCATGTTACTCCTAAATTTCTATCTTGTTCAAAGAGAAGATATAAAACAAAGTTCTAAGCTAATCGGCTTTAGTGTTCTCCTTTTTAAAAAAAAAGAATCGATAAGAGAATCGATAAGGAATCGAATCGTTAAACAGAATCGAAAATGGAATCGGAATCGGAATCGTTAAAATCTTTTAGACCCATCCCTAGTATTTAGTGACAATAATTCACTTCTTTATAACATTAATGTAGTCCTGAAAAACAGATTGGGCTACATTTGCATGAAATGTACAACAGGATATCATCTCTGGTATAAAATTGTCTTTATGGTTGGTCTAGGTGGAAGCAGATATAAACCAAAGAAGATGGGCCCCAGGACAGAACCCTGGGGCACGGCACAGGATAGAATGGGAGTATAGGACACAGACACAAAGATCCAATCCAGAGCTTTCGAGGTTAGCATAGAAAAGAAGAAAGGGATTTCCTAAACGATAATAAACACTGCATCTAGTTAAGTAGGTTAAATATTTACATACTGTACATGTGATAAATAAATGCAGATGGCACACTTGCAGCAGAGCTTATATGCATGATTACTTTCTTATAAATAATAAATAGTAATTAGAATTTCCTGCCCTGATTATGGCTTGTTTATGACTGAATTTGTTTTTCGTGCATGCGATGGACGCACGTGGAAACCAAAGAGGAAAAAGCAAACCAGGATTCACCATTGTTCACTTCTGCACTTCATCAAATCTAATGAAAGCCTGCAGGCCTGATAACATTGTACTGCTTCAGGGGAAATTATTCCACATCCTGCGTGAAAGCTACCTCTGCCTGGCTGTTAATATTCTCATATTTAGGCCTGCACAGACTGAGATGGTGGTTGGACCCCATGAGACCCCGCAGATGGGACAGCTTGTGCCATACTGTGTGCCGCCACATCCAGACGGTAAAATGTCACAAAAATGTCAGGGGAAACCCAGTTGGCTTCATAGCTGATACTCCTCAGTGATACACCATTGAACAACACCAAAGAAAAGGCCAAACTGCCCTACACTCAAGTACTGTCACAGACTGTATATTGGCACTGTTGCCATTAGTCAGGCATTGGTTCAATATCTTATTCTCCTGCTTTTCAGCTTGAGATTATAAAAAGCAGACTGGTGTATTTATTGGACAGATGTGTGGATTTATTGGGAACAACAAAGCCATAAGAACCAAACATTTAGTTATTAACTGTGACAGGGGCTCGCTCTTTCCAATCAGTCCACGGCTTTAAAGGGGTGTTAAATAATCTATGACCTTTATAGGACCAGTAGGAATTGCAACCAATTTGGCAGAACTTATCTCCTCCTCCAAGTCTCTGGCACAGAACCAACCTCGACCCCTCCTCTTCCCCTGAGCGACGGCGGCCTGCAACTGACAAAAGCTGTGTTCTCGGAAAAGGGTCAAATAAACTTTCTAATGAGAGCAAAAATCCAATGCAAATGTCTCCTTTGAAGAGGTAATCATGTCAGGATGAAAAATACTGGCAAACCTAGTTGTGTTTTTTTTATGCTTGCTACACGGAGTTTCTAAAAAGTACTGAATAAGCTAGATCCTAATTACAGCACAAGAAATTATGTATTTTACCTTTTTATCTTTACTCAGTTGTATATAGTATTTGTATTTGTATTCTATTTTTATCTTATTGTATATTTATTTTATTTTATTCTACTGTATATAGTATTTTATTTTATTCTATTCTGTACAGTTGTGTACTGTATTTATTCTTATTGTATTCTAATTTTTGCCTCATAACTTTTGCACTGTCCACTTCCTGCTGTGACAAAACAAATTTCCCACGTGTGGGACTAATAAAGGTTATCTTATCTTATCTTATCTTAAAAAAGAACATTTTCACTAGCAAACTCCAGTCAAAATGACAAAGTTTGAAATGGCACTGCTGATAACAACAAACAAAAACTTCTAATGTTTAATACATATTTTATTGTGTCTTTTTCCCTCCTGCAGATCGTTTTGGAGGTCTTCCACCAGCAACCACAATCTATTTTAATTTGTTCCAGCTCTTCCATTTCCTCTGGATCATTGCACTGATAGAAAACACTATGAATCAATTACACAGCCAAAACTCTGATTTTTGTTTGTTTGTTTATTTTGTGCATGCACACACGTTTCTGTTTACGTATACTAAAATAATACCTATCAGCCTATGATTATCATATAGCATGAATACAGTTGATAGCTAACTGTCACTATGACCAGACTAAACCATAAATCTTAACAAGAGGGAGTTTAAATAAAATAAATAATTTGTCTTAAGCCGCCTGCTTGTGTTTGTGCCAATCTACCCATCTCCTAATCGCAGACATGAAAACTTATTTTAAGAGGAAAACCTTCTATATAACCCCGATAAACACTTACATGGCTCATTTCATGCAGAAAAGTTGGAGCACTCATTGTACATCAGGGACATGAGACTCTGTGAGGCTTTATCCAGTTTTTCATATATATGATTTGTCCCCTTTTTCAAAGCACAAACACAATTTCAGCTCAGTAAAAATTATATTTTGGAAAAGTTTCATTGTAAATGTATTCAGAGACTCTGTAGTGCTGAGGTGTGCACAGGGAGGAACAGACTTCTGAAAATGCTGACGCAGACACGAAGGTTCACGTCCATATTAGGACTTAACAGTCATTTCATGTCCTTCACTCATCCACTATATCCTGTGAATCTGCAAATAAGCAAGCAATCTCCTGCGTCCTCTGTATACCAGCAAGCCCATGCTCAATTTAGGTAAATAAACGGTGACTTTAATGTGCTGCTAAAATGCTCATCTGCACACAGACAGTTTCATAACCAAGTTTAAAATTAAAATTGTATGATGATAGAGCCATTACACAACCTATCATTGTTAACACACTGATAGACTGTATATAAAGGATGGTTATGGTCACATTAGATTACCCATTGTAGTCTAAAAAAGACTTGATGAGCATCTTGATGGTTTGGGAGCAGATTTGTCAATCACATTGTTAGCATACCCTGGTTTATCTCCCTTTTTGATTCTAACTGTGTACATTGTTCACAAATTGAACATTTTGTTTTATTTATTAAGAACTAAAAATAGCAAATAAGATTCTAAACATCATCACAAACACATCAATCCTATAGCGCTTAGATTCATGTGATACCAAAACCAGCAATGTTATTGATACGTTCGATATTTGGATCCATCTGCGCACCTCTAACCACCCCTAACTTAACAATAACAATAACTAAAAAGAAGCCTTTAACCCCTCCAGTAGACATTAATCAGTCTGCTGAGGAAGTGTTACAGGATCATGAGTCTGCACAAACTCTATTTGGAGCACTTTTGTTTGGAGTTGGTATCTTCTCCCTGTGCTTGTGCAGGTTTTCCCTGTGAGCTCTGAGCTTCACTATGAAAAACATGCTACATTAGGTCCTGTCACTGTGCACTTGATTAAAACACTGACTTACAGCTGGATTATGTCCTCAGAAACTGTACAATACGGTTAAATGCAGTAAATGAGTTTCCCCGCAGGGATCAACAAATGATACCTTACTCTTACACACCGTAACCTGATGATGATGCTGAATTAAAAGTTAAGAGAATATAATGGTAACTCTTAACAGTTGTCAACATTTTATGCTAAACCATAAATGCAATCCTCAGTGCAACGCTAGAGGAAAAAGCCAAGCAAGCATTCAGGTAATTAGGATTCCTCCTTTGGGTGCAGTCTCGCTCCCATCCATCCAATACCCATTCAGATACTTCATTCTGGACCGCAGCGGTGGACCGAGACATTGAGATTACCATCCTTAGAACTCAATCTGCCTCAGTGCTCTGAGCTAATAGTCTAGCCTTAAAAATTACTTTTTAAAACTAGAGAAATCTGTGAGATAGTGAAGGAAATAAAGCAGTTATAGGGGCATATTCACTTGCTTTTGTGTTAGTTTGAACTCCCTAACATTGCTGATTAAGTTGTCTTACAAATATTACATTATATTTAAACTACACTGAGGTAATTTCAACACTCTGGACATGAATATGTAACAATAATCCGTTGTAAACGTTCTCAGCCAGCTGAACAACAAACACACATCTGGCCTGTAGCCTTTATATCCATTCAAACGGTGAACATTAGGATATAATACTTTTGTGTGCTGTGTGTTTGCAGTGTTAGGAGCTCACCCCAGCGGTATTTGTCGATTAGCATGCGAGCCAACTGGATTCTCCCTCATTATCTAACAAGCTAATTACAAGCTAATTATTTCAGGAGAGCGGGGTTAGCACATCAACTTTGCAAAGTTGTGAAATTGATAGAGACAACGCTGCAGTGAGGGCAATCATTATAATTGATGGTGTACTTGTTTGTGTAGTTGAGAAAGGTATCAAGTAGTACCTCAGGAAAACCGGTGCGTCTTTAATTAGAAGACAATCTATACTGCAAAGCAAATAGCTGTGTCTAACATTAACAAATCAAATAGTAAGTCAATTTCCCAGTAGAGCTTTAACCATATTTTTTTAACTGTATTACAAAGAGACAATGCTGAAGTTTAAAAATAACACACTTACTAGCACTAGGCATGCAAATGTTTATTACTTATCGGCAGATTCATTTACATAAAAATCAAAACTGCAATGTTTCAAGGGGAGCCGCATGTAAAATCAAATGCTCATGTTCTTCCTCTGCCCTGTAGACATATTTGTCTTTTTAGACTGTTTTAGTGTGAGTCAAACAGTTTGGGAGATACTGACTACAGAAATGTCTGCTGTTTCTTACTATAATGGAATTAAATGGCAGTTGCCATATGGTGTTTTAATGAAGACTTAAAACACTCAGAGGCGATGTCTCGTTCCAGAAATATTGGCCTGGTTAGGCAGGCCATGTCATTTTATAAAGGAACTATCTTGTTTTTGCTTTCTACATCTGCCAACCTAAACAAGCATGCAGCTAGCTAACAGTGCTGCTCAACACAGTAGGACACCCGTCACCCTGTCACAAGCATGAGCGTCATTAGAAGTAGCTGAAAACTATCTCCTGGAAAGTGAAATGGTTGGCGAGTGTAATTGAGTAGAAAGAAAATAGTTCCCACATAAAAATGTTTGTGATGTTATCACAGGGCAAAGACTTCCCATTAGTGCTCCAGTTATAATTTTGATTTTGTCACACAGTTTTAAAAGCAAAAAACAGACTTTTAGACCCTTAGGATTTGTATTTCTGTAACTGCTGATAAAAGCCGGGGTTTGGGCGAATCGATGGCCTCGCCAGCTTAACCTGGCTGTATGCATCATCAAATGAAAGCTCCTCCCTCAGCATCAGATACCCAATCACGATGGAGGAAGAGCGGGACACGCCAGCGTTACAGTGGACCAGCACCACACCGCCCTGTGGAAAGAGAATGTGACTGTAAGACCAAAAACAGACACAGTAAACATTAAGAAAAGTCAGGATTTCACATCTCGACTTCAATCACAACCTGTCCTCATGGTAAATTAAAATTACTAAAGAAAATATATAACACTCTAAACATAAAATTGGTCAGTTTCAAACAACCATTTAGCCATTTACAAGATCAGTTTGAGGCTTTAAGGCATTTAAAAACCATGAAAACTAGTACACAGTTATTCAAAACAATTATCTGTTCCTTAGCAAGTCTTAAAAGTAGAAACAACGTCAGGTGCTGGGTCTGTGACCGAGCATTTTCAGTTTATTTTGTATTTTTGATTTCTTATTCTTCTTAGTCTTATTCTAGTTTAGGTTTCCAGTCTACTCTTGTCTTCTGTGTCAATATGTCATGTGTTTCTTGTCCGCATGTCTCATGTTGTCAAGCCTGTGTTGTCATATCTAAGTCTCTCCATGTTTCCTGTTTTATTTTGAAAGTCTTGTGTTTCTTTGTTCAATGTGTTTAGTTTTACTCTATCCCTGTGACGTTGTTATGTTAATTTGTGTCAGCTGTTTCCTCATGTGTTTCCACTTCCCCTTAACACCTCCTGTGTGTATTTAGTGTGTGTGTTTTCATTCAGTGTTTGCTCCCATCACGTCACATCAAGTTCCATGTACTTCATGATTCTGCTCAGGTTGTGTCCTTGTGTTTTGTTTTGTTTTTTTTCCTCATCACAGTTTCTCGCACGTTCCTGGTCAGAATCATGTTCATATCTGTTGTCATAGTTATTATAGTTGAATTATAGTTACCACAGTTTAATTTCCCCAGTTTAGGTTTTACTTTAGTTTTCGCCCCTGTTCGCTTTTTGCTTTATTTTTGTACTCATGTTTAATCAGCCTGAATAAACGGCTCGTCTTTTATTTGAAACGCAGTTCCGTCTCCTTCCGTGTCTGCAATTGGGTCCCACTATTCACTCAAGACACAGTCAGCTCCTGCTGACAGCGGCAAACAATCTCATATGAACAACAAGACTTAGTATTTTAAACTGTATTCATTTAACAAAAATCAATGCAGATGCCAAAATGCAGGAGTGTGTGAAAAACTAAGACCATCTTTAGCACCATTTGTTTTCTCTAGGACTTTTTGTGGAACAATTTTGTTCTTTGTCCCGTCACAGCATTTCAATTGGGTTGAGGTGTACACTTTGGTTTTAAGCTTCCCCGGGAATTAAAAGGGTGAATAGCCGTCAGCTGCTGGTAATCAGATGCACCTGATGAACTGATGATCAGAAAGTGTGACCACCTCTATAAATGCACGTTTCATCTGCAGCATTCTCGTGTGTGTGTTAACATGATGCAAAGGAGGACAGACATCGGCAATGATGTTAAAGAAGCAACTGTTGCTGCCCATCAATCTGGGAAGGGCTTTAAGGCCATTTCCAAAGAATTTTACGTCCATTATTCCACAATGAACAAGATCATTCTTCTGCAAAGGATCTAATTATTTTTTATTATGTCCTGACATGTGAAACCTTAGAAATGAAAGATATGCTTTCTTAGACATGCTTTCTTTTTCACATGACCGTATGGCTGAGGTTTCTACTCCCCACTTCAGTAAAACAGAGTTAAGTAAAAGCATTACACTGAAGTACAAGGGTGACTCTAAGTTCACAAAGATCACTTTGTCTCTAAAGAAGAAATCTGTCAACTAAAACAAAATTTTAAAAAGAATTTGAATGGTATAAATAAAACTTTGATTCACAAAAGATTTTCATACGACGATTTCTCTTAATGTTAGCGCACAAAGTGAGCTTTTTATGTGGCCACATACCGGTCGTGAGTAAAGGTGAATAAATACGTTTTTATGCTATTTATTAAAGCTTAAAGATAAATTTCACTGTATTTTGTATTTTGTTATTTTCTGATTTCTTAATATTCCTGAAGGAGCATTAGACGGATGATGTAGAGCGAGTTGAGAGAGAGCAAATCTGCATCTGGGACTGTGTGAGAATGTGTCAAAAATTTGCACTGTGATACATATTAATGTTGATGTAATTATTTTACTGCCTAAAGTGCCTTGCTGGAAATATTTTTTAAAAGTCTAGCCACATCTTGCGTGCAGGCCCACGGCTCACTTCTGAAGCTCAGTGTATTGACACTTTTTTGTCTCTTTTATTCACAGCGAAATCTCCCGTCGCACAATGAAGTCTCTTTCCAGGCTGAAATTAAGTGGAACTGAACGTGTGAGTGCAGTTTTGATTTTTACTGTCCATCAGTACCCAGGAAGGAGAGGATATTTAAATGATCTTGCTGCAAGTGGCATGCTATCAGAGTGCTTTCTTTTCTTTTTTTTTTAAATATAACAATATCCAGCAGTTCCACTGGGAAAAATACAATTTATTGAAGTGCACACAGAACAATATCTGTATTGTGCTGTATAAGACCTCTCTTTTATAAGTTTCCATCTTTCAGAATGGTTGATCTGCCCTTATAATATCTGTGCTGGTGTCTTCAGTCAGCATTGTTACATATTAGGTCTTGTTTTCCTTCTTTACAAAAGAAAACTACAGAAAACTTCTGCAGACTGAAAATTGCCTGAGCTACATAATCCATCACAGCAAACACAGAGACTTAATTTGGTTTTGTCAGTGTTTCTTGTTTTGCTGTTATTTCATTGCGCTCCAGTTGAGTGTTTTCATATCAGCGCTCACATCACATTATGTTCTGCTTACGGTCAATACACACACACACACACACACACACACACACACACACACACACACACACACACACACACACACACACACACACACACAAGCAGAAAGAGATGCAAGTCCGTGCCAAATAATCCCTTCAAAAGTATTTCATACAACATGTAAAATCACTGAGGAGAAAATTGAGTTAAAGCACACAAAATGTTACTTTGCAGACTACATTAGATGACCCCAGCATAAGCTTTTAAAAGGTAATCAGGCCTGCTACCTCACCTTTGTGCTGAGTTGCAGATAACTGCCTCCTGTAGATGTGTGTAAATGCATCACAGTGAGGCAGCAGAATAGCTGTGTGCGCACACTGACATGTTAAATTAGCCAGCAGATATGAAAGAAGGCATTTTCAGGCTGCATGAATCTCCTCAGGGAAGGTAGATGCAGGAGTTTTTAAATAGATCAGATTTTCTTTTTTTTATGTTGGTGTTGTTTTTCATTTTCATTTAATCTGGCAAAACCATAAAAGCTGACAAGTTTGTCGTTTATATGTACCAATCAGCCACAACATTAAAACCACCTGCTTAATACTGTGCATCGTTCCCTCTGCCTGCCAAATCAGCTCTGACCTGTTAAGGCATGAACTCCACAGACGTCTGAAGCTGTCAGGCACTGAGACATTAGCAGCAGATCCTTTAATTCCTCTAGGTTGCAAGGTGGGGTTTGAGGCCTGGGAAATAGCAAAGCCAAGTCGACACCATGGGTGCTTTGTCATGTTCCTGAAATCATTTGTAATTTAGTTTTGCAGAACAGTTGCATTATCAAGCTCAGAGAGGCCACAAGAGTCGCAAAAGGGGTGTACATAGACACCAGTGTCCAGGCAGGCGGTAACACACACGGACTGATCGTCTACTTGATAATACAGAAGCTAAAATAATAAATCTTATTTATTACCTGATCTAATAATAAGAGGAAACTCGTTCAACAGCGGTGCAACTAAAACAGCAACAATGTGGATCCCCTTCATTTTAAGCCTGGACCGTGGAATCAGTGGCAGCCATTGATTCTCTGATCCGAAGGGTTCGGGCGCAGAAACAGGGGGTTAAGAGTTCTGAGATATTAAGTGGAGCCATACCATGTAGTGGTTTAAAAGCAATCAATAAAATCCTAAATTGGATTCTGTAGGAATGGGAAGCCAGGGTAATTCTGCGAGGACTGGAGTAATGTATTCGATGGGTTTGTGAAGAGCTTTGCTGCAGTGTTTTGTACTAACTATAGACGACCAACTGCTGCATCATTGAGGCACGTGCGAATGAACTGTGCTATTTTAATGAGCAGGAATTGATTGTGGGTAAGATGTCCTGTAACATGAAATTTAAAGTTCTTGTCAAAAAAATTTAACAGAGCATTTTCAATTCAGCATTTCTAAGCATACTAATTTTTTTTTTTAATTGTTCTTGGAAAACATCAGTTTTATTTTCACACAATTACAACAACAAAAAATACCAGGGTGAATATTATTACCCCCCTGATAAACTGACCTTTTTATTGAGCCATAGAACAAACCACTGCTGTGCAATGATGTGAACTTTGTAATGCTCAAAGCTTTTAAAATCAAGTTAAAACTTTCATTGTACTCGCAGTATAAAAACTTCAGCAAGGGTTTGAGTTGTCACTTGAGAAAGCACCTTGCCAAAAACAAAAGAAATCAGCTTAGACTTGAGAAAAAGAATTATTGATGCTCACAAAGGAGGAGATGGATATACAAAGTTATCACAGCATTTCCAAGTGCCAAAAACAGGAGTGAGAAGTATCATCACGAAATTCAAAGACAGCCACAAAGTACAGAACAAGCCTGACAGAGGTAGGAAGCAAAATATTTCAAAGACTCTAGAATGAAAACTGGTGAAAGATGTGTCTAAAGACCCCAGAACAACTGCCAAGACTAGTGAATGACTTAGGCAAATCAGAGATTGTAGTCACAGAGAAGACAATCACTAGAACACTTCACAGGAATAGACTGCAAGGCAGCAGACCAACAAAACTCCACTTCTGCACTTCAAGCCAGACTGAAATATGTTAACGATAACCCGGAGAAAGATTATGCTCACTGGAAGCGCGCCCTTTAGTCCGATGAGACGAAACTAGAGCTCTTATGTTTGGAGAAAGAAGGAAGAGGCTTAAGACCCTAGTAACACTGTCCCCACAGTGAAATATGGTGGTGGAAGTATTATGCTGTGGGGATGCTTCAGTGCATCCGGAACTGGGAATCTCATCAAGATGGAAGAAAACATAAAGAAAGAAGAAGATGTGGAGATTTGTAAAGGAAGCTTCAAGCAGTCTGCAGAAAAATTGGGTCTGGTTCATCAGCCTTCATCTTCCAAGTTGTTTTTTCACAATTTAGGAATAATTTAATCAGAAATCAACATTATCTACCCAAAACATGCACCTGGTGAACTCCAAGGTGAATCCTACTGACAAAGTCCTGACTTGTATCCCACTGAAAATAGTTGAGGTAAACTGAAGACCAATGTCCATGCCAGAAGACCATCAAATCTGAAGAAGCTTGAGATATTGGCCAAAGAAAAATGGGTAGGGAAAGCTGAGGATGTGCAACACTCGTTGAAGCAAAAAAGGATACACAATTGACTATTAACATCATCATTAGAAACCATTTTGTTTGTGTGAGGAAGTAAAATAATGTAAGCTGTCAAAATAAAAGTAGCATGTTTGGGAAAAGCTGGTTTAAATATTGCTTGCTTTTTTTAGTCTCTGGGAAGAAAATTAGCCCAACGTCATTTATTCCATGGCCCAGTTCTGATGCTCTTGTGTTCACTGCAGGCATCGTTGGTGATGGACAACGAGAAGCATGGGTGGGCACTGTGACCACTCTGCGGATACACAGGTATCTGTGATCCTGTTGACATTCACCAGCCCTCCCGCCTTGGCCCACTTATGGTAAAGAAAATAAAGAATTAAGGGGCAAGGGGAGTAGGGGTAATATTCCCAGAATAACTCAGATTTTAGATCTAGATTAAAGTTATAAATTCACATGAAAGAAAATGCACATACGTATTGATAAAAAACAACAGCTTTCTTAAGTTTTCTTAAAAGGGATTTTTGGTTAGATGTCTGATATAAAGTTTGTGGATAATAAAGGCTGCAGACATTTAAAGTTATTAAAAGCGTGACATTAAATGCATTAATGTCACGCCTTTTAGCCTAACATCAGTCTTTCATGTCTTGCGATTGCATTTTATGCTTCAAAAAGATATTGGAGAAATTTGTGGAGTTCATCTTGCTGAACACAAAGTGTAAGTGTCAAAAACTTTACATCCCATAGGGCTTATTTCTGTAATAATCATAAGTTTATGGATAGTCAGTTGAGCCAAAGCAATGCCAGGGTTGGCCTGCAAAGAACATCATCTCTGCAGAACTCTGCCGCCATAACTGCCATCCCCGTATAGAAGTGGATGACTTTATTCTAACTGTGTGTACGTACCTGTTCCCGAGTCTGATCTATGAAGGACCTGCACTCCTCGAAGTAGGAAGTGATCTCGGTTTCTGGGAGGTCCAGGATCTGGAGCGTCTTATAGACCATCTTATCTGGGAACAGGTTATCGACTCCATATGCAACATTTAGCACATGAGATACCTGACAGAGGGGACATGGGGAAGAGGGAGTGGGTGCAGAGACATGAAACTCCTTGAGCAAATGACCCCTGAGCATTGACTTGCTTTAAAAGCTCTTTTTGCCTTGACGGAAGAGTAAGAGAGATATTCTGTCAGCCATATTGATGACATGACACAAGCTGAATGTGACTGAGAGAGGGCAGAGGCACAGGGAGAAAGAAGGAAAGGGGAGAGAGATGGAGAGGAAAGGGTGAGGAAAGCAAGAGGGAGCGAGTGTAGGCAGGGAAGAAGACAGATGGCTCCAATTCATTTTGCAGTATCTGTCTACTCTCACTTAAATTTAGCTTACCTCAGAGGGCTAAATTCTCTCCTCCGTTACATCTCAGCGTCGCACTAATGTGCTCTGCTTTTAGACTACTTGTATCATCTAACATCCTCTTCCGCGTTAAGAGACAAGTTAGGCGTTACACTATATTTTTTATTATTGACAACAAATCCCATTAAAGGCCAAAATCAACAGTGAAATGATCCTTCTCGGAAGTATTGTGTGTGTATCAAAGTCTGATAAATCTCATTCCAGTATGCCAGAGAGCTATATTATTGCCTAAAAAGTATTAAAAACATATCAAACACACACAGTGTGGTTTATTTTCTGTCCTGCTGCTACAGTAAATACTTTCACACTTAATATATATAAATCTGTAGCTGTAAATAGTCCCAACAGATGTACTTATTCCTCCTATTCAAGTAATGTTGGCTAAAAGTGAAAGTGAGCCTCGTTTTAGAGAAGTTTTGAGTCTTGCCACACAAGGTAAAAAGAAACATTTTTACCTTGTTAATTGATTGAGCTTTTAAAATATCCCTGTATGTTCCGATTAGATAACAATAATTTTTTCATTATTACAGATATTCCTTGGTGGATAAAATGCACTTTTGACAAACCACAGTTAATGTAGTTGCTGCCTACAGTGGATTTTCAAAATAAAGAAAATGACATACGGCACAATGATGATAAATAATAGAATTATGTCTGCATGCTAAATGTCTGGCTTTTGACATCCACGTGGGAGTTTTTTGTAGATGGAAAAGTGAATAGGAAGGCAAACGCAGTTAGACTTCAAGCAGTAGAAAATGTGCCTGCAATAAGCCAGACAACCAGAGAGTTGATCACTATCAAAACCATGACTACAGGAAACCAACCAAGCACCAGATGTCTACTGGGTGCTGTTTTCTTTGGCTAAACCTGCCTGGAGCAACTAGGCCTTTAAAAACACATTACATCAAAATATGACATTTTTAGAGTGTGTCTTTAGTTTTATTGATATTTGATCAACCCAGCATCTAGTACAGACAGACAAACTATTGAAGGATGGCAATAGTTTGACAAAACACGCTTCTGTCATTTATATACATCAACGTGTGACTTGGGGTTCTAACTGGGTAATGGATGGTTTGCAAAGCTGCCTCCTGGCTAAAAGTAGGAATCTGTAGGTTGTTTCATGATTGTCCATAGGAGTTCTAAAAATAAGACTACTCTTCACCTTTCACTTTTTAACCAAATCTGCTATCCAGTATATTCTTGCTGGGTTGGGAAATGGACGTTCTACTCTCTGTAGCATCATATCTATAATATGTCCGTTTTACAGTGAGTAGATCTGACATTCTGCCAGTCTCAATGTGAGATTTACCAACAAAATACTCCACTGCAGTGTTTAAAGGCATTGTTCTACTGGTAAGAGCAGGTTTTTATAAAGTGCCTTTGGGCAGGCTGTCAAATCTCCTGAGTTTAATAGCTATCTAAGAAAACCTGAATTTAGACAGCCAAGGTTTCATCCTAGAAACAGGAAGTGAAGGTATTCGTAATCTCTCCAATTCATCATCCTGAGAGTGCACAGGCAGCAATATGCCCATGCCTGGGAGCAGCCACTGCAGAGAAGGACTAGTCACATTTCACTGATGTGGAGGAGCAGCGCTGAGACTTACTGTAATCATTTACTCCCTCTACTGTGCTAAACTGTCACTGCATGAGTCATGAAGCTCCTCTGGCTATTCGCTGGCTGCTGCTGACCCGCAGGAAAGCTCAGCTACATAGCTGCCTCTAATCTCATGTCACTACACATGCTATCACAACAAAGCAAGGGCATGCCCGCCCTATTGATCCCTCTGCACTGACCTTATATCTCTGCAGGGTGTCAATGTCGTGGGCTGCATCCTGAGAGCCTGAAAAGACAGAAACAACTCGATAAGAAGGCAGACAGATGGGGCATACATCTGCCTACCAAGTGTGTTTAAATAAAGCTTCCTGTAGCATGATGATAATTCCTCAGCCGTAAAACTGCTTAAACCAATTTAATAATAGAAATATTTTCAGCACACTGTGTTTATTTACACCTCTGAGAAGTAAAATGTACCATTTGGTCATATTTCTTTACTGGGGTGCTGCTTTTTTGAGTAAAACTTGAATTTTCACAACTAAAAGCAATGCCAGACACTGTGACTGAATGATCTAAAGAAGTGACTTTGGGTTGTGGGGAAACAAGGCAAGGTATTTCCTGGCATTTAATAGATTACAGATGATCAAACAGACCAGGAAACAGCAACTATCTCATGAAAAGGACACCTTTGACCCTATCGATATGAGGATGTTTTAAAGCGGTGCCAAGTTTTGCAGGGAAAGCAAAAGCTGAAGGATATCAGCAACAATATCACTTCGTAAGAAAACATGCAGACACAAAACCCTTTTTGAACAGCCGCAGTACCAAGCGGGGAAGATATCAGTCAGCAAAAACCAAGAGCAAAACGGCTTAAAGCTACAGAAAAAATCTGGGATAGGAATCAGATGATTTGTGTATGTAGTCACACTCGACTAGGCTTAAAAACTGCTGAAATACAGTAGCTATTCAGAGTTATCTGTCACTGCAGAGAAGGAAGTTCATGATTCTTTTTGCGAGAAGAGACAATTTCATGACAATAAACCTTCATCAGCAAAATTTGAAAAGAAATAATGCAGCATAGAGTGTAGGTGGAAAACTGCATTATTATCATTACTATCATTATTATTATTATTATATACATATACATAAATTAGCAGATATATATATTCCCTATCACTCTCCCACTCACAAACCCTTTTAATTGTTACTTTATTATAGCTGCTGCTCACTTGTCCCCACCTAAATCACCTTACTGTATCTAAAATAAATGGAACTGATCATGCTCATCAACTGAACACAGAGAGGGACTGAGAACAAGTCAGGGTGGATCACGGGACATTTGAATATTTAGTGAGAAACAGAACACCGGTCAAGAAATCACTGGCTGCGTATATTTAAGCTTATAAGCAGCGCTGTGGAGTCATCCATATGGAGTTACATGCAAAATAACACAGTGAGCAAGGCTGATAATTGAAAAGCATTGAAACCCATTTTGCTAATTGGGAAACCAAATATTTAGATACTTTACATAAGTAAATGGAATACTACAAAAGTTTTGGCAATCACATACAATGTATGTACTGTGACTGTTTTCATTACTTTATTTGTATATCATGGTAATGGATTCATTAATGTGTATATTACTTTAATGTTGCAGTAGGAGAAGATTTTAATTACTATGTATGTATATTAATTACTGTATATTGCCTGAAACTTTCAACTATAATAACAGAGAATTGTATAGCAGAAGATTTATAGTTTAAAATGAGCAAAATAGTAATTATTTAAAGCTTGAAAATAATGGTATGAAGAACAAAAACAGTATTTGCATCCAAAAACTGTTAAGTAGAATGACCTGGAAATACAAGTACTGTAAAGTACTTGAGTAAATGTAGTCAGTTTACACGTCACTAGTGGCCCTATCTTTACCAGTGGTGATAGCACATGCATGTATGTGACATGTGGGCTACTTTGTGTTTGTGGTGGTGTTGCTTCTTTGTTCCTTTGCGTATGCCACAGGAAATACACACATTCATTTAAAGAATATTTTTGTAGTGCCATTTCTGAGTTTTGTAAATTGTCATGCATACATTTTTCATCATGGTCAGAGGAACTGTAGGAGAAGGGACAGGTAGATTGTTCACAGAGCTGGAGGAAAGGGTAGTGATCAAGGCAGTGGCTTTACCCTTTCCAGGACAAGTCATTCTTTTAACCAGTGAACATTCCACTGACGTGCATAGGAAGGATGTGAGAATAACTGAAAGCAAATTACTCCAGGGTGAACTAAGACCAAAGCAAGAAAGAAATCACAACTAGCTTTCTAAAGCAAACCAAATCAGACAATCAGCATATGAGGGAAGCCTTTATGAGGAACACTTACAAAACCTGCTGAAGTGAAGGCAGTGAAAGAATTCTGTCCCTACTAAACTGGCTCATTCCTCAGGGTCTGGTTTTGAAAGGGAGCAAACCCCCTGGGCCAGCCTCTTCCTATGGAGCTCTGAAGTTGATTCAAAAAGGACCAAAATCAGAGAGAATAAATTAAAATATCTCCACACAAATGACAGCAAGTGGAAAATATGGTGTTAATCACACAGGGGTGATTTTAATAAAGATAATCTTTAATTAAAAAAAGATATTCCGCCGCCCTTGGCATTCTAGAGCTCCAGGCGGTGCCCTGTCCCTGCCTCTCTGCCAGTGGCAGGGACCAACACACTACTTACCCCGACTGATTTATTATCATTACTTGTAGCCGTGATGGAGGTGGTAAGAATGATTACTTTGGCATTTTTTCCACCACCTTCCCACCTCTTCTGATGCAACCCCCTGGTCAGACATTGTGGGACACAAGCAGGTATAGATATAATGATTCAGTCTTGTTTGTTTTGTATTTGTTTTGTGTCTCTGCAATATCCTTGACCATGCTTATTGTTTTGCAGGCAATAAAGTAAAAAACAAAAAGGCAACAGCACTCCAGTTTCAACTGAGAAAGGAAATCACGCAGGGAGACAGTTAAAATGGAGCAATGATCTCTTTCCATTTGTCAAATAACTCCTCATGAAGACAGCAGTGGAAGTCTTGAGTAGCAGGAGCTGGGTAATTATGTGAGGGAGACATATGGGCAGGAAGCAGAATATGATGGAAGCACTTGCTCCAGACTTTCCAGGGTGGATTCTCAGCTTACTGTCTTCAAAGTAGCAACATTTGCACTCTTTGCATTAGCCAATCCACTTTTACGTAATGCCAAACTCATGGTGCTGAGATGCACATCTAAAGCCAAAGGATTGAGCGTGTGTTTGGAAATAAGCCTGCTCCGGCCCATATGTCTCATCAGTATAGAAGGAGACGATTTACACTGACACATCTGTGAAAGGATGCCAGGATTTTTAGAGCACTTTTTAAATAAGAGTCTGACAGGGGACCTTGTTCAGCGAGTCTGCTAAAGAAGAGTAGACAGATGTCCATCATATTTTTAGTGGTGTGTGGCAGATGTTATTAAAAAATCAATAGACTCAATGTGCTGGTGTTATTAAAGCAGAGGTAGACATGTTTTTAACTTATAATAAATTATTATTATTGCACAGTATAATAGCCAACTGAATATTAATGTGGTCAACAATTAGACTGGCTCTCACCGAGAAGAGGAAAGCACTTTTATTTCCTGTAGTTTTCCCCACGTAGCTGACATGGTGGAAAGTGGAAACAAAGTAACGGTGGATACAATCCGCCAAAAGAAAACGAGCTCTGTTGTTAAAAGGGAAGGCATAAGGTGAAGTGGTAGAGTCACAGAAACCAAAAGTAAAATAAAAGTGAGTATCAAATTAATGGAGAGAGCTCCCCAACATGAGAGGGTTCAAAAACAGCGTTTAGTTGTTACTGTTTCTGTTGTAACAATTACTGCACAGGGGATGAAGACACATTAAAGTTAGGCCCCAGTCATATAGCCTTAGAGGTAAGTTGAAAACCGCCAGTTGCGAGGTTAAAATGTGTAATGCACGATTATCTGCCAGCTGGTTTTTGGCCACTACTGCAAAATCAATCGCTAAAGCCTCATTTATGCAGACCTAGAGAGTTGTCTGTGAACCCAAAGCAACACAACATGCCACTGGCTAAAGAAACTCGAGAACAGATGAGAACCAAAGTGATCTATCAGTCTGGAACGGGTGACAAAGCCATCAAGGAGAAAACTGATGGTGAACCTTCCCAGGAGAAGTCGGCCTATGAAGATTACAACAAGAACGCACCCACAACTCATCCAGGAGGTCACAAAAGAGCCCAGACCTGCAATAAATGAAATCATCATTGAAAAAATGTATTTTGTATTTACTCGGGTTATCAGTGTCTAATATTAAAATTTGTTTAATGGCCTGAAACATTCTAGTGTGACAAATATGACAAAAAACAAGGAAGTCAGGAAGGAGAGAAATACTTTCTTTCATCACTGTACATTTCCCCCGTAGCAACTGAGGGTGCCAGAGCGTCACCAACTGGTCTCCAGGCCTGTGTGACTGAGGTTTTGCCACTTTCATTTTTTAGTTGGCAGACTTTGCCCCAAAACCTTTAAATTAAGTCGATACTTCTTCTATTGATTTTCACTGCATTTCCATTTAGTTATTTTTGTATATCATTATTACATGTTTCTGCTTATCAGTGAAAATTGTATCTGTGTTATTAATTGGTGAGGGAGAATCCTCCCTTAAAGCGACATGTACCATGAAAAAAACTGCAGATCATCCCAATGAATACCCCGCACACACACAGAGAATAACTTCTCTGCTCTTGCCTGCAGATGTTGTTGTAGATGCATTTGAATCAATAATGGGAAAAAAGAGTCCATTTTTATTCTAAAAATAATGAGATTTGGAAAAAATGTGTCTTAATCGATTGCTATTTTTTATATTTTTATCTCCATCCTGTCTCTTAAAAACTAGAAGAGGAACAATCTTTGCCTCCATAGATCAGATGCACTACACACGGTCATTTTTAGGTCTCCAGATAAAGGAAGGGAATTTCTCCTACAGTATGTGTGTGAGGGATTTTTCTTGAAGACTTTTTTGGGCGTTTCTTTTCAAAAGATGTTCAAGGCCACGGTCAAAGGAAAATAATGTTAGTTTAAGCCAGTGGCTGTAATACTACTACTACTAATAAAAATGAGAATAATAAATTGCATTTATTGAATTATTTAAAGTAAAATGTTCTGTTTCAAGATTCCAAAGTTGCTCATATGAGATACTTCCTATGTTTTATTACCTTCAGTCAAACACAAATCAGTTCAACATTGCATTTGCTTGAAAGATCAAAAATATTAAGCACCAGCACATAGCTAGACTGGAAACAGGGGGATGCCGTCAGCCTTTCTACACGTTAAAAATAGAAGCTCAACAAATTTTCTACAGCACTAGAGACATTTGGGTTAAATGAAAAACACGCAAACCTGTAGGTTGGAACGCTTTGAAAGACTTTTAGTAGGTAGTTTATTTTAATTTTAGAATGTTGCCAGGCATACTATTATACTATGACTCTTCTTTGGCTATAGCTTCATATTAAATGCATCTAAAAGGGGGAACGAATGTCATTTCCATGACCTGACACTCTGCAAGAAATATAAAATCGTAAAACGTTTTTTTTGTTTACTTTTTTAACTGATATTGTGGAGATATAGGAGCTGGTTTAAATTGGATGATATCTATGTGTATGTCAAAATATAATAACTGTCAGTGGATTGTAGCCAGAGGACAGCAACACATTATAAATATTAGCAATATCACAGCATCACGCCAAAGACAACTGAGGGAGTCTGCACAAAGCCTTCAGAGAGGAACTCGCCTCCAGCCTGACAGAGCTGTACTGTACTCTATTTACAGAATATACAATGAAAATCTGTCACAAGAGCACTGAAAAAAACAGAGATACTCTCACAGGCAGTTACAAAAATATCAGAGAACTATTAACACATGCCCTATCATCCTGTACAGTGTGATAACAGGTTGATGTGACCACTGAGGTACTTTGGGGAATGAAAACAGGTTTTAATGTTTGAAGCGCATGGATCACTGTATGGAAGAGAGTCACCTCTGTTGAGCCAGACAGATGTAATATTTTATTGATCCCTGCTGAGAAACTCTCTCGTCGATTGTTTCTCGCAGTGAGGTCAAAGCGCAGCGTTAGTTACAGATGTGAACAGCACCTCAGAGCAGGGTGGGAATTCAATGTCAAGCTCAAGGACGCTTCAGGATGGATGCATGCTGACATGTGGAAAGCTGCATCCTCCAGCTAAACGGGCAAGTCAACATTTATCTTTGGACAAATTGAAAATTAACAACAATGATTTATCCATTATTAGGAATTAATAATGTTAAGTCATTGCCACAGTAACTGGATCTGCACAGAGACATTATAAGAGTCCTGAATTTAAATCTGTGGGAAGGTTCAGCAACAGTAAAGATGGTGGTAGAGGTAAAATGTCCATGTGGAAAAAAAAGCTTTTTAAAATCTTGTTTTGGGGCAAAATCACATCAACTTCTTATTTCTGTCCATGTTATACCATTTACTGTATATTGAATCCTGCTATGAAAAGCCTGTGTGCTGTCCAGTTGTATCACTGTGTGAAAAGCATGGCTAATATTCCAGTAAATGTACCATTAGAGAGTGGGTGACATGCATCCTGCATGCTCTGTCCAGGCAGCTTCTTCATGTAAAGTACACAGAGTACTTCCGGAAGTGCATATGCTTCTGAAGTGGACTATTTTCTCCCAAGTGTTAGACGTGACAAAGGAGAAGCGTGGAAAATATCTGCCGCTTATTCTCCTCAAATTGTTTGTTCACGTGTGAAAACTGAGGGACGCTGCATGCTCATACAATAACTTGTCAGTTACAACAGAGCCATGTGACTCAGAGTTATTCAACCCCGCTGCCCTAAAGAACGCTTTATATATATATAAATGTTTGCACAGCTGAAGGCCCTTACTATGCGCCTGTGATGGTTTTACTTTAACTATGTTGTTTTACACAGGTTAGCCTCACAGCAAGGAGGTCCTGGTTTGAATCCACCATCTGACCAGGGCCATTCTGTCTTGATTTTTTTTAAGGCTTTAGCTTTGATAAGGCCAGTGAAGACAGACAGGAAAGTGGAGGGAAGAGAGAGGGGAAGACATGCGGCAAAGGGCCGCAGGTTGGACTCGAACCCGGGTCATCCGCTCTCAGCCTTGTGGCATATGGTCGCCTGCTCGTTCCAGCGATCTCAACCGGCGCACCACACTAGACTCTTTTAAGACTCAGAAGCCAATAGGTGAAATCGACTGAGAAAACTGAGCAATTATGCTTGACAGGATATTGACTTACAAATCACAAGATAGCCACATACCCTGTTTTATCACTAATTTTACGCTAAACTGGATGACAATTTAGAAAATGACCATCATGCTCTGTTAAATGAGTCTTGAACCTAGCGACTGAGACCACAAACCCATCAGGAAAGGGTTTACTGAGCTTACAGAAAAAGTGAGAAGTAGGGCTGTTTTTCCATAGACTTCTAGACAACTTGAATTATTTTTGCCCCCTGCCAGCCATGAGAAAGAATACAGGTTTACAACACTTCTGCAGCTACTTTACTTGTTAGACCCAGATACTGTGTCAATTTCTGTTGAACCTATGCATATTCCCAGATTCACTGTTTTCTGTTGAGGGTTCCTAAAATAGATTTGCATGCTTTAATATTCAAAATGCAAAACTGCTGACACTCTATGTGTAATCAGCAGACAGCGATGAGAGATTTCTGTGTTATGTTTTGTGAAAATATTGGTGCATATCAGACAATCTATATGCAGATATATACGTGTGATAGGCCAATAGGTCAACTGCTAATAATGCCCAACAGATATATCGATCTGGTTCTAGAATAGTGCAATCATGTGGTGGGATTAGCACTGAAAAAAAAAAAGCATTTGTAAGAATGGTGCTACAGAGATTACCCAGCAGGAGGAACGGTCTGATGACACCAACTTGGAGGTCCAGGCTGTTATCTTCTACAAATCCACACCCATTCCCATCCTCCAGCTCTTCAACCAGCTCCACATCTCCCTCTCCTCCATCACTCCTCCTCTCCAGTAGCTTTTTGCCTGTCACTGTGGTAACACGCGTGCACTGTTTCTTCAGTCGGTCTTTCGCGAAGCCGTGGATCTCCTGAGCCAGTGAATGCATCTCAACAAAGTTTACAAGACTGGCCTGAAACATGCAAACGTATATTTAGCTGAAGCATTAAGTTTGTAATTGATTTGTTAAGTATTGGTAATGTATAGTTACACAAACTGGGCTAAAACTGTGTATGCCACAAGAAATGTTAAACTGAAAAGGGAAGGCACTGATGTCTGTAACAAGTGAAGCTGATGTCTGAATGTAAACACATCACACGTTAGTTTCTCTACTTTTGTACTAACCTGGTTTAAATGGACTGGATTCAATCAAATTTCCGCAAAAGATTAGACCGCTGTTGCCTTAAAAGGGCTTTATGCCATCGCTGCAGTAGAATCTCACATTATCACAGCTTTATTTTTTTTAATACAAGATAAAAAAAAAATTTAAAAAACGAAACAATCTGTGAGAAAGTGTAAGCTCCTGCGACTGACAGCTGAATCGGAAGCTACGTCACAATGTGATACGTTAAAATGCTCAAAATAAAATAGTAAATTTGTTAGATTTTTAAAGGCCCGGTTTGACTGCTAGAAAATTATACTTCTACTTAATATTTTTTTTTATCTCTGTTTATTGCATTTATTTTGATTTTGAACTATTTTTCATCTTTTTTTTTTTTGCCCTGTCATATTCTATTTGGTTTTATTGAGTCATATACTCTTCTACTTATTTTTTAATAGCTGCAATGAGCAGAGGTAGTGATAGTGAAACCTGCTATGACATATGATTAGGAGATGATGGCACAAACAGAAAGGACAGGAGGTTGAGCTGGAGGTGGCAGAGTTGAAGATGCTAAGATTTTCATTGGGTGTGACCAGGATGATCAGGATTTTATTTTATTTTTTTAAACGAGTACATCTCAGGGACAGCTCTGGTTGAAGGGTTTGGAGACAAAGTTAGAAAGGCAAGGATGAGATGGTTTTGATATGTACAGAGGAGGAGGAGTGGATATAATGGAAAAAGGATGTTGAAGATAAGATAAGAAGAAAAGGAAGAGCCCAGGGAAGGGAACATACAGACGGTTGATGTGACAGACCCCTATTCTACTTATTTAAACTACTTTGTTATGAGCTGTTAATGTTTAGGTGGTGTACCAAATGAATTTGCCAACTTCTGTTATAAAAACAAATCTTAGCATCATCTGGAAGTATACGCTAAGTCTTTAAAATAAAAAAATTAACGAGGGTCCGTGAACGCAGCATTAGCCAGCCTCGTTGTGAAAACCAGGACAACTCCTCATCCAGGGAACGAAAAAAAAAAAAAGAAAAACAGGCAGGGAGACGGTGGGGTGGAGTACAGGAAGCTGGTTGAACATGGGCGAAATTTAATCTAATAACGACATAAATCATAGTTTCCATTTCTTCCCTATTTTTACGGAACAAGACTGCGGAGATTTGTGGAATTTTTACTGGATTGCTTTGGAGATTTAGGCGAACAGCGAGGAGAAGATGTCTCGGGGAGTGATCCAGCCCAGCCAGCAGAAACTGGCAGAAAAACTCACCATCCTCAACGACAGAGGCATCGGGATGCTGACCCGTGTTTACAATATTAAAAAGGTTCGCACACACACGCAAGGCTGTGCCCCCCATTGATCGCATACAAGTCTTTGAACAGATTATTTATTTATTTTTTACGGACATCCCAAATTAACATCAGGGAGATATATGGGATTAGCTAGCACTGATTGCTACTCTCACGGCATGAGCAGTTAGAAGACTTTTAGGTCTCATTTTAGACATTAGGCATTATTATTATTTTACTAACTGCGTGTTTATATGCGTCAAACGACACTTACGTTATCCCTTTGGTATCCCTGGAAGCAGGTTGTGGGCACAGCTAGCCACTAGCTGTCGCGTTAGCTTGCGGTAAAGCTGGCCATTGGATTTACGACGTGAACTGATTTTCGGTTAGATTAATCAAAATGGGAGTTGATTGTAATGGGTAGCGCGATAAACAAAAAGAACCGAAACAGCCAAACAAGCCCCTTAAATCCCTGGGCCTGCGTTAGTGGTGGAAGCTAGCTGCCGTCGTTGGCCGCTATAATGGCGGCGGCTGCTAGTTAAGCTAACTGCTAATGAAGCTAGGAGTCGGGCGTCGTCTCCCCTCCACCAAGAGCTAAAACGCCAAACTCCAGCTGCAGGCAGCCTGTTAGTTCACCCCAGTCACTGACATATACATAACCGAACTCGATGCTTTTTTCAGACCTAGCTGGCAGGTACCTAGTTTAGCTGGGTACACTAATTGTGGAAAAAAATGAAGCGAAAGTAACGAGTAAAGTCGGTTAATTGGACGTTCGATTGTTATTTTCAACTGATTACCGAACAAATATTTACGATACAACCAGAATCTAATTTTTTATATATATGCTGGCCAATGATAAACGAATGGTTTCATTTGCACCCTAGCTGTATCCAGCAGGCGTTTTGCTTGACTGCATAAATGCTATGCAGTTTGACATCTGTCCAATAAGCTTTTCATGGGTTAATGTTAATCTTTAAAGGCACGTAATGCAAAATTATGTATTTAAAATGAGCTAAAAAAACACAAAGGTAAATAAAGCTATCAAGAGATCATTTAGAAACCATCAGCATGACTTCATGTCAAAAACGGCTGTGTGTTGTGATAGAGAGGTATCAGCTGAAACTAAGCTAGGGTAAAGCCTTACTTTCACATAATATCAGTTTTTACCTGGCATTTATTTAACCAGGCAAGTTATTAAAATTTTTTCTTATTCATCTGGTTAAATGGCAGCTTGGAAAAAGTAAAGCCTCTTGAGGAAATTGGGGTCTGTATAGAGAAATTTCAGGGCTGCATTTTCCTGATCACCTTGAGAAAAGGGCTTTAGCCCTCTCCTGAAAGATAATTTATAAGGAGTTAGGGAAAGAGAAGAGAATCTGGCTGCGCTTATAAAATGTCCTTAATAACTTGATGTGGGCTGGTGTGGTGACAGTATAATATCCCAAAGATGAATTACAAGAACCTTATCTGAGATACTTTGCCCCCCTTTGCTTTTCAGTGTTCAATACATAGGAATAAATGGCTTATAGAGTGAAATGAAGTGTCTCATTGAGTTGACACTGCTGGAGAGATGGCCCAGTGTAACTCCTGCCTTTATTAAAGCTTTCTGAGCCTGAACCTTAAGAACCTTAAGGCTGAAAATGCAGTATTGGACAGAAATGATGCAAAAATGAATTATGGCAACCCTTCAGTTAACTGTAAAGATTTGAACATGCTAAAAATGCATAGAGCTCCTTGAAGCAGATTTTATCACAACAGCCTGCTTTTGATCATTTTCCTTGTTGGTATAACACGACTGATAACATATCAGGCGGTTATCAAATTAAAAGAAAAACAAACTTAATTAATGTTTACCCCATCAGCTTTGTTTCACAATCATAATGATTGATTGCTGGATAGTGCATTTCTATGAGTTATGGCATGGTATTATCTCTTTTCCTTTGATACAGGATGCTTTATCCTCTGCTAAAAGGAGGTGACAAGGGACATGCTGATCTCCTTTCCTTCATATTTAGAGGATCAGAATCTCACCAGCTCTTTTTATGGCTGTCATGCAGGTGCCTCCTGATCGACTTTGTGCAGTTGCAAATTAAACTAAGCAAAACTGACATTTTTTGACCATAGCCTTAAAGTTTCATAGCAGAACACACCCAAAAGCATCAAAAACACACCCTACTTGCATGTTTGTGGTAAGTGCCCTAAGGCTATTACAGTTGACTACAAACACACTTAAAAACCAAGACTAGATCAGAAGTAAAAAACAAACAAACTGCATTTTAGTTAACTAATATAAAAAACTAGAAATCATTCTTTGATTGTTTTAAATTTTCCAAGGCAGAAATTATGAGGATGCTTTAGACTGGGATGTCTGTCGAATTATGAGCCATTAGTGTGCTGATGAATAAACATCAGCACACATAATAATTCAGTAAAATAAAAATAGATACAATAAAACTAGTAAACTCATGCGGAAGCTAAAGTGACGTGGTGGGAAAATAAATTCAGTGCCCACATTGATACTACATCTGCTTCTTATTGCAATAGGCTCAGTTATATAAGACACATTTACTAATGTTAACTGACTCTTGCTCAAGTTTTACACTAATGCTTTGTGTGTGTGGGAGGGAAAAAAAGAGTAGTGGGTCTGTTTGTGTGGGATGAGCCTTTGTTGCTTGAGTATGTATGATGAATAGAAAAAGAGGGAGCGAGTGAAAGAGGCCAGTCATATCTTAGCCAGTTTTAACAAGTGAAGAGTAGAGTGTTAAACTGTCTGAAAGCCCATACTGTTTCCCATGTGTAGTTTGGAGGTGTCTTTCTACAGCATTTAATTTTCAAAGCATTATTTTGTTTTGGTCTGAAGGCACCCTCATTGTGTAAAACACTCAGCTAAAATGCCACTGTAGTAATAAATTTGCTTTGAGCATGTCTGTTAAAGTTATAACACAGTATGAGCAGTCAGACACTAAGATTTTGCTGCTGATTACTCTTCTTAATACGCCCTTCCTTTCCTCCCTCCCTTCTTCCTTCCTTCCTTTTTTCTTTCTGTCTGTCCCATCATCTTCATATCTATCTATATTCAAACCTGCCCCACCATAAATCCTCTGAACATATCCACTCTGACCTGTTCATATGTTATTTTAATGCTTCATTTTACCTTGTAATATTAGAAAACGTCCTAGCATCCAGTATTAGCTGCATCCCAAAGCTAGGAATGAAAGAACTGGGGCAGAAATTTGTACCAAAATCCATGGGCTCAATCTTTTGATTTGGTTCTTTAATCTTGCAAACCCTATCAAAGTTTCCTATAATATTTAATCAGTGGAGATAATTGTGTTTGCTTTGTTGTTTGGTTTCTACCTTTGGGAGATAGTAATTCATCTAAGATCACAGCAATGTTCCTATCCATTTTAAGCATATTCACTCATCACACCATCGACTATCTGCAGAAACCCTAAAATCTTTTCCTTAATTAATCTTGGCTGAGCTGGCATTAAAGTTTTTCTTTGCTGTGCTTATCTTTCAGCCAGTAGACCTTCTAACATCATTTTACTTCTTCGGGGTATCTGTTCTTCTTAACCCCACTCACACTCAGCTAACCCTTCGTGCCCCTCACCCCAAAGCTAGTGTTAAGAATATTCAGTCAGTTTCCCACAAATGAATTAAGCTTAGTCCTAAAATAAGAGAAACATTCACTGAAGCATTGAAAAAACACATTTAGTCCAAGACTACAACTTAATCCATGTCTGAGGAACTTGAGTCAAAGGCCTTTAGTTTATTGTGACTAAAATCAAAACTGGCCAATATGTAAGAATGCAGTTGTGTTGCTGAAATGTATAGAAAAGTCTTTAAACTGCTTTTCAGATGTCATGTTTAAATTCAGGATGCACCAATCAGATATCTGGATCCTGTGCAGTTCTTTGTGCACAGAAGAAGCTAACATCTAAGCGCTTGGACAGGATCGATGCGTTGGCTTCTCTCTCATATTTACTTTTATTCAGGTACTCTTATTTACTTTCCTTTGATTATGTTCTGTCAGAGACATCAGGTAAGCTAGGAGCTGGAGGGATGTTGGTTTCACTGTGGGCTGAAATCAGACTAGTACAAATAAATTAAACAGATAATGCTAATGTATTTATTTATTTTTTTAATTCTGTTGTATTCATCTTTGGCATGTAGTATAGTGAATTTGTCCTTTGATGTATTTGTTATTTTTAGTCAAGTTAGAATGAAAGTTGTTTCATTAAACTTTGCTCATAAAATGATGGTTTTCAGTCATTTTCTCACAGTGAGACATTAACTCTGATATCAGATTGGTACTCTGTATTGGAAAACCTTTAAAGCCAAGGATTCCTCATCATGTTGGAAGTGGAAAAAGCTGGATTGGTGCATCCCTAGTTTAAAGTTCTTCAAAGGTCTCTTAAGTTATACCTACACATCTGTGACACCATCACAATTAAACAGCATCTCTGAAACGTTACTAATTTGGTGATTCTTGCAGTACTTTTGCTTTCAAGTTCAAGTTTCAAGTTTATTCATTTATATAGCACTTTTAAAAACAACAATTGTTGACCAAAGTTCTGTACAATAACATAGTCAAAACAGAAGATATACCAAAGTTTGATGAAATGAAGCAGTTTTTGGGAAGATAATCTGAAATAATTGTTCCTTTATGATTCAGGTTCATTTGGGGATATGGATATATATATATATATATATATATATATATATATATATATATATATATATATAAAATTTTCTTTTCTGTTTTTTTTTTTTTTAAATTGTATATTGGTAAAATATCAAATATTTGTAAATTTATTGAAAGTGTTATCACTTTTACCTTCCAGAAACTTAATGCCCCTTCTTCTGTCTTTTACCACCAGCCTTTTTTTCTTCCCCTGAGCTTCAAAACCTTTTTTCGGCATCACTCTGCATTCTGATCCACAAAATGTGGTTGCTTTCCTTTTGTTGCGGAGAAAATACTGAAAAGTATCGCCTGGCCATTAGCTTACCTATTGTATGGTGGCGCAGAGGGGACATTAACACATTAATGAATAACTGCTGGGGTGAAAATTTGCAGGTTGACATTTATTAAAGGGCACACCTGATTACCAGGGGCATTTTTACTCCTCATTTTTAATTTCAAGGCTACTTTATGAGATGGATAAGGCCCAAGACCTCCATAAATTTTACATGGTTTCAGTGGCATGTTGCCCCAAAGAAAATGCAGTGCAAAGTGAATTTCATCAGAGTGCTGGCAAATTTAATATTTTTTAAAATTAATTCTGTTTGATTTGAAGATATAAAATCGGCTAGGGTGAGTTCGCCATTAAGGGAAGAGCCGGCAGTTTTTCAGGTGCTTCTTTTTGCTGACATGTGCTCAATAAGTGAAATTAGCTGTTTGATTTGGATGAAAACCTGCTGACTTTCATCCCTTCATGGCATCACCTTCACGTCTGTCACCACAGACCTCAAATGCCTGGTGTCACTAAAATGTTTCCTGAGGGATTCCCCATTTCCTTTATGTAATAGATGCTACCGGAAATAAAATCTGAACTTGTGAAAACAGAGCCCAGTATTCATTTTAAGTTTGCTTATAGGGCCATGGCTTTGTAGCCAAGCTTTGATACATAAAGACAAAAACAAACAAATCATAAATCCTTAACATTTTTAATTGACTGGCTAACTGATCAATTGATTGACACCATGCAGTTGAATATACTGCATGGTGTGTGTGTAAGAAAAGACTCATAATATATATAGATTTAAAAGAAATGCCATATTTGGCAACATATTCATCATGAATAGAATTAAATACTAATTGAGCAGTGTATTTACTCTAAGCTTTAAACATGTGCAAAGATTAATTCCGAGTGTCTTGTCTTGTTGTTTTCTTGTTAACACTAAGAAAACAACAAACTTGTTTATAAACGCTTTATTAAAATTGTAATTGAAAAATGAGACCCGGGATCTTGGCATGGGCTTTGTATGGTGGTTGGTAGAGATGCCATAGATTATAGCTGCAGGAAAGCCAATAAAAAGTCAAAGTTAGTGAGTAGCATTAGTTAACATAGTGCATGTATTAAACAAATGACATGTATATAATGTAATGTGTTTAAAAAGTGTTGGAAGAAGGTTTGGAGCTGGTGCTATCATGGAAATATTTACAGAGCGTGTACTCAAATTTGGAAACTTCGTACAGAACCAAAGATTGCATATAGGCTAAGTTACACCCATACTTTCCCTATTACCCAGATAACATGATCAAAGGATGAATTGACATGATACAGATTTCACGTCTTAATTTATTGTGCACCAGTATCTTTCAGACAAGGACAAAACAGGCATTACACAGCTTTTCCTGGCTCAGATTTGGCCTTTGTGTTGTTATCTTATTTAACAGAATCAATTCCTTTAGCTGTAATTTGTATTATTTAAATGTGTTTCATGTGGAAATACTGTAACAGATATTTGTGCCTTTGAATGTTAAGTTAGCACATCAGTTGTCACAGATTGCTTGGAAATGCTGGTGGAGAGGGAAAAAAAAAAAAGGATACACTGCATTTAATGTGTATTTGTCAAATCCAGCCCCAGAACTGCTTAGTAGTTGTTGGAACTTGTTTGTTACAACTAACAAATATGTTTTCCTTATATTAATATATCTAAACCAGTTTGAACAAACTCACAGTTTCAGGTGTTTCAATTTTTTGTAGCTAAAACAGCACCAGAGCCATTGGTGTCCAGAAATAAGTGAATTGTCTCACACGTATCAGAGCACCACGGATGCAGTCAGGAAACACTGCATCGTCAGTTACTAAGCAACAGCCAGAACACGAATGTGGAGCAACATTATAAAACTGCAAGGCCCAACTTCAACTTCACACTTTTCTGTGCAAGACAAAAAGGCTTTCCATGCTCTTAAAATGGATGTTATTTTCAATGTGCTGAAGAGCGTAGGTAGAATTACTACACATTGTGTTACTTTCAAGACAGCGTGCGTTAAAATAAGTGTTAATGTGATAACATGTTGGCGCGGCATGATTTTTGTGTTTTTATGTGCTGTATTGAAACGAAATGCCAGAAGGGCTATCCTTAACAAACTCTCCAGCACGCAGGAAACACCTCAGCTGTTGTTTTTAAAACGTGTGTGTGTGTGTGTGTGTCTGACATGGAGAGAGCGTGAGTGAGTGTATGGATGAGTGATCCAGCAGTTTGCCTGGGTGGGCTCTTTGTTTTGATTTCTTCTCTTCTTCTCTCCGTTCCAATGCTTCCCCCCTCTCCTATGCAGCAAGGACAAGTTTGGAAGGTTTGCAAAATTTATCACCTTCCACTGATGAAACCCCTCCCCTTGTCACCCTTCCTCAACTCCTTCCTCTCCCTCCTCTCCCCTGTTCCCCGTCCTCCTCCTGGCTACCTGTACTGATCTGTTGGTCCTCTCCTTTGTGCCTCACTCCTCTTCATCTGTAGTGCTGAAAGTAAGGCTGGGCTCCATTCCCTGTCAATTTTACCAACCCACAATGTTAATTCATTGTGTTATTCATTTGCTTATGATAAAGCATTCAGACATCAACTACATTTTTTCCCCATAAAATAAAGCCTTTTAATTTTAGTTCACATAGACAGTCTTTGAAGCAGTCCCCAAACTAGATTTTTGTCGCTGGAAAAATAGTTAACAGGTGTTTAAATCTTCACCTATGGTGTGTAAAAGTCCAGTATACATGATAAAATAACAACATAGTCCTGTATTAAATTTAATAATACACACAGTGAAAACATTTCTTTAAAAAGGTTTAAAAATATACATTATGATGGGTTATGGATGTGTTTCATATGCAATAATAGTTGTGTATATAATGTGTCAGTAATAGTAGCTATATGTTTTTTTTTTCTGTTTATTAATAGCAACAAATTGAGATTCATGCCAGTAGGTAGGCGTGCCTTCTTCTGTTTATTTGGTATAATTGTAGATGGCAATATCTTGAAAGTACCACCTAAAAAGGGTTAGGTGAAATATACTGTTTAGGACCAAAAAACCCTCTTCTATTATTGTTTTTCTTTCTTTCTAACTAAATGACTATTTAGATAATATATAATATAAAATAAAAATAAGATGTATATATAAAATAAAAAACAATAAAATATAAATATAATAATTTTTAAATCTTTGAATGGTAAACAATTAGCTATTGCCATCTTCCACAGTTCATAAAGACTGCTTACCAGCAGAAGTGCCCTCTGGAGCCCCGTTTGTGCAGTGCACTTAGTACAGCATCGTTATATCAGTTTGATAGAAGGATATCATGGCAACCACTGGTCGCTAAGGAAAAATTATTCCCCAACCTGTTGGCAAATGGTTGCTGGCGGTTGTAAAGATGCTGCACTAAAACATTCACTAACTACTGGTTAAGCGGTAGTGAAAATTGGAAAAAGTGCAATACAAACTGGAATGGGCCACCATTTACCTTCAAAGTAAAAGTTGCTTCATTTGAAACATGTTGGTTAAAGCAGTTACTTTGAAGGTGAATGTTCTCCAAGTTTTCTCAGACAAGTCTGCATCTTATATACAACCGCGACAGTCTGCCAGTAACCAGAGCAATCATAAGGAGGATTTTTATGCAGCACCATCTTCACGATTGATTTCACTTGCCAACCAGTCAAGAAATACACCAGTCATAGCAGGTTGGAGTAGTGCTTTAGTGGTTTCATATCACATGAGACCATCCATCCATTCTTTGGGGAACTTTCTGTTTCTTTTTTTTCCCCAGCAGTTAATCCCTCCTTGTGAAAATGAAGGCGCTCACACTGAGAGCAATGACAGACAAAAATGAAATCATCTCAGGGAGGAGGTAGTTTTCACAGATTCTGAAGGGTCACTCAGTAGGTGCCAAGCAGCGTTCAAATATTGCATCCAGTAATTAGCAACTGTAATTAGTCCTCAGATGTGTGCTTCCTTGGCCCGCTGCTAAGTATCCCATGGTCCCCTGCCATATGTCGGTCAGTGTGGGGACCCTTTGAGAAGCTCAGCTGTTTAATTGCTGCCCGGAGTGGAGAAACGATGGTGGAGGCGAGACTGAGGTCTGTTCTGGTATCCAGGCAACAGCTCCCTTACTCCTTCCTGACCACTACTGATTCTCAGCTTATTCCCATGCCCTGTCCCTTCATTCACTGCGCCCCTCCTTCCATCCATATCGCCATCAGCCCCCACCCCACCCCACCCAAACCCAGCCAACCAGCTTATTGCACTAGCCACCACCAGCACTAACAGACAGTCCCATGCCATATGAACTCTGTCAAATTTTAACTAGTATTCATGTCTTTGATCTGTGATGCTAAGATGTTAGTTATCCAATTATGGTCTGTTCTTCTGAAAATAAAATGGTCAATAATACCCAAAGAGTTATCCTAACTGAACCCAAATAAGAAAAAATTCAAGAAAATTAAAGAAATCTCTTTAATATACTATTATACAATTTGAAAAATAATCAGAATTGGGGTTTTGCATGTTTTAGCCCATTAATTGCAACTCACTCGACTTGATATTAGTGGCAAACTATCATTCAAGTAATAGGAGTTTGTATGAAATTTTTCAGTGTGTGTTTCCTCCCTATTTTAGAGCTTTCGAAGGGTTGTGGAAATGTTTTTTGTTTTTTTGATTAATATTTAACTTTAGAGAATCAGTAGAAATGCTATATAGAATCACATGTATGAGCTCTGAAGGTGAAAAGTCAAACCGGAAGCACATAATTAAATTAAGTATATTTTTTTTATTGTGTGTTTAAAAACTTAGCAGTATGTCGCTAACAGACTGGCTGAATATCCATATCAGGCAGCATTGGTCCTGTTGATTGATAAAGTGGCATTTAAACACACTGGGGACTGATGTTTGTCTGTTGTGTCAAATTACTTTTGTGTGCTAAACATTCAAAATTGTGACTTTAAAAATACACAGGCTATCACTAAATGCATAAATAATACATAATTACACACATAATTCTTCTAATAACTGTTACACTCAGTTTAAAACTGTTGAAGTTGCTGACTATGTAGAGTTGTTAATGTAATTTACAACAACTATAAATGAATTGTCTTATGCTTTGAATTTGGGCTAAAACATGATAAAACACTGCGTTTAGCATATCAATGTGATGTAGTAACTGAACAATGTCTTTTCTGCAGTTCCCCGGTGTGAGTCAGAGGGTAACTACATTACAGTTGCAGACATAGTGACTAGTCTGTTGTTGGGTGAACCTAGTGGTGCTGTCACCAGATGAGTGCTGTGTTAGCAAAGCCAGGCTTGTGCTTTTTGCAGTTGCATGGATTTAACAGTCACATCTTGGTTCCTTGTTCTTAACCTAGTTAAAATTCAGCCTGCCTCTCGTACACTTGAGCAGATTTTCACTTAGCCTTTGAACATTGTCTGGCTGCTGTCTGACCTGGTGTGAGAGAGGTGGGCATAAGGAAACAAGCTGAGACTCTAGGTCCATTCTGTCATTGATGGGTCTTGAAACCTTGTTGGTGTTGTGTGTTTGTGTCCAATCCCTTCATAGTGTCCACATGTGTTATGTGTTTCAGATCCAGCAGTAGTGAGTGCGTTTCAGCTATAGAACTGTAAGAGCTAAGCATGCAGAGCAGAACTGGGTTTTGGCTTTGTCTCTAGCAAAATGCATATACTGTAGTTGATTATGCTCGCTGGGTAGACTGGATTTTCTTTTTCATGTCATAGTTTTAGGGAATTAAAATTGTGTCTGCACCATTCTGCATTCCAAGTTGAATTTTAGCAGATACATAATGGTAGCAGCTGCTTATCACTGTTTCCTCTTTAACTGGGGTTAAACCAGCCACAAGCTTTGACATGATTCTATAGTAGCTATTGCCATTTTTTTTAATTTAAAGCGTGATTAAACTTTAAATCCTAAAAGAGAGGGCACTAATTGCCATTGTTTAAAGGCTTCAGAGTCTTAAGGCCAAACCCATTGTCAGTGATGCGGTATATTACAACACAGCTTTAAATGGAGCTACTGCTCGCTGTCTTGTGGGAGTGTCAACAAAACCTGAATCTCCAGCCTGCATTTCATCATGTTTTGATACCGAGGTTGTCAGTGTGAATTAGCATGTGTTGTTGTGTTGCGGGTTCATTTTGTACTGGCTGATGCTGGAAACCTTTCAGCGCCATGCAAACTGAAATCCAGGTTTTATGCTTGTGTTGCTGTTTGCAGGCCTGATGGGCCACTAGCTATGATTTGTTCCTGCAGTGTAGAAAACAGTTCATTTATAGTACAGCTAAGTGTTGCAGTTCTCATTATGGTAACTTCATGTTACTTTTTCTGGCCTTTCTAAATGTGTACTTCCACTTTCTAAACTTGAACATTAACCACGAGGAAGTGAATCCTCAGAACAAAGGGTCTGACCTCTTCTAGGATTGTTCCTCGGTGTTGGCAGCCAATAAACTTTACACATTCACTCTGTTTATGGCACATGCATGGACCACATCTTCCTCACCATTTGCTACTACACTACCCATAATGCATGAGAGCTGTTGCTTCCTGCCAGGCAGTCAGGGCAGACAATTCAACACCTGCAGAGTAAAAGATTAGAATATGAATAAGCAGAAATGTGCAGGTGCAGTGAATTAATTCTGCTCATGTAGGATAGAAAACACTCAACTAAGAAAAGGCTTTCTCTCTGAACACTTATCTCTATCTCTCTCTCGTTCTGTGCCCTACTTTGCCATTTCTCACTTGAAGCCTCCATGTGCCTTTAATTTCTCCCTCCTTCCCATTTTCTACCTATTTTTCTTTCTCTCTTCTGTTTCATTCCCTCTACCTGCTCATTGCTCTTCCCGTCATGTAGTGGTGTTACTAACCACTCAGAGACACAGTTTGACACTGAAACCATTGTAACCTGGGACTCTCAGTGGTTCTCAGCCTCATTTGTGTTGTTGACAACAAAGCTAAACTTTCAGGATTAATTGTTTGTAAACCATCACTAAACAATATTTAACAAAAGTCTTAAAAACTAGTAATTTAACCAAATTGTAATTTCCTAAGGAACCGCCACCAATTGCTTTCTGAAATAGTTAATCATTTATTAAAATACTGTGGTTTGTCTTGAAGGAGGCTTTAGAGGGCTGTTTAATTCATCAAATATTCATTTCAGTTAAAGTTTTAGCTTCAAAAACTATTAAAACAAGATAGATGATTATTATGCCGCATTCTGTTTTGCATCAATGCTTTTGTTTTGTGTTTCAGCCCACCAAATTTACTTTTGTCACTCCAACAAGCTCAAATTGACTCCCTGCCAGGCGTTCAGCTCTTTCCTTCTTATTTATTTTCATTGGAATTAGAATTAAATTTCAAGGAAGTTCACTCAGAGGAAGTTTAAAACGTCTGTTTAGGTAAACGTCTTGAGTAATCGTGTGGAATAATAATAATCTCGTTACTGATCATAATAACACAATAATGCAGATTTTAACTGTAACCAACCATGGTATTTATTATTATAATTTACCCTTTTAAAAACATTTTTTTCATGAAAATGCGTAAATAATTAGGTCATAATGTGTAAAAGTAATCTGTAAGTCAAAATCCCCACTTCATACCTTTCATATGATGTCATAGAATGGACCCTAATATCTTCAGTCATAAGTTGTCATATTTAACTCAAGACAGAATTATTTTTCTAGACTTAAGTCTGGTTGTCATTTAGTTATCAGTGAGGAAAAACATGACATGAGGTTCATAAAGCCTGGTGAATTATGCTACCACCACCCTGACTGCCGAGTTATATGTAATTTCATATGTACTAAAACAGATATTAAAATATTACCAGTTGGTACATATTATCAGTTTTAATATCAGAACTAAAATAACCAAGAACTAAATTTCAATTAAAATTCTGTCAGTTATTGGTTATAGGGTTATTATTCACAAAAAGCAACTGTCTAATCAGTAGAAATGAGCAATTTTAAGTATTTATTCTATTTAAAATCTCTAATCTCTACAGCTCAGCAGCTGAGAACCACTGATAAGTTCAGGCTCTTGCTCAGTTGAACCTGGTTTATCCAAACATGAAAACCGCAGACTTCCAAACTTTGTTCAGCCTGGTGGAAATCTACCCTGTCAATCCTTTTTTTGGCATGTGCATCTTAATGGAAAATAAGACTGCACATGCCACTGCATCAAGTTTGTGTGTGTGTTCGTTTTCATGTCTTAAATATGCCTCTGGTTTGGAAACACCACTGAATATATGCAGTGCTGATATTTCATTCACTCAAACGCCTCTTCTGATATCAGTCCTGGGATAAACCAGGTTTCACTATGAGCACTAAATCCAACCCCAGTAAATACAACAAATTTAACATGCCATACTATGAGAAAGTGAGAAAAGGGTAAAAAAGCCAGATGTTTCAGTAGCAGCACTGTACTTGTCATATTTTTTTTCCTCTCTCCTCACGTCCTCTTCTCTTTTCCTCCACAGGCATGTGGCGATCCCAAGGCTAAGCCCTCCTATCTCGTCGATAAGAACTTGGAGTCTGCGGTTAAATTTATTGTCAGGAAGTTTCCTGCAGTGGAGACGCGGAATAACAACGTGAGTATTCCTACGTATACGTCTATTATGCAAAGAGAAGTGGAAGGAAAAAGTGTCTTTTTAGCAGGATAGATGATTTGATTTGTCTTCGTTACTACACACTTTGAATCAAGGGTGCAGCTCTATTTTTATGCTCTCCATATCTTCTGATTGTTGCATTTATAATTTGCTATCTTATTGAAAATAAATAAATAAAAAAGCTCCTGCACTACAAATATAGGGCAGAAATAGACCCAGACACTGAACAGCATGTAAAAGCAGCTGCTAATCAGTTGAGATATAAAAAAAATAAAGTAAAATTTGTATTAGAAGTATTAGTTTACAAACGAAATACTTTGAAACATGACACGTATTTTTGCTAATTTAATTCTATATAATGTTTAGCGAGATATTCACTTGCATTACTAACTTGTTTATATAAACTCTGTCTGGCAATTGCCAAATGATGTTGTTTCTGGATGTGATTTATACTTTTCTTTTTTTCTTTTTTTTTTATTGGACTTGTTTATTTGTTTTTTCATTAAGCTTACTTCCCACTCAGGAAGCTACATCACTCTGATTTGGTGCTTCAGTAAATGTTAAGACCATTTTTAGGTGCCTAGCAGTCAGTGTGGGAGATTCCTGTAAGGTAACAAACCATTGTCCTCCCTGACACCATGTGTCAGGCAAATTACTTTTCCATTTATTAATTAAGCCCGCGTGCACTTTAATCTTGCATTGGATTGCTCAGCTAGCCCCAAAAAACTGCTGGAGTATTGTTGACTGCCCGTGAATCGAGTAGGGTTTCCATGTGGCTGGTTGATCTGGTTGTTTGGTTGGCTGCCTGTTTGTTTCCTTGCTTTTGGAAGCTTTGATCTTATGTTGAAGATCTGAGGATTTATTTATTTATTTAAGTTTTTCTCTATTAGAGGGTGCCTGATAATTTTACAATATTACAAAATTTTACAAAAGACATCCCCACTTTTCCTCGGGTGGCCCTAATCCTCTTCCATAGTCATGTGACCATGTAATGCAATTTGAGTTGGGTTTAATTCTAAAAAGAAATGGGTCAACATAGCTGAGAAGATGGTTTCCCACAGGTTTAGTTTTGTGTGTGTGCTTGTGTGTGCACATTTTCTTAAAAGACTTATTTGGTGACAAAGAAACTGAGAAATATAATCAGCTACCTCACAATTATCACAGCTTTCTCCAGAGCATAGAAAAGACTTCCATCATTGGTTCCAGCTCAAACAGCAAGTTCAGTTCGTCCGATGGCGAGACTCTAACCTTTCTACAGAGGCAGCCAAGTTAAATTAAAGACGGCGGCCCAGCCAGGGAATCAAAATAATGAGTAGAGTAGGGCAGTGACTAAACTTTCAAAATAAGAGCAAGGGGAATAACTGCTGATTACCGAGGACTTTGTTCTTTCAGACAAGTTAAAAAAAAATTGAAATAAAAATGAGACAGAATATGCATGAGGATCTGTTCATTTCCAGTGGTGGCTGGAAATAGGCTGGCCAGGTAAAGACTACACTGGTGTGATGGCGTTGGGTATCCAGCATCTCTTACACCTTTGTCAGGTGTGTGTGTGTGTGTGTGTGTGCGCATGTGTGTCAAGTGAACTAAAGTCATTGCTCATCAGATTTTTCTTTTTAGCTTTACTTGTTAGCATATGGCGTTTGTGTCAGAGCACCATTTAGCAAAAAGCTGTTTGCGTGTGTGTGTGTGTGTGTGTGTGTGTGTGCGTGCGCGTATGTGTGTTTATACTGTGTGTGTAGCTAACTGCTTTATTCAGTATAACTGTGCTTAAAAATGTGTCTCTTATGTTGTTTTTCTGCTTTGTTTCTGTGTTTGTTTGTGTTCTGCATGCTAAACTTGGCTTAATCCGGACTTGTGCTTTTTGGTAAGTTTTTGTATCTAAGTTTCTGTAACTTTTTGAGTTTAATTTAAGCACTTAGGTTTTGTAATATTATGTATTTTTATTTGTACCTGTGTTTGTTTTTGCAGGGGGGGGGGGATTTATTTATTTATTTTGGTTTTGTTTCTTTTTGGTTTTTTTAAAGCTCTTTTGGAGTGTGTTTTGCTTTGCTCAGCTTTCTCTGGCAGCATTTTTATTTTCTCTTCTTCATCCTGTGAATGACTGCGTGGCTAGTTACCCACCTGGCTAGTTGGTTAGGTTTGCTTGATGACTGATCAGCTGGTGTTTGAATGACTTGCTGACTGCATGCAATAAGGAGTGTCACTCAGCAGGTAATCGAAATTGTGCAAGAAAAACTGTTTTGTTATTTGTTTTGTTTTTTTAGGAATTAAAAAATAAACAGTTATTGTTCCACTTTTAGTTGACTTGAGCCAAATACCAGATGTTTGAACTCCTTGTTGCAGCAGCAGTGTTTCACGCTTCCTAGACTTGTCATGTTTTGACCTTTTTCCACCTTTGCCTATTAGGCCAGTTCTGGTTTAGGGTGCGGTTCTGACCTCAGATTGCTCTGGAGCTGGGTTCAATTTACATACAGTATGCTTCAGTCATTTCTAGCATGTTAATACACTGCTTCTCAGGTGCTGAAGTCAGATACTTCATGTTGATTTTTAGACTTTAAAAGATTGATGCAGCAATCTTTTAAAGGTAAACTGGGATTTGAAAACACTTTGTATCCACAGCTAAAGACTCGTATTGACAGTGTTTTATTTTTTGAGGTGCTGTTGGGTTAATGGTTTCTGCTTTGCTTATATAGGCAGATTTTACTTTGGTGAAACATTTCATTACAGCTTCTGGAAAACCGCCACACGGAAAACGAGTTATTCAAAACTTTATTTAACATACAACAAGGTGCAAAAGAAGAAAATTGATAACCAAGTTCTCCTGTATGCAAAGTGTTCCAGAAAATCATTAAATGAAATAAGTTCTTCACCAAAGTAAAATAACTTTCATGTATCTACATGGAATAGAAAGTCATTTTTTAAAATTGTCTTAAGAATAGTTTAGCTCCAATAACTGAATTATTTAGCAGCTGTGTGTGGTTTCTGCCGCTTTGCTGTTGATTAAGTTTCAATTAATTAACTTCAAAATGAAGAAACTCAAGACCTGATGATCTCTGCGGATCCCTGAAGGGAAACCTGATAATTACATCTTTTTAGCTGGGTGGGATAGGAATATGCAGATATTTCTCTTCAGAGTTAATAAAAATCAAATTGTCAAAGAAACATATTTCCAGAGTTAAATAGAACTTAACCAGAGTTTCTTTTTTATTTAAAAGATGATTTTGATGATTCATTTAAGAAATGTCCAAAGTCAGTCCCATCTTTTAATCATACCAGCTGTAAAAGAGTAAACGGTCCTGAGTTGCTGTATGACGTTTCTCTGTGACTACTCTGAAGGGAACACAGTGAAAGCAGTACTTAGTTACTGGAAAACCTAAGCCTCAGGTTCACGCAGCACTTCTAAAATTCACAACTTTGTGTTCTTTGCCATGTGGTTTTATAGCAACAGCTGGCCCAGCTGCAGAAGGAGAAGTCAGAGATTCTGAAGAACCTGGCTCTCTATTATTTTACCTTCGTCGATGTCATGGAATTCAAGGTGGGGAAAAACACACAGTGGCACTCAGGTGAAGCACACGAGGACGTGTTTCTTTTACTTTGGTGGTTCTAATGAAAACATTTCTCTTCGCTCTATTAATAGGATCATGTGTGTGAGCTGCTGAACACCATCGATGCCTGCCAGGTCTTCTTTGACATTGTAAGCAAATATATTTTATTTATCTTTTTTAAAGAATGTGTATCACATGTAACAGGACAATGTTTTAACGCTTCAGAAAACATAGAAAGAAGCCTAAAAAGGAAGAATTACCCACCAGAACCTGCAAAGTTCTGTTGTGGGTCAAAGACTCCCTTTTCCTAGAGACTGAAAACGAGGCCCAAAGGAGGAGCAAGAGTCTAGATCCCACTCAGAAGTCTTGAACTACAATAAGCTGTAAAGTTATTGAAGATTTTTTTTCCCCCCTGACGACTTCTAGACTTAATCCTTTCTTTTATTAGAACCATTAAGTGAGATCTTTCTCCTGTGCTTACCTCATCATGTTTCAGAACCGAAGAATCCTAAAGAGATTCTCTCCTCCCCTTTCTTTCCTCTATTTTTTTTTCATTCTTCCTCATTCCCTGAGCATTCCAGAGCCACAGAAGTATTTATGAATATGTTTTACCTCCAGCAAGGAAGTTAAATGGTTGGTTCAGTTTTTCTGTTTGCATGAAAATGTTACCACAGGGTGGGTTTAGTCTGGGACAAATCCTGGGAGTTAACCTGCACTGAAGTTTAGGATCTTTGAAAAGGATTCTTTACCTTTGTGAATTAGAGCATAATTGCACATTTTGTGTCATACTTTAAAAGATACGCCAAAGTGATAGAATTTGGAAGGTATCATCTTGATGTCCTTGAAAATATTACAGACTAAACTGGATCCAGATCACCTCCGCATGTATAAACTCAATTTATACATATTTCAGAGCAGGAGTGGGTAATTAAAATTCCCCAGGGCCTGTTGGGGCTGTTGTGGGGCTACTCCAGTAAGCTGAACTCAATTCTGCTCAATTTTATCTCTTTAAAAACTTATTGGTGGTGTTCTCCACAACAGTCCCAGTATCTCATATGGCCTCTTGGGAACATTAATTGCCTGCCCCTCCTTTAGAGGAAGTGTTCAGCCTTGATGGAGGTATATAGTCTCTTGTTTCTGTGTAATCGCTGCCTTTCTTGTTGTTTGCTTCATGTAATGACACACCTGTGTTCCCCCATCAGACGGTGAATTTTGACCTGACTAAGAACTACCTGGATCTGGTGGTAACATACACTACTCTGATGATAATACTTTCTCGCATAGAGGAGAGGAAAGCCATCATAGGGCTTTACAACTATGCCCATGAGATGACGCATGGAGCCAGGTAACTGAGAGTTAGATTGATGTGAGAAGTTTGCACACTATTACAGACATCATAGCAGCATAAACTGTTAGTAGAAACAGTTACTTAGACACTACGTCACTACCTCTGTGTGTTGCTGCAGTGACCGGGAGTACCCCAGGTTGGGCCAAATGATTGTGGATTATGAGAACCCTTTGAAGAAGATGATGGAGGAGTTTGTTCCACATGGAAAGGTGGGAGAATTGTTTGTGCATTGTGAAATGTAGGTTTTTAACATTGTACAAATGCAAGATAGTTGATGCAGAGAGCTTTTGGTTTGCAACATCTATACTAAAACTAGGAAAAAGGTTTCTGTAAAGGAACCCGTCTGTTCTGTTCATCCATGTAGATCACTTGTGTATACACCTGTAGCTGTACTGAATAAAAATGTGATGTCAGTACTGATCAAAATAATCACTGGTTTGATTTTCCTTGATCAATAGCCCTGGTATATGCACCATGATCTACAGTGTTTACAGATACTTCTGCTTTTATTGGTTAGTGTTGTTTTTGAATGAGGTTCAGTTGTCATAGCATTTCAAGTGCCTCACTGAGCTTATGTGGCATATTGTCCACAAACACACAGACTTCTACTTTTCAAATCATGCATGACTTATGCTTGCGTGGGAAATCTACGTTGTGACTTCCGTCATAACTGGAAACTCGGTTTTTGCCCTACTCTGTAACATTTTCCGTAACCTGACATGCGCCTCATGTTGGGTCGACACAGCTCGCAGCGACTCGAATGGTGTAGAAGGTTACAGCATAGGGTTGGGGAGAGTTTCCGGTTACGATAAAAAATGAGGACATTTATTTCCTGCAGAAGTCTAAATCAGGCTTGATACTTCAAATAAACTTAATTGAAAACAAAGAGGATGGTTTAACAACTTTCATGACTTTAACAACACTATAAAGGGTTTTGGGGTTTGTTTGTTTTTTCCAAGTTTGCGTACAGTGGCTCTGAAATTGCTGCTTATTTAGTTTCAAAAGTCAGTTTTATACCGGAAGAATTTAGTCCTGTCTCTCCTCCTGCAGTCCCTGTCAGATGCGTTGGTCAGCCTTCAGATGGTCTATCCCAGGAGGAATCTGTCAGCTGACCAGTGGAGGAACGCCCAGCTGCTTTCTCTCATCTCTGCTCCCTCCACAATGCTCAATCCTGCTCAGTCTGACACTGTTAGTATCCCGATTGACTGTCTTAAAATAATCTGTATGATCTGAATGATCATTTAAAGCTTCTCAATAATCTATTAACCTGTTCTGTGCAGGCTTTTGATGTCAGAGCTTCTTTGTGCCAAGTGATACAACTGGAAAAACTGAATTCAACTGTGTCTTTGTCTTTAGATGCCCTGTGAATACCTGTCACTGGACACAATGGAAAAGTGGATTGTTTGTAAGTAGTGTAGAAGCAGAGTCGAATCTAGTGCTCTGATCATGTGAATTGGGTGCCAGATGATCAAAAGGCTTCAGTCTGCAGTTAGCTCTGTATTTCTCTCCGTTCTCTCTGCAGTTGGTTTCATCCTGTGTCATGTGGCGCTGAATAGCGACGCAGCAGCGCTGTCTTTGTGGAAGTTGGCTCTGCAGAGCTCCACCTGTCTCTGTCTGTTCAGAGATGAAGTTTTCCACATCCACAAGGCTGCTGAGGACCTTTTTGTGAACATCAGAGGGTATGAGAATGTGTCTATGTGGACACAGGCAGGCGCTCTTTAACTGGTGCACAATCACACAAACTGTGATCATGTCTCCTTTTTTTTACTTTGATATGATTGTTGAATATCTTTGTGGTTTGAATTTTTATTGAGGAATTTGAAGATTTGATTGTCATTTTCTGTCCCAGTTTTCCCATTTTGCTCTTTTTAAAGCATCCTTTCCTCTTGTGTGTTTTGCAGGTACAACAAACGCATCAATGACATCAGGGAGTGCAAAGAACAGGCCCTGTCTCATGCGTATGTATAACCTTGTTTCATACTATCTCATGCAAACATAAAATACACTCACATTTTATTTATTTTTTTTTCTAATGCCCCCATTTTCTATATTATTAATTTATATTCCTGGTCTTTTATTTAAAGATTTTAACTGTCATTTTAGCATATGCGTCTACCCTCTCTCGGGAAGCTTCACTGTGAAACATCACCCTTTTCTCTGTATCCTTTTTCATGTTTTCCTCCCGTTTTATCCTCTATTCGTCGTCTTCCCCCCCATGCCTCATCTCTGCTTTTATCCTCATTACTTATTCCGTCTTCCCCTTTCATCTTTATTCTTCTGCTGTCACTGTCATCTACTTACTTTTTGTCCTCCTGCGGGATTGTCCTAAAAGTGTCAGAATACCATTTAATCACATTGCCTTGTATGTTTTGATGCACTGCTCTGACTTCCTCGGTCTCTTTGGCTGCCTACAGAGGCTCCATGCACAGAGAGAGGCGCAAGTTCCTCAGATCAGCTCTGAAAGAGCTGGCCACTGTTTTAGCTGACCAACCTGGACTGCTTGGTCCAAAGGTAATATAAAAAAACACTGCAAATAACACTCTGTTCAGTTGTAATCATAGACTTTCTGTTTCTTCCTGTTTCAGGTTTAAACCTTCTTTCTTTCAGCAGGACATAACTTTGTTTTTGTTACAAAAACAAGTTGGGTTTTATGCAAGTCCAGGGGGAAATATCCTCTAATTCATTTGATCTATGACCTTATCGCTGGTGTTTATCGTCTCAATCTCTATTTTCAAGTTGTGTGGAATACAACATGATCTTTATATTTTAAATCATGGTCCATATTACTGTCATGACTGATTATAAGGCAGCACATGATTAAGGCCAGGCCTGCCTTATGATTTGTGTTGAACTTCAGTTTCACAATCAGATCTGCCCAGTTTCCAGTGAGGCTTCAAAAACACTAAGCTGCCGAACACATTCAGCTCAAAACTTCAAAAAGTGGTCTTTGCAAAACAATGGTTCATTTCACAGTGGCTCACATAACTTGAAAACAACATGTCAAATGAAAGCGGCTGCAACCTGATGAATTATAAAAAGCTGCCTTAAATACTACAGTATCACCTGTTTAGTTGCTTTTTGTTGCTCGGGATGTTTGCTATTGTTTAAATTGACCAAAACCCATTAGATAGACCTAAACTAATTTCAAATTCATTTATTTTAATTAATTAATTTAACCAGATCTTGTGTACAGAGCCTGAGAGGGAGCTCAGGCAAGCTACAAAGCCACCCTCATTCAGCCATTTTAATGTTCTCTACAGAGCAGGTTGGCGTTTACAGAGATCAATGCAATTCTACAAGTTGCTTTGCCATCATCCTTTCCATGCTCTTAGACTTTAGTGGTATCATTCCTGCTGCCATTGATGTTTATAGTTCTGTACAGGGTGGTTTTCCTGTTGCTTTACCTTTCTTCAGCTTTTCATGTATGTGCGTGGGAGAGCACACAGCTCCCAGAACAGGTCCCAGTAAATATAAAACTAACATGGATTGAAATAACCTTTTGTTTTCATTATAGCTGAAATTCAGTCAGGATAAACGGAATAGGTAAAAGAGTGCAACAGATTATATAAAATATGCAGTAAACTACCACAATAACATGTCTTTTAAATTATGCATCATTTAGAGTCTTTACCAGCCCAATTCTTCTAGTGGAACTTGATATACGGCACCAATAGCTGCAAAGCCATTCATAAAGTCTCAGATTGCATTTAGAGATTCTGAGAACGCAGATGCTGCGAGCTTCTCTCTCACCACTTCCCTCCAAATTTCTGGTCTGCTAGGCGCTGTTTGTGTTCATGGCGCTGTCATTCGCCCGTGATGAGATCATCTGGCTGCTTCGACACGCAGACAACATCCAGAAGAAAAGCACAGATGATTTCATAGACAAGTAAGCGTGGACAATTGTGTTTGTGTACACGCGTCATGCCTGTATAAACACACTTGCGTCTTCACACCTGCTGATGTGTGTATGTGTGTTTTGCAGACACATAGCTGAGCTGATCTTCTACATGGAGGAGCTCAGAGCTCATGTCAGGAAGTATGGGCCTGTGATGCAGCGATACTACGTCCAGTACCTGTCTGGGTTTGATGCTGTGGTGCTGAATGAACTGGTTCAGGTGGGAACATTTAAAAAAAAAAATACAAACTCCTGAGACTAAGCACTCTTACTGCATTCAGTCACATTTAATCTGATATTGCTTTCCTCCTAAAACATGGTGTTATTGAGCTGGTGTCACCATCCAGCACGGCTGTGAGGCTGCTTATGTCAGGTGTCAGATTACAGGTCTTACATTTACTGTAACGCAATTTTAAAAGCATGTTTTGTTTTTAATATTAATATAAAAATTCAACTTTTTTGTTTCTATAATGCTCTTCAAACTTTTAATGTACTGTATTATTTATTAACATTTTTGTCATATTTAAAAGATGAATCTACAGTGAATACAGTCCTGTCTAATCAGCCTCATTTCCGTTTTATTTTACAGAACCTGTCTGTGTGTCCAGAGGATGAATCTATAATCATGTCTTCATTTGTCAACACCATGACTTCTCTCAGTGTTAAACAAGGTAAGACTGTTAAATGGAAGATCAGAGAAATACCAGGACGAGTCGTTATTTTTGCATTTGCACTGGCAGTATTGATCGTAGTACAGTTATTAATAATTAAAGTTACTAAAATACTGAGTGTGATTTGTGTGTTTCAGTGGAGGATGGAGAAGTGTTTGACTTCAGAGGCATGAGACTGGATTGGTTCAGACTGCAGGTATATACACAACTTTCATGCTTAAATTCTTTTGAAATAAGTCTTTCAAGGAAACTATGTTATCCTTGAAAACTAAAACATAATAAAATATTTAATGTGATATTAACGATCCTGTTCAGTAAGTCGGGGTAGTGCAATATGTTCAAGTTCAAGTTCAAGTTCAACTTTATTGTCACTTCAACCATATACAGTTTAAAAATACACAGTGAGGCGAAACAACGTTCCTCCAGGAACCAAGGTGCTACAAGACAAGTTAGTGCAAAAAAAAAAAAATATATATCTAGTAATAATATTGTGCAAAAGAGCATTTACAGGTTGGTGTGTGCGATGGTTTGGTGGTGTAGGTCAGTGTGTTTGCGCTTGTGTTGGTTAGTCAGTCCAGTCTCAATGTTTTGAGGTATTTGAGTTAATGTAACAATAAAGAACTTGGATTTGTCTTTTATGCCCTGCTTGTGCTGTTATTCCTCTCTCTAGGCCTACACAAGTGTCTCTAAAGCCAGTCTCGGTTTAGCCGATCACAAAGAGCTCGGTAAAATGATGAACACCATCATCTTCCACACAAAGATGGTGGACTCTCTGGTGGAGATGCTTGTGGAGACATCAGACCTGTCTATTTTCTGGTGAGACACTCATGTGAAACTCTGGTAAGTCCTGTGCATAATTCAGACATAAGTTTAAATATGTATATTTTCCTTTTTTCTCTGTTCTTGTGTGTAGCTTCTACAGCCGTGCATTTGAGAAGATGTTTCAGCAGTGCTTGGAGCTTCCCTCCCAGAGCCGCCACTCAGTCTGTTTCCCTCTGCTTTGTACACACTTCATGTCCTGTACACATGAGCTCTGTCCCGAGGAGGTAAATACACACATGCATACAAAAACCCAGTTTGTGTGATATTCTTTTTAATTTTACATAATGGCGCCTGTAGATGGGGAGATGAGGACATTTGAAAGTTTCCCAAGAATAGATATCTGTGGGTTGAACGGAAGGTACAGAGGAAGGAGGATAGATGGGGAGATGTAATGAAAGGGGGGTGGATATAATGAAGGGAAATGCGTAGAGGTCTAAAATCAACCGAGACACATTTTCTTCTTTTTAAATGTAATCGAGGACGTTATCAGCACGTGTTGCTGCACTTCAAATAGGATCTCCTAATGGCCAATTCTGTGTATGTTTGATGGTATCAGTTGGTCAAAATGTCAGCAGCAAATGTTACAAAAATGTGCCCATTTGGTCAACTTTTAGTGAATTTTCCAAATATAAAAATGTGGAGTCTTTGACTTCCCAGTTTTAATCCAATTTCACACTCCGATGATTTAAATGTTTAAAAATTAAAGGGGAAAAAGGAAAAACATGGAAGAAGAAGAAGAAACTTTCCATGTGAAAAAACTCACATTACAGTTCAGGGATGTTCAGCCAGTCGAGTGTGGCTTTAATCAATGCTGGTTGGAAGTGAAAAGCAAAAATTGACTCAGTATAGGCATAAACTGAAGGACACTGATAAACACACTTGTTATTGGAACCAGCAGACAGTTGGGCTTTCTTTTTTTATACCCATCTAAAATGCATCTAAACAGGCACCCCGCAGTAACTGTTTTGGTCTTTTTGAAACAGATTCTACAAAATTCAATACAATTTTTATCATTGACTGACAGCCGCTTTCCCCTCTGAGCCTGGGCATCAGGCGTGATATGTGTGATGATTATGCTGTTTTGATAATGATTTCACTTTGAGTCTTTTTGTCTCTTCCTACTCTCCTCCTCAGCGTCACCACATAGGGGATCGAAGCCTGTCGTTGTGCAACATGTTTTTGGACGAAATGGCCAAACAGGCCAGAAACCTGATCACTGACATCTGCACCGAGCAGTGTACACTTAGTGACCAGGTAGGAGCACAAAGCCAACTGTTTACAGGGACAGTTTGACATTTCTAGCTTGAATACAAATGCTACAAATTACTGATCAGACTGACAGTGATACAGGTTAACAATCTGCGTCAGCCAACCCCTCCAACACCCTCTGTTTGAACGCTGGTTAGACGCTGACAGACTTTATTGAGAATAAAATCAATCCAAAGATAAACTGACCAGTTCATCTGGTTTAATCTATACTTAAACTACTGTCAGGGTTTCCACTAGGAACAAAACAGCAGGGCTACAGTTGTGCAGACTTCCACACAAGAGGAGAAATACATCCGGGAGTTTATTTCCTTCTTCCAGTATGAAAAAAATACTTTATTTCAAGGTAGAATCAGGCTTTGTAAAATATTTTGCCACATGTAATTGCTACATGTCGATTCAGTTGTAAATTATCCCTTTTTTGGGCATTAAGAAATTAATTGCTGGCTTATTAATGTAGAAACAATAATACATGGTATTGATAATTTTGCTATTATGCAAGTTTGACCCAGTACTGAAATAGATTCTCAGATCGACCAACACTTTGCCATCAATACCCAGAGCATAAAATGATGTTTGTCCATATAAATATTTAGTCATTTGTTGAAGCTTGTTGTTGTTAAAAGCTCCTTAAATATGTCTGTCAGTCTCCTGGTTTAACTGCCTAAGAAAGATTACTACTGCTTTTCTTTTGTCTTCAACATGAGATGAAATATACCTCATTTATCCCAAACGTTCAAAAAATCCACAACCTTACTTAAATAAAATACAATAGCTAAAAAAAATGAGAGCAAGGCAAAACAAAATCAATCAATAAGTTAAATGAGGAAAAAAGGAGCTTAATAAGTAAAATTTTTAATAAATTGTAAAAATCATAATATAAAACAATAATGATTCTTTAAACAAGTAAAAAGGTCTCATGTAAATCTGAAGAGCACTTTAAAACAAAATATCAGTGGCTTAATAATTGTAGTGAAATGTTGTACCTTTTTATTTTTACCTTAGCTGCTTCCCAAGCACTGCGCAAAAACCATCAGCCAAGCTGTGAACAAGAAGAGCAAGAAGGCGACGGGGAAGAAAGGCGAGCCGGAGAGGGAGAAACCAGGCGTGGAGAGCATGAGGAAGAACAGACTGCTGGTCACCAAGTTAGTACAAAAAGAGGGAACGTGAAGATCTGAATGTTTTTGAAGGATCTGCAGAGCCACAGTCTGCCTCTGTCTGTTCTCAGGCTCAGCTTATTCTTTATGCTTCTTTTAAAAACTCATTACTGTTGAGTGTGTTTTAATTATAGTGATCTGTAATTGTTTATAGATTAATAAGTATTCATCTTTGCTCATGCAGTAAAAATGAAAATGGTAATATTTAGCTGTTTCTTTCTCCTATAAATAGTTAAAATATTATTTTTTTTAACACATCAAATCTGGCTGGTATTGTTTTGAACCCTCCACCGTGTTGTTATCACCGTTTCCCAGACGTGTCAGCGCTTTCCAATTAAGTTTTTATATTTTCACCTACATATATCTATACTTCCTTCATTTTAAGTCTCATAGTTTTGCTCTCTTTTATTGGTTTTATTGGTATTGTTGCTTGTTTTCTCTGCACAGATCAGGTTTTAATCATATCTGTTGTTTATGTGTCTCCTCCCGCCCCCCAGTCTGGATAAACTCCACACCGCCTTATCTGAACTCTGCTTCTCCATCAACTACGTTCCCAACCTGATTGTGTGGGAGCACACTTTCACACCGAGGGAGTACCTCACCTCGCACCTGGAGATCCGATTTACCAAGTAAATAAGCACGCACGCATGCTTTCATAGTGAAGGTGTATAATTACAGATACATTTTGTCCAATTTAGAGTTGCATCTGTCGACCTCGCAGCCCAGCTAACGCTGCTCTTCACCACCTCTGTGTTAATTAAATACTACATGTACAGCTTTCAGTGAATAGGAAAAAGTACAAATTACTACCTCATCATGACATGACAGTAATTACACTGCAAAAACTCAAAATCTTACCAAGTATATTTGTCTTATTTCTAGTCAAAATTATCTCATTACACTTAAAATAAGACACAATCAGCTACAGGGCAACATTTCAGTAAGCTAAAGGAACTTGTTTCAAGACAGTGAATCTTGAAACTAGAGAAAAACTAGAGATTTTTCACTTGTTCCACTGGCAGATTTTTTCACTTATTTTGAGCTAAAATATCTTGTATTAAGTGAAAAAATCTGCCAGTGGAACAAGTGAAAAATCTCTAGTTTTTCTCTAGTTTCAAGATTCACTGTCTTGAAACAAGTTCCTTTAGCTTACTGAAATGTTGCCCTGTAGCTGATTGTGTCTTATTTTAAGTGTAATGAGATAATTTTGACTAGAAATAAGACAAATATACTTGGTAAGATTTTGAGTTTTTGCAGTGTATTAAGCAGTGCACAGTCCAGAGGTTGTGCTTTAAGCTGTTATTTAAAAGCAGATTAATTGAGCAGTTTAGGTGTAAACCGCTTTGGTGTTTCAGAATGAAAAGTTAAGGGATTGCAGCTTTATGATCGTTAAAATTAAGGTAATTAAAGTAAGTTGTGCAACTTTGAGGTTTAAAAGTGCTCTTACTAAATGTACTTTAACTTAGGCATGTCTTATTGACCTCTGATCGTGTCCAGGTCCATAGTGGGGATGACCATGTACAACCAGGCTACTCAGGAGATAGCCAAGCCCAGCGAGCTGCTGACGAGCGTCCGAGCATACATGACCGTGCTGCAGTCCATAGAGAACTACGTCACCATCGACATCACACGAGTTTTCAACAACGTCCTCCTGCAGCAGACGCAGCACCTGGACAGCCACGGAGAGCCCACCATCACCAGTTTATACACAAACTGGTGTGTTGATTTTTAGCACTTCTGCAATTCTCCAAAAACATTGTTAATAAAATACCAAAAAATGACACAGCAAAGGAAGCAGAAGTGTAATTTGAGGAGGAAATAAACAACAAACAACGCAAATAACTCACTAGACTTTTCTCAGTAGTTTTAGATGATTGTTTTTTTTAATCAGAGCAATTTCTATTCTCCTCACATCCAGCTCCATGTCTTTATTCTTGGGCTATACTACAGTAGCTTTTTTCGGGGCCTTAATTCAGCCTCTCTGTTTACCTTCTGTCTGAAACGAACAGTTTTGAGTGCACCCTACCTTAACTTTCTTCTGAAAAGTTAGTTTAGTTAGTTTAACATTTAATTTATTATAACATTTAGGAAGATGCACTATTTAACTAGAGGACCAAATAAGCACATCCACACCAGTGAGGGGTAAATCCTGAACCCAAAACAAGCAGAAAACCAAATAAAAAATTTAATAGTTTGCAAGCTCAGTGGCTACAGTTTTACTTATTTATTATACCCGACAGACCTTAATGGAGCCCAGCTTGTTTTTCTTTTGAGGACCAAGCATGTAACCTATACTGAGACAGCATCCTGTGTGTGTTTGTAGGTACTTGGAAACGTTGCTCCGCCAGGTCAGTAACGGACACATCGCCTACTTCCCCGCCATGAAGGCTTTCGTCAACCTGCCCACTGAGAACGAACTAACTTTCAATGCTGAAGAATACTCTGATATCTCGGGTACAATCACTCAAAAGATTGTTTACTCATACAAACACACTTTGTGCATGAAAATGTTAGTAACTTGGTATTTATGACGACAAACAATAAATCAGCTATAGAAGAGAAACTTTAATGTGGGGTTTTGTGTATTAATATAAGTTTAGAGTTTAGCCATCTTGTTTTTTTTCTGTTCCTCGTCTTTTTTTTTTTTCTGCTGAAAGTTTATTGAAAGTGTTTATTTTTTTGCTTTTTCCACAGAGATGCGTTCCCTGTCAGAGCTCTTGGGCCCGTATGGTATGAAGTTTCTAAGTGAGAGCCTGATGTGGCACATCTCATCTCAGGTTGCTGAGCTGAAGGTATAAACATGTCCACAATCATAAAGATATACTCACATATTGAATAATAATAATATAAACTGTTATACCAAGTTGTACAGGTGATATTATTAGTCAGTGAGTTTTATTCAGATGAGTGATTTCTTTTTCCTTACCTGATGCGTCTCTGATTCTTTCTTTTTTTAAAATATAATATTCAGAAAACTGATTCATATATTTGTAATCTTTTGTGAGAAGTCCGAGCAGTGTGCCTGGCCTAATTGGGGATATCCCTTCTTCCTTACATCAGAGAGAGCCAAAAATAGGGAAACAAATTGGTTGATGTTGAGTGTTTAGTGTAGTCTGACGCCTTCCATGGTTTCATTCATAACCAGGCTTTTTTTTTTCTTTTTTAAAAACTTTGACAAAATGTTCTTACATATATTTATGTTTTGTTTATTTGCGTTTCTCTGTAGAAACTGGTGGTAGAAAACATGGAGGTGTTGACCCAGATGAGGACGAGCTTTGACAAACCAGACCACATGGCTGCGCTCTTCAAGAAACTCACCTGTAATTACTAACACTAACGCTAATACTTGTGCTTACACTTACTTGGCACAGATCTTTGCAGCTGCAGTTTCATCATGGTGCCAAACAATAAGTGATTATCCAAACACGATGGGAGTACTTATGCCACTTTTTGTGTGTGTGATATTTAGCTGTTTACAATCAGCAGCCTTGGCTTGTTTCATGTCAGTGTCTCAGTGTCAGTCTCTTGTTTGAGATTCGATTAGATCTGTGTTAAACTTGCCATCGTATTGAAAGTGGTTGGTTAGAAATGACTTCAAGTTAGTACACTTGAAGTACAAATTGATACACCTCCTTGCAAGTTTATTTTTGTGACTGGTGAACTCCTGAATTAACACTGATCACTGTGACAGCTGCTGTAATTCCACTCACTCGCTGTGTTTTCTGTCTTTGTAGCTGTGGACAGTGTTTTGAAGAGAATGACCATCATTGGGGTCATTTTGTCCTTCCGCTCGCTCGCTCAGGAGGCTCTGAGAGACGTAAGGCACACATAATCATATACCACTTTGAGGAGATAAATACTGGCAACTTGTGTCAATCAAGGTTATTATAATTAACTAAAACTAAAGCTGGATGTGGAAAAAAATACTGAAAAAAATTAATTAACTCAAACAATTTTGTGAACTTGAATAGAATAAAATGAAAATGTAAAGGAAAGTTTGACTATTTACGATACTGTGACACACCGTGGGTCAGCTGCGTTTGAAAAATTAGTTTTTATTGTAAAACCTGTACTAATTTTCTCTGCGACATTCAGAGTAATAGCATGCAGTAATAATTAAAAAGACTAAGATGAACACGGAAACTAACAAGAACTAAACCGAAATAAGAAAATCCACTCTGGAAACTAACTGAAGCTAAACTTCATTTAAAACAAAAAGTCAAAACTAAAACTAGAAAATACAAAACTATAATAATGTGCATTTCTTTATTCAGCTTTGGGGCATATTCATGGCATTAAAATACAGTCATTTAAAAATGTTTTCATTTAGAAAGGTACAGTAGATGTTGTAGGCATTTTAATATTGAACCTCATCATCTTTTATACTGTAAATGGCCAAAATCAGTCTTACTAGACTGTCTCATCGACAATCACAATAGCTTGCATTATGTCCCTGTCAGGTTAAAGCTGAGTTATAAGCTGAGTTACATCAAATATGAATTAAACCTGGCTCTGATTCCAGCTACTCCCCTCTTGTCTTTTTAATGATAAATATCATGGTTTATACTTACAAGCTTTCATGTTCTTTGGTCCTCTGGATTTAGCAATTTAGAAGTTGGAGTTGGACCAAGTTCCAGAACTGGATTAACTGACCTAAGCCTTCTAAGACTGACATTTAGCTGGTTTCCGGAAACGCTGCTTATTAAAAGTGAAAGGATAAAAATATCAGGCAGCACTCTGAAATCACACATTAAATTAAGACATTCAGTGTAAGTGTTGAGGTACACGTTTATTGGCCCTTGCTCATTCAGTCTGAGATTTCCTGATAGTGGCTGCTGAAAAGCACACTTATAAATATTTTAGAGTATTTCCTCTTCCATCTTTCTCCGTCTTAGTGGTCTGTGTCGGTTTTGCTTTTTCCAGGTTTTGTCCTGTCACATTCCTTTCCTGGTCAGCTCAGTGGAGGATTTCAAGGACCACATTCCCCGAGAGACGGACATGAAGGTAAAACACACTGACGGGCTTGTCGAGGTAGATGCGCTTCCGGATGTCCCGCTCTTTGCGTTCATGTGGATGTTTTGTCTGTTTCCAGGTGGCCATGAACGTTTACGAGCTGTCCTCAGCAGCAGGTTTACCCTGTGAGATCGACCCAGCTCTGGTGGTGGCTCTGTCCTCTCAAAAGAGCGGTGAGTCGCAAACACGGTCACACACAACCACCATCCAGGAGCCACGCAATTCATCTGTATGACCATCACGATGTTTGTCTGCAGAGAACATCAGCCCAGAGGAGGAGTATAAGATCGCCTGTCTGCTGATGGTCTTTGTGGCAGTTTCGTTGCCAACACTTGCCAGCAACGTGATGTCGCAGTACAGCCCAGCCATCGAAGGTAGGACACCATGCTCTGTAGATTTGTTAAGAAGATCTAGTTAAAGTGACTCTCTCTCACACAGATTTTATGTTTGCAGTATGAAGTGCAATAAAGAGAAGGCACGAAACTTCAAAGACTCAAAGTGGCGGTTCATCCTAAAATCACATTTCTATATTTTTCCTGTGGCCTGCAGTGCTGTGTCTCCATCTAGACTGTTTTGGTGTGAGTCAGCCAGCTCTGTAGATATTATTAGCAGAGATGTCTGCTTTCTCTTGATTCTAATAGAAAGAAACGCTTCTCCCATTTTGGTATTTAAGGTGCCAAAAAGTTCATTTGGAAAAACTCAGCATTAATGTCTCTTTCCACAAATTGTGACCCAGTTACTCGGAATAAACACACCAACCTTGCAGCGAGCATTTTCATGCAGGGACTACTTTCTGCCTTGCAAACTATATCTGCCAGTCGTATCTGTGTGCAGAAAGAAGTCTGTCGTGCGCCAGTGATAGCGAGACAGGATGTAAAATTAATGGCATCCCCCCCCTCAAGCTGAGCGGTAATGATAGCTCGCTGCTTGCTTCATTTATATGGAGGATGTAGGCAGTGGAAAGAAAACGAGTAAAAGGCTGGTATTGTTTAAAAATGTTTTCCTTTTCCTTTTTTTTTTTTCTTGTTGTTGTTTGAGAACCACAAAGGAAGTGCCACCTAGTAGACTGATTTTTAAAACACTACAGGCCAGAGGTGAAGAGTGTGGGCAGGGTGGAGTTGGCAGCCTCCCTCAAGATGCTCAGATTTGTTTGGTTGGGAGTGACCAGAAGGGACATGACTAGAAATGAGTGTATCGGAGAGACGGCACAAGTGGAGCTGTTTGAGGACAAAGTTAGAGAGGTAGGATGAGATGGTTTGAATAGTGGAGTTGAATATGGAGCTGCCAGACAGGAAGGAGAAGAAAAGACCGCTGAGAAGATTCATGGACGTAGTGGTTGGCGAGACAGAAAAGCATGCTAGACACTAGAGTCGAGAGGAAAAACATGTACATCTGATTACTGGGTTAAAAACAGTAACATGACGGTGATGCCTTCAGGTCAGGGGTGTGGAATAATGAGTCCCGGAGGCCAGAAGCCAGTTCGGTCCACTGGATCTGTATTTTCAAAAGTTTTCCAGCTTTTTCTGTTGGTAAATATTGATCTTCCCCACTGCCATTCACACTACATGAAATACTTATGTAATAGATTAATAATTAAGTGAGAGAAAAGTTTCTGTTTTTCCAGTATCTCCACATTTCTAATGCTGAACACTCAGTTTTCTTATATTAGGATAAGTCAGGGATTAAATGTTTAGTTGAATGCGTTTCCACCAACAGAAAGGGGAGTTTCACTGGTTCAGCCCACTTAAGGTCAGAGTGGGGCATTTGTGATCCACGATGTAAAATTAGTTTGACATCTCCGCTTTAGGTTTCTTTGTTTGTTTAACCCACATTACAAATCTTTGTTATGTTCACTTTTGCTGTTAGCCTAACAAGCAGCAGTTACCTTCTGGAAATTACAGATGCCATGCATGCATTCTGCTGCACTCCAGGTGTGTTCTTTTAAAAAAGTGTTTGGCTTAATGACTTGACTTTGGTTTGAGGCCGGCTGAGACTCTATGGGAGGAAAGATTCTGGAGTAATTGTTGTGACTCAAATGATTACGGAACAGAAATTATAATACATGATGCACTTAAGTATATTTGTGATACGAATTGATTCCTCTCCATCATTTTGCCCTCCATTTCCTGCTCTAATATTCATTAATAAAGGGGATAATAAGCCCGTCTTGTGACTCACTGCTGGGGGAAAGAAATTCCACTTTGTAAGAAACAAAATTTACCACGTTCAACGCGCGAGACAGTTTCTGCATGCAAATGACGTCGACCTTGTGCCCCAAGATTGATTTATGTGTGTTCATTAGAGCCATATTATCATCTTCATTATGTGTACTTTTTAAATAATTAATCAGTTTTAAATGTCTGTTTAGCCCATGTGACTCGTGTTTGTTTTTATTTATTTGCCTGAAAGATTCATTCAGTTATACAGACTTGATATTTAGATCCACGGAGGGGCATCGCTGCAGATACATGAGGCCTTTTGATGAGGTATCGAAGAGAGTTATAACTCAAGGTCGCGAATTATCAAGACAGTGCCACTTAACAACCTTGAAATGAAAGGCGCCATTGTTAATAAGGTACATTTGAAAAGGATAATGAGTTGTAATGGGCTCCACCATTGTTAGTATGCAGACTGTGTCCCGACGAGTGATTGGTTTTGCCGGGAGCAGGTCTTAACACGTCGCACCGGTCCAGCCACACTAACCGTTCTCTAACCTTACGATTACACGCGCGTTTTATATTCATGTGCTTGTCATCCATGTCACATGCGATACAGAAATGAAGCCCAGGATTGACAGATCCATGTTTTATAAGCCTGAAATTTCCTCTGCTGTGAAAGTCACATGTGAGAAATTAAACCGAGTCAATAATCTCTCCTTCTTCAGCTAATCGTGTGTGTTTGCTGCCTCCTACAGGCCACTGTAACAACATCCACTGCCTGGCCAAAGCAATCAACCAGATCGCTGCTGCTCTCTTCACCATCCACAAGGGAAGCATAGAGGACCGCCTCAAAGAGTTCCTGGCTGTAAGACACTGCATTTCTGTTACTCTTAGAGAACTTTACATTATAACTGGGGTTTCTCTAGTGTAGCACTGCGCTGTGATGGCAGCTCTTTAGGGCATCATGTCTGCATTCTGACGTAGAAGATACGCAGAATAATTAGATTCATTTAAACTTATAGGGGGATATACAATCTCTCATCATAATGTCAACATCAAACACGCAATGTAACAAATTAAAGGAAAAACCTACAACTGAGGTATCCGGTGACTATTATATGGCTTGGAGCCGTTATTCGGGTCCCCTTTCGAAGTTATCCTGATCAGCTCTGTCCTTTGATGAAACCTTTTTATCCTAAAGGGAATGGTCTCTTTGAGGATGACAGTGTCCCAAACCTTGGGTCATGGACTCGCTGAATGGTTTGATGTGTATGAAAATTATGTGATGTAAGCAATGACCTTCATAGTCTTTAGATCTGAGTCCAGCTGAACATCTATGTGAGCTTTTTGGTCGTCACCCTTATCAAAATACCAGGTATCTTTCAGACAAATGAGTTTCATCCCTCGAGTTACAGCAGCTTACAGAATCTATTTCAAGGAGAACTGAAGGGCTTATGGAAGGAAACTGTTATCCCTAGAAGACTTTGTATTGTGGCTCATTATTACCAACAGTCTGTGTTATAAGAAGTACAGAGTAGACAAGCAGTCATGAAGTGCTTACATGTCTTTGAAGCTCCAGTAATTATGCAGTTAAGTCAGATTTTCTTTGATAAATTTGGAAATGGTGTGTAATTTCCCAATTTTTGTCAAGAAATTCTAAAGTTTAGTTAAAACTGATACGAAAACAAAACCGAAGCTTGACTTGAGAGACTCTTAACATCAGTCTGTAACATGTTTCTGTGTAGCTGGCCTCATCCAGCCTGCTGAAGATCGGTCAGGAAACGGACAAGATGACGACACGTAACAGAGAATCTGTCTACCTGCTGCTGGACATGGTAAGAAAACTACGTACAGGAGACTTTATCTGTCGACACTTGTTCCTCTTTTAAAAGTAAAACATCCTAAAAAGCAACTATCAAAGCTATATCAGGATGTGAAAAAAAAATGGATTCAAGTTGAAGTGCAGAACTATTTTTAACATTCAAGTTTACTTCTGAGTATTACCGTATATTTCCAATCGTCTAAGAGTTGTTCTGCATTTCGTTTCTGCTTCAGATTGTGCAGGAGTCTCCCTTCCTCACCATGGACCTGCTGGAGTCCTGTTTCCCTTACGTCCTGTTGCGAAACGCCTACCACGCCGTCTACAAACAGAGCATCAGCGCTAATGCATAGACACACACAGACACTAACCACACAAAGGCATACCTTATAGTCTGCTATTGAATGGGGGTACAGACAAAACAAATACACACTACCAGAGTACACTAAATCCAAACTAAACACACTAATCTATGCCTACAAAGCCTCAGCGTGTTCGGACAAAAAAGCAACACTGTCGGCATTTAACACTAAACGCGTAGCATTGAAAACAAATCCACTCAAAATATAAGAAGAGCGTATGAAACACAAGTGCTCAAATTAAAAAGAGGAGGGAAAAAACACAACATATGAACAGAAACACGAGCTGGATGAAGTTGGGGGATCAGTGTCTTTATTTTAATCGTACCGTTTCCATGATGTTGCCAGGGACCACGACCATAGCAACACAAAAAATACATAATGTTTGGTTGGTATAAAGAACAAAAGTATAAATATATAGTATATATATATAGTTGACACTAAAATATTTTTTTTCTCCTTTGTTTTTTTTAGTTTTTTTAATTTTGCAATGAAAGTTTTGAGAACTTTAGTGGCCAGCTGATAACTACTATGTGGTGATGGATTTTTGGATGCTTACTTTGAGAATGCAAATGATTCTGATGTTTTTGTGGGGTTTATTATTATTCTTATTATATTTCTTTTATGGATGCGGGGTGAGGATTCCTGTGTTGATACTGAAAGACATGTTGCTCGTTAATCTGAGTTTACACACGCGTACAGATACACAATCCTGAGCAGATCTACGGTTCCAAACACTAATCTTCGACCATTTCCTAGCAAACAAACACACACACACACACACACACACACATATTCAGACGGACACACACTTGTATAACATGGTGATGTTTTCTTTCTTTTTTTTCTAGCTAGTCGTAACATGAACATTTTGTGGGTAAAGATATAATATCTGTATTCTACTTTGATGTGAAGCTGTCTGTTTTTAATGTTTATGTTTTGTTATTTTTATGACGACGACAATGACGATTTGCCAAATGTGTTGACACTAAAAAAAAGAAAAGTGTGTATCAGGGCTTGGAAGGATTGGAGTGTTGACAAGTGGTGAGAAATGCCGGTTTTTTTGGGCGTTTTCAGTGTTTGACGCCAGCTCTGCGGCAGCTCTGTTAAACTCTTACAGTGGGATCAAGCAAAAGAAAACACTTGCAAGTATTCCCCTCAGCTCCCCTGACTGACGCTGCAGTAGGTGCTACATGTTGTCTGCGGTAGAGTAAAACTACAAAATAACCCCTAATCAGAACGAGTCCACTCGTGGCTCCTGGAAAGGAGCTTCGTTGTTCTTTTGAAGCCCTACTGAAGCAGCTGGGGGAAGCACGCCTTACTCAAAGGCACCTTAGCAGCAGCTGATGATAGCTGACCATCTATAGTCCAGTTATATAACTGTTTAACTTTAATACTAAGGTCATTTTAACCACCTAACACTAATAAAAAAACATAAGATGAACTGGAGCTGCAATAAGAATAAAAAACAATTATTATTCACCCTCAGTGCCGCTTTCACTGGATTTGCAAATTCTGGTCGAAGGGGCATCCACCAATGACTCTTACATATTTGCGACGGTTGTGTGGGACCTTAAAGGACAGATGGACAACTTTTACAAAGTGCAGTCTGATTTTTATTTTCTTCCTCAATCAGAGCACAGCAGGGGCTACGTAATGAGACACAAACCTTACTCTCCTTAAGTTAGCCCTTTGCTAGTGTAATACTAACCCCAGGGCTCTGTCTGAAGGTTCATTCTGCATACTACTCATGACTTTTAACCACTGCTGGAGTTATTCTGCAAGTGGCTGCAAAGTGAAGTCATATTTACAGAACGTAGCAGGAACACAGAAAAAAAAATGTTCAAAAAGGTGTTTCTTCTGTGGCGAGTCAGTAGTTTGCATTATGAGCTTGTAAGGACAGCTCCGTGGACACATTCTGCCATTTGATGTGGAATGGTTGCTGTTTTACTTTATAACTTCTTTTTTTTTCTTCTCTTTTTTTTTGTGTTTCTGATTCCAACTTGTAACTTAAAATGACATGAATAAAATAAACTTTAGGGCTGTGTCAGACCTGAACTCTGAGTGTGTGCCACTACCTGCGATGAATGAGGTAAAAACCAGTAAGTATGAACACACAAGGGTAATTCACAGTCAGGTGACAAGTTAGACTTTACGCAGCAGGTAACCAATCTACTCAGGACTCCTGCAATGATCTACAAGTAAACAACTGTTAAAAAAAAATCAATAATAAGATGTTGCTTTTTGTTACTTCATGTTATTTTATTCAATTATTCAAGATTTTATGGCATTCCTAACAAAACTACTTTGGTAGCCTTGCTGTGTCATAGAAAAGCCACCAGGAGGCATCCAAGATGAAGACAAAAAGTATACAGTAAATTCCTGGTGGCTGAGGGTGTAGCATATATGTCGTCAAATTTGACAAGTTATTGCAGTTATTTATAAGTGCCGGTGATGCCGATCATGTACGCAGAAGAAGAAAAGCATATGGTAATGAAAAAACATAACTCATCTTCAAAGTAATCCATTATAATAATACGTGGTACATTTAGTAATTCCTCATCAAATCCAGTTTATTTGAAGAAAAACAAAAGTAGATGTAGACAAATGTATCATGATGCAGAATTGCAGCAAATTAAAGTGGCAGTTTCCAGTGCTTGGATGCAGATTTTTGAAACCATTCAGTGAGTAAAATGATGAAAAGCTATAATAAGTGATTTGATTCCTGCAGCAACAAACTGCAGGAATCAAATCTCAAGAACACTTTTAAAATTAAATGCAACACAGAACTTTTACATGGTGTGCAGTTCAATAAGACACAAAAAGAAGGGGGAGGGACAATGACCTTTGCACCTGAGTGTAGCCAGTAATATTTGTGCTTTTCCAGTTAGATGGCAGAATGTTTGAGGAATGTCTTATAAACCTTTAGGGTCAACCCGACAATCAATGCAACCTTCGATCAAAATACTGCAATATTTATTGCAGTATTTTGTGTGTTTAAGATATGCTTTGCCTACAAGCTGCAATCTCACGGTGGACATTTTGAAAACTTCTGGTGGGAAATGTATGCAAATTAAAAATAATACATGTATAAATACATATTTGAAAATCCTCCTAATCACGTAGAAGAGAAGTTGGATGATAACATTTTTGCTATATTTTCATTTATCCTATATTTTTGAAATTTGCCAACTGTGTATTAGATCCCATGTTATATCTAGTTGCTATCCATTGTAGTTAATGTAATCTAGGTAGAATTAAATGTACCTAGATTAATTTCCTCCTTGATATTTAAAAACTTTAAAATGATATAAAATGTATAAACAAACAATTGTATAAACAATTTTCCTTCATATATTAAGACAAGCTTGAGATGATAATGTTTCGTTTCCCACCAGAAGCATTTAAAAATCTGGGGCAGTTTAAGGTTCTTTTTTTAATCACTTCTGTTTAAGGAAAAAACATATTTCTGCCCTTATTTATGAACTAAATCTGAGCTCATTTTAATTGTTATGTACTTGGGTGTTAGTTGTGGTCAGGTGACTGTCAGCTGGGCTGTTCCCCTTTTGTTTAAAGTGAAGGAGATGCTGGTTGAACACGTTTCTTTACCTACTGTGATTAAAACCTTAACTGAGCTTTCTATAACCTCCACACAGGTCAGCTTTCCCAACAAGCCCGGACATGCACAGTAGGTGCTTGACTTGGATGGAGATGGATGTTTGAATCCGTCTTGGGGTTTGTCCAGAATATCCACAAATAAATTTGGCCGCCTGTTCAGTGCTGAGGTTTCTCTGCTGGACTAGTCGTCCTGAGCGCTGCCTTCCTCCTCTTCCTCTGGCACAGAGCTTTCCAGCTTACCTGCACAGACACACGCGACAAATGTACCAAAGTCTGCTGAGTGAATTTCAGTTTCTACTGTATTCGAATGATTCTCATACACCTTGAAGGTGTATGCATTTGATTACCTATGCAATGAAAAGAAACCATTACATGATCATAATATTGTCATATAATTAACTTGAGTGTAGCACTTCAATCTTTTGAAAAGCTTTCTGTCGTGTTGTCAAAACACTAGAGAAGCTCGTGTTTTGACAAAACAAGAGAAGCTTTATATATTAAATACTTAATGAACGACAGCTTTACAATGTTATTGTTATAAAGTCGATGTCTTTGGCTTCTGACTACTGAAATACATTCATGTTCAGTAGCACAAACGACTCAGAAACATATTTAGAAATGGTAAATGGCCTATATTTGTATAGCACTTTACTAGTCCCTAAGGACCCCAAAGCGCTTTACACATCCAGTCATCCACCCATTCACACACACTGGTGATGACAGCTACATTGTAGCCACAGCCACCCTGGGGCGCACTGACAGAGGCGAGGCTGCCGGACACTGGCGCCACCAGGCACTCTGACCACCACCAGTAGGCAACGGGTGAAGTGTCTTGCCCAAGGAGACAACGACCGAGACTGTCCAACCCGGGGCTCGAACCGGCAACCTTCCGATTACAAGGCGAACTCCCAACTCTTGAGCCACGATCTCCCTTAGTGGATCAAAAAGGCAAAGATGTCCAAGTATTTTCTGTTTAAACTATTTTTTCATGCCTGTTATGCAGTTATTCCTCAGCCCTGTAAGCTCCCACCCGACTCCTCCATGAGCTACACGAGTACAAGAGTTTAGGTTTGATGGGCAGCATCCAACTTTTAGTTTTCTAGCAGTTAGAAGTTATTAAAGGAGAACACTGTACTACACTGGAAAATGAGAGGTAAACATCCAAACACAACTACAGCCTTATCGTATCAGACGGTAAATGCAGCAAGAACTTTTAGTGTTGTTTTCTTCCCCCCTATAAGGATAATTCTGTTTGATGTGTGCTCATACGTGTAGCTTCTTTACAATCTTTACTCATTGTCAACAGTGTCAGCATCATGGACGTGTGAAGCGAGCCTTTAATTGTGAGATTAGAAACTGAAATCAGAGTTAGAGCTCAGTCAGACTTTTATGTTTATTTCTTAGCATTTTTACTCTTCTCTCATTTTAAAATATTTTTTTCTCAAATCAATAGAATAATAACATAAATTAATTCTTGTTTGAGTCTTATCAAGGCAGTGGTTTAAATGACACTGAGCCAGCTGTAAGGTCACATGTCTGACATCAGCTCAACTTTTGAACTGTAAATCAACCAAGATAAACTTTGAGAAAAGCTGATGGTTATTCAGAGTTGAAATGTTTGCCCAGAACAGGAAGAGACCTCTGGCAGAATCAGGAGGGGCAGCTGTCAGCTGCAGCTGGAGGGTGAGGAGACGGAGCTGAAAAGAGAAGCACGGCGAGATGACCAAACCCAAACTACAGGTGAGAGCAGGAAAGGTAATGACACTGCAATTATGGCTTATAATGAAACACCCTGCTGTCCACGCAGAATCTGAAATAGTTATTTGTGTTCATGGACATGAATTGTCAACACAAATTTGTAGATAATGTGTTGGGTTTCAGTAGTAATCAGAAACATCTGTGACACATACTTTTTCTAGATAAAGCTTTGCAACAGTAACCAAGAAACCAGGTTTTAAAAACGTGACAGACACTGTGGTCAGTGCCTCCAAAAAAGTCAGTACATTAAAAAAAAAAAAAAAAAAGGTCTTACAATGATACAAAAATCTGCTTGTAAACTCCTCCTACATGATCTGGCGCACAGGTACATCTTCCACCCCATATGATGACATCATCATGCTTCCCAAAATTACACATTTGTAGCTCGTGCTCCTATAACACCTTGTAAAAGCATATTATGATTTTAATTGCATGACTGTAACATGCACTTATATCAACAAGCCTTTTATATACACAGTATATCGTGACGTTAACTATTTGACTACTTCACAATCCGCCTAGCAACCACCTAACGATGGACTGTGTATTAATAACACAAATGAAGTGTGAAAATCTGAGATGTGTGTGCCACATTGGGCTGCTTTTGTGAGAGTGAAGTGATTTGTTCCACCATCAACCTTTCCAAACACCAAATGGGAATTCTTAGATTTTTAAAAGTGGAAAATATGAATTTTGCCATTATGTCCATGAATAAGAAGTGCAAGGAAAGAGTTAACCTGGTGAGATCACAGTAATTGATGAAGACCTCCTAATTCTCATTAACTGGAGGACAAAAAATAAAAATAATGAACACACAAAAGTATTTGGTAGCGCTTGCTGATACCGTACAGTTATCATAGTCCTCCTTAGTATTCCAAATACAGATTTGTTTATCCATCTGTTACTGTTACACCGTGTAAAGGCATCACTACTAATAATAATCATAACCATTGTCATAATGATATATCTGTACTTATAATACTGCATAATTCTTAATAGTGTGACATTATTATAAGATGCTAAGTATTTATATATAAAAAGTCCTTTATTTCTCTTGTTCTTTTTTCCATCCATGAGTCAAAATGTCAGGTTTTCTGGAAATTTTGACTTTCGAACTAAAACTCCTAACTCAGTTTTGCATTATGAAGGCAGTTTTAAGCTGCCTAACCTGAACTTTTGCCACTTTTGACAGGATGCAGTTTTAAGCAGGATTCAAAGATAAACCAGATAACGATGCATTTAACCACTTGTGATAGTAAAGCCACTTCTTCTCACAGCACATCCTGTCTGTGGATTGTTTTTATTTCCCCCCTCTCACGGCCTTGGGATTTAAAAACACCAGGACTCGTGCTGCATAAACCAAGCACTCCTTTACAACTCCACATGTTAATGCAGTCATGTGCAGATGCTGATCTCCAGATAGTCACGTCGCTGCAGATATAAATGCTTTAATCTCTTAATGGTTGTCTCAGTCTGCTCTGCTCTATCCCACATGGCTTCATATTTAAAGGAGAGACAATAAGACATCGTCAGACATTTTGTTTTTTGTTTTTTTGTTGAGGAAGGAAAAAAATGTGCTGTTGCTTAAAACCACACTCAACATGAAGCCAAACCCCAAATGCAAAAATGTTTCAGCCTAAACGTATGTTTCTTTAAACGGTCTTGAGAAAGTAGGACAAAGACGTGCTTGAATATAATCTTTATTTTTACAGCCAAAGTTTTTAAAGTTGGTACATCCAGCTAAAATCTTTTATGTGCATGTGTGTGCGCATGAAAGCGCGTGAGAGCTGCTACCAAATCAAATCATACTGCATATAGGTGTAGCATAAGAGTGAAGCAGAGTGTTAATAGGATGTGATGAACACCAGTGAGAAAGATGAAGGGGAAAGTCTGTTACTGAGAGACGAGGAGATGAAAGGCGGCTATCGGGAGACAGAGTCCGGACTGGACACTTCCTTTTTGTGGTCACATGACAAATCTGAGAAATGGGAAGAGAAGAGGAAGGATGGAAGAAGGCACAAGAGTGGAATATCATGCAAAGCCACAGGAAGATAAGAGAGGGAGACACAGGAGTTGTGCTGTTAGTAGTCTCTTCTCAACAAATTTCAAATCACAGACTGTTAGTATGGAAATGTGAGCATACAGTGAAGGTTAGAGGATGTGCATCAGTGATTATTTTAGAGAAATAGCAGATTTTGGACACTCAGGATTTGAGTAAAAGCAGCAGCTGTTTACAGTCGCAGTTCTTCCTTTCTAATAGACTAGCTAAGAAAAATATCTGCTTCTTTAGCTGCTCGATGTTCAGCTTTCCTCACCTGCTCGTATCTGACTTTCTGTTTGCTGTGCGTTGCTGGGAGGTGGTTTTCTCAGGACTAGGCTGCGGTGGCTGATAAGAGCAGGCAGCTGAGAGACTAGAGCTTAATTTATAGTACTGCATTGAATCTTTGCTGTAGTGATCGATGTCGTTTGAATTTATACACTGGTGTGTCTGCATAACTCTGCTGTCAGAAGCAAAACTCCGCTAATAAATCCTGAACAACAGTTAATTTCATGGCTATACAGGAAGGAGAGAAGACTTAAAGCTGAGTGCAAACACAACTTTGAAATGTTTTTGCACTGGCAAAATGCGAGCTTGTTTATTATTTTAATGAGCAAACTCGATGCAACTACATCCCATTACAGTTTGTTTCATGGAAATATTGTCCTTGGGCTAATCAGTAAACTGTTTGCACTGCATCTATGCACTCATTATCGTCTATCCAAGGTTCAGTTTCAGTGTACTTTAGTGCACAGTACTGTAAATGTCTTTCTCCAACACTGTAATATTCCTCATAGTGGATCCTGTGGCCTTTCTGTTGGGACACGTAATCTCTCCAGCTATACCTGAGTCTTCTCTCCAAGGCAGGAGGCGCCAGTCTTATTAAAAAAAGGCACTTCAACAGTCTGCTTTCAGCATGAATCCCCCCCTTTTCTAACTATGCTGTCTGTGGCCCCTGGAGGATCTCCTGAGGATAATGGGTCATGCTTGCTCAGAAGATAATTACCCCCTTCAGCCTGACCTTGGAGAGGAGCTTGCTCACAAGTGTCTGACCAGGCCTGAATACATGGGTCCTAATTTAGAAAGGAAAATAACATGGATCTGCTGGCCTGTAGGCCCATACCTATTATTATATTCAATGCAGTACTATAAATGACACTGATATAGTTTCTGCGTATGCAAGCATAGCTAGATCTGCACGGGTTCAAGTGACACAACTTTCTTCACCGGTGTTGGCCAAATGTTTGTGCTGTTTAATATCCCTACACCTGAAGGTACAAAAGTCATAACAAACAATTACTTTGTAGTGAAGTGAGCGTTAAAAACAGTGGAAAGTGTTCAGGTTAGCAATTTAAATAGCATCATCACTGATGGGCTATTTAATGTTAGGTCTTTTAGAGGACTGCACAAGCATGTCTGCACTGGCTGTTTCCATATAGTCCAAAAGGTAATACCGTGCATCAATGCAAATATAATTTTGTTTCTTGTTATTTTATTTTATGACACTTTATCTGCAGTACTTGCATGCAACTTAATCTGGCTTTTGCTGCTGGCAACTTCACAATATCATAATTTAGTCTTGAAATGAACGTGTGTGTGTGTGTGTGTGTGTGTGTGTGTGTGTGTGTGTGTGTGTGTGTGTGTGTGTGTGTGTGTGTGTGTGTAAGGCCAACTGTTTACTCCAAAAAGTCAGATTATGGTATGAGAACTGTGTTTTGGGTTTCAATTTTCCTCTGCCAACATTTAGTTGGCATGGAAGTCACTAAACTAGCTGACCTTGAAGTCAAAGTAAGTCATTATTGTGTAACAACTAGACAAAAGTGATTGGTTTGGGGGTTTTTTGGAGTACACTGCTGACCAGTTGGTGTTATGTATGCCCAGCTAAAAATATTTTACCCCCTGAACTGTTGCTCTCTGCCATTCCTCTCTCTTGATTGGCTAACAGCAGACTCGCCTCATTCCCATTGGCTTCCTCTGGCCCATTGTGATTACCCCACATTGCAGCGGTAACATAGAGCTCTGCTGTGACTGGGCTGAGCTCGCTGTCTGTCTCACAGAGCCCTGCCCCCAGAAGGTGTTGCTCCACCCCCAGCTGAAGCTCTGAGGAGAGAAGAGCACCTCTAGTGGAGATACACTTCAACTACAGGCACATCACTTTAGCGCAGGAACGGCTCAAGATAGCAAACGTAAAAAGGAATTTGTAGAATGAAAATGAAAGGGACCAAATTAGAAGACCAAAAAGTTAAACTGAAGGAGAGCAAAACAGATTGGGCTTCTAGTAACATCAGAGTTAAACCAGAGGAATATGTATCACTTGTAGAAGAAGTCTGTGAAGGTTCTCAGTCATCCAGTTGAATGTAGTCTAAGGAGCTTGGAAACAAAAGCATCTGGACCTTTTTAGGTTTCTTGAAGATCATCCGAGAAGCTTCTTTAGTTCTAAAAGCAATTGGTAGAGACATCTCTAAAGGACTGATTGTGACCCACACCCATTTTCACACCTTGGCTCAATAGGGGGTCCATGACCCTCCTGGGAACATTCACATAGGTCTTCAAATCTGGGACTCTCCACCAATTGCTCTCAGATTTGAAGAAGCTTCTCGGGTGAGAGGTAAAAAGTCTTCAAGAAACCTAAAAAAATCCATACGCTTTTTCTTTTCAAGCTCCTTAAACTATCACTTGTAGATTTTTTGCAGTTGCTGATATACTGTAAAAGTTTAGGCTGTTAAGGAAGAACTTTTGTATTTTATAAGTTTGTCAAATATAATACTGAATCACACACAGATCAAGGTTAATATAGTTGGAACTAAACTTAAAAACTTAAAAGTGTATTAATAATAATTGTTTATTGTTTGAATTAAAGGTTTTTGTTTTGTCAACAGTGTGTGCCTGATGAGGCTTTAATGAAATATAATATTTTTAAAAAAAAAGTACGACAGTGAGAGAAAACATATTAAACACCGCGCTGGGACAGTAGATTTATAAATAAAAAAAATTTCCTTATCCAACAAAATGTAAATGCTTGCTATGGATTTAGGGCATAGGCAGTTACTCAAGAGACTATTAGCCACACACACACACACACACACACACACACACACACACACACACACACACACACACACACACACACACACACTCCCTCTTTCACTTAGTCTTACATACACACTCACTCAGCTGGGATCAATAAAAGAAAAGCTTTTACAGTCTCCACTTCCCGGAATCAAGTCAGTGCTGCACTCTCTGCCCAGACGTATATGTGCTGCGTTCTTTTTCTTTCCTCTTTATAATTTCCCCCCTAAAACACACACCTTTTTCTGCGTACTCCTAAAGCAGAGTTGTCCGTGCTCCCCGGATATAAAAAAATCACCAGTGTGTTTTTTTCCCCCTCTTTTTTCTCAATCAGCCTCTCCTGTTCTGCAGCAGTTGCATCACTTCCTCTGATTCCTGCTTTCCATGTGGAATCTCTATAATAGTTTCATCAATTATTCAGCTCCAGCGACGATAACAAAATGACAAAAACTGCTACAGGAAAGTCATGCTAAAAGACATCAGACGGGTGCTTTTTGCATTGTTTTGCTGGCGACAGCTGAGACGCTGCCTGAGTTGACAAATGAATCTTCAAACAATTAAGTCCCTGCAAATCTGTGTTTCTGATCAAAGTATTCATCAGACCATTATTCACAGCCGATTATGAAGCGGCAGGAATGAATGGGCACCTCACAATCTGAGGCCATGGTTCTCAGTTGGAAAAGGGTGGAGTGAAATGGTAAATGGCCTGTATTTGTATAACGCTTTACAGATCCAGTCATCCACACACACTGGTGATGGCAGCTACATTGTAGCCACAGCCACCCTGGGGCGCACTGACAGAGCCGAGGCTGCCGGACACTGGCGCCACCAGGCCCTCTGACCACCACCAGTAGGCAACGGGTGAAGTGTCTTGCCCAAGGAGACAACGACCGAGACTGTCCAAGCCGGGGCTTGAACTGGCAACCTTCCGATTACAAGGCGAACTCCCAACTCTTGAGCCACGATCGCCCAGAGTGGGACAAGTTGCTGCCCTAAGTAGACGAGTTTAGGTCGTATCTCTGAGTCCTGTTCATGAGTGAGGAGAGAGCAGAGTGAGGAGCTGATGGAGGGATTATTATTAGGCCTAGAGTACAGCATTTCTATGAACTATATTTGACATAAGTGGTTATTAATCCATCCATACTTTAAAGAGGACCTCTTCTGCTCAGTTCCACCTTCATAATTTTGTAATCTTGGACTCTAGAATTCCATGATTAACAGTTCAGAATCATTTTTATTCATGTTATGCTGGGGCCCTTACTTCATCGTCTTCTGTCTGAACCAGGTTCTTTTGCCTTTCTTTGCTTTTAAAGCCACCCTTCCTCTAGATTTTGTCATTGGCTTCTCCTCATAAGTAGAAGTTTGAACGCCCAGAGCCGTGTCCATCTTCCTGAGGACATGTGCTCTCATCCCGAACCAAGACTAGAAAAAGCTGTCTGAAAATGAGCCTACAGAGGATTCTTCTTTTTTAAAAAACATTTGCCTGATTCCCTTTAATATAAACACCCACCGCTGTGGTAGGATATATATGTGAGCGATAATAAAGGAAAAAAGACGAGCCATTAGAAGTAACCCTGACTATCTTCTCTCTGTCACGCTGCCAGCTGGAAATCAGATCACAGGCTGGGAAAAACAGGGCCAGAGGCTAAAGAACAAACAAGGCTAAAACTCAGACTAAAGAAAGGAAATCTTAAGAACAACAAATATGTGAAGCAAAACAAGCAGAGCTTCCATCCTAAAGGCAGAACATACAGATACCACAAAACTTAAGAGAGGAGGGAAGAGACTAGTGTGTACACAGCTGCAAGCAATGACACTGCAGACATTAGAGGGTATCGTATCAAAATTTTGTAGAAAAAAAAATCAATAGACTGAACGAAAATACACGCATAAGGACAAGTTTGTAGCTTTTATTCTGACTATAAATCATGTGTTAGTTATTGAATATTGCTGGTTGGATAACATTTTCTAACAACATGCGGATTGTCGGCTCGGTCTCCCTCAAATCAGACTGATTTTGATGATGCCAAAGAGATACAATAAAGAGTCTGTTGCTAATTATCCAAAACTTTAAGCTCGTCTGAGTCAAAGATGTGTAATTGATTTATAAAAAAAAACATCAACAGTAGATGCTTTTATTTCTGTTTCTGTGCCTTTTCATAGACTACAAAGACAAACGCTGTCGCAGCTCCTTAAACATGTAGAATCTTTGCTTTTCTATCAGTGATGCTACATGTCTTTCATTATTGTTTTAATGCACATTTTGGTGTCTTTGTTGTTTCTGGTGCATCTCGTTGGTGTTTTAATTATAGGAAAAATGTGGCTTTTAAAACAATAGATAACATTTGGGCTTGTGATGCACCACATAAATCCTCATAATCCTCTCCTCGAGGGAAAACTGAGCTTTTATGCTTTTTATAGACATTGTACACATTTGGGTTTTTTTTTTTGTTGTTGTTGTTTTTTTTAATTAAATGGAGACGAGGCTGGAACCAGCTGTGCATTTACCTTTCATGGAGGGTGGGGCATAGGTGCTCTGCTTCCTCTGAGAGGACTCTGAAGCCTGCAGAGCAAAAGAAAAGAAAATCATCTTTGTGACAAAAGTTCAAAATGAAAATTCTCCTCTAACCGTCAAATGACTGAGTGGAGTCCAAACATATCTATTTATCTGCTGTTGTGAATCTTTAATCATAAAAATCTTCCAATAATTGTTTTTCATTCAATAATCAATACATTATTTTTTGCAGTGAACCATGGCTAACAGTCAAATGGTTTGAAACATGAATATGTTTTTAAAAGGATGAAAAAAACACTTCATTATAATGGGTGGTTGCCTCCAGTTCATCTACACTATGATGTTAAAGTGATAGTTGGATACAGTAATACAAAATCAAAATTTGATTTTTTTTCTAGATTTATTAAAGATTGTCTAATTTTTATAGTTAGTATTTTTAAATTCCTTTTTTCATAAAATGACTGAAAACCTTAAAGATATTTTGCATTTCTGTCATAGATGAGACTGATTACAGTCATGTGAAAAAGAAATGTAACTAAAAGGTTGTTTTGCAGTACTTTATCAGTCGCTAACATCGTGGAGGTCTTTTTTTTTTTTTTTTTTTTTAATTTGCTTATACAGAGAAGATTATTATTTCCATCTGACAAATGTTTACCTGTTGCTGAGTTTCTCTTTTCCCTGTATCTGTGTGCATTTACAACTATATATACAAACCTGTGAGTCTCCACTGGCATTGTTCTGATCTCCAACATCTGCAGGAGAGATAAAACAACAGAAATTGAGCTTTATCCTTAAATCCATTTGCCATAACCTCACCTCTTTCTTTTGATTCTTTGCTTTCTTATTATCAGGTTTCCAGCTCAGTAGTGTGAATGCTGGCATTAAGAGTTCTCATGGGGGGCGGGGTCTGCCAGCTAGTTCACACCACATGGGTAATGGGTAGCGGGTTTTTAGTAATTTGGCTTCCTCTGTGGCCTGAAGCCATGCTGTGATCCACTTCAAAAACAGCACAGCTGCAGTTTGTACGCTTCCCAGTGCAACATGTACTGGTGCTGGTCGTGTTAATCAGTATTGATCGCCCATACAGGCATGGAGGGATTATGAGAGAACAGGCCCCTGGTCATGTAAAAAGCCCCTCACCAGTATGCATGCAGTAACAATACACCCACACGGGAGGAGGTGCAAAACAATTCAGTTTTGAGTCTCTGTGGTTGTTTCTTCACCATCTGCTCGGATCTTTTTCTATTATTTCTGCACCTACTTTTGGCTGTCAGATTTTTACTGTGGTCAAAACATGTCATTGCTATCTATAGAAGATTTTGTCTGTAGAGAAATGAATTAGTTATTTTATTTCATTCTTTATTTTTGGCAAACACATAAAACCTAAATCACAAATTAACAAAAAGAACAGTTACCGTTATGATATTATTGATGAGTTGAAATATCAATATAGTATAAATACATTTTTAAGCATAATTTTTATTTGTCAATAATGGGATCTGTATTTTTTTTATTGCTTTACATCTGTTTCTGTTGTGCATCTTGTTTTGCTTGATTTGCATCTCTTGGCAGTTTTTCATGTTATTCTTCCAACTTTTCTGCTTTTTGTATTTCTGTGTCTGCTATAATTTAACAGCCTTAATCCCACTCAAAGCACCAAAAGCTTTTAGTGCCAGGAACCTGTTACAAGAAGCTAAAGGGTTCCTATTCTGCTGTTTGCCTGTGTTTCCACTGCACTCGTAAAGCCTGAAAAGGTTTATTCGGCTAAAATAGTAATGACTCTTTCTACATGTGTGTTGCATCTCAGCTGACTCCATCTCTGTCCTCAGTCTGTGTCAGGGCTGCAGGTCTGTGCAATTTAGAAAATAACATTTTATTTCTCCGGGTGGCCACCACTGCTTACTCGTCCTCGTGCTCATTGAAACCACAGACTGTATACAAAAGATGGATGTAGTATCCAGATCTTAAATTATGGCCTGACTGTTACGATGGCCACTGTGACAGATTTGGTATAAACACAGAAAGTGCAAAAGTAGCTTCTGGATTGCAGCGCTTTTAACCTGCATCCCTATTAATGACCAGTAGGGGGCGATTTCTCTGTTTGCAAAAACAAGACTGGCTGTATAAAAGTTTGTGAGAAAACACAGTAGAGCTGCAATCGCCACTCCTAAAGTTCCTAAATTTTTATAAAATATTAGTGACTCTTCTGAAACTTGTGGGTTAAATAATTCACTGTAAAATAATAACACTCTGAATGCATCAGGAGTAACTCAGGGTCGGGTGCCTTGCGTAAGAACACTTTGGCTTGCAGACCGCAGCCACAGTAATGTTTTGGGTTTTTTTTTTTAACTTAATGTGAAACATATCTGCCATCATTTCAAAGAGTGGAAAAATATTGAAACTAATTAGCAAATTTAGAACATTGGGTCTGCAGTTCCTGTCCCAGTGACCTTATTTGAAAGCATGTGGTTGCTTCTTGCTTTCACAGCTGCCAGCTGCTTCTCCTCCTACAGACCGTCGGGTGAACTGACTGAAAATTAGGAAGAACTACAAATTTAAAGTGGTTTTAGGTCATAATTGGTTAATGGAAATGGTGAGATTAAAAAGAATATTCATGTTTATACCACAGACGATAAAACATTTAGATTTATGTGCAGCCTCTCTCAAGACTCTCACTGTTGTGTTTTGAGTGTCATTTGCTAGATAAAGAGGAAGGAGTGAAAAATAACCAAGGTTTAAAAATGAAAACAGTCCTTTCTTTAACTAAGACTTGAAAATCATGAGCTTTAGATTCTTTTTGTGCATAGCATAGCCAATCATGCACAGAAAGATCGAGATGATTTGTGGCTGCCCTCTGCTGAGAATATTTCTCTCTGTGTGTTGAAGATACTGAAGTTGTTTCTGTCTGTCTCGCTCTCTGGCTTTTTTTTTCCCTTTTAAGCAACATTTTTGGGATTTTTCTTTCTTTAGAAATGGACAAAATGGCAGCTTAAAACCAAATCGGGCGCCTGCAGAGCTCAGTGCAGTTGTAATGGGACCAGCCTCAGAGCTGAGCTCACAGAATGGAATCAGCGTGATTATTCAATCAGTCGGTTCCCGTGTAGAGGGATTTATAACAGCTTAGAGCACAAACACACACTCTGCAGGCATCCATCAGCCCGCTCTAAACACTCAGATCACTTACCAAAAGTAATCTAATAAAGGTTCCATTACAGCTGCTGCTTTTCAGCAGCCCGTCTCCCACTCTACCTCTCACCCTTTCTCATTTCCTCTTTCCCTGTCTCACCTGTGCCAGGTTGTCTGTAGATCTGCAGAGTGGCAGGAGTTGGTCTTCTGCGGCGGATCTGAGGTAAACACACACACATTTTCATCATTAACCCTTGAAATCATTCGTTGGCTTTGGGAACACTAACTTCAGTCCATTGTCCAAATAAACCTTTATGAAAAATACCAGCTGGAACAAACTGTCCCGACTATCGCAGTGTAAAGAAACACAACGCTGTGCATCTGTGTAAATGTAACAGTGTACTCTTATTAGCAGGGTGAGGTTTATGGGTTTATGATCCCCAGTGCATATTAAAAATACAGTCTGCTACTTAAACTTTTATTACTTGATTCAAGGTTTAAAAGCACATCTTTCCCACAAACCACGCTGTGATAAAGTAACTAACTAAAGTAAACTAACAACTGCCTGACTTAATATTTATTTTTCTACCTCATTCTTTGGAAGAGTGTAATATTGAGGACATTTCAAATCCAAATTTCTAATTTTTAAATGCAACTCGTAGTCTATATTCCCAAAGATTTAATGCGCAGACACTTTGGCAACAGTCCCTAACCCTTGCAGTGCATGTTTTCTGGGTTTTCCTGGCTCAGAACCAGCCTGTGGGTGTACAACTGCACATTGAAGTAAACACTATACAGTAAGGGCATTCAGTCTATAATCATATATGACTAAAAAGATCACTTGACCCTTACTGGAAGGTGGCTTTTCAGGAAAAGAAAAAAATGATAGCCAGTAGTAAAAAATGCACACTGTCGTTCATTGTTTATTTGACAGGGAGAGGTTGGTGCGATGGTATCTCTTAAAACCATCTGTGAAATTTATCTGTGATTTGTGGGAATGCTGACACTTTCTGAGGCAGTCACTCCCCCAACATTAGATGCAGGGGGCCCTAATCAGTCACTGTTCATCACCAACTTCCTCAAACAGTCCATAAAGATGTCAGGAAAAAGCAAAGAGCAGCAACTCCCTGATATATGACGGTTAAGCTTGTTTGTAAAAGCAGCTTATGCTTCTTCCTCTTAGAGCCACTCAGGATCAGCTAAAGAAAAAATGTGCCTCTGCCAGGCTTCTCCACATTTGAGGAAACGGTCAGTTAGTAAGAATTATCCCATTTTACCATGAATGCCTTTGAACCAAAGTAACCTAGAAGAAAAGGTGAGCAAGATTTCTTGGGATTTCCGTCATCAGCTACTTGTAAAACAAACAAGGAAAAGCATTTCTGATTCCTGGAAGAGATGGGAGTAAATACACTATGTAAAAGTTTATGGAAGTTACAGTAAATAAGTCACTGTTAAATTATTTAAATGGTATTTCAGTGTGTATTTTTTTCTGTAATTCTTCATATCATTTATTCAAAGTCACATAAATCTCCTGCACTTAAACGCCTGACCAACAGATGTGAAAACAAAGCACTTAAAAGTGTCACATGCACTGCAGCTCAAACACAGCGTACCCATTAAATACACATGCTGTCAGCCAGATACACAAACGGCCGTTTTCATAATGCCGACTTGCGCACATGCTCTGCACCCACACACCGAAAATTCCTGATAACACACGCAGGACATAAAAGCCCCATTCAGCTCTCACATGCATGAGCCAAACTCTTTGGCCCACACATGCTCGGATACACTCACATGTTCGGCAGCCTGTGGGTCAAGCTGTCCCTGCAGCGGAGGCACAGCGAACTGGATCTTCTTTGGACTGCTGGGCTCCATTATTACTGACTGAGAGATAGAAAGAAAGACAGAGGAGAGAGAGAGAGAGTGGATGTGTGTGTGTGTGTGTGTGTGTTTGTGTGTCAAGGAGGGAGGGAATAGAGAGGGAGTGTGGGAGTGGTCTCCTCTTGGCCGATGTGGTCCATTATCACTAATTGACAGATGTGATGAGCTAGAGAGAAAATGAGGGGGGAGCAGCCAAGACAGTGCAGTGTTTTCCGAAACAACATCTGATATTTACTGAAATAGTAAATTTACTCAATTATTTCCAATCTCATGATATTATTCTGTTCATAGAGTGCAGATGTGCCTGGCCTGATCTCACATGTTCACTTGAGCTGCTTCAATTTACAGCTTTCACTTCACCACTAGAAGCCACATTTAGCCCCAGATCAATGCTATTTGAGGTCTGTTACGCTTGAAAGTTATAAGAGTATGGCATTGATTTTATGATGGAAAAAGACCATGTGACCAAAGATGGCAACAACAGGCCTCCATCGTAACTTTTTCTCAATTTAGCAACATGAGTAGGAATCTGCAGCCGTGCTCTGCTTAGGCATGGTGGAGGAAAATACTAGCACTGAGGTTTTGCAGGTATATCATGGCCACCTTATTAGTTTAGAATGCTTGTATACAGGTAGATGACAACTTAAAGGGAAAGCCTGAAACCCTTGACCCCTGCAGGGAGGATATCTGGTGAATCTGTTATGCTACATTTGGTTTGGGTGCTCTAGAGTGAAGGTTTGCTGTAAATCGATGCAAAGCTGCTCTGAGGGATCACATTTATTCCATAATGAAATATTTTTGCCCTGATGGGAGTCGTCTCTTTCAGGATGACATCCATGGGAAACGAGGATGAGGATGAAAACGGTGTGAATCATCTGCCGTGACCTTCACAATCACCAGATCTCAGCCCAGCAGAACACCCGTGGGAGATTTTGGACCAATTTTATTTTAAACCATCACCGAAACACAAAACGACAAGCTGTGCTTTATGCCTCCACAGAATTGATGCCAAGCTGCACTGAAGCTGTTCTGGTGTTACATGTTTATTTTATAAAGCTGCTACAATAGTTATTCCGTTTATTTTGTCACCTGTCTGCATCTTTTCATTTAGAAACCAAGAAAAGAAAATCTTAATGAGATGCTAACGTTTTGCTGCATACAGAGTTTTGCCACCAATGAAAGATTTCATTAGTTTGTGTAATTTTTAAATGGTGAAATATAAGAGGAAAATGCACGAGTTTAAATAATACATTTAATGTGTGGTGAAGTTATAGTTTTGGTGTTTGATTATAGAAGCACGTATAAAATCATTTTGTATGTACTGAGGGAAGTTAAGAGTAAAAAAAAAAAGGAAGAACGGGAATGAAGAAAAGTCATCCTCCCCTTTGGTTCTCTGCAGATCTGCAGCATTTACATGTTCTACCCCCAACTCTGAAAAAACGCCATCCTTTACCATCAATGACATCAGTGCATGTTTGTGCGTGTGCTGGCAGCCATAGTGGAAACAGTGTGTCGCAGTGGAGACATCTGGAAACTTGGTGGCTACTGTAGGTGGAACAAACCACACAGGCATCATACAAAGAGCCTCTTGTTAGTTTTTTCATGCACTTGGAAACCGTCCAATGCTGTTCTGTGAAGGTGAGACAGAAAAGACTGTTGTGTTATCTGCAGCGTACAAGCACCTGCATTTTACCCTCGTAACAGTCGAGTTCCTCTGTGCGGGGCATGACGTGAGATCACGGGTAACATGTTCTACCAGAATTGCTGTGAGTACTTGAGAGGATAATGGAATACATTAAGGAAAAAGGAAAGAAATGAGAACATCTGACAGATCGCTAAGAGCCGATCTTATCTTGGTCTTTTTAGCCATTTAAGCAATGCAGTATCCATCAGTCAACTCGTTTTGGTCCAAAGTAAAAAAAACAACAAAATTTTAGATGATATTATCCACTGTAAAAATAATAATAATAAATATCCAAGATAGATGTAGAATAAAATAATCAAATATGCTAAAAACCCTCAGTCTCACTCTCACCCACAAAACACCATACACATTACAAAACCTTTGGTAACCACACCAACCCAAATAATGTATATATAGATAGATATAGAATAGCGGTAGGACTACATGCCTTTAGAGCCAGAGTCTTAAGTTCGAGTCCCAGTATATCCAGTAAGGGGCAGAAACAAGAAGGCATTGGTAGGCAAGAGATGAAAATAGGGTGCTCTTGAAATGGGTTGCAAATGTTGTCTATAGGCATCTTTCATACCCAACAGCCGCATTAATGACAAAAACTATTAGCAATAGTCTTCTTCTGACATTTGTAAGAAGGGACTGCTGTCACGACTGGACAAGGTACAACACAGGTTGGGGGGAGAGAGATATAATCACTCCCACCTGAGATGTTATTTATCAAGACTACCATAATAAACCCAACATAAAAATCAGAATAAAGGATAAAACAAATGTTGACTGATGCCGATGAAAGAAATTTCGTAAGAATGTGTTGTGGTGTATCTAGAAACTTTAGACCAGAAGGAGACACAGCGAGAAAATATTACTGGATCCAGGCATATCATTAATGCTCGATGTGTAAATGTCTTTAATAAAAATCTATACAGCATTCCAGGAGATGACACGAATTCTTCAGGGGTTGCTTCAGAGCGAGAGTCCAGCATTAAAATCTGCCAGATACAGAGGCACTGGCTTTGGTGAAATCTTGTGAATGCAGCTGAAAGTAGCAGAATTCTTCATGCAGGTCATCAGAATTCAGATTTACAGCTTCATCACGAACACTTTCACCTCAAGACAGAACAATTTATTACAAGCTGGTACTTTCTGAACCCTGGTGTTTGAAAAGGCCTCCCACCTACAACTGATAAAAAGTAACTCATTTCGTCGCCGTTTTGACAGATACTTTACTCAAGGACAGACTTCCCAAAATGACATTTAACTAAAACTGTAATATAAAAAAAAATACAAATTTGATGATCGAGCAGTCCTTATGTGACTCTCTCTTGTTTATAAGCCCCTCCTACTAGATGAGGTTTCCACGCAGGATTCAAACAAAACTGTCCTTTACGATTGCATGCATGTGATGTATGCAGGGGAGGTCCACTCTCCCAGACAGGATTATTGCATTATTGTTTACAATGACAAAACATTAATTTAATGCCTTATATTCACATTTCTTTATTGGTTTTTTCACATGCTTAAGGGCTGTATACAACACTGCAGGGCACTGTATTACCAGGGCAGCTGTGTACTGCTGTAATGACTCCAGTGTGTGTGAGGAAAGTACATACAGTAATAACACTGGCATGGTTGTGCAGTAAGTGTTTGCAGATGTGTGCAGGATGCATTTGGAGCCTGAAGAGGTGCATATAACATAGGAAACGTGTGCAGAGGTGGAGGTATATATTGACCCTGACGTACGAGAGGAGGAATATAGTCAGGCTGAAGATGTGGTGGCTGCCGCGGGCATGGGAATGGTACAGAGGGAGGGATATTGTCTCTTCTTCCTAAGGTTCCCCCTCTCTCTGGTCGGCAGATGGTGTAGGTGGTGTCATTCTTGTGTTTTTGGGGCAGCACCTGGAGGTGAAGGGTGGAGGTGACTTGGCGAGGGTGGGGCAGGAGACTGACAGACTTGGTTAGCCGAGGTCTTTTGAGCATCCCCTTCATCCTTCCCTTATCCTCTGGAGTCTCAGATGTCTCCGCTCGCCTGTCACCATCCTGCCCTCCAGAATCAGGTTCAGCAGTGTCTTCACACACAGGCCTCACTGGTGTCTCTTCTACGACGTTCCCAGTAAAGCAACTGCTGCTGGAACTGGACTCTGCTTCTGAGTCGGACTTAACCTCTGATCCAAAGTCTTCGTCAGATGAGCTGGACTCACTCCTGCCCCCCCACCGAGACCTGAAGTGTGCCTTGTGGTTGTAGCAGTCAGGGCAGCGAGATAGACTCTGGAGTTAGAATAGAATAGAATAATCCTTTAATTGTCCCACAAGGGGAAATTTGGTTGTATCAGCTCACTTTGGAGTAGAATCAGCAGGAGATAAGGACATGCATGCAGGTCCTCCTCCTACAACACTGAAACAATGCTGGCAATTCCCCAGATTTACACAAATATTGTAGAAAAGAAAAAACATTAAACCTGTTAAACTGGACTTATAGCCTCAGTATTAACATTTTGACTGCTGCCATGTTTGTTAGGATCCAGAAGCGACCATATTTTGACTAGTTGGAAACATCCAGGACTTAAAAATGAAGCCGAATTTGGCCCTAAAAGTGAGTCAATCCCAACAGAAAATACAAGGCCCACCTTTTCTGGATTGATAAACTCTGCTTACCTGTGTTACTGAACTTGAGCTCGCATACGATAATATGGTTTGTAAGAGCATGGAAAAGTCGCTGATGAAATGAACTCAGGCTTCATAGATACAGAAGGAAAATTCCTATTATGGTTAAGCCCCACCCCTTCATTTTCAAACCTGTTGTTTACAGGAGCAGCCAATCAGAGGACACTGACTTAAGGGAATTGAGGGCTGAAACAAACCTTTGTCTGACAGATGCAGAATATTTTGAGCTGTGAGTCACACAAACTCTACCCGGATACAGTCTAAGAATTTAAAAACCAACAGATCTCTTTCAAGCAGCAATTTCTCACATCATTTAAAAACAGTCAAATGTCACATGTCTGAACGATTTCAGACCTGTGGCACTCACCCCCATTCCCGCCAAATGCCTGGAGAGACTGGTCATTAAACACATCAGAGCTGCTTTTCCACCATCCCTGGACTCGCACCAGTTTGCATACAGGGAGAACCGGTCAACCGAGGATGCGATCGCCACAGTGCTGCACACATTACTGAAGCACTTGGAACACAGGAACACCTATGCACGGCTCCTCTTTGTAGACTACAGCTCGGCTTTTAATACCATCCGGCCATACAAACTCCGTCCCAAACTCCACCAACTGGGACTTAACTCCTCTCTGTGCAACTGGATTGTGGACTTCCTCACTAACCGTAGACAGAGTGTCAGAGTGGGTAAGAACACCTCTTCCACCCTTGTGGTCAACACCGGTGCCCCTCAGGGGTGTGTTCTGAGCCCTCTGCTATACACTCTCTTCACCCATGACTGTATTTCCTCCTGCGCGTCCAATCTCATTGTTAAGTTTGCAGATGACACTACAGTGCTCGGACTTATATCCAACAATGATGAGACAAACTATAGGACAGAGGTGCAACAACTAGAGTCATGGTGCCACGACAATAACTTGGTCTTAAACACCAAAAAGACCAAGGAGATCATTGTAGATTTCCGGAAGAGGGGTCATAACAACCATCTGCCTCTCTTCATTGGCAGTGAGGCGGTGGAGAGGGTGAGCAGTTTTAAATTCTTGGGGGTAACTGTGACCGAGGACCTGTCCTGGGGCAACCATATCACCTCAGTTGTACGGAAGGCCCAACAGCGCCTCTACTACCTGAGGAGACTGCGGAGCGCACACATTCCCAGATCTCTGATGTTGAACTTCTACAACTGTGCCATCAGCAGCGTTCTGACGTATGGATTTCTAGTGTGGTTCCCCAGCTGCACCAAGGCCGATCAGCAAGCACTCCAGCGGGTGGTGAAAGAAGCTGGCAGAATTATTGGAACAAGTCTGCCAGAGATCAGTAATATCTTCCCCACTCGCTGTCTGAGGAGGGTGCACAGTATCCTGCGGGACCAACATCACCCTGCGCGCCACCTTTTCCATCTGCTGCCCTCAGGGAGAAGGTACAGGTCTATACAGGCCAGAACATCCAGACTGGCCAACAGCCTGTATCCACAGGCTGTGAGGCTCCTGAACTCTCTGCCCCCCTCTCACGGACAATAACCATATCCAACTTCTTAATAGCAATGAACTGGTCTGCATTGGTGCATCATATCTTTATTCTCTTCCCCCTCCTGCCCCCCCCCCCCCTCTTTCTTAAATAGATAACTATCATATCTGATATCATATCTCACAGTACAATAATATTGAATGGGTTGCATTGTTGTATTTTGTCATGTTTCTCAGGTCTTTGTCTGAATTTCTACGAACATTATTGCTAAGGATTGTCTTATTGCATTGGAGTCACACTGGGTTAAATATGTACACTTGGGTTTTAAGGGGTATTTATTATTTTCTTCTTTTTTTTTGGGTTGTATGGAAGCCCCAAACGCAATTTCATTGTTCTTGACAATGACAATAAATAAATAAATACTAAATACTAACATAGGTTAATACCTTTGATTGTTTTTGACGATGTGCTTGATTGTCCTCAGTGTTTTGTTCAGAATCTGAGTGAAGTCCTCCAGACTCGTCTAGAAATCAGATGGAGAAGAAAACGTGAAGGAAATAAGATGCACAACTACACGCATAACAAAAAAGAAAGACAGGTGGTTATTTGTGTTAGGGTTTTTTTGAAGCTACAGTTTGTTGAATTCTAGATTCTACATGAATATACAAACGCACAATCACCTGTGGCCTCTCATTACACAACATTTGAAAACACCTGTCCTACTTCAACACACTAGCAAGAAGTTGAATGGTTACATTTTCTTAGCTGACAATAAAAAAAAAAAATACTACCAACCCATTAATAATCCGTATTAAAACTGAACCCAGTTGGAAAACAAACCAGAGAAATTACACTTATTTACTAGTGTTTGAGCAAAATGTTACAAATCACATTTAAGTGACTGAGTCTGGGCTCAAGTACTTTGAGATTAACAGGAATTCACATTTGCTATTTGAGAACATATGAGGTCATGTTCATTTTGATTTAAAGTCGTTTTGATAACTAATGAATGATTTCAGGCTCAGGATTTTTTCTGTCAAAGAACAAAATATGTCCTCACTCAGTTTGCAGCAGTACAGACTGAGCAGATTAATTGGTGAGAAAAACAGTCCTAACCAATTTCAGCTGTTAACCCTGCGTAATGTGTGGCATAGTAAAGTTTGTACTTGCTACTTCTTAAGATAACAAGTTATTCATTTATCACAAAGCGCACTCACCCATGCTTCCCCGTTCTCTGCCTCAGGTCCGGGATACTTCTGCTTCACACACCTGCGTGTCTTTGTGCAAATGAGTGTCAGGTGAGGGCGTTTTGATATGTGCTGTTTGAGGAAGAGACACACTGAGCTCATCGCTGTCAGAAAATAAATAAAATAAAGAGCCGACTTCCAACCACAGATCGACACACACAAGCACATATGCATACACACACCTTTTGTAAACACGCAACAGGATCATCGTCCAGGCCCCTCCACAACCTCCCACCAGCTGAATAAACACAAAGCTCCTATTAAAAGTCTTAAACTGCTGTTGATTTATGGGCAGGTAGTATATGCATGCGTGTTAAAGGTCTATATAAACCCTTAAATATGAAAGGAAAAAAAAAACCACCTTCAGTTTCAAACATTTCTTTATTCAGACAATGAAAATCTGATCTGATACAACCACTTACGTCACTCAGAGACAGTTAAGGCATGAAAATCTCTGCTGGTTTGGCCACAACAAATACAAAATAATCCGCAAGAAGAAAAAAAGAGATTTGGGAGTAACTCAGGAGTGTAATATTTAAGCTTCTCTCTCACATCAGAGCTTGTTGACTGAGGTGTTTAAGGGCAGGATATTTATTTATTTATTTATTTGGGGGGGGGGGTCCAAAGAATCCTGAACACATGAATCTACAGCTAAACAGTTTGCTTAGCATGGAAATGTGGAAAGGGCGGCTTACACGTAACACAGTCAGCCTCCCCGTACTTGCAAAGATGACTCATTAAGATATGGGCGGGATCTCAATATCTGGATGCAAAAGAACAGCAAGAAAAACATCTTTATATTTATTTTAAAATTCATATATCTAGAGTTTGTAATATTCTTCTTACATAGCTCAGCAAATATATTCTGATGAGTTCTCTCCTCTGCATTCATCAGCTCATTGTTTATGCATGGTCTACGGCTTCTCTGGGCACAGGGGCATGGATGCTCCCACCTCCTGCTCTTTGAGAAATTCCCAAACCAGCCGAGAGCCACAATCTCTCCTGAGTGTGCTGGATCTGCCCCTGGAAGTCCGAACTATGTCAGCTGGCTCTTTCAATTCAGAGAAGCGGTGTCAACTGTATTCTGTCGGTCATTAACTGAAGCTCACGACCATAGGTAAAGGTAAATCTAAAACTTTTTTTAAAATTCACTGTATTAATAAGTGATTCAATAATAAAAAAATAAAAAAAAAGTCCAGTTTTTGATCGATTTAATCTATCATCTGTGTTATTGGACAGAAAATGGATCATATATGAGGCCCAAATATGTCCCGAACCAGCCGGTGGACCACGTCAGTAGTCAGAGAAGCAAAAGCTCATTAAGCGTTGTTGTCGTGCTATCAAGTCTGAAAATTTGGCAAAATGTAGACTTTATTTTATATGGGCCCACACAATGATCAAATACAGATCTACCAGCTCTCTGCAGATGAGAGTAACATCACAGGTCAGTGACAGGACATGAAGCTAACATCCAAAGTTTAAACTGTGTGCAGCTCTGATTATACACAGGAAATGCACCTCTGGGTCTTCATCACAGAGAGTGAACAGACATTCGAGTAGAATAATACACAGAAGAAAAGTTTCAAGAAGTTTTCATATATTTAAGGCTGCAGCTTTCAAAGTTTCACAGCCATCACTGTTTCCAACACGCAGTACCATTGTCACTATAATCCACTTGTTTAGTTCTCAAATATTTTTTTTAAAAAAGACTCTGGAGTGCAAAAGTCACCACATGAAAGAAAAATGGATGTTAAGGGAAAGTACTGTAAAGTTACCAGGAAAACTGTCTGTTTCAAAACACCCACAAAATTCACAAAGCTTAGGATACAACAGACGTGGTCCATCTAAATTGGCACGAGTGACGTTAAGGTAAACACAAACGCACTACGGCATCAAATATTTGGGGGGTTTTTTCAGTTCAGTATTCTGCCGGGAACGTTGGTGAGCATCACTGTGTTTGCTTTGTTTTCACATGACTACTTTTTCTGTGTTTGAACAACAACGCAAGCGTGGCGTGACGTGACACGACACTGTGCAGACTTCAAAGGTGATGTGTGAAGATTTGGGACAGCCTTCCTCGTCTCTCACACACGCACACAAATCTAAGTGTCTTCTTCCACTCAATGTGTCACTTTGACCTTTAGAGTGTCTGAGCCACAGAAAATTATATATCTTGTGTTTTTTTTTATTTTCTGGTGGTGAACACTGTTTATCCTGCTGTGGATACTATCTGAAGGCAGTTTTTCAAATGGCACAAACACGTTTTTTCCTCCTTGCAGCTCCTCAGAAAGAAATTTACAAAGACAACACTTTGCAAACAATACATCATCGTCTGAAACGTTAAGCTTTACATATTTTTAAAGTTTGATAAGGTTTTGGGAATCAACATGTGAAAATCAAACACTGTAAACGTTTGATCACCAGTGTGGCTGCAGTTTTTAGATGACTGCTGCTGTCTCCTTGCACTCGCTCCTCTGCGACGCCGCTTGATCGCCTCTCGTGTGTCTGAACAGTTATACTTCTCATGATTTTATACTTTCAGGAAGTGAACACAGTCACAGGGAGGCAAATCTGGGGAGTTAGACAGGTGGTGAGCGAAGCCTGAATGTCTGTGGCTGAAAATCCCCACAGTTCAGATCCTCAGACACCTCAGGATGTTACAGCAGAACTCTGTATCCACAGCCTTGTGCTGGGGAACGAATCCATGATGCACAACCAGATAAATGTTGAAAAAAATGCAGAGCGTTCTTCTAAGTTTCCTCAACCTGATGTGCTGCCTTTGGACTTGGAAACTCTGGTCTTTGACTGGAAACTGCTTGGTCATAGCTAAAGATTCAGCTCTCATCACCAACGATGATCATCCACAAACTCTGGATCAGTTTAAAGTAAAAGTTGATGTTCGTTCTTTGCACTAATGTGAGGTCCATGGTGAAGTCACACAGTGAGAGTGGTCAGAATGGAGGAAAGAAAAAGACATGCTGAAAATGACCTTAAAGAGGAGATCAGATCACAGTAAGGTTCAGATAAGGTTTTTGATTTTTACGCTTCAGTTTCCGGAACCTTCTCCAGTTTTCCGTGAAGCTGAAAATGACAAAAACAAAAGAGAAACGATGTTGCCAGTGTTGGAAACGCAGGACTGTAAAACAGACTATATGTCAGTTTATACACAACACTTTGGTTCTCTCATTTGAAAAGGCTGGATAACAAGTGTGACTGACTGGGATGTGGCATCTGTGGTGACTCTCATTCTCAAAAGGCAAAGTTTTTATCCGCCACCATTCGGTTGTTTTGAAGAGAATTTTGATGAACAAGTGATGAATGTGACCAAGAAACAGAGGACAAATAACTGAAAAGTCATAAGTCTACGAGTGCACCTGGATGATTCTCCTTTCTGACTTTAGTAAATTACAAAACGACCTTCACAGTTCCACAAAGACTAGGCAGCACAAAGAGTCGCCCCCTGCTGGCAATCAAAAGGAATGCAGCTTGAAGGCACTTCCGCCTCAATTAAATCCCAAAACTGAATCCATCTTCTAAAACATCTCCTAATCTGACACAGTGACCACACACACAAATATAATATGATCTGAGCTAGCATTAATGCTTCAGTCATGTCAGTGACCGATTGCTAAAAAGCTCAGTTTTCATATTCACCCTAAAATGAGTGGTGTCAGGGTCACATCTTCAAGGAAATAATTAAGAAATTCAAAGATTTGCTCACATTCCCAGCTAGATTATCTGAAATTTAGTATTTCTGTTCACTTGTCTTAAGAGTTTAGGTGAAACTCGGCTCAAAACGAGGACAAGCTGCAAAGAGCGTAACACGGTCCAGGCTGAGCATGACCGCCTGGAAAAAGAAAGGTGGCAGCTTTAATGCAGGTGATTATGTTTTGGCAAACATCTGAAGACACAAGCAGACTCGTTAAAGCAGGGACGGAGAGTGATGGAGAACGTTTTTTTTTTTTGCCTTTGCTTTCGGCAATGAGCTCAGCTGGAGGCCTGGAAGAAGAACACAGAAGACGGGAGGAAAGAAGTAATTTGGGGCTCTTTAGGAAAAGCCAGAAAAATAGATGCTTTTGCGTCACAGTTGCTGGATTTCAACATCCTGTCTAAGTGCCACTGAACAAAACTTTTGGCTCTGCGGTCAGTTTTTGGATGCACAAACAAACCTCAGAACACAACAAACCTTCAGTACATTCTGATTAAAGCAGCCCTGGCATCTAATTGTTCCAGAAACCAGGAATTCATAGTTCATCGTGTCCACACTGCGTCATGGAGCTGCCTGATACAATCATCTGGTTCCAGCTGAGGAAATTCGCTGGATCGACTGGGGATACTTACAATTTTCCTTGAATCCAGGATGTGGACTTCAAGTACAACTACATGACTACAAAAGTATCCATGGTTAAATCTGAAAGGTTAACAGTGTGGAGTCCTCTCACCTCATCAGGTTAAAGCTTCATATAATTCATACTCTCAATTTCTCGAACTTCAGCTTGGGACTGAATTTCCGTCAGTCTAGTGTATACTGTGCAACTGAAAGACTTCATGAAATGAAAGCTAATGAATCCAAAGTGCTTTTGTTTGGCAATTAGCTGAGAAACAGCTTGTGAAGGACGTTCCTACAACGAAAATGTTCATCCTTGGTGTAATGGTGTCAGTATCTCAGCAAATAATGATCTGGTGGCGTTTGTGACATCTTCTAGAGTTTATCAGGGTTTGGATGGGCATCTTGGGGTCTTCAGATGGAAAGGTCAGTGTCTGTGTCAGTGGGCGTGGTCTTTGGGCTCACACTGCCTGCCCTCTCCTCGGGAATGGAGGACGAGTCACCGTTGAGAGCAGGCAGCAAACCTGGAAAACAAAACAAATATATTAACAGGTGGGTCGCTTTCATTCAGGATTCTCAAAATCGAGTTACACAGCGGAAAGTGCAGAAAGCTACAAAGAACGTAGTTAAACCACTCACTGAAACAGCCATTGGTAAACTCAACCAAGGGTCATACAGGCTTTAACTCTCAGTACTGAATACAAAACATGTTTTCAGCTCAGTTGTAAGAATTCATATTGAATGTAACTATACCTACTTATACTAATTAGCTCATATAATATCACTTAAAAACTTAATGTGTTTAAGTCTCTCTACTATTTTCTCTTTATTTAGTTCTGAAGTGTCACTTATGCAGACTATAAAAAGATGTTATGTCTTACGTTCAGTATCATAAACCGAGCTGTCAGAGTTGGTACGGTTTCTCCGCTGAGTTGACCTTTGACCTCCACTCACGTACTCCTTCAGTACACCTGACCTGAGGAGGAGGAGTAATGAAAAAGATTGAGAGAAACTGAAAACTTTCTCACCGCAGTAGTGTTATTTAACAAGTGTGTCTTACAGCTGTAATTTAATGGGGAGGTTTTGTGAACAGTAAAAAAAAAAAGTCATCCACAAATATTTACCCCTATTAGCCAGAAGGAGAACAAAACTACCAAGAAGTAAAAGGAAGAGATGTTTGGACATCTCTGCTCAGACTGCTGCCCACAGGACCCTGACCCTGACAAGCAACAATGCAAGCTTTAGCTGCCCTCTCAAACAACAAACAACGGAGAATCTCAGCTGATAAGATTTAGCAACACAGTGTCAAACAAATTCTTCTCCAAACTTGAAATATTTTCAACTATTGTGTGTTTGTCTGACTTCCCAATACTGTGGTCCCCGCCAACCTTGACAGAAACATGGTTAGGCGGTTAGCCACCGCATACAGCATTTGCTTCAGTATTGTTTAATTTCAGTCATGGCATCTAGTGTCTGCTTTATTTCCAAATCTAAGAAATGGACATTTATACAGAAACTTCTTTTTTCCCCAAATCATTATGTTTTGAAATTATAGAACTACACTGCTGATGCAGCACAGCCTGTCACGCATCTGCACTGCAGTCAAATGAGCCTTTGTGTGGCAAATGTTTATGTCTAGATTGGAAATAAGGCAGACACTAGGTGCCATGGTCATTAGAATTATGGAAAGGCAGCTTATTAGGTGCTTTTCCATAATACTAAGACTGCCTTATTTCAGCAATTACCAATCACATTTGATATAACAAGCAAAAGTGACATCGGACTCGACAGTCCTGTCCAGTTAGAGATCAAACTGCAATCAGAATCGTGCTAAATTATATAAATAAACATTTCTAATGCTAAAGAAGTCCTGAACATGTGAGAAGAACTCTTACATATTTATACGAAGCTTCCAACTGATTCCAGCTTAATTATCAGTTGTTGAAACAATAACAAAATCTGTAAAAATAAATGAACTATCTAGACTGTCAACTGCTCCTTTACAGAAAGCAAGTTTATTAAACTGATAACTGAGTTAGTTATCAGCTGATCAGAGTTAGTTCAGTTATTATTAATTATTATTGTGTTTTTTCTTCTTCTTATTATTATTATTATCAATAAATAATATCATTACTATATTCAGGGTTTGTTGAAGAAAAGCAGCCAGTGAGTGAGTTATGTGACCTGGGATTTCTGCAGTCCAACTACAACAGAAAACCCAGAGTTGCCTCCAGTTTTCCATTAAACCTGCTTCTGGAGCAAAGCCCCGCTTCCATCTGAGACGATGCAGGAGCATTTGCTCATCACACAATCAGACTCCAAAACACAAGAACATAAACAAGCTGTCGTTACTCATTAAATAAATGCAATATATAATCTTCATAATACTGTACAATTTCCACTCAGACCACTGGGCTGCTTCATAGCCACTCACTGTCGTAAACATTATTACTGCACTCATATTAATCTGTCAGTCTTGTGACTCAGCACTATCACACTGGACTTTACAGGTTGTGCTGTAAATATTTAGTTTCATCCTGATGTCTCATGTGTTCAATTGCACATCAAATCTCACATAAAACCTTTTTTTTTTCCACAATCATGAGTTTAAATTTTATCGCTTGCTTTGCTTTTTGTCCTCTTTACAGAGAATGACATCCTCTGAAAGTTAAATGAACCAGCAACAAAAATGAAGGGACCTTTAAATCCTCACAGTCATTTTCATTCAACAGATTTGAGAAAACCTAAAGAACTAGTTTGGTTTCTGAGAAACTGGTGAAGAGCCGTTACATTTGATTTGTAAAGGTCAACAACAACAAAAATTAAAATATTCAGTTTATTTTTTGCATGGTGTGTGAACAGCTTCCCCCCCAAAAGATCCAAGACACAAGTACAGAAGGAGTAGAAACTGTTGTAAAGCGGAGTGACGTATGAACACTTAACCTTGAAGTAACCAAGTGAGGTGTTACAACTTTTCACAGGTGTGACAGGGTTAATGGGTAGTTAGGTGGGTCATTTATTTTTTGTTTTAACACTGTGGACAAATTTTTGGTGTAATTTTCTATGTGCAAAGTGATGTTTCGCAGTGAAGTGGTGCTCACGAGAACTAGCAGACACCTGAGACCCAAACTCACGATGAAAACAACTAAACTGACATTTTGTGAGGTTGACGCTTTTGTGCCCAAAACATATTACTGATAAACAATAACTGAATATTGTCATGGGAAAAGTAAATAGTATAGGCATCATTAACACATAAAGCTGTAAGGAAAAAGGAAAAAGGTTTCCTGTACAAAATCTAATGGAGTCATAAATGAACCCACTCAGTCATTTCAGTGGCTAAAATAGCAGTCACTTGAGGGTTTAACAGGTTTTATTTGCTTTAATAATACCTGCTGTCTATGCTAGGCATTAATGTCAGCAGATTTTAAATCACTAAAGTGAACAAATGAAGTTGAGTCTGATAAATATCCTAACATCTATTTCATTCTTATGTGATGCAGCAGTCATCAGCAATTGAAAAAGCACTTACTTTATAATTTTAACATCTCCCAGTAACAGATGTATGTAACACCATTACTTTAAAAAGTGTCCTGCCATGCATCTCAGTCCAACCATTGGAACGAGACTTTTTACAGAATCCATCAACAAAACATGATTTTTTTTTTTTTTTTTTAAAAAGGCAATCATGCTACACACAAAACAAGTCACTTTGTTGAATTAGCTCTCAGGTAGATGGTGACTCTGCTGTCAGAAGGTGACGTGTGTGCAAAGCACTGCACACGGACTATAAAATGCCAATATGTGACAATAATAATTAGTGTGTGACGTGTCCATCCTCCAGTACTCTTCAGTACCTGCTGTAGTAAAGTCTACACTGAGTTGTGCCAGTTCAGATTGACATATTTAAAATACTACATTTCTGCCTCCTGGAGGCCAAAATCAGCATTCCAGTAATTCCTTTCTTATTTGGAGAACAGGGTCAGATTGAAAGCTTGTACAAATTCAAAAACTTTCACGTAAAAGTCTGCTTCCTGTCCAGGATGATTTTTCAGTGTCTGTACTGAATAATTTTACTTTAAGTAGTAATACTGAAACAATGCTGTGCATGTTTGTATCTACTTTATTGTTCTTTAACTTCCTCCTAAAAATTCTAGTTTGAAAACTCTGATCGAGTCTTTGCCTCAGACTAAACGATCCACCCTAAAACCAGCTTATTACTTTTAAATCTGTGAAAACACATTGAATTGAATTGCTTTTAAAGGCAAGTTGTAACACAATGCTGTAACTGCAAGGCATTGTGTGCATGACATTATGATTGGAGGCTGAGCCTGCATAAAAGTTTGAAGCTAGAATCGCCCCTGGTGCATCCAAGGGTTTTTTTTCCCACGTAAAGATCTTTGAACAACATGTTTGTAATAAATATGCTTCATAAACAAACTTGAGTATAGTCTACAAGAAACTTTAAATGTGACTTTGAATGAATTTAAGTCACCTCTTTTTTGTTACAACTTTAAATTCATGATGGTTTGTGTACGTGTTTCACTCACCTGTCAAAGCTGTATGTTCCAGGGTGACTGATTGACCGCTTCATCTGTACAGAAAGTGACACATTTGGTCATTTAGATTTTTTTTAAGTTCAATTAAAACCTGATAACAATTTCAAGACCTTCACTTTTGTTTTTGTTCTAAATATCTCTGATCCCTCGATGAGCTGTAAAATGAGAAAACATTTAAACTTTAAGCCATTTTGTTAACTTTTTATTTCCATCTGGCACGTCTAAATAAAGACCTGCGTCTTGAGCATTATTGGAATTATTCTGTTGCAGATTAAGATTTTTTTTTATTATGCCTGTAGGTATTGGTATTACAATGTTCAAAGTACAGTGAAAAGAATACAAAATAAGTAAAAGGAAATGAAAAGTGTCTGAGACTAAAAATGGAAATTGACTGAACAGTTTGATCATTTTTGTGCATTGTGTGAGGGTAACCTGAGTGACTGGTGCACCTTTCAAAATACAAAACAGAGTCATCACCTTATAAAAAAAAGTATTGGTCTGTTTATAAATGAAACAAGTAAAAGATCAAAGTAACATTTTTATTGAATTCTGTTCGATTTCTTTCTTACTGTAAAAATATAGTAAACTAATCAGTGAAGATAACATTTTGCTCGAGGTCAAGTGTTTTCTTAACCTCTCCTGTCACGTCTGCTTCAATGTTTTACCCTGAGTGTATGAGTACAAAATAAAATCTACAATAAAACAATTATGCCACACTGTTATTTGCCAAGTCTACAACTACACAATATTTCTATCCAATTACAGAACGCCTAATGACTCTGGTTTTGTGCACCAGAGCACTCTGTACTGCTGAACATCACGGGCACATTGTGAAACTCGAACAAACCATAGGAATATAAATGAAAAAAATCGGTCGTGTCAACAAAGATACAAAATTGTATTTTATTTTACGGAGGATGTTTCTTCTTGAATATTATTACTCATGTTGTATTAAACATCTTTTATCTACTGTAACTGAATAATTAAACAACTTTTGAGTTAGAGAAAATAGATATTATTGACCTTTTTTTTTATTAATCTAAACCTAAATTACAGGCTTTTGATTAGCTAGAGAAGGTGAAATTACCCTTTCAGGAGGTCGGAGGTCAGGAGTCAAACTGTGATTGGCCAAGGTCATACACTCCTCCAGAGTCCTGATGAAAGTGGCACATGTGGCACTGAGGAGCGAGGCCTGAAGACACACAGACGAATAACCAATCATCTTTTTTTTTTTTTTACTCACATACCTTCAAGCTTCAAACTGAGAAATAATTTTGATTTAATTTTAGACATCTTTCTGCCTGATGGGTCTTTTGTGTGCACTAAAGGTTCCTTTTTTTTTTTTTAAATGGTAAAATGCCTCCTTTTTAAATAATTTCTTTCACATATACACAATAAAGCAAAATAATATCATTTAAGTACTGAAAAAAGAAACTCATATAATTTGAGTCTAACTTTGAAATATTGTAAAGATAAGTTTGAGGTAAAAAGAACCCCCGTTTCTTACCTCAGAAGTCGGCGCGGTCTCTGAGTCAGCGCTGTACTGTGATTGGATTGTTTGGACCTGCTGGACGAGGAGGTCACAGTACAGGCGGAGTTCAGACATTTTTGTCTTCAGACAGTCTGGACCTGACAGACAGAAGTGTTGGGTTCAGGAAACTAATAAATGTGTACCTGAATCAACTAAATGATGCCACTGTTCACTTCTGTTTTATGTTAAAATATTTAAACAACTAGATTTCCATGATAATGTACATGGAAGGGTTGCAGAGTTGGACGACCCTTCTCCATGTCTTATTCGATTTTGAGATGACCAATAGTAGGGCTGCCACAAACGATTATTTTGATAGTCGACTAGTCACCGATTATTTATGCGATTAGTCGACTAATCAGATCATCATCCACTGGACGTAAAACTACAGCTTATTGCACCAGCAGCATCTGCTCTTATATAACTATCATTAGCTTACAGCTTTAAGCTTTTAAGGTGCTAACTAAAAATAAAGACAAGATGATAGTTTATTCAATTTTAATGAAATTTGCAGATTGTTTCGGTAAAGTTTAATAAACTCCTTGCTATCTAAAATATAACAGGACACCGGAGTATATTCTCCAGCATCTCACACTTCTGATAATCAGCTGTCTGCTTGACATTTATTCAGCTGTGTAAAAACTATAACTTTAATCTGAGACAAACCGATTTACTCAGGAACAAATAAAATACAAAAAAAAAAAAAAAAAAAAAAAAAAAAGCCAAACAACAACATTTTTAATTTATCTAAGTGACTCATATATATTTAACCTGAGTCGCGAAAGACGGCGGTGGGTTTGAAAACAATTTGCCGGGAGTCCGGTGTTCTCACGGCGCTAGTGACCTAGCCCCCGGCTAGCTATCGAGCTAGTGGGTAACAGACGTCTCCGAAAACGTCGGAGCGCTTTTGAAAATATGTGGTGTCCTGATAAACTGAGCCGATATTTGAGGTTTACACAGCTACATTCTCGCCTGAAAATATGTTAAACGTTTATTTTGTGACCCAGAAAGAATAATAAGAGTAATATTAAAACTAACTAGCTACCGCCATTGTTGGAAACTAAGCTGGGCCGCGCTATGAATTCTGGGACACAGCTGCTTCTTCTTCTTCGGGGTTTAACGGCAGCTGGCATCCTTGTACATGCTGTGCTGCCATCTTCTGTTTCAGTCCGTTATTACACTCTTAAATCCTGCTATTATTCCTGCGTCTTTTGCGATCTTACAAAGCTTCAAACGACACGTCGACTATTAAATCAGTCGTCGACGATTTTGATAGTCGACGTAATCGTGACTAGTCGACAAATCGTGGCAGCCCTAACCAATAGTCAATATCACTATCCACACTCCGTAATGCATATTGTGTCAAAATAAAATCAAAAAACACAACAGTAGTCTCTCACAGGATGAAAGACACTGAGCAGCTTATTTTGCAATTCCAGAATGAAATAAAGTAATATCAACAGGAGAATCATGTTCACATACAATAATGAATGGTTAAGTCTGTAATTAATGACCACAGGTGGACAGCTAAATGGCTAAAATGATAAGTCATAGCTGAGGATGCACCAAGGAACCTGGGAATCATTCCTTACAGTGTTTAAGGTAGACCTGAGCATTGTATGGCCCTGGCCTCATGTGGCCTTTACCACACAGCTGTCAAATAGCTCAACCTGGGCAAAGCGTTAAAAAGCGTCTGGGGCCTGAGGGCAGAAATTTATGAGATTTTATGAGAAGAAATGTGAGGACATTCCAGAGCTCTCAGATGCAAAAAGACAGCTCTTTGATTTGCTGTTGATGCAACTGTCCTTCATTTTTCCACCTCATACTTTGATCCTGACTGAGTAAAATAGTAAAGCATTTTGTATAAAGTTAAAGGTCTTTAAATTTTTTCAAAAACAATACAATTTGTTCGGTTTGTTTTGGGAATGTTGATTAAACAGTTATGAAAGGCTGGAGTTTTTATTATGTCTATATCATGTTTTTATTGCCTAATTGTAAAAGCCACTGCTACTGCTACCAGCAGCAGTTTATAAAGAGATAAAATTAATATTGAGCACAACTAAATTTAACTCATTGGTGTAGCCCTTCACAACAAAACCAGTTTCTTGGGGAAAATAATTGTCCATCCTGGTTTAAGGCAACATCAGGCTTGACCTAAATATTGCTTTCCTAACTTTAAAAAATAAAATAAAACTAAATATAAAACAAGACAATACATGCAATACAAACATTACTAATCTAGTTTGTAAGATAAAAAAATAACACCAGGACCAGGTTATATAAAACAATTTCATTAACATGCTGCATACTGCTGTCATCTGCAGTTGCTGTTTCTCCTTTTTATAAACCTCCTCATTTAGCAAACAAATCATATACAGAGCTGCCAATAGATAGCAGAAGTGAAATATTTAATCAAGCTGTTTATAAGGTGCTGTTACTGTAAATGTAACAAAAAGTGTAATAAAACTCTCACTTTATATATTGTCTCTGACCAAACACAATGACCGAGCGCGAGAGATAAGCCAAAGAATTACGGTGGTCTGAGTCTTTCAATGGTGTCGGCTCACCTGACCTCAGCTTGCAGTCTTTGTAAACACGCAGATAAAACTGCTGGTGTAGCAGCTGTTAAATATCTCTGAACTGCTAACCATTTCCTCTTAAGTCTCTCTATGCCACATCAGCTGTCCCGTGGCTGACATGTGGTGAAGTACGCACAGAATAACATTGAACTAGCAGACTGGGCTGCTTGTTCTTTTACTTTGTAATTTATTCTAAATTGTTGCTGACTGAAATGGTTTCCAGTTTTTGTTAGGTAATTTTCCCACGGATCAATCCTGAGAAAAAAGAGCAGACATTGCAGACTTACCTTTGTGTTTGTTACTGTCCAGTGTCCCAGCTTTGGATGACCCCAAAGCCACGAGCCACCTCTGCCTCTCTGCAGCGTTCACAGCTCGTACGTAGAAATGCTGTTCACCAGGGATTATCAACTCTAGACGGGTCGTATCTGTCGGATGAACTGAGACATAAAATATGAGGAGCGTTAGTGTGATGGATATGTTTGCTTTTGTGGCACCATGAGAGAGAATGGGTGAGATATAGAGGAGCTAACCTTTAATGTCACATACGGACATCTTGATGGATCCTTTGCTTCCTTTGCCAACATCGTCCTCGCTGTCGTAATAAGAGATGACTCCGTTCTCTAAGACGAACCAGCGAGGCTGCCATCCTGAAGATAAAAAAAACTTACATGTTTAATACAAAAAAAATCAATGACAACACTGACTTTATAATTCCATGATTTTTTAGGTTTTATATATTCTCAAAATTGCACCCGAGTTTTGTTTATTTTAAAATGATATTTAGTTTCAATTTTACAGTTTAACATTTGTTTTTTGTTTTTTTTTTATTTTAATTAAAAAACATGATGTAGCAAAAAAAGGTTGGTTATGGAACAAAAACATGCATAACAAAAAACAAAACAAAAACCTAAACAAATTTTTTTTAAAGATTCTGGCACTAGATTGTGACACAGAGTAAAATTAATTTAGTTGCAGTTTTAAACAAGTAAAATGTGTCTTTCGCAAACCTGGAAATTTCATGTACAGCCTGGACAGTCAGAATTTTCAAGGCCAATATTGATATCTGGTGATCTAAAAATCTGCTATATATGCTGATATTTTTCCCCTTTTTAGACATTTTCCCACTAGTGGGCAAACTATGCACCATCAACATCAATATTTCTCCCGTCACTTCCTTCCTTACTTTTTAAACTTTCATTTTTTGGCTGTTATCAGTGCTGATAAGGATATAATGGCCAATAATCATCTGTTGTAAACATGAAGTTATGATGGCTCAAAAAATGAAAAAAAAAAAAAAAGAACATAAAAAGACTGACCTTGATATTTGCATCTGCTATCAGCCACATTCCTATTTTAAACATTGTAATTTAGTAAGTGGTACATCCCTATTTATTATTGCCCAGTAGGTTTTCTTGATTTGACTGGTCAACAACAAGAGAAGATAGTGATCAAACTCATGAAAGCCACTTTCTGAATTTTCCAACTCTACAAGGCAGAGGACGTTGCTGAATATACTCTATCTTATCGCCTTAACCCGATTGTTTAACATCCACAGATATTCAGTTTACCATTAAATATGACAAAGACAGGGGCCCATACTTAGAGGTTGAATCAGTGCATTTTGAAGCCAAAAATCTTGACCATTTCCTGCTTCAAGTGTCTGAACTCTAACTCTGACTATAACCGTTTTTGGCAAGGGATCATACAATGAAGTGAAAAGGGAAATTTAAGTCTCTTTAGAAATGTCCCTTCAGAGGAGATTGTTCTGATGACATTCAGTTTCCAACTGACAAAAAGCAGATGACAGTGGGAGTGTTTGAGGTCACAAGCAGTGTATAGTTTGTCCTCCGCCACTATTATTAATAGACATGTTATGCTGGCATCATTAAGGTCAAACACCACTTCAGGTCCTGTTACCATGCAGCTGGTTTACATCAGAAGATATGTCCCTCAGTGGTTGTGTGTGGCTGTCAGTTCTCCTCTGAGCAACATTTAAGTTAATGCTATAAATACCTGGCTCCGCCCTGGAGCCAGGCCCGGGGAGGGTGCCCGAGGGCGAGCGTCTGGTGGCCGGGCCTTAGTCCATGGGGCCCGGCCGGGCACAGCCCGAAGAGGAGACATGGGCCCATCCTCCCGCAGGCCCACCACCCGCAGGAGGTGCCATAGGGGTCGGGTGCATTGTGTGCCGGGTGGCGGCCAGGAGTGGAGGCCCTGGCGGACTGACCCCCGGCTGCCAAGACTGGCAATAGGGACATGGAATGCCACCTCTCTGGTGGGGAAGGAGCCTGAGTTAGTGCGTGAGGTTGAGAGGTACCGGCTAGATATAGTCGGGCTCACCTCCACACATGGCTTGGGCTCTGGAATCAGTCTCCTGGAGAGGGGCTGGACTCTGTCTCAGTCTGGAGTTGCCCCTGGTGAGAGGCGGCGGGCTGGGGTGGGTATTCTAATATCCCCTCGGCTTCCTGCCGGTACGTTGGGGTTTTTCCCGGTGGACGAGAGGGTTTGTTCCCTGCGCCTTAGGGTCGGGGAACGGGTCCTGACTGTCATCTGCGCTTATGCGCCGAGTGGCAGTTCAGAGTACCCAGCCTTCTTAGAGTCCCTGGGGGGGGGGGGTGCTGGAGGGTGCTCCACCTGGAGACTCTGTTGTCCTGCTGGGAGACTTCAATGCTCACGTGGGTAACGACAGCGAGACCTGGAGGGGCGTGATTGGGAGGAACGGCCTCCCTGATCTGAACCCGAGCGGTGCTTTGTTATTGGACTTCTGTGCTAATCACAGTTTGGCCATAACGAACACCCTGTTCGAACATAAGAGTGTCCATAAGTGCACGTGGCACCAGGACGCTCTAGGCCGTAGGTCGATGATCGATTTTGTAATCGTATCAGCAGACCTGCGACCATATGTTCTGGACACTCGGGTAAAGAGAGGGGCTGAGCTGTCAACTGATCACCACCTGGTGGTGAGTTGGATCAGGTGGCGGGGGAGGACGCTGGACAGACCTGGTGCACCTAAACGCGTAGTGAGGGTGTGCTGGGAACGTCTAGCAGAGGCCACAGTCCGCGAGATCTTCAACGCACACCTCCGGCAGAGCTTCAACAGCATTCCGAGGGAGACTGGGGACATTGAGTCCGAATGGACCATGTTCAGCGTCTCCATTGCCGAAGCTGCTGCATTGAGCTGCGGCCGCAAGGTGGTTGGTGCCTGCCGCGGTGGTAATCCCCGAACCAAATGGTGGACACCAGAGGTGAAGGGAGCCACCAGGCTGAAGAAGGAGTCCTATCGGGCTTGGTTAGCCTGTGGGACTCCGGAGGCAGCGGACAGGTATCGACAGGCCAAGCGGAATGCGGCTCGGGCAGTGGCTGAAGCAAAAACTCGGGTGTGGGAGGAGTTCGGAGAGGCCATGGAAAAAGACTTTCGGACTGCCTCGAAGAGATTCTGGCAAACCGTCAGGCGTCTCAGGAGGGGAAAGCGGTGCTCTACCTGCACTGTGTATAGTGCTGGCGGAGCGCTACTGACGTCGACTGAGAAAATTGTCAGGCGGTGGAAGGAATACTTCGAGGACCTCCTTAATCCTACTGACACGTCTTCCGAGGAGGAAGCAGAGTCTGGGGATGAGGGGAATGACCCGCCAATTTCCGGGGGCGAGGTCACTGAGGCAGTTAAACAACTCCTTGGTGGCAGAGCCCCTGGTGTTGATGAGGTCCGCCCCGAGTTCCTGAAGGCTCTGGACGTTGTAGGGCTGTCCTGGTTGACACGCCTCTGCAATGTTGCGTGGAGATCAGGGGCAGTACCTGTGGACTGGCAGACCGGGGTGGTGGTCCCCATCTTTAAGAAGGGGGACCGGAGGGTGTGTTCCAACTACAGGGGGATCACACTCCTCAGCCTCCCTGGGAAAGTCTATGCCAGGGTGCTGGAATGGAGAGTTCGTCCGCTAGTCGAACCTCGGATACAGGAGGAACAATGCGGTTTTCGTCCTGGTCGCGGAACACTGGACCAGCTCTTTATCCTCTCCAGGATACTTGAGGGTGCATGGGAGTTTGCCCAACCAGTCTACATGTGTTTTGTGGACTTGGAGAAGGCATTCGACCGTGTCCCTCGGGGTGTCCTGTGGGAGGTGTTGCGGGAGTATGGGGTGTCTGGCCCATTGCTACGGGCCATTCGATCCCTATACAACCGTTGCAAGAGCTTGGTTCGCATTGCCGGCAATAAGTCGGACTCGTTCCTGGTGGGTGATGGGCTCCGCCAGGGCTGCCCTTTGTCTCCGGTTCTGTTCATAATTTTTATGGACAGGATTTCTAGGCGCAGCCAAGTGGCGGAGGGCTTTCGCTTCGGTGGCCTCAGAATCTCATCTCTGATTTTTGCAGATGATGTGGTTCTGTTGGCTTCATCGGGTGAGGGCCTCCAGCTCGCACTGGAACGGTTCGCAGCCGAGTGTGAAGCAGCGGGAATGAGGATCAGCACCTCCAAATCTGAGGCCATGGTTCTCAGCCGGAAAAGGGTGGAGTGCCCACTCCGGGTCGGGGATGAGTTCCTGCCCCAAGTGGAGGAGTTCAAGTATCTCGGGGTCTTGTTCGCGAGTGATGGGAGAAGGGAGCCGGAGATCGACAGACGGATTGGGGCTGCGGCTGCAGTAATGCGGACGCTGCACTGGTCCGTCGTGGTGAAGAGGGAGCTGAGTGTAAAAGCGAAGCTCTCAATTTACCGGTCGATCTACGTCCCTACCCTCACCTATGGCCACGAGCTGTGGGTAGTGACCGAAAGAACGAGATCGCGGATACAAGCGGCGGAAATGAGCTTCCTCCGAAGGGTGGCTGGCCTCTCCCTTAGAGATAGGGTGAGAAGTTCGGCCATCCGGGAGGGGCTCAGAGTAGAGCAGCTGCTGCTCCACATCGAAAGGAGCCAGCTGAGGTGGTTCGGGCATCTGACAAGGATGCCCCCTGGGCGCCTCCTGGGTGAGGTGTTCCAGGCATGTCCCACCGGGAGGAGGCCCCGGGGCAGACCCAGGACACGCTGGAGAGATTATATCTCTCGGCTGGCCTGGGAACGCCTTGGTGTTCCCCCGGATGAGCTGGAGGAGGTGGCTGGGGAGAGGGAGGTCTGGGCCTCTTTGCTTAGGCTGCTGCCCCCGCGACCCGGCTCCGGATAAAGCGGATGAAGATGGATGGATGGATGGATGGATGGCTATAAATACATTCACTCAAGTCCTGTATTTAAGTAGCTCATTTGCTACTTTAAACTCTACTCTATTACATTTTAGAGTTTACAGTGATAAACATTTACTACATTTATAGTTCCTTTGCTCTAAACTGGGAGCTCCATTTCTGGCATCCTTGGTGTGATATATCCACTAATATTTCCTTCTTAGGTTTAGACACACAAATGTATTTAATTTTATTTACTCTGTGAAGACCCACTCGACCCCACCTTCTTTTCAGTCTATGTGTGTGTTTATTTCCATTGAGCAACACCGGCAACATCTCGGCCTTCTGTGCAGGTCCGCTATTAAAGCTCTTAGAGCTTAGTTGATGTGTAGTTCTCTTCCCTGAGAAACATCCTTTGGATTTTGGTTTCTTGCACTAAACAAGATTCCATACACAAGCACTTTAGTCATCGATTCACTTACACCACTGACCATAACAGCTATACACAGCAATTAGCTCACCTACCTACTTTGTCATTTGATTTGACAAATATAATGCTTTTTATTGGTATTTGTATGCATCTACCTTTCTGTCAAGCCTGCACAGCCCAGTTTGTGCAACCATGACAACAGGGAAAACTACTGGCTCCAGCAAATATGAAATCTACCAAAGCTGAGTTTCATATAATCTAACTTGAGGCCTTTGGATCTGAGGAACGGCTGAGATGCCTTAAAAGCACGTTGGTGCACCGCAAAGAACTAAATGCACTTTCCAAGAAGAAGGTGAATAATTTTAAGACAGCAGCATTCACCAAAATGACCTTGTTTTGTTTGATTTGCAAACATACACCACCACTACCACCAACAACAACTTTAGTTTAATGAAGATATTCAAAACATACTTGTAATTTGTGTAATGTGGCTATTGTAAATTGCTGAATTATTATGACTTTTGCCAGTAAACCTGGCATGCAGTGGAGATTGAATAACTCTGCTTCCAACTGTCTCTAAAGATCATGACAAACTGACTTTTAAATTCTTCAATGCTTTAATTTAATTAAGCGCTAAAGACCCATGTGTAGGTAAAACGGTGAACATAATAAATGCCGAAACTTGTATTTACTGTTTCTCCACGTCTAATTACTTGGAATACTTTGATAGCTCAGCATTTACAATCTAGTGATGTCTTACATTTCACCATGTCGACAAGGTATATCATGACTTTTAATGCTTTAACTAAGTTTTTGCAGCAGTACCTTGGCATTGGCATGACGCTGATTAGCAACATAATTCTGACAAAATAAATCCAACATTACATTAATTTACAACCAAAAACAGCAGCCGCACAGTAACATGTACAGTTTTAATTTAATATTAGCTTGTTAGCTAACCTGCTAATTTAGAAACTTGTAACATATATAAAATTGGCTGACATTATTCAATACTAACACGGCTAGTTCAAATCAGTTTTTAGAAAGACTCACCTGTCATGTAGTTCGTCCATTTGTAAAGTATCCCCTCCATGTCTTCGTTTCACATCGGCTAACGTCGCTAGCCTTTTCCGTAGCCAGGCTAGCTGCAGCCGAACACTAGCTATATGTAGCTAACGGTCGCAGTAACCCTTGGTTTTCTGTGTAGCACCGCTGGTTATGTAAAACATGAATGAAGCGTTTGTGGTTTGTGACAGCTGAATGACAGCGTCAGCGGGTAAAAATAAAGCTGAGGTGTTGATTTGTTCTGAGCTGCTCGGAAACTCGACGGCTAACTTCTGGCCACTCAGCTGATGGAGAAAAATATCAACAAACCACCAGCTTCTCTACGGAGTCCCGGAGCAGCCATTCCACATGAACGCAAAAATACAAAAAGGAAATTTGCTTTGAATTTACGCAAATATTTATTTTTTTCAATTTTATGGTCGTTTCAGTTAAAATATATAATTTTTTCTTCTACATTTATTTAATATCTGTTTTTGTCGCTGATATTTTTTATAAATATTTTATTTGGCAAAATATATTTATGTACGTTCCTAAAAAATGCAAGGCTTGCAAAATGTCATACATACAATTGAATTTACTAAGGTAGAAATTGTGATTTTGTAATACAATTTGGTTTATTTGTAATCCTTTCCCCGATTAATTAACGGAAGAACAGAATGAAGCACTATGATTTTCAAATATAAACAGACTAGTGACACTTTCCAGGCAGCACAAGTTAACGTAATCGGTAATTTAGACAAAGTACCTTACAAAGTGTAGGCAGATCTCTAAAAGAAAACACTAAACAGGAGATTTTTGAGAAGTTTAAACATCTTGAGTAACATCTGAATAATGAACAGCACCTGTAGTACTGTCTTTAGTGAGCTTTTTCTGGAGGGACAGTTGTGTGACTCTGTGATCCGAGCTGGAGATGTTGAGTTTAAAATTCACAGGATCATCCTCTGCAACTGCAGTGCATACTTCAGGTGAGCAGGCCTGTGTTGTTTGGCTGTGGTTTGGTTCTGCATTTATCCTACTTCAAAGCTTTCATGTAACACAGTGCAGCAGGTATTGGGAGGTTTCAATGTTACACTGTACTTTTTGATCACTAGAAATGTTCTGGAGCAATTTTTAGGGGGAAAAAATCAGTCCTGTATTTTTATTTAGTTATTTATTTTGGGAGGTTTGTTGGGATACACATATAGTATAGGTTTGTGTTTGACTCCACAATGAGCCTGTAAGAGGTAGTTTGAAAGATTACAGACACTATAAACTGGCTTTCTCATGATATTTCATCAGCACGACAACAGCAGCAGCAGTTCTAATAAAGTTGTGCACAAACTGGCCTGCACCAAAAGGACCACATCAGTGGTGATATTAGCTGTGCCTTCACCAGTTTAGCTGAAATTGTATGTCTAAATAGGCAGGTAATCAATTTAGGGCCAGACTGAGAGGTGGCCAATGATATGCCATTTCTGTTGCAGTGGGACATTTCCGCTCTTTCCAATTCTGTCTAGTCAGTAAATTTGATAATGTGAAATTCAGTTATTATATTTGCAGCTATTTAATGCCTGCTGTCCCCTGTCGCCCTAACCCTGTTACTGTATAGGAATATTTGCTACAATGCCTAGACAACTCTATATCCTTCTGTCTGTCTAAACATAGCAGCAATGCTGAATGTTTTTCTGGACATGTCTGAATAGATGACCTTAAATAGGAGACTGCCCATTTGAAATCAAGTCATTTTAGATTTTTGTTACTTTAATTTCATATCTCTTTGATCACAGCTTGCTCAAGTAAGCATGCAGCTGAAAAATTCTACAAATGCTATTTAACTATGAGCTGCATGACATCAGGTACTTTTTAAGTTCCATGACAGAGAGACAATGTGAAAATGTTGATCTGAATCTGCACAGGGATCTCTTCTGCTACAAACCACTACCATCAAACAAGGTCTACAACTTCCCCACTGTGTCTCCAAAAGTAATGAGCCTCATTTTGGAATATGCCTATACCCAATCTGTTGTGGTGACGGAGGACAATGTACTGGAGCTGTTGGTGGAAGCAGACAACTTTATCGTGACTGGCGTCATTCAAGCCTGCTGCGACTTCCTGGAGAGGAAGCTTTGTGTAAATAACTGCGTCAGTATCTGCAATCTGGCACACTTACACAACTGTCCTGACCTCAGGGGAAAGGCCTATCTCTATATCCTCCATCACTTTGAAGAGGTTGGTGCACTCTCCTTGGAGTTCCTGCAGCTCTCTGTGCAGCAACTATCAGATCTTATCGAGAAGGATGAGCTCAATGTGAAGCAGGAGAGCACTGTGTTTGAGGCCATTCTCAGATGGATCAACTATTCCCCTGTGGAACGTGGGTGTGACATGCCCGCACTGCTCAAGCAGGTAACTGAAAATGGGATATCAATTTAATTCCTCCTCTAAGTGCATTTATTTTGTTTATTACTCAGTGAGGGGCTGTTGAATGAATGGTACAGAAAGTAACTTCCGCTGTAGCACTTTGAATTAGGAATAAAAAATAAAGCATAAGCTTGATGCCTGATGCAAAAAAAGAAGTTTGATTGTACACTATTGTGTTTACAGAGTTGGGTGTCCAGGCCGCCCACCTGCTCACCCATCAGCCTTTTACGGCTGACGTGTAAAAAGCTAAAATTGCAATGGCAAAATTACTCAAACTTAAGGCTTGGTAATAGAGTTAATGTAGGAAAATCATTCTTCTTCATTCTTAATCACATTGGGGGGGGGGGGGGGGCTATTTCTAATTCACTTGGGAGTGTGCATCAGAAGGTGCTCATCATTTAGTCCTTAATAAATTGTCAAAGTATTATTTACACTTGCGTCCAGATAAAACTGGCCGTTGTTTTGTAGTTTCAGAAGTGCATTATTGATAATCTGTCTGAACTGCACTTTAGCTTTTCTGACAGAAAAGTTGACTATGCCCATAGTGTTCTGCCAGAACTTACTGACTGGTCCTTAGGCATTTACAACAGGACACACCCTCATTGTGGGACCTGTTTCCACAGCAGGAGGTTACTCAGTGCTTAGATAATGGCATTGACACTTGACTGTGGCACCCCTGCTTGTTTGGAGCTAATGCCATGACCTGCCATTGCTGTTTGGCAGGTGATGCTGTGGCTCTTTACAGGTAATGTTAGGGTCTTTAAGGGCAATGCCACAGCTGATTGGAGGCGATGCCAGGAGCTACCATAGCTATCTGGGTGATTCCATGACATTTTGATTATAGAGATAGTGCTATACTTCACTAATGTGTGGTGGCATGGTGGCTACGTCCAACTCTTATATACAGTCTAATGTTGTATTTCTTGCCTTTTTCCCTTATGATTCTTGTTTTCATCCAGGTCCGCTTACTATTAATGCCCACTGAGTACTTGGTTGACACTGTGAGCAGAAATGATCTGGTGAGTAGTAGTCCGGCATGCATGAATATGGTAACCACTGCCATACAGATGCTAAATGAGTCCAATATGGAGAGACCTCTGACCCAAACACGCCTGCCGTCTGAAGTCTTATTGGCCGTTGGTGGATGGGTGAGTCATTTCCCAAGTGACAAGATTGAGTTGTACAATGTCCGAGCTGACCACTGGGTGCCGCTGAGCTGGAGACACAATGCTTCTCTGGGATTCTACGGTTGTGCTTACCTCAATGGATGTATTTATTGCATCGGAGGTTTTGATTTCATAAGCTATTCAAGTCATGTGAGAAGGTTCAGCCTCACCAGCCAAACCTGGACAGAGGTGGGCTCGATGCATGAAGAGCGGGGCTTTCTCAGTGTGGCCACACTGAATGGCTGCATATATGCTATGGGAGGGTGCCAAAAACAAAAGAAACTGAAAACTGCAGAACGATATGAGCCTGACACCAACCAGTGGACTATGATTGCATCGATGCACAAGCCCAGGACAGAAGCTGGTGCTGCAACACTACACGGTAAGGTAAGTGGAATTGAGGTAGTGGAAGATCTCTGCCATGTTGGTTTTGTGGAGAAAGTGATGGACAAAGTTAACTGGTAATGCTAACAACCTTGGTTAACAAGCTGCGTCAATAAAATGTACAGTCAAATAATTCCATTAGAAATGCACCAAAAGATGCCAATGCCTTAATCTGTCAGTACACTTTCCAAAGCAGTCACAAACCCAAATTTTAGCTAGGACGCTATCCATATGGATTAGTTTGTTTGTTTTTTGTCTTTTGTGTCTGGCTGTAAAAATGATTTTTAAGGCTATGTAGTTGGATTTACAACATATGGGGATTTATTATCTTTTGGAGCCAGCCAACCAACGAATTTATGCACTGGAACATGAGAGCACAGTAAAATATTACTTTTCTGTGAGCTTCTGTGCAAAAAAACATTTTTTAATAGTCTTATAAATCTGGCCAATGGGAGTAATTTTTAAAAAATGATTTTTTTTTTTTAGAATAATGTCATGAGTATTGAGAAAGACATTCTTTCCTTGGTTGGTACTTTTTTTCTTGCAAACTTATAACAATCCTGCAAAGTATTGTTTTGGTTTTCTTGGTTTGGTTGGGATCTTTTTGTTAATTTAATCTCAGTAAATATATGTTTTTTAAAAAGAATATTATGGCTCGGCAATTTCTTTATTCCTGTTTTATTTGTTTTGCTTAACATGGCACTGATTTGCAAATGTACTTTTCGGCTTGAGGGCTTAATCATCACTGGACCTTTCTGTGGAAAATATGAATAGTTTATGAATTGTATCAGTTTTATAATATTTTTTAAAACTAAATATGTCTATTACCATTAATCCAACAGCTCAGGGAGAAGGTTAAGGTTACTTCACCCTCAGATCGTGAAAAATAGTAATTTTACAATTTCTGCATCCATATTTTCCAAGTCTGCAAAATACAGAAAATAAATGCAGCAAACCTCTGCTAAAACTAAATGTTTTAGGATAACACCATCATTTTTAGATTTTTACTACTATTATGCAAAGTAGCTACACAGAAATCTGATGAAAACATTTTTAGTTTTTCACAAGCGCATGGCACAACATAGAAGAGCCACCTCCACGGGACAAGACTCAGCAGTCCATCTGCATCTTAAGGATAAAGGACACTCTTTCGAGGATGCCAATGTTCACATTTTGGACAGAGAGGACAGATGGTTTGAAAGAGGAGTGAAAGAAGCCATTTATGACCACTGTGAGCGACCATCTTTTAACAGAGGCGGTGGTTTACGACACCAACTGTCTGCCATCTATAATCCAGTTTTGAGTTCGCTTCCCAGACGCCTTAATGCCCACTCACACCCTGGGCCATCTGACCTCAGGAAATCACATGATAGGGTGGGGCCAGGTTTCACAATGAGCTCACCTGAAACCCTGGCTGATTGTGACCCACACCCTCTTTCACACCTTGGCTCATGTAATTAGGTAGAGGATCATCAGGGGGTCCTTTGTCTCTTTTGGGGGGACACTCCCACAGGGCTTAAATCTGGGACTCTCCACCATCTTCACCCTCTACACCACAGACTTCAGCCACTGCACAGAGACCTGCCATCTTCAGAAGTTTTCTGATGACTCTGCGGTGGTTGGATGCATCAGCAGGGATGATGAGACAGAGTACCGGGCTGTGGTCGACTCCTTTGTCACGTGGTGTGAGCAGAATCATCTGCAGCTCAACGTGGCAAAGACCAAGGAACTGATCGTGGACTTCAGGAAGACCAGGAAACACTTGACCCCTGTTTCAATCCAGGGGGTCAGTGTTGACATTGTGGAGGACTATAAATACCTTGGAGTACACATTGACAATAAACTGGACTGGGCTAAAAACACCACAGCACTTTACAGGAAGGGCCAGAGTCGTCTCTATTTTTTGAGGCGACTGAGGTCCTTCAACATCTGCCAGAAAATGCTGAGGATTTTCTATGAGTCTGTGGTGGCCAGTGCGATCCTCTATGCTGTTGCATGCTGGGGGAGCAGGCTGAGGGTCGCAGATGCCAACAGACTTAATAAACTGATCCGTAAGGCCAGCAATGTTGTGGGGATGGAGCTGGACTCCCTCAAGGTGGTGTCGGAGAGGCGGATGCTGTCCAAGATAAAGACAATGTTGGATAACACCTCCCACCCACTCCATGACATGTTGGTCAGTCACAGGAGCTCGTTCAGTGAGAGACTGAGATTACCGAAAAGCACCACTGAACGACACAGGAAATCATTCCTGCCTGTGGCCATCTCCCTGTACAACGCATCCACTTAACACACTGTTTGCTGCTACAACTACACATGTTTCTTTTCCAAATATTTATTTATAAGTGACTTATGTATGTATGTATGTATATATATGTATATATTGTACTATTCTTAGTTAGCGTATTGTCTGTCTTGTCTTAATGTTGGTTTAAAATGGAGCACTGTAACAAAAAATAATTTCCCCCAGGGATCAATAAAGTATTCTGATTCTGATTCTGATTCTGATTTGACTCTTAGAACTGAAGAAGCTTCTCGGATGAGAGGTGAAATGTCTTCAAGCAACTTAAAGAAATCCAGATGCTTTTCTTTCCAAGCTCCTTAGAATACGATGACATGGATGACTGAGAACCTTCAGACATTTTTAGTGTTTTTAAGTATTTTCTGGAAGCTGAAACATTTAATTCTATTAATTTTGACTTAAACATGATTTTAATTTCTAGGTGTACATTTGTGGTGGTCTTACTGGAGATGAACCTCTGTTATGTGCTGAGTCCTACAACCCTGACACCAACCAGTGGACACTGATCACACCCATGGAAACCGGGAGGACTGGGGGAGCCGTGGTCGCCTACAATGACGAAATCTATGTAGTAAGAAGAGCTTAAAACATACTCTTACTACGGACAGAAATTCAAACATGGAATGTTTACTGTACCTGTATTTGGGAGTCTGTATTATTTTCCAAGTACCATGTACTGGATTATTGGAATGTGATTTCTATAATTACCCTAGAATCAGATATTTTGGAATCTGGAGACCTATTTACTTTTTTTACAACAGAACATTTTTACGTTACAGACTGTAACAAGTCCTTTGTCTGCACAGGTTGGTGGCTTTAACGGTATCACTCAGTTGCGTAGTGTCATCGCATATGACCCAAGAACAAGACACTGGCGCAACGTTGCTCCCATGTTACACCCTCGCAAAAACTTCGGCATTGCAGTGCTGGAGGACCAGCTGTATGTGGTTGGAGGTTTCCACAATGGCGGCTCATTCTGCAATGTGGAGTGCTATGATGAAAAGACCAACAGGTGGTACATTGTCAGCGACAAAGGGATGACCCAAGGTGCTGTCAGTTGTTGCGTTCTGAAGCGACACCCTGATCTGACTGCTTATCTTTCATAATTATTTCACATAAAGAAATAAAGAAATACATTTTTCATCAATAAAAAACTGGCTGTTTTTCTGCTTAAGATCCTGAGGTCTGACATCCCAGTGAAAAAGTCTCTTTTAGCTGAACAGAGAACTTGAACTTTCTTTTCAACATGATGGGCATTGCAGCTTCCACGTTTTATGGCCACAAGGGAGGTTAACAGCTATGATATTAAGATCCCATTGGTAAAAGTCAAATCGTTTCTTCACTAATAGGTGATCCATTCAAGCCGCCATCTTCATCTCTACCACCAGCGTCTAGACTCCGGGGGATCCTGCCCTAATCCCTATCACTGCTCCGATTCCATTCTGCCAGGATGGACTATCAGAGTCTAACTGGCAAATACCTCAAATTGAATTCTGCACATTAATAAATCATGTTCAGTTCCTTTGATTGATCTCTCCTTATTAAAATAAAGCTGATGTGTTTTCTGAAACCCAGTCTGTAGAATATATTCTGGCATTTAAATTTATAGCGTTTGAAATTATTTTGAAACACAGGAATTTACAATAGGAACCTGTAAATGAAATGCCCTTTATTTTGTTTGAAGTCGTTATGGCAGCATGAGAGGGCTCAACATCTCACTAAGGCCTTGATCACATGCCCAGACATCAGTCAGTGATCCTCTGGCAGCCCCAGCTCATGAAGAAAAATGTGTATTCCCAAATCAGTTGGTGAGTGGTTCCTGGAGGTTGCTACGTGAAATACTGTAGGGCACAGAAGGATATGCTTCATTTAAAGCCTCCTTGTGATTGCTGTAATTGCAGGCAGATTGTTGCCCATAGGGGAAAAAGTGGAAGCATGGAAAAAAGTAACTTCTTTGCAAATACTTGCCAATTACCAAAAAAACTGATAAAAATATGAAAAATGTAACGTAACCTGGAAATCACTGCAGTACCAGTGAACGGTCTTCATTTCCAGTTTACATAAACTTTTTCAACTTTCACTGCCACTTTGTGACTTGTTGGAGAGTGTTTGCAGAAAAGTTGGATACTTTTATCTAAATTACAAGAGACAATCAGTGGCAATCTGCTGGCAAGCCAAGCAATAACAAGGTTTTTTGTCCAAAATCCTCTTAGCGACCATTTTTATCAACAGCTAGCAACCACTCACCAACCAGTCAAGGAATATACATTTTCTCTTTAGACACCACTGTTTAGCTTGAGATAAATGCTTGTAATAAAACTAGAAGTTTAACAACATATTATAGCTTTGGTACAAAAAAGTGTTTGTTAATTCTTTTGTCTTATTATTGCTTCTGTTCTTTAACACTACTCACCTTTTTCCATGACATGGTCATAGGCTGTTTATAAAACATGGACATAGTCAGCATGATGTTGTCCACTGGTTTGTGAAATCCCATTTCTGAAACCACAAAATGAGCATTTGGACCAATTCATCTTTGATGAAGGATGATGCATTTTATCTAGCTTTATCTAGCATTCTGTGGCCTTTCGACATCTTTACCAGCAGAGAGAGGACAAAGAACTAAGTTAAAAAAAAGACTCTGGGGTTTCAATTGACAGTACATTCACCTCTGACTTAATTAATGTTGCTGCACAGAGTTATCTGGATAAATTTAAGTAATGCTACCCCCATTTGCACAGTCCCCTAACTAAAGTGCTTCTCCAAAGTAAAACCACACATCTGCATTGGATCTGACTCTAGGTCCTTCTCAGACCTAGAGAAAAGCTTCAGCATGGAACTAAGAGAGCACAGCGTTGTCCTTACTGCCACAGTAAGGACAACACTGGGATGGGCATTATAACGTCTCTTGGTGAGTCACCTGAGCCACTTCTATTCACTGTAATCACAAAACAACCCGCAGGAAGAAAAATACACATTGAACATTTTTGTCAAGTTGATACCCTTATCTTCAGATATGAAAGTGTGATTACTCAAAGCAATATAAGCAGGCAACGGAGCTCTTACAGGCAAAGACCATACAAGTAGATGTACATGGTGCACCACCCATCCACTTAATCATCCATCCATTAAGAACACCAAATCCTGATTAATTGACACAGACAAACCTTTTGGAATGGACTTCTGGATCTTGTGTTTAAATGTGCACATCACATCATTTACTGTGAGCCAGCTCAACCGTCTTCAATGTAGTTTTCTCGCCTACTTTAATGTCCAATTAAAGTAGATAAAATTCAATTAGAGTCACAAATTAGAGTTACTAAGGCTGACTGTAATCGGATCCACAGTTTATGAAGTGAATGCATCATGTCACATCAGTAAGACTTGAAACTAGCAATGGGACATAAATTCTTCATAAACTGTTGAATTGGGTTATATATCACTTTACAGAAAGAACTTTTTTCCATGTAAATTTTACACAGATGTCATTTTGAATGTCTGCTGGCCTTAAGATATGAGGAACGTTAAAGTTACTCCAGCTGTGGAGTCAATTTTCAGATGTCAGGCGTCAGTTACCTTTTATCTTTTTTTAAGACACTGTTTGAGAGAAATATTCATCATGTGTTTATTTCGATAGCAGAAACATATTTTACTGGTTGATTCTAAACAACAGGGCAGCTTCCGTATACTCTGTATAATGTGTTTAAATATGATTGAGCTTCTTTTAATAGTAGAAAGGGATGTCATTCATGCAGAAGTCAGGTTGCAGACTCTCAAAGGTGCAGTCAGATGTGTCCATGGCACAGCGACCGCAGTGGCAATTCAAAGCCACAGGGTAGGTGACGATCGGGTCTACACCAGGTGGGCAGTCAGGAAGCTCAAATGTTTTATAGTACAGGTCCCGGTATGTGCACACATGCTGGTACACATTGCTGAATGGTATCTTGATGACAGGGTCCTAAAGGGAGGGGAAATGAAAACAGTGTCCTTACAAAAATGTTGTTATAACACTACAGAAGCAACTGTTTTTAAAGGAGCTTGCAAAAGAAAAGCGTCTGGACTTCTTTAAGTTAAAGAAGTTAAAGTTAAAGCTTTTCTTTTGCAAGCTCCTTTGACTACGATGACCTGGATGACTGAGAACCTTCACAGACAACTGTTTTTAAACAAGAAATTCACCTAAAATGTTAAATGAAGTTTCAAAGTCCTGGTTTTAGGCATAAAGTCTTACTGTTAAACTGTTGTGCATCACAGTGAGGGAAAGTTGATGCTTTCAATGAACCATGTGCCAACACAGTGCAGGGGAGCTACCTAAACGCTACTCCCACAGAGGTTGATTATCTTGTTAATAGTGTTACATCTTCGGTGCGTTCAAGTCTGCATGTGCTCCTCAAATTTAGAACCAATGGACTCCCTGGTATAACTCACAAATGTACACCATAAAGTCGTAAAATTTACTTTTGGTTCTGAGGGATTTTTAAAAGTAGAAAGGGAGGCAGAGCCTTCAGCTTTCGGGGCCCTCTTCTGTGCAACCAGAGTCAGACACACTCTCTACTTTTAAGGCTTAAACCTTTTGGGTTTTTTCTTTTCATAAAGCATATAGTTGGGCTGGATCAGGTGACTGAATCCTTCCTTAGTTACACTACAATAGGTCTAGCCTGCCAGAGAGGCTTCCCATGATGTGGTTTTATTGGATTTATTTTCTTATGCTCCACTCTGCTTTTAATCATTATTTATTATTAATCTTTGGCTCTTTTCCACAGTGTGTCTTTTTTCCTGTCTTCCTCCCCTCACCCCAAACCAGTCACAGCAGATCGCTGTCCCTCCCTGAGCCTGGAACTCCTGGAGTTTTATTCCTGTTAAAAGGGAGTTCTTTCTCCCCACTGTCACTAAGTGCTTGCTCTAAGGGGGGGTCATCTAATTGGTGGAATTTTGTCTGTATTATTATTGGGGTTTTTGCCTTATTATATAAAGCACCTTGGGGTGACTGTTTCTTGTGATTTGTTGCTATATAAATTAAATAGAATTGAAATTTAATATATTCCTTTACTTTTGCTGAGAAACCAGAAAGTTTTTAGTATCTGTGACACAGATACAGGTGAAATACACTGACTTTCTTCCCAGTTTAGTCACTTACATGTTTATAATAAAGGTCTGGAGTCACATGGCAAATATACTAGACACACAGCTTGACTTTACTGCAAACAGCAGCTGGCAGCATGTTTGTGACTTCAGGAGTACTTAAACTTAACCTTCCTGATTTCACCACAATAAAATCCACAGACACATCAATTGAAATTGAAAATAGCTTGAAGCGGCAGCTAACACATTCTTAATAGCACGTATTTTTTTAAACCACAGATTATGCAGTTATACAGGTATTAGTTTTTGCTGACTGATAAGCTTTAGAGGCACCATGACTGACTTGCTCAGAATATTTTCCCAATTTGTATACGCATGAAGTGGAAGTTTTGCATAATGTGTATCAGTGCATAGCATGTGGACTGTAACACCAGTCAGTATAGGTGGTGTCTGTAACCAGCAGCTGAAAATGTAGAAAAAAGAAAAGAGTCTGATATTAATATGTGGTAACACTTATAAGTACCCTGTACTTTCTGGGGTGCACGTTATGTTATGGAGTGACTACGGTGCAAGTACCCTACACTTGCAATTTGTAGGCAAGTGCGGGGTACTTACAGTGTACATGTTTCATTGTTTCTTGCAAAAACCTGACTTGTTGCCTTCAAGATGCACATAAGTACAGAACACTTGTGCCTTATTTGCAGGTCGGGGTATAAAGTGTTACCTCATATGTTTTTGTAAAGAATCAAATAAGCCCTGATTGTATTATTTTTTGGTTTTGGGCCTCCAAATGATTTGTTTTTATCTCCTGATTTTTGCAGCTTTGAAATTCTTTTTGGTTTATATTTCTCTCCTTTACACTCATGAACCACATTACCTTGGTGATGCAGTGTCCACTGCAGATGGTTGTCTCCACTGGATGACAGCTGGGACAGCCCTCCTTCTCCAGAGACACTGTCTGGTTGATGAGCTGACAGGGCGGCAGCTGGAAGGCCGCTGATGGTGGAATAAGTTTTTATTTGGTTCCAAAAATAAAAGCCTAAAACTTGTTACAGATTTTGGTGTTTGTGATGTTTGTGGTAATACAGGATGTCATGTAGCTTTTAAATTTGTTTTTATGTACAAAACTGGAACAACACAACTGGAACACAACCATTAATTCTATATTTTTGTTTGTTTGTTTTCTATTATTATACATTTCCTTTATAAAAGCCTTGCACACATATAAATATATGTTATCAGCATTTTTAATATAAGAATGAGAGAATCCTCTGCCTTTTTCACAATATTTCCAATAACATCTTAGATCAATATAAGCTTCCTACAATAATCATACAGTTCTCTTACCTGCAGGAGATAAGATGAAAGTTGAAGCTCCAACAAACAAACTCAACATCAGTGCAAGGAGCATTCTGCTAATCTGTGCCATCATTCTGTAGGCGTCAAGTTGCATTAGTTAGTCACTTAGTTAATTATTCCTTAAGACTTTTCAGCTAGCAAACATAATGATGGGGGGCATTGTACAAAATAATTTTTAGACTATATTGGGTGTAATTCTAGTTTCAGTGAGAAAATTAAAAGGTATTGTCCCCTTATTGTGTTCATGTTTCAGATTAAATAAAGAATAAGCCTTTAATTGGGTGTTACACCACTATCCCTGGTGTAAATCTGTGTCACTAACATATCTATACATAAGTAAAACATAAAATATATGCACATAAATCATTAATAACTCATCTAATATCTATTAATTAGGTCAGCATATACTGCAAAAACACCAGCTTTTCTATTAACAATTTCAATTTCTTGAGCTCCGTGTTTATAATACTGGAGCTGGAATACAGAATAAAGTTTTAAAGCTAATAATATAGATATGTAAATATCTATATAGCCCTCCACATTTAAACAGCATTCATATAAATCATCTGTCTGCTAGTAAGAGCAGCATGTCTTACCTCTCCGGTGGCTGCAGGCAGTGTCTGGAGGTAAGCTGCCCAGCTTTATAAAGGACACAGGAGTCAAGTATCTAGTACCAAACAAACTCGTATAGGATATCAGTGTTAATCCCTACTACCTGTTTTTATTAGAAGGATAAAACATTTAAACCTTTTTTTTTTTTTACTCACAAGCTGGCAGAAATATAATTTTAAGAGGAAAATTTATTTTTAAAACCTTTTTTGACACAGAAGCACCAAAAATGTAAATGGTTTTCACCCAGTTCTAAACATGCAGTCTTCGCTTTAACTATTAAAAATAAAAGTCGGTTCAGAGAATGCTTAAAAATCTGTTCAAATAACTTTTATAATATATTTGACACAAACTTTAAACAATGTTTTACACTGTTTATTAGTCTACACCTCTTCTTTCTAGTCACTCCCCCTGTTATAGGTACAGTGCTCAAGTCTTTAATCTTCCTCTTTCATTTTTGTGATATTCAATCAGACTCCTAAAGTGATGTAATAATAATAATTACCAACAAAACAGGATGACTGCTAATCTGTTGCGGATGTAGTGAAATAACCTTGTTTTTAAATGGGGGATCATTGTGACATGCAGGCTTCCTGTTTGATGTTGTTTAATGGAAACGTTTACCCTGTCACATAATTCCCGTCAGGATTAATGTTTGTGATAGGTTAGGATGACACAGCAGTGTGACTTCAGTTTCTTTTTCATTTAACTAATTAACCATTTATTTACTGTATCCATTTTCTATAACACATAAAACAAGGCAGCACAGTCTGTATTTAGAACACATTGTCTTCAACCAGTTTACTGGAGTTTTTTTTTCCTTAAAGCAAATAGGCACATCTACAAGCTGAAAAGTGATTGCAAATGTCAATGTTCTCTGTTTATTTATTTTTTTAGTTTTTTATATATATATATATATATATATATCTGCTTATATTGGCAAATAGCCTGTAGTAAACACTACTGCAATCATTTTTTGTCAGTCAGTTTTATATATCTTTCATTTATCATGGGAAAAAAATTCAAAAAATTGGCAAAGAGGGCAACAGAAATAGTAGAAAATAAATAAATAAATAAAACAAATAACATCACAGTTCTATAAGCATATTTTAAGTGACCGAAAAGGCCTGGGTTGATTACAATGTAGGCACAGTAATGAAGAGTCATAAAGATACTTGCTAAACATGTCATTACTGACGTTTTATATCTAACCCCTTTATAAATCCTGTTCACTACTAAGTAGCGATATTAGACGTGAAAAACACAGAAAAACAACAGGAAATCATTTTTTGCAGACGCCGGAACCACACATCTTTAGTACGTTTGAGTCGGCGACTTATAGGGAATGGACCATTCGACAGGTACGACGCATGCGTATAGAGGCAATGTTGTTACGAAAGTGATTATATGTTTTTAATATAAATTGAACTTGCACGTTGAAGGAGGACACAAATACGGCGGCTATATGGCAGGAGAAGATAGGGAGACTCAGACCAAGGTGAGAACTCGAAGGGACTCGATGGAATCGCGGCGGAAACGCATTGGTGTTTGCAGAAGGTCAACATCAGCCGATTTGATTTAGCTTGTTTAATTTGAACTGTAGGAGAAAATGAGGAAAATATAAGTTAACAAAGAGCTCAATTCGAGTAATGACAACAGGCCAAACGTTTAAATTAAGCAGCAGTTAAAGAGGACAGCTGGATGATACATAACCTTCGTGAGACAAGACGCTTCAGACAAGACCCGATTTGGAAATTTGGTGCTTAAAGATTAACTTTAAGTAGCAGACATGAAACCAGCATCCCTGTTAGTGAGGCAACGATTTTCTTAAACAGTATGGCAATCCGAAAACTTCGGCTTACGGATTATTGACCCTATTATTCAATATTTCTGTAAAACGCCTGTCTGTGTTCACAACAACACATTTAAATGAATAAAAAACAATGGACTGTGAGTGGTGTGACTGTGAGTACTGGAAAACATTAACGTGCAATAAACTGTAAAGATATTCTTTTTGGCATCAATGGATTTCTACCCAGTGTGGGGAAAATGTTGTAGGTGCCCGTTGGTCACCATGAACATCTGATTATTTCCTAACTGACAAACACAGTGTTCACACAACATTGTAAAGCATTTATAGACAAAGATGGAATTCGTTTTTGGAAGGAATTAAGATCAACGTGTATGTCTTTACTGTCTGTTCTTCAGGGTCTGAGGCTGCTGGGGATCCTGGATGTCCAGAACACTCCTTGTGCCAGGGAGGCCATCCTGCATGGAGCTGGAGGCTCAGTAGCTGCTGGGCTGCTTTATTTTCTGGCTACTAGTGAGTCTTGAGTCTGAACTGTCTCTGAATTTACTGCTTGATTGTTTTTATTACTGTCACTCAAATGTTAAAGTACAGATACTTTTGGATGCTCCCTTGCCACAAGAGGTCGCTACAGCAGGTAACTGTAGTCAACAGGGTTTATAAAGGGGATATGCACAAAATAAAGAAAGGATGTGTTTTGTAATTATTTTTATGACGCTGCATTACTGTATCTACATTATAATCAATACAGTACTTTAAAAAATACTTTTTGATAACAATGTGACTTTATCTGGATAAAAACAGAAAATCTAATAATCACTTTACCAAAATCTGATCGCAGCTTCCACCTTGTGAGAGGGATGCTGTTTGCGACTCAAAATGACTTTATATGTTTCACGAGTAATCTATTTGGCAAACATATCACGGATTATAGGCCAACAAGTCACTTAGAACAGTTTAAATACAGGCAATCATTTTTTTGGCAAATAACGTAAATCACCTTTTGGCACAACATGCAGTACCCTTCCTGACGCAGCATCAGAGGGGACGTGTGTCACGGTTCGCATGTGGAGTAATTTACTATAATTTTCTTGTACAGTTCATCATGCAAAGCCAAAACCTCTTGATGTATCCAAACCTTAATACACATTTTATGGTAGTCCCTTTAAACAGAAATGCAAGTAAACAAAAGTTATTCCAGTTCGTCTTATAGTTATCTGACTCGTTTTCTTGTTTTCCTCAGGTCGGGTGAAGAGGTCTTTTGATGTGGGATTTGCGGGTTTTATGGTCACCACACTCGGGTCCTGGTAGGTCTTAAGGACACAATTTTTCTTCAGTGCCTTTCACGTTTTAGTCAGAATAAACATTTCTGTTTTGGCTCTTTCTCGCCTGTCTAGCTTGTTTACTACTTTGTTGTGTAACTGGAATGCTCCTGTTTCTTCCCACTGTTAAGGTTTTATTGCAGGATGAACAATGCTAAGCTCCGTGTGCAGCAGAGGCTGATACAGGAAGGCATCAAAAACAAGGTCGCGTATGAAGGAACTGTTATGGACCCCACAAAAAAAGGCAAAGCAGAAGCACCTTCAGGCCCCTCGTGACCTCTAGCTCTTTTCCTCTCGGAGGACAAAAGAGAATGCAGCTAGGCTAAACAGACCTAACTGCGTTTCTCTGAATTGATGGACAACATTATTAGAAACATTTCATGGATGTTTTTCTGTGTTGGATTGTTAAGGAGCTCCTTCTCTGTTATTGAAATTCCTTCATAATCTGAAAGCGCCAAAGCAAGTTAGTTTCATTTTCCAGTCCCTGACATGATGAGTTTGACTCATTTTCACTGTATCCTAATGCTAAACTAATAAAAGAAGTACTGATTTTGTTTTAAAATGATGATCAGGTTAAGTTATTACTGAGGTTTTCTACACATCAGCCTCTACATAATGTAAAATGGAAACTGCTAGTGTGAATCTGTTGTTTTATGTTATTAAAGCAACAAAATCAAAAGGTGTATCAGAAATGAAGGAAAATCAGGATGTACTGGAGTCTTTTCAGTGGTGTTTATCTGAATGTGCTGAATGAAGCGTCTGTGGGAGAAAGTACAGAGCAGCAGGATTTGTGACTCAGTCTTTAAATCCACTGTATCCCTGAAGGTTTGATTATTTAATGTAACAGTTACATGCTTTCGAAATTAAGATTAAAATTAAAAATCAAAACAAAGGCCTCATATAGAAATTGTAATTGATCTTTTTTTTATTATAAACTTTTCTGTGATTCAACTATTAATAAAATTACTGTGAGCCTTAAATTTAGGTTTAGCTTACATTTTGAGTCTGTTACCAGGGTAACAGTTTCTGTGATCCTAGCTTACTGGCAGGTTTTCTTTATTAAACAGAACTTCTCTCTGACTCCTCTTCTGAAGCTGCAACTGAACCAGCTGACCGAGGCTCTTTTTCATTTCTGCAGTCACAAAGTTGCCATTTTGATATTAATTTGTTACTTTTGTTTGTTTAGTTTGCATCAGGCTGTCAGCCTCTTACTGTAGTGATCACGTATGTATGAAATTTCAAACATATACGATCTACGAACAAGGTCATCTCAAGTTACAGCTGAATTCAACTCAAGAATCACATGAAAAATTTGGTTGACTCCTGCTTTATTTATAGAGTTAAATTGAGTGCAGATAAATGCTGACTGAGTGGAGAATGCTGATTACGATGACTCATTTTCCCTTGTGTATTATTTATTTGTTTCTATGGGGCTCATGGTCCACACTCAAACACATTTATTTTCCCTTTACAGCTGAATTAAAACTGAGGTTCTGCAAGCTGATCAGTTTTTCTGGAAATTCAGTTTCTCATTTCTAGTCAGGATTTTTTAAACCTGCTCTCTGGAATATAGCCCCAGATCCTAGCTGGATAAATGTGTTTGCTACATGTTCAAGTGGTTTTATATTCTTGGCACACTGTTATAAAATGTTGGCTAGCAAGTGTCTATCTGTCCTTCCTGTTTGTAGTACTGCAGGCCATTGTAGGTCCATTCTAATATCAAAACGGCCTCTTTAAAAAATATTTAGTATGTTTTACGACACATATTACACTATTTCAAATGCTTTTGGTGCCAGAAAATGTTAGTATGCCCTCCTGTATGAAATCAGCTTGCTTTTTGTCCTTAGTGAGTTCCTGGTACCAGCTACAGGACATGCAACAGGAGTGTAAAAGTAGTTTTATATCTCAGCTGCCTTAAAAAGGAAAAACTGGAAAATGAAATCTAAAACATTGTGCAGAAGAAGTAAGATATGCAAGGCTACATCAAACAGATCAAATTAAGAAGGGAATCATTGTTCAGTCCAGGTTCCTGTTCAGCTCCTGTATATTTTACTCTGATGCACAATGTACAAAGAATTTCTGCTCACATTCTTCATTTACATTTTTTCTCCTGCATAGTCACATAAAGTAAAAACCTTTATCAGGTTGTGTAGCTAATACTAATCTAATGAACATGAGATTCCATTTATTGTTATTTAGCGCATGTGAAAAGTTTTGTTTTAGGTTTTCTATCCGATCAGTTTTAGAAAGAGAAAAATCATTATTTACCACTTTAGCAAGTTAATAATTTGTTCTGTCTGATCACTTTTGACCATTTATAGCCCTGAGCCTTGGAACTTCAAAGAAAAAGACAAAAACAACAACAACAAAAAGAACATTTAGAAAAACAAAGCAGAAAATATGGCAGCATTTTAAACAAACAAAAATAAAAACAACTACCATTTTAGGAATTACAGTATTTAATTTAAAAAAAAAAAACGGAATAATTTGAGGGTTTTTTGATTTGTTTTTGTTGCGTTTCCTGTTTTTTGGTCTGTTTTGCCCTTGTGAGTCATATATTTGATATAAAACAAACAACTCTTTAAGGCAAATAATCCTCCTGGGTAAAAATAAAATCTAAGCCCCTCCCTTTAGAAATAAAAAATAGTGCGACACAAACATACAGAAATAAAGTTTACATACAGGCTGTTAAATTATACTGATATCAGTTTTTAATGCAAATCTTCTCATCCTGCTGTGTCACAGACACGAACACCAACAGAGGCTGAGCACATCCACGCCTCATTCAAAGCAGCTTTCTGAGCGCTGTTGAGATCATGAGGCTCAGCACAGCAGCAATAAACAGCTTTGTAAAAGTTCCATGACACGTAGTTTCACAAGAAGACTTAATTCACACACCAGACATGTTACTCAGACACATGGTGTCTGACATTTTAAGACGGAACTGACATATTTGAACAGTTTTTGAATTTAATCTGGAAAAAAGGCTGGGATCACACCTGAAGTGGTTTTGACGCATGGCAGTAAACACGACATACACCACAGGTAGGACATGAAGAAAGTTATTAAAAATGATAAAAATACAGTCTGTCCTTTCTCTGAATTCAGGATTGCAATGGATGTTTTTAGGATGCACCATTTAGTTTCATTATAATCTAGACCTCAAAAACGGGTAACTCTCACTCAGACGTTCTGGATGGACAAGTAGCACTGCAGGGAAGCAGAAAATTATGTAAATGTGGGGATGAATTGTCTCTTAAACGATCTCTAAACTTAACTCGCTTCTCTGCTGCTGTCATGTTGGTATGTTCCGTCAGTTTGATGACAAATATATATTTATTTAGAAAAAAAAATAACCATGTTAACAAAAAAACATTTTTTTTCTTAAAAGGAAATGTGCTTATATTGAAATAGAGTTCAAAGGTCTCATATTAAATTAAATGGGAGCTCAGTGCATAGTTTAGACAGAATCGTGGATAGCTAAGCACTGTTATTCGTCTATATTGAGGTTTGTGTTTAAGGGCTCACGTGTACATATCGGATGTGTTTATCTGGCACATTAAAAATGATTTTGTCCTTGTGTTTTTGCATACTGCAGTAGGTGGTCACTACAGCCTGCTGCCTTCACAGCATCACCTCTTTGATCATCTAAACAGCTGAACACATAAAGAGCTGCTGTGCAGCCTCTTATAGCTGACAACATGGTGACAATAGCTGTCCCTGACCTCGTCATTTCCACTTTTAATGCCACTAATAACACCGCCACCAATGTCCACTTAGCCAAAGTGATGAATTGGCTGACCTTCAGCCTTGGGCTGCCCGCCATTGGACTCGCTCTTTACATCCTCAAGAATCTCTCCAAAGGTTTGTCTTCTCTGTGTTTAAATATGTCTTGTGATTAGAGTACAGCCTTTCAGAGCTAAAGATGCAGAGGTTTGAGTTAGACATTTTGGCTAAATCTGGGACAAAGTTGGCACTAGCAGTGTGTGCAGCACAGTATATGTTTTTTGTTTTGTTTCATTCTTGGGATTTTATCACTGTGCATCACTTTAACCCCCACTTCTAACTGCTTGTCACCACTGAACACCTTTTTCAAGTGTGGCTAATGGAAACCAAAGAAAATAGCCCCTTCGATCTAACATGAATTGTCTTTGATTACTTTTACCTCAAAAACTGGGCAGATAACAGCTTCTGGGCACCTCCTGTGCATCCTGCTGGACACTAGGAGGCAGTCAAATTTCATGTAAAAGTAAAATTTCATGTCTTGCTTTCAGCAGTTGTAAATTTACACACAAGGTAACAGCTAAATGTAGACAATACAAATTTGTTTCTTCACCCTGAATATATAGCCACTATTATAAATCTACTGAGCCACTAAACAGGTAAACCAAAGACAGTGGAGACGATTGTATCATATCATCAAAGAGGGATAAGGAGGCTGACATTTGTCTTCAGGAATGCAGCGTATGCTCCCGACAGGTTGATATCACAGCTAATGTGATGGCAGCAGCAGAATACACTGATCTAAATGGGACTGCTTACTGATGGCACCAAAAAGACCTGAAACAAAATTCAACACAGACACATGGAGATAAACTCTGGGTCTCTGGCATCATAACAGCCTGGCTGATAACCTTCAGGAATACTTCTTGTACCAGAAACCTTCAAACTGTTAGGTGTAGAACACATGCCTCACAGAATGTAAAAAGAAATGAGAAGAAAAGCAACAAGCCACTGAACCACAGCAAAGGAATCGTAGGCACAGATATGTAGTGGCTCTTAACACACTTTAAACAAATAGCCCAAATTACTGGTGACTGTGGTCTACGACATGCACATTCAGTGGAGAAGGGGTGATTAAATGCTGCCTCCTAAAAGTAAAAGACTTTCAGACAGGTTGTTAAAGCACAAATACGATGAATGTGATATTTTGCGCTGTGCCGCATACATTTAGAGAGGAAGCGTTAAACCTTGTTTAAGCCTGCTGACGGCTAACTGTTATCAGATGTCCACAGGCAAAGTTTTGTTTAAGCTACTCAGCCTGTGCATCTGTTTCAAATAACTATGTATTTTTTTCATTGGGATGAATTTGATAAACTATTTGAAGATCATCTGAAATTACTCAGAAATCTGATTGTGACCCACACCCAGTTTCACACCTTGGCTCAGGCGATTAGAGGATCATCAGGGGGTCCTTTTGTCCCTCTGTGGGGGGACACTCCCACTAGGTTTAAATCTGGGACTCTCCACCATTTGACCTTAGAACTGAAGAAGCTTCTCGGATGAGAGGTGAAACGTCTTCAAGCAACTTAAAGAAGTCCAGACGCTTTTCTTTGCAAGCTCCTTTGACTACGATGACCTGGATGACTGAGAACCTTCACAGACATACTCAGAAATCTATGCTTATAACAGCAAACATCAATCTTCTTTTCCCTTCATCCCCCAATGACCTTGGCCACGTCTCATAAGTAATCTGCAGCTATACAGTAAAATACAAGAAAGTAATGTGAACCCTTTTGAACAAAAATATCGAGTATCTGTGGGACGTGCTGGACAAACAGTCGCCAACTGCTAGTGATCAGGGACTTCTGCGCTTCTGAATAAATATCTTCAGCACTTCTGTTGGATCAGCAAATAATGGATAAGCACCTGTTTCTAACAACATGTCATCATCTTGATAGGTTTTAGTATTTCCTGAGTACAAGTGAAGTATTTAATAGCAATAGCTCAGCAATTCATTTAATTTCTGTGTTTGTTTTCCAGGTGGGAATAAAGTTCCCATGCACGTCATCTTCCTCCTGGTTTCTGACATCATCAGTTTCTTCGGACGTCCTGATGTGAGTCAGAAAGTGGACAGCGGGTCCACGTTCTCTGCCAATCCCACCGACTTCATCTTATATTTTGGTGTCGTCTCCAATATCACCCTCATGCTGTTCATAGCTCAGGAGCGCCATCTCCAGGTGGCCTACCCACAATGCCTTGCCTGCTGCACCAGTATCAGGAGGCATCCCGTAGTGGCCTTGGTAGCATGGGCTGCCCCATTCGCCATCCTGGCTCTCGCTGTGCTACAGTACAACCTCTGGTTCGCTGTGGCTCTCCTTGCTCCTTTCCCCTTTCTCCTCTTCTTTGCTGTGGACTCATGGAGGGCTCTGAATTGCTCCAGATCTAATCCTTCATCACCAGAGAGGAGAAGGACAGTGGTGGGTATCGGTGCAATCTGGGCCAACTACACTGTCCTCTATGTCCCTTTCATCCTCAACCTCCTTCTTGAAGCTCTGTCCTTGACAGAGGTGGTGAGCTATCTGGGGCTAGTGTCTCACTTGCTGCTCTACCTCAGCCCTCTGGTGGACCCTTTCATCTATATATTCATGAATAAGGGTCCCAAAGAGGTGCTGCAGGCACTGCCCTGCTGCCAAAGGTGTAATCAGAAAGAAAACACGACACCCACAGTGAACACTGTGTCTGAGACAGTAGAAACAAGACTTTGAAGAGGAAATACAGGAAATACACAAATCTGGCATGGGACAGTTCATAAGTCTGTCAGATTTCTGGAAGAGATTTTTAGTCTGAGGGATTTTACACAGGAATGATTCTGTTACTCTAAACTTGTAAAACTATAAACTACTGTAAACACATAAGACTGCAGTTATGTGCGGGCAAGGAGAAGAGAAATCTGATAGCAATTAGCTTTGGCAAGACCACACAAGTAGTGTCAATGAAAAGTGTCAGGTTGAATATAATTGGATGTTACAGGTCAGCTGGTAACAAGGTGGTTGATGAGATGGTAAACAGAATGAGAGGCTCCATTCCAACACTGAAATAATGCATATAGAGAAATCTGGCTCTCAAATCCTTCCTCAGCCATACGAGCACATATGCTTCATATGCACAATCAAAATAAGGGTCACTGGATTATCCATTGTCCATCATAACTGCAAAGCTACCAACACGGTCTACTCATCTATTTTAGCTTATCATAACGTCTCTCTCTATATCTGAAATGCTTTGTATTTGTTTGTATTAACACTTGCTTTCTTTCATTGTCAATTTCTTTTTATAAGTTAGCGTTCCTTTTTAAGTATATTTACAATTGTAGGAAATTGTTACCAGTGCTGGAAAATCAACTTTTCTTGCAGGAATGTGCACACACACACACACCTGCATCTAAAGGGCAGCCTAAAAAGCGAGCTGATGGCTGTTCCCTTCAGGATCTTGCTGGATACATTTATTTAGCAGCACCACCCTCACCCTGGAAGAGCACGAGGTGAGGCGCATGCTGCAGGCCGTTAACCCGAGGAAGGCGGCGGGTCCTGATGGTGTGCCAGGTCGAATATTGAGGGATTGTGCAGGACAGCTGGCTGGGATCTTCACCAGGATTTTCAACAAATCCCTCGCACAGGCGACTGTCCCACTCTGCCTGAAGTCCTCCACCATAGTCCCCTTGCCTAAGAAGCCCCACATCACCGGCCTGAATGACTACAGACCGGTGGCACTCACCCCAGTGGTAATGAAATGCTTTGAGAAGCTGGTCCGCAGACACATCACAGCAGCCCTGCCCCGCAGCCTGGATCCACACCAGTTTGCCTACAGAGCAAACCGATCCACGGAAGACGCTGTAGCCACAGCACTCCATGCTGCATTAACTCACCTGGAAGAGCATGGTAGCTATGTGCGGATGCTCTTCGTGGATTACTGCTCAGCTTTTAACACCATCCTTCCACACAAACTGGTGGCCAAGCTACAAGACCTGGGGCTTCCATACAGCACCTGCATGTGGATCAATAGCTTCCTCTCGGGCCGTAGACAGAGAGTCAGAGTTGGCCATCACACATCCTCAGCCCTGAGTCTCAGCACTGGCTCACCCCAGGGCTGTGTGCTCAGTCCACTGCTCTACTCTCTCTACACACACGACTGCACTCCTCGCCACCACAGCAACATCTTTGTGAAATTTGCAGATGACACCACAGTGGTGGGGCTCATTTCCAAGGGAGACGAGTCTACGTACAGAGACGAGGTGGAGCGGCTGACGTCATGGTGTAAGGCCAATAACCTCCTCCTCAACACTTCAAAAACCAAAGAACTCATAATAGACTTCAGAAGGAAAAAGGCAGAGATCCAACCACTATTCATAAATGGGGACTGTGTAGAAAGGGTGGCAAGCTTCCGCTTCCTGGGAGTCAATATAGAGGAGAACCTTTCCTGGAGTGTGAACACCTCCGAGCTGCTGAAAAAGGCCCAACAGAGACTGTACTTCCTGAGAATTCTCAGGAGGAATAACATCACACAGAGACTGCTGGTGTCCTTCTACAGAGCCACCATTGAGAGTGTTCTAACTTACTGCATATGCATCTGGTACACTAGCTGCACAGGGGCTCAGAGGAAAGCACTCCAAGGGATCATTAACACCGCCCAAAAGATCACTGGCTGCCCTCTCCCCACACTGGAAGTTCTACACAACGCCCACTGTTTTAAAAAGGCCCAAAACATCATAAAAGACACCTCACATCCTGGCCACTCCCTGTTCGAACTGTTGCCCTCAGGCAGACGGTACAGGGCAATCAGAGCAAGGACTAATAGACTCAAACACAGCTGTTATCCAACTGCAATAACACATCTGAATACTACAAAAAAATGTCCATCACGCCACTCTTGTGTTAATCTATGCACGGTCTGAAGCATGTGTGTGGGAATGTATGTGAATGTTTTACTGTTATATCTTATTAGTATTTTAAGTATTCTATCTATTTTATTTATTGAATTTTATTGTTTTATTTATATTTTGATATTGCTAGGGATGATGCAATGATCGGGGACCATTCTTAATTTCGTTGTTCTCATGACAATGACAATAAAGTTTCTGATTCTGATTCTGATTTTTGCTGTGTTCTCATATTTTAGTTAATGCAAAGCTCAGTATTGCTGGATAACTGTAAAAAGTACAAGTTGAAATGTAATGAATTGTCTGTGTTTACACTGAGCAGTAAGGTCACTTTTGATCACCTGACAGGTTGTTCTAATATTAGAACTGCCTCACATACATTAAAAATAACACGGTGAAGCTCTTCCATACATCTTGCATACGTTTTTTTTTTTATTTAAAAAAAACAACTGTGAAAATGTAAATTCCTGCTGATTTGTACAGTTTTTAAGATCTCACAATACTTCTTGCTTCATGTACTTTATTAAACCTATAAATTTTATTGTACTTAGATTTGAATGCAGTTACACATCTATATTTCTTTCGTTTTCCTTTTTTCATTTTGTTTTTCTTTTCTTTTTTTCAATTGTGTAAATATCAGTGGGAAACTGTCTCGGTATTTAAAGAAAAAGGTCCACATATAAAGTCTAATACAGTGCATCATCTTTTAGATCAAATGTAACTGAACATTGGTCAGTGCAATTTTTTAATGTTATAAAAAATGACATTTATTCTTTCTTTTTTTACATTTTTGGTCAAAATCTCTTTTGATTTTGAATTCATTCTTCGTTAACCTAATTGTGACTTAACTTCTAGGAAAATAAGCGAGGATTCCTTGGATACATCTTTCTTTCTGAAATTAAAAAGAATGGAAAAAAATGAATACAGACCAACATAATATTTAAAATAAGTTAAATAAAACATCAGTAGCTCAACAAAAGGCTTAAAAGTCTTTAAAAAAAAAATCACACAGCTTATATTTTAAATAACTTCATATATATATATATATATTTATTTATTTATTTATTTATTTTTTTACACATTTAATGTATTAATTTAATATATGTATTGTATTATGTCACCAACCTTGGATTTTCTATGTCATCAATTGTCTCAGGCAGCTTCACATTCAGTGTTTCTGGAAGAAGCAGAGCCACTAGGCCAGAAATAATGGCTAAAGAGCAGAGGATGATCTGAGGAAGAAGAGTCCACACATCCTCCAGCAGCAGGATGAGTGGAGCAATTGATACTCCCAGACGACTCACGAAACTAGTATAGCCCAAACCATTCTGCCTGATAAGACAGAAAATAAGTCAGAGGAAGTGAAACCTCTGTAACCCTGCTGAAGGCAGACGAGTTTATAGACCTTAGGTGATCTTTACTCAAATAATAATTAACATCCAATGCTGGAATAATGCATAATAATCCTACCAAATAAAAACTAACTGGCATGGGTCAAGGGATTGGAAGTAAGTGAATCACTGACCTGGTCACGGTAGGGTAAAGCTCAGTGGTGTAGAGGAAGATGGTTGTAAATGAAGCTTCTGAAAGGCCTTTTCCAAGTGTGGCAACAATGGCACGCACGTGCCACAGATCTAAAGAAAAAAAAAGGAAATAAATAAATAAATAATCATTTACATTTAGTTACTGTGAAACAAAAGGGAAAACTGATCACTGCAGTATAAGCTGCAGTATTTATTCTACAGCAGTGGTCTGGTAATCTAAGGATATAACATCTGTAAATAAAAGTGGAGCATGGTTTTAAAGTCTTACCAAAAAAGTGCCCTAAAAACCTGCATTCTTTCTAATGGCCAGCAGAAGGCTTTTGTGAAAAAGAAATCAAGTAGTGATTGCTTGTAAGTTATTACTTGACTAAAAACTTAAGTGATGACTAAACAGTCTCAGTCACAAAAATCTTTAAAAAAGTCTAATTTACAGTAAAAAAAAAAAAGATAGTAATACTTCAGGTAATGGCTACATTGTGATTGACAGGTACCATTAAATACAATTTCGATGCCAAAACTAGCATACAAATTAATATCATAGTAAATGAACAATGTATGCTGGGAAAAAAAACAGGCTAGCAGAAACTAGCAAGCTTGGTTAGCCGGGTCCTGTATGTGTGGAGTTTACATGTTCTCCCTCCCGCTGTGTGGATTCTCTTTGTGTACTCAGGGCAAATCCCAGAGCTTAAAGACAAGCATTTCAGATTAATTAGTGACTCTAAATTGGCCATAGATGTGAGTGTAAGTCAAAGGTTATCATTCTTCGTGTGTTAGCCCTGCGATAGACTGGTGACCTGTCCAAGGTCTACCCCCCTTCTCCCAAATATGACAACAGGGATACGCTCCAGCCCTGCGATGACCCTAAACTGGATGTGTTTTCAAAAAACAGAATGGATGGATGGCTGGATGGACAAATAGATGGATGTATATCTTCACAAAATGCCAACAGGCAAAACTCCCAACTCAAGCCTTCAAATCAGTGATCCACAAACGACTGGCTGTAAAAACTGCATACACAAGAAAAACTGCATTCTTCCTCTTCCTGTAAAAGAGAGCACATTAAAATCTCACGGTATGATTTTATTGTGCTCTCTTTTACAGTGACCCTGTTTGGGTGAATGAATGCACCTGAAGTGAGAAGTTATTGGTTTCACAAAGATACCTCTGCTAATAAAATGAGTGCACTTTAGTTTTCACAGTATTACAAATAAACAAACCAGCCTGCAGTCTGTGCGGTTACAAAACTTCTGGAAAACAGGTAACAAAAAGCTCTCAGTGACCTTTGGGAATAAAGATGTTTATCCCGATGCAGATCCCGGTCAGTAGCAGCGTGCCTGATTGGCATTTCCTTCGTCCAATGATGTTGAGAAAACAATAAATTGTGAGCTTGGCAGGAACTTCAATGGCTCCATAGATAAAGTGTGTGAGGTACATATTCAAACCAAACCCAGTGATGTTCAAGCTGATTCCATAGTATGTTGAGGCGACTCCATACCTGCAGAATATAAAAAAGTATTTTTATAAAACCTACAGCATTCAAAATTCAACTATTGAAAAGAGATTTCTGATTAATTCAAAATCTCAGAGTAGTAGATAGAGGTAGTTTATGATTTATATAATTGTTGTTGGTATTGTCTTCATGCTGATACACACCAAACAATTCCAAGTAAAAAAGTTAACCATCTCATTCTCGGTGTTTTGACTAGGTGGAAGTACGTATAGTTTTTTGCCTGGTTTTCCTGGACTTCTATGTTGGAAAGAGTCTGTAGAAAAACAGAAATAATAAGCAGTTAAACATGGATATTGATTTCTGGGCTAAATCGAAATTTTTATTGTTTTTTTTGTTGCTATTTTAATATGTTGGTTCGAAACAGGTCTCTCTTGTAAATGATACACAGAGTCTCAATGTTTTGTCCTTCAGAATGCTGAGGCACAAAACTCATATTGTATTGTATTGAAGAAGGTGATGAAACAGGAGGAATGACTGCAGTTTTAAGCGGTCTTTCAAGAAAAGTTCATTCAAGAACTCTGGAGTTTCACAAAGTGTGGACTAAGGCTGATGTCACTGTTTCAAGAGCCACAATCCACATCAAACCACCCCTGAACCAGAGACAAAGTCAGAAACATGTAACTTAGGCTAAGGAGAAAAAGAATTGAATTGTTGATCATTGATAAAAAGTCCATTGAACATCAAAGTTAAAGAGTGTGGATGAAGAGTGCACAGTATCCAAAGTGTGTGAAGTCCAATGTGAAGTTTCTGCTGTCTGTGATGATTATACAACTGTCTACCAAGAGATTTCAGAGCATTTCTTTAGTCTGCTCACAAGCTTTGTACAGATCCTGAATCTCTTTTCCAGTAGGAGCTGGCGCCTTCTCACAGTGCAAAACTTTTTGCTTGATTAACCCATGCAACTTAACTTATGTACTTAAGTAGAATTGTCAGGTATCTGTACTTTACTTGAGCAGTTTTTTTCTGACAACTTTTTACTTTTACTCCCTACATTTTTAAACGATTATCTTTACTTTCGACTCATTTTCTTACATTTTCAAAATGGGCTTGTTAGTTTTGGTTTGACGTATTTGAGGGAAGTTATAAACGAAGCCCAGCCTTACCTCTAGTTTTTCTCTGGAAAGTTTTTGTCTTCTGTTGATGTTTGCACATTTGTCAAGATAAAACTGGGCCCTTTCCACTTTACCATTTGCTAAAAGCCAGCGAGCAGATTCAGGAATCCACCTACAATTATAATCATACAAAATAATCAACCATTAATTACAACGATTATAAGTCAGATGTGGGAAATACACTTCCAAAAAATGTCATGAATTAATGTTGTTATGAATAAAAAACATCTGTTTTGTTCCCCTGCTGTTGTACTTCACTTACCACCAGGTTAGAACTGCGAATCCTAACGGGGCTGTAACTGTCATGGTCAACGTCCGCCAGTCAGTGAGAAGAAAGGCCATCCCAGCCAGCAGCATGTAACCTACAGACCAGGCCAGGCTGCCAATCACCCCAATAGTTGACCTATGACTTATGTCAGCCCACTCAATGGCTGAAAGGTATGAAAAGTACCAAAATGAATGATTATTAGTTTATTGTTAATTATGAATTTTAAACCTACAACAACTGATTTTAGGGGCGCAACATGTGATGTGTTAACATTTTTTGAAGGCAAAAAAGTCATTTACTGAGAACTATTGAGATGATGCTGATTCCTGTCAGTGAAAATCCAGTGAAAAATCTCAGCACTGCAAACAGTATGTAGGAGTTTGCAAATGTGCTGGAGAAGCCGAACACGATCGACAAAATGTAAGAGACCAGAAGCATGGTTTTTCTCCCATACCTGGAAACAGCACAGGAAGTACATTTTCCCATAACAACCTACAAAGGCCTCAAAGGGGTTTCACAAATGTAAAAGTACAGTCATGTTTTTTAAGTGTGGTTTTGACCAAAGAATTATCACAACTATTATTCCTTGTGCACGATAAATTGAACAATGGAAAAACAAATGCATATCCAGCATAAAGTGAACTGCCTTACTTATCACAGAAGAATCCAAAAGCTAGGGCTCCGATCATAACTCCAACGAAGAATATTGTGTTTGTGGTTTTTGTCAGGCTCTTTTTATCACAGACAAGGTTCCACTGGGAAAGAAACCCACAGAGGAAAGCATCATTTAATTTGATCCATTTAGGTACTAGTTTCTTCTATTCAGGCCAATGTAAGGGTCAATATTTTTTTAAATAAAATTTGAATTTCATGACAGTCAATTTATGTCACACACTGTGCATGTTTTTTGTTTTTTGCAATATTAGTTTTTAGTCGTACACTATTTTTACTGTACCTCTGTGGCCAGCGTGGAAATGAAGGTGGAATTGTCATAAACCCATCCACTCTGACACCAAACTGTGGGCAGGTCAGTGCGGTTGGAGTTGTTGGATAAAAGCTGAAACTGAGGCTCTGCGAACATCTCACAGGATTTCGGCTCCCCATCTTCTCGTACAGGAAGGCTGACAGTCAGTTTCTGCTCCTGAGTTAAATTTCTGAAGAGTTCTTCTGAAGACTTCTCCAGCGTGCTAATGTCACAGTGGTGAGGGGGCACAGCAGCAATGAAGTTATTTAGTAAGAAGTGACAGGGGAGAACCATCCGCGAGGTGCACAGCAGGATGAGGATGGCGATTTGGAAACGCCCAAACCCATCGATTTCCTCGAGGATGGTCTCAAACTTCATCTTTGCTCTGCTTATGACTGCAAAAGTAAGAGGTTTAGAGTTAGGCAAGGCAAGGCAAGGCAAGGCAAGTTTATTTGTATAGCACAATTCAACAACAAGGTGATTCAAAGTGCTTTACAGAGATATTAGAAACAAGAACAAATAAAAAGCATGATTTAAAATTGATTAAAACAAGCAAATAAACTAACTAACTAATTAACAAACAAACAAACAAAACAGTATATAAAATCAAAACAGATAAAATCAGAACAGTAGATAAAATCAGTAGTTAAATGTAAGTTTTGAAATTTAAGCTTAAAGTGTGGATTTGGTGCTTTATTCAAATGCAGCTGAGAACAGGTGAGTCTTCAACCTGGATTTAAATAAACTGAGTGTTTCAGCTGATCTGAGGCTTTCTGGGAGTTTGTTCCAGATATAAGGAGCATAAAAGCTGAATGCAGCTTCTCCGTGTCTGGTTCTGACTCTGGGAACTGATAAAAGACCGGATCCAGATGACCTGAGGGATCTGGAAGGTTCATACTGGGTCAGGAGGTCATTGATGTATTTTGGTCCTAAACCATTCAGAGCTTTATAGGCCAGCATCAGAACTTTAAAGTCTATCCTCTGACGGACAGGCAGCCAGTGTAAGGACCTCAGAGCTGGACTGATGTGGTCCACTTTTTTGGTCTTAGTGAGGACTCGAGCAGCAGAGTTCTGAATGAGCTGTAGTTGTCTGACTGATTTTTTAGGTAGACCTGTAAAGATGCTGTTACAGTAATCAAGCCTACTAAAGATGAATGCATGGACTAGTTTTTCCAGGTCCTGTTGAGACATCAGATCTTTTATCCTTGATATATTCTTGAGGTGATAGTAAGCTGACTTTGTTATTGTCTTAATGTGTTTTTCTAAGTTTAGGTCTGCATCCATCACTACACCCAAATTTCTCGCCTGGTTTGTGGTTTTTAGATGTATAGATTGAAGTTCTCTGGTGACCTGTAATCGTTTTTCTTTGGCGCCAAAGACTATTACCTCAGTTTTGTTTTTGTTTAGCTGGAGAAAATTGTGGCACAACCAGTCATTGATTTCCTCAATGCATTTACCAAGAGCCTGTACAGGGCCTCGGTCTCCTGGTGACATTGTGATATATATTTGTGTGTCATCTGCATAGCTGTGATAGTTTATTTTGTTGTTGTTTATAATCTGTGCCAGTGGGAGCATGTAGATGTTAAACAGAAGGGGTCCCAAGATGGAACCTTGGGGAACTCCACATGTGATACTTGTCTGCTCAGATGTGAAGTTACCTATTGATACAAAGTATTTCCTGTTTTCTAAGTATGTTTTGAACCAGTTTAGTACAGTTCCTGATAGACCTGTCCAGTTCTCCAGTCGTTTGAGTAATATGTTGTGGTCAACTGTGTCAAATGCTGCACTGAGATCCAGTAAAACTAGGACTGACATTTTTCCACTGTCTGTATTCAGACATATGTCATTAAACACTTTGGTCAGAGCAGTTTCAGTGCTGTGGTTCTGTCTAAAACCTGACTGGAAGGCATCGTAGCAATTATTCTGTTTTAAGAAGTAACTGAGCTGTTGAGAAACTGCTTTTTCAATGATCTTACTTAAAAACGGGAGATTTGAGATCGGCCTGTAGTTGTTCATTTGTGTCTTGTCAAGATTGTCCTTTTTCAGTATAGGTTTGATTACAGCAGTTTTTAGTGATTCTGGAAACACACCTGATAATAAAGAAAAGTTGACGATCTGTAACAGGTCTGACTCTAAAGTCTTTGAGACCTTTTTGAAAAAACTTGTTGGCAGGACATCTAAACAGCAGGAGGAGGAGTTCAGTTGACCTAAGATGTCCTCCAGGTCTTTGCTGTTAATAGGTTGAAACTGTTTCATGGTGTTTAAACAGTTTTTTGGTGGACACAGTACATATCCTGGATCTGCTGTTGATGTACCAATTGCTTGTCTAATTTTTTGGATTTTTTCAGTGAAGAATTTGGCAAAGTCATTGCAGGCCATGGTCGAATGAAGTTCAGCTGCCACTGACACAGGAGGGTTTGTTAGCCTGTCAACTGTAGAAAATAAGACCCGAGCATTATGGCTGTTTTTAGTGATGATGTCAGAGAAGTAGGACCTCCTTGCATTCCTCAGTTGTAAATTATAATTGTGAAGTTTCTCTTTATAAATGTCATAATGAACCTGGAGGTTTGTTTTTCTCCATCTGCGCTCAGCTTTCCTACACTCTCTTTTTTCATTTTTCACCAGTGTGGAGTTTCTCCATGGAGACTTTTTCCTTCCAGAGATAACCTTCACCTTAATGGGAGCAATAGTGTCCATTACATTTAACATGTTAGCATTGAAGCTATTGACGAGCTCATTGACTGACCCTCTGGGCAGGTCAGGTGTTAATGGGAAGACCTGGTTAAAAATTGCACTACTGTGTTCAGTTATACACCGTTTTGTGATCACTGTTGTTGATATATTTGTGTGGGCTGAGATTTTACTTTCAAAGAAAACACAGTAATGATCAGACAGGCCCACATCAGACACAGTAACCTTTGAAATGCTCAGGCCTTTGGAGATCAGTAGGTCAAGAGTGTGTCCTCTATTATGTGTGGCCTCTGTTACATGCTGAGTCAGCCCAAAGTTGCCCAGAGTGTTACTCAGGTCTTTAGTCCCTTTGTCCTGAGGGTTGTCCACATGAATGTTAAAATCCCCAGCAATAATTACACAGTCAAAATCAACACAGATCACAGACAGCAGTTCACTGAGGTCATTAAAAAAAGTCTGTGCAGTATTTGGGAGGCCTGTAAACATTAAGAAACACAACTTTGGATGGGGCCTTCAGCTGTAAAGCCACATATTCAAAAGACTGAAAACTTCCAGGAGATAGCTGCTTACATTGAAATGATTCATTAAATAAGACAGCAACCCCTCCTCCTCTCCTGCTCGCCCTGACCTCACTGATAAAACTGTAGTTAGGAGGGGTCGTCTCGATGAGAACAGCTCCACTGTTACTTTGGTCCAACCAAGTTTCAGTTAAAAACATAAAATCAAGGCTGTGCTCAGTGATTAAATCATTAATTAAAAATGTTTTCCCAGCTAGAGATCTAATGTTTAATAAAGCCAACTTAAGTGTTTTAGAGGTATTACTTGTCCCCTCGTGTTTGGGAGCAGTCTGTGGCACACAAGGTATGTTTACTATGTTTAAAGATCTTTTAGAGTGCAGCTCTCTGTGTTTTGACCAGGCCACATGTCTCCTGTCACCTAAAAGTACAGAAATTTTAAAACCTTCTAGTAAACAGGGTCCCAGCTTCTCCTGGGAAAAGTCATCACTGCCATAATCCTCACAGCCCGGACCCTTCACACATCACGCATCAGACTGCGGAGACAGGGCATGAAGAGGAACTAAGGGGGGCGAGGCTGGGCAATGTGACTTCGATTGCTCTGTTGAGGGTGGGGCTCGATGGCGAACCTTTGGCCGCTCTGGTGGGGGGTTTATGGGGGACAAAAAGGGATTGGGACGGGGGGTAGATCTGAGCCCAGCATTGACCCGCTCCATCATCACCTCAGTGAATTTCAGGTGTGGGGAGGAGGGAGAAAGGGAGGGGGAGGAGGGTGATGGCCTGTCAGGGGTTTGGGGGACTGGGGAAGGTCGTGGTCCCTTGTCCTGGTCGTTGGTGTTGTTGAGAGAGTTGGAGGCAAATAGGGACCCCTCTTCTTGCCTTAGATGTCTCTCCTTTCTGAGGCTCTTCCTCAGATGCCATGGATGTCTCTCCTTTCTGAGGCTCTTCCCGGGTGGGGGCAAATGGAGCTCCTCTTCAAGGTTTCTGCTGGGCTTTGTCTGTTCTTGGAGTTCTGTTTGTTCCTCTTTATGAGAACTCCTCGTTTATCTCAGCCTTGGCACCAAGCACGGATGGATGACGTATGGAATAAAACAAGTTGGAGGTGAACAGTTTCACCCCTGACTTGTTAAAATTAAATCCATTTGCTTTGAACAGATGCCTGCGTTCCCAAAAAATATTAAAGTTGTCGATAAAGTGCACTGAGTGGTCAGCACATGCTGATACAAGCCATTTATTCAGTGTAAACAACCTGCTGAATCTCTCGTCTCCTCCTCTGACCGGCGGTACAGGTCCACTGATGAATACAGCTGCATTCAGAGAGTTTACAGTATTTAATAATCCAGTAAAGTCCCGTTTCAGAACCTCCGACTGTTGTTTGGACACATCGTTTGACCCTGTATGCAGAACAATGTTTGTCACAGTTGGATATTCATCTGCAATTTGAAGAATTCTCTCCTTCAGGTTGTTGACCATATCCTTAGGAAAGCAGAGGACTTTAGTGTTCTTACCGCACATCCTTTGTACATCCTTTACGGCAGAGTCACCCACAATCAGAGTTTCAGGCCTAGCCTTTAGCTTTCCCTGTGGCCTTTCACTTTTTAACAGATTTTCAGACCTTATTTCGCTGCTTTTAGATGGATGGTTGTCCGATATAGATCCAGGGTCCTTTGATAGTGGAGCAAATCTGTTCTGCAGTTTCACATTCAGTTGTTTTGGAGGTTTGTTGTTAACCTTCCTATTCACGGTTGTCCAGTCCTGTTTCCTCCCGTATACAGGGGTAGAAGAGCTTCTCTGTCTCGTAGGAAGTGAAGGCCAGTCGGTTTCAGAGATTTCAGCTCGCTGTGCCCTGCCTGTGATACGTCCTCCCCCTTCCAGGAGACATGATTTATGTCTTGGTTTTGCACCAAGACAGTCTAAGGGGGGATTATCACTTGAGGATTTATAATAATGCACAGAGTCTACTTTCTTGGTCATGTTATCTGTGCTCCTTAGCTGTGTACTAGCTTGCTCATCGCCCTTGTTTTGAATCAAAGGCAAGGTTGTTTCATTTCCACACAGTCCATTTACCTCCACGTTTACTTCTAAGCGATGAATTTTTGTCTCCAGTACTGCAATCTTCTGCAGGAGGCTGTGGTAGTCATCTGTGGAGAGGGAAGGCATCTTGTTGCTAGTTAGCCTAGCGGTTAGCACCTTTCCAGGCTATTGAGGCTGCTCGGTGCCCAGACGCTGTAATCAGGCTTCAGCTGTGTCTAGGCCACAGACACACGGAGCGCTGAGGACAAGGTAACCATAAAATGTTGTTGTTTCTGTTAAGAACACTCTAGTCCTAATGATCTACAAGTGTCCAGAAGTTATCGCAGGTAAGCTCACACGGAAAAAAGGGAAAAAAATCAGCATAAAAATCAATAAAAATCAATATAAATCAATATAAGAAGCAAAGCATTCAAGAGCAAAGAGATGAAGCGTCCACACTCACAAAGGGGAGGAGCTGAAGTTTAAAATGTCAGAAAGTTAAAGATGTGAACATGTATCAATACAAAGACTGAGATTACTCACCTGCATAAAAAGCTGCATAGGGTGCATGCACTCGAGCTGCAATGTCCTCTTCTGAGTTCTCTGCCCCCTTTTATATGATAGGGTTGGATTTAAGCTCTTCAGAAATTTGCCTGGCAAACTGACTTGATCATTAACTTCAGGGTGACTTTTGAACATCATTACATTGCAAAATATGTCAAAGTCCAAGTTGGTACTCCAAGTTACACATTGGAGAAGCTAGTACAAATGTCAAATGCCCCTTAACCCTCCTGCTACATGAATGTAAGGACAATAAAATTTAAATAATGCAAACCGCAAAACCAAGCAAACAAATGATCTCCATAAAAAGCTTGTGACATTTCCCTTCATAAAAATCAGTAAGCGAAAGTGACTCTGGGAAAGGACAAAATGTTCTTACTCTGATCTCCGTGTCTCGGGGTCTCTGTGTGGGTACCTTCTACAAAGTTCACAGTTCAATAGAATGCAGATTTTAAGGCAAATGCCTCAAACAAGCTAGGCTGGTTAGTAACCCATCCACTGATAACCCTCAGCCACATTTTAACTTACAAGTGTTAGTCCTTCTTCCAGGAACAATTGAGCTTCAGACACGCCGCACTCTGCATACGTTTAGGAGAGAAATGATGTAATGCTCGAGGGTCACTAGTCAGCAAATATGACAATTAAAATAACTGATTGGATAGCACTTCTAAGATATTAATTCTCTCACAGTTTACACCTGTGTACATTATTAAATTAAGATTTAGTCATGAACTGTTTTACTTCACATCTGTTTCTAATGTATTGATGTAAAGTAAAGTAAGTAAAGTAAAAATTTATTTATATAGCACCTTTCAAGATAAAAATCACAAAGTGCTTCACAGAAGCTAAAACCTAAAAATAAAAATCAACCAAAAGCAAGTTTAAAACCATGGTCGGCAGCGGCAAAGCCAAACACAGGCGCCATCATACCGGAAGATGTTTCACCTTTAACAATAACAATGTAAAAATCAGAAACAGATACAAAAGAGTTAAGAAATACTACTTTAATTCACACAGATAAACGAAACATGTCAGTTTAATCAATTACACAGAATAGTACAACATGTATACATGTTTTTTTTACTTGGCTACATGTGTGTCAGTGGATGTTTCAACCATCCATCCATCCATTCGCTACCGCTTATCCTTTTCAGGGTCGCGGGGGGTGCTGGAGCCAATCCCAGCTGTCATAGGGCGAGAGGCGGGGTACACCCTGGACAGGTCGCCAGTCTGTCGCAGGGCCAACACACAGGGACAGACAACCATTCACACTCACATTCACACCTAGTGGCAATTTGGATTATCCAATTAACCTATCCCCACAAACTGCATGTCTTTGGACGGTGGGAGGAAGCCGGAGTACCCGGAGAGAACCCACGCAAACACGGGGAGAACATGCAAACTCCACACAGAAAGACCCCGGCCTGATGGTGGAATTGAACTCAGGACCTTCTTGCTGTGCAGCAACAGTGCTAACCACCGTGCCACCGTGCTGCCCTATGTTTCAACCAACCAAGCTTATTTAATTATTTAAGTGTGTAGAGCAGGGGTGGCAATTCCAGGCCTCGAGGGCCGGTGTCCTGCAGGTTTTAGATCTCACCTTGGGTCAACACACCTGAATCACATGATCAGTTCATTACCAGGCCTCTGGAGAACTATAAGACATGTTGAGGAGCTAATTTAGCCATTTAAATCACCCGAGGCCTGGAGTTGCTCACCCCTGGTGAAGAGCAACAATAGAGGAACTGCAAATGTTACAAGCAATTCCATTGAAGAACCATCTGCACACTGCACAAAAATTACTTTTCAGGTTTACAATTTCCTGCTACTTGGAAAATTAAAGAGTAGAGGCCAAAAGGTCAAATATCATGCAATTTGAATTTGAAAATTGCATTTTATGCTGGATACTATTACAGATCATCGAATCCTCACTGAATCAAAATCAAATTAATATTTAAGAAAGAGGGGGCCTCTGAAAATTAGCATCTACTTCACCATTTTTGAAAATAGTCAGAGGTTAAAATGTATTTGAGTTATTTCTGGTTTTAGTAAACAACTTTTGATCAAATAGCTGAACCACTTTTTGTAGCATTTTATATGTTTTTTTTCCCCAGCTACAGATGTGAGAGACAGAATGTAAAAGTTAGCAGTGCCATGCTATCATGGTGCTTTTGTGATTTTTGTTTGGGAGTTGACCTGCGCAAATACGCATGATGATAAAACACTGTAATTTGGAAGTTCAAAGTTGCATCAGCAAGATATTTCCTCATGTTCAAAACATTCTCCTCATTGAAATCATATCACAAACATCTGTGATGATTTTAAGCAATCTGGCAGGACAACATTTGGCTATGATCACTTGCAAACCTGTAAAAATCATTCTAAATTTGGGAATAAACATGTCTTCAAGCATGAGATTGTGTGGGTGTTTTTATGGGGCAAAAAAGTCCATCAGAGGCACAGTTCTTAAGTGGAGTAACGCACATGTTCTAAATATTGGGATATATGTAAATACACTGTAGATATTTTCCACATCAAGTAGTAATAGATGAAAAAAGGGAAAAACGCATAATTTTGTTTTGAATAACTTTTTGTAAGAAGAATTTAAACCATTAACTTACATTACTCAACTTACCTGCAAAAGTCTTGAGCCACTTTCTTCTTTGCTTCCAAGGAGCCAGAGTTTCTTGCGTGTTTTTAAAGTGTTCTTGAGAAATGATTCTTCAAACTTTCTGAAGGTTTTTTTGTTTGCTTCTCAGTTAAGCCACTTACCACTGACCCAGGGGCGGAGCGTGGGGGTGGCTTACTGGGCTTAAGCCCGGGTTGTTTTGTCAGAAGCCCGGGGTATTTTGGAGTGCAATTTTTTCATAGTTAGATGCCTGGCTGACAACTGTATAAAACAAAAAGTACACACAATATTCGAAGCACATAGTGCACACTGTGGGAATTTACGACTGTGCGTGAATCCCCCCCTGATATTGGTATGATCCAAGCTCAGGCACTAAGCGACTGAGCGAGGGGGCGGGGCAGCTGCTGCCCGTCAGTGCGCTGTTGGAGAGACGGAGCCAGCCATACTAAGGAGAGCTTAAGTTTGACCAGGTACCAAAGCAAATCATTCGTACCGTACAAATAATGTAAATATGACGGTGCATCACGAAAGATTGATATCAAACTGATCACTTGACCAATATTACGTTACTTGCTCTTCAAGTGAATCAACAAATGGCGAAATGAAAAGCCGAACAAATGCTATTTTTTTTTAGAGATTCTTAGCTTACGTGTGTTTATTTCATATTTTCAGTTCTTACCCTCCCCGACTAAATCGGTTTCAGTTATGTACTGAAATATAAGAATGGACATTAGAGGGTTCTTTCAAAGAAAAAAACTCAGGTAAATGTTATTTTATATATTATGCTTTGTATGTTGTTCAGTATATTTGTATGCAAAACAAGAGGGATTTCAGTACACAGCAGGATATTCACATTTGTAACCAGATATTTACACTTTAGGGAGAAAACATAAAACATTTTTACTGCACAACATCAATTTAGAGTAAACTTTTGTTTTAGATAAATATTGAAATATCTTTTGAATTAGTTAAATGTCACAATAAAGAGAGACAGAGCTTTCTGTTTTTTATCACTTTCATCAAATTTAGGAGTACATGTACACTAAGTTTATTGTTAATTAATAAGAAAACTCCAGACGATTCCATTCTGAAGAAGCTTCTGATAGGTTAGTAGAGTCCATGTGAGTAAACAGGTGGCACAGCTGTGGATGCATATAAGGCAAAACACAGAGCCTGTTTCTGTGACATGGGAAAATCAAGAGATGTCAACCAAAACACCAGGAAAAGAACTGTGGAGCTCCATAAGTGTGGCTCAATTTTGAATACAATTTGGTGCCATTTGCAATTAAGAAATACAGACGATTTCTCTCTTTACTCTTAAAGTTAACAAATATGTTTTTTATATTTATCAATCTAAAAAAATAAACATTTAGTCTGATTTGATGTTACAATTAAAAAGTGTTTGTGTTTTTATCTGAAGAGTTTGTAAATATCTGTATATTTGATGATTGTCAGCACAAAGAGGGAGAGAGGAACAGAGAGGGAACAAGAGCAGGTGAGACACACATGTTAGTCAAATGGTTGTTTACCAAAAGTATCACCGTATCATAGGTACTCATGTATCTCATACCTAGTGTTTCTTTTTAGGTTTGTTATTTTTCAAATTCTATATTTATTAAGTTATGCAGGCTTGTTTGCACAACAAGGCTAAATAATTATATAAACCTTTCTCAATCTAAATATTGTACTTTGGTAAAATTAAAAAATAAATGTAGTGCAGGTCTATGATGATTTTTAGTGCTACTATCATCTAGTTCTGATTCTGGTTCTGTCTTGGTTAAGTCCCAAGTAGTCCTGATTTTGAACTGTTGTAGTCCTGTTTTAATTCTGGATCAGTTCTTGGTCTGGTTGAATTGGGGTTTAGTCCTCGTGTCTTGATACAGCCCTGATTTTGTTCTGCCTTGCTGCTTAATTAAAAAACTAGTTTAAGGTGTTCTGCACATGTGATATATATTTTTCCCTATATGAAGTCATTCTTTTTTGAACAAAACTCAAAACAGAGCCAATTAATCTTTCAGTCATTTCTACCCCCCCCGGGAAAAAAAAATCCCACATGCATACTATCCTTTTGGGCTAAGCCCCGGGTGTTTCAAATGTCTGGCTCCGCCTCTGCACTGACCTATCAATCAATCAATCAATCAAGCATAAAAAGGCACCTAAACTCAACAGACAAACCAATGTTGAGAAGTAGAGCAGAGCAAATAAAGAATTATGCCTATTTTTTCTTCAACAAAACATATAAAAGTGACCATAGTGGCTTTTTTCATAAGAATGCATTGGGTTTTTCTTTTTTACTCACCTTTTTTACTCACTATGTGTTAATAGACCTCTCTGCATTGAATTGTACTTCTTATTAATCTCTGTCTCTCTCTTCCACAGCATGTCTTTATCCCGTCTTCCTTCTCTCACCTGAACTGGTCACGGCAGTTGGCCGCCCCTCCCTGAGCCTGGTTCTTCCGGAGGTTTCTTCCTGTTCAAAGGGAGTTTTTTCTTCCCACTGTCACCAAAGTGCTTGCTCATTGTTGGAATTTTCTCTGTATGTATTATTGTAGGGTCTACCTTACAATATGAGGCGACTGTTGTTGTGATTTGGCGCTGTATAAATAAATTTGAATTTAAAAAAATTACATTAAAGGTATATAAATGTATAAATTATAACTGTTGGCTAAATTTGACAATCTGTATTTATTAACTGAGCAAGTGTTTTGTTTTAGTCATCTGAAACTGATTGAAGTCATGCTCAAGTACAATGGGTATTCGTTACGGTAGTGACCATATTTGGACACTAGGTGGTGGTGTAGCCTCTTCTTATAAAGATAAATTAAACTCAGCATGCTACAGCAGGTGAAATGACAGGATTAACACACTGAATAAGTAATAAGCTAGTTTGTCTTCCGTATTTAACATTATTTTCTCATAATTTCAGAGTGTCTAGTGCACTGGTCAAACGCACAGGACATAAAAAGGAAAAAAAGGGATACAAGTCCTTTTGGACTTTGTTTGCGGTTCACTATTTTGTTAATCAAGCATTAAACAGAATAAACCAGCAGCCCACACTAAAAGCAATTAATGTGACTGATACACAGCAGCAAGAGTTGTAAGAAAGCAAAGAGTCTCTACGATACTATATAAAAGTCCTCAAGCAAACCCTTTTAAAAGGGAAAAAAAATCGCAGAAATAAAGGGTTGGCACAAATGTCACGTGCAAAAAAAACGTCAACAGCTCATTCTGGACAGTGGGTGACGGATTGACCGTGAATATATAGTAACTGTATCCGCACAAAACTGGAAAAATAAGGCCCTTAAAAACTTTTATTATCTTACATTCTTTCTGTGTGTAAACGACTGTTGATTAAATGCATCTATACTGAAACTGGAGAAATATGTCCCTTTGGTTTCAATTTAACAGGTAAACCTTGTTATCAGTGCATTTCACTTCAACCCATTTCAAAGGATGAATTAGAGTGGAAACTGTGAGCCGGGCCTGCTCGGATCACTTCTGAAAGAATGGTCAAAAATTCCCATAAACACACACTTAAACCCTGTGGAAAGCCTTCCCAGAAGAGCTGAATGTCAGGAGATCCTGAAGCCTCAGAACATGAAGAAAGGAAAATATTTACATTTCATTTTAACATCATTTGTTATTTAATATTTTTTATCGCTTTGTTCTAAAATTCAGAAATTGGAAAAAAAAAAACAAGAAAAAGTCAATTAATTTATATATTTTTAATGTTTCCTAGTTAAGACAATACCAAAACTTAAACACACTGTTTTGAATAATCATACATGTTCATTTATTTTAAAGAACATGTGAAGATTTGTGTCAACTCAGAGAGGAAAGCTTTCTGAATGTATATACACGGAGAAGTGCTTTCTAAATGACAATCTTTTATTTTTTACATAAAGTTCAATATTGAGTACACATACAGACAAATACACACATGAAAAGCATCTAAGCAGTCAAAGAGAGAAGCGTTCTCATGAGAAAGCTGATGTTTACCCTGCGGAAGCTATACAGTCTGCACCGTCTGTGGCTTTCACTTAAACACACACACTGACGGATGAAACGTCTCCCCGGCCATATGTCTGTGTGCTTCCCCTACGCACAGGAAGTGCCCTCGAGGGCGCCGAGAGGTTAATGACGCCACACTAACACAAGGTCAGAAAATGTAGCACATTGAATAACAAAATAACTGGAATGTAAGATTTTTTGCTTATAACTTTTCATTTCTGAATATAAAGATGAATAAGTAATAATAGTATTAAATTAACTAAAACTCAGCATTTAAATTGTGACAATTTACTTAGAAGACAGAGCTTTGTATTGAGCGCCTCTTTGGGCCATCGAAACCACAAAACCACAACTTTGCTATTCTGGTTTATTCTGTCTGCTGAGACACTGCCATTTTTGGCCAAAGGCATTTATTTTCATTGCTTGAGCTCGGCGACATACAGCAGACAGATGTGGTTGTGCAGTAATTGGTGCACATAATAAAGCACTTAGTAGTTAAAGAGCAAGATATTTCTGTAAGGAACTAGTAGACACCATCTGCTACAATAAGCAGCTTTATTTATACAGCACAGCTCTTCAACAAGTTAGTTCAAAGGTCTTTACAAACACAGGGGTGACAAAAAAGCCAGAAACAATATTAACTGCTTTAGCGTAGTGTTGGGCCAACTCATTGTACCAGAACAGAGTCAGTGCACCCTAGCAGGTGTCTGAACTCAGCTGGACAGATGAACATCAATATTCTAAAAGGTTTACAGTGGAGGTGGAGTGCTTTCTCTAACAAGTCACTCCAAAATGTCACATTATTGTTGAATTTGGGTGAGATCTGGTAACTGTAATTATATTATTCACACCATTTTTTAAACCATTCACTTTCTCCCATGGGGCTTAAAAAAGAATCATAAAGTAAAGGTTATCGCTCATAACAACTTTGTATTATTTGCAAAGGATCCATTATTTTTCCTTATACTTGTTGTTTGCCACCTGTCTGTAGGTGGAGCAGCAACCTCTAGTGCTGAAAAGCTATGAAACTCTAATATAAAAGTACCTTTTAATGTTGGCAGTAATCCATTCGTTTTTTATATTGAAGCTATTCTGCTTATTCTCAGCTTCATATTTTAATTCTTGGAATCCACTACAGTTGATTTGAATAAATCCCAGTTTAGAAATGAAGCATTTTTATGTTATACTTGGCCATGATGCAGTCCTTCAGCTCATTTTGCATGAAATAAGCCATTTTTGCTACCCTCCCTTTAAATCAACTTTCTTCTGATTGGCTCTCCCTTGCAAATAGAAGGTGTGAAGAGCATGTAGGCAGGGTTTTCTGTGCTCAAAGCCAGAGCTGTGTCTGGTGAAAGTGAGGCTGATCTGGACAGCACACCACCTGCGGGCCCCGACCTCCGACCCCAGCTAGGTAGATCTCTCCTGCACGTTGTCCACCACCCCAGGCCGAGCACATCTTTCCAACGCTTCAACCTCCGGCTCCAGCTGGGCAGGACCTGCTGGCTCTTCAACCTCTGAGCAGGTGAATGCACAGGTGGTGGGGGTGGAAGTTGTTCAGCTGAGCTCCTCCAGGGAACAGGCACGGGTGCAGGCTCTTGCCGGGCACTAGCTGCTCCCACCCATGGAGTGTGTACAGGTGCAGAGGGAGGCTGTGCCTTGGGTGCCCTCACCCTGGGAACCGGCACAGGTGTCAGAGTAGACCAGACCTCAGCCACTCGCACACATTTGGGAGACGCCGGTGGGGATGGCCGCGGTGCCAGATCCTCAATCACCTGCATCTGGTGCTCGGTCCGCTTCTGCGGCTCCTCCTGGTGAGGGTGTGCCACAGCTGCCTGTTCCTTCTGCATGGCCTCTAGGTCAGCCAACATTTCAGCCAATCTTGGGTTTTGTCACCACTGTAATAAATCCACGGCAGACCTGACCAAGTTTCCATGATTTTCAGCATGGCAGCAGTCGAACGCACACAGGAACAGCAACACAAATTCAGGACCTAATACAGACTTTAAAGCCGCGCTGCAGACCACGCTCTGCCACACACTGCCTTGTAGTTGTTTTGCCTCAGCCAAACAGTTAAGTTGTGGTTTACATCCTTGTCTGTCCACCTATGATGCAGTATACATATGTAGTCAGTAGTGGCCAAAAACTCACCTTTGATTACCATATTGCATTTACTTCATCAATGAATCCAAGTGAACATTTATCCTAGATTAGCACTGCGGGGTCTTTACCTTACTGGTAAGTGGTGCTATAGGAATAAAACTGAACAGATCTAAAGAAATTGTTCCTGACATTTGGGTTTGTTAGAACAGGACGGCTGGGTGACCACAGCCCTTTCAACACAGGGCTGACAGAACTTTTCCTCCATATATTAAAAAATACAATACCCAAAATAAAACATTAAAATAAAAATACATCAAGGCAGATTACTATACTAAAAATAAAGATAAAAGTACATTTATTGGGTTTGTTTTGTCAAACTTTGCTACTCAAAGACAATGAGGAGCAAAGCACAATTAAAAGTGCTTGTTCTGATGGCAACTTTAAACTGTAAATAGTAGCTAAGTGTCCACACTTGGGGTTTTGTGTTTTCTAAACAATGTGAGGACGCTTAAACTCCATGGTTCCAGGACATCTTTTTTCTCTGCTGCCATTTACACAACTACATTCACGCCTCAAAATATCTTAAAAGTGTATTTTGTGACCCAGAAAGAGTAATATTACAACTAAGTAGCTGCCGCCATTGTTGGAATTCAACTTTTGCGAGATCTCGCAAAAGTTTTGCGAGATCCCGAGTTAGTTTTGCGAGATCCCGAGTTAGTTTTGCGAGATCCCGAGTTAGTTTTGCGAGATCTCGCAAAACTTTTGCGAGATCCCGAGTTAGTTTTGCGAGATCTCGCAAAACTTTTGCGAGATCCCGAGTTAGTTTTGCGAGATCTCGCAAAACTTTTGCGAGATCCCGAGTTAGTTTTGCGAGATCTCGCAAAAGTCCGTCTTAATTTTTTTTTCTCCCATGTCCCCTGTGGGGCTCCGTAATAAAGCAATAAAGAGGACTGAAAAACAGGGACAATGAAAAGATAAGGGAAGAGTAAAAAAAACACCATTTCGGTCAGGCTAAAGTTTGGTGATGTATTTTAATGATCCAATCTGTTTGATTGCAACAGATTTCTAGAACAAAATAAAAGCCTGAATCTTACCGTAGCCTTGTATCATCTGTTGTTAGACTGCAGCACAGTGTAAAACTAAGAAATTACTTTACAGTCTCATTTTATGGTAATTCCTCTGTAAAATCACAACTCAACACTATTGTTTCCTACTTCTGAGGTACTTGTCTAAGTAAGAAACAGAAGAAAAACTTTTTCTTAAATCTCTCACCAATTATTTCTTTATTTACAGTGTGTGAAGGATGTGTTACAAATGTAGCGTTTTTATGTTTATTAATAGGGAATTACCCCTGACCGCTTTGCCACCCTGTCCCATCAAAAGGCTTATTTTTGTCGCCTTTCCTGATCAGGCAAACTGGGCTCTGCTGGGGTCAAACAGTAGAATGATTAAATAATCATTGCATAAGCTCTTTGTCTTTGTGCTTCCCAGATCAGAACAGTTCCTGAAAACAAAATTCTAGACTGGAAATGGTTTGATTTGGCCAAGCATTGTATGAATGCTGAGTAACTGTATTCCCACAGAAAACAGATTGTCAGAACTTATGTGATGTCAGATAGCCATTGTCTTACTATGTCACAGTAAAAAATAGCTGGGTTCCAGTGTAGCAAACATTGCTGATTATTAATAAAGAATTAATTGTTTTGAATAGCCATTTCCCCGAATGGGGAGGAGGGAGAGATAATAAAATTACACAGAAAGCTGAGACTTCTCACTTCAACAAATATCTGCTGTTAGTCAGTTTTACTGTTTTACTTACCATCAAGGCAAAAGGTTTTGGCAATGGCACAAATTTTGTGTTTCATTTTACTGCTTCAGTTTTTATTTGGTTTATATTTGTTGATGACATTCACACAATGCTAGCATCACAGGCTAAACACAGAAATGTCACCAGCATCGCTAAGGGGTCAAATTTCGCTAGCTGACTGGTCAGGTCCCACCCCCAGGTGTGTGTAGCTGTACTGAGCAGGGATTTTTCCTCAGCAACGTTTGCTGGACAAGGATTTGGGTAAAGTAAATGTTTATTGGATATTTATATGGTCTGAAGTCAGAAACAGTTAAATAAATAAAAATTTTCAGACACCGTTTTGAGAGAGATAATGAAGTTCATATAAACACTGAATTCTTTGGAAAGTATTCGATTGTGTTGATGTTTGGCTGTTTTTGTGTGCAGCCAAGATTTTCAGTCTCATCTTTGGTCAGCTCAGCTTTTCTTGTACTGCATCTCAACTATTATCTAGAATTGTGGCATGGTTAAAATCACTTGCTAATAATGACAATTCTCATATAAGCACTTTTCCAGTAACGCTGTTCTGAGTACCGACATTGTTCCTTATATTTCTATCACAAAGACAGGTGCTAATAGCAGCAAAAAGTAGCACTGACCTGGTACCAAAACTGCCTGTGCCAAAGTCAAAGGAAAAATGGACATCTGTGAATATAGGAGGGGCTAGCACAAGATAACTGACCTATTATCAGCATATGCCCCCAGCATATTCTACCTGCTATGACTATTACTTCAGTGTATGCTAGTAATGCAATGTAAACTTTGGCCTGTTGAAATGTTGCCAGTATGTGATACCCTGATGGAAACTTCCAGTCATGCAGAATGGAAATCAGACACCAAGCTCCTCTTAAAGGAACTACGTGTCTTTTAAGTACATTTTGTCGTCTTTAATTTTTACTTGGGATTTAGCAGAAAGCAGTTCCAAAGTATTACTGTCCAAGCATTGGACACATGCTCCTCCAGGGAGCCTATGTGTGCACAGCAGAATTTATTCTCTCCACTATATTTACACCAGAGCAATCTCTGCTGTAGAGATAGCAGAGATCCTTAAACTATAATTTCAGCATCCTTTAAAGGAACAGTCTAAAGAGCTTGGAAAGAAAAGCATCTGGACTTCTTTGAGTTACTTGAAGACGTTTCACCTCTCATCCGAGAAGCTTCTTCAGTTCTAAGGGTCAAATGGTGGAGTGTCCCAGATTCAAACCCAGTGGGAGTTTCCCCCCAAAGAGGGACAAAAGGACCCCCTGATGATCCTCTACCTAATCACATGAGCCAAGGTGTGAAAGCGGGTGTGGGTCACAATCAGCCAGGGTTTCTGGTGAGCTCATTGTGAAACCTAGCCCCACCCTATCATGTGATTTCCTGAGGTCAGATGGCCCAGGATGTGAGTGGGCGTTAAGGCGTCTGGGAAGGGATCTCAAAACTGGATTATAGATGGCAGACAGTTGGTGTCGTAAACCAGCGCCTCTATTCAAAGATGGTCGCTCACAGTGGACGTAAATGGCTTCTTTCACTCTCTTTCAAACCACACCCGCTTTCACACCTTGGCTCATGTGATTAGGTAGAGGATCATCAGGGGGTCCTTTGTCCCTCTTTGGGGGGGAAACTCCCACTGGGTTTAAATCTGGGACTCTCCACCATTTGACCTTAGAACTGAAGAAGCTTCTCGGATGAGAGGTGAAACGTCTTCAAGTAACTTAAAGAAGTCCAGACGCTTTTCTTTCCAAGCTCCTTAGACTACGATGACCTGGATGACTGAGAACCTTCACAGACTTTAAAGGAACATATAATGAGAAAATTAATTCTAACCGCTGTTGGGATCCAGTAACTTGGTTGTCAAAACAAGATGTAAGGTATACCACGACTCTCTTTCTATCGCTCTCATGTTATAATCTAAAAGTGCTCTCTGATTTTAACATGAGAAAGTGCCTGTTTGTTTACAGCGTGATTCGAGCTATACTGGGGGGGGTCAGTCCCAGCTGAAGCAACGCAGTGTCTTGGGACTGAATCGGAAAAAAACAAACTGTTCCTGGATCAGCTTGTTGGAAAACAAGCTGAGTCCCCACTGCATTAGGCTAATATAAGAGTGGACAGAGAAAGGTTTTGACAGAAAAAAATGACTGAGTCAGGTCACACCCTTACAAAAGTTAGTTTCCTCTTTTTATCAGCTTATCTGTTGACGCTTCTCATAAGTAAAATAACTTGTTTTTGAGGGTAATATGAAGCTTTGAGAAGCTCATAATATTATTAGCAAATATTGATTTGATCCGAATAATAAATAAATATATATAAATTACTGACAGATGAATGGTAAAAATGGTAAATGGCCTGTATTTGTATAGCGCTTTACTAGTCCCTAAGGACCCCAAAGCGCTTTACACAACCAGTCATCCACCCATTTACACACACTGGTGATGGCAAGCTACATTGTAGCCACAGCCACCCTGGGGCGCACTGACAGAGGCGAGGCTGCCGGACACTGGCGCCACCGGGCCCTCTGACCACCACCAGTAGGCAACAGGTGAAGGACACAACGACCGAGACTGTCCAAGCCGGCGCTCGAACCCGCAACCTTCCGATTACAAGGCGAACTCCCAACTCTTAAGCCACGATCGCCCAATCTTTGAATCTATTTCATATCAACTCACCTAAATGACAAAATATATCAGCTGAGACTGAAGAAGTCACTTGGATGATGACGAAACATTTCTCCCACTGAAAACGCTACGTCCAGATGAAGCGAATCAACTTTTGGAGATATCATGGCTTGGTGCATTAACTCCACTGGTTGCAAACTGAGTCACAGTGAGTTTAAAACCTTACTAAACACTTTTCTGGTGTGATACAAACTACAGATTGACAAGTTGGTACTGTATGAGCATGCACACCAAGAATGCAGTGCTTGGCTCAACGGTCCCAGTTTGGTTGCAGTAAAAGTTAATCAAGACATTAAGCTCAAATCTTTGTTTAGGTAAAAAGAAAAAAGATCTACTAGCGCTGCTATCAATCCATATTTTTAATGTTGTAAAGCATTCAGTGAAACTTCCGAGTTTCAGCCTTTTACTTTTACTTTTTCTGGATGTTCAAAAGAAATTTCAAACCAGTCCGTTGCAAAAAAAGATCAAATTTAACTCCCCGTGTAATTAACTAACACATATTTGGAGTTAAGCTTTAGGTAAGGTTTTCAAATAATTTTTTCCCCAAGAAAATATATTGTTTAAAATGGTGAGCTGGCATTTAATGACCCCAAGTCGGTTACCTTGCACCGAAAAATAGGAGAATTTTAGTGATTGATGCTTGAATTAATGCTGGTTTCACTTGAGTTGATGAACAGCCATGCCCAGACAATGCAAGTAGCACCTCCTGGCTTCCAGCAAACCTGACAGGTGATGATTCATCTCTTCAGATAACACCTTTCCACAACCCCAGAGTCAAGTGGGTTGGTGTTATTCATTTCCCATGGTGTTCCAGGCAGTTCACTGCCAGAAAAGCATGGCATGCAGCTTTAACTGAAGCTATTTTTGATGCACGTAATAAAAGCCACAGCCCTTCAAGGCATGGTGGCATAGATAAAGGGACTTGTTGACTGTGTTGAAAATGTGGTTTGCCAGAACAAGCAATGTAGTGCCTGCCATTTGTCCTTCTTCATCTCTCTCTCATTGGCTGCTCACTTGTTTCTGCTTGTGCTACTTTTCCAGACACTTTTTAATATAGATTTGGAGACCCATCTCACTTGTACACCCATTATATCATGCTAATGTGGTAAGAAATATGCTGTTTGGTGTCTTCAAAATAAAAGCCTCATCCTGGTTTGATAATCTAATTTATTATAGTCAAGCAGCATTACATTTTTGTTTTTTCACCAGTATGACTAAAAGTGATTAATTGTAGTAAAGCTAAAAGAATAAAGTGATACCATAGATATGAAAGTGAACTCAACAGACCAGTGGCAGACTGCCATCTGAATCACTGGGTCTGGTGGCCTGAGATTCATATTAACCTGTTGTTAACATTTAACTTGTCCAACTTGTCCAAAAAAAGCAAGAATGAGATACTCTCTTGCTCATCTGCCTACAGGCTTTCTGCTTTTGTGGCAGTATCTGTGGTGCACCGTAGTGCACACCAAACATGCACTTTAGTGCATGTATGCAGCCTTGCGGTACAAGCCATACATACCAGCTTCTCGTGCAGTAAATTTTAGTTTGCCACATGAAATGGGCAGAGTGAGAGATGCACAAAGCTGCAACCTGATGCTGAATACTTTACCTGATTTACATTGTTTCAACCTAAACTTATATTAAGTGTGTCTGTGTGTGCATGTGTGATTTAACTTTGCTTACCTGCTGAATATAGATATTCATTTTACCTTTGTAGCCTCTGATTAAATGGAATGATCCTTTTCAAAAAGTGCTGAAAGACACCACAAAAACTCTTGTTGTAGAGAAAGTCGGACACGCTTTTACTTTTTAAAAATTATATTAAATTATATCACTACATTGACAAGAGGAGTTGCCCTCAGCTGGCCAGTGGGCCAATGGGTCAACTGGTCCTACAAGCACTGACAGCAGCTCATTCATCCATTCTTATTGCTGACACTGTATTACCCAATCAAATCTCTTAACGCAAACACCCCACCCCTACCTTCGTTGTGTAGAACAGAGTTTAGTGTGAAAGAAGTGGTGAAAAAGTGGAACTGAAAAGATAAGAGATAAAAAGAAACTAAAAATAAATGCAGCACAAGGTGTCAAGTTAACTGACATGTTACCTGAGATTGTTGCTAGCACCAGCAGTGGAAAAGTGCAGGAGGAGGGGCCACGACCGCAACCCTAGAGACGAAGAGACGGAGAAGTTTGACCTGCTTTGACCTTGAGCCACTGCTAAAGTGTAGTTTTTAATTGTCACATGATGCAGTGCAGTGCAACTGAACTAACCCAACACCACCTGGACTTGTTAAGTCCAGTAGAAGAACTATTTTGAGATGAACTTTTTTCTTTTTTTTAAGTCAGCCTCAGCTGGTCATTACAGGAATTGCTGTTTCTTGACACTTCCTTCTACTCATTTTTCAATCCACAAAGTTTGGCAGTTTAAGAACATCATGATTGATAATTACATTAATTACAATAAATTCTGTACCGTGACACGCATATTTCACAGGCAGCTGTCTAATAATTTAACACAAACAACAACAAAACAATTCCAAAATATTAGGCACTAGTAGAGAAATGATACTAAGTATAATTTGGAAAAGATTTGGTGCCATTAAATGTTCTGCAGAAAGCACTGGATAAAGACTTGCATTGGAAACCTGAAATGAAAGGAAGCTGGTTGGTCTGCGTCGCCGGTTCCGCCCATTTTTACCTCCACCGTGTTTTCCTGGCTCCCTACCTGAAGGAAACAAAACACTCTGAATCAGCATGGAACAAAGGGATGCAAGATGTGTGTGTTGTTTACCTGCAGTCCTCTCTGAATGGCCCATGCATGCATTTGTATGGCCAAAAAGTTTGGGTTCCTGTCTTGATGCAAAGGAAGGAAGAGGTACAAAACATTAAAAGTTGAATGTATTTTGGCTGATAAGCCATCAGGATGTGCTGGCATAACACTTTACAAGAGCCTCTGCCGTCAGCTCCCATTGCTTTAATGACTGGGAAAAATTCTGTCATCATTTGTTTGAATTATGGGAAAACACTGAGCTAACTAAATGCAACAGGAATACTCCAAAGACTTTTGTTTGGTAATGGTTGTTTAAGTATATAATCTGCTTGTGAATCAGATTATCCTGTGGAGTTCATGTAAAAAAGATGGACATAGCTAGCAGGTTTGAAAAGAGAGGCCAACATGGAAATTTCCCCAAACCTGCAAAGTCAGTGAGAAAAGGATCCCACTTCTTAATTACTTCCCCAATGAGGTGTTGTCTCAGTTATTTGCACTATCAGATTATGTCTGGTTATTGAAGCCTTAGAGGGTACAGCAGAAACATTCAGTCAAGGCTCAAAAAACTCACATCACCACAAGCGTGACATGTGAATCATACATCTGCGTCAGATCTACACCATAACCAGAACCCCATTTTAACCCTACACCACAACCTTCTACATAATCTTATGTGCACCTCCCAAGAAATGTAACTACATGGTTGACACAACAACTTGAATGGTGCGGAATATATGTATTCATAGCTGCTATAGTCAGCTGCTGTGTAGGTGTAGCACTTAGAGGAAGCTGAATATGTGGTGGTGTTTGTCTCATCCTACCTGAAAAACTTCCATTACTTGTGGCTTTGTGGTTTAGTTTATCCTCAGCATTGTGACCTGAATGTGGCAGAACCACTCTCACCAGGGAAGCAAAAATGTGGCGAGACAATAAGTCTATAATTGCCTTTCTGTACCCGTTTTGGTCTGTTTGTGTGGATCTCTCAGTATTTCCCAGTCAAATAGAGGATGTGCGTCATAATGCAGCATAAAAACACAGCAACAAAAGCACAACAACAAAGGTAAAGCTTTGAAAAAGGCTTTCCATGCAACAGGAAAGTAGATCAGACTGTCATCAAAAGGTTTTTAATAGCATGTGGAACATTAATGGTGGAAAGTATGCCCATCTTGAGTTTGCATTTAAAATCAGGTGGAACAAAGCCAAGTATATTAAAATGATAAAGTACAATTCATTACAGTTCATTTGTTAAACTGTACAGACAGATAGAAAACAAAAGACACAAAAAACACCAGCTGTCTTAATGAAACTGGGCCACCACATTCCTCCACAACAGGCAAACTGGTGTTCTGGTGATGGTGATGTTCACTTTGTTTCTGTTTTGATAATTGTGGTGCTGGTGTACAGCACGGTCAGTCTTCTACATTTGTGCTGACGTTAATGCCCGAGAAGGTTTAAAACTCTGCAGAGTTACTGATTTTGGTGACTTTTACTTACTATGCACATTCACACTCCGGGACCTCACTTTGTAACTTCGGTCTGTCACTTCACGCCTGAGATTCCTAAATGCTTCCACCTTACAATGTAAGTCCCAGATCTTCTATTGGTGAGTTTCAATCTAGTGATTCAAGATCACTAGATTGAAACTCAGTCAGATCACAGCATATACTTCAACAATCCATACATTTTCTGATGTTTATCTGGGTATGGGTCGCGGGGCAACACTTTAAACAGCCACGTACTCCAGCTATTTTGGTGAGACATTGAGGCGTTCCCAAGCAATCTCAGAGAGATAATCTGTCCAGCATGTCCTGGGTCTACCCTGAGGCGTACTTTCAGTTGAACATACCTAAGACACCCTTACCTAGGAAGCGCCTGGGAAACACCCTAGGCATCCCAGACAGATACCTAAATCACCTCAACAGCCCCTCCCAAATTACCAAATTCCTTGTCCTATGTTTAAGGGAGAAATGCGGTGAGGAAAAGGATTAATATCCCTTTTTTTAACGATACCATTCATTGGCCATGCAAGTAAAGTTTCTGCAACAGCACAAAGAAAGCTGCCAGGTGCTCCTAGTGTAGGATTAGAGTTTTTCCTTTAATTTTTCACCTGGTGTGTGTTGCCTCAGCTTGGCCAAAAGTTAGAGTTAAGTAGGAGTTAAGACGACTTTGTCTCAAACAGAACACTTTTTAAAAAAAAAAACTTTTATGCAAATGTTAGTATTGTGTAATTATTGATTTCAAAGTGTGTGTGTGTGTGTGTGTGTGTGTGTGTGTGTGTGTGTGTGTGTGTGTGTGTGTGTGTGTGTGTGTGTGTGTGTGTGTGTGTTTAACAGGAACAGCAGTCTTGTTATTTATTTATTTTAAGTAAATGTTAATAGTCAGACGATTAATCATTTTCATGAGGTAATCACATGGAAAACAGTCTGCAAATATTAAGATTGAGTAGAAACACTTACTTTTAAGCTAACCTGAACTATGACAACAGAACGCTTAATTCCAAACTTTAACATTAGACTAAACCTGAATCCCCAAAACAAACTGAAACCCGCAGATTTACCTTGTAACATTTCTCCTTTGATCCCGTGCTCACAAAGATGGCGCTGCAAGAGTACACACAGCGAGCGAGGAAGACGGAAGGACCAGCAGCACAGAACAGGCTGTTACAGAATGTTCTTCAATTAAAATGTTTGAAACTGCTAAATGGTCTTGAACTGAGCACTCGATTGGCTCCAGACCAACTCAAACACAAGAATACACACGTGAGCGCGCACAAAGTTGCTTGTGCAAACTCAAATCATCTGGTAAACAGTCCCGCCTGCCACAGTAACATTTTAACAAGGATGAGTACACTACATGATAAAAGTACACCAGCTTTGAAAAATGTGACACAGCTGGCTGTCAACCAGACGTGGAATGTAAGCAACTTTATTTAATGTGGTGGGTATTTACAATGCAGTTTTAATGTGCAAAACACACCATTATTTATAGTTTTGGAGCTTTACTTGTTTTTAGATGAAGTGAACATTAATTCCACATTATAATCTTTCAACTGATCTGAGAGGATGATGTTTAAATATGTCAGGTTGAAGTTCAGCAAAGCTGTGCCACATGTACCTCTGTGACATGTCATATTTTTGAACCGTTAAATACATTTGAGATGGTTTTCACTAGCTGGGACCACATCCTCATTTTAGGTTTGACAGCATTTCTAGTGGACAATGGCAGATGGCTTGAGCATGAGTTGAGGCTGTGGTTTGGGGAAGGCCTCAGAGGGGACTGGCAGCGTCTACTGGGCCGGGCAGATCCCCATGTACTAATGAGAAGTGAATATATTAAAAAAGTGAGGTAGGGTGGGGCATGAAAATGAGAGCAGCTTGTTGTGCCAAGGAGGGGGACACATATAGACAGTTCTCTGTCTACAGGAAAAAGCCATTTGCCTGCACTGTCCTTATGATACAGTTGAATAGCATATGATTTGTTTGGTTTTTTTTTTTTTTGGTTTTTTTTTTTATTTAGGACAGTTCTGATTTCTATTACTTTTCAAACATTATGACAGTCAAAAGGAATATTCTTCAAAAAAAGAAATTCAGACATAACTATGTGTTATCCTCAGTTATCTGACTTGACACCACAGGTCAGCCCACAGCAGCAGTGCTCCAAGCTTCAGACTCAGACATTCTGAACCACACCAGCGTAAGGGAGTGCTAAAGCACTCCCTTACGCTGGTGTGGTTCAGAATGTCTGAGTCTGAAGCTTGGAGCACTCATTAGCAGGATGTGGTTAAGGGATAAGGGTAAGGGATATTGTCATGTCTATTTTTGCTGAGGTCATGGTGGTTTGAATGTTTTGTAAAAACCGGTATGTGATAGATATCTAGAGAATACATCAAAAATAATTACATCGAAAAGGTAGGTTTTATCTAAAAAGATGTTTAACTGGGGGGGATCACATTTTTATCATGTACTCCAACAAAAACAAAAAAGATGATTCAGTTGGTGAAGAATGTCAAACTTATCTATATCACACGTACTAGGTTTCAGCTTCTGTTAACTATTTATAGATGTAAGCTTGTCACTTTTTTTAGGTACACCTCTTCAACTGCAAATATCTAACCAGCCAATCATATGGCAGAAACTCAGTGCAATTAGGTATGTCGATTTGGGCAAAACGATCTGCTGAAATTCAAACCAACCATCAGAATGGGGAAGAAGGCTGAATTAAGTGATTCTGAATGGGGCATGGATGTTGGTGCCAGACAGAGTGGCCTGAGTTTCAGAGAAGGTGATTTCCTGCACAACTACCTTTAATATTTACAGAGATCAGTCTGAAAAGGAGAAAATATCCGGTAAGCAGCAGTTCTGTGGGTGAAAATATGTTGTTGATGTCAGAAGAGAATGGCCAGATTGCTATAAACAGATAGGAAGGCAACAGTAACAGAAATACCACCTCCTGCTACCAGGATGTGTAGAAAAGAATCCCTGAATGCACAATAGCAAACACATGGCAGCAGCAGAAGACCATACCGGTGCAGCTGATCATAGGAAACCGAGACTGAATATCAAATGTGGACCACAGACGATTGGGCAATCACTGTCTGGTTTCATGAGTTTCAATTTCTCCTACAAAATTTGGATGATCAGAATATTTCATAAATGTGAAAGAATGAATCCATCCTGCCTTGTGTGAACAGCTCAGCCTAGTTGTGGTGTTGTAGTGGGGTGGAGGATATTTTCTTGACACACTTTGGGCAACAGCCTGAGTATTGTTGCTAACCATATCTCTTTATGACTACACTGTACCCACCTTCAGCAGGATAACACCCCATGTCAAAGTTCAGATCATCTCAATCTGGTTTCTTGATCATAACAATGCGCTCACTGTACTCTAATAGCATCCATGGTGAGCACATTTCAATCCGATTCAAAACCTTTGGTCTTGAGGTGACTGTTGCAGTGCGATGCCATATAAATAAAAGTGGACATGCATCATGACTGCAGCCCACAAATCAGCAACTGTGTGATGCCATATCAAAATGGAACAAAATCTGAGGAATGTTTCCATCATCGTGTTGAATCTATGACATCAAAGAAAATAAGTATAACCTTGCAGCATGGTGTACCTAACAAAGTGGCTGTGTTTCTGCTAGTTGCATACAATTCTTGTACAGTGGGGCAAAAAAGTATTTAGTCAGCCACCGATTGTGCAAGTTCCCCCACCTAAAATGATGACAGAGGTCAGTAATTTGCACCAGAGGTACACTTCAACTGTGAGAGACAGAATGTGAAAAAAAAAAATCCATGAATCCACATGGTAGGATTTGTAAAGAATTTATTCGTAAATCAGGGTGGAAAATAAGTATTTGGTCAATAACAAAAATACAACTCAATACTTTGTAACATAACCTTTGTTGGCAATAACAGAGGTCAGACGTTTACTATAGGTCTTTACCAGGTTTGCACACACAGTAGCTGGTATTTTGGCCCATTCCTCCATGCAGATCTTCTCGAGAGCAGTGATGTTTTGGGGCTGTCGCCGAGCAACACGGACTTTCAACTCCCGCCACAGATTTTCTATGGGGTTGAGGTCTGGAGACTGGCTAGGCCACTCCAGGACTTTCAAATGCTTCTTACGGAGCCACTCCTTTGTTGCCCGGGCGGTGTGTTTTGGATCATTGTCATGTTGGAAGACCCAGCCTCGTTTCATCTTCAAAGTTCTCACTGATGGAAGGAGGTTTTGGCTCAAAATCTCACGATACATGGCCCCATTCATTCTGTCCTTAACACGGATCAGTCGTCCTGTCCCCTTGGCAGAAAAACAGCCCCATAGCATGATGTTTCCACCCCCATGCTTCACAGTAGGTATGGTGTTCTTGGGATGCAACTCAGTATTCTTCTTCCTCCAAACACGACGAGTTGAGTTTATACCAAAAAGTTCTACTTTGGTTTCATCTGACCACATGACATTCTCCCAATCCTCTGCTGTATCATCCATGTGCTCTCTGGCAAACTTCAGACGGGCCTGGACATGCACTGGCTTCAGCAGCGGAACACGTCTGGCACTGCGGGATTTGATTCCCTGCCGTTGTAGTGTGTTACTGATGGTGACCTTTGTTACTTTGGTCCCAGCTCTCTGCAGGTCATTCACCAGGTCCCCCCGTGTGGTTCTGGGATCTTTGCTCACCGTTCTCATGATCATTTTGACCCCACGGGATGAGATCTTGCGTGGAGCCCCAGATCGAGGGAGATTATCAGTGGTCTTGTATGTCTTCCATTTTCTGATGATTGCTCCCACAGTTGATTTTTTCACACCAAGCTGCTTGCCTATTGTAGATTCACTCTTCCCAGTCTGGTGCAGGTCTACAATACTTTTCCTGGTGTCCTTCGAAAGCTCTTTGGTCTTGGCCATGGCGGAGTTTGGAGTCTGACTGTTTGAGGCTGTGGACAGGTGTCTTTTATACAGATGATGAGTTCAAACAGGTGCCATTCATACAGGTAACGAGTGGGGGACAGAAAAGCTTCTTACAGAAGACGTTACAGGTCTGTGAGAGCCAGAGATTTTCCTTGTTTGAGGTGACCAAATACTTATTTTCCACCCTAATTTACGAATAAATTCTTTACAAATCCTACCATGTGAATTCATGGATTTTTTTTTTCACATTCTGTCTCTCACAGTTGAAGTGTACCTCTGGTGCAAATTACTGACCTCTGTCATCATTTTAAGTGGGGGAACTTGCACAATCGGTGGCTGACTAAATACTTTTTTGCCCCACTGTATGCAACTAGCAGAAAGACTAACTCCCAGGTATTATTCAAAGCAGGGTTTTCTTTAGAGAAGTTATCATTTAAGGTATTTTTGTAACACCAAAGCTGCACATGTATATATTATATTATAAATATGTTCATTATTATTACAGCAGATTATATCAGTAAGAAAGCTGAAAAGATATTCATTGATAATTTATGGCAAAGAGGTGGGATTAAATAAGTGCACTTCTTCCTGCCCCTTTTCCATATGTAACTGACTCAGAACAGGTGAAGCGATATTGAAATTTATTTTTGCTTTATTTTGTTAGCATTTTTTTCTTTTCTTTGCTAAATGAACTTCTGTGTATTGTTTACATGATCAAAATAAATTGAACACAAACAAACATAATGGAATATCTTTGGATTTTGATGAAGAAAAAAAAAAAGAATCCTCAATTTTTTATTTAGAGATATACAGGGAGTGCAGAATTATTAGGCAAGTTGTATTTTTGAGGAATAATTTTATTATTGAACAACAACCATGTTCTCAATGAACCCAAAAAACTCATTAATATCAAAGCTGAATGTTTTTGGAAGTAGTTTTTAGTTTGTTTTTAGTTTTAGCTATTTTAGGGGGATATCTGTGTGTGCAGGTGACTATTACTGTGCATAATTATTAGGCAACTTAGCAAAAAACAAATATATACCCATTTCAATTATTTATTTTTACCAGTGAAACCAATATAACATCTCCACATTCACAAATATACATTTCTGACATTCAAAAACAAAACAAAAACAAATCAGCGACCAATATAGCCACCTTTCTTTGCAAGGACACTCAAAAGCCTGCCATCCATGGATTCTGTCAGTGTTTTGATCTGTTCACCATCAACATTGCGTGCAGCAGCAACCACAGCCTCCCAGACACTGTTCAGAGAGGTGTACTATTTTCCCTCCTTGTAAATCTCACATTTGATGATGGACCACAGGTTCTCAATGGGGTTCAGATCAGGTGAACAAGGAGGCCATGTCATTAGTTTTTCTTCTTTTATACCCTTTCTTGCCAGCCACGCTGTGGAGTACTTGGACGTGTGTGATGGAGCATTGTCCTGCATGAAAATCATGTTTTTCTTGAAGGATGCAGACTTCTTCCTGTACCACTGCTTGAAGAAGGTGTCTTCCAGAAACTGGCAGTAGGACTGGCAGTTGAGCTTGACTCCATCCTCAACCCGAAAAGGTCCCACAAGCTCATCTTTGATGATACCAGCCCAAACCAGTACTCCACCTCCACCTTGCTGGCGTCTGAGTCAGACTGGAGCTCTCTGCCCTTTACCAATCCAGCCACGGGCCCATCCATCTGGCCCATCATGACTCACTCTCATTTCATCAGTCCATAAAACCTTAGAAAAATCAGTCTTGAGATATTTCTTGGCCCAGTCTTGACGTTTCAGCTTGTGGGTCTTGTTCAGTGGTGGTCGTCTTTCAGCCTTTCTTACCTTGGCCATGTCTCTGAGTATTGCACACCTTGTGCTTTTGGGCACTCCAGTGATGTTGCAGCTCTGAAATATGGCCGAACTGGTGGCAAGTGGCATCTTGGCAGCTGCACGCTTGACTTTTCTCAGTTCATGGGCAGTTATTTTGCGCCTTGGTTTTTCCACACGCTTCTTGCGACCCTGTTGACTATTTTGAATGAAACGCTTGATTGGTCGATGATCACGCTTTAGAAGCTTTGCAATTTTGAGACTGCTGCATCCCTCTGCAAGATATCTCACTATTTTTGACTTTTCTGAGCCTGTCAAGTCCTTCTTTTGACCCATTTTGCCAAAGGAAAGGACGTTGCCTAACAATTATGCACACCTGATATAGGGTGTTGATGTCATTAGACCACACCCCTTCTCATTACAGAGATGCACATCACCTGGGGGCAGGGATAGCTCAGTAGGTAGAGTGGTGGCCCCATGATCGGAAGGTCGGGGGTTCGACTCCACTGAACGGCTACCCTGAGGTACCCCTTGAGCAAGGTACCGTCCCTACACACTGCTCCCCGGGCGCTGCACTGGTGGCTGCCCACTGCTTCACTGGGTGAATGGGTTAAATGCAGAGGAACTATTTCCCTATGGGGACTAACAAGCTCACTTTACACTTTACTTTACACCTAATATGCTTAATTGGTAGTAGGCTTTCGAGCCTATACAGCTTGGAGTAAGACAACATGCATGAAGAGGATGATGTGGACAAAATACTCATTTGCCTAATAATTCTGCACTCCGTGTATATTACTATCTCTATCTCCAAATAAAACATACACACATATAGTTGATGAATAAGGGTAAGATCAGTATGCTTTAATAAGATATCAGTGCAGAAACACAAACTTCTTATTGGGTTACATTCCCCACATTGTTGTAATAATAATAATAATAATAATAATAATAATCAACATAGATTTTAAGCATATTTTTAAAAAAAAAAATCAAAATGGTATTGTATGACATTGACAGAACAGAATACAAGTAGCTTAACATGGATCCCATAAGGAAAAACAAAAACCCTGTTACACAAGCCAAAGATAAAATGCGGATATCTTTTTAAAGAGGAAGCGCGATGAGTGAGTGGATTAACTCCTGAATGATTTGTCACTTTACCCTTCAAGCAGCACAGTATGTTGCGCACTGGTGATAAGCCTCCTAGAGTTAAAACACAAAGCTAAAGACCCAATGATTTTTTTTTGGGTTAGCGTCACTAATGCTCGTGTCTCTTCGACATTTCTTCAGGGAAGGAGTTTTTGTTTGTTTGTTTTTTGCTTTTACCCCCTTTAATTTCCGACTTTGCAACATATCTTAGTTGTTGTTTTATTTCAACACTGGACATACATTTCACCTATTTGGCATTCAACAAGTTTCATGGTAGCTGCTGAATGCTAACAACATAATAGCTTTTAATTTTCTGACCAAAGCTAGTGGAGTTTTTTTTTCCTTCTTTTTAAATCAACTTCCGTGTAGCCAACTTTTTCCACATGCATTACCACAGTTTCTTTCTTATCTGATGAGGTCATTTAAACTCATCTGATGAGGTCATTTAAACTCATCTGAGGTGCTGTTCTTTGTCGCTGTGCATATTTCCTCACACTAAATACATCTTTGGTTTGTAATATTTCACTTACCACTGAGATTCTTTACTAGTTTATATTGCACATAAAATTTGCAATTAAAAAACGATAACATGCTTCAAACATGCTGTAAGGTGCTTTTCTGGAAACCAATGTTTCTATATTTTTATATATTTCAAACACTGTACATAATCCTACAAACATTATTAGCATTTAATTGAAGCCTCTTTTTACTCCAAATATGAAAAACTTCCAATTTAATCAAGGGTATAAATGGCCTCTTCTTTTGGGTTGAAAAGAAACATTTTGGTAAAGTGAAAGGAGTGAAGAGGAGAGGAGAAACAAAGAAGTGATTTATCAAATTGGCAAGTGGAGAAATATGGCGCAGGTAGGCAGGCTGAACAGGAAGTCTGTCATTTCATTTGTCCTTCAACTGAACTTCACTTCTTTACATCTCCTCTTATTTGAGATTGTTGCAAATTTTGATCAAGTTTTGGTTGCAATTTTACTGTTAAAACTCTTCCTCCTGACAGATTTGGCCTAATTATATGCGGTTAACTAGAGGAAATTTAGAGGTAATTAATTTAGAAGTAATTGCACATTTTCATTGTGTAATTACCTACTGCATTTTTTTTTTTTTAATTGTTATCAGGACTGTCCCCTTCCTCTTTTTTGGCACAGTTTCAACATAATCTTTTGATATTTTACAAAATTATGCTTGTAACAGACACCTTTAGCACCACTCAGTACCAGAAAACCCTTATAGGCACATGAGCGCTGACTGAAGCAGCATGTTGAGACACTATATATTAAAATATAAGAGCTTAACATTACAGTCAAATCTTTTTTCCCCCACCCAACTAATTCTAAAAACCCACAAGCAGCCTCATTAGCAAACAGGTCATCTGATAAGCCTCACACAAAGCTTAATTTGTTATCAAAAGGAAGGATTGGTTCTAATGGGATTCTACTCAAATCCAAGAGACTGGCTCATCACTGCTGATCAATTAGGATCGAAATAGATCCCAAAAGCTCTATTAGGTTTGGGTATATTTAAGGAATAAGTGAAAGAAAGCTACAGTGGCGCAAAATCTGAAGAGTTATCATCAAAATCATTCCAACTGTGAATGTTTTCTCCAAATATTATAAAACACATGACAAATTTGTATTTAACAATAATCTATATTTCTTTAAAAAAAAAAAAAAAAAAAACTTTTGGGGGTTTTATTTTTAGATTGATATCTTCTACTTGGCTGCGAGAAAATATCTCAATTTCATATCCAAATTTAGATTCATGCAGCAAACAGGAGAAAAGAATTTACCTTTAACTTAAGATGCAATGTCAAGTTAAGATTGCATTTGATAATCATCCCCCGCAGACCTACAGTATGCCATCTACAGATCTAAAGGAACAAACTGTGCACTTGAAGGGTGACCTCGGTATGTTGAGACAACCATAAAGTCATAAGGCACATCATAATGATTAAAATGAACTTGAAAGAAGTTGAGCACATCAGGCGGAGAACATCAAAATACAGTGTTAGTGGATCCAAGAGATGTAATAAAAGTTCTACAAATGACAATGATACAATGTCTATGAAGCACCTTTTGCTTTTATATATGCAACTGGAAAACTATGTGATTAACAATGTGGCAACTTCACCTTCCTTACAATATTCAAAATGCTACATATCTGAAAAGTGAAACTTAGAAAACTGATATTTACCTCTTGTTTTGTTGTTGTTTTTTTTATCTGATTTTTTTTCTTGTTATTTTTAAAGCAAGAACAACAACAGTACTGGCCAGCCAACAGATTCCATGGATATTTTAGGATAGAATAAAAAAAAAAAAAAATGCCACCACAACACAGAAACAGCACAAGAAGAAACAGCACTGTGAGGGACTGGCTCTAACTGCATCTATGGGGGGGTAAGGTAAGGACAAAGTACCAGGACACAAACACGAAAAACACCATCTTTAACATTAGTTCTGTTTTAAATACATAACATATGTGTACAAAGCTCAAAGTGGTCACCACACAGAGACAATTACCTCAAAAATATAGACTGAGCTTAAGAAAATACTTTGAGAGGAAAGAACAGAAAAACTGTATTTCACTGAAGACATACTGACAATGTTTGGATGAAAAATTAGTTTCAAAATCTGCTCTTATGGCAAGTAATAATCAAAGCCTTAAAGCTTTCTGTAACTGGCAGCCACTTGGTTTGTGAGTAAAGAAAAACTGGCCTTGTCCTAATCTTTAAGAAAATTATATAAACTCCACTTTCAAGTCATGTCACAGGCTGCTGTACTGCATTAAAACCATGGCTGCTGCTATGTACATATGCATTGTCTGAATGAGTAAGTGATCATGTCAACGCTGCCGTCTTTACCCCGTCTGTTATGTGCAGCGGTGTGCACAGGAGGTCGGGGCGGGGGACGACATCCAATCATGATCTTTTGCCCTAATAAAACACCAAGGGGCAACAGAGGTTACTAGAGCCGCTTAAGCTAAGCGCTATTTCGGCTCTACTGGGTCCCCCAAAAAAAACACCCCTCAGCTGCCCGTCTAGACAGCTCAAGTGCCCACCTGATCAGCTAAAGTGCCCTTTTGATCCCTCCCACGGCACTTGTGATTAGCCCAAGTGCCCCCTGTGTTGGGCTCAAATGCTCTCCAGTTGGCTTAAAAGAGCATACCAGTGACAAATCTCACATACTTTACCACCTGACCATTCTCTAAGCATTCTGCAAACCACATTTCTTTTTCAAGCTGTGCTTCCTACAATGATTGTACAGCTTGTCTGCTAACAATTTTGTTGTGTACTGTACATAATTCAAACCAATAAGTGTCTCAAACTAAATGTAAAACCGTGGCACGACAGGATTCAGCAAATCATGCAAACTTTTTCTTAAAGCTTCCCCAAGTACAGGTGCAGGACAATAACGAAACCAAAACACCCCCACCACCACACAAAGGTGTCCCCCTTTTTCAAACAGTCCCTGGTCCCCTCATAGTCTGTGCACACCACTGGTCTGGTCTTTATGGTTTCCTGTATTGCATAAAATGTGTGTTAGCTAATAACATTTAATCATATGAACTCTTACAGTGTGTGCATGTCACATTCCTTTGTGCAGGCTATTGATTATGTACATAAAGTCTAGCTTTGTTACTGACAATCTAAGTTTTAGCTCAATGAAATAATTGCACAATAAGAAAATAACCCTGTATCCACACAAGCTACACACCTGACTGAGACACTAAAGTGAGGAAAGCGTGTTTAGACAGATTTAAGATGAAGATGTTAAATCTTAAATGTTCAGATTACATATATTGCAATATGTTTATTACAGTGTCAGAGAGAGAGTGAGAGACAGAGAAAATAAGAGAATGTAGAACGTTGAGTAAGAACTAAAGAAGAAAAAAAAAAAGGCAGTGTTAATGTGGTGAAGTGTCCGGTCAGTTTGGATTGAATAAACTGGGGGAATTTCATAAAAGCTTCAATATCTCAATTCAGAAAAAGAAGAAAAGACTATTTACAATAATGATATGTCATTTGAAACATACAGATCTAATGCTACTAGTTTATCTACTAAAGCAGCAGAGATATGCTACAGTGATTTATGGGATGGATTCAGACAAAACGAGGCAGGCTGATGAATGTGAATATGTGGAAAAAGGCTTGAGCAAGGCTGGGTATCACTTTTACTGCTTCCGATTCTGCTCGGCAGTTCTGGTTCTGGTCATAGCCTTTCAAATAAAGCAACCTTTAATTCTCTAAAGATTAGAATAATACTTAAATTGGAGTATATTTTAAGTCTTGGGCATAGAGGAAATGAAATTAATACAGATTACCGCAAAGTTACAACATTACATCTGGCCGCACTGTAAAGTACTCCAGTCCAGCATATTGCACCACTATGATTAAAAAGAAATCATCTTTGGGTGTCCGTAATGAGAATACAATAGTGTAAAGGATTCTTAAGAAATCTTTAAAATGGCTACAATTTACCACAGTTCATGATACCCAACTCTTGCTTGAAGCTTCAACTGCGCTGTGTCTACAAGTTGCTGGTAAAACATGCAAATGTGAAAGAAGACCGTGTCTCTGTTCATGTGTAGGTAGTATAATATCATCTCTTCTGAGCCAAATGCTTTAGCTAGAAGAGCAGTAGGGCTGGGATCTGAGCTGCATAGAGTCCATATCAGGACGTAGGTCAGAGACCCACTGCTCACAGATTCCCGCTTTGCTAAACCTAAGCAGGAATCGGCTGGTAGTCAGGGTGATGTGGCTGTAGATGTTTGAGCAGAGCTGGCCTTTGAGGCAGGTTTTCTTCCACACCACTAACACCCCTTTACACCAGAGACCCGAGTTCAGGATGTGTTTTCAAACATAGCTTTGCCACCCTGTTGGCATCTATACCAAACCCGGTGAGATCCCAGTGTCAAAACTCTTAATTAATGTGATGGTGTGACCATTGTCATGTATTAAATGTGCAGCATTGACCTTTTTTTTTGACCAGTGATCGTTTGTTATACATGCGGGTCATTTGATGTTTGGCTCAATGGTGGTCAACCTGCATCTGATATGAGTCAAGAGCTTGACAGGGAAAGGGGTGCATGTGGCTTGACCCTGATAACTCAGCTTGGTCTACACAGAGAACTTAAAAAGGGATGGGGAAAAGAGTGTGGGGCTAAATAAGGCAGGATGTGGCCATTAATACCATTCTCTATAGTTAGCTGAGCTTTAGGGCTCATAGAAGGCCTAGAGGTACAAAGGTAAAGAAAGGCTTAAGTCTCGTGCTGCAGGTTGAGGCTCAGGGCAGGGAGTAAGTCCAGGTTTATGTCGGTGTTTGAATCTGGGGCTCTAGGTGGCCTGGTCCAGGGCTCTCAGCAGGTCACAGCCCTGGAGGAGGTGCAGGTTGCCCTGCAGCGGGACATTGACCTCGCAGTCATAGCGGGTCAACTCCGGCAGAAAGGAGGGTTCAAATGAAGGCCCCAGCAAACGACTGGCTATGCCTAGAAAATGACAGAAATAAAGAAAATCCCTGTGTGTCAGTGATTTACTTGTTTATTTGAATTAGAAGACCACTTGACATGAGTAGATTTAGTCAGAGCAAGATGTTAATGGCCGAGTCATATATTCTGCAACGTAAAAGTACTTTAAATTAAACAGAAGACTAAATGAGTGCTTTAACTGTCCACACAGTGATATTAGCTGACTAAAATCTGTAAATGTTAGTAATTCCAGCTCACCCTCACACTTGTTAGAAGGCAGCATGTTATACTCTCTGTAGTCACAGCTCTTTTGGGGAAAGCCTTTTTCATTTCGACCACTTATCCCATTTCCTGCGTACAGTGACTTCCTGTGTTGTTGCAGCGAGTTGAGACATGGAGCCATGTTCCCTGGCATCATTCTCGCCATCTCCGACTCTGAGAGGAGAGAGCGAGAGGTTAAAAAGGTGCAGCTGATGCGTGGAAGAGATGATAAAACATGGTTTCCATCCATTTGCTGCACAAGCATACCTGCCAGTGATCCTGCACAGAGGGAACGATCCATGCAACTGTCACTCCTTATCTTCTTCCATATGAACTCTGGCAGCTTGCTTTCACCCTGAAACAGTCATACTCAATTGATTAGCAGGTTGTGCATGCAGATATTTTTTTAGGCAAACTATCAAACTCAAGAATTTAAATCGTGGTTTGGAAACTAACATGCAACCTTGCGTGGAACACTAATGCCTCAAAATAATGCACTATGTTACACTGAATACTTTAAGTTGCAGTGGAACTTTTGCTGTACGGTAGGAGTCGGAGGAACTCACCACAGCCATCTGGCTGAAGGAGCGCTTCATACTGTTGGCCATGGCCACTCTGGCTGGACTCATGTCTCTGTAAGCTTGTACAAAGTTGTCGATGGACCTGCATACATAAAGTGGATGAAAAAAATAATATTAATAATAAATAATTGCGGCAATAATAAAGAGAATTTGGTGGTCAACACCCTTTTTTATTTAAATCATGTTGTTAAGGTTTTTATTCCTTATTCCTTTTAGTCTTATATTTTCACAGTTATATGCATCAAGTTAAATTTTCCTTGAGCACTAAAATAAGAGACTCATAGTTAAGTCACCTCTGTTTCTGCATGCCATGTGGCATGTTCTGCTTGCAGGATGGCCGTTCTTCCAACATCGTGTCCATCAGACAGGCTTTGGTGGGCCGTGGTTGTTGTTGGTAAGTCAACAGCGGGTCTGGTGGCCACTGCAGATTCTGACTGCCACCCATGGAGGACAGCGGGGAGCTGGCCGGGGCCTGGTATGGGGGATTGTGCAGATGCCCCATCATGTATGACCTTCCATGGGGATCTGCATTCCCCTGGCTGGAGACTCTCTTTTCCCCTCCAGCCCAGGATGAAGATGTCGCACGCTGGTAGTGGCCTGGGGATTGGGAGGAGGTGGACAGGGGCTGTAAGAGGCTGGCCACATTGTTGAAACTCTGCTGGGTGGTCTGGTTAATTTGGGGCAGGCTGGTGTTGCTCCCCATGGATCCTGCTGGAGCTGCCTCCAGGGGCTCTGACTCTGTGACAATGGGATTGAGCTGGAAGTCCTCTCCATCCATAGGGATATAAGGAGCCAGAGTCTCCAGGTCCAAATCATTCAAGTCCCTCTGGATAGCAGAAATAATTTTTGTTTTGTTTTTTCAACACAAATATTTAAGAAAAGAGATCCTTTTAAGCATTTGGTGAAAACTATAAATTATTGCTTTAGACATGTGAGTATTTGTGGCTGAGATAATGCTGCAGTGTTCATAAACTGCCACTCAGTTTAGACTAACAGGATTATGATGATTACATTAGGAACTCAATAATAAAAACATCATTGTGAGCACTAATATTTTATCAGCAGCCACTCAAATATGTAAACCACTGATTTATAGTTTTGTTTAATCCAGTACTCGTTAAATTGAAGAAATACTAACATAAAATGGAAAATGTCCTGGATGCTTTTCTCACAGATTTATAAGCTAAAGGTCAAAGACACTATAGCAGTAAATTAAAAAGCTAATGATACAGAATACATATGTTGAGCTGGTTAATTCAGGCTTTTTTCTTTGTTTGTCTGAGTTAACATAAAATTCACTAACTCTACACAACTTTGGTCACACACACACACACACACACACACACACACACACACACACACACACACACACACACACACACCTACCTCAGTGTTTGCAGAACTGTCTCCCTTTGTGTCCAGAGCAAACAGCTTCTCTGTGAGCTCCACCCTCAGGTCACTCTCCACTGAGCTGTAGTAATCATCTGGGCTGCTGGGCTGCAGAGGTGAAGGACAGAGGGAAGGATGAACAAAAGGAAGAAATTAGATTTGGATGAGAGAAGTGGAGAGAAAGAAAATGATAAACACAGACAAAAAGGACTAATACATAAGAGAAACAAGAGAGATGAGTTTTGACAAAGGCACTATTCACTGCTACGAGCCTATTCCATCCAAATAACCACCCCCGTTATTCTCACACACTCTGCCCAGTTTTAGTGACCTCATCGCACACTGAAAGAATAAACCATGGAACAAGTGTAACCAACCAGTCACTCGCTCACTAACTAATTACTCTTTTCAATTTCACAAACTGGCTCTCAGTCGTGCCCTGTCGCGCTGTCCTCACCGTGGAGCAGCTGCTGAGGCTCGGAGTGGCGCTGCCCGGTGGAGGATTCTGCTGCACAGTGAACGAACCACCGGCCATTTTACCCACGTCCCCTGGAGCTGCAGTTGGGGGTCCAGAGGCATTGGAGGCAGACTTGTGGCTCTCACTGGCCCAGGACGGTGGTCCCGGAGGGGCCATGGCTGAAACAGACACCTGGGAGTATGCTGGCTGCTGGGGCTCTTCAAACTGAACACGACCTGCGAAAAAGAATCACAAATTTGAGCCAATTTTTTAAAAAAGACAAAAGGAAACTGTATTAAAAAGTTGTTTCTGCTATATTGTTTTTGCCAAAGTAAGGTGGAAGAATACTGTGACCATAACAGACACAGTTTTACAGAAGTAAATACTGACTGAAGTCGAGGGAAACGATCGCGTCTCCAGGTGTTGGAGCAAGCTGAGCGAGATCTTCCGGCTCCTCTTTGAATTCACTGAAGAGGGCATCTCCAGGCTCTCCGCTCATGCCCACTCCAGGACTGAAGAAGCTGCTCATGTGTCGTGGCTTGAACAGGGACTCCGTCTGCCCCAGGGACAAAATCATCGACTTCTCCTCAATGTCACTACGGATTGGAGAAAACACAGCAAATTTGAACTTTGAGATATAGAAATCTGAATATTTTATGATTAAATCCAGGCAAAGATGGCATTTAATTGAGGGAAACTTGGATTAAAAATGAAGACTCTTACCTGAGGACATAGTTGATGCACACGATGCACTGCGGCTGAGAGTTGCGGCTGTTATAAATGACAGTTCCCTGGGTTTCTACCCAGACGTAACCCCCGTTCTTAGCCAGCATACGATACTGACCGCTTACTGCCTGACCCTTGGTACACACTGCATAAGGAAGAGAAGAAGAAACAAAAAAGAAGCTATGAATAACATTGGCGTTATTGCTTGCAAGTTTAAAGCAGATATAAAACAATTTTCCTGAAACTGTGAGCATACTTCCTTTATTCTTCAAAAGTGGCACACTGATTTGACTCGAAAGTGAATGACACTGAAACAATAATGTCAGGATCTGGAACATTACATGTCTTTAGTTTTAAAAGTCTCCATCTTTTACTGGTCAGGGTTTTATTAAGTCATTTCTCCATGTTCACCTTTTGTTGTCATTTTTATTAGAGTCTTTACATAACGATTTAAAATGCCATGAGATGACTGTTGACTGGCACTAAATAAAACTGCGCTGAATTTGATTTCAGCTACTGTCCTCAAGTGTACAGGACTGCTTTAAACAGGGCCAATGTAATCAGTGTTCTTCCTTATTACTCAGAAATTACTCACCGAGAGTACTTGTTGAGTTTTTGTTGTTCATGCGTAAAATTGTGACGCGTTCACATTGTTGTATAACCCAGTGAGTAATCTTCTGATGAGGAAACAAAACCAAAGAGAAAATAAACTGACAGTTCTTTTCAGTCTGTCGATGTCAGTGACAGATGGACTGTTTAATCTTCTGTGTTGCAACTTTCCAATCAAAGGTCACATCAGTAGTAAAGTTCATAAGCCTCAGGCCAGTCAAATTAGAAGACGGTGTAAACCTTCAGTACTACTTATTAAAAGATTTATGTGAGTTTATGTATATATTGGAGCTTGCATGTGTACTTTTGACCATGTGTGTATTAGAGGAAATCCAAATAAAGTCAATTTTTGCTTTTTAAGGTTATTAAAAGATCTATTCTAGGAAGAGAACAGATCAAAGAAAGTATTAAATTCATGCCCATTTGGAGTGCCTGTAAAATCTTGACCACAACTGTATGTGGTGGATTTTTATACTTTGTTTTTATTTAGGTGTTTAAAGTCCAGATTGGCTAATTATTTGTTAAATATTTGCATAATCCTTTAAAAATCAAGCAAATATTTGTAAGCGGGATAAGGCGGGATGTTTGACTTTGACTCGAGAAGGAAATGTTCTGGCTACAGTCCAAAGTTCAGCACTGGCGTGGGAAAGGCGTAGGAATGGTCACAAAGCGTACATAAGGCCAGTGACTCCCTGTGTGTGTGTGTGTGTGTGTGTGTGTGTGTGTGTGTGTGTGTGTGTGTGTGTGTGTGTGTGTGTGTGCGCGCGCGCAAGTAAGACTGTTGAGAAAGCTTGGAGGGGACAACACTGCATGTAGCAGAGAACACTGTTAGCATGTGCTGATCGACAGGCTGGTCACGTTGGCCGTGAGAGCGGCTCGTCTGTGTTTGTGAGACGTTCAGATGGATAGAGAGTCCTTTATCTTGGCAAATGTCAGACAGCTAAGGGCTGCGGATGCAGATGACTTAAGATCAGTGGAAAGAGAACATGGCTAAAAGAAAAAAAATTCACATGCAGCACACTAAACAAAAACCCGAGGACTACAATCCTCTTTCAAGTCACTTTTTTGGTTTTTGTTGACATGCAAAATTAAAGTGCAGCGAGACCAAAAGAACATGTCTAAAAGGTCAACTTTGGAAGTGCAAAACTTCAAAAGACAACTTGGTATCAAACAATCCCAATATGTGCTGAAATATTTCTGTTTCAAGCACAATGGATCTGTTTTTTAAGCCTATTGTTTTTTTGTTTTTTGAGCCAACCTTTCAAAGTAAGTCTTTGATTTAAAAAGTCATAATAATTTGACTTTTGTGAATGTGAGTTACTTTGTTTTTTGTTTTTTTATTTAAAAAGAATGCACTTATTACCCCAGATGCTTTTAGATATTATTACTTTGGGCCTGCGGTGTTTTTTAATCCATCCAGACCGTTTCAGTGTGAATTACCATTTTCGGAAATATTGTCCATGTTCTCTTTAATACTAAAATATGACAGCCATATTCTATACTTCTTATGGTTATTGAAGTATCAAAAACAGAATTTAAAAATTTGCATTTAAAATTGCACAAAATAAATCGATCTTTAATTGTAAGCAGTTTCCCCCATAAACTATTTTCATTCAGTTAAACTACACCCATAAACTGCATGATTGTGGAGAAAGACCCAACTGTGATGAGAGGCTCGTGCTTGGCTGTATGCATTAATGTCATCCAGTCTCTATTGAGGGTAATGTTAGCTAGCGGCATGTTTTATCTGACTAGTGAATGGAGAAAATTGTAAAACCACAATTTGTCTTTATGATTTTGGACTAATTGAGTGTGGAAAAAGTTGTTGGTTTATTTTATTTTTTACTTCATGGTAAGACAGGGAGAGTGCTTTTAGTTTAATGAAACAGGCAGCAAAGACCTGTACAGCTCTGAAACTCACACCATTACAATCTAGACTGAAACACACCACTACAGGCTACAGGGGGAAGTATTTGGGTTGTACTGCTTCTTTAAGTTTCTGCTTGACATCTTTTTAAATGATGAAAGTTTTGGATGAAAATATTATTTTCTGTGAAAAGTAAAATATCAAATTAGGTACAGTTTTGTGTCTTGATGCATACTCAATCATCCAAGTAAGGAAAGTTGATTCTGGTCATCTGGATGTAGCGAATCAACTTTTTGGAAAGTACAGTTTTACTTTTCAAAGAAAATATCAGGATTAGTGTTGGCCCAGATATGCCAGGAGGGAAAAAAAGAAAAAGAAAAGCATAATCCTCTTTGTAACAAGAGCATTTTTTGCTGTGTACACACAGACACACACACACACACACACACACACACACACACACACACACACACACACACACACACACACACACACACACACACACACAGCCATTATGTTGCAGGGGTGGTTTTAAGGAACTAAATTACCACTTTCCCTCGTGCACTGTCAAAGCCTCTAATGATACAGTACTGTCAGTGAAGAGAATAGCCATGACACTTCAGAGCCTTGTCCGCACACACACACGCACACACACACACACACACACACAGTTATTAGATTGTAATAGAGGCCACCTGGTCCCCTGTCCACTGTGTTTGTGGCATCAGATGTGCAAACCTCATCAGGCCATCAGTGGATGCACCTAATTTAATAACAGACATCTTAATACCATGTTGCTGCTCTTTACATACACACAGACATCCACATATGTCTAAACAAGGATAAATGTATTTGTCTACCTAAAACATAAATAAAGAAAATAAAAATAAAATTTAATGAAACAAAAATGTCTGACAAGAAAAACCCCAATATCGTCACTCAAACTTTAGGCTGTATTACCAGCTGACTACAAGCTTGAAGCGTTTAGCTGATCTGGCTAGTGATTATGCAGTTTTTACATCCTGATCACTAAAATTAGAGTTCATTTAGGGAATCCTTCAAAGTAAGTTTGGGTGACCATGGCTCAGGGGGTTGGGAAGTGCATCTGTAACCGGAAGGTCGCCGGTTCGATCCCTGGGCTCTCTGTCCTGGTCGTTGTGTCCTTGGGCAAGACACTTTACCCTACCGCCTACTGGTGTTGGCCAGAGGGGCCGATGGTGCGATATGGCAGCCTCGCTTCTGTCAGTCTGCCCCAGGGCAGCTGTGGCTACAACCGTAGCTTGCCTCCACCAGTGTATGAATGCGAGAGTGAATGAATAGTGGCATTGTAAAGCGCTTTGGGTGCCTTGAAAAGCGCTATATAAATCCAATCCATTATTATTATTATTATTATTATTAAGTGCCTCGAATGTGCCATTTCAAGATGGCTGCCAATACTGGCAACCATGCAGAAAGGCTCTAATTATTGTTTAAGAGTTGCTCCATATTTCATCAGGTTTTTGAACCAATCGCTTACTGCTACGAGCAAAATCTGAGGACACGCAGGCTTAGATCTTAGCTAAAGGCTAACTACACGTGCAGATTGTGTTCATAGCTGAATCACCGTGGCTTGTTTTGCTTCATATTTGATGTTTGAGGCGTTCAAAGTCTTTTTTAAGGTCCGAGCATGTACTTACAGTTTTGATGACTCTTGGTGACACTGTCTGAGTCCAAGGCATGGTAGAAGTCGTAGATGGAACGACCCAGCAGATCCTCGGGAGTGTAACCCATCAACTCTGTTACCCTGGAACACAGACACAGACATCTAATAAGACACGGGCTTTTACTTATTATTTGAACTTTTCTCACATGTACGACTCAAAACACAAATCCTGCACTTCATCCTGAACTTAAAAAGACATCATGTACCACTTGGAAATCAAACTGAGCGGTGGATAGATTTCCAAAAATAAGAATTGCTCGTTCTGTCTCCAACCTCCCGGTGCTTCTGGGAACAGCTAATCTCTCGTCTCTCATCACAAGTTCACGTTGTTAATCAGGATTTTGTTGCTGGCTTTCAATAACCACGTTTATAAAACTCCCTTTTATTTCTCTCCAACTCTTTCGCCAGTAAGTAGAGGTTTTGAGAATAAATAACAGGATTACTGTAATCTGATTACAGGTGCACTAATTTAAATGAAGTTTTTGAGTGCTGAAAATAATTACATACTTAGCTTCAGGCTGTTTTGACAGCAAATAAACTCAAGTTAATAACGTATATAAATAAGTGTAATTTTGACTTCACTGAGAAGCCAACAATTAGGCTAAGGGTCAAAAGCAGAGCCTCTTCCAAACAAACTGTGCTGTGAGAACATGATCCAAACCTACAACAGGAAATGGGCCCCTGAAAACAAGGTTTTATCAGGATAAGGAGACCGGGGAGGGTAAACTGGGACAGAGAATGAAGATAAGTTGTACTTAACCCAAATTAAAGTGCTAGGAATGTGATTTTACTCCAACTGCCACCAAAATGTTTTCACTCTGGCATGAGGATAGACTCCAGAGTTTAGGGATAGGATACACTGCAGCATAAAAAAACGTTTCAAATTTCCAGTAGGTATAAATGTACTCTTTCACTCCGTTTCATCCTATTTGTACCTCTGATCATCACTCTCAACATTTTTTGATGTCAAATCAGTTAAAATACAGTTTTCATCATCTATATTGCCCTTTGGATAGCTTTGGAGGTGTGAAGCCAAAGTTTCATTGAGATGAACAGTCAGCGGATGATGATGATGATGATGATGCGGTGGATTTATTGTGTGAGGGACAGAGTGAGAGGTCTGGTGATGCAGACCCTCAGATTGCATAACGCTGACAGATGTAGTGAGGAAAGGGAGGGAAGGGAGGAAAGGGAGGGGATGAATGTCTGGAGGGAAGAGGAGTACATAGGCACAATGGGTTTAAAAAAAAAAAAAAAAAAAAAAAGAGACACATGAAAAAAGGAAAAAATGCATTAAGGCCAGAGAGGAGAGTCAGAGTGGGGAAAGAGACGAAACAAAAGCATTAATAAAACATGGTCACAACTAAAATAGCTTCAAATTATAACAATGATGATTACGATGGTGATTGCTTTCTTTTCTTTCCTTCCATTCATTTCCTCCATGTTAAGTAAGTACAAGCGTTTCACTGTTATTTTTATGTTATTTTGTATCACGGTGTACTTTACATTATTACAGATATAAAAGTAACAAATGACAGGAAGACCAAAGCAGAGGAGCACATTACCCTGCGGGCTATCGTCTGCATACAAATGATTTTATACAAATGTTTGAATTAAAACTCTAAAATTAATTAATGCAGGAATCAACGCTACACAAATTGTATCTAATTTAGTGTAATATTTGGGTCAATGTCCCTGTATTACTGATAAATCTACAACATGCACTGTAATAAGTAGTGATTACTTGCATGACGTTTCTGACTGACACTTAAAAGTAACATAGTACACACAGAAGTGTTGTCCACGTCTAAATTATCCAAGTTGTATAACTTTAGAACTTCCCTTTGTGTCCTTTTGTGTTTGTATTCCTTATACTGTAGAATTGAGAATATAGCCAATAGCCATACGTCATTTATAAAGCTGGTATTTAATCATAAAATGGACTTTCTTACTGTACTTAGTAAATTATAAAGAATCAACAGGGATATTGAGGGGAGGAAATAATTGTTCTTCTTAGGTCAAGCAGAGTTTAAGCAAACTAGAAGGTTAAACTTCTGATTGTTACCCCTCTTGAAGAACTAATTATTCCTAAGTGATAAGTCTCTGTTCTTTCCCCCTCTCTCTCCTTCTTTGTTTCCTCCATCTCTCACACTGCCAGGCATGAGCTGAAGAAACTTTCCGTCCCTCCTCTAATGAGTGTAAGTCTCTGCTGAGCCAGGAGGGTCGACCCACCTACAATAAACTCATTTGCGTAATTGGAGAGAAGATTTAGGCGGCTATTAAATTGCACTAAAAAGGGTGAAAAAGAAAATGGGCTCTTGTTTGTAGTGCGGTCACGCACAGACCTGTGCATGCAATACACAAAAGGAACATTTCTCTTGCATGAGAGGCTTGATAAGATTACAGATTTGCGTGCATGCGATTGTGTAACACCAATCTGAAAATGCGTTGTGTTCCCTTCTCGTGCCAGTGGGAAAGAAATATCTGGGCGCAAACTATGAGGTTCTTTGGGTTTAAGATAGCCGCTTTTCATGCTAACCTACAAGTGACGAATGATAACTGACACAATGTCAGATGTCATTTTGTTTGGCAGCTTTAAAAATGTTTCAGCTTTAGGCTTGTTCACGATCTAATCCAGGGTCATTAACACTTGGCACGCTCTGACAACGTCATGACAGCGCCTTATTAATTTATGTTTCATCACCAACTTCTATTTTCTTACCTGCTAAGTCAACACACTGCAATCGCTCAAATCTTCTGTGTGTGTGTGTGTGTGTGTGTGTGTCTGTGTGTCTGTGTGTCTGTGTGTGTGTGTGTGTGTGTGTGTGTCAGACTTTAAGGGTTGTGTTTTAATTGGCAGCAATGTGAATCTGCTGCTCTACTGAACTCTGCTGAGGTTCAAACCAAATATAGGTGCATAAAAATATATTCACCGAAGCATATATTATCATTTAATACAAAATCTAAAAAATATGTTTCTGCCTACCTCTCGTCACAGTAGGTGAATTTCATGTCCATGCTGTGTCTGCTCAGGAAGGTCTTGCTGTCCAGCGGCGTGTCGATGTTGGACGGGTGTGGTATCGGTTCGCACATCAGGACAGCGCATGTGAGCGGAGGCTCTTTGAAGCCGCACAGCACTCGCGGAGGGCAGCTGTTGTACATCCTCAGTTGTCCAGTGCAGTGAAGCACCTGAGGAAGAGCAGCAGGAGTGTAAATGGAGTTTACACAGTGTCAGAGTTACCCCTGTGGTGAATAACATGCAGCCATAGCGCGATTATTACAGTTTTCCCTATCTGAGTGTTCATATTTACCATGACGCAGACACCTATTGTAGTGGTCATGTCTTTTTTGGCCCCACATTAGTCGATATTAATGGCCAGGGCTGCGATAGGTTCTTCAAAAAACGGTAAAGTACTTCTTACCTTTGAAAATAATGCTTTGCATTACTGCTATACAACCCAGAGAAAGCATTTCTCTACACTATTTGTTACACTACTTGTGTTGCTGCACAAGATTGCTTGTGGAATTGCTATTTAAGGATATAACATTAAACTTTTAATATGGGCTTCTAGACTCCTACCAGCATCATGAATTGCTCTGGATGATGGAACTCCAGGCCTCAAGGGCCAGTGTCCTGCAGGTTTTAGATCTCACGCTGGGTCAACACCTGAATCAAATGATTAGTTCATTACCAGGCCTCTGGAGAACTTCAAGACATGTTGAGGAGGTAATTTAGCCATTTAAATCAGCTGTGTTGGATCAAGAACACATCTAAAACCTGCAGGACACCGGCCCTTGAGGCCTGGAGTTCCCCCAACCCTGTTCTAAAATCTAAACCCTACTTGTGTCCAATATGTGGCTAAATCTATTCACAATGTAATAATCTCATTTTGTGTGTGCAGTTGCTGCAGATGTGATGCTTTGTAGATGTAGCAGTTGTTACCTTCCAGCTGGCTGACTTGAGGTTGACAGTGCGTCCTCTGTTGGTCACCGTGCATTTCATCCTCATGAAGAAATCTCTCTCTGTGCTCAGCTCTTTGCATTTTTTACCAAAGCCACTTCCTGGAAGACACAAAAAAACAGTGTGTCAGAATTCATCATCTGAATCATCATACAATAATACAATGTCACTGAGCAGGGGCAAACATAAGCATTTAAATGATTCAGATCCTGCTCTTGTGAACAGCTTTTTAGCTTTTTGCACAGTATATAAAATTCGCTTGACATTAAAGCATAATAATATATGGATCCTATAAGTATGAGGAGATTTAAAACAAAGTTCAGTGTCTTTTGTTTTTTTTTTTGCAATATAATAAACTGGAAGTTCACTCCCTTTATCTCCCTTCCAGCTTAGTCACAGAGGACTTGGAAAAATAGGCCAAGTTGTTACATCATAAGGTCAGAGTTCAGCCCCGGAGCTGCAGCCACAAAGCAAAGAGAAGTGTGTCTTTTGTCAAACTCCACGCTTAAAAGTGTGTCTCTAACTCCATATGGTTACACTTGAGCAAAACAAACACCACATAAATGTTTCCCCGACACTTACAAGCACGTTCATGTTCAGATGTGAATGAGTGTGGAGTGAAAGTGCGTTAAATAGAAAAGGTCTATAAATCAGAAGGTATTGTTCTGCTGGTGTGCTTTGTGGCCACTGCTGATAAGAGTTATCAACCACAGCACAGCGAGTGTGACCCTGTGTGTGTGCAGGAGAGAGGGATGGAGTAGAAAGTGGATTCACAGACAGAAAACATGTAGTATGGGTGTACTTCTGGCTCTGCTTTGCACTGCGTGTGTAACATACTAAGGTCATTATCTCTACCCCATAATGCCTTGTTCCTCTCTCAGCGCCTTTCCTCGTCTGCTCTTCCTCACGGTAGCAGCTCTTATCTGCTTTCCTTTGCACATGTCCTTTACAACTCTACTTTATCTGTTTATAGGTTCATCTCTGTATGACCTTTGAACTTTTGTTCTCATGTTTTTTCCCCCCTTGTGGACCCATCAGATATAGAATATTAATAACCACACTGTTCATGTTTTGAATTGTTTTGCATAGATCATTTCTGTCCCACAAGTAAAAGCAGGAGAGTTGAATGGCTCTGTAACAGTAAGAGCTGCAAGGCTGTACAAAGCATGTGGAAGATAGTAAATCTGTGTAACACCTGACAATTTCAGAAGAATGATTTTTCATCCTCAAGTAAACTCAGAGGATATAGATGTCTGAGGGTCCATTAAATACTTTGGTCACTCCTAGATAAGACAGCTGCTGACAACAAGCTGACAGTACTGTGGAATATTATCGTCCTGTAGGAATGATAGGATTTACAGGCCCCTGAACTTTCCCCTAGCACCAAAGCCAGCCAAACACTTCTAACTAATCTACATTGGCCTCAATATTGAGCCACAGGTACATGAAGTGAAGAACCTGTCCAGGCTATATTAGACCAAAGGTAAAGTGCACATGTCTGCAAGTATGCACGGTGTGTTTAAGTCAGTGTTGACATCACCCACACTACACTACAACACAGCAACCACGCTTGAATCTTCCATATGGACAGCTGTCTATTCACAGCTGTCTGCATAAGTATCTGCAAAAGCATATCAGCAACTGTGCATTCAGTTTTCGGAAGTTCAAAGGTTTTTAGGAAGAAAATGGGCAGGGATTTCAATAACTCCTGAATAATCATTTAAGTTAATTTAAATTCCTTAGATCCTAAAAAGTGAGCATTTATCTGATGGAATTAGCCACTGACATCAAATCGAGTCAACGCCCGGACCAGTGAGACGTTTTTGGGCAGCACAAGGGATTTTGTTAATTATGTGTATCCGGGAATAAAGGGCATAAAAGGAAAATTTAAAAAAAAATCAATTTAAAAAAAAAAAAAAAAAAAAAAATCACACTATTAAGAAGAAGAAAACATGCTTATTATGACTTAATGTCATTAAAAAAAAAAAAAAGTCAAGGTTAACACAGTCATTACATCTCTCGGCCCACATGACAGGAGCTGGAAAGTAAGCCAAGCTGTTACATGACAAGTGAGAGTTCAGCCTTGGAGCGATGCCTCAGAGCCAAGAAATTAAGTGTCTCTTGTGTCAAACTCCAAACTCACAAGTCTTTATCTCCGTATAGCTAAGGTTGAGCAAAACAAACACCAGACGAACATCTCTTCAGGCCAAAAACAACTGCGTACGTTAATATGTGAGTGACTGAGTGAAAGATTTAAATAGAAACAGGCCTATAAAATATAAAGTATTGTTCTACTTGCAAGTTTTGCGGCCAGTGCTGATAAGCGTTATCAACACTCTGTGTGTGCTTATATTCTATATATACATGCAGGGGAAAGAGTTCGAATTCTCAACAAAAAATAAATAAATAAAATAAAAATCACAAAATCCTGCCTCAGAGTTTGTTTGCGTTAACATCAGCTGATGACATTTTATTTCACTGGAGTCACGCTGCAGATACGCAACACCAGTGCGACCACACATACTGAAGTAAAGAAGTCACACCGGTGTTACTTGTCCACAGAAATGTCCAGAAAGCAGCAAACTAACACAAGATTGGTTTATTGTCTTTTATAATTGAGGCGACTGTTGTTGTGATTTGGCACTACATAAAAAATTTTTTTATTTGAAATCAGAAACAACTAGAATTAAAATACAAACTCTCACATGATTGGGGGAAGTTTACTTAGATTATGCCTCCAGTTATCCAGCATGGCTGCATGACTTCACACTTACATAATCTCAAAATGCTGTGAGTGGACCTAATGAACCACTGCCACGAGTTCAAATAAGGAAGTCAGAGTATGTACAGGCAATTAATATGAGGCACACTCTCGGGCTTAGATAATACACAGTTTAACACAGTTTCTTTTGCTCTTGTTACTGTATGATGTCATTGTGAGTAGATTTCCCAATATGGTCATGAAAGCCGACTCAATACGGAGGGTGACCATAAATGAGGAGGAGCTGATTTCAGACAGAGTGAACTGAAAGGCGAATTGTTCCTTTACTAACAATATGAAGCTGGTAATGAGTATTACAGGTGACCTTTAAATGTTTCCAGTCTGAATCAAAGCTTAGGAATCTTGTCTTCTTCGAAGACTTAACTATTTGTATTGTGAGCATCTTTTAAGTGTATTTGTTTTTTTAATTTTTTTTTTAATTTGCGTGGTATTAATGCTCTCCAGTGAGTTGCTTAATTTGTTTTCTGTTACATACATTCTATGATCTCCTCATGGTGACGTGGGTGGGACAAAACATCAACTTTGTACACAGGATATCCTATTATCTAATGGGCAGCATAGCTTGTGAATTGCTGAGCAAATTTATTCTTTTATTGAGTAGATAAGACTCCACAGACATTCCTCTACTTTATTTCAGGGGGCATTTTCTGATAAGGAGGAGAATGAAAAGATCACTTGTCATGTCAGAATGACTGCATATTTTTTTTTAATCAGTAAACCATAATCAGGTGAATGTAACAGTTGTCATAGGTGGATAGAAGATAATGCGTATGAGACTGTGTACTAACCAGTCGTCTTCAGACTGAGGTTTTCTCTGATCTCCTCATGGTCGCATGGGTGGGTGAAGTCAAAGATGCTGTGACCAGTAAGCTCCACCTGAAAAACAAAAAGCAAACAAATAAATAAAAATCCTGAAATAAGGAATGTTAAATAAAGATATACAATTGCCTTTCTGTTACAGTTTTCTCTACATTTTACAGTAGTTGTTCCATCAGTTAGACATGCTGCATATTTCTTTTTCTGGCACCAGCACCAGTAGTTTTGTTTGGGATAAATAGATGAAGAGGGGGTAGTGAGCGTGAGTAATGGCGGCCACCATGAATGAACAAATGCACAAAAGTGTGTCACCTCCAGAAACACAGAATGCTTCAACACTAAACAAACAAAACTTTAGCAGCTTGTGATTGTAATCCTCCGATAACCAGTCAAGCTGCACTTTCTATGCAGTTTATATTTGCCCCATATAATATAAAATATGTAATGAACACACTAAAAGAATAAAATTTGGACATCAAAGACAAGTGTCCAACCAGAAGTGAAATGTGTTCTCCTTCTGTTCCACAGCAACGGTGTAAGGAGTGAAGGAAGACCACTAAGTTTTTGGACAAATCTTCTACCACAAATGATTTTCTTCCAGAAAATCCACTTAAGGGACATAAAGTTCAGGCAAATGGGTCACAAGGAAAGCCTGAAATCAGAAAGCTGAGGGCAGCGTAGGGTCGCAAAGCAGAGCTTTTGTTTCAGCGTTTACAGTAAACTTCTCCTTTACGATTTGCTGTTTAAGTTGGTGCCAGAGAGGGTGGGGAAAGAAAATGCACAATGTGTTTATAGTTGAACCTCACCGTCTTGACTGAACACACACTGCTGGCATAACAGGCATTTCACATAAACACACCCCTCTCTCTCTCCTGAGTACCCGTTAACATCCACATCTGCGTCCTGTCTGACTGGGTTAATGTCTTTCTTCCAATCTTCTTGAGAAGTTAAAGAAAATTAAAAAAAAATCTATCCACATGTCACGTGCAAAGATGTTAGATGTTGGTGATGTTTATGACCTCTCAAAGCACTTTAAACTACAAGCCAAATTCACCTGTATTTATATAGCACTTTATTCTGTGTCTGTGGACGCCCCCCCGCAAAAACAAAAAATAGCATCAACTATGACTGCGTGCAAATAAACAGGAACTGATCACATTTAGAAGTGTCTGCACTTGTCTGTTTATTTAAGTGTTCTTTAATGGCTGTGTACCTGCGTGAGTCCCATGAATTTGTTGATGTTCTCGGACAGGAAGATCATGTCACCATCTGATGTTACTACGGTGATGAAGCCCTCCAGAGACTTCAGGTACAGGCTGTCCATCTGTCCGTTGTCCTCGCCGTCGCTGCTGCTGCTGCTGCAGCCTGGAGGGAGAGGCAGCAAACAGGAGACGCTTACAAATTGTTTCTCATTCAGTGCTGATTATAAATGGATATCATTGTGAATCTGTGTGTGTTTGTGTGCACGCATCAGGCTTGTTTTCCCTCTTGAAGCTTTGGCTCGGGGACAAAACAAACCACTGTAGCTTCTTCCTGCATCTCCGGCCACCCCTGATGCTCGACCCTGACAAACTGCAGGCAAACTGCTCAAGCGGTGCCCGCTTTTAGGACATAACTTGCAATTATGCTCAAATACACTCAGCGCAGTATCCAAACATTTACACACAGTGACTCCAGTCTGTCCACAGTGTCTTGTTTCAGCTAATTGATAGAAAAAACACCTCTAGCCTCGAGCTGGCCCCAACTCAAGAGGCGTATGTGTTTGCAGACGCTGGCTTCACGCTGAACAAAGCCCAGTAGTTGATGGGGGTGGAGGGTGGGAAGCTTGCAATTCCTCTAGTGTGTTTCCCTGAGATAAGAGAGAGCAACTCTCAAGGCTTCCAACAAGGCCTGGGGCTCGAGTTTGGAGCTGGGCCCAGATAGCATTAGCCCCTAGAGGACCCGGAGCTTTCACATGGGCCCCAGGGAGCTGGGGAGACTCTCAAGGCTCTATCCAAAGACCAGCGCCACCTTTGGCCTAAATACTAAGCTGTGATTACCAGTCATTTGGACTGAGTTGCACTTTTCTTCTCTGTGCTGTTCTTTGGTTGCGTAACTGCCCTCGTTTCAGAATAATGGGGAGCAGAACAGAGCGTTTGATAGGGACAGCTGCTGCTAAGAGAATCATTTCCCCTCTATTTTCTGACATTTGTCCGGTCATACTGGACAGAATGAAGGGACAGAGCAGTGAGGCAAAATGAGTTTCTCATAATATGAACTCAGAACATTATGTGACTGTCATAGTGGGAATTCTTTTTCCACCATTTTCCTGTTCATCACGTTTGTAAAGACAGAATATCTGGTGCATGCTTTCACATGCCAAACAAAAGAGATAGTATTCAGGGTGTGCTACACATTAGGACGCCACAAGAGAAAACCTTGACAATGTCACCTACCCGATGTGGGCTTCAGGGACTGAGGCTCAAATGAGCATCTATTTTTGGGGTTAGGATTTGATTTTAAAACGAGGAGAAGAAAACGTGAAACTGAACAAAAACAAATATTTTCTTTCTTTCTTGTTGATAGAGCCTAAACTGTCAGAATAGTTTTGTTAGGTCAGTAAATGCCTGAAGGGAACCAGTACCAAATATTTAGACATAAATCTAAAAGTAAGGCACAATTTCGATAAGTACCATTAAAAAAACAAAACAAATGCATGACACACAAATTGTGTTCTGAAAAGATGAGAAATATTCAGTAATGAACGCAACCAAGAATAGAAAAAAAAATTTAAAAAAATCCATATGCAGTTGGAGAGTTGTCTGTCATTTATGCACATGTTACTAAAGCAGTAACTTAATATAAAAGCACTCTACTGAAAACATCTGTTATAATAGTTGTTTGGAAATTTCTATATTTTTCCCCTTATTTTGGTCAATCTGCTTTTTATTCTACTCCTTATCCAATCGTTAGGGTTGCTGGAATGCTGAGCATAATAATTTACGTTTTTAAAAAAAAGTAATATATTATGAACTCAATTGAGGGAACTTGCAATTTGCCAGAGAACAAATGGCGTACAGATGAAAACAAAATATTTGGCCGCCTGATCAAAGGGCAGTAAATCAGTATATTTCCCAAAATGTAGGACTCTACTTCAAACACAGCTGGGACCTCTGCAATTAGGAACGCATATGTTTCACAGTATTTTGATCCAAGTTAAGTCAAAGTCAAGACAAAAATACAGCTGAATCCTTTGAGGTATCTCCTAATCAGTACATCAAAGTTCATCAGGTCCCAACTGAGCGTAAGTTACTTAAGGGAGGTGTTCCCTACAGCGGCTCTTGGGTGCATATACAGTATGTTTGTGTGTTTGTGAGGGTGCATTCCAGCATGTTTGGCGCCAAGGCAGTCGGCTGTTATGGCTAGCAGGGGTAATGCCAGCACCAGCCGAACGATGGGCAGAGCTCTTCGTTTCCTCCGCAATCTCTCCTTCCATCACGGAGCAATCAGACCGGCCTGATAATGCTGTATCTGCAGCTGCATCTCACGGATCTCCTTGTGCTCTCCTCCCCTCTCACCCGCTGCTTTCCTACCCTCATTACCTTTACAGCTCCTCCCCGTGCACGCCTCCTCCTCCTCCTCTCGTTCGCACTTGTTAACCTCTCCTTTACATACATCTCATACATACTCCCCCCCTTTAACACTTCTTTATCTATGCGAGCACGTCTGACAACCGCTACTGGAATTTCAGGAAATGTTAATTACCCTAAATTGGTTGTATCACCCAAATGACTTTTGAACCCTGCTTTTGAGTGCTTTGAGAAAGTTTCAGTAGCTACCATTGTGTTTGGATAGAGGCAGATGTTTTACAGGTGGATATCTCAAAATCTTGGAATTTGAAACTGAAACCATTTGCATTTTTATCTCTTTTTGTGGTTAACTAACCCTTTAACCTCAGGCAAACGCGCAACGAATGTGCTGCTGGATTGCTTTTTTTTTTTTTAATCTTTGTAAAACACCCTGATTAATTGTTCTTTTTTTAGTGGAAACGCAGCCCATATTCCACATCTTTATCAAGCATCGATTTCATTTGTGTAATTTGTGCGCTAAAATCCTACTTGAGATGCTAAATGAATAAAGAAACGACACATAAATGCTCTGATTAATGATAGTCTACAAAGAAGAAATGGGAAGTAGTCATCATTGTTGTTTAAGGAAGCACTGGTTGAATGCATGGCTATTTCCTCTGCGAACAATGAAAGTAGTCAATCATAAATAAAGAGCAATAAATAGAAAAATCAAAAGTTACATAAGAATAGACTAATGGCAGTCTAAAGATTTACAGATAAGTCTAAGGTATGGCATTAATCACAGTGCTTTCCTGTGTTTTATTACTATGGTGTCGTAGAGCTGACAGCTTTTATTAATTGCTATAAAAATGGTTTTAAAGAAATTATAAATCAGGTCAGCTCACAAAGTGTGAATGATGGGAATTATTTAAATTACATGCCAACATTTTTTTTCTCCTCCGTGTGTTATAATGACACAGTCAATAAAACAAAAACCAAAAACAAAGACAGTCATTTAAATCAGCGACAACATGAATATTGCTCATCTATACACAAACAGCTTTGACTTTAAAGATATCGTGGGGAAGTTTACCAGCATACAGGTGTCAAAGGTTAAAACCTCACTTTACCGCCTCCTCCCCTGTGTGAACTCAAGTTTTCTAGCTCTATTAAGGAAAAATAAACATTTTTTAACAAGCTGCAGTGCTGACAATTGACGTTGGTTGTTAAATTTTGTGGTTCTCTGATCTCACTTCGAGACACGGACGCAGTGGAGGAATTCCAGAACAATAGGTCTGATTCTTTGTTAAGCTTCCTCGGCTTCTAATTTTAACTAAGACGAGAGGAAGGAGGAGAAGTGCAAAGAAAGACGCCAGCAAATACTTTCCTGCTTTACTGGACAACTCGACATAGCAACAGACACACACACGAACGTGCCGACGCAAATCTGTGATCACACGTCAAAGAAGCTGCTGGAGGGAGGTGGTGTGCCGTTTGAATTTTTTCTCCTTTGTGTAACGAATTAAGATTCACTGCACGGAAGCTTGCACCGATTTGCATTTAGAGGTGTGTGAAAAATTAAAGGAAAAAAATACATATGGGCTTGGTAAAGAGCTGATGTGCTGTAAGAACAGCACATCTTCAGAGCACCTTGGTATTGACACACTAAGAACTCTACTGAAGGGATGGCCAATTCTCCCAAGTTCATTCTGTTCTCCTAGAGGTAGGGAGTCCTGTCTGAAGGACCAAAATCGTACATATTTGACAGCAAAGACCAATCACAGCATTGGTGGCAACAAAAGTTGCCTCAAGGTGCTTTATATTGTAAGGTAGATCCTACAATAATACATACAGAGAAAATTCCAACAATGAACAAGCACTTTGGCGACAGTGGGAAGGAAAAACTTGCTTTTAACAGGAAGAAACCTCCAGCAGAACCAGGTTCAGGGAGGGGCGGGGCCATCTGCAGCGACCGGTTGGGGTGAGAGGAGGATAAAAGACATGCTATGGACATGCATATGCCTATGACTATGTTCATAACTGAAACCAAGTCAGGAGTCTCAATTTCTCCCTTTAGTTTGTCACCCATGTGCATATTTGTGTGAGTCTGTGTGTATCTGCCTGTGGTGTAGCGTTCGTACTTATGGCGAGCAGCTTGCGTGTACGGAGGAAGCTGATAGCGAGCCTCATGATGGATGCCTTGTCCAGGTGAGCGCTGACGCTGTGGGATAAAGGCAGCTGGTGGGCCAGCTCGTAGAACACCTCCGTCTCTTTGCTGCGCCTGCAGCGCGCTGCATCGCGAGACTTCTCCTTACGTCTCTCTGAGCTGCTCCTGCGCCACAAAACAGACAAATGGTCATTTAAACATGAACAATGACACATAATCATACGGTTACTCTGGAAGTCGGTTGGCTTAATGAGACAGTCGGTCTTCGTTAATAATTATATTTCAGGTTCTTCTGTATCATTCAGCAGTTAATCTTCCATGAATGCACTCACTGTCTGGGGTCTTTAAAATTTCCTACTCGACCTTGCTGCGGGCACACCACAGCATAAAGAAACCAATCTCATAAATCCCCATGTGATTCGACAAGCACCAAATGTGCCCGTTTCAAAGGGGGTTCGCTCACAAGTTCGAATACAATGCATCATTCAGTATAAATACAAAGAAGTGGTTGGTTTATAAAGCTTTTCTGCAGCCCTGAGGTACAATAATTGCTCTTTTGTTTTTTTCCCCCTGAAAAACTAGGACTTACATATTTCCACATCAGAAACAAACTGGGCCATGTTGAAATATCAGCAATATCAGAAATTCACATCAATGATACAACAAATAGAGCTGCAGAAATGTTATTGCGCTGCCTTTGTTTTTGCAACCCAACACACATGAATTCACTTTTTTGATAAAGTTACGCAAACATATTCAGTATTCAAAAATTGCTTGACTTGCTTCTTAAAGGACTACGATTGAACCTGAATTTCACTTTGTGTGAGCTTGACACCAGTTATTGATCATCATACACAGAAACATACACCTCAGCAGCTCCTGCTTTTGGTATCGCTTCAAAGCCTATCAGTGTCTGTCAGTACAGAAGGGGACGTCCCTGTTTGAGATGCAGAAAGCCAGTTCAGTTCAGCAGTTGGCAGTCAGGCTGGTTTAAGTTGCAGAAACAGTTTCCGTGTAATGGAAAGAAATAACTTGTATAACGAGTAAAGACACTGCAAGGCAGAACTACAGAAGGAACACAAAAAAGATGTATTTAGAGATAAGAAAACAATAACTTCTTATGACGCGACACCATTTCCTTCACTTCCTGCATGAAGAGATCAGTCACCAGGTCACTAACACAAACACTGTATATCTATGAAAAACACACATATGTACTCGCTGAAACAGCACACTTCAAAAATGATCAAAAGATCCTTTTATGAGAAAAGTGAAATGTGGAAAAAAATGCATTAAACTTGTTATAAAAGATGTTCATCCTGGCTTCTGATTTGAATACTCACTAAAATTCAGTCCCTAACCAACTAAAGACTGGCTTTTCTCAACCTTTTCCTCTTGATGTTAAAAGAACAATTACAATATCTTAAAAATAACCATCCCACTGGTAACTCATTCACCTCCTGTGTCCACTTTCATGCATATTTTTGTTCAACTTTCTCATTCGTATTTGGATTTAGTGAAACCTATTGAGCAAAATTCAATTTGAACTTTGCCAACAGGAGGATTATACAGCGTGTTTGGAGTCTGTGTTCCATGCGAGGAAAATGGGTTTTAATAGATGTAAATTGGTCTTTAAAAATAAAATTTAAATTGGAAACCTGGTTAAAGACGTGTAGGCAGGTGATTATTTTAATTTCCTCTGGGTAATGCATTTGTTGTTTGAGGGAGAGAGCTTTTGCTCACAGCACCGAGGTTCCAAGATAAAAGCGTTTACTTCAACAATCAAATTGCAATCTGAAAATCTTTTCATGGCGGTCAAGCTATAGCAAAAATGCCGCCAACAAAGCCTACACAAGAGCGGGCCAAATTATGTCAGCAAGCAGAACTCTGGGTAATTTTCCATGGATATGGTTTCTTTTTTTTGGCTCCAGGCTCTGAAAAAGAAATGCATCAGATTTGGACGTGAAAGCTCAAATAGGCAAACAGTCCTAGTTTAATCGCTGATCCAAGACATCAGCACAACAATCCATATTAGGACATCACACGTGGAGTTTGGCTTTATCTGGGCTCCCTCGTATGCTCAAATTCAACTCTTAGTCACTGGATACCGTCTGCACAACATGGGACTGGTAAGGTTGCGCAACAGGGTTCAGATTTATATGAAAAAGCTGCAAAGCAACAGCAGCAGGGGAAGAAACTGACAGAAGAATGCTGCCGGATGGAATAAGAAAACTGTGGTAACATCATAATAGCAGACTCATCATGCTCCATTTAAATCCACTGAATCACCTCTGCTGAAATACCTGGACAGGAACAGCATGATTATGCAACAGGTGTGACTATAAATAAGACAGTGACCAATATGTGTTTTTTTTGCAGTTACTGCAGTTTCTCACTCAACCACCTGGGGATTACTCCAAAAGAGACAATTGTCATAGACTTTCATATTATTTAGAGTCTGTTACAAAAATCAGTTTTCATCTGTATAGCTGTTCAGAATTACTTGGAGGACTTTTTTGTTTTTCTAATTTATTCGTTAAAACATTTTTAAGGCTTAAAAGTTATACTCTCTTTTGCTAGTTTATTGTAGTTTATTGTATAAATACCCATCTATAAAGTCTTGGCTCCAGTTCTGGTGGTGTAGTACTTTATTTGGGCATTAAAAAGCAGGTATCTGCACCTTAAGTTCATATAAGTGTATTAGCTTGGCTCTGGGATATCAATTCTCAGGTAAAACAGCATTTAATTCATTTTTTTAAGTAACAAAATTCACTTTAAAATTTCTTGAGTAACACGACAGAAACATTTTTACAATCTCCATCCTAAAATGCAGAAAAGAAAAAACTAAAATAAAAGTTCCGATACAATTAAGTGGGACCTTTCTCATACAGATTTAAATTGAGCATTTTGTTCTTTAACAAGAGCCAAAAACAGGTTAAGTTAAAAAAAAAAAAAAAAAAAAAAAAGTGCTGTGAACAAAAAGCTTTTTTACCCTCAGATCTGTGAGCAGCCTCTACGGAAAAGATAACTTTACAAACCACAACAGGCGAGGTGAAGCTCTGCTGAACTTCACATGCCCTCTGTCAGTGGTGACACGATGTGGTTTATCAGACTTGATCACATCTGTGGCAGAACTGCAACATGCAGGGCCAGAAAGAAAATGTAACAGTGCAGAAGAAACAAATATTTTGGCACCAAGGTTAAAAGGTAAAGAAGCCAGATGCCTTCACACCGTAAAAGATCTCTTCTGAAGTGGAGACTTACAACCCACTGAGATAAGAGAATAAAGTGCCAAATTAAACACCTGATGAAATACTGAACCAAGTGAGACGACTATAGAAGTGTTTTCTTGCTATGACAAGGTCGAACAACAGAAAACGTCCTGCATGCCCATATAGAAAGTGTACATTGAACCATTCAACCGTTGTGCATACCGATGCTTTACACAACACAGCAGCTAAATGCCAGGAAAAATGGCAGTCGTGTGTGTTCTGGACGCGTTTACATTATTCCATACAGCGGAAAGTACATATAAGAGGACATTTTATCACCACTTGGATCAGATTTACAGTCTCGGTGAAGGAACTCTGATGGGGGTGGGATCACTGCTGTTTTAGGACACTGTGGGGCTTAAAGTGTTTTTACTGACTCTTGTAGATTTCAATATATTACTGGTTTCCAATATTCAGCTTACACTTTATTTAAGATACTTTAGATGACTCTTGGTGAAAAACACTTGCTACCTTTGCATGTGTATTGAGTGGTTTTCACATTTCCATGAGCCCTGGCTCGATGACACATATCCCTTTACCTCAGGAAGGGCATCCAGGGTAAAAAAATTAAAAAAAAAAAAAAAAAAAAAAAAAAAAAAAAAATCTGCCAAATCAAAGATGTGGAGTTGCTCACCGTCATGACCCTTTGTGATTAAGTGTACTGCCAAAAGTGGCTTTTGTTGTGCTGCAATGAAGGGATACTTCAGAAAAACTAAGTTATGATAATACTCAACAGGTGCTGAATGTGTTCATGACCTTCCCACTGGAGACTACAAGACATAAATGCTTGTGCATTAACATAAGATCGCTATGATGTACATTTATCAATTTATGTAAATAAATGTTCTGAAAATATATATCCAAAATCAAAGTAGAAATAAAAAGGGTAAATTGGCATTTTATTTTCTATTATCAGAATTATTTTGTCACAACATCGTTTCTATGGAGAGCAAAAACTGCCAAAAAGTAAATAATCATAAATTATTTTATTTTTTGTAACTTAACTAAAACAAATTCTAGAAAGTTTATAACATAAATTTATAGTATTTCTGATTTGATTTGCACTTCTGTTAAATGACCATAATGTTAATTCCTTATATCTGTTTATGCTCCAGAGACAAATCCCCTCCTTTTAACAGACAAGATTTTTAAAAACATTTTTTTTTTTTAAACAAAAACAGGACCAAATCATCTCTTTTACTTAAACATAAAGCAAGAGCGTTTTCAGTGGTTCGCATTACAAAATTAAACTTTTCCCTGCAGCCAAAATCTGGAGTCCACAAAGCACACAAACTAGAAAATCCAACATGCAAACACACATTAAGGACAATATAGCATACAATTAACAGGAAAGGCAGAGCACAGAGGCACCATTATCTTATCTCATCGAGTGTTATGTCCCATCAGTGCGTCTCCCTGCTCGTCTCTGAGGTTTAAACTCATTAACCCCGACTGTCAGTCACTCAAAGTCTCATTACTGATGAGCCAGCAGACTGCTTCCACTCAATCAAGCCAACTGAGAGAACAAACTTCAACTAGCTCCTTGATGTGTGAATGTGTGTTCTTTTGTCTTTGTGTGTGTGTCTGTGTGTGTGTGTGTGTGTGTGTGTGTGTGTGTGTGTGTGTGTGTGTGTGTGCCACTCTTTGATTGTCCAGGGCCATTGTTGCTGAAGATCCCAGCAGACTATTTCAGTACAGAAAACAATGGGAGTCACAGCGCTTCACCAGGGCATTGCAGCCTTCCGATGTACTCACTGACCCCTCGCTCATATTCACAAACGTGCACGCAAACACACGCACCCAACTGCGCGTGCATGTGCATACCAGAGGTTAGAGGTCAGGTGCATCTACTCAAGTAAAACTTTAAAAAATTTCCAGTATTTTTCTTCTTCCTACCTTCTCTTTCCTTCATTCCTCAAATCGTTCCCACAACGATTTACTGCAGAAAATGTGTTCACTTTGACCTGCAGTAAAAGATAAATCTGGTCTGACAGATTTATTTCATCTTGTGCTTCAGTGACTCAAATCAAACAAAACCAATGCTGGTAATCAAGTAATGCCGTTTCTAGAAGAAAAGAGTCTTGTCAGATACCTCATATTCAATTATTTTCCACTTACGTTTATTATATATGTATATGGTTTTTTTTTTTTTTTTTACCTTCCCTTATGTCATTCTTTGAATATATTTAGGCAGTAAAACTACGTGACTAAGTTTGCAATCATGGCTCGGGTTAAAGCACAATGCATTTATGACAGTATTGACACAAATGCATCACATCCATTTCAGACCATAAAGCACTCCTACTGAACTCTATAAATGCTTACAAAGTGTTTTACAATGTGGCGTCTGAGTCCTGAGCGAATTGTTGTTCCAGTAGTAAAAATACATCAAGTGGAATGTCTCGTCTTAAGAGAGAGGGCCATATTGGACAATTTGCCAACCAAATTTACTCAATACTATCTCAAGTTCTTGTGTGGAATTGCCTCACTTGAGTGAGACAGGAAGTTTCCTCTTCTGAAGCCTGATTTCTGGACATTGAAAGTTACTGCGCAAACTTGAAGTGGCTTAGATATTGACCCAGATTGGTAAATGGAGGTAAATGGAGTCTTTCCTGTTTGCTCCATCTCTTTTTAGGGTTAACCCCAGCTCTTAGACTTTGCACCCTACTCATGCAGGACTCCTGATCTGATACATTTATTTAAAAAGAAAGTCTTCGGCCTACAGTACCTGCTCAGACTTGCCTTTGCATTGCTGCATTTTGTATGTTTTGTCTTGTTTTGATACAGTTTGAGATGCTGCATAAAAAAGGAAAAAAGATAGTTGGTAGTTGCTGCTCGATACAGACGCATATTTGAGAAGACAGTCTGGCTGCAGAGGGTACCGAGTTCATGCAATCAAGCCATGTGGAAAATTCTGTACGATCAGCCAGTCGCTGCCCTCCTCAGACTCTCAGCTCATCCCGAAAAGTTGGATCAAACATGAAAAACACATTAAAAGGGCTACTAAAGGACATTATACCGTTTGCGCCACCCTCTCAGCTCCTACTGGCAGGGCCTCATCTTTTAACCTTGGGCTACGCACACTAAAGCAAACAAGCCAAAGGTTAAACATACCACAAACCAACATACCACAAGTTTCTGCCACTTCAGAATGACACACTAAACTCGCAACCACAATATATAGGTACACATACATGTACAGCAAGGTGACCTCCAGCAAGCTGACAATGATGATCCGTCAGTGCTGCAGTCATAAATACTATTTTGAAAGCTGAAACACACCTAAAAGAAAAACCCAAAACAGCACACTCACTCACCTCAGGCCAAAACATGAATCTGTTTGTTAAAGCTTCTGAAATGAAAACATCCCACAAGTTTCAGCTCCAACTTCTATTCTTGCCATAAAATGATGTAAAACGCGGAGATAACATTCTTTGTTCTGCTCCGATTCATTGGCACATCCAAAAGCTGCTTTTAAAAAGGCCTACGAGAGTTGCAACCAAAGCTGAGAGGGGGGAGATGCGGGTCACCAGCTATTTTAATCATCAAGAACTCACGCAAACGTGGTATGAGTAGCTCCAAAAGGATTTCTGTTTGTGTTGCGTTTGTGATGGAACAGATGATTTGGTTTCGTCTGTTTCTCCTCTCTAAGAGGGCGACGTGGTGTGAGATCTGGGTATTAAAACAAGTAGAAAACACATATCTGGCATTCTGAAACCTCTGCGAGAGAAGTGAGACTGTCACTCTAAACCACAGCCAGTCACATGCTCAGGTACATGCAAAAGGTACACGAACACGAGAGGCAGAGAGCAACATCAGCCTGACTCACACTGAATGTAGAGCCCTGAATGTGACAATACTAATTGTGGTTGAAAGGCTGAAGATGGAAATAGTACTTTAGCAGCAGATACCACTCAGAGATACTCAGTCCCTGGAAAAGCCAACCTTCATACTGAAGTATTTTCATACCTGCAAGGCCATCAACTTTCCTTTGTTTGCTTGCAGTAGTTGTGACTTAACTGGAAGTTGTGGTCAAGTCGGCGCCACTGAAGCAGACGTCATTTTATGCAACTCGTCAGCCTCGCACACTCACCAGTACTCTGTGTTGTGTTCAGATGCAACACTTGCTGGGAAGCTTTCGGCGCCAATTATCTTTGTCACATTGTCATTCCGAATACCAGTTGAGCCAATTCTTTTAAATCCGTCTCAGCATATTTTCTGTTTCACTCACATTGCAAAATAATGACGTCAAACTCGTTGCAGAGCAGGGGAGCGTTGTCACATGCAGGCCGCTTATCCTACTCTGTTTGCACATTGTTCATACACAGATAAGAAAGCAGCTTCTTCAATTTACCCTCCTCCCCTCGACACACAAAACAGCAGAAGAAGTCATTACTTTAACTGACAGCAGCGTAACACTAATCAAAACAGTGGAGGAAATAAAATTAATCACAGTGAAATAAGAATAGTAGAATACAAATCACGTCTATTTTGATTTGTGAAATTAACTTGTGTATTTTTAAAATGACTTTTAATGGTTTTTAAAAAAAAAAAAAAAAATCTATAAATCATTTGGCTCTGGCAGTAATTTGTCATCCAACAGATCCACACTTGCTTTTATTGAATAGACTTCAAATGACCAAATTTGCTGCTCTAATTATGTGTAAGTCATGTTTATAACTTTCACTTGGCTCTCAAATCGTTTTACAAGCATCAATCAGAATTATGAGCCGACAGGCAGCTTCGGAATCGAACAATGCAGCAGAGCCAGATGTTTTTCAACCTGAAGCGTTGCTACTTGGAAAGCAAACCTGAAATCTGAATGTGGTACAACAGTCCACACCCTCGGTCCTCATTCATTATTTTTCTCCCCCTTACCCGCAAGCTTTTTTCAATCACTTTTGGTACTCTCGCTGCGATAAACTTGCCATTGGACGCCTGCAGCCTGGAGCGTAAGGAGGAACATGTGCACGCACACTCACATGTTGCCCAGTCGCGAGATTATTTTCAGGCCTAATCGGAACAAAAACAAAGAGGGCAGAGCTGCTGCCGCTGCTGCTCTCGGACATATTGTGTCTGTTCCCCTCTCTGCTGGCAGTAATGAGGCCGTTAATACAGTTTTCCCCTGCAGCCCTCTCTGTCTGCACAGCACAAAGCTTCATCTGTTCAGATCTGCATTCAAACATGAACAGATAGAGAGCGTGGTGTTCAGGGTGATCTGACACTGCATCATATCTCATGCACTAACGTATGACAATCTTATGTAGATTCATGTACAGTAATAAGCATAACAATCTCTCTCTCACACACACACACACACACACACACACACACACACGTTAACATTTAATTGAATCTGTCCAATTCTTATTTTTAGGTGCTTAAAGATTTATTTTTGTATCTTTGGAAGGAGGTTTTAAGGTTTCCTGCGACAGAGATTTGATTTAAAGGATCATTTCAGCAAATGTGAAGCTCCAAGTGAAATTAAGCTTTTTTTAATTAAAAAAAATTTAAGGCAAATCTTCCATTTAAGAATGGAAAACTTTCATCTCGTTACACATTTATTTCTTAATTTTTACTTACACAGAACATCAATGCCCATTCTTTGGACATAATGTAATGGTGTGTTATTACAACAAGGCCGAGGTTTCCATCACTTAAAAGATGCAAACAGATACAGCTGGAATTAAACGCATCAACAGCAGGCGAAAAGAATTCCACAAAAGCCTTTAATCTGAGTAAGCTGAGTTTAAAAGACACGAGCTCATTGCAGGTTTATGATTCATGACTTATGTAAAGACACAACAACAAAAATAAAAAAGGTGGATAAGGGAAAGGGGAGGCAAGAGGAGGAGAGACCCGAGGCGGCCGCCGGTCATAGTGGCAGAGGAACTGAACTTCAGGTAAGAAGTTATGACCTGCTGTCTATCTGTGTCAGATATAAACCAAGTTTAGTTGTAGTTTGTTTAAGTTGTGCTGACTTTTTACAGGCGCTTAGAATAACTGGTACTGCGTACTAGCTAGCATGACGGAGTTTATATACTGCTGGGCGGGTGCTATGAAGTTACTGATAGTAAATTTTATTTTATGCTTAAGGTTAGTTTCTCAAACTCCTCAAAATCTTAACAAATTGTGCCAATCCTTACATGTTGCACCAGGCTGATTTATCATCAAAAGTGGAGAAGTCTGTGACAGAGGAGACAGAAGAGCAGCAGAGAGAGAAATAAAAGAGCAGGAGAGAGAGATGGAGATGGAGAGATGACTATGTCATCCATGAGGGATGCATTTGGCATATGTTTCACATATTATAGCCCAACAAGTTACTTATAGCAATTTAAATACGAGCAATCAGTTTTTGGCAAATACCGGCTATTTTTGTGTTTCTTTTTATCGCTGTGTAACTGAGTTCAATTGAAAGCCTGCATGCGCTAGTACCTCTTGCCACGAGTTCCCAGAATCCTTTGCGGTTTTACCCCTAATGACGTCACATTTTTGGTGGGCCGGTCTCTGGTCAAAATGCCCGGGCCGATTTTTTGTCCCAGTCCAGCCCTGCATATTGGTACCATTTAACCTCCCAAATCTTTACTTAAACTGAAATATACATACATATAAATATATTCCTGCTGTCTGGGAGATGTGTCTTTCTGTTGACACCAGAAACTACAACATGCAGGTGCTGTTAACTGAAGAGACACTAATCTACGAGTTTGTTATTCAAGTTCTGGATTGAATCTTCAGGTTGTTCAACAAGCAGCCCCATAAACACACGAACACAAATGCCCAGAAAACAGGTCCTGACTCCTGCTGTGATTGTTGTGATAACAAGCCAAAAGGTGCTTATAGGAAACAGATCCTGTAACCAGAGCAGGTGTCAGGCTGTGTTAGTGCGAGCAAGAGTGTGCACGTGAGTTTGTGTGCGCATGTGAGTGTGCTTCATGGACCATTTGCTCTTTTGCCCAGTAACTAAAACTGTTCTAATCAGTTTGTTGTCATTTCCATCACTCTCGCCGAGTACAGATCGACAGATTTCGTTGACTCTGAGGCTTGAACTTTTGTACCATTCCTTCACCTCTTCTTTAAAGATCAGTACAGCTGTATGAAGATCGCTATCAATTCCACTAAAACTAGATGAAGTGTGAACTAGATGAAGTCTTGTTGTGCGCAGCTTTGCTGAAAAGTACGCCGTTTACATGTCTGTCTTTGGTCTGAATTTAAAATAAAAAAAAGAAAAAGAAAAAAAATATTTATATAATTAATATATACATATACACACACACACACACACACACACACATATATTAGTTCTGATTTTAAAATTAAATTTTCATTATTTAACGATGAATAATTAATCTTTGTTTAAAAAAACAAAAATATATTATGTTGATCAATCAGAAGAGGGAGACTAATAGATTTAAAAGTAACCAAGTATTTTTTTTAGTGTGTTACTAAAACTATAACTGATGAAGTAGTCTTTGGAGGAATGTTACAAAACAAGAATACTACTACTATCATCATTATTTCTTAGTCATTTATTTCCCCGGGCAAAAGGGAGAATACACACTAAAGTCTCACACAGGCATATTGGCACTTATTTTTTTAAGTGTACTTTAAAGAATGTTGAAGTCTGTTTGGATATTTTTAGATTGTGCTTATGGAAAACATGCTGCTTTCCACTATAAAGGTGGTCTAGAGTCAGAAAAGGCCTACCCACACCCATAATGCACACACAAACAACTTAGCAGACACACACACACACACACACACACACCTTTCCTTGCTTACAGTGGGTCTTCCTGTAGTTGTGGCGCCTCGCCGAACAAACACAGAGCAACAATACAGTACTGGCTAATCTGTGATCCTAAGGAACATCAAGTTCTGGAAACACAGCCAAACAGGCATTTGTCTGTGTGTGCATGCGCACACACACAGGCGAACAAACAGCTATCCCAGACAGGGGCCCCGACTTCGCCTCAATCAAGGGAAGAACGATGCAGGAGATTGCTGATGATTCCGATAGTCCATGAAAGAGAGCAGCGCGCGCACGCACGCACGCACGCACGCACGCACACACAGTCACTCTGGCACAAACAAACCCGCCCACAGCACGCTGATGGTTGGGATAGACTGGCTGATTGAAAGAAGCACAGAGGGGATGGAGAAAGGGAAAAGGCGAAAGAGAGGGAGGCCACAGGTGGTGTGAGGGAGGTCAGCTGACCAGACTAGAAACCCCGCTGAGAATACCAAATGAGCTGAATGGCACAAATCTAAACATTTAGATAGAGAAGGCAAACTAAAAGTAAAAAGATTTACATGGTGAGTTCAAAATCATTTATTTCAGCTCATCAGAGAAAGTTAAAAAAAAAAGTTTTAAATTTTAAAATGAATGGGTTATTTTGTTGCTGTCTTTTTTATTATCATTGTCATTGTTACTGTATCCAGATTCTCCAAGACCTAATTTATGTTTTAATTAGTGTTCTATATAATCACAATAACTATGTCAACAATGTCATTTTACACAGTGAATTGTACTATTTTACAGTAAGAAACTGCTGTTGTACATGAGAGTAAGTGCACTGTTAAAGTCTTGTTCATGGCTCTGTAGAACCAACACATTTACAACAACAGCAATCAATAACCTAAACACTTAAATCAGTAGAGCACTAAAAAGTTTGGGACGCGGTCCATTTTCTTATTATAACTACAGATGAAAAGGGATGAGCTGACTGCTGACTCAGTTAATGTGGTGGGGCAGATACAGATGGCACCTGAGAGAAGCTTTGGTGGGTAAATCTGTAGTTTCCTGTACTTTATTGGAATTTAAGTGTTATTATATAAATAAATATTTAAAAAAAATCAGTACTGTTGGGGGGAAAAAACAGCACCCTTAGTCATGATGAACAAAGTTTTTCCCCATGTGATCTGAATTATTGCCCCCTGATGAGATAACAGCCGACCTGAAGTGATTAACTGCTACAGGTATTTGTGGTTTAAGGGTCTCGCATGGAAAAACTGAAGAAAATCCAGTTCCTAGCAATGATAAAACTGTTTCATTACTCAAAGTTTCTGAAGAAAGATAAAGAGATGATTAAAAAGAGAACGTAAGGAGAAAACAGACTGTCTTTACTTTGCATGTTTTTAAACGCAAACCCAATGAACAGAGGACTGACTACAGCAAGATTACAGCGACAGGATTACAGGAGGAATGTGAGTGTGTTACTGGTTTTCACTTTATTATTGCTTTCACTCAAGTTTCTGACATAGTTGTCAAGTCAAGGTTACTCGACTTCAAAAGCTGCGAAACTCATTTTGGGGCATTTTTAAGTGTTTGCAAAATGTTTTTCTGGCAGAAAAAAAATGCACCAGGTGAAGGTCAAAAACAAGCCCTGATTTACTGTTCCGTCCTGGTTATCGGCTCTTGACCTCCGGTCCCGTTTTGCAAATTCACCTTGAACAGTAAAAGTGTCGAGAGAGCTGAAAAGGACATTCAAGGAAAAAGCTTTTAACACACAGGAGGGGGAAACAAAAGGGAACAGTAATCTCTTTCAACACAAAAACTTTTCAAATGACAAAAGTGAAATAATGACAACTGTTGTTCTGGAGAGATATACAAGTTTCCTGAATTTTTTATTTATTTATTTTTTTTAAAACAGCATAAACTCCACTGTGAAATTAAAAAAAAATATATACAATCTTACAGAGCACTACAAAGTGACTTTTGCTAAAGTGCATTGTATTCCAGACTAAGAGGACGGTGTCTGGACTTCTAAATTTGTGAATGCGCTCTAAAGCTCCAGAACAGTGAAGCACGAGGGAGCATGTGGAGGCTTTTTCTGTGTTTGCTTTTAATGAGTGCATGAGGTGTGATCAAAAAATCCCCATAAAAAGAAATAATCTAATCTGATTTCTATTAGGCCGATCTCCCTATGAGGCCATCTCTTTGTGCACATACGTTCTATTCTGACATGCAAATCTGCACAATGGATGTGGGTGGTGACTGAAGACCGTTTTTCCACTGCACCTGCTCACATACAATGATACACCAAATCTTAGACACCTGTGGACATGGCAGTAGAACTCTATATTGATGTCCTGATCCTGGAAGATGATTGGTGCATAAACTGGTTAATGTGGAAATGTGGGATAAGAGTCTTAACTGGAGATATAGCTCTCATCAGCACTGATGACCCCCCCAACATGAAACTCGGGTCACTTTACAGGGTGAGGTTTTCCTCTAAGAGCAAGTTTGAGGTGAAATTGTAGATGCATACGTACAAGTCTTCAACATGAACACTTGAATACATATAAATGTAAAAGTTTATGCAGCTGCACTGTGTTTAAGGAGCATGAATCCAGTCTTTATGCAGTGCAGTTAAAATGACTCTTCTGTTGAAGTTAAGGGAACTTTATCATTGGTTACAATAACAGAAACAAGGCTGCGGATATGGAATGATTGCGGTCAAGCAGATGTTTCGGTGTGAAATAGAACAACAGCGGTCCCTTTTTAAAATTCCCTGTTTTGCTGACATTTCCTTCCACCCTGACTTCTTGCTACATGGACTTTTTACTTGTGTTTTTTGTGGGAAATGCAAATATGTTTACAATAAAACTCCACAGGGCATCTTTAAAGTTAAGGAAAATGTGGCTACAGTTAGTTACGATGAGTTTCAGAAATTGGTAAATAAAGCAAAATCCCTTCTGCACACAACTTTCTATGTCCAGCTTCTGACTTTGAAGAGCAAACATTTCACAGTCACTCTTGAGGTGAAACGGGAAGTCTACAGGGAGATGGAGCTCAGCCAGGTGACATACAGGGGATCGTGGATCTCAGCCAATTTGGTAGCAGAGGAAAAGGAAGAAGGGGAGCTGGCGGACGGGAAAAAGGAAATGGCAAGGAGACACAGTTCTGAAAAAGAGGAGAATGTGGCGAAGCAGAAGAGGCAAAGAACAGAAGTGTGGTGGGGAGGCCGTGGCAACAACAACAAAGTGAGCGGGGTAAACAGCGCTGTCGGGTGTCCAGAATAAATGTGAGACAATGTGATACAAGCGAAAAGCAAAAAAGAAAGAGGTTAAAGACAGGAGGAGGTAGCGTAGGCGGGTGAGAATGAATGAGATAAAAATAACAATGGAAAGATATAGAGAGGTTTCCCAGACCGACTTCTCGCCTCCCCTGCTGTTTCCCCCTCACTGCGCAAGGGTCTGATGGCCAAATGGGACGCTGGACTGTACGTACGGCTGACCAGGGCCCTCAGCAGTTAGCAGGGTCTCAGGTTTACCAGTTTGTTTATTGCACACACTCACTTTTGAGCTCTTTTTGCCATTGAAAACAGAAACATTCTTTCTTTATTTAATGCTTGATATTTACAGCTCGTTGGTGCACTCACTCACAGACTGCATCTCTAGCTGAAGAAACTTACAGTTTAATTACAGAAAGAAGTGCAATCTAATTTGTTTAAACACTCAGAGTGTTTGTGAAAAATTCCCCAACACTAAAAACCTGCAGATAAGATAGTTGATCGTTTTATGTCTAATTATGGTTGATGAGTTTTCTCATTTAACTAATGGTTATGATAGCCAAAAACAACAACCGTTCCAACAGTCTGAGTACTTATAAAGAAAAGAAACTCATTTTTAATCATTTAAAAAATAAATAAAAAACAGCCAGTTCCCTTTTACCAAGGCTGTGTCATGCTGATTGTTCCAACAAGGGAACAACACCGTTTTTTTTTTTTTTAAAGCTGTCCAGTGAATTCACAGCAGGTGAGTGCTCATCATTGTCCTCCTTTACTCAGGCAGCTCCCTCTGCTAAACCAAACCAGCGCGCTTCCAGTAGTGAGAACACGTCTGACACAAACAATCCCCTGCGGCGTGATACATGTGAGAAAGAGAAACCTTCAGATAATTCAGAACTGATTCTCCCAGCATTTTCCATGGCTCATGTGTAAAAACAGCTTGTGTCAATAAGATCATGTTCAGTAAAAAGCAACAAAGTAAAACAAGCACTCTGTTCACAGGCATTCCCACTCAATTCACAGCACTGTATAGAAAAAATGAAATAAATCCACACCTGTTGCTGGAAAGTAACAATCACTGACATGCACTTTTATTAACTTGTAAATTCTGTCCTTCCTGCTCTGTAAGTGCTCTCAGCGCTGATGTGTTAAATAGCTGTTGGCCAGCCGCCTCTTTCTGAATCCACACATGCTTCTAAAGCTTCAAGTCCACCGCTGTCCGTAAGCAGCAGCAGGAGAAGCAGCGGGCTCGCTTAAAACCGTTCACCCAGAAAGAATCACTCACGGTAAACCACACGAGTCACACAGCTGGCAAATGTAGCGTAGCTGTGTTTGTATCACTTTGCTACTTAATAACCCCAAGCCTCTCTCTCTCCCCACTCAATCTTTCACTCGCTCTACCTCGCTTTAGTTTCTCTTTTTGTTTGGCCTCTATTGTTTCGGTCCTCATCTTCCTCTCAAATTGTTTACCCAGAGTAAAACACTGAATAAGAGCTTGACAAACACAAACAGTGGACTCTCAAAATAAATGGACACATTCCTAACCACAGAGACTCAAAAACTGACAAACAGACTGAAGTGTCTTCTAATGTTGCTGCTGGTACCAAGCTTTTGTTTGTTTATTGAGATTCTAACTGAAAATAACTCACAATGGCAGAGCCAGCGAGCAGCTCATACTGTAGCACCCCCCTCCCCTCCACCCCCTTCTTAAGGGAAGCAATAAATTCTGCCCATACTTGATATTGAAGACAAAGTTCAGTCGAGGTCTGGGAATCATTGCGAGTTGTTAAGAGGCGCTTCTTGTAAGTCATCAAACCAAAAGTGTAACATTACCGGTAGTATTATTTAAGGTCACGTTTCCAGCTTTGTCACACTCCGGGAAAACCGTTTTGGGAAATCCCAACACAACTTAAAAAGAACCAAAAAAAAGGAAAGGTAAAGCTTTCCTTCTTTAGACTGGGCAGTAAGGAAGATAGATTTTAGACATATTGTTCCCAATATGAATTATTTTAAAGAACTGAGGATTTAGAGTTTCAAACCTCACTAAAGCACTCTACTTGAGTTAATGTACTTAATCACTTCCCATCTCTGAATACAACAAACAAGCTCCAATTTTAAGCATTTGGGCTTCACCCTCTCCGTCTTTCCTTTCACTCCTCTGTCTTGCAGCGGGCAGGTTGCACGCCTTCTGTAAGTGGCGTGATGTTTGGGTCGGGAGGCCGGGTTTGCCCGAGGTTAGCACACAAAAGAGGCACGAAGGCTCTGTGCCAACCAAGCCCTCGGCCCACTGTGGAGCACTGCGAGGATGGGAGGCACTGAGTTGACGGGCTTCTGTAATCTGACGCAACGCCACAGCTGCTCCTTCTGCACTTTACTCATTGGTCTTTAAATACCTCATTGATTTACGCTCATCTATAATCACCTTTGCATCCACTTGATTATTCTTGATTATTTCTGTCCTCCCTTTTGTGTGCTCTCTGTCTTATCTTTGGCAACTTGCTCACCTCCCTCACCCTCCCCTCTCCTTCCCGTGGATGAGCATAAGAAAGCAGGACACAAAGATGTAACAACAGCAAGAATATGTTGCCAAACTGGTGTGTTTAGGAGATCATTAAAACCACAAATCAGGCTTTTAAACTACTCGCTCCACAGCACCAACACCACTCAGGATAAGGTTCAACATGACCAATATGATGAAAGTGAGCAGTTCTAGCTTAAAAGCACTGCAGCACTGACAGCTCAAACAAGCTGCCAGAATTATTCAGCAAGCATTAACACTGCCTGATGTCAGATCACCAAAAGGTGAGTCCAGCCCACTGCATCAAAACTGCATTTTACACTTTTCATTATATATTACTCTAATAATCAAGTTGCAGGTTATACTTGGAGCAAATCATAAAACTGTTGCTTGTTAATTTCGTCCAAACCAGAAGTTTTTCAGCCTCCTGACAGGAAAAAACAAACACGACCTGTGGCCGCTGTGACGATCTGCTTCTTTGATTTACGATAAGTTGTTTAAATGACACTTGTTTTTACAAAGTCATTTGAGCCGGCCCATATATTTTATAAATGGATGGTTCATTAAATGTCAATGTTTTCCATATGTACCTCTTAAAACAAACAAAGGGAAAATTTGGAGGCATTTCTTTTTAAGTTATTACAGTTCAACTGGTCTGAGGTTTAAACTGGGCTACATGCGGTCCATAAAATAAAGTGATTCTAGCTCAGCATATATTCCCTCAAAAAGAAAAACTTTTCAGACATTTTCCCGTTGAGTCTTTGGAGTGAGTGAAAGGTTACAGACAGACAGCTTAGTATGTACCATCTCCTATAAAACAGTCATTAAGAGAAACTAAACTCAAAGTCATTAAAGGTCTTAAATTCATTCAGCTATGTTTTGGTGTGGAGATTAGAAGAAAAAGAACCCCACAGCTGTCATATAAACACCTCAAAGACACCATAAAATGTGGTTCTTGTTAAGATGACTTAACATGCACATGGCTACTAGTTGTTTTTCCTCCTAGAATTAAAACCAAATCATCTCCTCAATAAATGCAAAAGTTTTATACCTAGAAACTGCTATGATAAGGTTCTTAATATATTTTTTTAACATCCACAATTTAAATTGGCCCATTTTGTTATTGCTAGAATATACAGCTACACCCCCAACAACTATGATAACGGTAAAATGTCCTCCAAAGAGACAGAAAATACACCCGAATGGCTCAATCTCTCAGCAGTCATGTAATGTATATCTGCCTGGCAGCTGCCCTGGACTCTGACCTTTGAGCATTGTTTCCAATGGGATCACATGCTGAAAGAAGCGAGAGGAGTTCCTCACAAGCCCACAACTTATTTCTGGTATCAGTAGACCAACATGTAAAAAAAAAAAAAAAAAAAAAAAAAAAAGGAGAAAAGAAGCTATTCAATGTATTCAGTAGCGTGACAAACACTGCTGGTGTGTTACGGAGTCAGGTTGTGGTAACGGCTTTCTGAAGTTGTTACAAACCAAAGTAAACATACAAGTGTACACTATGTCAACCACTGTTATACATAACAAGAAAAATACTAGTAATGTAACATTACTTGTGAATCCAGTTGAGCAATGTAAACACTCGGGTCTAAGAAATGAATAAAAGAAAGCTACAAAGCAATACAGTGAAGATTTTTTTGGCTTAAATGATGGAGAACATTTTGAACTTATTGCCGATTATAGTAGTCACACTAACATAACAGAAAAAGTTCACGATGTGAACGTGGCGCAGACATAAGAATATAACAGATCAGGTGACTTGGACTTACAGCGTTGTAATAATCATCATCGCAACTCAACAAGTAACAAAATCCAAATTATTGTCGCAAGAAAATTATGTTTATATTATTGATAACACAAAATATGAGATGCAATTCAAAAATAAGAGAGAGCTTTACTTTCCCACTGATGTACGGCCGACACCCTTGCAGTCATTGTTATTTTGGGAATTTCAGCTTGCCTGGAGGACATTTTGGGGTTTTGGGAGCACTGCTGGCTGCTTATACAAACTCAGGAAGTGTTTCTTTGCTCCAAATCAGAAAGGTGTGGTAACTCTACCAGCAACTAATATCATCAAGACTCAGAAAAGATTGCAGTGACAGTTCAAATCAGCGTTGACTCAGTGGATGACAAGACACAAAGCTGGCCTTACGCACACAGACTTTATCAGATGTTTTTCACCCAGTTCAAGGCTCTTGTAACATTTTCGGGCTCCTCTTTTCGGGCTCTTGTGAAAAGGTACTCCTGAGAGGCTATCCTGAATTTATTTGTGCCTTTAGTTTGAACTTTTTTTTTTTTTTTCTTATTAACCGATTTATCTGATTACGTTTCTTCTGTTTTTCTAAGAACTTGTGCGACTGCTTTAACTTGCCGAAACTCGTAATGGCAATGTAGAAAAACCTAAAAAGTACCCAGTTTCCTCCAATTTTGCTTTACTGCATTCTCAGTTTTGCTTCAAGGGGGAATGCATTTTCTCTCTGACAAAACATCTTCCAAGCAAAAAAAAAAAAAAAAAAAAGGCAAAGCCCGCATAAGGTGGAAGCTTGATCCAAAAGATCCAAGATAGTACATGGAGGAGACAAGAGGGTTCAACTACAGTGTGAAATCACTACTTTTCCCCCTCATCAAGTCTGTTTGTTGATTTGTGCATTTTCTTTTTTAACTTTCAGTTACTGATGAAGTCCCAACCCATCAAATTTTTGAATATTTGCCTTTAAAGTTCCAACTGCAGAAACATAAATGATTAATCAGTTATTAAAAAACACTTATTATTTTCTCCATTTGCAGATATCTGACAGTTCATTTTTCCTTCTTCCATGAACATGTTGGGCTTTTACAAAACAATAAGCAAAAAAAAAAACAATCAAATACGTTCCAGCTGTAGCTTTAAAATATACACGCACACCAACATATAAAGAAAAATCAGTGACTCTGTGATGAAAATCTTCTGAAATCTTTTTGTGTATCAGGATACAGAAAATATGTACCTGCCGGACAAGAAGTCAGTTCATCACATCCACATGATTATTATTAATAAAACCAGTGAGAGACACCGGATCTCAAATAAACACTGGCAGCTGTCATGAATCAAAACTTACCAAACCAATTATGACTTCCAGGCAGCAGCAGTGACAACATACTACTGTGTGACACAAAGACAAACACACACAGAGCACACCAGCGAGAGGACAAACACCAGTGAACTCTCACACACTTACACACACACGCTTTTCATGTGCAGCCTGACAGAGACACACTTGCAGAGATCCTTTTCCCTAAAATGGCCGATAGGTCTTCAGTGGGAGCACAGAGGCGTTGACCAGTCAGAGGAAATGCCCTATACTCATCTCACTTTCCATCTCCCCAAGTCATTTTCTCCCTCTTTCTCTGAATGTTTTCACCCCTGGCACAGTTATCCTGCCTTAGTCCCCTGCTTTGTTCACCTTTACGCTTGATCTGACAGACAAGAGTCAGAGAAAAGAGTCCGAGGTGCACAGGACATACAAGCAGGTGTCAAGCGAAAACAGCTGCACTGGTTGAAATCAGTTTTCTTCTCCAGGTAGTGTGAAAGATTAATTTGCAGAAAATCTCTGGGAATCTCTTAATTAAATATTAAGTTGAGCATCGTTTCACGCTCTCACCAGGAATCAACCAGGAAACCTAATTTAGAATTTCCCACAGGTAAGATGTTAAAGCTAACTGGCCTGTTGTGACCACACAAACCAAGACAGGCTGAGACGAGTAAAGCATTATTACTAAGCCTGAGGCTTCATGGCTACTGATGAACAATTAACAACCAGAAAAAAGGGAATAAAGCCAGGGAAACTGAAGAAACCTGAAATATTACAATACATAATTAGAGCCAAATTATAAACAACTTCACTGGTCAGATCAATGCTGGGATACACTGACCTAGATAAAACATGCACAATTATCTCCTGTTTGACTAGTTACAGGACAAGATTATCATGCTGTGTGATATGACTAAGTTAAGAAAAAAAAAAGATGTCACAGCTCTATGAATGCTGCCAGTCATGCCGCCAAATATCAGTTTTTGAGATTTTGGCTAAACATCAGGTGGTTAGAGCAAGAGCAAGGTACTGCAATATATCTGCAGGTCTAGAACTTTCCTGATCAGGCAGTCTGATATCTGCTGTAATGACTGATTATCCTTTACTGATGCCCAGCTTCTGTTAAAAGGAGGTTAAAGGTTAAGAGCTTGGATTCTCTCCAGAAAGTGCTGCCTTACTTAAAAAAAAGAAAAAAAGAAAAAAAAGTGTGGTGTCTTTTTTTCTTCTTCTTGTTACCACTTGTTCAAAAGTCCATGTAGATCTTGTTAATATTTATACATTCATAATGACATGCACCTTTCTATAGTAAGCTGCTACTTCGCATGCAAGTTGAGCCTTCTCTGTGTCTGCTCTGCATCCTGTGTGCAGGATCAAAGTGTTTTATGTGGGTTTAATTATGCAAGAAAAATTTTCTTCATATGAAACTTCATAACTTCCATTTAAAAAGATTACAAGTGTTGTGCATAGAGGTATTTACACACATCCTTTTTTAAAAGTTAATGGTTTGTTTACAGGACCACTTAATGTGGAAATTAGTCAGTAGTGGGGTTTAACCTTAGAATGAGCGAGAAGCAGATCAGAAATTGTATTAAATTTCAAATTTGAATATATTTAGAAAGTATTTTAAAGTCCTTTAAAGTTCATTCGGGGTTTTAAAATATGCACAATTCAATGTGACTGCGGCTTCTCGCAGTGAAAGCCAAATCAGCTCATTTCCAAAACAAACGCTCGGTTCAGTTACAGGCTAAACCGGCCACTTGCCTTCCAGCCCCGGTGCATCAGAATTAATGCAATGCTAAGATTAAAGCTGTGTGAAACCACCGCCTGTCGCTGCCTTCCAAACAAGCAGAGAGCGCAAAGCTAGGCCAAGTCACATGCAGCACTGCAGCAACAGGTCCCTCTCTGTGCCACAGCAGCCAACTGTCAGGCAATTTCTGCACTAAATAAACAGCCTCTGTTATTAAATCCGCGAATTAATAAAGTCACATCCAAGCGGAAGGCAATTAAAACCGCAGAGAGGCTGAAGGAGAGGAGTGAATCCAGTATCTCTTACCTCTTTTTCTCCTTTTCGGCTGTCATATTTTCGCAATGCTGTTTCCACGACAGTCTTGAGTAAAGTCCAACTTTAGAGTTAAAACAAAATTATATTAAAAAAAAATAGGGAGACGAGAAAAAGCAGGTTTAAGACCGAAGTGCGCAGGTCACAAGGAGCCCGCTGACAGATGAAGTCATTAAACCTGTGAAGCGTTCAGTTAGTCCAGGCTGGCGGTGATTGAGCTGGGGGATTGGGGCCGTACAGTCTCAGAACACTGCCGAGGATTGTACAACCTCTCACCCGCTGAGAAAAGACTCCACACAGGCTGAACGCTGAGCTGCTGCTGCTGACAGAAGCCGCCCGCAGGTCCGCTTGTCAAAACTTTTCTTCGCTTGCTGATATGCAAACTCCCAGAGCTGCTCTGCCTCTGACCTGAGGCTCAGCTGAAGCTCAGTCCCGAACAGCTGATTGGCTGGAAATGCCACCGGGAGACCACCCCGCCCCTTTATTCAGCCCCGCCCCTCCCACTGTGGCCGCTGAGCTCCTTACCTGTTTTGTGCAGGTTGATCTTGTTCCTACAGGTGAGGACGTTATAAAGCTCCAGTGCGGACAATCTGTAGATAAAGTCGCTTTTTGGCCTAAAAACTAGCCTACAGTAACCAGACTAGAAGTATAATGTAGTCACCTCTCACTTTAATGTAAGCTTATGAAGCTTTACATGAAACCATGATTACGACTGTTCTGAGAATTTATCTTTATGCCATAAACACACAGGATCAGATTGTCTCAAAAGTGAGTTTTAACTCTTTAACAGTGTATCCTAGTTCTGCTCCTTTAAAGGCACAGTTTAACTACTCGTGCGACCTTTCTAGGAGAAACTAAACTTTTACTGGAGGAAATGCTGTGTCAACTTAGACTAAGAAGTTTAAAAAACAGTCTTAAGTTTGCCAGAGTTTGCCCATCATTTATAGTTCATGTATTAAACTTAGGAAATCCTAATCAGGTAACGCTCAACCTCCAAGTTCAGTAAAATTATGTCTTACTTGAAAGTGAATTGACATTTTGAGACCCTTGGTCAGTAAATTCAGATTTTGAGTCAGGTAACTCATTTTTTTTGACCATTTCTGCTTTTCTAGTGGTGAAAAGCCTCCACAGAGTGGGATGATTTTCTTTATTTAACAACTGGATGCATCTGGATACTGGAATCAGGGCGACGGCCGCGGTGATTATTCCACCGTCTCCACGCTCGCTCAAAAAACACGACGACACTCAAAATGCTATTGTTGAAACTTTAAAATGTGGAATTCAAAACCAGTGAGTGATGTCATGGTCATAGTCTGCATGTCATAGGTGTGTCATGACTATGATACATCTACAATCTGTTGTTTGAAACACACTAATGTCACCATTGCACAATACAACCAAAATCTATAGTGTTGTAGTTTGTAGTACTGTAAGTACTGTTACACAACCTGTTACACAACCATTATTGTGTGCTTTAATTATTTAACCATTGTCAGCATTTTTTCTTTACAATGTTTGCAACCTAAGGTTGCTTCACACACGAGCACGTGCGCGCGCGTGCGCACGCACACACACACACACACACACACACATATATATATATACACATTCCATGGTTCCAACTTCCAACCATGGAATTCTTGACATTTTCAGTGTCTTGCGTCAGATTAAAATGCCGCGGCATGCAACGTCAGCCTAACGTCATTGAATGACCTGTGGTCTTAGTTAACTTGAAAAGTATAAAATGTACTAAATGTTTTTACTAGAGTTTTAAGTTGGATTAAGTAGGACAGGAGTCGGTCCCGAGGCCAGTGCACGAGAAGCAGCCTCGCGTGTCGTCTTCTCTTTGCCTTTCTTATCACTGATCTGCTGTCAGTCTTCACAGCAGTGTTTCCATCGGCGACGCTCCAGAACGTTCAAAAAATGTCAAAAACATGGAAAGTATATTCATCCAAACTCATTTCTTCCACTCATTCTTTAATAGAATAATGAAAACAGCCTGCTGCCCTGCTTTTAGCCTCAGTTAAAATGGAAATCTTGTTCTGGGTTTTACGTAAAACTTAGATTTTCTATATTGAATCTCTTATCATGAAAATTTTTACCATTAAAGTCCATACAAGTTCACCATTTGCACTTTTCTGGCGGTTGCCGTTTGGGAGTCATTTACTGGCATTGTCCGCTGAACTAGAAAACAGATTTCTATCTATGCTGCAGGTTGTCAGGTGTAGATGTAACACAACTGTATCAATTTGTGTTTATGTGTAAGCACCTGCAGAACAGACCAAGAGCTGGCTTTAAATATTCACTTTTTCTAATTATGATATGTAAGGTGTACAACTAAAAACCAAAGTAGACAGCAATAAACAGCCTGCGTCACAGCTATTGTTGCTATTCTCAGCGAAACATCAAAGATGAGCTGTCGTTTTAAGAGCAGGTTGCACCGCATTGTTCAGAAACACATGCTTTGTGTGTTTAACATTGTCCTCCTGAGTCAACATCTCAAATATTTCAGATGGAAAAGATACACATACAGTAGCTTCTGCTTTTTGCTCACTGTGATGTAATATGGGGAGCAAATTATAAAACATTTTCATCTGTTTTTTTTGACACATCTGAAATCAGTGCAAAGTGAGCATTAAAAATCATAGGAGCTGAAATGATACACCAAACAAACAGCCGTCTCTCTTTGACATCATGATATTTAATTCATTTCAAAAAAATTAAAATACACCTTCACATCCTTTTAAAATACAGTACATTTGGCACGTAGCGCAAAAGGGCGAAAAGAAAAAATCAACATAAACACACATGAAGGGCATGGAAATAATTCATCAATGAACAAAATGTACAGACAGAGCTTCACAAATACAGGGACTGCGAACAAACCGCATAAACATACAGTAACACTCTGCGGGAAGATGAACGTTTGACACTGTATGCATCATAATACTGTATCCACTGTTTGAAATCAACATCATGCCTCCTTGTTTTACATTTATCTCCAACCGCCTCCATCGCTGATGTGACAACGAGTGAAGATGAGCTTCCTACATGAAGGATGTTTTTGTTGGAAATGGCATTTAACATGGAGGACTAGGCATCCCTTTCTAGTTGTAGTGGGACAAATAGTTTGACTTTTTTTTTTTCAAATGAAAGACTAAAGCAACAGGAGACACGAGAGAAGAAGAAAAGTTGGACAACGTTAATCGATAGATCCGCTGTATTTACAGTAACGCATCTTCAGCTCTTTAAACTGCTGCTACAGCATGGGTTTTACTGCTACATGAACGGTGCTGCTTGTTGTGCTATTCTTGGACTTTAATGAAAGCTCATTTAAATGTTATCTGCATGTGAATAAAATTAGATCACAACTCCCACAAATTACCACATATGTAACTGTTTTAGCACGATTTGAAACCAGTTTCGCAGTAACGGTCTTATGTTGTCATCTTTTGGCTGATATTAGCCAATCACAGCTGTATGTTGTCAGATTTCTTTCTTTTACACAATAAAAAGAAAAAGCATAAAAGATGCTTGATGACATTTATAAATGCTGTCATCACACAGTTTGTTCAGCTTTAACTGACTGGCGCTGGTACCGGTCCAAAAAATGCAGTATCACCCTTGAAATGTTTGAGCACTTCGTAAGCAGAGGCTTTATGGGAATGGATGGGGAATCATTTTGGAAATTGAACATTTATTCTATGCCGTTAACATCCCTGACACCCTGCCTTCTTCCTCTACTCTGTGCTACCTTAAAGGGACCAAAAGTAGCTTCTGAGATACTTCTGAAATGTGCTGCTACATGTCTGGTGGAAGTATTGTGCTCAGTGGACACAAGCAGCTCTGGTGTATTACCGGGACCAGTCTTGCTCCAATCATAATGCTTTTTTACACACAGCACTCAAAATCTTCAGATCTGAGAATGGCGTGTCTGAAAAACACTCATCGTGTATCCCTGTAATTTCAGGGTGATATCTTGAGGTTAGGCAGCTAAAACGTGGAGATGAATCGGATTTTAATTGTAACTGCATTTTCTTTCTGTTTGTTTCAACAAATACAAAAACATGATAATCAGCTGTTATTGATTTTAAGTTGTTATTTTGTGAGTTGTAAATTAAATGCAACCCATCAGTGCCAGTGCAGTAGTTTTGTCCTTGTCTAATTCAAAATCAAAGTCTTTGGCCAGCATCATCCATCCAATTCAGGGTCAAGGCGAGCTGGAGCCTATCCCAGCTGCCATAGGATGAAATTGGCATTTTGGACAGGGCTAACACGTAGACATCCACACCTACGGCCAATTTAGAATCACCAGTTCACCTAACATCTACTATCTGCATGTCTTTGGACGGTTGGAAGAAGTACCTGGAGCGAACCCATGCAGATGCAGGAAGAACATGCAAACTCCACCCAGAAAAGCCATAGCCAGATGGTGGATTTGAACCTGGGACCTTCCTGCTCTGAGGCTGTGTGCCCCATGATCTGTCAAGAAGATCTAACATGTTCCAGATATTTTAACAGATTACCTGCAACTGCTTCTGCCCCCAGATAACCAAGGATTTCTCAGCACAGAACCGGGGTGTTGTCTCCCTTGTGGCTACCGTGTTGGTCTATGTCCTCTCCTACTGGAGCTGTTGTTGCCTCTTCGTGATGGGGTGTCACACATATGGGTGGAGGCTGCCCCTGTCAGACAGGCTTTAAGGTAACAGCCCAGCATCCCTCACACCGTTCGATTAATTTTGTCATTTATTTGTTTTGTAAGAATCATTCTAAGTAAGAATTAAAACTACAAATGACCAAACTAAATGGTCACCATGACGAGTTAAGAAAGGTGTTGATGTCCACAACCTGCATGGGACAGGTTAAGAATACCAACTCCTGTGACCTCCAAGCACTCCAGTGTTGCACATTTCCTTAAAATTGAATTTGAAGTTTGCACATTTACTCACATAGCAGCTCAACATGAAACGTGCACTTGTGTTTGAGCATCAAGGAGAGTTTAGATTTGCTCCAACTAGTGGTGCATGAGCCCATCGCGGTACAGAGACTACTTCCTGTTTAGCTATTTGGGAACTGTGACCATTATTTACACAGTTCTTTCTGAAAAAGTACAAGGAAATTAAAGAGCACATACGCTTTAGGTATTAGTCTATTAAATAGGCTCCCAGTAAACTTACGGTCATGTTTGTGTTTATTAGTGCCCTTATCATCATAATTTCTGTTAAATATGCCCTCAGGGGCACTTATTGATATGTTTACATAAATGATTATTTTTTATAGGATCTGAAGGCAGATTTCAAAGCTTCAATCTACTTTAAAGTGTAGCCATTGTTTTTCTTATAATAGCACGCTACTTTCTGCGCTGGCTGCTCTTGACAATATTAATTTTTGGCAAATATCTTTCATCAGTGTGTGGCAATTACATATGAATGTGAGAGAAATGGTGCTGAAATGCTTATTTGATGGTTTCTGAGAGAACGTGGTGAATACTTGTCACTTCTCTCTGGGAGCTGAACCTACTGTACTTCTCTTCAAATGCAGGAACAACGGAAGAAAAAAGAGCAAAAAAGATAGAAAACCCCCCAAAACTCCTATTTCAGAGTATTGCACATGGAGTTTTCTTTAACATTTCTGGATTCTTTTCAGCTCCCTATAAAGGTATCAACCTGCAACATGGAGCAAAATCGGTCCAATTTCTTCCTTATTTGAAGCTTATTTTACTTCCATGTTTAGGCCGTACAAGAGAGGGGAGGAAGAGGAGGGTCTGATCACGTGAGTTTCACTGAAATCTACAACATGAAATTTAAAGATTTCTAAAAACACAAAAAGAACAAGACAATCCAGTAAAAACTACTCAACAAAAACCAAAAGAAATGTATCAAATTAAAAAAAATAAGTACAACTTGATGGGAAAACGGGCTCTCCTCGTATGTACACACACACACACACAGACACACAGACACACAGACACACACACACACACACACACACACACACACACACACACACACACACACACACACACACACACACACACTGCAGAGCAAATACATTCAGTTGAACACATTCTCCTCTGTGTACGATCCTCGACTTTCCTGTGGAATCACGGGGGTTTGGTTTGTCATGTTAGAGACAGTAGGTCCAGTACATTCACTGGTAACACAGTTACTGTACACACACGCGCGCACACAAGGCATTTCAAGGATAAACTGGTCAAAAAGGTGTTTAAGGAGCTGACCCAGGAAGATTTCGCTCCACAAGGTGCATCGAGAGAGTCAGTAACAAGCACTTCAGCTAAAATGAATCGTGTTTTTAAAGGGCACCTCGGACGTTTCCGATTCAGCTTGTTCCAGCTTGTTATTTGGCTTTACTAGACTAGTGTCTCCGTGTCAAGTATCGTGTTATATGCAAAACAGCTTGTTAACACTGTAAGCAAACCTCATCCCCATAATGGACACTCCCAGTAGTAAGCTACAGTAGTACCATTTGTTTTTGTTTGTATTTTTTAACGAGGAACTGGAATGTCGATGTTGAGAAGCTAAAAGAAAGTTAGTAACGGAGCACAGCAGAACTACTGACATAATGCTAAACTCAAATTTAAAATGCCAAAGTGTCACTCCAGTGATGCCTCTTCTCGAGTTATTATTTAAGGTAATGACGCACTGACGAATACTGAGACTAAACTTTTAACGTCAGAAAAATCTCTGATTTCTCACACCTCCTTTCCACACTTCTTTCCATAACGAATAAAACAGTTTTCAAGATATTTCTTGTTTAAATACAATCATTGGTTCAATGATTTTTTTTTTTCATTTACATACACGTAGGAAGGAAAAACACTGTTTAAACACTGAGACACAGGACGCAGCACATCATGTAAAGAAACGACTCTCTCTCTAGAAGAGGTGTGCAACAACACATGCATGCACACTTGTACACACATGATCTTATTTCTCTCTCACTCTCACACACAGAGAACATGTATCGCCTTTGTATCTACTTCAGTTTGGTTTTGTCTGCCGCGCTGCCTGCTTTTACAACACATCCGAACCAGCCGAAGGAGCATCGGGTCATTTCTTACAGTAACTGACCTGAACTTGCATGCTGCTTGAGGTCCATGGGATATGCACAAATGGACAAACGACAAGAGCACAGAAACCATAATGAGTAATACAAATGGTCTAGTATATTTCCTGGAGTGGTCAGAACCTGGAACAGCTCAGGAGGCCGTGTTTCTTTAAATACGGTGTCTTTGAAAGTTTTTCAGGTGTGGTGTGGTGTTTGTGGTTAATGTTACACATCGGCATGTACGTGTCTAGGCTTTGGTCTCATCGCCAAAATAGGAGAATCCTTTGAACTCGTCTTGGTTGATCTGCTTGATGATGCTCTCTTCAACAGGCGTCAGAACGGGTTCCTCACGGGTGAAGTCCTGGTCAAAGTTATTGACGTCCCTTTTGGTTTTCTGGAAGGAAAGGAAGAAGAGATAAGGTCTTCTTTTGGTGGATTTAGCCTTTGGACATGAAGTAACTGGGTGTGCAGCAGTGTCAGCAGTCTTCAACAAGTAAGATCAGTGTTTGGTCATTCAAAGAAATTGCATTTTTGCAACAAAGGCTTAACTTTAACTTCTTCTCTCTACCTTTGAACAGAATAGTAATAATCTTCACATTTTTGCATCATCCTCTGCAAACAGTCTACAGATGCTTTCCCCCACAGTTGCTTAGTTACTTAGCGTGTGTGTACTCACGATGCGAGGTTTGAACGGTGGTCTGATCTTCCTCTGCTCCAGCAGCGTCCAGTCAATCTCTCTAAAGAACGGGTGGAGTTTAATGGCCTCCTCCAGACCCTGAGCCATCACGCAGCCCAGACGCTTGTTAGGGCTCTTAGTCATAAACTGACAAGTGCCAGAGAGAAAGAGGAGAAACAAAGACGAAAAGAAAAAGAGTGAGAACATTTTAAAGGATATGATTTAAAGAGGGAGATTCACTGCTGAACAAGAATGTCTTTGTGAAGGAAAGAAAAAACTAAGACAGGGTTTTAAGTCTGTTTCACTATTCATTTCTATTTCATTTCCTGATTCTAGTCTTGTAAGAAGCAATTAACAGGTATCATTTTCAGAGATCTCAGACTGAGTCAGAGGAAGATTCGCACAATAAGGCCAAAAACACCAAACATCTAAAAAAGACAAAGTTTTGTTTCAGAACAGAAAGTAAAATTAAAAATCTTTCATTTTTTTCTGACTCTTCAGGGTCTTGCTGCTGCTCCCCAGAACACACTACCAAATATAAATTACCACTGATGGAAATAATCTTCTTCTAATATTGTGTTCCTACCTGAAATTAATTTTTGGCATTACAGTTTGCTCTTTTTCTAATGCAATCTTTTACGTATAAAGGCAAAAAAAGGGCTCAGGATGGGTTCAGATCCAAAGGTTTCTAAAACAGCATGTGAAGAATCACCATATTTTCAAGCAGAAAAGGGGAAATTCTGGGACTATTAGTTGCTTATTCGTATAAACGATACATAAGAGCCATTGCTTTTTATTAAAATGCCTTCAGGATATTTCGCATGTATGTTAATTAAAAACTAGTGGGGCAGTAGCGCACAAGCTGTTCATGTGACTTGAAGTCCTTCAGCTGGATGACATGTCCAATCAGAGCCCATAGCACCGGTCAAGTGACCGGTCAGAGTCCAAGACACTGTCCAACATAAACACACACTTTCCCACAAGGCTTTGCAGTCAAACTGTACCCACAGCCAAGGTAAACGCAAAGCTTGTGATGGAAAAACTGGATGAACAAATACACAAATGGACAAGTGGTGCTGCACACACAACCAGTAACACACAGAGACAAAAGTAATAGAGAGGGAATTATCTTATGTTGCTTTAGTGGAGGAACAGGAAACATGGATCAACAAATGACACTGAGAAAAAAGCAGCATCCTCACTCACATGTGAAAAAGAGACAAAAGCAGGGAAACACGAGGACAATTGTGATACACTCTACTTGAATCCTTTATAAAGTGAAAGTTTTAGTGCTAAAACAAACAAACAAAAAGTAAGAATTATATAAGATATACACAAGATCTAATTATATATCTTATGTAGCATAAGGAAAAACACAAGAAAAATCATGAAAGACTCAGAAGACGGTAGTAAAAAGGGTGATTTGATTATGTTAATTTGTGTTCTTACTAAATATCCAAAAATGTCACCACTGGAATTATCATGATATGTGGAAACCATTTCTTTCTGTCTTTGTGGAATCTAAAATTGGTTCAGAATCTTCAGAATAATCCCCAAAGTCTGGACGCCGCATTATCCACATAGCAGACTGCGTAAGTCAGGAGTGTCCAACTCCAGGCCTCGAGGGCCGGTGTCCTGCAGGTTTTAGATCTCACCCTGGGTCAACATACCTGAATCAAATGATCAGTTCATTACCAGGCTTCTGGAGAACTTCAAGACATGTTGAAGAGGTAATTTAGTCATTTAAATCAGCTGTGTTGGATCAAGGACACATCTAAAACCTGCAGCACACCGACTCTCGAAGCCTGGAGTTGGACACCCTTGGTGTAGGTGAACTGTTTCTATTTAATCTGTACGAAACTACTTAAATAACTCATTTGCTGGATGTCGACAACAGCGCAAACAACACAGTGCCACAACTAACTGACCGCTCTTAGAATGGACACGGCCTCCTTGCTGAGCCAGACCGGATAGAGCACGTCATCGTGGAGGATGGACTCAAACAGGTCGTCTTCGTTATCGGCCTCAAACGGTGGCTGTCCTGCCATCATCTCGTACATCAGCACCCCTAGCGCCCACCAGTCCACTGAAGGACCATAATCCAGCTCCTGGAGGATCTAAAAAAAAAAAACAGAAATACTCCTCTCAAGCCCAAATTGCTTTTATATACAGTTTATGAAGACGAGCATTGGTCCCCCTATTTAGTCTATCTTAATAAACTGTCAGGGATGGCGTGCTTGGTTATAAAAATACCTGTCTAATCACAGCTTAGTGTTTAATACTCAAGTGACAAACTCAAGTGTTAAGAAGATGTTATGTCTGTTGCTCTGTTTATGCATTGTTTGAGTGTTTCTGGGGTTACCTCAGGTGCTATGTAGTCCGGTGTCCCACAGAAGGTGGTGGTGGTGACTCCATTGAGAATTCCTTCCTTGCACATCCCAAAGTCTGCCAGCTTACAGTGACCCTCAGCATCCAACAGTATATTGTCCAGCTTCAAGTCTCTGCAGAGCGGAGAGGTTGTACGGATAAATAATGACAGACATCTGTGTTGTATAGCTACAGCGTGTTTCCATATTCAGAAAGATGAGTCAAATATAGGCATAGTAAAAGCTTTTCAGGAACAGGGGAAGAAAATATTTGTTTGCAATGACTCGGAAAGCAAACATGTTAGTTAAAGCTACAGTTATATCATGCACTTTATTTCACACAAGAGTATATATTTGAGAAATCAAAGATATAGCCACAGTTTTATAGTCACAAGAAAAAATAATACAGGGAACGGCAGGAGGACGGGGGGCAAAGAGAGAAAGTTAAGGGTTGAACAGGAGAAGCACGTAAAGGCAAAAGAGAGAAAATGAGAGTCACAGAGATAAGAGCAGCAGTGTTGAAAGATGACAAGGTTGGTCATGAATGCAGCCGCTCTGGGCTTGATGGTTGATCGCTACAAAAATGTCAACATGTCCTCGATGCAGCCACTGCAGCCATTCAGCCCGAGGTGTTTTCATAAATACAGTCGCCCTGACAAGCCAAAAAGGAGACGGAGCGTGCGTGCTTCAGGTCGAGAGCTTATGCAAGTGTTCTGTTTTTGTAAGCTCCAAAAATAAAAAAGGGAGTTGCACAATCCCGTGCTGTTGAAAAGTTTGTTCTTTTCTGTCCCACCGTGTTTTTGTCTGACGGAGCGTTAAAAAAAAAAACCCTACGAAAAATTCAGATATGCTAAAAATGTCTATCTGGTTCCTGTCCATTATATTTCATAACTACACTTATATAATTTTTTGTCATGTGATGTATTTCGCAGTCATCTAACAGGTCCGAGCAGTTAGGAGATGCATCTGGATCTCGTGCAAAGTTAAGCCGCGAATGCTATGCTAATGGGAAAACTAGCGTGACATGTTAGATGCAGCAAAGCCTGACAGCTGGGTTTGACCACGTTTTTGCATAACAGTTACACTTGGAGTCAGGCTCAGGTCACAAAAAATACTGAACGTTTTCGTGCTTTTTTTCAAGTTGGAGTGATTTTCAATTGAGGAGGGGAATGTAGTGCACGAGAAGATGATGTTTAATGTTGCGCTGTTTTCACATTCATTCGGTGATTAAAGAACATTCAGCTTCGCCTGCCAAGAAATCAATTTTTTTGTGCTTTTTGTTGTTGATGAATGTTTGCTTTCATTTCTCTGAAATCCACTGGAAACCCTAAACTCTCATCAATCCGAGCTGAGCTGCCCAGAACAACCATGGTTTTGTCCCGCTGAAGAGCTGGACGCTGTGCCTTGCCAAAAGGCACACTGGCACAGCAAAGAGCAGCACTTGTTCTGTACTTTCCCAGATGAAAAATTACAACTGCGACCCCCCCGGCTGCCTGTTTGCATATCTCACCCCAAGGCGACTCCCTGCACATTAATTCTGCGCTGCCTGTGGAAAGGTACAAAAATCACATATGAATTTAATGCATTTTTGATTGAATTTAAAGGCACGCTGACGTTAATCTTTGTATTACACATCACCTCGGTGCAGGAAATTCAATATTAAGTGGCTGCAGGTGTTCAGCAGCACTAATGGAATGATATTTATTAATGTGAAAATGCTTTGTGGGCTCAGAAGTGGGTGTAAACAAGAGCTAATAATCTATGTTGCAAACCAGAAAACAGACAAAATTTATATAATCTTTGTGAGTATAGTTATGTCTTTAATTAATATACTGTAGATTAAGAATCCGTTTTCACCATCAAACTTAGATTCTCTGCACAAATCTTCACTGCTATTATCACAAGTGATGAAGTCTTTCTGTTAATAATTGGTAGGATTATGGTGTTATGACAGTCAATGGATGCACGGCAGCCTGGATCGGAATGAAAAAATAAAAAAGGTCTCTGGGCTTTGAACCAACTTCTTTATTAAGATTAACGATCAGTACAGCCTATAAATGTATTAGTTTTTTATTTGCAGGAACAACTTTCAATAGAGATTTCACATTAACATGTCTTTATTACTTTACTAATAAATGCTATGGTTTGCTCGTTTCATTCGTACAGTGTGCTCCTTAATATCAAGTCTGAAAAACATGTTCGTTGTGTTCAAACAACACAATAATCAAAACCATAAAGCATTATTAACTTATGTCATAAAGATTCAGGATCAAAAGTTGCAGTATCAGAGTCTAACATTCAGTTAATGCTTAAGTACGATGGCTTGTATTTCAGTCTTTTATTAAGTCCAATGAAAGCAAATGATAAAATGTATCATCAGTAGATGGTCAGGGTGTACGAGATATACAAATCTAATTGTTTGAGTTTCGCAGCTTCAAAGTCGATTGAATCAAACGGTGCGGAAGGTGGGGAGGGGGTCAGTGCATGCAAGGTAGTAAAAAAAAGAATAAAGCCAAGACAGAAGTGCAAAACACTACAGCTACTCAAACGGACACTTCAGGGTAGCTCGCAGAGATTGTGTTTAATGTCTCCAATCTCCAAAGCTCCGTATTGAAGCAAATATAAACGTGTTTGCAGACATTTAAGTTGCATTGCGACTTAAAGGTATACATCTTTAGAAATAAGGTTGCTCCATATCACACTGCCCAATGACAGAAATACAAAGCAGGACCAACATGTAAGCCGCCAATGATGATTCAATAAAAAGGGAAGATAAAAAGGGACCTACATGAAGGTTCAATATTAACGTTTTTGTATTCAGGTACCTCCGTCTGTTTGATAATATGCATTCAGTGCACTGGATCCAAAAATCAACATCTATGATATTATCCCTTTGCAAACTCTGAGGTCAATAAACAAAATTCTTACTTTAGGCAGCAGGTGAGCTTTTACTCAAATGTTCAAATACAAACTATTATTTATTATATTTATTTATTTATTCATTTCTAATGAATAAAGCATTACGAAAAACTGAAATTTTACTTCATAGAATCTCCTGGGATGGAATTTTGTAGAAGATTGTATCTTATTGTATCCAAATCAGTATCAAGTCATTTTCTTTCTGCAGGGAATTCACAGCTGTAGTTTCTTTTAGAGGAGCTGCAATAATGCTCAAAAAGTTGTGCCAATAAACAGGAGCTGCTCTGCTCACACTGTCAGGGGCTCTATTTGGAGTTCACACACACACACACACACACACACACACACACACACACACACACACACACACACACACACACACACACACACACACACACACACACACACACACACACACACACACACACGGCAATCAGGCCCAATTGAGAGCATTTCCTGTGTTTCATGGTAATCTTGAGTGATTTTTCCATTACGTCCCCAGCGGCAGGGCCTATGCTCTATGACAGCTAACCCTTCTCTCCCAACTCTCTTACCCCCATCCTTCCATCCCTCCATCTCCTCATCTGTGTGACTATATGTTCCAAACACACATCTGGTCAAACATACAAACACACACAGACTGTTGCCACTGTATATTTTCTCTTTGTGGAATCACTGCATGAGAGGCACATCAGGCTGGGAGGATATTAAAGTCCATAAACTTGAGGATTAATTTGAAAAACTATAATATTGATGTCAGTGAGTGTGAATATTAGGTTTTGCAACTATACTTTAAATAAGCAACCATGCCATATGTGACAGAGTAGCACTCAAATACTTAAGTTAGATATTAAGGATGGAGTTTTATTACTTTTAAGCAGAATTTAAAACTTGCAAATTCTTCATAAGAAAAAAAAACCCTTATCTAATTACCTATTATAAAAGAAAACAACTTACCTAATTTCAGTTACTACTACTGCTTATTTTTTTGGATTCCTCTCAGATTGTCATATCTTTACTACTTGTTTTTGTGCATGTGCAATAATCGCTACTAGTAAAAGATCTGGGTCTTGAGGTTTGACCCAGACACCCAACAGCAGAGTTCAAAACAAGATTTTGTGATGACCAAGTGTTGCATCAGGACAGGAATGTGATCAATTGGGAGACAACAATATAATCGTCACTCAAATTGAAGACAAGCTGTTTTGACACAGATAAAAAGGCACATGTGCAGGAGAGCATGTGCAAATGTAAGAGGGTGCACCGAACAAGTGGAATGAGTGGTCCGAGTAGGAATTTGACTGTGGTGTGGAAAGAGTCTAGAACTATAGAAAAAGATGATCCAGAAAGAGCAATGTTATTACATCTTGTGGATGGTGTTCCTTTTTAGCATCAGGGCAAGCAATTTCGATCAAATGCTACACTGTAAACGACTGAGTAGCATTAGTTGTTTTGACGTATTCATATTCACGTTCCTAAGTTAATAGCATATTAATTATTAATTAACTTAATAAACTTCATTTATTGCATTTAATAATTAATAGATTTATTATCCCATTGTCTTTTATTTGGATGTAATGTTTCCCAGATTTCCTCTAACTTCCCTACTGTGATACTGTCCAAAAGAGGCACATTTGTTTGTCAATTTCATTTAAGCAAGGGGTCTAGAACTCCAGGCCTCGAGGGCCAGTGTCCTGCAGATTTTAGATCTCACCCTGGGTCAACACACCTGAATCAAATTATTAGTTCGTTACCAGGCCTCTGGAAAACTTCAAGACACGTTGAGGAGCTAATTTAGCCATTTAAATCAGCTGTGTTGGATCAAGGACACATCTAAAACCTGCAGGACACCGGCCCTTGAGGTTTGGAGTTCGAGACCGCTGATTTAAGCTATCCAGATAGAAGATAGCAATAGCTATCTGCTATTCTACAGGACAGATTTAACAAGTGTTGGATACATTCCTGAGAAATTTTGGTCCATACTGGCATGATAGCATCACACAGAGGTTGCTGCAGATTTGTCGGCTGCACATCCACAATGTGAATCTCTCATTCCACCACATTCCAAACATGCTATTGGATGGAGATCTGGTGACTATGGAGGCCATTTGACTACAGTGAACTCATTGTTATGTTCAAGAAATGATTTGTGAGATTATTGAGCTTTGAAACATGTGATCTACTGGAAACAACCATAAGAAGATGGGTACACTGTGGTCATGAAGGGATGGAAACTGTCCGCAACAATACTCAAGTATGCTCAGTTGGTGCTAAAGGGCCAAGAAGATATCCCTCACCCCATTACACTACACAAGGCACAGTTCATCCGCGCTTTCATGTTCTTCACACCAAATTCTGACCCCACCGCCCCAATGTGGCAACACAACATAAGAGACACATCAGACTAAAATTTTATTTTCTACAATTTCGGCGTGAACTGTAGCCTCAGCTTCCTGTTATTAAATGACAGGCGAGGCATCTGGTGTGGTCTTCTGCTGCAGCAGCTCATCTGCTTCAAGAATCAATGTGTTGTGCTTACAGAAATGCTTTTCTGCACACCTTAGTTGTAACTAACACTCATTTGAGCTACTGTTGCCTTCCTGTCATCTTGAAACAGTCTGGCCTCTTTCCTCTGACCTCTGGCATAAACAAGACATTTTTGCCAGAGAAGTGCCGCTCACTGTCGCTATTTTCGCTTATTTGGAACATTCTCTGTAAACTCCAGAGATGGTTGCGTGGGAAAATCCCAGTAGATCAGCAGTTTCTGAAATAGCCAGAACAGCCCGTCTGGTACCAAAACTACGGCACGTTCGCTTAAGTCATCTTTCTTCCTCATTGTGATGCTCGGTTTAAACTTCAGCAGTTTATCGTGATCATGTCTACATGCTTAAATGCACTGAGTTGCTGCCATGTGATTGTCCACTCAGATACTGGCATTAATTCAATTCAATTAATTTTTTGCAAATGGTGCAAAAGTTACTTTATATTGTAAGTTAAAGACCCTAAACTATTAAAAAGGAACCCCAACTACATCTGACTCGTATAAGCAAGCACTTTGGCGACAGCGGGAAGGAAAACTCCCTTTTAACAGGAAGAAACCTCCAGAAGAACCAGGCACGGGGAGGGCAGGCATCTGCCATGACTAGTTGGGAGATTAGAAGGAGACAGGAAAAAAGGCTACACCTCTTCAACTGCATTAACAAGCAGCTGAAGAGGTGTCTCTAACAAAATGTACAATACTAAAATAGGATATAACTAATATTACTAACCATATAACTAGCAACAATCACAGAACTGATTCAACTATAATACAGGTTAAAATGAACAAAATGGCTGAACTCGAAAGACAGACTATCTCATTGAATAGTGGTATTGTAAAGCGCTTTGGGTGCCTTGAAAAGCGCTATATAAATCCAATCCATTATTATCATTATTATTATTATTATCATTATTATCATTATTATTATTATTATCATTAGGTCAGGCATTCAATCCTAATAACATTATGCTGACTGTGACTCAAAAGACTGTGAGGTGCGACATCTAGGTCTTTGTTCCCACTATTGTATGATGCCGTGTGATGGTGTTTTACTAAAGACTGCGGTGTATATTCATAGGTTTACTTTACACAGATACATATCTACTCTTAAACCAGTCTCAACCTGCTCTGACAACAGTATCACCTCTAAACATTACCTTTCATTTGGTCACATAACAAAGTTGAAAAGAAGGGAGCTTGAGCTGCAGTCTAAAAATATTTCTTTACGAGGAGTGCGGGGTGGTGGTGGTGGTGATGGGAGCATAGATGAGAGGCTTATGGGAGAAAAGACGAGATGGTGAGGAGAGGGAGGGAGCAGAGGAAGAGAGCCGGGACGTAATGTTCCCAAAACACTTGTTGTTCATCTTCCTCTGTTCAATAAAGTGGGTCAGGGACAAGAGAGAGTGAGAGGAATAGGTGGCGAGAAAGACACAGTGGTAGCTTAGTCAACTCAGCCATCATGAATTAACACGCATGTGTGCGCATCCTAGCCAACCTCTGACAGAGTAATATTCACTATCAAAACAGCATGACTGAGAAAACACTGTTGAAAGACTGAACCATTAATCTCAATGTTCGCGAACGCCAAGTGGAGTCAGTTTGACCTGGGAATGGGAATGAATTCTTTCTGGAGGTGAGCCAGGAACTTAAAAAAAATTTCTCCATTATGGTGCATTTCAATATGCTCATGCTCTAAACTCAGTGGAAAATTACCTTCTATGATACATGAAACTGAGCTGGAGCAGTCAACAAAGCCTTGGAAGCCCTTTCTCCCCAAAAATGCAGAATTCAGATACAGAGCAACAATCCTGCTAACTAAAGCAAGTATTATTCTGACAACCTACTTAAAAATGTCCAAACATGGACATAAATCTTATTGTCAAGTGATGCTCTACAGCGATTAGTATACTAGAAAAAAAAAAGGTGCATCTTTTAGAAGTATTTCTGTTTTTACAAGATTATACCCCATTCATGAGGTGGACTTCGGGTGGAGTTTCACTTTAATGCGTGATTATGAGGCCAAAAGCAACAAAAACTAAACGCGGGACAATAAAGCTTAGAGCTCTTGGTTAGGACTTTGATGACTGATTTGGATACCATTGTGCCAACCAAAAGAAACACAGACATGTTCACACAGTTGAAATTGTATGATTAGACCCTCCCCCTTCATTAATAAAACCATTGTAACACAAGCTGTGTGAAACAATGAGTCCTGTTCGAGCAGGCACCAACAGGACGGGACATTTGTTTGTCTGAGATCACGTATCCAAAACAACCACGTAACAAAACAGAATTATGAAAAACTGTAGATCTGTATTTGACATCCTCTGTTTGTAAATTATGTAAATATGTTACACAAGTGTTTTTTATAAAAGTTTTTTATCCTTCTTCTTTTTTATGTAATAGCTTGTTGCTCTTTCTTCATATTTAGTTTTCCACTATGTTTAACAGTTCTGCTCTTTGCCCTTGTTCTGACGGTATTTCTACATATTCTGAATTTGATGTTCAACCAACCATAACGTACTATTTCAGGCATTCACTCTGTAGCTGCTACTCAATTTAACAGCTATATGTTTCATAAGTAACTAGTTTAGTTTGTTTACCCATTATAGTCAGCTTTACATTTTTAATACTGTTAGTAATAAAAACTGTAACTTAGATATCTTTTTAACAATACCAAGTCGTTGGCATAGTTTTGGCAAAACACTTTAATTAACATTCATATTAATTAATATTGATATTTTAATATTTTAGCTTACTGAGAAAAACATATATCAACTGTTGTATCTATTATATGTAGCTAGCAATGTAACTTTCCAAAGCATGAAGTACTGGTAACCATTTAAAAACTTTTAGACCATTATTGTGTGCTTTAATTATTTAACCATTGTCAGCATTTTTTCTTTACAATGTTTGCAACCTAAGGTTGCTTCACACACGAGCACGTGCGCGCGCGCGCGCACGCACGCACGCACGCACGCACACAGAGCAAAAGGTCAAAGGCTTCAGTGAATAGGTGACATAATCCATTTAATCCATTACTGGTTAAACTTGTTCAAATATACACAATTATTCTCCGTGTACCCCTGGTTGGGAAACACAGCTGTAACTGGCTTATCTTTAGCACCCAGCAGGTACTGTTATATTTTTTGTTGTATTTCAATGTAAAAAAAGACTGCATAAGAGATGGATGTAGCTTCCAGGTTTTAAAAAGGGATGTTAGTGTTCAAGTGCCTTACATTAGCTTTTTTTTTTTAATGGCTATAAAAAGACTTTCAGTCCTGAGTCGAACACACACTTTCCTGGTGAGTTGAGGTTCTCAGTCACTGGGTTACAATCAATTTTTTTAAGTTTTCTTCATATCATGTCTTAGAGATGCTTATTTGTGGTATGCTTATTGCTTATTGGCTAATGATTTATTTCTTGTTCTTTTTTATCCTATTCTTTCATTTGAAATGAATATTTTTCCTTCAAAGCACATCTGATTTTACATTTTCAACTAAAATCTTCTATATTTAGTTTTATTAATGCTTTACTGACACATAAAATACTGTAAATATAAACTAAATAACACGTCAGACACTAAGATTTGTTAGGATTTCAAGGGAAAAAAGTTTTATTTCAGTAGATGCACTAAAAGTGACAAAAAAGGTTTCTGTTCTATTGCTCCTTTGACTCAGTCATATTTCATCCTGTCTGTCTGAAGAGCAAAACAAAGAAAACATACCTGGCAATATTGTGATCAGCTAAAACAAAATGAGACTTTATTAAACCCTCTGGCAGAAATGAGCTGTTGGAGCAACAAAAAAACAGGATTCATACAAAGTAAGCATGTTTAAAGCAGTTTCCTGCAACCATTATTATCCTGCACATATTCATCTGATAGTTATGACTTTTTGAGTAATTTTTAGAGGGGTGTTGAAGAAGAACTTCCCCAAAAAACACATGCTTGGTAGGTTTCTGGAAATGAAACCAAAAGACTGAAAGGGCAGATAACAAGAATTTTAGGTGGGTGATTGCAGGAAGAATGTGCATTGTGCAAATGGAGTTTACCATCATCTCTGGCGTGAACTGACCTTTAATTTCTGGGCAAACGAGCAAATTCCCAGCCGTGTTCTGCTCACACTGTGTTTTTGTGTGTTTGTGCATGAGGATTTCATCCCATCACTTTGTATTCATGGCTTTGAAGGGCAGACACATGGACAATAAAAAGTCACAACAGTAAACGTGCACATACACACAACCAGCAGCCCCGGGATAAGCTGCAACCAAAACAGCCACATCTCATGTTAATGCAGTATTTGTTATTGTAATAACTGATATATCATTTTAACAGAGGCATTTTTTTATTTTAGGGACATGTTTTGGAACAACTCAGAGACATTTCCAAAACAGTGGTGGTTCTTTTTGCTCTTAAAAATAGGCCCAATGTTTAATGCCAAGACTGGAACCAGTTAATTAGACTATTAAAGGCTTAGAGTTTTTGGAGGTTCTCACATCATAACCAGCCAGGGTACCTGCTTATTTGTGAACAACTGCTGTATTTATCAGGTATCATTAACAATATCAAAAAGTTTGGGTTCAATGAGAAGTTTTTTTTAGAGTAAGCTGAAAGTGCATCACCAGGCTGCTATTTTAGTTTAGACTGGCATTAGCTCATGTTCATCCCTTTGATAGGCTTAGAAGTTACGGTAACTTTGTAGAGCTGCACCGATTACTGGATAGTCACTGGTCTCATTGACTGTTAATTTACATAAAACTGTTGTGTCTGCTCTGACATGATGCTTACAGGTTTAAATACTTTCACGTCGTGAGAAAGAAGGTTTTCACAGGACTCTATGCAGTCCTTTGAAAAGTCGTCGTGGAGGACTTTTGGCCCACTCTTCTTTGCAACAGTTAACCAACATTTGCAGCCATTCATTTATATACAGCTCACTTAAGGTCGACCCACAATATTTCAGTCGGGTTGAGGTCTGGACTTTGACTGGGCCACAGGGACAACTTTTCTTTTTTGGCCATTCTGTTATAAATTTGCTGCTGTGCTTGGGACCATTGTTGTGTTGCTTGAGCCAATTTGAGCCAAGCATTTAGCTATCAGACAGATAATCTCACATTTGACTCTAGAACACTCTGGAGTTTGGAGTGCATGGTCAACTTAATTGCAAGGTCCCCAGGTCCTGTGGCTAGAAAGTGAGCCCAAATCATCACCCGAGGTGTCGACACGAGGTGTTTATCCTGATATGCTGTGTTGAGTTTTCGGCTGAAGTAGTGCTAAGGCTTATGGCCAACCATCTCCGCTTGAAGAGAGATATTTGGCACCCCTTTCAAACAAGCCATAGTTGTTCAGTCTTTTTCTAATTGTGTGGTCAGCTTTAGTATTCAGTATGCTGACTGAGGCCTGTAGAGTCTGATATGTGGCTTTTAGGTTCAGAATGAGGATTAAATGGTCTGATCTTCTGGTGAATCTGCTTGTACATCAATCCCTGTAAAGACTGTGGCCTCCTACAGCAGCCTACAGTTATCTATCCTCTTCTATGGAAGCAGTAAGGCTTTACTCAGTTTTTCACAGACCTACATGGAAAACTATAATTTTTACACAACTTCCTTAACCCGTAGGTATTGGTTCAGAATAACAAGGTAAAATGCAATTATTTGGTAAATTTTACAAATTATCCTGATTGCTAATGTCACCGTATTGTCCTAAGTTTGATAAGCAAACAACTACCAAGACTGAAAGTATAGTTTTCCTCGCAAATCTCACATCTGTCCTTTTTCCTGTCAACTACCAAGCATTTTGTTTTTTGTTAGTTGGCAAACAGCTTTTTTTTACATTTCGTCCAATCTTCTCGCCCACTCCAAAAATAGCACACTCTTAACAGTGCCGTTGCACTGTGTGATCTAAATGTGTCGAGGGGTCAAAAATAGTAGCATTCAGTTCTGAAATGTTTGTGCTGGCAGAATTCATACAAACTCTTTTATCAGTAAATGGGTGTTTAAGATTTTTAAGAACCCGCAGCCAGCCTGTAAACAAGACAAGTAAAAGTAGCCAGTGTACTTATCTTTTCTTGAGACTTTTTTTGAGAATAGACAAAACAATGAAACAGTTTTCATTGTTCTGCTCAGTTTGTAGAGTTCATCACATAGCAAAACAGGGTGAATCTGAAACTGAATAGAAACTTACTACTATCCCAGTACTCTTTGGCCGACCTTGGCAGGGTGGAATAATCAGGGCTATGTAATTCTTTTCAGATAGGTCAAAGCTGTTGTGGTATTCTTTCTCTATCATTGACAGGAACAACCTAAGACCTTGACAGTCTCCACACTGTGAAGGTTTTGACAGTCTGCCTGATTTCACATAGCCTTCTAGGGTTCAATTTTGACCACTTTTGCATACATCTTCCATGTATGCAAAACCTTCCACTCAACTCTGACCCGTCAGAATTTAACATTTTTAAATATTATTTGTTTTTCTCTTGCTGCACTGATCTTTTCTGCTGTGGAACAATCAACTTTTAAGATAACAGTGAGAAAAAAAACTCGTTTGGCTTATAGATGAAATATGAATATCAGAGATGTGCCTCAATCTTTAAATTAAATTAACTGACAAGAAACTGGCCTGAGATGTTTGAAGCAAACATGTCAGAATTTTGTCATCATCAAGTTAGAGACATTTTATTTCTAATGATAAAAGTATTTATGAATTCTTAATGAAAAGTACATGTAAATATGTTTAGAAAGTGGGAGTATTGAAAGTTGCAGGACATTTTCTTAAAAAAGATCAAGTATATGGACATGATATTTTCAAATATGGTCTTAGACAAGGATGACATGTGGAAATGTTTAAAAAAGGAAGGGGCACATGGAGGCTGCTGTGCTTCAGGAGGTAAAATTATGGGTCGTGTAAGACTGGAAGGTCAATAGTGAATGACGCTTGTAGTATACAGATATATATATTTATTCTTTCTGGATTCTTACAGTGAGTGTATTTTCTAACATACAACAGAACATTTCAACAGTTTTTTTTTTCACGGCACCATTCAAAGAGACCTGGTTGTTAGTCTAGATTCAGGCTGGACAGACTGCTGTGAGGACACATCAGGTTTCAACTAAGGAAAATGTTTTATATCAACAAGCCTGTAGGTATAGATGTGTGCTTGTTTATGTGTTTTAAATATTTTGCTGTTGGGAGGATCATACAGGTGTCAGGGAATTGGAAACTTAAAGCCATAAACAAAAATTCTCTCTGCTAACATGCCACAGATGGTACGACATAAACACATGCAAACTCATGCACAGGTTGCATGATGAGAGACTCTAAACAGCAAATTAAAGTTCACATTCATCCGGGAAAACAGCAGAGAGAACAACATGCTTTTCTTCCATCAGTGATATTTTTGGATCAAACAACCAAAATCGTCTCTGAGTCTCCATCCATCACAATGGTGTTATGATTCAAGTTGTGTGGATTTTTTAGGACCAATTGTGTGTTTCTTATTGGTTGACAATGATATTATGACTGAATGGATCCATGCAGACAGAAAATACCTGGAGCAAAAGGACAGTGAGGTAATCTCAGCACACGTATGAACGCAGAGCACTTCCAGGGTCATGACCAAACACAAGAACACTCTGTGAGTACTCGACAACAAGCAACACTGTGTTAAAATGAGCTGTTCCTCTCTCAGTCGGTGTTCTGAAGGATCCAAACCAACCTGACATCAGTGCTACTCAACATGCCTGGATGAAGTTTAACTACACTCACATATTTGGCTTAATTGTTCTACACCTACTGTAAATCAGCTGATGAAGCTTGAGGATGTTTTTTCTTAAAGGGTGTCCATCCTCCACAGAACCAACTAGCAGTGGTATAGAAACCCAAACATTCACTTGCCATCACCGGGTAAAGTATTCGTTAGCAACACGAAGTGAGGCAAATGACTGAAGCAGCTATCAGTAGGAAAACCACTGATTTACATGTGACTGAGAAATAAATCCATTAGAGAGTTATCTACCTAAATGATTGTGCACTAGTTACCAACTGTCAGCTACAAAGCAACCCCCACTGAGTGAATCACTTTCTATCTTAATAGGGCTTTGTGTTGGAAAATTAAGATTTTCTGTGGTTGTTTGCAAAGCTAACAATGTGCAGCCCAAGACTGATGATGCCTGAACTAAACTTGAGTTTAGCTTGAACGGAAAGAAGTTAGAAAAAAACAATCAAACACTGGTCAAACATAGCTGGTGAATATAACTGAGACTACCAAAAATCAGTTATTTAAATTTTTCCCTGTCCTAGAGTTTCCATATTTTTATATTTTTTTAGGTTTTTGCAATGCAAACATCTTGGTATTTAACAAATAGTTACCAAGATTTTGAGTTTGAAGAGAATCACGGCTTTACTATTATTCTCAAAGACACCAAAGTGGGTTTTTTTTCATCCACCCAGTATTTACTCAGAAAATACATTCAGAACAGATAATATATTAGATAGACTTACTGGAACACACTTCTACATACAGGGGTGGATGCAGCTACCAGCATCGCCATCACTGGCTGATAAATCATGCAATAAATGACTCTACAATAAATAAATTGTCGTTGCTAAAGTGTTTAGAAAATGTTCAGGACAAACTGTATAAAGTTTGCAGTTGTTGATTCTCCATTCATTCTCTGACTTTAAGCATTACAAACTGCTGCACTGCAGTGCTGATGTACCAACTTTGGACAAATGCTAGTGCCTTAGCCAAGGGCAATGACAAAATAATAATAGAAAGGTAAACCAGATTAAGCATGGCGACAGCATGCAAACTGCACAGAAGAGATGTTATGCAGCATTTTTGTCAAAATTAAATGGTTACCTAGCACCGTATAGCAAAATTTGAAAAGGACTGGTTCTTGCCCCAAAGCCACTATCAATAAACAGATAAAACTACATTTGGAACAGAGGAAAAATATTACTTTAACAAGATTTTATGTTTTTTAATTACTGTGCTGCATATGTATCAAAGCAAAGCAATAGTTGTAAAGTATTTGGTCATTTGTGTTTTCCACCTTGGAAACTCAAAAGTACATATTTAAAGGTTCTTAAATATATTTTCAAACCTACCACTCCACCTTTTATGGTTCGTGCATTCAGAAACTTTCAAACCAGCAGAATGATGTGCAGCCACTGAGCAGTTTGACAACAAAGTTCACAAATTACGTGCTCAGTGATTCTGTGAATCACCCACCCCTGAATGACTGTCCAAACAATGGAAACATGTTATGTGTTGTTAGAACATGGGCGCTCTGACACCTACTCAGACCAATGTACATTTCAGGAAAGGAAGGCTTTGCTGCAGTTTTCTTCATTCTTTGATTTTTTTCAGAAATTCTCTTACGTCTCCTGTTAATCGAACAAGCACATCACGGTTACCTGTAAATGACTCCGTGTCGGTGCAGGAACATCAGGGCAGATGTGACCTCGGCGGCGTAAAAACGAGATCGTGCCTCATCGAACTTCCTTGATCGCTGGATCTGAAACATCAGGTCTCCTCCATTAACATATTCCATCACAAAGAACAAGCGGTCCTGCGGGAAGACAGTGAAAAATAACTTTATTCAGTAAGTGTGTAAATATTTCAATTCGAAAATGGCAAAAATATCAACATAACTCACTGATGTTGGTAATTTTGTGAATGAAACATGGCAATAACAGAGCAGCACTTCCTCTTTTAAGATTCTTGATTTTAAGCTAGTGCTCTTACATTTATCCATTAACAATAAATAATTTAAACTCATAAATCATATACAGTCACTAAAACAAAATACATTGTATACACTTGCTTTTGAATATTTTCAAAACTTTAGATTAATTGAGTTTTGGAAACTACGCAGAAATCGTTTACAGTTAACTGTTAAATCTTCTGTTACATATTTTTTGGAAACTTAAAAGGAACCTATTATTCTTTTCTTTATATTCTGTTTAATGAAAATCATTACACTGGCGGATGTTCATTTTAAATATGTTTCAAACGTTTCAAATAATGAGGTCGCTGTATGTACGAAGAACCGCTGTAAGCCAAAAGTTCCATTTTCAAACCGTTTTTCTGCTCTTGATTCTATATGATATCCTGGAGCCTCTCATATGATCATCACAGGTACACAGCTCTGGCTGAGCACAGCAGCCCCGCCCACCAGCTGTTCAAACATTCTGTTTTTCACAATTTTTTCACATCACATCTGCCTAAATCAAGACATTAGAAGAAAACAATAAATGGAACACGAACTGTTTATTAATCAGAGAGAAAATCTTAGTTGTAAATTTAACCCATTTTTAAAAACACAAGACACTTTGGATTTTGTCTCAAATTTCCCTGAGTAGAGAAAGAAAAACAATACAGATTGCTATGTGACAACCACTAATTGTCCCTACTTCCATAGAACCCCTTCCTGTGATACACACACATACAGAGGCGAAAAACAACACACACACTGCTGTAGACCACGCCCTCTGAGCCCTATTCTCTTGGTAATGAAAATGGGCTCCGTGGGGAAACAAACGGCCTCCTTCCTGAATTCCAGCTCGCTTTCTTCATATAGGAAATAAGAGAGAGAGAGAGTATGTGCAGTGAGGGTGCTGTGATATAAACAGCTGGGTATATAAGAAACAAGGAGGAGCCCGTCAGAGCCATTGTGTGAGGCCTCAGGGTTCACATCGTTAGCTGTTAAGGTGACACAGAGCTACAGATCTGAAGCTTCTGTGTTTCCACCACATTAAAGGAGACCCCCGGCTGTGAGGCGTATATAGGATTTGTAAAGAGCGACAAAGACTGAATCTGAGACACAGGAAGTATGTAAACAGAATATGTGCACGTGGAAAGGTAAAAAAAAAACCAAAACCAATTTATCCTGTAAACTCTGTAGAACAAAGACAAAAGCATTTCTATGTGTGTGTTTCATTACATTGAGAGCAAACAAAGTTCTGTTTCTTGCATGTACCTAAAATTGTGGAGCTAGCTGCACAAACAACCGCAGTTTCCTCTCCAATGCAATTAGCTGTGAATGGGTTTAAGCATGACAATGATTGTGCATGTTCTACCCTTTGTTATTTAAAAAAGACAACAGCAAAGAAGAAGTAGAAATTTTATGATTGTCTCACACCCACTGAGTTCTCCTTATTAGCATTGGAACAGTGATTAAGCACGAACATTGAACATCTTTGGCTTTATACAGCACCTGCTCCATTAACTCATCAGATGCACGTCAAACCTGTCGCCATCTGGATATTTGGGGCATGTTTACCTAAAAAACTGTCTGTATGTTTGGCCATAATGAGTGTTCACAACTGGCCACAGGATACATTAATTCTTAGTCATTGTCTATGTTGCCTGCCTTGCAACACATCTTGAGAGCTTTGGACTGCACTTTAAGAGACAGAGTGTTGAGTTGCTGATCCTGAACTAGTGAAAAATTTTGAAGGTAGTCGTCACACTAAAAGAAAGACACATCTTGATTTGTTGTTTCGAACATTTCAAAAAGCTGGAACATTTTTCTAATACCTTAAAAAAGCAGTTGGTCTTGGTTTATAGTCTCGGAATAGACAGCGAATGTGACACAATCGACCTGTCAGGTGCAACTCAGTCTTTGCAGGTTTGTAAGCGACTGTAAATGTCTAATGGGCTAAAGTAAACAAATACATAAGGACAACAGACATTTATGAGAGCATCATTAAGCCAGAGAATTGAAAAAGTTTATGGCATAAAAAAGCCTCTTGTTTCTTAAATCTAAAATTAGAGACTAAACAAGTTTTCTGTTTTTTTGACCACTTTGCCCCAGTTTTCCCAACCCACTTTACAGATGAGGACATAATTATTAGCCTCCAAATATGATTTTTTTTAAGTATTTCCCAAGCGATGTTAAATAGAGCACAGCTTTTCCAAACATCCTGGTTTTATTTTGGATGCTTACATTTGCACAGAAGCAAAATGAATCTGAGAAAAATCGAAAACTACCAGCGTCAAAATGATTAGGCCCTGTGATACTAATAGACAGTTATGTTGTAGTGCAATCATTTGTTGTAGTCTCACATCCTTCTCTCCCGAGTACTCCCAGACTATTTTGCTCTGGCGAATCTTTCAAACTTCTCTAGATTTGCTGGTCTTCCTGCATAGACCTTGATCTTCAGTTCACCTCAAAAATTTCACTGGGATTCAAGTCGGGGCGTCATGCAGGCCAGTCAGTAACCTTCCTATTGGTCTTTTGGAGGCAGATCTTCACCATAATCTTTCTCCAGGTTGTGCTTCACCTTCAGCCTGGTTTGAGGGTGTTTCTTCTGCAGAAGTGAAATTTCTTAGTAAGTGAAAAATTTTGAAGGTAGGCTGTTCTGGGGTCTTTAGATACTTTCTCACTTTGACTTCTTACCTCTGCCAGGCTTGTTCTGTACTGTGTGGCTCTCTTTGAATTTCTCAATGATTCTTCCCACTTGAATTTTAGACACTTGGAAACACTGTGGTAACTTCAATTCAATTCAAAATGTTGGAAATTTATAAAACAGTGCACAGATTTATTTCTCTTCTGATAGCAATATTAACCAGATATGGCAATTCCATTTTAACCATTGCAGCTCAAACAAAACAACAGTCACCAACTGTATGCTTCCTTTCTACCGATATGCATTAACCTTCCTCTGGTTCCCCTTTTTTAAAATAAAAAATACAAATAATTTATATTTCAAGTGCTAAGCTTCCCAAGGGTGAGGGTCGTTGCTAGATGGAGAAACTACAGAGCTTGAAAGACTTGATTGTTCTTTAATGAGAGTCGCTGAATCTAGACGATGAGGAAGTCCAATTTTGTTCGGATGCAAAAATTGTACATTAGCAGGTATTTTGCAGATGACTGCGAACTTTTCTTCTTCTCATATACAGATACTTCATAAGACCATTTTAACCCTTTCATGCATGAATTATGACAACCTCAATCAGGATTTTTTTTCTTAAGTATTTTTATTCATCTTCAGGCATGAAAAAAAGATTTTTGAACTTCATTTTTTTAAACATGAGTTTTTTTTACATATCTGAATTATGAATTTGGTATGGAGGGACACATCACTGTCCAATGTACTGGTTGATGTGCAAGTATACCATCAACACTGGCACAAATGCAAGAAAACAGCCTTTGAATAGCCACTGTAGTGACCACTATGCGTGAAAGAGTTAATGTGCTATCATTATTTCCAGTAGGCAGGTTAGTATAACAGATACGATGGAACTCCTTTGACTTCAAAACAGTTTGCAGTTGTGTAGCAACTATATGAAGGCTACAAGAGCTAAAATGTTACGCTCTATATTAGAGCAGGGCGATATGGCCAAAAATATTTATCACGATATATATTTGAAAATTTGCGATAACGATATAACCGACGATATAATTGATGCGAGACAAAATACAACTCCACAACATTACTAGTGCAAAAAGACAACCTTCCATTTATTTTCACTTAAACAAGAAGCTGGTTTTTATGTACATTAAAGCTTTATAAAAATGTAACAGTGCAAATGCAAATTCCTTGCTGAAAGTTTAACCAAAAGGCATTTCCAGTAGAAATGGGCTGACATATCCTGAGCATAACCATGTATAATATCCACTGAAGTTAAAAAGAGGTGCTTTGCAACATTAAACTGCAGTGTGCAGTACGTATTTTTCGGACCATAAGGTGCACAGGATTATAAGGCACATTAAGCGAAACAAAGCAGTCAGATAAATCAAACTTTATTAAACTCATTCTTCTTGCTTCCTCCACTTCTGTACCATTGATTCATTAGTGTTGAATTCTCTGGCAGCTGCTCTATTCCCATGTTGTTGCAGTATATTAATAACTAACCTCGTATTGTGGATGGATTATCTCAGTTGTTCTCCTGACTGAAGTTTGGTCCGTTTACAGCATCCTGCCATGCGATTGCATTTGTCTCTAACCATGAAGAACCTTCACATTAACTTTTATAAGTGGAAAAGTGTTAGTGTTCGTCCTCCAGCTTCACTGCTTATGTTATGCTAACATAGCTGTGTCGCTAGCGATCACGTAGCACATCATTATATACCAGCTAGCCCAACTTCAGTAACCCTACAAACGTCACTGCTGTTTAGTTTCCTGTCTTCATTTATGCTGGAAGTGACAGCAGAGCTGTACGTTTGATTTTTTTTCAGAAATCTCTCAGTCAGAACATGCTATATCATGCTTAGGTAACTAGCGAAACTAGCGAGCTAACTTCCGCTAGCTTCCTGCTAACTTCTAACTCCGTTAAATGTAATAACTTTTGTTTTCATGGATGCCTGGAAGTTAAACTTTATAGTTACACCTGGTAAAGCAGCAATGCTGATCGTTTTATTAAAGATGAAAGAATTTAGACAGTTTTTAACTCTTAAGTGATGCTGCAGTGTTGTTTGACCTGAAGATTACGGAGCTTAGGACCCAGATTACTCCCAGATTTAAGAGCATCTTAGTCCGACAAATACGACAATAACGATGGCCGCTTGCATGTTCTGCAAAAAAAAAAAGTGCTTTGTTGTGTATCTGACGGACAAACACCAAACCAGTTCCACATCACTGAAGTTGCACCATTTTTACAAACCAATTCTGGTTCATCTGTTTCACTCAACGACCGGCCATGTGCGTATGAAAACAAAGGCACTGCGCATGCGCGTTTTACTCCCATTCTATCGCGATATTTCATTTTCCTATCGTTGCCTAACATTATACCGGTATTATCGTGAACGGTATAATATGGCCCAGCCCTACTCTATATGAAATATGTCAACGCTGACCATATCTAAGGGTATGATAAGGGTACCAGATGTTGGTAAATATTATGGTCTGCTGACCTGCTGAGATTGCGGTTTAAATGATTAAATTGGATATAGACTTAATTAAACAGCATTTGAAAATCATGTCTTCTTAGCTTACCAACCTCTGTCCCTATGTAGATGTTATACCTTATTTTGTGTTGTGTTGTGTAGCACTGCCTAACAAGTCTAAAACTGATTGTAAGCAGGTACAAAGTCCATTAAAATGTGATGCAAAAGGGTCCTGACTAGCAGTGGGTGTATGTTACTATACTAATACACTTTTAAATCCTTTTTAACTGCCATGAAATCAGGATTGCTACTGAGCTTTAGGGACCTTCCACAATGAAGTGTTATACTGTCTGTAGAGTATTGTTGCTTTTCTTTAGTTGGATCGGAACTGATTAAAAAAATTAATTTGGCCATTCACCAAAACATGTCACATTCATGCCATGTATATTTAACCCTTGTGTGGTGTTCGTATTTTTGTTACTCAGCCAGTGTTCATGGGTCTGGTGGACCCGCTAGAGTTTTGGCTTTCCAAATTAACACTATCAAACAATTTTATGTTAAATTACTCAACAGATGTTTACTTCATCCCAATTACAAGACATATGAACAGCAAACATGGTTAATTTTTTCCCTTTACCTTTGTTAGATCACATTTATGAATTAATGTGCTTCTCGTTTTTCTTTTATATAAAATGTTATAAATAAATCAGTTATAATCAAGTGGAGTGAGTGGAAAGACACAACACATTTACACGTGAAAAAATAATTAATTGTTTAATTTTTCTTTTGAAAAAAACTGAACACGGGTCTCACAGACCCGAACACCATACAAGGGTTAAAGCCAACCTTGGGCTCTTTTCTCCCCTCTGTTATCAGTTTAAAGAGGCCTCAAAATTTCGTGTTACATAAGTGGCCGATAGTCCACCTCAGAGAGAATTTCTTCCCTCCCTCCACTCCTCCTGAAAGCGACTTTAAACAGGATGTTGAAATAGTTTGTTTAAATGTACCCAAAGTCCCAGCTGGTCCCACCCAATCAAACATGAATAAACATTTCCTGACTGTAATTACAAATGTACAGATACTGGCTTCCCATTTCTGACACACGGGCGCGCACACATAGACACACACACACACACAGAGAGAGACAAAGTCAGGGCATATTTTAGAGGCACACGGCCAGACGATTCACTACATTCTACATAATGCTGACAATAACGTCTTGATGGTTATCCGACTATTTTGTGTGTGTGTTTCTAAAGTTTGTGTGTATGAGCCCTCTTGGTGCCAGCCTGCTGTTAAACAAGTCTTAACTTGAATCTCATTGCATCTTATACAAGCCCAAACCATTACCTCATACTGTCTGTACTGTGACCACACAGTCAATCACACACACACACACACACACACACACACACACACACACACACACACACACACACACACACACACACACACACACACACACACATATATATTAGTGCTGTCAGCGTTAATCTCGTTAAAATGACGTTACACCATAACCGCATTAACGCAGCAAATCTCCGATAACGAGTTACCGCGGATCGCCCCGTGCGTGGGGCTGCATGGCGTCAACGCGTTAATGAGCTAACCGCGCTTATACGGCTTTAAAAAGGATAATGAACACCACTGAGATTTATTTTATCAACTTTTCTTCTGACGATGTTGTCTGTGTTGAGCGCTCAGTGGATATGCGTTCAACTACTCCGCCTAGGCTGCACTGTCGAGCGCAGATCCACTGAGCACAGCGCAAGCTAGTGAGAAAGAAGCTAAGCTCTTTGCAACATGGCAGCTGCCTCAACGCTACCCGAAATTGAACCTCCCCCACCCTCATTCAGATCTGGCCTTTGGAACTATTTTGGTTTTCATGTGAAGCATGACCCTGATGGACAAAAGTAAAACAGTATGTCAGCTGTGCCACGCAATGCTCAATTACATGGGTGGGAGCTAGTGTGTTAGCGCAGTTAGCTCGTTAACGTGCTGGCCGTCCAGCCCCATGCACGGGGCGATCCGCGGTAGCTCGTTAACGGAGATTTGCCGTGTTGTGGCGTTAACGTCATTTCAACAAGATTTACGCTGACAGCACTAGTGGGAATATATATATATATATACACGCCGGTTCGAGCCCCGGCTTGGACAGTCTCGGTCGTTGTGTCCTTGGGCAAGACACTTCACCCGTTGCCTACTGGTGGTGGTCAGAGGGCCCGGTGGCGCCAGTGTCCGGCAGCCTCGCCTCTGTCAGTGCGCCCCAGGGTGGCTGTGGCTACAATGTAGCTTGCCATCACCAGTGTGTGTGAATGTGTGTGTGAATGGGTGGATGACTGGATATGTAAAGCGCTTTGGGGTCCTTAGGGACTAGTAAAGCGCTATATAAATACAGGCCATTTACCATATATATACACACACACATACATACATATATTTGTTTATTAACTTGCAATAATTTTGATGTGCTCACATTGCCCTTAAAACTGAGATCTAATTATAGAAATGTTAGATAAGATGAGTTCATCTGCTGAATTACTTTCCACCACTCCAGTTGTTGAAATGTTAGCTGTAACGCACTGCTTCTCCTCTCCTAAAAATATGAACGGCTGACATGAAGCTAAAATAAACACTTTCATCAAAGTCAGTCAAAAACGGGGAACAAAAAAACAACAAGTGGGGTTTGAACTTTTGTCCATGCACGAACAAAAAAACTCAATTGCTGCCCTATTTTCCTCGGAACATTATGAGCCATTACCGTTTGGCTGCTGGTCATTACCACACAGAGGCAACCAGTAAAGATTCACTTGGTGATTTCTTTCAACAGAATCTGGGTCCTGAGTTTGTTTTGTGGTAATCAGAGTTTTCGTAATGCTATATGGTAACTTTGAGAAGTGACTTTCACTCCAGATGTGACAATTAGTCTTCAGAAAAACTTTGATTCATCCTTTTATTTTTATTTTATTTATGTGTTTTTCGCAGATGTTGACTTGAAGAGAAGAGCTGGACTTTTCCTTTTTTTTCTCCTTGCAAAAGGAAATAATTGTAATTGGAGGACAGAGCGTACTCTGTGTGTGTGGCCACTGAACCTGTTTTTGCTTTCAAAAATTCTGCATTCTAATCAGTTAAACATATTAAACCCTAATGTGTTTAGTAGAAAAATCATTCCTGCATTCTTGGCTTTGCCTTGAGTCTGTATAATCTTCAATTTAATTTGTTCCTCATATTTATCAATCACTGCATGTATAAACACACAACAGCAGTAATACAGGGCAATGCAAAATGCAGTAAGGGTTTCATACATATTTGTTTTACGCAAATGGAAGTTAAAGTTGAGAAATGTTGATCATTTTAGATGTCTGTTGTATTCCAAATGTCCTTCTACTATCCAATGTTATTAAAAGCTACCAATAGCAGAAATTAAATATAGTGAGATGTACATTTAATAAGCTGCGGCTTAAGGTGGATATATTAATACAATTTTCTGGCTCTGGCACAAAAATACAACATCCAGAAATCAGTAATTGACTCAATCATACGAACAAATGTTGGCAGCAATTTAGAGTTTTGGAAGCAGCCTATAGATGATGTGTCTCTATGGACAGACCGTAGACTGTATATAAAAGACGGTCATAGTCATCCACTAGTTTGGCATTTCAGCCACAACTATGTCAGTGTTTCCAACACATGCTATATATATATAAAACAGAGCCATAAAATACATACTTTGCTCATTTTAAAAGTGTGGACATTGCATAGTTTGTATGGTACTGTGTGATGTATGGTATTGCTCTTAAAAAAAGCTTATATATTCCAGGCTCAAACTGAGAAACAGAGAGACATGCACTAAAGCATAGCTCGATTTATTTTCTATTTTCCACTAATTGGACCATAATTTTTTACTTATTTTTTTTTTTTTTAGAAAAACCTGAGATACTATATCAAAAAAGTAATTTTCTTACAGAATTTCTTAGAATCTGACTTTTTCTCCACCTGCTGGCCATTAGAAAGAATGCAAGTTTAAGCCACTTTAGTTTTTGGCACAGATATGTAAAAAATTATGTCAATAACTATATTAAAAAAAACATGTCATCATAAACTAAAGACAAACTTTATATCAAAAAAAATCTTTTATAAGATTTAACATCAAAATTGATTTATATTAATCCTTTCTGACCTGCCACCTCTACCACTGTTGGGTTTAGGTAAGTAAACATCAAGTCTGAGGTCTAAGGAATGCATTATGTAAGGGTTTCAAGTATAAAATTACATGTTTGTCTATGCCTGAACTGCAACCCAAGAACAGCAAACATACCTCTACTAATGACTGTAGTTTTGTAAAGAACAACTCTGCACTGCTCAAGGCTGACACATATTTGGCCGGGCAACCTCAATGTTGTGCCTGTGTGTGTTTATTGTTCTCACACACTAAATTCACCCTCACTGTAGTTCTCTGACAGAAGTTAAATACTTGGTGTGGGCTGCTGGTTCTCCCACAGAATATCGTCTTACTCCTTGTTCCCATAATAAATAAATAAATGAATGAATGACAAGTGTAGAAATGTTTAGCTTATTTTAAAGTTTAGAAATGTGTTAACATAGAATGTAGAATTATTGTAGAGACACTGACACTGCCCTCAATGTAATAAAGGCCTGACTGTGTCATGAAGTTAGGAGTAGATTGTAGAAGACCCCTCCCCCAGTTGAACTGTGAAAGGTCTCAACATTTGTAACTGGATAACTGTGGTCTGGAAGGGAGATGGGTTTTTATGACCTCTAGGGAGTCACCTACACCCACAGTCTTTTAACTGTCACGGACACTCACTCACGAGCACTCACATAGACACAGACACAGAGTTTGCAGCACACCGTGGGGGGGTTTTATGATGGGGACGCCTCTATAAAGCTGGCTGTAACTAACAAAGGGGTGAAGATTTTGCAGAGGGGCACCAGCCTGGCAAGTCTTCCCTTCTAGAAGATGCATGCTTAAATGAGGATAAATGAAGATGAGTAAAGATGAGTAAAGATGAATAAAGTTTTGTGAAAATGACTACTGAGTCCGGTGCCGTCTCTGGTCGAGGAATAAAAAGAACAGGGGTAAAACTGATTTGTTTTTCATTGGTCAAAAGGGAAAAAAAGGAGGTAAGTAGTTGACTGTGATTCATTTAATGAGAAACAGACTTCCAGGAATGTCAGGTGACTATAAAAGGTCGATCAGGTGAACTGTGTACCGTGTGTGTTTTGTGTGATTTTGAACTGGACAAAGAGGTAGATGATTCTGTGAGTGAAGGTTTTTTCTGTCTCTAAGCAACAAAAAAGTGCTGTGAGGACAATGTTCATCCATACATGTGTGAGCACTCCCTGCACATCTTCAATGTGTGGACAGAGTGAGAACGTGTCAGCAGCACATCAGGAGGAAGAGAGGAGGATGGAGGGAACAAGTGGCATAATAAGGATGTTAGGATAACTGGAAAACAGAAGAGAGTGGGACAGATGAAGCCAAATATGTACTTTGATGGGTCGGCACAATAGTGCAAAAGTTCGCCTCACGGCGAGAAGGTTCACCTGTTGGTTCTCCTGTTTCCTCATGTTTTTTCTTGGTTTTCTTGAACGCTCAAAGATATTAAACTGTATTTATGGCTCCCTCTGCCTTCTCTAGGAGTAGGATTATGGGAATTTAACCAACGCAAAAGCTGAGGACACAAACCTGTGTGCAGGCCTGTACAAGCAAAAAGTGTGTTGCCCAACAACCATGGGGATGGATGCTACATTAAGGCCAAATTCTGACTGGCTGCAAAGTGAAATTAACCCAAGTACACATCAAAAATCATCTCAAGTTACTTTATGTACTAAAGTAATCATCGTACAACATCAGAGCGTCCCAGTGATGCGAAGACTCCCAATCAGGAAGAACAGCTACAACAGAGGAAGGGATTACCAGCAACATGACGAGAAGAAAACACAAAAAGTCAATCACATTAGGTGACGGTCTGGTGCAGAGGTCCTGAGATAAGGTTTTCTCAACTTCAAAGCGAGCAACTAAAGCAACTACCAATGAGAGTTAAGAACACTGTTGACAGACATATGGCAGGGTAGTATATACATTGGAGGGTTACCTAGGAAACCGGAGCCTGGACTGTGCTTTAGTGACCAACCAACAACTACATCTCTGTGTGAACGGCCCTTTAGGAGAGGCAGCCATCTGTTGCAACCAGTCAGAGAGTGAGGGGCAAAAAAATACAGAAAACAGTAGTACCAAGAAACCAAAAAGGGCAAAAAGTATGAAACATAAACTGAGGAAGAGACAGAACATGATATTTAATGAAAAAAAATCTACTTTAACTACATTAGTCCACTACGACAAAAAACCCTATGATGGGCTGGTGAGGCTGAACCCTTCTGCCCAGCTAGGCTAGGCCGCAGCTGCCTTCCACCCTAGTCAGATAAGTAGTTAAAAAATGGATGGGTGAAGATGTGATTGTAATAACAGCACTGTCAATGTTACCAGTGCTTTCCTCTTTTCATTTGAAAATGTGCAAAAATGGTGCCAGTAAAATCTGTTGTGCGAAGAAAGGAGCAGCATGACACTGCTGACATCGGGTTAATGGTTGTGTCAGAGATGCTTTTTTAACCCCACTGCAACTCTCAAAAAGCCCACTGCAGTCTTCAAAAAGCTCTTTGGGGAAAAGAGGACAGGACAAAATGCTCTCATTTTAAAGGTTGCACAAGAAGTGCAAGAACACACACACGCACGCACACACACACACACACATCCAAATAATTTGTACTGATGAGGTGATAAACACAGAGCTGGCATCAGGTTGCTGGTTGTTACTACTGATCCGTCTATTGAAAAGCTAATTTGCCCAGAAGAAACGCTCAGAAGACATCTTCTATTCACATAATAGTGTCACAGTGACTTGTAAAGGGTCTAACTATCACCCAGCTCTCTTGAACACCACTGAAGATTTGTCATAATGATAAGAAGTAGACTATTCCTGGAAGGGAAGGCTGTCTGGGTGGATATGTTTGAAGTTTTTTTTGTGAGTGTGTGAGTGTTTACATTCAGTCTAAGGTGAAGAGATGGGGTCAGTTCAAGGGTGTCAAAACAGGCCTTGCAACTTACATTTGTATTGTGTAACATCAGGTGCTGGTCTTAGTTTATATTTAATATCTAAATCTAAATGCAAATTATGGTCTAGTTCACCATCTACATCTCACATGAGATTAAAGACTGCAAACACATCTTTAGCTTAGCTTAGTTGCAAGAAAGGTTCAAATTTCACAATAAAATAAGTTTGCTATTACCACAAATAGCTACTAGGTTTGTATTTAGATATTATGACTGTTTACTGTCCACATAAAAGCACATGTAGATGTAGATATTGCACCCCCAACCTCATGCACACAAAGTTATTTGCAGGTCAGGTCACTGCTAAACCACAGGTAGGTTTAGGGTTAGGCTGCATTTTAGCAAAACAAGCATAACTTTCAAAAGCAAAAAGATCTTATCTTTCAATCAAAGTCTCTGAGGTACAGTTTGGCCTTGCAATTCTTCAATTACTAAATTATGTATAAATTCCATATAAAGGGGAAGATATGACCCCAGCCATAACCCTGACACAAAGCCTGTGATGAAGTTAATGTGAATAATGTCCTGTGTTACCTGAGCCACAGGGGGCAGTGTTCATGTGAACTGTGCACAACACTGCTGCTGAAGAGTTTAAGAAAAGTGTCGGCAGTGACAAAAAGGGCATCCGCTGTGTCGTGACAGGTTAAAGTCCTCAAAAGCAGAGCTTATAAGCATGAATTAGTAAGTCTAGTACATCCTAAGTAGTGGTAGTAGGAGTGCTAATGAGCTCGATGCTCAGCTGAGACATAGTGTCACACATAAATGACCAAAACAAGGTTGCAAGATTGATATCTATCAAACTGATTTATCCATTATTACTGCTAAAACAAAGGTGGTCACTTTACATACAATAGGACAAAAAATTGATAAATACAAATAATTTTTATGTCGCCACATGTGAATGTCAATAGTTGCAGATATAACAGATGTTAAAAACTAAGACACATGGGTTGAGTTTGACTGATTTTCATCTCTGCTCTCAGTCTTCTAAACCTCAGTCTGTGTCTGCTATTCTCTGGCTGTCTTCATCTCTATCCGTCCTTCCATCGTTCTGTGTCAGTCCATCTGTCGCTCTCTGTCCTAAGCACCGAACAACAAAGGTTCATTAATGTACCTGCCTGGTTTCTGGCCATCCCTGCTTCCTCTGATCTTTCCCTCTTAGAGTTCATTAAAAAACACTCACTCTCCACTGCAATCTAACCGGGTCTTTGCATCACAGCTACTTTTTTTCCCCTTTAAACCAATCTGTTTCAACGTCTGCTTCTCTTTATGTAATCTTTCCTTCACTTTGGCAAAAAGAAAACAACAACACAAATACCACCAGCCATCTTGTTATCACAAATACTGAAAAAAGACTTTTTCACGTCTTCCCCTCATCATCTCTAGTTTGCTCTCCTCGCCATCTGCATTTCCTCGTCCTCTCCTTCTCTGACTTCACTTTTCAGCCTCACAGTGTATCGAGCAGAACGAGGCCTTGGCGCTACTGTTGTATAATGTTATTTACATTTCTCAGCGGTAATTAGGCCGATAGGGGAACGGTTGTGATCCCACAGTCGATTAAGAAGAACGAGGAGGGCGGGGCGGTTGTAGGTAGAACATAGGTCACACAAAGTACAAAGACTTTTTTTAGGCATAGTGATGTCACCATGAACTCAGTGCCTCCATCAGGTTTTGGGATATCTTATAATGTAGTCAGAAGTTTAAAATTAAATTGAATAAAAATGCATAATATAAAAATCGACCGCAATAATTATCAAAATCGATTTATACAAATAATATAATAAAATAACTTAAACAATTAGTAAAATAACAAAAATAAATAATCCAAATGATAGTTTTCTCAAATTTTTGAATTACTCACATTTATATAAAATGAATCAATACAAGCACTAAATAAAAAAAATCCTATAAATATTATAAATCAAAGAAAATGGATGGACGGAGGTTTTTACAGTTATCACTTTAGAAAAAAAATAATATTTCAAATTAGCACAATCTCTCTTAGACAGACAGACACACAAACACTTGCATAACCACGTTCCATGTATTCACCACCAAAGATTTGTGCACGGCACAACATGTCTGGACAGGCTTGTGTACCGGAGGCCTGCAGGTAGGGGCCACTGAAGCGTCCCGTCCTTAGACCTCACCGAGTTAAAGGGACAGACCTGGTTACTGAGGTGAGATAAGAGTTTTTTTTGGGGTTCTTTAAAAAAAATCATAATTATTATTTTAAAGTGGAGTAATGTTTCTAGCTTTGTATAACCTACAAGTAATTAATAGGTTATATTAAAAGTAGCATCTGCAAAACCAAGGCATGGTTGTCATTTGGACAAGGGTGGACTGGAGATGAGTCAGGGCCTCAAGTTGAGGACTTCAAATATCTCAGGAACTTGTTAGAAGTCGGGAAGAGAGAAGATGGACTGAAGGCAGCGTCTTCAGTGCAAACAGTGTATCAGTGCGCTGTGGTGAAGAGAGAACTGACCATAAAGGGGAAGCTGTTGATTTACTGGTAGATCAATGTTCCTTCCCTCGCCTATGGCCATGAGTTTTGGGTACTGATCAAAAAAAATAAGATTGTGGATACAGGTGGTGAAGCTTTCTCCAAGAAAAAGGTTGAGAAGCTTGTGATTGGGGAAGGTTCAGAGGGAAGCTGCTATGTCTTTGCATAGTAAGAAGCCAGTTGACGTGGCTCAGGCCTTTGATTAACACACCTCCTGAACACATCCTTAGTGAGGCTGGAGGAGGTGGCTGAGTAGAGCGAGGTCTAGGCGCCTCGCCTTAAACTCCATAGTGGAAAACAGACGGATGGTGAAAACACCACAAGGAACAGAAATCCTTCTGCAGACACTTAAAAAGAATGGCAGAATAAATCTCTTGGATTAAATTCTTCAGTTTAAATCAGTGCCACATTGTATCGTCACGGTCAGACTAGCAAACTGAGTCGATACAGATCAGCCCAGTGAAAGGCTGAGTGGAACTGGCGTTTTGCAAGAGGCGAAGAGTGACACCGCTGCTGTGTCTGTGTCATTGTAGATGCAGGATGTAAATGTGGGTTTGTTTACAGAGCATTCAGTGCGTGTTCTAAGAAGAGTGAGGTGGGAGGGTGAGGGGAAGTAGATGGGGTCAGTTGGGTGAGGCAGGTGATGAAGGTGGGGGTTCCACAACATATGGAATACACATCACTGATAAGGATCAAAGCTGTTACATAAGAATCGCAGTCCCTTTGTCTCAATCAAGAACACAGTTTCAATAACCGCTGGTGGGTGTGTGTGTGTGCGTGCGTGTGTGTGTGCGTGCATCCAAGGATGAATCTGATAAGAAAAAAATGGGAAGAACAAAATAAAGACGAAATAATGCAAGACACAAATACGCAATGCAGTCTCGTCTCTATGACGTTTTCTATCGTTCTCTCCGTCTCTGTCGACTCCACACACGTTTGTGTTCGCTTTGGAGGAAAATAACAGGAATAAATAAATTGAACAGGAAACACCATCAATTAGTGTAAGACTTTCCAGAGCATTCAGAGAAAATAAATACAGATGCAGCTTGCAAAATATCTTCTATGCCTCCTCCCTGACATATCTGGCTCCCACTGGTCCCCTGTAGAATTCCAAATTTTTCACTGCATATCTTGCAATGTATGTTCAAACATGAGAAGTAGAAGCAGAAGCAGGTGAAATAATCTCTTTACCGGTGTGTCATAATTCTCTTCCTTTCAAACATTTTTTTAATTGTCTACTTCTTCTAGATTTTTAAATATAAAGAAGGTGATTATGGTGACACTCCCCCTTTCAAAACATTAAAAAAAGGTCATGCAGCCCCCTGAAATGTCTTAAAAATAGTATTATATGGATCACTGGCAGCAGCAAACACACCTTGAGAAGCTACTCAATTGATGGTCTGTTGACACAGAAAAGGAAAAGAACAAAGAAGCGCTGTTTTATCAAAGAAAGTTATTCCCAAAAGTGAGGTCATGTTGCTTTAAATGAGCAGGTTAAGGATTCTTTCACACTTCTGACTTTTTACTTTGATGTTAACCTAACTTTGAGGCACGAAACCTCCCCTGAACTTCAGTCCAGTGACGACAGCTGGACCAGATCACAAAACTTAAAGATGGTTGGTTTCAATTCTAGAGTGGAAACTTAACTGAAACTCTGAAAAATGTTGATTCTTTCCAGATCTCTTCAGAGATGATGACAGAAAGAATGGAAGAAAAACGATACCACGTGAAGATAAGGAAACTATTTCAGCAAACCAATCCCTAAAACAATGTAGAGCAAGAGAATAAATCCATGCATTTATTATTTATACATCCACTTTTGCAGATAGGAAGCTACCTGCTGAACTGACAACAGTCTATGTCAGAGGCACAACCTTCTATAAACTGAGGATTCCACATAAGTAAAGTTCAGTGGTGTGGTATGATTGAAATATGAAATATAACAAACTGAGAAAAACTCACATGCAGTAGAATCTGACCATTAGTGTGAATTATGTGTATAATGTATATAATGTATATCATTTTGACCCTGTGTGGATTAGAGAAAATTCTAAATATTATCAAAGTTGTGCACCCGATTGTTTTATAAAACCATAAAAGTTAAATGCTATAGAATCATTCCACCCTGCAAAAATTACATACCCCCCAAAAAATCATAGAAAGCCTAAAATTACCATGACATCTATGGCCGTGACAAGTGTCTGTGAACTTGTGACCAGAGCTATACAGACAACACACATATGCAGTATGTGTATATTCCATTTCCTGTCAAAACATCATTTCCTGGAACATAAGCTGAATTCTCAGAAGTAGGCTTTGTTAGTACCTGTAAGAACTGCACAGCAAGTCTTCTAAAATAAATGCCTCATTTACAGCAGACCTATAGTGTACAGTGCATGTAGTGAATATATAGTGTAACTTTTTTAAAGACTGTTTTAACGACTGAAGTGTTATCTCATACAACCGATTCCTGTCTATCTACATGAACACGAAATGGCTATTTTTCACTTTTAAGACACAAAGGTCAGTAATGGATCAAATTATTTTGCCGATCACACCAGACACCAAAGTGTGAGAGATATGCATCATAGGCTTTTACGCTTTTACGGCTCCTGTGTGACCAGGCTGAACTCTGGATGCTGGTGGAAGAACTGGGATGGGACAGAGTCAGCAGGCTGTCTTTTCTCACATGTTGGACATGATGGGAAATTCTCTGCATCAGATGCATCCTCACTACTCAAAAGACTCTGTTTGTTTCAAACAAGGGTCTGAACCAGCAACGTCAAACATGCGGACCTAAGAACAAAAGTGCACTGGATGGCTTTTTGAAAAGTGTGAATAAAAGCAGAAAAGTCATTAATAACTCCAATTTTATAACTAAGTGCGCTGGTAGTATTGATGTGGGGTCACTAGTGTTGCTAAATAGCAGTGAAAATACATGCACATTAAAAAAAAACAACTTCCAAATGTGAAGTTGCATGGGTCATAAATAAGCAGCACAGCAACTTTTGTAGATGTACTGTGATCCATAAATTTTAATGTGCATGTATTGGCACTTTTTCAGAGTAGAAAAATAGAGATTTTTAAAGTAGTGTTTATCTTTCATCTGTTTGGTAAAACGATGGTTCATTAAAGGTGAACAATGGTTGGTCTAGACCATTTGAGGTCAAATTGAGCCAACTACAATGACTTTGACACCCTTGGTGTTAACTTTAAATGGTCTGGTAGAGCGTGCAGGAGGCAGAACACATGGCGTTCACTCACTCAGTGTAAATTCACTGGACAGCTGCCTCGGCTTTTCACACATGGGCATGATTAGATATTAAATTGTAATTCGCAGTAAAGAGGGATGGCAAAGAATTTATAAATCCAGCAGAACATTTGCATTCTCGTACTCAGCTCCACCAGGCTGTGAAAGTGCACACATGAAGGCACATTGACACTGATGAGTGGTTTTAGCTATTTCAGGAAAGAGCTGAAGAGATGCTGTATTTGTAATAAAAAAATAAAGGTTTCAGCTTTTTTTCTTTTAAATAACAAAACCTCTCCAACTTTCATGCTTACCTCGCTGACTGTGTGTGCAGCTTGTGTAAAGCACCTGAACCTCTTCAGGTTCAAGCTGATCAGAAAGAAGTTTGCACCTCAGCGGATTATGTGTCCTGCTCTCTTCTGCATTTTAGAAAGGACACACCTGGAAGTAGCTTTATCATAAATACACACGCTCTCACACATGTGCATGTACAAAGCCACTATATGGTTCCCGACAGGAACATTTATGTAACGCACAATAGACAAAACATACAGAGGTCTGAAAGGACTGCCCATGTAGGGGCGTCCCACCCACAGCTGCCCTTTGTGTGTCTGTCTGTCACAGCCAACTTAAAGTATTGATGGATAAAGACGCTAAAAGTGGAGATGATGAAAGCAGAGTAACCTGTGAATGACAGAGCAAGAAGACTGAAGACTGGTGCTTCGCTGCTTTAGTGTTAAAGCTGCTTGAAATATTTTCTTAAAAGTCTTTCTTAGCTGCCTGTTTAACAGCACAGTTCATAAAATGTTGCATTCAGCAGATATAAAATATGACAGCTGAAGACGATTTGATCCAAAACATAACGAGAAGTTGTGATGTGTTCTGAGAAGTGAATACAGAGCAGTTCTCTTATTATAGTTCTTGTATAGGTTGACTGTCTTGCTATAGTTCTCTCAGTCTATTACTGCTCTGGATGTGTTTACAAACCTACACGGCATGCTTAGCTGTTAACACGTCCTCCTTTAGGGCCTATTTAACCCTAAATAATGAACCTAAAATACAACTAGGTCAAGGGGTGGACAGGTAATGGCCTTAGGCCGTTTTCACACATGAACTTCGAAGTCTGAGAGGATCAAGTTGGGATATTTTCTCCACAAAGTCACTTAAATCCTAAATTTGAGCCACCTCTCATTCAAAATCATCTTCTCAGAGATGTTCAGGCAGCTTCCAACAATGAAGCGATTTTTGGATCACGCTCCGGAGGTCCTGGTCTGGCACCTGTGATATCTCTGTGGACCTTAAACTTGCTAGCATCGATGTCGTTTTCAAACAGACAAGACTTTCATGTGGAAAATCGCTGCTGGTTATGAGAACTGTGCGTCCCACTACAACTGAAAATTTTTCATCATTTTGCTAGACCTACCACACTGTAAGGGAGGATTGAGGATTTTTTTTTTTTTACTTTTACAGGATTGTGCACTAAGAATGTGTACCCCAGGTTAAGTTGTTGGGGTGTTACTGCAGCATCCTGAGGGAGAACATTTGACAGCATGTCACAGTGCCATCTTGTGTCAGCACAGGGCACAATGATTATGCAACCCACATTCGCCTTTGACCTCTCACCCAGATATGCATCCCTGTGACTTTGTCCACTTTCTGAAAATCAAATTTAAGGTTTGCTCATTTGACACTGAAGTGAATCCAGCAGACGTCACAGCGTAACAAGTCCAAGGGCCAAGGTGGCGTGCTTGAATGGAACTTCAGCTACCTACTGTCTTTACAGCAGGTAAGGGTTTTGACGTTTGGAGAACCATCATTGAAACGTTTTGATCACACCTCACTTCATTTGCACTGGTGGAAACACTCCACGTGGTTTAGCCAGGAGGCCTAAGGCGAGGAGCCTGAGTGTGAAGGAGGCACGTACCTCCCAGTGGTAAATGCACCAGACTATTAGCAGCACCATTTTTACCTCTGAGCAAGCCAACATCACTCAGGCTTTGTTCTAGGAATAAGGCAGGTTAAATATCAGCTAATGTTCTATCCAACATAATCCCCTGCCAAGCACAAAGGTTCACTGCTGCAGTGCACGTGTGAACACAAGATGTACGCAGTTTAACCCAACAATCGTTTTTCTATTAAGGAGAGGGGAAGAAAACAAAAGGAAATTACAAAAGAATTAACAGAAGACTGCCTAACGGTTTTTCTCAGGTTTTAAATGATCTTTTATCCCCTTTACTAATAATCTAATAAGACTAAATAATCAAACTTAGAAGAGCAGTAAAATCTTTTATCCTGAACATGTAAGTTATTTTTATCTTATTTCTTCAAATTCAAGATGCAGCAGAAACAAATGATCAAAGATTTGGATTAAAGATGTTCAAAAGAAAAACAGCAGAGAAAAAGCTCGAGAACAGCCTGCAGTTTGATTCAGTTTTTCCTGTGATGTTAAAACTTGTCGGGTGAGAGTTTCCCTCTTTTTTTAAATTTTTCTATTTTCATTCTTTTTAATCTGTTGTACTTTTGAAGTTTTCATCAAGAAACAAACTGCAAATGTTTTCTCCAAGAGAGCTTGTCAGCTTCGATGTACGACGGTACAGATTCTAATTCCAATGCTGCCCCCTGGAGGTGCAAATAATGTCTGCATGTTTGTGTGCGTATGTGTGTGTGTGTTTGTGTGTGTGTGTGGGGGGTCCCTACTTTAGTCTGGAAGCAGCAGAAGAGCTGTGTCAGATAGGGGTGTCTCCTGGCCAATGCTAAGATCCGTTTCTCAGTCATGGTGCAGTCCACGTCGTCATCCTGCAGGATCACGTCTTTCTTCAGCACCTTGACGGCATAAACCTCGTCTGTGCCCTTCATCTCCGCCAGCATCACCTGGTCACATGACACAAACTCGTTTGTGTTTTCTGGTCCATCCTTTTCACTGCACATCTTACTGAATTTCACAAACAGAGCTGCAGAGGAAGTGAGCCCACCTTTCCAAAGCTTCCTTTCCCCAGAACTTTGATAAACACAAAGTCATGCAGGTTCATCCTCTTGGCCTCTGGAGCGCTGTGACCTTTGACCTCGCCATTCGCCTGACTTTCTTCGCTTTCCTCTCCGACGCTGTTCCCATCACCTCCTGTGTGCGTGTCACACGTTACCGTGTCCACAGACGAGGAGGAAGACAGTGGGTGTGTTTTGTGCTCCTCTCCGCGGTGGTCAAATGACAGAGCCTTCCGGATGTTCTCCAGCTCCTTCACGTCTGCAAGAAACCAAGAAAAATAAGAGCTGTGCTGTGTGTCTCCATTCTGTTTGCTCTTCAGAGTTTAATAGTCAGAAAATGTGCCTACCCTGATCACACGGGGAGGTGGGGGCAGACTTTGAGCGATCGTCTTCTATCTGAGGGATCCCTGATAACGGCTGCTGAGGATCCTGAGCCTGAGTAAGCTGTTCACAGAAAACATGTCCCCATCAACATTTTCATCAAGAACTTATGATTCACGGTCGGTATGTTAACACCACATGCAGGCGACAGCAAAAACGCTCATCTCAAGGCTTCATAACAGGACTTCACACAGCAGCGGTTGACACCATAGTGCGTAGATCCATCTTTATAGTACATGGCTTTTGAAGGACACATCTCCAGTGGGTACGCCCCTCAATTAGTTTCCACTGTTTATTCAGAAACACCTTCTTTAAATACCATTAAATATAAAATTTAGAATAACTCTAAAGCCTCTTGAGAACACTCTGGCATATTTCCAAACCTTTTTCCGTCTCTGGGCGCTGTTAGAGATCTTGTCTGGAGTGACTCCGAGGTCAGACAGGACTTTAGCGATCCCTCTGGCATCAACGCCACAGTTTGGAGCTACGTTGCTCTCACAGCGTCTGTGTACGTTCACCTTACAAACTGGGAAACAAAGCAAGAAGAGTAAGAACAGTTTCAGAACAGATTCTAGAAAGAGTTTATCCGAACGATAATATACAGACATCTTTAATTTGCTTACAGTTGTATTAACTAAAGAATGTCACGTGCTCACTTGTACCTTTACACTGGAGTCCCTGTCGCATCAGACCCCACAGCAGAGACCCACAGTGGTCACAGAAGGTGAGAACTTTAAAGTTGTGGATGCTGAACTTGTGCGGGACATTAACGCTGAATCTCTGAGACCCCACCTGTAGGATGCACCAAAGGACAGTAAGACAAACCTGCAAGGATCTAATGTTAGAGTGGTCCCTGAACTTTCTAAGAATCCGTGCGTAGGTTGTCAAAGTGTTTCACATCCGTACCTCCCCGACCATGTCATCCTGCTTCTTCATGCCGGCACATTTGGTAATGATCAGCTCATGGCAGCGCTTGTGGACAACACAGGTGCACACTGCAGCAGGTACACACATACAACGCACGCATTAACAGGTTTTACGTGTGATTAAAGTGCAGCCACTTGTAAAGGTAAATATTGTCTTACCTTGACACTGATAGCCCTGCTTTCCTAAAACCCCCCTACAATCAGACAGAGATAAGAGAAATGTTTAAAAAAAAAGTGTTGTGGACTGCTGTCTTCATATTTTTTACATAATTTAGAAACTTTGATTCCCTTTTTCAAAGTTTATGTCACAATTTTAGAAGATTATTTAAGCTGTATTTAATAGAAAATAGAATATCTGATTGTTGCAGTACTTTGATTTTGAAGGTCAAGCTTTATTGCAAGCCCCACAAAGGTTATGAGTGAACATCAAGGTCTGAATGATTATAAACTAGTCCATTAATTTGTTACATCAGCTTCTACCAGGGCCTAGAAAAACGGCTTATCTTTCACCTGTATTAACTTCTCTTTACTTTGAATTTATAATCAGTCTTTCACAGATAAAGTCCTGAATGATGAGGACTTATTGTATTTGCTCAATGCAAATGTGCAATTATTTGCTCAATGCAAATACTTTTTTTTGATTTGTCTACTCTGTTCCAAAGTTTGGGTTTTGTCCTGTTTGTTGCCACTTATCTTTTTCCTGCTTAACTAACTACAGCAGGCGCTTAAACCTGAGGCTGGTTCGACTGGAAGTGTCTCCCATTTAAAAGGGAGTTCTTTCTCAGTTACGTCATTAACCAGTTGTTGTGGTTGTTTTTCTAAAACCGTGTGTCCTTACTTCCAATTTAAAGCAAATGTGTTTCACTTAATAAAAGAGAAAGAAGCGCAGCTGTAAGCCAGTTTGTGGAAAAAGCCTTTTTGTGTTTAACATCATGCAAATTCTGCAGCATCTTCTCTTTCTCCTTTGGCTTTTTGTTGCACACATAAGGGAAGGTAGAGGTTGGAAGTTTTCCTCCTTCTAAAATTCTACCAGGAGGATGATGGGAGTCTAGTATTATTCTTCGGCAATATTCAGTGGATTCTTCAGCCTCTGCAAAATGATGCAGTCTATGCTGGTTTCCGACACATTTATACACGGCCAAGAAACGAAAAGTGGCGCTGTTCTCAAACCCACTGAAAGGGTGTATTTTTCAGAGATTATTTCAGGATATAACAGTGAGCTTACACAAAAATTAAACAGACTCCTTGCAGTTTTTTTGCTGATTCACCACATCACAGACCCTGACCACTCGGAGACCGAAACACAGCTCCCTTGTGATTCTGATTACACATCAAACGTTCTTTCAGAGCCGGCTGAAAGCGAGCGGAGCACCGAGGCCACATGGTTTCCATGTGAGTGAAGCTAACAGCCGTTTGTTGGGATGGAAACAAACACAGCTGGCTTTGTTTGTTACTCCCCACTTCACAGCATCCACTGTGCTTACGTGTAAACAAGAGAGCAGGTTATTACTGGGAGAAAATTGGGTTAAGGAAGTGAAGCAGTGAACACACATCAGTGAAAGGCAGCTATTGTAAAACTGATGTTTACATACAGCTGGTCAGTTAAGAAACTTTTTCTTTATTAACCTATCAACACTTCATATGTTCACTCTGAACCACCCTTGGCATTTTCAGTGAGAGACTCTGGATTCATTAATCTTTGATAGAAGGACTCGCAAATCACACAAGTGAGCCTTGCTTTCATCTCTCTGCACTGCTGCCACATTCCCGTCCTGTCTTCAATGCAGACACACTCTCATCTACAGTTTGTTGATTATTTTTCTTTCTTTATTTACAGGTTTCTTTCTGCCGACCTGTAACGACTGTGTGCATATTAATCACTCTATAGACATGAGCGTGCATGTGCTTCTAACCAGATAAAGTCCCTGCAGTGTGAGCAGTACGTGGGCTGTCTCAGGTAGGTGGCCATGAACTTGTGTCCGTTGACTTGGTGGACTCTCCGACGGACGGCACCTTGACGCTTCCTGGGACGCATCCGCTGTCGAAACACACGCTCCTCATTTTCGGTAGAGCCTGCCGCTGCTGTACGAAAACACAACAAAAATACAAGAAGGATGTTATGTTGTGTTACAGTTATGGTTTTATTTCCAGTCTCTTCAGTAAGCCAAACTAATGTGAATAAGCTCCATTCATTCCGCTTTTTGATAGTCAGTGCTTTATAATCTTGGTTACTCATGCTGGCATCTCCTATAAATGAGCAACACCTGCACGATTGATGATAAATAAAAACTGCATTTCCAACAAGTAGCCAGTAGATGGCAATGACACTACAGGGCTGGCAGTGTGTCCCTTTGGTGACAATCAACGCATTAGTCCTTTTTCCTTAAACCAAGTCCCAGTGTTTGTGACCTCTGCTTTTCTTCTGGTTTAATTACTCAGGGGTTTCCCAATGGCAGTGCAGAGGTTTCAGTTACTGCCTGATCTTGTTAATTACACACACATTTCATAGGATAGAGGTGGTGAGAAATAAAAAAAAAATAGAAATGAGGTTATTTGTATTTATTAAATAGACCAAATTGTTCAATTTGATGTGTTAATACACCCAGATCTATCAGATTGTGCCATTTGGATAGAAGAACTCCATGTGGACTTCCCCCCCCCCCCCCCCCCCCCCCCCCCCCCGACTACAAGCATTATCACTCACAACTAAACTCCGAGTACTGTGTGTTACATTCCACCTGACAGTGTGTATATTTTGGAGACGACTCAAACTCTCCGCTCACTGAGAATGTTTAAAAAAAGAACAATTGAATAATTCAGTCCTGTGATATAACTGATTTGCATTTTTGATATGACCGACGCTGCGCGAACATCTGTCTTCTGACTCTGTCGGCCACATGTGCCGTCGAGTATGCATTTCCAGTTTCCTCAACAGCCGTGGCTTGAGAACTCCAAACATCCTCTCTCTTTGATCTTACATTATTCAGCATTCAACAACGCTCATCGTGTAGGAAAGTAAAGCAAAGAGCAAAGCTCATCTGGGACCCTGACAGAGCAGCTGCTGCCAGTGACAGCCCAGGCTCAGCTGATATCCTTCAACACACCCAACTGGACAATCTCAAATAGGGAAAGCTACTTAAGCTACTGCAGCATGCCCATCTACAAGCTGCTCTGCATCCCAACCCCACCACATCTCCCTCTTTCCATTTAATGCTCTGACTACATCAGCGTCATATCTGCTGTCACTGATGCTTGTTCTGTTCTGCGCTTTGTTCTCAACTTTTTTTTCCACTGGCAACACCTGCAGCACTTTATCTCCCTCCCTCTGGAGGAATATGAGTTCCCAATGCTCCCGCAAATACATGAACTTGAATGCATGAAAACTTGGTTTGCTATCTAAAAAAAGACACGTCTACATCAACTTACATGGAACCTGCTGAATGCTATTACGCTTAATGATTCTTGTTCATGTATATCGCATGTTTGCTCATGTATTTGGAGGTTTGAGAGATTGGCAGTGAAGCATTTTGCCTCTCTCTCCAAATACTAGAGCCAAACATGTGACAGATCGTTACACTTATTTCTATTTCTTCAAATTAGGGGAGTTCCTGGACTAATCTGATAGTTCTTTAGGTGACAGAGAAAACACTAAGAATATTCGAGTGGTCTAAAAGACAGAAGACACTTAAAACTGAGCAGATTGTAAATGCACAGTTTCCTGCGTAACCATATGTAACCATTCTGACCAGTATAATGCTGGTTAGTGCGGTCATAATCGGTTTACTTTCCACCTGTGCTCGATTATGACTTCCATTCAGATAGAGTGGGAGAGAAGGTAGTAGGAAGTGGGATGATGACATCTTCAAACGGGTAACTGTTGTTGTAGATTAATACTATAAGAATAATATGTTTAACCGACCAGTATTTCTGGATATGACTGGACATGCGCATGCCTGTTTTAACACAGTGTTAGCTTATAATGTGCGATTAATCACCATTTAAACTACTACAATCACAGTTAAGGTCAAATACAACAGTTGTCATGTCTTTTAGAGCTTTTTTCTTGGAGGTCAGAGGGTCGAAAAGTCTGGACAAGTGAAATACATCAATTTCAAAGTCATGATGTTAAAAAAAAGGAGACAATTAGTATCCACAAACATGAAGAGATGGATTTTTTTGGGTGAGTATTTCACATTTTGCTGCTATGCGGTGGTAGCTGACGGAAGACACTAAAAGAACAGAGAAAGTGAGAAAGAAAGCTACTGAAATAAAGACATAGACAACAATGCTTTAGCTGGGGGAGAATTGCAAATCACAATCTGAAGTAAGTACAGAACAATTTAGGACCTGTGGTTAAACTCACGTGCAGTATTTCCCATTCAAATTTGGCTGGTTTGTGTAACTTAGCTTGAGTTCTGCTGTGTTTTCTCAGAGTGAACCCTAGTGATTGTGGTGATGTACTAACTGAACTTTCCTCTGGTATCACCACCTTGTCAAACTTTACATCTCCAGCAGCACTACTCTCTAAGCCTCAAAGACTTAGTCTACATTCCTTCCTGCCTGTCATGTTCTGCTTGTCATCAGTCTTACTCCTTCAGCCCCTTTGCCATCAGCATCGCCTAGCAACTGATGACTGCTGCCTGGCAACAGTGTTAGACTTGGTGTCTTACACTAGGGAAGGAGTCAGGGTTGGAGGTTGGCAGCGGTAGAAAGGTTGCTCCTCTGTCATGTCCTTATGACCCCAAAAGTTAGACTTAAGTAGGCCAATGCTTGCATCGTACTCCGAGCTCTTTTACCTTTTTTGGCTTTCAAAGTCAGGAACATATTGACAGATAGTCTCTGATATTTGTTGAGATGCAGCACACTAGTATCAAATGTTACCTTGAAGATTAAATGCCTGAAGAATTTTGTGAATAAATCTGAACATCATCTCCCTGCCATGAATGAATTAAATCTCTGAATCCTGAAGGATATCTGGATGCAGATTCATTTGTAACATTGTCTGAAGAACACTGGCCTGGTGTTCTTCAGCTCAGTGTTGATGTTCAACACTTTTATGCTCGGCAGCGCCAAGCTTGCTTGCATTTTCATGCAAATGCATCCACAGTGTTTCAAGTAATTTGGCAAATGAATAGTCAGACAAACCAAGTAATCACATTACATCCTGGGTGAGTGAAGGAGGTAAACATAACTGCAAAGCTAAGTTATGTTTATCTAAAATGTAGATATTTATTGTTGCAAGGATTTTAGTCCAGAGGGCCCGGTGGCGCCAGTGTCCGGCAGCCTCGCCTCTGTCAGTGCGCCCCAGGGTGGCTGTGGCTACAATGTAGCTGCCATCACCAGTGTGTGAATGGGTGGATGACTGGATGTGTAAAGCGCTTTGGGGTCCTTAGGGACTAGTAAAGCGCTATACAAATACAGGCCATTTACCATTTACCATACTGGCATGATATACTGGAAATGTTTTGGCTCCACATCCATGATGTGAAGCTCAGACTCCTCAGGCCAGGCAATCTAATCTTCCTTTTTTGGTTTTGGTGAGCATGTGCAAATTGCAGCCTCGCTTTCCTGTTCCTAGCTGACAGGATTGGTACCCGGTGTGGTCTTCTGCTGCTGTTGTTGCCCATCTGTTTCAAGGTTTGATGAGTTTTACCTTCAGAGGTGCATGCTCACCTGCATACCTTGACTGTAATGAGTGGTTATTTGAGTTACTATTAGCTTCCATCAACTCAAAGAAGTCTGCCAGTTCTCGTCTGGCGTCTGCCATCAGAAAGGTATTTTCACTCGGAGAACAGCTGCTCACTGGGCATTTTCCTCTATTTTTGGACTATTTTCTATAAACCCTACTGAAAGTTGTGCAAGAAAATCAGAGTAAATTAGCTTTCTCTGAAATACTGAGACCAGCCCATCTGGCACCAATGATTATGCCACGTTCAAAGTCACTATATCACCTTTCTTTTTTTTATTGTGTGCTTTTTTTGTGTGTGGCTTTATTTTGAGCCCCTACTCTATTAACCTATTTCTATTCTGATGCTCAGTTTGAACTTTGAACAGCAGGCTGTTTGACCATATTCCCATGCATAAATGTGCTGGTTTCTGCCATATAAGCAGCTGAACAGGTATACCGAACAAAGTATTTGGTTGGTTAGTTTATGTTGCATGTATTTGGTTAATACGATTTTTTATCAATAAATTATCAATAAAGAACTCACTAAATTGTTGTGTGTCCTGGAGGAGGCCATAGTCAGTGTTTACTTGTAATTTTATTTTATTTTTTTGCTGTTGTTATTGTTTCTTGTTCTGTTTCATATTAATGTTAATATTTAGTCAACACAAAAGTGAGGTGACCCACTACTATCAGTATACGGTATCCCGTGTGCCGACAAGTCTGTGTTGAGCATGTGCATCTTAAGCATCATGACTGCAATTGCAGTAGATCACAAACACACAGGCACATAAACTTACTGTATGCCACTGCAGAGAAACAACAAGGAGCAGAGTCCCAGCAGGCAATATAGCTTTAGAATCCATTTACGAAACACAGAGGGAAAAGGAAAATTAATATTTCCTGCAGAAAAACCTAATGAGACCTCTTTGTCACTCTCTACTGATCTCCCTCTCAATCACTTTCAATGATGTAACTGGTCCATTAGCGAACACTCCACTTTACTAATCAATTTATCACCCCACAACCACTCCATTTCTCCTCTCGCGACCTCTGGATAACTCCCTTTCTGCCTTCTCTCTCACAGTCTCTCCAACATACCGTAAAAATGCAATTAGTTACAGATTAGATGTACCAATGTTAACTTTTCACCTCTGGTTCAACATTCTGTTAATAGGAGGCCCAATTGAAAAGCTCCACAAGTATGAAGAGAAATTTCAAAATAAAATTTTCTACAAAAAAAATGATTTGCAATATCACTGTATTTTGCTAATTTGCGTGCACATATCACTCAGTAGTTACATCTCCACAACAATAGAATAGAATAGAATAGCTCTTTATCGTCACTGTTGCAAGAACAATGAAAGGCAGTTTGGCATCTCTCCATGTGTGTGAAATACACGGTTAGTGTCCAGGGTGCGAGGGGTCTTTGATGATGATATTGACTTTCTGCTGAAGTCTGCCAGTTTAAATGTCTCCGAGGGGGATTAGTGAGGTGCCAATTGCCCACTCTGCTGCCCTCACCACCCGCTGCACTTTCCTCTTGTTGTCCACAGTACAGCAGTTGAACCTGAGTGTGCAGCAGTAAGTCAGAAGGGTCTCGATGGTGGAACGGTAGAAGTTCACTAGCAGTCTCTGGGGTAACTGGGCATGACGCAGTTTCCTGAGTAAGTACAGCATTTGTTGTGCTTTCCCTACCTGGTGGGAAATGTTTGTGGACCAGGTAAGGTCGGCCGAGATGTGGACTTCGAGGAACTTAATTCCTTTCTACCCTTTCTACCTCCTCCCCATCAATGTAGAGGGTAGAGTGCTCAGATCGCCTTGTTCTCCTGAAGTCGGTTACCATCTCCTTGGTCTTGGCTGTGTTCAGATGCAGGTTGTTGTTTTCACACCATTGCTTCAGATGCTGAACCTCCTCTCTGTAGCTGAAACATTGTTGTTCTCGATCAGTCCTAGGATGGTGGTGTCATCAGCAAATTTGCTGATGGGTTAGGGTCTAAAGTCCGAGACTGAAGAAGTCACTTGGATGAGTGATGAAACGTTTCTCCCACAAAACGCTACGTCCAGATGAACAGAATCAACTTTTGGAGATTTACTTTCCTGGATGATTGAGAATGCATCAAGATATTCAGGTATTGCTACAAATCACCCAAACTGGCAGAACTGGCATTTCGAAACAAATTAATGCACAAAGCTGTAAAGGATGTCACCGTGGCTACATCCATCCGGTGGTGTAATAATTTCAGATTTTCATTGCATGATAGCAAATATAATTCACAAAAACAATAATATTGCAAAATTGATTGAAAATCTGAAAAATGGATGCGATCGGTCAAAATCATCCTCAGCTTCATTTTATTTACTTAGCTGAAGCAAACATCAGATATGCAATGCTCAGTTTTTATACTGCAGTAACTCAGTCAGGCCGTGCACAAACTGAAGTCACACCTGTAAATCAAAGCTCAGTGTAGAGCCACACAGTTGCAGTGCTATGGTTAGCTTACACTACTCAAAATGGAGAAGAAAAATCACTGCAAGAGAAGACAATAAATCAATAATTAAACTAAGTATTAATTCATCAACAGCTTGCCCGTCTCCAATGCTTCACTCAACACTGTAACAACAGCCTAACTATACTTTTGTATATGACTAAGGAAGCAGGTTTGCTGCGGGAAGTACCTCGCTCCACAAGTGAGAAGTTGCTGCAGCAACAGAAAAGTGAACCGGTTAGTGGTTGTCAGCTTACTTTAGTCAGGCATAGTGTGGTTGCAGAGTAATGGTTACTGAAAGGGAAGAGAACCACGATAAATTGGAAAGTGATTCTGCTGCCCTAACTGGGCTGGGCTGATTATTTTGTCATGTGCGAATATTTGACATATCAGTTCTTCATTTTTATATATCTTGAACCTTATGTCCATCTTTTACATGCAGTCTATGGGGCCTCAGCATTTAGTCAAAGCATCAACGATTATAGTCTTGTTGCAAGTGTAAGTACTAGTTCTGTATATCACATCAGCATCTGCACTCCTTCTCAACTACACTGTTACATCTTTGTTTTGCAGTGAAACATACAGCAACACGTAGGAGTACAAGATTACAGCTCGAGGCTCTCTCGAAGCACTGTGTCTCATATCTTAAATGATGAGGTGATCTCTGAGTTTACAGTCAAACTCTGATTGCATCATTTAACTTATATCGAAGAAGAGCGCTGGCTGCACAATATCATTGTCATAGAAACACATAGGGAATCTGACACATCTATTTCCTAATGTAATGCTGCAAATTCTGTGCAGTGACAGGGTGACTCACTCCTGACTTCACGTTCTCACTGAGTAACAAAAACAAAAAAGAGAAGTAACTTAGAACTAAACACACATATCTGTTGGTTCATCTAACACCAACATTGTTTTTACATTCTCTTTGTTCCTCTATTCCTAATTCCAAATAATTGTCATTTTTAAAGTGTATGCTGCATTATAGAGCAAAAACCTACGTTCTCTTAATACAAATGGAGCACTATGCTTACATTATTGCTTTCACTTTCCTTTCACTTAATACCCACTAAAAGCTCAAAAACTGCACATTAAGATGATTGGAGAAAGGATGTGAAACTATAATGACGATCAGTATGAGTGCAGTCATTTAACAAAGGCTGTGCAGACTGTTCTGGGTTTTTTTATATTAGATATTTTTTTCCTTAATCTGATGGACTTTTATAAATCAAGAGGTTCAAACTTTTTTGTTTAACGACCATTTTAAAAAATGAAATAAAAAATAGCAGCTTTTTGCTGATGTTTTTACAATTTTGCCATCATTCTGTGTTTCTGGGAGACTTTACACATCATTATTTTACCTATTTTACCTCTATCAGAAAAACTATATGGACTGTAATTTCTTTTTTTATGACAGTTTAAATTTTAGGAAGGCTTTGAGTTGTGCATACTTAGGGCATCTCTTTAAGTGACAAAGCCAAAGCTGTCTTCTACACTTTACATGCACTCATTCCCTTCTTCTGACTGTGCCTTTGCTAGCACTTAAAATAATATTGTTAGGTTGTTTTTAACTATATTCACTGCATGTTACAATTCGAGTATTTTATTTTAAAACTACATAACATGTGTTTGTCTCTATGCAATACAACCAGAAAGTCCAAAGGATGTACCCTAACAACACAACAAGGAGGGCCAAAGTGGTATACTTGAGCTCCTGCAGTTAGAAACTTTAACTTTTTAACTGTTTCTAGCTGCATGATAAGAGACCGTGCCTCAAGAGTTGGGAGTTGGGAGTTCGCGTTGTAATCGGAAGGTTGCCGGTTCGAGCCCCGGCTCGGACAGTCTCGGTCGTTGTGTCCTTGGGCAAGACACTTCACCTGCCGCCTACTGGTGTTGGCCAGAAGGGCCGATGGCGCTTCTGTCAGTCTGCCCCAGGGCAGCTGTGGCTACAACTGTAGCTTGCCTCCACCAGTGTGTGAATGTGTGTGTAAATGGGTGGATGACTGGGTGTGTAAAGCACTTTGGGGTCCCTAGGCGGGACTAGTAAAAGCGCTATACAAATACAGGCCATTTACCATTTAATGGTGTAGTCTATGCTTTTATTTTAGCTCTGGCATACCTTTGAATTGTACTTACATATTTAACTTCACAAATATATCACTACTAGCGTTGTTATTACAAAATGCAAAGAGACCTGCCATCTTCAGAAGTTTTCTGATGACTCTGCGGTGGTTGGATGCATCAGCAGGGATGATGAGACAGAGTACCGGGCTGTGGTCGACTCCTTTGTCACGTGGTGTGAGCAGAATCATCTGCAGCTCAACGTGGCAAAGACCAAGGAACTGATCGTGGACTTCAGGAAGACCAGGAAACACTTGACCCCTGTTTCAATCCAGGGGGTCAGTGTTGACATTGTGGAGGACTATAAATACCTTGGAGTACACATTGACAATAAACTGGACTGGGCTAAAAACACCACAGCACTTTACAGGAAGGGCCAGAGTCGTCTCTATTTTTTGAGGCGACTGAGGTCCTTCAACATCTGCCAGAAAATGCTGAGGATTTTCTATGAGTCTGTGGTGGCCAGTGCGATCCTCTATGCTGTTGCATGCTGGGGGAGCAGGCTGAGGGTCGCAGATGCCAACAGACTTAATAAACTGATCCGTAAGGCCAGCAATGTTGTGGGGATGGAGCTGGACTCCCTCAAGGTGGTGTCGGAGAGGCGGATGCTGTCCAAGATAAAGACAATGTTGGATAACACCTCCCACCCACTCCATGACATGTTGGTCAGTCACAGGAGCTCGTTCAGTGAGAGACTGAGATTACCGAAAAGCACCACTGAACGACACAGGAAATCATTCCTGCCTGTGGCCATCTCCCTGTACAACGCATCCACTTAACACACTGTTTGCTGCTACAACTACACATGTTTCTTTTCCAAATATTTATTTATAAGTGACTTATGTATGTATGTATGTATATATATGTATATATTGTACTATTCTTAGTTAGCGTATTGTCTGTCTTGTCTTAATGTTGGTTTAAAATGGAGCACTGTAACAAAAAATAATTTCCCCCAGGGATCAATAAAGTATTCTGATTCTGATTCTGATTCTGATTCTGAAAATAACAAATGATTGAACTGTCATTGCATATTTATGTATCCTATTACTCTGTCCCATCTTAAAGATAGTGTTATTAATATCCTATTTATCTTCAATATTTGTTATATGAGCTTATTTGAATTTTTTGATATAATTTATTAAAGTTTATAAAACATGCTGCAAATATGTAGAAGGACTTTGCACACATGCAAGGTGTTTTAATACATCTGAATGTGGCAACACTGGTTTTCTGCAATACAAGGAGGAGAAGGTGTGAATGTAGCAGCAGCTGTGAGAGTCAGAGTGACTTGACAAACACAGGCTTTTGCCTCAAAATACATCATCATCATCATCACTTTACACTGAAAGCTCCTGCGATAGTTACACAGCAGCTCTTAACAAGAGATAAGTGAGACCGAGAGCAGTCGCTCTGTGTTACATACATGACAGACCCCGCTGAGCTTCATAAAACAGTTTCACTGAGTTCTTACCTTCACTGGAAGATCCTGATAGGTCAATAACAACATACACCTTCCCCTCTGGTTCCAGGTCAATCTGCAGAGAGAAAGGTAATGAGGAATAAAATAAGAAAAAGACAAAAAGAAGGCAAATACAAAAAAAAATTAGACAAACTCTTACTAAATGATGCCAAATTAGCAGCTCATGCTGCAGTGTACTCATAAGAGTCAACTTAATTCCTTTTATACTAAATGAAACTGAATTATTTCCTGAAAATAAGAAAATGATTCTTTAATAAATAATAATTTATTAACAATGCTTCTCTACTTTTTTACGTGTCAGGACCATTCACTCATCCTACACAGTTTTCCAGGGGTCCATAAAGGACAACACGCATAAAAAAATCACAATCCCCCAGAATAAAAACATTTAGAGATAAGATAAGATAGATAGAGATACAAAGCATTGCAGTTATGAAAAGCATTAAACAAAAGACATGCAAATATGTAAAACATGTCATTTTTCTCAAAGTATCATTGCACGTTTAAGGAAATTGGTGTTTGCAAGGATGTTACGAGGCAGCTAAGGCAGCTAGTTAGCAGAGTCAATAAGAGTAGCTTATGTAATGTTTTGGTTGTTTATTGTATTGTATTTATGCTTTGTTTTTTTTTAATGATAGTATTAAATGGGGTTTTTTATATACTCCTGATAGAACAATGAGTCATTGCAAACCTGATGCAAAAATAATATCTATCAAAATATGAAGCTGCTAGACTCGCAGAGAGAAAACAACTGCGATAGATATTTCTGATTATACTGCCCAGCGCTATCTATGTTGGTTAGATATCCTGAGTAAGCGGAAAATCACACTGAATGAGGCCCGTAGATTCATGTGGTAAATGGTAAATGGCCTGTATTTATATAGCGCCTTTACTAGTCCCTAAGGACCCCAAAGCGCTTTACTTATCCAGTCATCCACCCATTCACACACACATTCACACACTGGCGATGGCAAGCTACATTGTGCTCAGATAACTCTTAAGTGGTGTGACTCAGCAATTTATAACAATCAGGCGCTATCAGTTTTAAAATGCATGAACTTCATGCAGCAGTAAGACCATTTAAATATATATGATATAATTCCAATGAAAAATTATTTAAATGAAGAAGTGAGAAGATGGGGGACACAGGTTAGTCTGGTAGGGATTTAAGCCCCGATTAGGGTGCGTCTTTGACCAAACGGTACATCTTACAAGACCATCCTCCAGACAATGCCTGCAAGTGAAGCCAGAAGCAGAAGGTTGCCCAGGCTGCAGCGGACTTGCGTGCCTCAGGAGACCAACATGGAAACCACAGGGCGAGTGAGCTAAAACCAGCTGCAAAGTTGTTACTCTGACAAGCGAACAGGGCAAGAGATGCAAAGTGAGATGTAGACAAAGGAAACCATTAAAAATCCTTGCACAGCTTCACCTGAAGGCACCTTGTGAGTGTTGCATCCTCTAAACACATCTTGTTGGCTGAGGACTCTCTTTTAGGCTGGAACTGAGCTAAACATCAAGTGAATTCTAACTTTCGGCAGGGTCAAAAGTGCAATCAAGTAAAAGAAAGAGGTGCACTGACTCACAACACAAGGGGAAAAAAACACGAGTTTCCTAGAATTACTAGTTTTATTCCAATACCGCTGGAAACCAAAACTGCAAATTAAATTAAAATACAATTTTCCAGCCACCCAGCCCTACCAACAACTTCCCAGATTTGATACCATCTGAATTTGAAAACGCATAAAAAATCTAGACTTTTAGACAAGGGGCACGTGGTCTGATGGAAAACTGCTTCTTATTCTGCTATCACTATGCACCATCACTGCAAGCTAATTAGCAGAGATCAGTGGAGCAAGAACAGGGGGTGCATTACCCTGCTCTGCCTTCCCTTCTTCAAAGTTTCAGTCACCTTGTCTCAGTTACAGTTAGAGTGGCAGGTATGTAAATGTGAGGTCTGTTTTGTCAAATGTTTTTGCATGCTATGTTGCTCTCTTGCATGCACAATTATGCAATGAAAAAACACAAACCCTACCAAAAGAAGTTTTAAATAGGGGATCATTCAAAGGACAGCCCTATGATGTGATTGTTTCACATGTGGTTTTCACAGTATTTTCCGTTATGTGCTTATGGTATTGGAAAAAAAAAAAGCAACGCAACCAAAAAATTTTTACCAACCTGTGAGAAACCGTACAACCTGTTGGGCAAGACACACTGGCAATGTGGCAAGAAAGTTCAAGGAAAAAACTGCTGTGGCGTGCAGTTGAGATTGACACATATCCTGTCAGACACCCACACGTCAAATATATACCTCACAAACACTCACAGCCACACTCTCACACGCATAAGACCCATATGCAAATATCGAGGAGTCTGAATGGTTTTAGGGAGAAGTTGAGGGAAGTGGAGATTATTGAGTGCCTGCACGTGTGTGTGCATACAGTATAAATCAAAGCATGTATGTCTGCGCCTTAGCACACTTGAGCAATATGATGAAAGTGGGTACTGGCTGAAGGGTTCACTGAGTTTCTACCAGCAGATTGTACCACCCACGGTGGTGATAATCCCAATGTGAACACACACATTCACACATTCACACGCACACCGTGAACAGCAGTAAGCGAAGACTCGTGCAGTGAAGGCGAACAGGCGTGGGTTCAGTAATGTATACAGTAAGAGATGGAAAGCAAAGAGAGGGAGACGGATGAGGGGGAGGACAGAGAAAGTTTGTTGGCTCGTTCCAGTACGACAGTGAAGGAGAAAGAGGAGGGGGAAGAGGGTAGCACTCTTCCTGATCTTTTTTTTTTTTTTGCAGTTGTAGTTGTTAAAACACATTTTATATCCAGTACTTGTTCCTGGAATGGCACTTCTTTTTCTTTCCCCGCTTAATGGATCTTCATCATTAGGCAGGACAGTACACTGTGAACATTTTGAGGTTTAACAAGATAATTATTCTCATCCATCTGCATTTTCTAGAAGAACAAACGGAAGGAAGGAAGTCATTGTGGCAGATGGACAGATGAGAGAGGCAAAAAATTACCATGAAACTGACAGAGGAGGGACAGTTGCATTCTGGTGACAAGACTGAACGATCTATAAACAACAAAATTACTCAGATTTGGGCTGTTTTTGTTGCCTCTGTCTATCAAGCAAAGAAAGTGTGTTGTCTTTGTGACAGATATGGAAAGAACATGTAGGTGTACTGACAAGTGTATTGGGGATGTGTTGTTTTTCTAAACCCATACACACTAAAATTATCCAGGGGAAAAATGTTTTATAGAGAGGGATTGACATTAAGTGTAGTTATAAGTCAGGCAGATTGTTTGGAAGCAGTAAAGCAGGCCAATGATAGCTGTTTTTGATGAATAAAATGGGCTGTTTCCCATAACTGCTACAGCACCAGAAGTCTTTTTGCAACCAGAAGTATAACAATCTGGCTGTTCATCCACCCATCCACCTTTGCTTATTCAAGCCTGGGTCATGGAGGTAACAGTTCCTTTAGTAACCTTCCTTTTCCCGGCAAACAAGGTGTTCTCAACCCACCTGAGAGATCAATGCAAAAAGCAGAAACCAGATCCTGAGAAAGTGCAAACCTTCCATCACTTGGTTACTCTGTTAAAATGGCGTTCATTCCCCTTTTCATACATTTTTTGAACAGAACTGGTGACTAAAGGCAGCCTTGGTGGAAACCAATGCAACTGGGAATGGCCTGTAGCAATATACCCCTACTATATACCCCACCACAAGATACCCCATACTCTCAAAACACCCCAACACACCCACATACATTCTCAAGGGGATAAACAGTTTATCCAGCATTCTGGATAGGACAATAACCAGATTGCTCCTCCTGAGTCCGAGGTTTAACTAATGGATAGACTCTCTTCTACGGGACTCCGGTACAGATCTTCCTAGGGAGGCTGTGGATTGTGATCCCCCTTTAAAACTCTCTGTTCCACCTTCTTAAAAAGGCAAACCATCCAATGGTCTGCCAATCCAGAGGAATCGTGCCAGATCTCTGTGCAAGGATGGGTCAACCAAGACAACCCCACAACATCAAGAGGGTTAAGGAACTCAGGCCGAATCTCATTGACCCCAGGGCCCCTTCTACTTGGGTGGATGAGAGTTGTTTAACTATCTCAGTGACATCACCCCTAGTGATGGATAAGGTACCCCCCACATTCCTAGAGTGCTTCCTCCATGGAAGCAGTTGAGGAGATCATCCAAGTATTCCTTCCAACACCCAACTATATCCACAGTGGAAGTCAGCAGTGCTCCATCCCCGCTGCACATAGTGTGACCAGATGATTTTCTCCTCCCTAATCATCTGATGGCTTGCCAGAATTTCTTTGAGGGCAGCCAAAAGTCCTGCTCCAGGGCCTTAACAAACTCCTCACACACCCAAGTTTTTTTTATGAAGGTCCATGCTGGTTATTTGGGATGTGCCTGACGAGGCCCAGCAGGCAAAGGCCAGGTAACCAGGCACTCTCTCTAAACCCCTTAAAGACCAATCACCTGCAAAGTTAAAATTACCAATTACTGTTTGGCATGTAGTTGGCAAATGTTTGCAGACATTTTCCAGCCCATTCTCACTCCTGAGGCGTAATATATTGACGATTTGTCAAGTCCCGAGGCATTCCCGGGGAACGCGAAAGGTGACCTTCCACATTCTTATGCTATGCACCGGGTTAGGGATGAAATCCAGTAGAATAACGCTCCCGTGCTAATACACATTCCAGCCATGTATTCCCTAACCCTAACCATAACCTTATCCCTAACTTTAACAAGCACTTTAATGATGTTAGATAGTGTTTTCCAAAGCAATTTAAGTAAAAAAAACATTACATGCGTAGAACGGTTCTCATTTTTCCTAATTTTTCCGATCTCGTAACATAGGGACGTGTTGTCACCTGGCGCAAAATGTTGCGCTTTGGGAGTGAAAACGTGTTGCATATTCCATGCAAACTACAGGAAACTGTAGCAATATGCTAACGACTAATCGCATCACTTGCCAACAAATTTTCCCTAGCAATTTGAGATTGTCCATAATTTTTGCCTGGAAAAGGAAGGTGTGGGTAATTTTAGTTCTACATTTACAATAAAAGAATATGTGAAGCCCCAAACTTAAAATCAGAGACCTACACAACAAACATTCAAAAGTATAAACACTGGTGTAGAACCTTAGAATGGAAACAACATCAGAAAAGAAAAAAGCGCTGTGTCCATCAGGACCTCAAAGATCACAGCATACATGCACACAGTGCCTTTGAGGTCACAGCTCTCCATTCATCTACTGCTACTGAGCGTGCTCAAACTCAGGTGCAGATGTCACTAAATATAGATGCTGAAGAGGAAGGAAAAGGCCCTTCAGTGTGCATGTGTGTATGTCCGCTGGTTTTGTTATTATGAATTCACACCCATACACATGGCACATGCTCTAGATTTACTTGTCATCGCGTTCGACTGGTAAAAGGAACATTTTAAGATTAATCAGGGAATAACTTCATCATATGACTTCATATAAAACAAATCCATTTTTCAGTTTTCATAAAAATCAAACATGTTAATGTGAGATGTATGTTAATTCAATCTAGATTTGATTGGTTATAAACAAACAGAACAATACTGTATATCTGCTACTTGATTTCACTGGCAGATCAAACGTCACAAGGTTTTCATCAGTTAGTACTTCACTGTGCATATTGTGTTGTATATCAAACAAGTAGTCAAATTTAATATATATTTTTTCTTTCGAAAAGCCTTAAACTGTACACTTATTTATAGCGGAAAAGGCACACATACAGACACACACAGAAAAACAAATGCGCACATAGGGAAATTAAATTGTAGCCTTTAACTCAATTGAGCAGGTTTTCCTCCATCCTGCCTCATCTGCCCTAATGCATCAAAAGCATGTGTGTGTGTGTGTGTGTGTGTGTGTGTGTGTGTGTGTGTGTGTGTGTGTGTGTGTGTGTGTGTGGTTTATGTTAATAACTGTAAAGTGGAGGTGCTAATTCTCAACTCTGCCACTTCACACTCGGCTGCAAACCGCCCTAGTATGAGCTCGAGGCTGTCACTCGATGAGGCCAACAGGACTTAATAATCGACTACTAGCATAGGTGAGATCCTATACCTGTAAATTCTTTCCATAAAAATCATTAACAATCTGGAACAAAGGGAAGCCTTAGTGGAGTCCAACAGCCAGCTAGTCTACAACTACCATGACCAAAACATATGTAGGGACTTTTTGTTACTTCACTGCTACTGTATAAAATGAATTAGAGATGCAATTAAGGACTTTTTGAACAGCTTAATTTTTGTTTATTACCCTTTTTGCAATTTACTAAGCAGGAGTATATTTTGATAATAAATTGAGCAAAATGTATCTTATCCACAAAGCCCAAGATTGGTTATTTTATGCAGCTGTTGACTAAATTTGGGTCTTTTCTTTTTTCCCCAGGTAGAAACTTCAAACAATAGCCCTGGGTGTAAGGGGCAAAAGTGTGACTCAGCTGTATATTGCTGTGCAGCTTCTACTGTGTATGAGCATGTGTGAGAAAGTGTGAACTCCTAGTGATCCAGACTGGCCCAAAAATAAAGGTCCTTCAACAAGTCATGACTCCTTTCCACACCTGCCAGCTCTCTAAACACACAGAGACACACACACACAAACACACAGCCCCACTGGCTGTCAAGGTTGAAGTGAAATCACATGACTTTGGTGAACTCTTGGCTCTAAGCCGCTCCAGACACGCTGTACGCTGACACGCTGACGTTCTCTCCTCCAACATGAAAACAACAATGGTAATGTAATAATATATGTCACTCTGATTTTAGGGTCTACATTTATGCAATTAACATGAATGAAATACTATGGGGCGACTGTGGCGCAGGAGTTTGGGAAGCACATCTGTAACCGGAAGGTCGCCGGTTCGATCCCTGGACTCTCTGTCCTGGTCGCGATATGGCAGCCTCGCCTCTATCAGTCTGCCCCAGGGCAGTTGTGGCTACAACTGTAGCTACCTCCACCAGTGTATGAATGTGAGAGTGAATGAATAGTGACATTGTAAAGCGCTTTGGGTGCCTTGAAAAGCGCTATATAAATCCAATCCATTATTATTATAATCCAGGGAGAAAACTGACAATAAAATCATCGTGTTGTACAATCATGCTGTATTTTAGTAAGTCAGGAGTGACTGGGGAGTGCCCAAGACTAAGACCAAGTATCCAAGTCTTTCAATGCCAAACTATCTGTGCAGCCAACTTGTTTACCAAACTAGAAACACCGAGCGAAGCATCATGCACTCCCATGGTAAAATGCCCTCTTTAACAGGAGGAAAAAACATTTACAGATTGCTACAGAAAATCTTTTCAGTTCATTTGAACTCAGCTGAGTAAAACCGTATTAGGCCTTTCTTATTGATCGGGCAAATATGGTCACTTCTGGTGTAAAAAGCAACATGTGATCAAAGCATAAAAATGGAATTCCTCAAACCAATCTCTAATATCGTGGGAGCTGTGTACAGCTTTTATGGAGTGTATAATTTTCAGTGTGGACAAAACTATTATAAAACATATTCAGCGATCAGGATTAAGCGCGGATGTGGTCTCAAAAAAGAAGAGAATCACAACTGCGAGAGAAAAACTGAGTGATAATGAGTGAGAGACAAAGCGAGAGCGAGAACAGGGAGCACATTGTGTTTTATCTATTCTCCGTGACAGAGAGCACACGGCCCCTGTGGACTGACACACTGCAGAACCTTCAGACACACACACACAAACACAGACACACTGCTAAACTTGTAAGAGCGCCTGTTGAACACACGCCTAACATAAACCCATGCAAGCTTGGTATAAGCTTGCTCTTCTGCTCTAAGAGCTCCAAAGGACTGTCTCAGATTTCAGTTTCATCCCGTTTCAGCTTGTTGGCCTGATGTGCCCCTTTCTCAAGGAAGTGATGATCATGCTTCAGTTCACCTCAGTGTAGCCACTTTGTCACTAGGTTAATTTATTTAATTTTTCATGTCTTTTTTTTAATTATGGCATTAATTCATTTTCGTGACCGAAAAAGGGACATTGTAACATTAGATATAATAATGCAAAAAGGGTTATGAAACTACCAGAATCATAAAAGCTGGTGAAAACAAATTTGGTCATAAAAACAGAAAGACAATAAATAAATATAAATATAAATAAATATAAACAAATAAAACAGTTTTTTTTAAGTAATGAAAAAATGTCAACAATGAAGTGATGCATGCGTATCACTGTTGTGCATGGGATGGCTGGAGGTAGACAAGCTGAGATTGCAAACATTGCCACATTTACAAGAAACATGCAGAAAACGAAATCCTTATCCAACAAATATCTGAAAATCTCTAATATGTTACAAAATTTACAAAACCTATAACCTTTCAAAAGGGTTTCATAACTTCATTCTCACTCAACCAGCAAATTAGGTCACATTGCAAAGATGCCCAGTGGTCTAATGGATAAGCTATCAGCTACTGAAGCTGGGTCCAAGTCCAATCTGGGTCATATATATAGAGTCATATATAGACAATCCCTATGGTTGCAAACACATCTCTGGGCCTATAGAAGTTGATAAGAAAGCATCCTTCTGGTCTGAACTCTTTCATTATAAGTATAAACTCATCACTTCAGTTATTCATTTGTTTTAATATTTTATTTATTTAAAGTGAGAGAAAGAAGCATTATCTGAGACACGCTCACTGGCTACCAACACATAAATCATGAGTTGGTAGCCAGCGAGTACGGCGACAGTCAGGTCCATCACTCACTCATCACATCTGATTTCTCAGACTTGACAAACCAGTTGGTGGTGTATTCAGCACAGACTTTTTTCACCATACGCTGAGCAGTGTGCATGATGTATAAATGCAATGAAAAAAAAAGTGTTTCTGTTTAGATCTGAAGGTCTATAGAGACTCTGTAACCCAGAGTAAAGGACGAAATGAAAATAATGTCTTTTGCTGTTGCAGTCAATTAATGACAAACAAATGGAGGCATTAAACCCAAGAAGTAAGATGAGCGCACATATGTTCTGGCTCCAGAGAATGACTTTAAACAGCTGGATTGTTTCTACTAATGCACTGGATTTACTTCAAACAAGCCAGAAATACGGCAAACATACAAATATACACACTTAAACACACAGGCCCTCTGTCGGTTCCCATTCATAACTGTCCTTGTCTTTAGCCACGTCTGTCTTTGCCTAATTTGTCCCTGTTGAATAAGTGATGCCGCAGCATTGTGAACTAAGCAGCTATGGTGACACACACAGACAGACACAGTTTCTCTGCCTCATATAAACTATTTCCACCAGAGTTATGCATTTAAAAGTGTTTACTTTATTAGTTGTCAGAGATTTATTTTTCAAATAAGACTTTTGTACTTCAGTTACTTAATAAGTAACTCAATAAGAGAAGATAAGAGAGTGTCGCTTTTTCCCAAAGTAACACTATGTTCACCAGAACATTAAATTCAGTGTCAGATTGTGGGTATTTTACATGATTTAATCTACTGCTGCAAACTGACACTAACAATACAGAGGATTCTCACACACAGCTACAGTCGTCTGATAATGTTTGATCCATTGCATATTGATCAGCCAGAAGCACCACAGAGGGGGACCTTGACCTTTCCTCGTTTTCCAAGCTGCATATCCTTAAATCCTTCACTCACTCCCCTCACACAAAGATTAGAGGAGAGGAGACAAGGCAACTTCCCTGGGCGCCTGCTTAGTGGCTGCCCACTGCTTCACTGAGCGAATGGGTCAAATGCAGAGAAAAAACAAGTAATTTCCCCACGGGGATCAATAAAGTATACATTATTATTATTATCTCCCTAAATGGGACTTCTAACCTCACTGTGACATTAGGCACAAATGCACCATACAATTTTTGCTGTAAATGGTAAACGGCCTGTATTTATATAGCGCTTTTAATAGTCCCTAAGGACCCCAAAGCGCTTTACATATCCAGTCATCCACCCATTCACACACACTGGTGATGGCAAGCTACATTGTAGCCACAGCCACCCTGGGGCACACTGACAGAGGCAAGGCTGCCGGACACTGTCGCCACCGGGCCCTCTGACCACCACCAGTAGGCTACGGGTGAAGTGTCTTGCCCAAGGACACAACGACCGAGACTGTCCGAGCCGGGGCTCAAACCGGCAACCTTCCGATTACAAGGCGAACTCCTAACTCTTGAGCCACGATCGCCCCGCAATTAATGCTCATGATATGTTTTGCGGAATACTTTTAATTAATTTACAATATGGTAAAATATGACAAGATAACTATTATATAGCTACGAGTTCTCCTCTGGTTGTGGTTTGCATATTCCACAACTGTGTCATCCCTCTTTAACATGTTGAAGACAAAAACAGCACCTCTGCCCCTCCACCAAGCCTCCTTTCCTCTGTCCTCTCCACTCCAGATGTATTTTAGGAGTTAAGACCTCTTTCAATATGGCGTGCTGACACTGATTTCCAAGTCAGAGGCAGGGGTACAAAGCACAGAGGACACAGTTAGGAACAAATTAGAGAAATGAGAAAACCCTTTTTCTCCTACTTCATGCAAAACTACAAGCCTGCTTCAGTGTTTCGGGAATTTAGAAGCTGTTCGGGAAAAGAAAGGAGACCAACCAAAACAAAGACATTGATGCAGCTCATCAGGTTTGTAAGATGAACACAACGGGAGAAAGATAAGACAGAGATGTTGTAGTTCGAGGAGTTTTAAGAGCTGTAGTTAAGCTCACAAGGGATTTCTCCCCAAAACTGTAAAAACCTTCACTATGGGAAGCTTTTAAGAGGAGAGTTGCCCCATTTATTGTCATTAATGATCCAGCATTAGCTGTATGTAACAAGAAACCGGAATAACTGCAGAATAACGAAATTATCCTGGTTAGTCCAATCAATATTTGTGGACATGGATGTACTTGTCTCAGTAATGCAGAACAGCCAATTAGTCGATCCACATACTCACTGGCAAAGAGAGAGTCGGAGCAAGCGCCATACTTTAGAACATCCTCTCACATCCTCACAACAACCTGCCACCGTCTGAAGTACGTTTCCTTCCCCAATACAAAAACTTTGCCTAATTGCACCATAAATGAGCTTTTCTATTCTTATCGATCACTAAAGCATTTTACTTGATAAGTTACGCTTACACAGGCATGGGTACAGGGCTCGGTCTAAATGATGCGTGGTGACTTTTGAGTGACTTTAGTGACCTACTTCTATTTCCTAAATAAAACACAACCACATGATGTGCAGGACTGTGTCACAGCTTATGATGACCCATTGTCAAGGCGTTTCCTTGCTGAAAATAGGTCTTTGGTATAAATGAATAAATGAACCTGGACTTTAAAATATTCTAATCAGTGTGCTGGTGACTTTCATTTGGAGTAAGTCCAAAAGTGTCGAGTCTTGACTGAAAATAAGGGGAAAATAGTGATGGGGAATGGCAAAGCTTGAACCATGGATGACATGGTCAGCATAACCTGTGCTCAAACCTTTATCTTGACATTAAATGTTCTTTTTGATCTCATTTCATTTTTTTAAACCACAAAGAAAAACGTAAACATATGCAAAATAGCAGATGAACGAATGAGATGGCATTGAGGCAAAATTATAAATGTACACACTGTGATAACCAAAGTAGGTCAAAAATGTCTATCATCTAAAAATATAGCACATTTGGCACACTGGATAAATATATAGCAAAGCATATCTGCAGTTTTTGTATTGAATTCTCCTTTTCCATGCTAGCTAAATTACTCACATGTTGCTCAAATTTACAACAAAATCTTGAATAATCATGCCTCATAGTGCTGTATCACCCCAACAGAGCACTTTGCTGTCAGACTGCTGGCTTGCATGTGGCTCCTGGAGTATTTAAAAGTAAAACGGGAGGCAGAGCCTCCAGCTTTCAGGCCTCTCTGTCACGATCCTGGGTCTTAGGACCCAGTGTTTTGAGTTTTAGTTCATTTTGATGTTTATAGTATGTTAAGCTCATCAGGTCTCCTATGTTCATTTGCTTATTAGTTCCCTCTTGTGTTTTCAACCCCTGTGAAGTCTCCCTTGCCCTTCGTGTGTTTCATGTCTGTTGTCTTATGTTGTCATGTCTGCCTCTCATGTTTCCTGTTTCATTTTGGAGAGATCTCGTGTTTTTATATTATGGATTATGTTTTGAGTCCTTTGTGGTACTGTTTCGTGTTTCCCTAGATCTGTTATGGTTATCTTAGGTTTTGCTCTTTGGCTTTGTCATATGGCTTCCCTGTGTTCCATGTTATGTCTCCCCTGTTGCTGTTAAGTTTGCATGTTTAGAATTCAGTCAGTGTGTTTCCTGTTTTACTTTGTAGGTCCATGCCTCATGTGAGTGTTTCTAGTTTTGCGTCTCTGTCTCGTCCAGCCTGATTGCTCCCCTTCTGTGTCTCATTCCCTCGTTATCCCTCTGTGTATTTAAGCCTTGTGTTTCTCTTTGTCAGTGTCGTAGTCTCCATCATAGCTGTGTGATTTTTCCCTGTGGCTCCCTGTGCTTTAGTTTTCCCAGTTTAGTTTATTTTGTATTGTTTTTCGTGTCCCACTCCACGCCAGCAATAAAGCTGTGTTTTTTGAGTTTACCTTTTGTCTCTGTGAGTTTGCGTTTGGGTCCTCTCCTGCCTGCCACACAGCCGAAACATGACACTCTCATCTGCAGAGCCAGGTCCCACTTTGGATTCATAACACAGAGACACTCTCTACTTTTAAGATTAGGGTTAAAACTTTCCTTTTCATAAAGCATATAGGTGTAATGTTTATTTAACCCTTGTGTGGTGTTCGTATTTTTGTTACTCAGCCAGTGTTCATGGGTCTGGTGGACCCGCTAGAGTTTTGGCTTTCCAAATTAACACTATCAAACAATTTTATGTTAAATTACTCAACAGGGGGTCCGGTAATGGCGGCTGGCTGAAAGGACGTGCCCACTTCTGCTCCGCTATCTTTCTGTAAAATCCTGAATAATACTCGTTTGTTAGACATTGAACGACACCTAGGACAGCTGTGATGCCTCTCTCGCAAAGGAAACCCGGGAAAAACATTGGTAGACCGACTCAATCGAAATTATCTGACTTCACTTCTAAGTTGAACTCTGAGGCTAGCTGTGAAGCTAGCGTTAGCCGTGAAGATAGCGAGACTAATATTAACGCTAGCCAGGCGGTGGAGGAGGGAAATGATGAGCCGACTGAGAGAGAAAAGACGGCCGAAGGCTCAGACGTAATACTGGCGGCTATTGCAAGCTTGAAATCCGATTTTTCCTCCAAACTTGATGGTATTTTGTCAGCAATAGAGACCGTGAGGAAGGATGTTAATGAGTGTGCCAAGTGGGTCAACGAGGCGGAGGCCCGGATATCTGCAGCAGAAGATAGCATTACCACCTTGGAAGCAAAGGTACGGACTCTTGAAAATAACAACAAAAACCTCGAGGACAAAGTGCTGGATCTGGAGACCAGATCGCGACAATCTAACTTGAGACTTGTTAACCTGCCCGAGGACGCAGAAGGAGAAGACGCGTGCGCTTTCTTGGAAAACTGGCTACCGGAGGCTCTGAACTTGGCGCCGCTACGAACCACTCTGACGCTGGAGAGAGCGCATCGGGTCGGCCAGAAGAATATGTCAAATACCGCTGCACCAAGGACTATGATCATGAAGTTTCTAAATTACAAGGATAAAATGACCGTGATAAGAGCTGCCAGGGCAAAGGGACAGATTCTTTTCAAGAATCGCCCGGTGAGATTTTATGAGGACCTAGCGACCGGAGTGCACAAAAAACAGAAAGAGTTTGACGCCGTGAGACAACAGCTTCGCTCCATGGGTATCCGGTACGGCATGATTCCTCCTGCGCGACTGATAGTGACACACAACGGACAGTCCCGCATCTTTAACCTGCCAGGTGAAGCGGAGAACTTTGTGAAGGCTCTGAGGTCAGAAGGTGGACCGGGGTGAGATGATGTAATCATGGTCATACTACAGTGTGTTGGCATGGAGGGGTGATTACTGAGCTTTAAGTTTAAAAAGAAGTGAGAGGGAGAGAGAGAAAGGCCAGTTTGTTATATTTATTTGTTTATTGGTCCAGAGGCTCACAGCCACTATTAGTACCCTGATTTTCTTATCGTATTCAATAACGAGTTTTTTGTTTGCATAGCGGGGTGGGGTAAGGGAAAAGTGTTCAGGCACAGTCGGTTGATCCTCACTTTTGGGTGGAACAACCTTTAGCTGTTAGACAGGTGCCAATATGTATAGGGGGAGGGAAATGGGTGCCCAAGTTCAAGTTAAAGGGGCATATTCAGTATTCATTGTTATGGATGTAGTTTTTGACATTCAGGTATTATTTGTTTCTCTGTCCTTTAATATTTCAAATGTGTTGGGAAGCTCATTCAGTGTTATATGTTATGTCTGGTGGGATAAGAATTAAAATTTCTTCTTGGAACTGCAGAGGACTACAAAAACTGGAGAAGGTAAAACAGGTAATGTCTAGGCTGAACTCTATGCACTCTGATATCATGCTGCTACAGGAAACGCACCTGTTGTCTAGTCAAGAGGCGAAGATTAGGAGGAGGTGGCAAGGCAGTATATATTCTGCGCCCTTCACTTCTCAGGCAAGAGGTGTTATGATCTTGATCCACAAATCTATACCATTTCAGGTGACAAGGGTTATTAAAGACAAGGCTGGGAGATATGTTATTTTACAGGGCACACTTATTACGGAAAAAATAATCCTGATAAATATCTATGCTCCAAACACTGACGACCCAAAGTTTTTTCATAATCTTTTTCTTACAGTATCGTGTCTGTCTGGTAGCCTTATTATAGCAGGGGATTTTAATTGTACGTTGAACCCAGAATTGGATAGGAGCTCAGGTATTGATCTCTCTCATCCTAAAAGTAGGCAAACTATTCAACATTTTATGAAAGAACTTGATCTGAGGGATATTTGGAGGGATATGAACCCTAAGGTCTTAAAATACTCCTGCTATTCACATACACATAAATCATACTCGCGTATTGATTACTTTTTAGTTTCTGCCAATTTGAGTTATAAAATAAAGGACTGTCACTATGATAATATTTTAATATCTGACCATTCGCCAAACTCGTTAATATATGAAGATTTGAGACTGAAGACAGATCCCCCTAGGTGGAGATTTAAACAAAAGTGGCTCCTAGACTCAGAATTTATATCTTTCATAGATAACCAAATAAACATTTTTTTTGATACTAATAGGGATGAAACATCACCCTGCTCAAGATGGAAAGCTTTTAAGGCCTACATAAGGGGTCAGATTATTAGCTTCACAAGTTATAGAGCAAAGCAAACTTATCAGAAAACAAAAAAGTTGGAGGCAGAGATTGAGATGCTTGAGGGAGAATATTTTCAAAGTTTTTGTCCAAGAGTCCATCAAAAGCTTCTGTTACTAAGAACACAGTATAATGAACTTTCTGCTTCTAAGGCAGCCTCACATCTTTTGCGTCTTAAACAGACATTCTATGATCAAGGGGAAAAGCCCGGGAAATTATTAGCCTGGCGCCTCCGTCAATTACAGAATGAGAAAAACATTGCCTCAGTTGAAAACAGTGATGGACAGGTTATTGTTGACCCTCTAGGAATTAATGAAACTTTTAAGGTTTTTTTTGAAAAATTATATAACTCAGACATAACACACATGGGACAAGAGCAAGAGCTCTTCTTAGATACCCTTCAGTTGCCCAGCATTTCAGGACTAATGAGCGCAGATCTTGATACACCTATAACAAAGGAGGAGATATCTAAAGCAATAGACCATTTGAAAACAGGTAAAGCCCCAGGCCCAGATGGGCTGCCGACAGAAATTTATAGGGTATTTAAAACTAAACTGCTGTCCCCTCTTTTTGACATGTTTTCGGATTCATTTGAAAAGGGAATCCTTCCGGTCTCATTAAGAGGAGCCCTGATAACTTTATTGCCCAAACCTGGTAAACCGTGCAATAAATGTGGTAACCTAAGACCAATAAGTCTTCTTAATGTGGATCTAAAGATACTTTGCAAAATTTTGGCTCGAAGACTGGAGAGATTTTTACCTGATCTAATTACCTGTGATCAGAATGGGTTTATTGCGGGTAGACGGGGATTTCATAATGTGAGAAGAGTGTTGGATATTCTTCATAGTCAGGAGGGAAAACCGGACACTGCTCTACTATCATTAGATGCCGAAAAGGCCTTTGATAGAGTTGAGTGGCCCTATTTATTTGAAATATTAAAAAGATTTGGCTGTGGGGATAATTTCTGTCGGTGGATTAGACTTTTATATAATGAGCCATATGCTGAAATACTGACAAATGGAATTATATCTAAACCGTTTGAAATTAAACGGGGCTGTAGGCAAGGGTGCCCTTTGTCCCCTTTATTGTTTATTTTAGCAATCGAACCGTTTGCCATTGCGGTGCGGTCCCATAAGAGCATAACTGGTCTATCAGTAAACCAACAGGAACACAGAATTGCTTTATTTGCAGATGATGTTATTCTTTTCTTGGAAAAGCTGAAGGAGTCTATCCCAGCCTTGTTGGATCTACTACACATATTTGGACGGATATCAGGATATAAAGTGAACAAAGAAAAATCTTCATTAATGATACTTAACTCAGAAGAGAGAGAGGGTGCTGGAAATTCTTTCCAATTCAAAATGGTAGACTGTTTTACCTATCTGGGGATTAAGATAGTGCCATGTTTGAGAGACATTGTTGGAGCTAACTACACCCCTATGGTAGACTCAATCACCTCATCCCTAGATAGATGGAAGCCCTTGCCCTTGGCACTTATAGCGAGAATTAATGTTCTTAAATTAAACATAATGCCCAAACTTTTGTACCTGTTCCAGAACATCCCATTGTCACCCCCTGCTAACTTATTTTCACACCTGAAGACAATTTTTGTACGTTTTTTGTGGAATGATAGACGACCAAGGCTCCGTTTATCACTCTTGTACTTACCGTATGAAAGAGGAGGCCTCAAATGTCCCAATCCACTTTGGTACTATTGGGCAGCCCAATTGAGGACTATGATGTATTATTTTACAGATAAATCCCCCCCGCCTTGGACAAATATGGAAAACAGTTCAGTACCTCTTCCCCTTCCCCAGTACCTATACTCAGCAAAAGTCAAAATGTTGAAAAAAAAGACAAAAAATCCTATAGTCAGAAATATGATTATGATCTGGTATCAGGTTAAAAAATACCTGGGTGAACCCACCTCTTTCGCACGCTTTAGCCCAATATGGGGTAATCAATTTTTCCCTCCAGGCAGAGCAGACCCTGGTTTTAGGAAGTGGGCTGACAAAGGCTTAAAGACAATAGGGGATCTCGTGGGATCAGAGGGTGAGATTTTGATGTCATTTGAGGAGTTGATTTCCAAGTATGATATCCCATGCAAACATCGATTTAAATATCTACAAGTGAGAAACTTTATTAGATCATCTCAAAATCAGTGTTTGTCAATCCCTCCGTTTTCCACTTTGGAAACAGAAATGAAAAGAGATTGCTTTGGAAAGGGAATAATCTCCAAATTATATAATATGTTAGTAGAGGGTTCCCCTGAATCTTCTTTAGGAAAACTTAATGCCTGGAGGGAAGATTTACAGGACTTATCCTCCGAAGACTGGGAGGAGGCATGTGCTGAAGCACAAACACAAACTACCAATACTCGTCTCAAAGTATTGCAATATAATTGGCTAATGAGGACGTATGTGACTCCAGAAAAGCTTAATAAGTATAATGGTGATATCCCAGACTTGTGTTTCAGGTGTGGAGAGGAGAAAGGGACGTTTTTCCACTGTGTCTGGGAATGCAATAAAGTACAACGGTTTTGGAAAGAGATTAAACAAGCTCTGGATATTATATTGGGTACACAACTAGCTCTTGACCCTAAACTTTTTATTTTAGGGTTATATCCTGATGGACATCTTATGTCTAGAAAGGTAATTACCGCCCTGGACTTATGTCTACTGCTGGCAAAAAGAGTCATAGCACTCTCATGGAGGAAGACCAGTAAACCAAAATACATTAACTGGATTAAGGAATTGTCCACAACTTTACCTATGGAAAAAATTACTTACATTATCAAGGGGAAACTACCACTTTTTCAAAACATCTGGGGTCCCTTTATGCAATATATGGGAAATATGGATCTTGGCAGTATGGTGGATGGGGCAGATGGGGTGTAAATGTTGGTGGTCCTCTGCAGTTTCCTAAATTAATCTCTTTTATACTTGATCTTTAATGCTGTGTGAATTGTACATTTGAGTTTGTAACTTTGAACCATGCACAATAGTGTAACCGAGTTGATGTTGAGCAACCCTTGGAAATAGAGAAGCTTATTATTATTATTATTATATATATGTGTATATATATGTATATATATATATATGTGTGTATATATATATATGTGTGTGTGTATATGTATATATATATATATATATATATATATATATATATATATATATATGTGTGTGTGTGTGTGTGTGTGTGTATATGTGTATATATATATATATATATATATATATATATATATATATATATATATATATATATATATATGTATATATATATATATATATATATATATATATATATATATATATATATATATATATATATATATATATATGTATATATATATTATTATTATTATATATATATTTTTTTTTTTTTTTTTTTTGGGGGGGGGGGGGGGGGTTGTGTTTTCCTTTTCCTTTGTTTGACTAAGTTATTATTTACAGGTGATATAGTTTGTACTTCCACTTAACTGTTGCTCTCTAACATCTTATAAGTGTCTGATTTGCAAGGGAGGGCGATTGACTGTTATACAATAATTTAGCTGCCCTGGATGCTTCCTTTGCTGTGGAAGTACTCCAATTTCTGTATGTAATTTTGAAACGCAATAAAGATATTGTTGGAAAAAAAATTACTCAACAGATGTTTACTTCATCCCAATTACAAGACATATGAACAGCAAACATGGTTAATTTTTTCCCTTTACCTTTAGATCACATTTATGAATTAATGTGCTTCTCGTTTTTCTTTTATATAAAATGTTATAAATAAATCAGTTATAATCAAGTGGAGTGAGTGGAAAGACACAACACATTTACACGTGAAAAAATAATTAATTGTTTAATTTTTCTTTTGAAAAAAACTGAACACGGGTCTCACAGACCCGAACACCATACAAGGGTTAAGTCATCTATACTTATACATCAATACTTGTTATTAATCTCTGGCTTTCCTTCACTTTGTGTCCTTTGTCCTGTCTAACTCCCCTAACCTACCGCTGTTTACGGCAGATGCCGCAGCCCCTCCCTAAACCTAGTTCTGCTGGAGATTTCTTCCTGATAAAACTGAACTTAATTAAATAGAATTTTCACCTCAGCCACCACATTGTGCACATTACATGCTGTGGACTGATTTATAGCGTAAATTACTTGATTGTGCAAATATAGTCTGTAAGGCATACTTCCTCTGATTGGTTAACTGAGGTCCTTTAGTTTGTCACTTTTATCTGGCTTTAAACAAACACTGTACCAACCAGGTAAATTTAGTGAGCGCACACACACACACACACACACACACACACACACACACACACACACACACACACACACACACACACACACACACACACAAAACACACACAAAAACACACACACACCTCCACAAATATATCAGCAACTGCTGGACTGACAGTGCAGAATTTTAATATACTGCATGTTAGTTTGTATGTTTCACAGCCATAAACTAGTCTTTGCAGCATAAGACTTTAAAGCATTAAGTTAGAAAAAATGGCACACTGAACCTCAACTTCCACAACCAAATCACTCTCAGTGTGCCTATGCAGATCCCTTAGAGGCCCTCTCTGACAATATCTGTATGTACCATTTGAACGCAAGTGCATCTGTGCAAAAAGCAGCAGTTGTGGTTTCTCACAGATGGAGATAGAAATCATTGCCTGGAATAACGGAAGAGAGAAAAACAGAGATTGAGGAGAAACATGTGCATTAACCTCCAACTGACTCGAGGCAGGGTGGATGACGCTCTAAGGGAGCAGGAAGAGAAGTGGGGAAAGAGACAGACAATACTGGAAGGAGATTCAGAGACAACTATACTCACAGTTACCACTGACTGCCACACAGCGCCTCAGTGTCCAAACCAAATGTTAACAAATGTATCTGAAGACATTTACTTAACAGAGATAATAAATGCCGGTGCAGACATCAAAGGAAAATAAAATACTGTACATAAAATCTAATACTCATAACTAGAGCTGGGCAGCATCTCCAAACATTTGTATCACGATATCTTCTGAATTTTTGAGTTTGCATTGACTTCTTCTTTTCTTTGGAGTTTATAAAAACTCTTGTGTCCTCATAAAACAACAAAGAAGACATGAAAACAATAAAACACAGCTAAAACAATACATGCTCCACTCTCAGGCTCTGTCAACAACAATTAAATATTTGGCACAGGGCTTCAGAGCCAGTCTTTAAAAGACTTGTTATGATTTTGACTTAGCAGTAATGTCTGCTGCCACTGTTTTTAAAACAAGTCAACATCTGGCTCATTACCTTTAGTATTTCCAACACACAGCTGTTACATGTAGACTTGAAACAAACTCCATTTGGGATAATTCTTCCAAACTCGGGGGCACCAGTTACTCTGTCGTTGGGTTAAAACATTATCTTTGCCTCACCTGGTTCCTGAGTTGCCTCAGTGAAGTCCATCACACAAGAAGCACAATGACAAACAGGCGCAGTGAAGCAAACTAAGCAAAATGATTCTCATATTTAAAAAATAACAATATTTTCTAAAAAAAAAGGAAGACACAACTGGTTACATCGTTAAAAAACAGTCTGCAGGATTCCTTCTCTCCTATTTTAACATCCGGTAGCTAGCATTACTAGCATTTCCTTCACCTTTGTAAGTTTATAAATGTGACATTAATAATGTTAAAAATAATTTTCTTGGTTTTAAAGTAGTGAGCCAAGAAAATTAGTTCTTAGTTGTAGTAATACAGGCCTCTTCTCTAATGGCTGCTAATATATCATTTTTAGGCAACTACAAAGTCCACAATAAATTAATAGTGTGAATGAAATTCAGATCAGTACGCCACATGTAGAACTATACAACCCGGCAATATTGGTCACTTCTACTTAAACACCAGGGTTTTTATAGTTAACCAAAACGAATCTAAAAACTAAAACTAGATGTGAAAGGACCTTATTGTAGCTGGAATTTTCGCCTCATTCACGCAGCTCCTGAAGCAGTTTAATATTCCTCGGAGGCATTTTTTCTGCTATTTAAAATTTCGTTCATTTCTGGAATTACCTGAGGAAACTTCTTTGGATAAAATTATTAATAAAAACATTCATAAGAGAGGGGCGATTAAAGAAATCTATACTATATTATTAGATCTACAGTCTCCTTCTCTCTCCATCCTTGAGGCACAGGGGAAGAAAGACCTTGGGATGGATATAACAGATGAACTCTGGCAATCTTTTCTCCACAGGGTACACTCCTCTTCTATATGTGCCAGGCATGGGCTCCTCCGATTCAAGGTCCTACACCGATTACCTATCTCCAAGGAAAACATAGCCAAGTTCTATCTGGGAGCTGACCCCCTGTGTAACAGATGTAAAGCAGAAACAGGGTCACTCCTTCATACTTTTTGGACGTGCCCCAATCTTCATAACTATTGGGTGTCTATATCTAATACCCTTTCAGAGATATATAACATTAAATTTGATCCTTCTGCTCTTAGGCTGTCTTTGGAGTGATACCTCAAAGTCACTCTCTCAAAATACTTTTCGAATTCTATTGTCTTTGCTTCACTTTTAAGATGGAAGCAGGAAGCTCCTCCCACACATGAACAGTGGCTTGCAGACCTCATGAGGTTTTTTCAACCACCAAATTTCTTAAGGCATGGCAGCCATTTCTATTTAAAACATTTAAAATGATCACCTTATCATGACCTGATACCAAATCTCTACATCACTATCGTAGTTAACTGTACACTGAATGTCCCTTATACATTTTATTTTTATATTTGAGTTTTGTTTGGGGGTTTGTTTGTTTGTATTTCTTCTCGCTTTCTGTTATCTTTTGGGGTATTGTACATATTGAACAACAAAGTACTGTATATTCAAAGTTCTCCCAGTAACATGCGGTTGTAACTGAAAATTTAATTATTAAAAAGAAAACTAGATGTGAAAGAAAAATGTTTCAATTAATTAAAATCAAAATAGAAACTAGCCTTTAAAAAAGCCAAAATAACTGAAATGGTTTTGGGAACCTGGAAATCTGAGTAAAATAAAATAATAAGAGAGAGGTAATATCCTTAATTTTAGTGCTTCTTAAGCTGGTAAAATTTGTTATCATAACTTACCTGATGATGCTCTGTTGGACATGTTTATTGAGACTTTAGATGTCTATAAGACTGTACCTATAAGTCAACAAAAATATAAATATGATATAACTCAGACAAACACTGAACATAATTTAGTAAAAAATGTCCCTTGAAAGAGATCCTTCACACTTAATGTACATTGTGCATTAATACTAGTTTAGCATACCATTGTGTTTAGCAGCAACAACCTAAAAAAAAGATTTTGAACGAAACTCTTTCAATGCAGTTTAATTAATTAAATTCAGACACTTTCTCTTGAAGAAAAAAAAACTCATCCACTGCCCGAAGCCCTTACTGTGCGTTCTGTGTTAACAGACACGTTATCTGCAGAATATGTTGCATGTATCCTTATGACTTTGTGCCTTGAGGGGAAACTGACTGTGGGAGGAGCAACAAGAAAATTAATATTACAGAGCTGAAAAACACAACTACACTGCACAAGTTCATCTTCTCGATAATACTCGTGTTTATTGCTCTCTCACTCTCAGCATGAGTGGAGGAGAGAGGAAGAGACCGCCCACACACCCATCTGCTTCTACTACTACTGCACACACACACCCACACACGCAAAAACACATACATACATCTACATTCAAAAAATCACGCGAAAAAGACACAAATTATGCATTAGTATTAGCAATTACACCACAGCTTTCCAACTTAGATCCATTGTGCCACAAATGTCTGCAAGAAAGTGTTTTGTATGCACCAGCCTATATTACGGTCTTGGTGTTCTTCCAGGTCTCTTGTACTGTGTGATCTATTTGAACATGTTGTCATGTTGCTAAAAAAAAAGGTTGTCTCTGGGTTATCTTGCACACACTTCACACACACACACACACACACACACATATTCACAGTACACACATAGTATATCATACTGTCCTCGCCCGCCAACGCTAATTCAAAACATACCTGAAGCATTAGTCGACCATTAGCTCCACTTAAAGATTTATATTAGAGCTGTTTGGCCTTTATAAACAGCAGGCTGCAGAACACAGCCCTGTACTGAAGGCCTCGAACACACCACATGACAAACATCTTAACTTGTAAATTTACAAGTTGAAAAAAACCCCCCGAATTACTCAAGATGTCTGCATCTGCTCTGGATGAAGAAACTACTATGAGAAATACCCAGAAACATGTGACTTAAGATTTATCTCTGTTTGATCAACAGAAGATGAATGTTAGACATTTTCAACCACATAAAACAGCAGTTTGTCAAAAGTCTAGACCCATGCTGACACCATATGAAAATAGGTAACAGGGTATCTATTCTATGTCAGAGTGAACACTGTGGTTATTTTAAAATTAATAGTTTATTTAGTGGGCAGCACGGTGGCACGGTGGTTAGCATTGTTGCCGCACAGCAAGAAGGTTCAATTCCACCATCAGGCCGGGGTCTTTCTGTGTGGAGTTTGCATGTTCTCCCCGTGTCTGCGTGGGCTCCCTCCGGGTACTCCGGCTTCCCCCCACCGTCCAAAGACATGCAGCTTGTGGGGATAGGTTAATTGGAAAATCCAAATTGCCACTAGGTGTGAATGTGAGTATGAATGGTTGTCTGTCCCTGTGTGTTAGCCCTGCGACAGACTGGCGACCTGTCCAGGGTGTACCCCGCCTCTCGCCCCATGACAGCTGGGATTGGCTCCTGCGACCCTGAAAAGGATAAGCGGTAGCGAATGGATGGATGGATAGTTTATTTAGATGCCTCTCCTGTTGCACAGAAACAAAAAAGAAGCTAAAATTCAGTTCAGTTCTATTCTATTTATGTAGTGCCATTTCACAAAACCAGTCACTTCAAGGTGATTTATATTGTAAGGTCAACACCCTACTAGACAAAAAACTCCAAGAATCAGATGAGCCACTATAAACAAGCACTCCATCACAGTGGGGGAGGGGGGAGGGGGGGGGGGGGGCTTTGCTTTTAACACAAAGGGAGTACACACTAGCTTTGGTGGAATCGTAACTGGAAATGGGATACTGGCATACCTTTTATCTGCATCTAATGTAAATCAAACCACAGTTTACACAATAAACATGATGTACTGAAGAAGTCTCGCAAGTAATGACCGAGACCATAATTTCACCACAAATGAGTTTACCAAAGTCATAACTGTAGTAAGCACTAGGGGAGTTTTGTCATGTATATATATCATCTATATATATACAATATATAGGTTGTATATATACAATACAGTCTATGTTGGCCGTCAGAGAGATGGTTTAAGAAGCTTCACTAGTGGCTCCACTTTTCATTTTCACAGGCAATGTCCATCTTTTATGTACTTATATACTGTAATATCAAGTAACAGGTTGATATTATCTGTCGATACTAACTACTTGCCGATCTGACAGTATGGCCATTTGTGATGGCCTACAAATGAAAAATTAAAGACAGGAGAAAGATATTGATATTGTATAGTTAGTCCACCAGACAACATTGAGCAACTTCCCAGCTGATCCGAGCAGAGTCGGGCAGAGCATAAATAAGTAAATAAATAACTATACATAACACACGTTAGGAAAATCTGTTTAAGACTCAAAAAATATTGGTCGATATATCAGATTTTTAAATGACCAAACATTGGTTTCGGTATCATTCTAATGGCGCCTATGCTTTCAGGTAGAGGGATTCATTTTGCTGGATTCAAAAAATGTTGTTGCAAGTTTATAATATATAAGTTAATAAGTTGCTAAACCTTAGGTTTGGCGAAACATCAAGACAAAGGTGTAGTAAATATACTCTTTTTATTTTTCATTTTGCTTTATTTTGTTTTTACAATATCCGCAAATGACTAAGGGGGCAACTGACGAAGAAGTTTGGATACCTCCAAGAATTTGTGGTCTATCTCTGACTACGAGGTTGATTCAAAGATTCAATTATTAATGTCACATGTTGTCAACTGAAGCTTAATGAGCTTCATCTTAACCTAATCACACTGAGATGCATTCCTCTGGCGTAGGGGAGAGAGAAAACTGTCCCAAAGCCTTTACGGTATCACATGAGCTTTAGTCAAGCTGAAGTCATGTGGCTTCATGTATCCTCAAAGAGACCTACAGCTACAAACTCACTGACACTTGTACAGGAACACAGCACAGATAAACACAGAGATACAATCATCTAGGGGAAGTTTCATGAAGGCAAAAACTAATGAGAAGAATCATCTTGCACTTTTACTAAGAATGTCACCTAGATGAAAATTTGCAGTAATTTTCCAGTTATATACTGCATTGTGCATATGTAGGTACATTCCTGTATGGCTGCTTGTGCTTCGAAAGCATGTTAACATTTCCGAAGCTTTTATTGAATCTAGCAAGACACATGATTTATTATTCCCCAGGACATCATGTTGCCTTACTTAAGAAGTCGACCGCTTTGGAAGCCAACAATTTTTAATTTAGGAGACTCAGCTCTAGCCATGATTCACAGCTCAACAACTGTTATCATATTTTGATTAAACTGATAGTTATATCTAGTTGGTACACCACACTGTAAAAAAAAAAAAAAGTAATATATAAGTATTTTACTGTGTATTTTACAGTTTTGTACAGTTTTTCTAGAATATCATTAAATTTACATAAATAGGCTGTGATTTTACATTTCAAATGTAAAACAACATAAAATCACTGTAAATGTAATAAAACAGAATTTTCTTGTTTTTTAAATATATTTGTCTGTACATATGCATATTTAGATTGTTAAAATACATTCACAAATGTATCATAATTTCACAAATATTTGTCCGTTATTTGACAGATTGAACTGTTAAATTCAAATGTAATGCTATGGAAAAATATATAAAATGATTCTTATAAACTTTTTTTTTACATCAAATAATGTTATTTAGGGCGATCGTGGCTCAAGCGTTGGCAGTTCGTCTTGTAATCGGAAGGTTGCCAGTTCGAGCCCCGGCTCGGACAGTTTCAGTTGTTGTGTCCTTGGGCAAGACGCTTCACCTACCGCCTACTGGTGATGGCCAGGGGGGCCCATGGCGCGATATGGCAGCCTCGCTTCTGTCAGTCTGGCTCAGGGCAGCTGTGGCTACAACTGTAGCTGCCTCCACCAACAAGTGAATGAATAGTGGATTTGTAAAGCGCTTTGAGGGTCTCGAAAAGCGCTATATAAATGCAATCCATTATTATTATCATTTAAACCAACTGTTAACTGCATATTTCTGTACATTTAAGTATTATTATTATTCATATTGCCGGATTCATTGACCTTGTTTATAGGTAATTTCATTGTTTAATCACATTAAAATGAAAATAACCGTATTTTTATGAGAAAGTTATTTTCTGTTATTTTACGGTATTATTTTGGCGCCCCAGCTGCCGGAACATTACTGTTTTTTTAGGATTTTTCTTTTTTACAGTGCATCTCAGTCAGTGTTGACATTGTGGAGGACTATAAATACCTTGGAGTACACATTGACAATAAACTGGACTGGGCTAAAAACACCACAGCACTTTACAGGAAGGGCCAGAGTCGTCTCTATTTTTTGAGGCGACTGAGGTCCTTCAACATCTGCCAGAAAATGCTGAGGATTTTCTATGAGTCTGTTGTGGCCAGTGCGATCCTCTATGCTGTTGCATGCTGGGGGAGCAGGCTGAGGGTCGCAGATGCCAACAGACTTAATAAACTGATCCGTAAGGCCAGCAATGTTGTGGGGATGGAGCTGGACTCCCTCAAGGTGGTGTCGGAGAGGCGGATGCTGTCCAAGATAAAGACAATGTTGGATAACACCTCCCACCCACTCCATGACATGCTGGTCAGTCACAGGAGCTCGTTCAGTGAGAGACTGAGATTACCGAAAAGCACCACTGAACGACACAGGAAATCATTCCTGCCTGTGGCCATCTCCCTGTACAACGCATCCACTTAACACACTGTTTGCTGCTACAACTACACATGTTTCTTTTCCAACTATTTATTTATGAGTGACTTATGTATGTATGTATGTATATATATGTATATATTGTACTATTCTTAGTTAGCGTATTGTCTGTCTTGTCTTAATGTTGGTTTAAAATGGAGCACTGTAACAAAAAATAATTTCCCCCAGGGATCAATAAAGTATTCTGATTCTGATTCTGATTCTGATCTCTACCTGACTGATCTGCTCTGCTTTTTCTGGGGTGGGGCCACTATCCAGAATACTGAGTTTACACCTAATTATGTGCATTAATAGTTGGATGGCTAGACGTTTACAGACATCTTTGCCCAACTGTTACATAAGAAGCTAAGTGGAAGACCACGAAAAGCAAAAGAAACCGATTACATGTATTTGTGTAATATAGAAGTAGCTGATCACAGCATCATAAGCCACTCAAATCCTTGAGTTTGGCTGAAAGCTTGATAAATGTCCACTCTGTGTTTGTGTGAATGGAACAACAGGGTGTTTTCTCTTCTCTCATCCTGTTTATGAGGAAATGTAGATGGTGCCTTACTAAGTTTAATTCTGTTGTGTGGAGCTCACCGGTGATTTACGTTGCAGACATTCCACAGATGCTTGACCTCTACACTGCAAATTATGATTTACAGACTTCATCAGGCTGTTACATAAGCTCTGCAGTACCTCTGTGTGGTATATATCAAATCTCCAGTTGATTTTCTTCCTTTCCTGTTCTGAGAGCCCATGTTTACATTTCTGTGTTCTGCTAATGTAATGTTAACAATTCAGCAGGTTAGCCACACATAGGTAGCACCATGTTTTAATCCTCCCAGTGCCATCCACAATCCTTTTACTAGTGAACAATCCCCTCGCACTTACTTTTCAGGATCAGATACAGCTGAGCAGCTAACTAGTAATGCTTGCTTTTGTTATGCTTTGGAGATCTACTGCTACTTTAACTAGAAGATGGTTGGGCAGAGAACCGTGCAGAAGCATTCTCTCAGGCTAATGCTGATATCAGTACTTGTGTCCAGACTTGTGAGATGCCTCTTTTCCGCCCCCAAGCTCAGGTGTCACTACAGGTTCTGGCACGTCCTCAGACTTTTGTTCTGTATTTAGCTGTTAGCATTTAGATATGAAAACCCACATTTTAAATGTGGTTTATCATAGCTACACATCCAACTTTTGCAACAAACCAAATTGCTTGAAAGTCACTTAATAGTTTAGCATGACATATATTTAGCACAAATCCTACAACAAATAGACTGTTTTTGTCTTTTGGGGTTGTTTTTTTTTTATTATTACTTGGTTATTTTGATTATATGGAAAGATTATGAATGTGTCTGTTTTAGCCTAAAACCATTCTGCAAATAATAGAGCACCGGAAACACACTGGAAAGAGACCAGGAAACGTCATCAGTCGATAGAGAAGAATATGTTATAAATGCTAATAATCCCACGTGTGGCAAGCACAACGATATGGAGAAATTTCACAGTAATTCTTGCTTCAGTTCTTTTCTTGTGAAAAGTGTTTTTATGAAGTGGTGCTGACAGGAACTGCAGGAGAAACAGTAAAGCTTTCATCACAAGTGGCTTATTTCTTCATCATGCATTCCTTACATATCTGTGCCACTGTAATTTACTGTGTTGTAGCGAACACGGACAGCACAGCAGAAAAATGAATGATAACAGAAGCTACGGCGGGGCACCTGGAGAGCCATATTTCTCATCTCCCTCTTCCTTTCTTTCTCTGGGAAGTAAACTTGGACAGTGAAAACAGGAAGTAGGGCCTACCGTGTGACTCCAACACACTGCCCCTATTTTTAGACGCACACACATACATAAACATGCACAGCCCAGCCCCCGTTTCCTTCAGCCCATACAGAGGACACCCCTCTACTACAGCCCACAGGCAAACAGGGTCAAGAAGAGAGCAAGCCTGAGCTCTTCCTCTATTCCCTCTGCATGAGAGTTTACAAAGCCTACGGAAGCCAAACTGCACTGCACTGAAAATGCTGAAGAGGCTTTCAGCAAGACACTTCCAGGTCCAGAACCCATGTAAAACACAGATATGCATGTCATTTCACAGTGTTTACTGAAACTTCTCCAACAGACTGTATTGCATTTTATTGTATAATGGTGTAACTCTGCATTAACATGCAGACAGCCTTATATTTTTGTAGCTGCCTGAGATGGTGCAAGTAAAGGACCATTAACTTTTAAGTGGCTTCATCTTCAGGGATTATCGTTTGATTTAATTTTCTACTGTTGCACCACTGTAGAAAGGCTCACTGTAAAAACTTTAGGTGAATGATTTAATAATAAGATTAGTAAAATTTCTAGATTCTACCAAATAGTCCAGATGTGATTACATGTAGGTCAATGGTTTAACGTGGTCAGAGTACTAACACTGCTCAGTAACAGCAACAGCGGTAAGTAATGCCAGTTTCTGGCAAATACATTGGTATAATTATTAATTTGATCACTATCCTCTGCTAGTTATATCCTTATGCAGATTTGGGTCATTTCCTGCACTTCTGCTATTTTTTAGGTGACACCCTGAAAGTCTGTTCTGACCAATTACACTTTTGAATGTGCAGTTTTCACCACAGACGTGCAAATAAAAACTGCTGAGTGAGCGAGACCCAATGGGCATATCAGAGCACAGGCATACTGGTATGCAGGTATTTTTTTCTCTCTCTCTCACCTTTCATTGTGAATTGTATCCTAGACTGAAGGGGAACTTTAAAAATGAACATCTTTACATTGTGTTCTTCTGTCAGAATTAAGTTGTCATTTCTTTTCTGAAAAAGCGAAAATGAAACACTGCATAAAACAATCAGCCGTTTGTACGCCCATTTGCATTAGCACACTAGGGCAACGCCTTTCTTTAAAATTATACAACATGAAGTAAATTTTACTTTCCACACAGACCTTCCAGTGCACAATTGTTTTTGCATGAAACATTCCTCAGATGACTGAACATAAAGTATATAACTGTTTACAGAAATCACAGGCTGGGGCCTTCATCAACATGAGCCTTGAAGTGTGGCGCACTCGTTAACTCGTCAGTCGGAGCTGAACTTGTTTTCGCCTCGGCAGACTTTTCCTGTGTGTCTCCTCTGTCAGCTCCAGCAGCTGAACCACAGTCGTTTCAACCGCAGACAACCACACAGCAATCTGGCTTTGTCACAGTTGCAATACCACAAAAACAGTGTTAGCGCCACAGCTGGGAACAAGAGAGCTGGGAGACACACCAATGATAGTTACTGGTTGAATAAAAAAATATTTTCCCATTTTAAAAACTTTATCAGTCTGCTTTCATTATCTCCATCCATCCATCGATTCTCTTCCGCTTTTGCTTTTCAGGGTGGGTTGGGTTGGGGGGGTGCCCGAATCAGCAGATCCCCTAAACCGATGCATCAGTATCAGATTGCAAATGGCAAAAGTTGGATCAGTGCATCCCTGGAAAGTGCAGTCTTAATGAAAATGAACTTGATCTAACCCACATTTTCACAGATAATTTCACAGGTTTCATTTAATTCACCTAGGTAGTTTTTGTACAATCTTACCTCTACCTTAGAAGAAGATGAAGAATATTTGCACATGTTTATTTTCTCTATGTACAACGGTTCTATGGTTAATTCTGTGCTAATCACAAAGAAGCTATCTCAGCATGTTTGAATGATTTATAGTGTTTTTGAACCTGTATTGTTTGCAATGCACGCATCCCACGTGAATATACTACAATCACTGTATTCCTGCCTCCTACCCCTCTTAGAGTGATGTGTTCAGCTACACACAGATTACCATAGTCTACCACTGGCACTGGTACTTCATAGACTTTTTTTCATATGTATTCCATGTCCAATAGAATTAGACTCTGCACAGAGTCCATGGATGATAATTGCTAATCAAAAGTGATGCAGGAAAGTATAGAAAATGAGAATAAATTGTAATGCCTTTCATTGCAGTTCTGGCAGCTGCTGGCTAAATCCATATGGCACAGAACCAATGTTAAGAAGATATAGCTCCTGCCAACACTACTCACATCACACCCTTTACACTGCTAACAAATGAGGGAAGGTGGGAGTCTTAGCAGGAGAGAGTGAACAACAGAGAGAGGCCAAATGTTCATGTTTTTTTAACAATTATGTGAAGCATTTTCATTCGAGTGTATCAATGTGAGATGGGCTTTTACAGCAAGTGCGCAGACCACTTAATCTGATGAACCTAACAATGAGAAGAGTTGTGACTAAAACATGACTGGACAAAGCAAATGATATCTGTTCGTGCTCATCAGTTAGCCACTTCCTCCTCTTTCATTACATCAGGTGCCCCCAAAATACATGTGAAACATTACAATTTAAACACAAGGCACAGAAAGAGAGAAAGATCTTTACATGTTCCTGTGCAATCTTAATCTGCAATACCAATGCTCACTGTCTCATATCTCATTTTCCTCCTTCTGTTTTGCAGTACACTACAGTACACCCCCGCCAAGTCGCAGTTCAGAGTTTGTGGCCTCAGCCATTTGCAGATTTTTTCTTAGAACCTAACTAATAAATGTTCATGGAAATATCCTCCACAAATAAATACCCCTGTACTTGGAGGGGGGAGGTTTGAAAGACGGCATCGGCATTTCCGCATCATAAGAGTTTACCATGTGCAGCTATCTCGAGTGTTCTTTGTTCTTCTTAAAACCCTTAAGATGTCGCCCAAATGCATATTTAGGATTTTAACTACTTTTTCTACCACATCTGAAATACACGGTTTAAGGATCTTGCTTTGGCACGTACCACCAACCTAAACACTGTTTTCAACCAAGCCATGGCAAAGATGTCCCCCCGGCAGGACAATAGGAACAAAAACCATGACACAAGCCCAAAGTGTTGAGCCAGCCTTAAAACAGTGCATATCCCAATCCAAGTGAGAGTCTGTGGGATGTTCTAGAATAAAGCTGATCCACAAAGCCTCCATCACGCAATCCACAGTACCCTGAGGTCCTCTGCCAGACACCACAGGTATTTGAAAACAGGAAAAAAGTTAATTGAGTGGGCTGCTGTTCAAACACCATTAGACCCTAACCTCCCATTTCCCAATGTATGGAGAGGTCTGCACAGCTCTACCTCCAACTTTGACCATATCCCTGACTTTCACAAGAAACACTTGCAACTATACTTCTATAACTAGGACTGATATATGTAAGAATATGTTTAGCTGAAAAAGAGAAGTTATGGTTCTAGCATTTCTATCACCAGTGCTATGGTATAGAAAAATGTCTATTCAACCATGGAATCCATAAGAACTTTTATTTTGATGTGCATTTCTAAAATCCTCAACATGAGTTTGACAGCTGCTGCAGTCCTCCCCCTCCATCCCTCAGTCATTTAACCATTCAAAAGCAGACAGCTTCCTTCAACACCCTCTTTGTCTTGCTCTTGACTGCCTCTCTACCTCCCCTCAATCGCTGCCTGTTTGGCAGAAACACCAAACCCTGAATGTCCTTCTCCACACTTCTCTCTTTAATGACAAGTTCCGACAAGGCAGCTGCCTACACACGATTCAGAGGAGAACAGAAATTCCTGACAGATTTAGGAATGCGATCTCCTTTTCATGTCAAACGAACATCAGTTCTTGCACCTTTTTTCTGTTCTCCAGCGTTTTTTTCTCCAGCTTAGCCAAAGCCACATATCAAACTGATATTTGCTGGACTGAAGTAGCGTTAATTCATAAATCATGTTCACCACAGACCAACCAGTGACCGGCCCTGCTAAATCACATCCCACATGTGCTGGATATGCAAGGCAAAGCACAGTTCTCTCATTAATTCTGAAATTATTGAGTTTATTTACAATTTGCCACATACTTTATTACGTCTTGGCAGTTTGGAAACTGGTCAGTACCCAAATGCTGTTACTTCAGCAAGTCAACTGTGAGCTACTGGAGCACTTTGCACAATCCATTACACAACAATTTTCATATCGTTGATTACTGTTCTTCATGCATGCTTGAATAATGAGCTCAAATTTCTGGGACGTGAACTCACTGTTATGACAGAGTGTGTGTGTGTGTGTGTGCGCGCACTATGTGACCTGCTCGGCAGGTATGACTTTCTTCTGAAGGTGATTATTCACAGAGCTTGTAAAGGCTTGCGGGAATACAGTGACACATTTGGATTTATGCCCAGGTTTTTTTTGTTGTTGTATTAATATTGTTACTTGTCACAACACGGGTATTAGGTTTCAGTTCACATGCTTTTGTCAAATGAAATATCTGCAGATTTTTTGATTTCCAGGCACAGTGGATACTGTATCACCACCATTAGACAAAGACAACACACCAGTGTCTCCAAAACCTCTTTCGTTTACTGCAGAACTATTTTGCGTCATGGGATAAGATCTTGCCAAAGGATAAAACTGTCCAAAAACCTTAACTCTCTGACGTTCCTTTGCCATGAATGAAAAGGCTATTGTATGTGCTGCAAGTGGGGAACTGTGTGGATTATTTAATGGAGTTCATAAAATTCATAAAAGATTAAAGGAGAAAGCATTATCAGATATGAAGAGACAACAAAAGTGTGTGAAAGCAGAAGCCACAGACATAGACAGGGGAGGACAGTAAAGCATTCAGGTGGGACATTGTGGGACAGTTCAATGTGTTCTCGTCCCAGGGTTTCAAATACATCCACGCAGGATTACCTTTGGTGTTGGTGCTGTGATGCACCGACTGCGGCAATACTGGTCTAATGTTTTAAAGAACAGTGGACCCTGGATTGAGTCCCAGGTGGGGGCTTTGTTTTCTGCACTTTTTTCCAATTTCTTTTCACTCATGTGTTTGTGTTTGTTGGTAAAGTTTAATAAGGTTTGTTTTAGCATGCAACACTCCACGATATTAACCCTACACACTGCAAAATGATGCTTATGGCCACTGACTGCATCTAAATCAGGGGTCTTGAACGCCAGGCCTCGAGGGCCGGTGTCCTGCACGTTTTAGATCTCACCATGGGTCAACACACCCAAATCAAATGATTAGTTCATTACCAGGCCTCTGAAGAACTTCAAGACATGTTGAGGAGGTAATTTAGCCATTTAAATCAGATGTGTTGGATCAAGGACACATCTAAAACCTGCAGGACACTGGCCCTCGATGCCTGGAGTTCGAGACAACTGATCTAAATGAAAAGCTGTGGTAAGTCTACTGACTCTGAATGCGCCTGAGTGACTTTTATGTGGCAAAGAAATAATTTTAACTCAATATCTTGATGAATTACTGGATAACACAATAACTGCTGAGTTTAGATAGAAAGCAGCCTGGGTTTTGTTTTGTTTTCTCTGTGCCTGTGGTTACTGGCTACTGACAAGTGGCAAGGCACCATCTGATATGTGTATCAGTCTGATCCTGACCCAAAAGATTTCCCTCAGCAACAATCAATGGGGCGGTCTATTCAGTTCTTTTAATTTATAAAGCATGGATAGCCATGTTTAAGTTGAGCCGTTTGTCACCTTACACACAAAACAGACACTCACAGTCTCTTTATCATGCTGACGGATTCAGTTTCCTAATTTAACACTGATATTCATTCATTATTCTCATCATTTCTTTTAAATTAAAGATGTGTTTGAGTCCTATGGCCTATTTTTCATTGTCCCAAAATTTTTATATTAATTTCCATCCTCTATACAGCTACCACTGTTAGGCTTTTGCTCACTCTGAAATCACATATTTATTTTCTTGTCTGGTGTTTAAGCAATCCACACAACATTTTATTTCATCTCCTGTTTTCAAACCTACACTCCCTGAATCAGCAGCAAATTTCAAAAAAATGTAAGATGAATTAGTCTTGTATTCATTAGTATAAAGAGTAATTAAACTTGGAGAGATACCATCAGTCTCCCACCCCCATGGGGCCCCGGTGTTGGTAATACTAGCAGATGACACTGCAGCACTTACTCTAACACACTTTGGTCATCTAAACATAAAATGATGAGAACCATGTAGCTCCAGAAACAAAGCACAGACTGCATTTGTATGACACTCGGGGGAAAAGTAAGAAGTTGTGTTTCATGATTGATGACGTATGATACAAAAACAATCTGCTGACTAACAGTAAGTACTCTGCCTGAGTTCCTGGAAGACATGTTTGGGTGTCACAGACAGGTGGCACGGCTCTCCTGAAAAATACTGTGTATAATAAAACATCACTGTGAGGCAAACAATGTGCACATTGTGATTTGTGGTAATGTTCTTCTGACTTTCTAAGCAGTCTGAGTATCATTCTCCTAAAAAGATCTCATACTTCTTCAAGTCTGTCATATGCCGAAGAATAAAATAATAAGGTTCTTTTTTGTGTGGGAACTTACACAAATCTGTAACCGAGCCTGAGCCCAGAAATAACAAATAAATCACTCTTTGGTATAAGAGGGACTGTTTTAGTCTGGAGCAAAGTTAGTCTCCATCAACCTAACGATGAAATTTAGTTAAGGTTCCACTACTGATTTCACAGTCTAATATTATTATGGATGCATGTTATGCCATATTCTTGATATTTAAATAGATTTATTGTTTCCCTGTATGCATGATTGAAGAAATATTTGGAAAGATGTTACGGCCCTAGCGTAACGTAACAAAAGAACAAGTGGAAAAAATTTTATTCATTGACTTCGCACCAGATGCAGTCACACTGAACAAATCTCGTAGTTCATAATATAATACAACATGACACAAAAAGATGTGGTACCATGTAATGCGATACGATACAATCCAATGGAATAAGATTGGATCAACAGACATGCAGGGTTGCTAGTTGGTACATGATACAGGACATGTTGGTTTACACAAGAGTTTTCTTTACAAGTTTCCTCTTTCTCACCACAATAAGAAACAACACATGGCCTCAGCTAATCAACTCACTGATTGGTGATTACTTCAGACTTGTATTGATTTCAGCCATAAGGGCAGCGCTAAGTGTTGGAAGTGAGAAAGAAATCCAGTCCAAGAAAATCATGTTTTGTTATTCTGGAATTATTTGATGTGAAGAATTGGTTTGAAGCTACTATAGTAAACATCAACTTTCTGAGCCTTTGCAATTCCTCTGCTTAAAGGATAAAAACACTCCACAACAGACTTATAGCTTACGTTAGCATTACTCGTGAGGAAATTACACAGTCTTAGTTCCCACACGCTGTTATCTAGTTCTTCTTTGTCTAAGCTGACATAACTCTTGATGTAGCTTAAGTTGAGACATGTTCGCCCGTGGGAGTGCCTTAAAACAAGTGCAAACACAAGGTGCAAGACTCAGAGGATCAAGATGAAAAATTCCTGTCATGCTGATGAATGAAAATGGATCAGGCTGACAGCCGTATAGCACCTTTTGACTTAAAAAGCACCACTGCAGTTCAAGAAGATTACTATTTTCATGTGTAGTAATTTATATTAGAGGTATACCTCTGCGATCTTTCTTGCCCTTTACTTGCATACATGGAGCTGGAGGCTGGAAAAAAGCAGCAAGACTAGCACAAATCACAAGTGACCGTACTGGAATGAGAAGGCATAGCGCTAGGTTACCAGCTAATGCTAGCAAACACTTTTAGTAAGTACCATTCATAAACTGTACAATGCACAGACACTAATAAAATATCACTCATCAAAAAACTGAAGGACAAACTTCTTGGATTAGCTGTGCCTCACATGTTTTTTGCAAGATAATTCATTATAAGGCTACAACGGAACGAAAGCACAAACGGTTCTAGTTTAGCAGCTAAAGTTATCAACAGTGGCCATACTGTTGGTTAACATGCGTTTTGATGCTGAAAAGTTGGGCATTTTCACATGAAAGGTCTGATTTGCCTTCAGGAGTCAGCCTTGAGTGGCTACAAGAGGAAACACACTTTTTTGGCTTCATTTTTGAGCTCTGGAGGTTGCCACTTGCAGGCTAGAGTAGCTTCAATAGTGTACCTTAAATGAGATTTGTCAATATGATGCTTTACTTTTTGCTTGATATAACAACTTAAGAAGGTTTAACAAAGACCTGAACTCGATAAAGTACTCTGTGTTTCATAATAACTAGCAGAAAGTTTCAACAGGCACATTGTGTAATACTACTACTTAATTTAACTGAATTTTATCTAACTTGAGTTACTAGTGAGTAGTGAGGAGAAAAGTCATAACAGCATCCCTGTTTGATTATTCCCTACATTCTACAACATTAAGGGCAATTAAATGTTTTTAATATAGCACCAGATTACAACAACAGTCATCTCCAGCTGCTTTATATTTTAGGCAAGAGAACTCCAACAATCCGATAATTCCTATGAACAAGCACTTGGCCATGGTTAATAGGTAGAACTCAGTTTTAACAGAAAGAGACCTTCAGCAGAACAAGGCTGTGTGATGAGCAGCCATCTGCCACGACCGGCTGTGGGATGAGAGGAAAGTGAAGACAGAAACAGAGGAGCGCAGAGAGACTGAACAACAAACAAGCGAGCAGAAATAAATGTAATGATATGAAATAGTGTAAATGCACAGGAAGTCCACCAGCAGCACATGTGATACAGCTCAGAAATATTTAAACCCATCAGAAGATTCACTGAGAGTCTCGTATTCCGAGTCCTTCTGTCAAGAACTTAATCTTAACACATGAGACTTCACACTCCCCCACAGAACAACCTTCTCTGTCCTACAGTGCAACATTCTGTAAAGGTTTCCATCCACTGCTTTCTCTCTTCCTGTCCTTCTCCCAGCTCTCTCTCACTGTGTCTAATGGACCTGATGGCCTCATCAATAATACAATCAACCAACTATTTGCTTCAGCGGCTTCAGACAACAATGGACGGCTCCCCAATGCTTCTGTGAATGTGTGCATGAGTGTCATGCATTTGGCCTAACTGCATCCACTCTTTGTAGCTCTGTTGTGGGTCACTGGTTCATCTAACAAGAGCACAACAAAGGCAACAGGATCTATATTGTGTGTGTAGCGAACCCTGTTGTGCATCTGCTAAACTTAGCTGCAGGACAGCAGAGTTTGGGTTGCAGAGATCCTGTAGTGTACAACAAAAGTGTGATCATCTTTGCACAGTTTATAAAGATGCGATCTGTGGTCTTTCCAGTAGATGTATCAATATACTGTATATCTGTATGTGAGAGTTGGATGAAACACCAACAGTGACCATGTTTGGAGTCGCTTCTGCTCACAAGTCCCTGCATCCCAGCATTTTGTCTTTAACCACCTTTCAGCTGCTCTTAGTGTTATGTGGCTAGCTGCTGAAGACAGTCAAGTTAGCTAGAGGAGCATGTAACAGAAGCAGAGCCAGACATTTCCCTTGGTTTGGTTCTCTGCACAGAAAACATGACTTCATATGAATCAGCATATTGTTCCATGTCTGCTGGATGTGTAAATAAGCAACTGTTCGCTAACACAGCATAACAATTTAATAACACACTATGTCACTTTCCCACTTGTTCATTTTAGAGGAACAAATAAACTAAGAGTCAAGGAAACTGATGTACCAGCTCATGGTAAGAACATGAGCTTCTACAATATAAATGCTGTTATAAATAGAAATATTTGTTTGTACTTTTGAATGTTTGAATGAGCTAGTGTCATGCTAAACTCTTATGCCCCATGTCATCTGCTCTGTTCAGTTGACTTGCAGGTTGAGATCTGCTCAATCCAACTTTGTTTACCTAGTTCACAGCAACAGTCATTTCAAGATCTCAAAGATACGCACAAGGTGTCCCATCGCTGCATTAGGAAATAGTGAAAAGGGTTTCATATTCCCAACTCGTCCTATACGGAGGCTTGCAAAGGACCATCTGGAATCACATTATAAGTCATTTAATGTACATCATCAGTGGTGAGAAGGTGAGTTTAAAATTTTAACCCAAGCACTGCTCTTCTTCTTTCACCATGTCTTTCTTCAACACGCTAAAATGCAAACCACAGTCTCTGCAGCAAAAACCTCCGAGGCTAAAAAAGAAAGTTTCTTTTAATGGCCACTTGAAGCTAGCTACAGAAGTCCTCACATGTTAAAATGTCCTAAATTAAAGCAGAACTAAATATTTTACATTCTGTTATGATAAATAGTTATGGGTTTCTTTGGGTGATGAGAATTTTGTATAATTCATCCACCTGGATACTGGTGCAGCCTAGACCTAGGAACATGGCTGCTTTGATTGACAGGTGTGCCCACACAAGGCTCTGTGGCCAGCAGCCGTCTGCTGAGCCTAACCTCCACTAACTGAAGTCACTGAAACTGACTTACTGGTACTGATGCCTTTGGAGTGAAATTATCTTAAAAATAATACTACCCAAAATAAAAAACTGTGTTTAGGTTTTTGTGAGTCAAACTTTTGTACTTTATTTTTAGGTTACTTAGCATTAATTACCCTGTCTGTACGCTGCACTTGTACAGTTTATAGATGCAGCTCGCAGACCTGGGCTAATAATTTAGCGCTCCACCAGCTCATCATTTCCGGATCCAAAAAAGCAGCATGTGGGTTTAGGAAACACTAACGCTGAGAGTTCAAAAGAGAGAGTCTGAAATCAATCTTTGACCATCTTTTATATACAGTCTATGGTCTTAATCTACTGCCACCTCTCCATTTTCCAAACGCAGCCTTTGTAGCTTTTTAAGACATCAGTTCTCTCTCTTCATCCACTAATCAGAATCAGAATCAGAATCAGAATGGGTTTATTGCCAGATGTTGAGGTTTACAACATTAGGAAATTGCTGCGGTGCTTCAGTGCAAACAATAAGAATTAAAGTGCTATGTAGAAAGAAAGATATGTGCATGAGATATACATGAGATATATACATGAGAATAAGAATTATGAGTGCTACGTAGAAAGATATATACATGAGTGCAGGTGGTGATCAGTGCCAGACATGAGATGATGCAGTGACACAGCGTAGGGTCATGAGTTAGTGGCTGCAGCACGTTCGCCAAGCACCATACAATAGGACACCGTGATGCATCTTGTGATGCCAGCTCCATGTGGCAGTATTTAACACACTGGGGTGGGGATCTTTCCCATAACTTTTCCATCTGAAAAAGCCAGTTGGAAAAGTTACTTTTTTTTCTTGGCATCCACACTTTACAGCTATCATTCGCTGCAAGTAGATGTTTACTTTCAATTGTGAACATGTCTAAAAGGGCAGGGCTTGAACTTGAAATCGAGATGATGAGCAAATGATCTTCACTTAATCTATTAGTTGACTCCCACTTGTTCTGAATATGAATCATTTATCAAGTTAAAAGCAATTAATCATTTATCAAGATAACACACTAAATACTGAGCGGTCAAAGCTTCTCAGGCATCAGGATGTCAAACCCTAAAACGATGCACGTTTATGGTGGGTCATTTTGGTTAACTGCACTTTGCTTTTGAAAAATGCACTCACTAGTTATTCATCTCTGCCTCTCTTCCACACTGCATCTTTTATTTTACTTATTTATTTATCTATTTATTTGTCCTGTCTCAAAGGGGGGTGTTGGGGTTTTCTCTCATTTATTGTGGAGCAGCCACATAAAAAACATTTTTCATCGCGGGCACATACAGCTCACGTTGATATCATGTTCCAGACAAAGGACTGATAAAAATCAAATTTCTGTTAGTGTAAAGAAGTTTAACTAAAAATGTAATCAATTAGGTATCTTAATATAAGACAAAAAGTGCAATTTTAACAGTATGTCTCAGTTTTTTTACATGATAAAAAAAAATGCTGCTGTAGTAAATGAAAGGAATCTGTGAGTGTGACTCTTTGGGATTCAATTTGGTGTATTGTAAATGGCCCGAGGGGAAGTCTTTAACAGTAGGAAAAGCTGTAAAACTTGTTAAAATGTATCCTCTCCTTCACATTTTCCAAAGTAATCCAGAACTTCTTTGTTTGACACCCCTGTTGTTGGGTCTTTAGATTATATATACAGCGCCTGGAGGTGACTGCTGTTGTGATTTGGCGCTATATAAATAAAATTAAATTAAAAACAACATTAGCTAAGCCTTCTGTATTATTAAGTGTTGGTCCTGTCTTATTATATAGAGTCTGTAGATTATGTAATATGATGGAACACACAGCTTGTATTTTTAGGTGTAAATCCCTGCAACTATATGACTACTTATAGTCTGCTTCCTGCCAGACTCCCGGGAGAATTGTGATTGGAAAAAGAGTGATTAACTGATTCATTGGAAAACTTTCCACTGAGGTCCGTTTGCCTACGACAGAGAAGGTCTGAGCACCTTGTTCGACTATCACTCCCACTGTGTGTGCTTCAGGTGTCTTACCCAGTCCTCAAAGTGCTTGCTGCTGTTCTGCAGGATGTCCTCGAATTGGATGATGCAGTTGGCCACGAAGTCGTCGTAGCCAATGGGCGCGTCGTGGAAAACTGATAGCTCTATCTTGCGGCCGTCGTGGACCTCCGTGATGAACTCGTAATTCCACGTGGGGCTGTTGGTCTTCTGCTTGGTGGAGGTCTGGCCCACGCGAGAGTCGTCCACGTTGAGGGCGATGTACGTGTCCAGGAGGAAGGTCTGAGTCTTGGGACCGACGGCGTGACGCAGGGACCAAGCTGTGGGTTTGAGGTCCAGAGCCTCGCGGATCCTGATCTTCAGCTGCCCGTTGAAGACCACCATGGCGATGAAACGCGCTTCCAGTAAAACCACAGGACACCTTTCACCTCAAACACCCCCAAATCAACCGTGCTTTAGCGCTTTGAATAACAGCTCCGTTCAACCGGTGGTCCTCCGGGCAGAGCGTGTTCCTTCCACTCCGATATGAAGGAGAGAGTGCAGTCACCAAGCACACCAAGCTGCTGTCGTGTCTCGAAACGTCTGCACTTGTCGATTATGCTACAAAATTTCCCCCCAGAAACTGAACTTCAGTGGCGGAAAAGCGACCGTTAGCCCGGGAAGCCTTCAGAAGTGCACGGAAGAAACATGAATAGCTACGGCGCACATACGAGCAGAGGCCCCAGATGTGATTCGCTCTGTCATGGTGTTTACCTTCGAGGTATTAAAAAGCTCTGTTAGCTGCAGCGGGGCTCCCTGGAAGCACTGACCTGCGTTGCATTGCACCGTGCGGAGGGTGGGAGGCTCCAAATACCTGCTGCCAGCCGCCGCGGCGCACTGGAGATGTTCGAGCTGCGAACCAGACAGCGGCCGGTAACGACCGCAGCAGGGGCGGAGAGAAGGGGGGCGGTGGGTGGATGTGTCAAAACGGGCTCCTGCTGCTTGGTGCACGGCCTGGTGTCAGTCCAGTGCAGCTGTTTGAGCTCAACTTCCAGTGGACACAGCCTCCCGACACCGCTGTGTGTCTCCGTCTCTCTCTCGCGCGCTCTCTCTCTCTCTCTCTGGTGCAGGAAATGCGAAAAACACGTCAGATTTAGCGGAGCCTGATGTGACAGACGGGGGAGTGCGACGCAACCAAGACTGGGGCGGTGTTTAGGAGCAGCGGGGCTGGGGGGGAAGGTTGGATGAATATGAAGGCAGAGAAATAAAAGCCTGAACAATTCACCAAGGTGCCCTTGAGCAAGGCTAGGGCTGTATAAAGAAGCCAGTGCAGGTTTACACAGTAATAGGCGTGTGTGTAAAGCTGTTTTATTAATGCAGAAAAAAACAGGTGTGTGTGCAGAAAAACAACAAGAGTGTTTAATACTGAAATGTGGACGCCTAGCAGCATGTCTCCACTCATTTTGCTGCATGTCCAGGTGCAGAATTATGAACATTCATTCACTCAATAAAGGCCACTTGCCAAGGCCATAAAAAGATGGGACCTTAGGGGGATGAATGTAGGGATATGTGAGGCATGTGTGGAATTTAAAAGAGGTGACTGAAAGCCATGTTACTTATCAGCAGCATGATGTGTGCAGCACTGAAGAAAAATATAACCTAAAACATCTGCAGCCTCAAGTGGCTTTCACAGCATTAAGCAACATTTCAGTTTTCAGTTTTGGTTTACCAAGGATGCAATGCACAGATTGTGAGTAATTGCCTACTTTGCACCTGCAAGACTGCATTGCAAGATATGAATGTTTGCCAGGGCTCTAGCAGGACTCTAATTAGTTTTGCAAAATCGTGTCATGAGTCTTCATAGTTTCCATAGTCTTTAAAACTGTACCATCGTTGTTTGAATTCCTTCCAGGGTAAAAATGAAGCGGTGTGTTTGCAAGGAGCCAGACACAGCATGTGACACAGAGGAATGAGATTTTCTACCTTCTCATATATACAGACAAATGCTTTATATATTTGACACAGAACCTGCAGTCTGTTTCTCCCGAGGCACAGATGACAAATGTGATTTATGTGCAAGCTTAGTTTTATTTGGAATAATTGTAGAAGAAGAGTCAGGCGTCTGCTTCATTTAACAGCAGAAACTACAAGGTGACCGCATGCACGGGGATCTGTCTTAGTGCAGGAGCACACATACCTGACAGGCTCAGTACAACACCAAGAGTGATTCACATTTTACACAAGGGAAGGATGCATTTATGTGCAGATAGCATTTAGTGTTTTCAGCACTGGAGCAGCTGAAAACACTGACAAAATATCAGACTGGTATCAGTTTTTAATAGAGAGTGAACATGTTCTGTTATCTATTAGCAAATATGTAGGACAAATATGTAGGCTTTCACTGGCTTTGTTTAATGTGTTAGACAAAAAAACCCCAATTTAACCTGTTTTGTTGACCTGTTTTCAAACAGCTGGTCTCTTTCTTTAAGTTCACTTTTGTTGAATACTTGTGCAACAACAGTTACAAAAACAGAGAACCTTTTTTTGTGATGTATCTTCATCTCTTTATCTTTTTTTTTTTTTTTTTTTTTTCTTTATCTCAAATATGAGGAAGTTTGAGAAGACTCCAAAATATCTTTACAATCTGCAGAACACAAGTGTGTTAGAGGCTAGTTTACTTGCCTCATTTAGGCCATGTTATGCAAAAGTGAACATTAATATACAGTGGGGGTGCAGATTGACTGAAAAAAGGTGGATATTGAGAAACACTCAGATGAGCAGGGTGAAAGTGATCTGTTATGCTTAAACCTTGAACATCACTGACCCCTGTTGTCGATTGTTTGTAATTTCAAGTTTCAGGCACCTCCCACCAGCTGCAAAAATGATAAACTGCACTGCTTCTGAGAGAGGACAGAGAAAGTAAATTACTCTACACTGTCTGTCCCAGTTTAATTCTCTTACAGCCTCTTACCATGGCCATTTCTGTGTCAGAAATACAAGAACTAGCGTATTACTATCATGATTTTTTTCAATGTCCTAGAAAATTACAAGGTGACTGAGAAATAAGACTTTTTCATATACTCATAATATACTGACCTAATGATTTCAAGAAACACACAGAGGTGGAACCATACTTGCATACAGGCAGGGAAACATTTTTAAGCCATCTTAGGTTTTTAATCCTCTGGTTTGTCAAATCAAATCAAATCAAATCAAATCACTTTTATTGTCACATCACATGTGCAGGCACACTGGCACAGCACATGCGAGTGAAATTCTTGTGTGCGAGCCCCACAAGCAACAGAGATGTGCAAACACAACAACACAAACGAGCAAAATACAAGAATGGCCAACCTGAAACTAATAAATATATGTACAATATATAATAGTGTATGCATTTCTGGATGTGTATACTAAATATTTTCCTACGTGTGTGTGTGTGTGTGTGTGTGTGTATACACATTTTTACAAATTAAATAGTAAAAATTTTTTTATTTTATTAAATGTTACACTTTGTTACAGTAAATGTAGAATATTAGCAAATAGTTTAAGATAAAATAAGGCTATGTGTGTGTGTCAGTTTAAAATGAGTTTGACACCTCTGATCTAAAAGAAGTGCATTGTTACTCATGTTACCAGTAGCTGTGTTAGCTTAATGTTGGCTTAACATTAGCTAATGTAACATTTGATTCCATTCAGTGCTAATGTTAAGGCAGCTTTACTGCATAAAGTAAAAAAAAAAAAGGAAAAAAAGGGGATGGAGCCACAACAAGGCCAAACACGTGGATATTATATTGGAATCTGGCCTTGTGGTTTGTTTAATTTTTAACAAAGGAAACAAAAAAGTCCAGAAACTAAGGAACCATTAATAAGAATTATAAGGTCAAATATTACTACATGTAGAGAGAGGGGTGATACATAAGGATCAACAGAGACTTGAATTATTAGCAAAGTGATGAGGACCTGACAAACCTTTGAAGATATAAAACAACTATAAGCTTTAAATATTTCTTTGAGTGAAATCAATCATCATCCAGATACTTTGGATGCTTTGAGTGTATAAAGACATACAACTGAAAGCAAATATGTGGGAATGTCAGCAGTTCAACAGCTGCAGAAAGATGTTATTTGCTGTGTCTAGCGAGCATTTGGTGGAAGTTCAGTCTATATTGTTATAGATGTGAAAACACAATTTTGTCTTCCAATTGTAGAAAAGGGTATGAAGCTTCCTTTTATGACTCTTTCAGCTGCTGCAGAGAGGAACGACTGTGGTCGGTGGTTGCAGCAGTGAATCTAATATTCTTCTTTTCTGTGGTTTTCCATCATTGTTTAAAAGGAACAATGTATTTCTGTCGAAAACTTCTCCAACTTGTTTTCTCATTAGCACATCAGCCAATGTGTCTCTGAGCTCTGCAGATAGGAATCAATCACACGCACAGGAAATCCCCTGGACTCCGGCCACGTCCTGCCCTCTTTCCCCTCTCACTCGGCCGGATCTAAATCAAACGAGCATGGCTTGGCAACAGTGGATAGGCTCTTCATCACAACTGTAACTATGGTCACACTAGGACAGTAACATCCCCATGGCTACAGGAAAATAACTGTCCTGAACATTTTTCCACTTTAAGTGGCTGCAGGAATGAAAGGAAAATTCTTTTTATGGATCAGAGAGGAAGTTCCCAACAGGAGAGAGGAGAAACTGTAGACTGTAGAAAGATGGAAAACTGATCTGAATAATTGTAGGAACTGTTACTAATTTGTTTTTATTGAATTTGACATATATTCCAAACATAAAACTTCACATCTCCAATAACAGTTCATCCATCCTTTCCCTAACTGCTTATCCAGCTGTGGTTCCTGGAGGCTGGGAGCTGAATGATAAATAATAAATTCATTAAAAATAATAAAACATGCCAATATTGTATACGTTTATCTAAAAGGAAAGTTTTAAGATAGTCTTATAAGTCTTATTGGAGCCTGATAGCCGAAGACTCTGCCCGCCACTCCTACTTTCAGAAACACGAAAACGCTGACATCTAAAAAAATTGAATAAAGATGTTTACATCTCTTTCTGAGTTGTTCTTCCCTTCCTGTAGTCGTACAAGTCAGTTTCTCCACTACTTACCTACTTTTACTGGTAAAACAGCAATCTTTCTGAGAAACTGAGAAATTTGATTTTGAAATGAAATTAAACAATTACTAGTTGAAACTAATCTCATTTTCTTACAGTTTATGACCCTGTTTTTCAGAGCGGTAAGTGTTTATTTACAGGGCAAGTCTTCTCTTCTCCTTTTCCAAATGATTGACACACTCAGTCACAGATGTCCTAAATCCATGATTTCACAGTCTTTTGTCATGCGTTTATTTTTCAAGAAGGGCAAAGAAATTAAACAAAGAGTCAATCATGACTTCCTCACATCTTCTGGGGGCCCTAAGCAGGATGGAAAACCCCACTCAGCCTCCAGTTAAGCCCTTCTGTGTCTTCTGTATCATTATTTTTTTTTTATTCTTTTCAACTGGATATTGTTTGTGTTCCTCTATCAATCTTGAGTCTGAGTCTGGCTTACATCTGCCGAAAGTTGAAAAATATATATCAGCATTGAAATCTTTATACTGGGGGTTCTCTAAGCTCACAAGGACCGAGTGCCAAGTTAGGAAACCAACATATGATTGAAGACTTCACAAGAAAATAAATGTTTAGTCCATGTTTGAAATGTGTCAGGTCAGTGCACCAGCTGTATTTGTTAATGTCAGGGAGGGTTACACTGTTGTGATGGCTAGAAGGGCTGAAATTGAACACAGGGACACCATCCTAGCTTCAAATCACGCACTGACGACTTCACCTTGTCCTCGAGCTTAGAATAATTGATTCCAAATTAAACAATTGCTTTTCCCCTATCTTGTTGGTAAATTTCTATGTAACCTGACTTAGCAGCTACTAAACACCAGGGGGCACCAAACATCAATCTCATTTCTAACGTTTTTATTATCTCTTCCCAAGGACAATATAATTCCCCTTTCTTTTTTATTATCCACTCTCCCGCTGTACGTCAGTGTGTGTGTGTTTTAGTGTGTCTTCTTTCTTTTTTATGTCGGTGAAATGGCTGCAATAGCTCTCAATCTGTAGCCATTTTTGAGGCACATCTGTGTTATTAAACACCTCACAGCTGGTAGTGAAAAACATTAATATGAGCACGGAGAGGAAGCTGATGGGCAGCAAACCAAATACCAAATGCACCTTCTCTGTATCCTGCATGTCCGCATAATCCTTACTCATCCCTGTCCCTCCGCACCACTTAGTTATTGCACTGTTTAATTATAAACAAACTGTCAAAATCAATATTGGTTTATTTATTTTTTTCATTTTTCCCCTCAAAGTGGGTTTTTTGTGTAAGACAATCAATAATCCTACTTTGGCCCTTGGGGGGAGGTTAAAAACGATCTATAATAGGATTCAACTCAAGCAGCAGGAATAACAACGAGCCAAACCAATTTCCCACAGGCTAACAGTGAGGTTTAACACCACAGTTTGCTGTCCCTTGTAGCTTAAAACCATGAAATTTGAACACAGAAGTGACAGTTTGCGTTTATTAGGCCTTTCAGCCTAGAAGTGTTTTAAAAGAATGATGACATGTAACTTTCATTTGTATTTATTCACTCAGAAACATCACCAGGGATGAAAGCATCTAGTTAAAGTTACAACACTGACAGTCCTGACACCGCACTGTGACAATTAATTTTCTACTTCATGTCCTGCCAGAAAGTTAATGAATATGGATATGGAAAAGGTGCACACCCCCATATTCTTGACCTTGTCATTTATCTCATCTTATGAGGCGAAGCAGAACCCAGATCAGTATTCTCATCGGAAGACATTTGATAAATACTCTCCCTAATTTAGAAGCAAAGCAGATGGTCTTGTTGCTGGCAATAGAGTTGCGAAATTGGGGCAGAGAAATAAGTGTATGTCAGCAGCAGAAGCATCAGCAGCAGCAAGGTGCTCTGTGAAGAGCAGGAGGTAGTGCTGCGTGTCCCAGGAGGGGTGTAGAAAGGGAAAAACCAGCCTGCAATAAAACAGCTGTTTCCGCAAGAAATGGCTGGCTGCCGGAATACCTGCTCCGCTCAGATAAAACCAAGTCCAAATAAGAGTTCTTTCTAAGCCAAATGTACTCTTTACATACCCGAAGGCACTAGAAATGAATTTGAATGTTCTTTTTTTGGGTTTTTTTAAAAGTAGGCTGTTAAAATCATTTAATGTTGTTGATTAATGTGCCTAGTGTGATGTAACAAACCCACATAAAATCAGTCCCAATCATATGCAGCTGATGGATCTTTTACACTGTAAGATATACTCGGTGTTTTTGCTGAACACTGCAGGCTTTCATTTATCTTTTTCAGAGAGTCATCTTCTTTTTTTCTTCTTCTTCATTTTAAAATTTCCTAAATCAGTGAACACCAAAGTTTGGATGCTTGGTGTGCGGATCTGTTCCTAACCTCAACTAAACAGTTTCAAGTCTTGAGGTAAGTATCACTCATGTGAATGTTGCTCCTGAATGGCTTATGGGGATCATAGGAAATAAGAAAAAAAGCTCCAGAAAAGCATCTAAATTGATGTTTGCAAGCTGTTCTGGTGCGATAACGTCACCAGCTGTCTTATGTGTCAACTTACGGTAATTATCATTTAGGTTTAAGACATTTTTGCACCAAGTAAGGTTCTCAGACTCAGCAATTTCTTCTGAGCTCACTGTCTTAGAGGTTGCTCTATTTATATTTCAAAATAATATTTCATCAGTTATATTTGTATTAATGATATTTGTAAATGTCATCATGTAAGGTTGTGTTACATTGGTGCTAATTTAAGCTTTTGACCAAACAAAGATTTATTTATAAGTGAGTAGTCAAGGATGTAAAATGTGTGTTTTTGTTGTAGCCTTTACTCCTGGCCTATACTTTCTTATAGACACCTGCCACCACCAGTATGTGTGAGTGTAGTGGTAACAGTACTCACCTATGAAACTAGGGCGTGTGCACCTGTAGGTAGTAGGTCCATATAGTGTGTTTTAGACCCTTTCAAGAAGACAGAAGTAATATTATGTGAATGACTTATTTGTAATAGCTGAAGTCTGTGTGTGCTTTTTGATCTTTGACAGTTGCTCCTTGTCTTGTTCAAGCATCATCATGGTGTCAGTCAGCAAAATGTTTGTACTACACAGTCCCCGTGTGGTTTAATGTTACACAGGTGGACACTGATACTGGACCATAAGTAATGCATCACAAGAAGCATCACGATCACCCTCTGATAAAATTAATTTGTCACAACAGTGTTACAAGAACTTAATGTCATAAAAAGGATCTTTTTTAACCAAACTATGATATTTTCTTTGATATACACAAACTTAAAAAAGCAGCAAGTGAAAATCAAAGCAACACTGAGTGAAAGCAAAACTTAACTGTGGTCACAGATGAAGCTTGAACTCCAGTTCATGGTTGAAAGTCGGGTGTGTTCGTGTCACCTTCCTCCGTGGTCACATTTCTAATCTTTTTGTTGCTTCAGGAATGCTAAAAGAAATCGGAGCAGCAAATCTGGTGATCTTTCAGGTGGGAGACTTATTTAATTTAAAGCTGCTTTCTTTTTTATTTTGGCTACTTGGGGGAAAGATTAACTCTTGTTCTGAGTAGTTTTGTAAAGAAACTATTTTCTGTGTATCAAACTACACCTGCAGTTACTATGGAGGTTGTAGACACCCCTGTTGCTCTGGTCAGCTGAGCTGCTATGTTAGCTAGCTTGCTGTATACTTGTTGATGTAGATGTTGACATTAGACTGTATGGTCATATACAATAACCTATGGCTACAAAAAAGTCACACAGACTAGTGCTAAAGCCAACAACAGTAGCCCACAATCACATTGGTCAAGGTCAAATTTATTTATATTGCACATTTCAAACAGCTGATGCTGCACAAAGTGCTTAACAATGTAAAAATGGCATTAAAAAGCAACAATGTAATACAATAACAACAATAAAAAACAATAATAGGACAATAAAAGAATTAAAACACTAACTAAAACTAATTCAAATAAGACCAAAATGCTTGGGTCATAGTGTGTTAAAAGCCAGGGCATAGAAATGTGTCTTTAGTAATGATTTAAATTGCTCAAGTGTTTGTGCAGATCTAATATTTAAGGGGAGACTATTCCAAAGTCTGGGACCTGCCACAGAGAAGGATCTATCACCATGGGATTTGAGATAAGTCCGTGGGATGGACAGCATTAGTTTTGAGCTAGACCTCATGGTTTTACCTGGAGCATAGGCAGAGAGGAGCTCAGACAGGTAAGAAGGGGCTCGGGCATTAAGTGACTTATTAAAAACAAAAAGTAAAAGTTTAAATTGGATCCTGTAGGAGAAAGGAAGCCAGTGTAAAGAAGCTAAAACTGGGGTTATATGCTCTCTCCGTTTGGTACCAGTTAGCAGGCGAGCAGCTGAATTTTGAAGACGATGGATGATGGCCTGATCTAGACCATAATACAATGAATTGCAGTAGTCTAATCTGCAAGTAAGGAAAAGGTGAATAACACGCTCAAAGACGTTAGCTGGGAGGTATGGCTTTACCTTGGCTAGCTGTCTTAACTGAAAAAAGCAGGTGAGCAAAACATTGATGACATAGGGTGGCCATGCTTTGCACGAGGTATGATCAAAACGTCCAGGTCCATAAAAATATCTACTTAAATCTGGCCAGTCTTATCTTTAGAGCTCTCATTGTAAGTGATGTTATGTCTCTGTGCGTCTGTGTTGGATCTCCCCCATTGTGCCAGAAGACCAACTCTTCAACTTGTTTTTATTTTTATTTTTGGGAAGTGGGTGAAGCTGAAGGGAGGAAGATCTGGGGTACAGCTGGTGAAAGAAGAATGTGCTGGTGTGACCCACTCCTCAGCTGTTGCAGCATGACCTGAATCTCATCACCAGCTGTGATCCTTTCACATGAAATTCAGGTCAGTTTGATACACTTGCTCTCTGCACAAGTTAGAAGTTTATGGTGAAATCGCTGAGCACACAGTATAAGTGGTCACAAAGGGACTTCTCCGCTAAAAACAGCTGAGAGAAGCTGTCTGTACATGCCTGAACAGACTTTGAACTGAATTACAGCCAAATTTTAATCAGGCAGGGTTTTTGACGTTTATTAACCTGCTGGTAAAATCTATATTCTCCACTAATTATTAAGAGTCATTTATGACCGTTTATGAGCTCTGTAGATGTTCCTGTTCCATCATCTGCTGACTGCTAACTTTGCCTGACTGTTTGTTTTGCAGGAAGGACAGTGTGCAGTGGATTTATCAGAGCTTGTATTATTAAATAGTTACATATTCCTGCTGAAAACAGCTTTTTGGTGAGGGCAGTGAGATCGAACCTTGCAGCAAATAAGCTGTAAACCCCAAAACTGCAAGATCAAAGATACTCACAAAGCTGCACAGTTAGTAATAATTTGGAGTCCTTTTTTGTATTACACACCTGAACACAGAATACCCTTAGCTTTTATGTATTAGTATAATTTAGCCAATAAATGCATTTTTGGCAAATTTTGTCCGTGCCTTTTTGTAGCTGGGGAAGACATTTGGATACAAATAACTCACTGCAGTGTTGAGACTCACCTTGTTAAACACCAGGTGTCTACACACATATGTAACTGCTGTAACCAATATCTCAAGTTGAAACAGTGTTATTCTCTTCATCACACTGTGGCAGAGTAATATCTTGCTTTAGATGTTTCGGTTTGAGGATTATCGTCTTTTGGCTTGCTGCATGGTTTTTCTGAGCCCTCGGGGAACGCAGATGCAAATCTTGGCTTTGTTTTTCAAAAGCACCGCGTGGCTCTAAAGAACATCTTTGTGTCTTTAAAGCCTTCAGAGTGAGATGGAGTTATAAATCAGGCAGACAGTTTGGGGAATTAGGCCTCCGTTGTGTCAGTCCGGTTTTAATGTTGCTGTCATATCTGTCTTTGAATCGACTCAGATGCATCCAAATGTGTCCAACCAATGCACCGAGAGCTTAGGTGGAAAGAAAGAGGTTAGTTTCTTATTTGAAAGCATCTTTTCTCAGCTGTAGATATTTTGCACTTTAAATCAACACTGATTGATCTCTGAAATAAAAGGACAGACTGTAGGATTACACATCTTTTACTGTTTCCAGCTGGTTTTGAAATGTACGATACATAGATAATAACTATTTGAGTAATAAAGTGTACCAGTGATTGCTAGAATGAATTCGGTGGGGGTTGTTATGCTGTCTCCAATTTGTCTCGGGGCAATTGTTCTAGAAAAAATTACCATTTTGCTGCAGTTTTATTAGCGATCATTCCCCGCGGTTACCCTTTCTCATGATAAGTTTCTGTGAAGGCGCGAGTGTGTGCGTGTGTGAAAAACTTCTGTCGAAAATGAGTAACAAAATTGGATTTTGACATTATGGTTGAATTTACTCAGCCTTGAAAAACTAAACAGCCAGTGTTGGATTTTGCTGAAAAGAATTAAGAGCTTCTTTGAGTAACCAGAAAATTTGCTATTTTTTTCATCAAAGACACAAGAAATAATAGAAAGACAATCATATGGATAACAGACTTTCAGCCTCACTGGGTAATGCTGTGGGTAATAACGTGTCCTTTACAAGGCATGCATTTTGTTTTGACATAAGCAGCACACATATACAGTGTGCATGAATATCCTTGGTGGCCTAATTACTGGATATCAAGGTCATTCTGCATGATGTCCAGGGCCAAAAAGGTCCACATTCACAACACTTCTTCTAGATTTGCTGGGGGAATATCAGGAGACAGCTGGCGGTCAGGAAAATGCAGAAAGATGGTGGGTTTTCCCTGTTTTCCTCCAAAACATGTGCAGTTTTTGTTTTACTGGCGAAGTTTGCTGTAGTTGCAGATAGCCAAAGATTTCAGTGATCAGTGACACTGAAAAAAAGCTACAAGAATTAAGTTTCTAAATGGAAGAAAGAAAAATAATTAAAATAAATGTAAAGGAACCCCTATACCCGATTACTTACAGTACAGCACATGGTGCATTATTTTTGACTTGGAAATACAATAACTCTCTCTCTCCACCCTCTCTCTCGCTATCTCTGTATAGATTTAGGTAAGGAAAGTAGTGTAGGTATGCATGCCATCGGGATAATTATTGTAAAAGGAAAATATTTCTACTGTGCGCAAAATGTCTTTCTTCATTCTTCCTTCTTTCATTGTTCGTCTCGAACATGCGCTTCAGGTGTAGAAACGCGCTGAGATAGTCGGTGTTGCAGACGAATGTCACCGGCTTTGTCTCTGCTGCATGCCGTTTAAAGGGAACTGCCCCTTTAACCGCGTGGCCGTACTGCTCATGCTCGGGGCTTTGTGCTGGAGTTTCCCCCTGTCAGAAACTAGCTGTGTGGACTGAAGAGCGAGAGCAGCAGGCAGGAGAAAGAAGCAGAAGAAGCGACGATCCGGGGGGAGCTGCGGCTGTCGCATCCTCGGAGGAGGACAAACCCGGGCAGAGGGGAGGGCGCGTCTTTGTCTGGGAACACATCCAGCAGGAGAGAAGCGCACGGTCATCTGAGCTCCGTGGTTTGATTTTATCTCCTGGATTACAGCTTTTCCCCGCTGAGAGAGCATCATCCGGTCACGATCGCTTGTATTCATTGGAAACTGCACACTGGAAGTTATCTGGAAGAGTTGCTTGGACGCGCGTAAGGGGGCTTTCGATGTGAAAGTGGATGAATACGAGAGGAAATGCGTTCACGGGCTTTTTAACGTCGGAGCAGTTTCCATCAAAGTTTCACCTCTTTGTCCCGTCCCGCAGCTTCTCTCGTGCAGCTCGGCATGTTCTGACAGCGTAACTGCTGTTTTCCTGCGCCTTTCCCACAGGCGTCACAGGTAAGCTGCTTGAGCCAAGTGACACCTCAGCTCATGACAACACATCACCTCACAGCCTAACGTGACGGCTCGCTTTCTCTCAGCTTGCAGCCTCCGAAAAAACAAGTCTACCCGCGTCCATCATGGTCCTTGTTAGCGGGACACGTCTGCTCACCTGGACCAGGTCTTCACAGAGCAGGTCCCGGGAAGTGTTGAAAATATACCTGGGAATACTGATGATGCTTCATCTCGTGGTCCACGCGGAAGCCTCCTCGGTGTCCAAGTCTTGTGATAAAAGCTGTTTTTCAGGGAAGTGTATTAACGGGACCTGCGTGTGTGACCACGGCTGGGTCGGGGATCAATGCCAGCACTGTCAGGGAAGATTCAAGTAAGTTGGTCGACAGCTTGCGTGAATTTACAGTTCAAATCGTACCTGTTGTACTGTTTCTCATATCACTGTTGTGGTGATCAAAGGCCAAAACATGCAGGGTCTAAACTCTGCTAATGGTTACTACATCTTCTTTTCTTTGTAATATTAGTTAACTAATCTCACTCTTCGGGGATTAAGTGTAAAATGTTCACCTGCGTTTAAACCCAAGCACTGTGGATGATACTTGGCTCTATTGTCAGAGTGTATGAGGGTAAATTAATGCCACAGCAAAACAAAGACTGAGCACCCTGATATTATGCATTCATATTTTATGTAAAAAATTGGTAGAAGTTGGTAGACAGGAATATTAAATGTAATCTACAATAGTAAGTCATGGTTATGCATGAGTGTAATGTACTGCACAGCTTTGTTTGGTTTGGTTGGCTACATGAGTGTAAACATATTTCTAAAAGGAGGACATTAAGTTTTAAAGCCCAGAAATCAGACTGGTCACTGCTTTAGAGCTGCTGGCACGAGTCTCATACAGCTGGCATCAACCAAGTGATTCAGTGATGCCTTGCCTGTGATGTTTTCTGAGACAAATTTGATTTGGTTGCAAAGCTGAATTTTGAGTGAGTTTGAGTAGTAAGTGAAAAAGTAAGAAGCGACCATACTTCTTGAGAAAACTTAAAGCTGACTTAAGACGTTAAGTTCTGATTAACGTCTCCAGAGAGTCTGAACGGGTTCTGCTAAAATATTTATAAAGACACAAGCCTGACCCGAAAAAAAGGAAGAGAAGAAAAGAATAGGCATTGTTTTGTAGAAGCACTAATTAGTACAAACCACTGTCACCTGCTCAGCCACAGGCAGGAGAAGATGGTACAACCACAGAATACAGTGCTAGTGTGTACTCTAGAAAGGATTGCAGCAACAGTTAAGTTTAATAATACATCCGAGTGGGGACATACGTGTCTGCGTGCAAAAAGACAGTATGCAATAATTTCAATAATAATTTCAAATATGGTTCATACGGACCACATGTTTTTTTTTTTTTTTTTTGTGTCACTTGCCCAGAACTGGCACCAGAGTAGGTCCCTGGTACACCTGTCTCAGCGGGCTGACTTGATCATTTGATCTCTTCATCTTCATACATGTTCTGAATTGTTCTTAGTCTGGTTTCATTGGGAAACCGTTACAGGAGAAAAGGTGGAGATTCAGAGAGGGTAAAGAAATTCCAGCCCCACAACTCATTCAGTATTATATATAGATATGAAAACATCCCTTCTGAGAAGTTTAGGTGTAGAAACATAATCTGTACCACTGTATTTCATAGCACATTATCTTTTAATGCATTAACGATGTAGTAGTAGACTGCAACTGATTTTTTTTAATTTTAATCTTTTGATCTTATGCTGCATCTATGTTCAGCAAAAAGTTTTTAAAGGTACAGGCAATGGCACATGCATATTTTGTCATTAAAATCCCTTTTAGTATTGCACGTAATGAAACCTCTAATAAGTGGAGCCAAGTGAAGAATGACACTTGGAAGGGAAATTACACAGCAAAGAGCAGATACTGGGGGGAAAAGTCAGTCCACCCACTGCCTGTTCAACTGGTTTATTCCCTCTTGACTTTTATAGCAATATGGAAGCCCCACATCACATATGCATGATGATAAAAGTGAAACATTTTATATGAAAACAATGTGTTTGCTGTTCATAAAAGCACACTAGTATAGTCACTGATGTCTAGGTCAGGTTAGGCAGGAATTGCTCTGCAAAATGCTTCCAGCTACAGAACATTATTCTGATAAGCCTTCCTGGGGAGTTTGTGTACGTGACAAAGAGGCAACTTAATCAAATGTTAGATTAAAAGTCTTCTATAAAGGAGGTGTTTCATGCTTGACTTAGAAAAACTGCTTTAGGTATCATAAAAAAACAAACAAACTTGGAACAGATATCCCCCTCTCTCTGCCTGGAGAGCAGCTTAAATGGTCAGATCCCCTCTCCCTCCTTGCTCTGTGGCAATATTCACCCCTCATATCGTCCTGAAGGAACAAGCATACCTTGTCACGGTCACCTGCAGCCTGCTCTGTTGAGTATGGATGAAGAAATGGCAGGATATCAGTCTGGTATTTTCTCTCTAGAGGACAGTATCGATTCCTCAATCAATACGAATGTTGCAAGAGCACTGGGCAAGACAAAACTGCAGGGATGAGCTTTTCTTCTTAGCGTCCGCTTGATATCATTCACTAATACAGAGTGCTTCTTATATACAAGCAATGGGAAATGATGGGAGTGCTCGATTAAAAAGGTAGAACAGCTGTGCCATCAAATTGCCCAATGAAGTGAAAGCGTATCATTGATGATAGTTCTGAGCTATCAGTCTACAGCATGTTTAACCCTTACATGACCACTTTACAAGTATACAACTAATAAGGGCTTGCTAAGCAGAGGCTTACGGTGTCAGGAGGTCCCTGCAGCAGATTGCATCTGTTTGGACTGTTTACATTTCTTGTTTGAATGTTTATCAGCTTGCTACAAAGGTCACTAAAAGACAAGAAAGGGACTCAAATGAGTACAGAGAGACTGACATGACCATAAAGAAAGAAATAATGATTGTAGAGAGACACGAGCTCACTACAAAAGGGTGCAAAAAAGCAAATAGATGAAAATAATAAATGACCACAAAGAGATAGTAAAAACGATACAAAGAAAAGACAGCTAAAGTGACCACCAACAAAGAGAACAGTTTACAAAAAAAGAGCAAACACAAATAGCATAAATTGGGATTTTCAGGCAATAAAGACACAGATGAAAATGGCCCACCCGCTATATCCTAAATGACCGTAGACCACAGGGAGACCTAAATAACCACAAGGAAAGACAGATTTATCGCACGGAGATCCTAACTCATGAAAAATATGAAAGAAATGCAAAGAGATGAAAATGATGGATGTTTTTTTTCATTAGGAAGAAGCCGTGAAGCGAGACTTTTAAACACGGCACGTCTTAAATGAAGGTGGTGGCATTAACCGATAAACACACTGAAGATGGTGATTTAATGGCATAGGAGGTCGTTACATATAATGGGGACACAACTATGTGGGAAGTGACATGCGGGGAAAAATTGCCTGCATCTCGGGCTTTATACGACATTTATTCTACTGCCAAGTGGCGATTAAAAAGTGCCTACTGTGGCTCTCTTTATCCTGTTGCAGGTATGGGCTTAATTAGAGTTGCTTCGCATGACTGACAGTTCAAAAATAATCCTTATCTATGTTTGACCCTAAGTTCATCCACTGTATGAAACAAGCTGTTCTTTGCTCCTTTCCCACTCTCTTTTAGTCAACTTTGGCTGCCCCTTGCAAACAAAGTTTAAATGGCAGGTGAATAGCTTACAGTCAGTGATATAACCACATTAGGGATATCCTCTCTCACTGATCTTATACAGAGGCTAGAGTAGAATAAAAATTGTCTGAACACTGAGCTCAGACATTTGGCATCAACTTGCACATATCCTAAAATAATTATATGAAACTTCAGCCATGTTTGATAGAAGCATCCACCAGTGTAGCAGGTTATGCATGACAGAAAACAGGAGAGAACAAAATAAGATCCTTTCATGATACACATCTGATGTCAGAAAAGGATTAAAATGACCATGAAGTCTTGATGTTACTGGAGCGGTGGGGGAGTGGGGTACATTTACAGGCCTATGCCTGGGCGCCACTGACTCAGGCTGCTCAAGATGTGACTGTTGAGTGACCTTTGACAACAAGTTTCTAAACATAATAATCTTCCCATCCTACTTGTATTAATGTCTAAAATAAAAGTGGATGGATGGATTTCAAAACCTTCCTTTGACCACTAGAAGCAAGCCTCATTGTCATGCACTGTAATTAGCCCTGTGTATATATTTTACACATTGTACCTTAAAAATGGACCGATCCAGCACAATGGAACCTACTGTTTAGACTGTAGCTATTTTGTTCTGTGTGTTTTTTGGAGTCAGAAGTATTTAAAGGATGGAGTGCTAATTGGAGTGGAGTGCAGCAAATGCTGCATCTGTAAAGCATATGGGTGCATATGGGTACACCTGCCAATTAGTGGGAAATAACAGATAATTAGTATCCCAGAGTTTCACTCTGAGACTGGAGCACAGACGTCATATTGTCACATACTTCCAAGGGATCCAGTTTAGTTATGGAGATGAAGTCTAGCAGACAGCTACATACTTGCCAGGACTCTAACTTTAAACCTCACCAGTATCCAAATGAAAGAGTTTAGTTCTTATGAATAGGGAAAAATGTATCAGGGTGTAAAAATGTTTATTTCAACAGTTATTTTAACATGGAAAAATAACTATTGAAACATTTTAACGTGGGAATCTATGGAAATTTAAAGTGGCTATTTGAGGAACTGCAGTTTTCAGTATTTCGACATTATCTTCATTTTCCAGCCTTGGAGGTTTTGCATGGAAATATAAAAAGATACCTTAAAAAAAGACTTCTAATTTTAATTTGTAAAGTGAAAATGTGTCTTTATGTTAAAGTTTTCATTTCTAAATCATCTAATAAGGGAGCAGAAAGACACTGGAGGTTGCTTCTTGGTATTATGAACAAGCTGTTGATAAGTTTCCTTGTAAACTACCTGTATTACAGGAATGCTCTCTCCAAACCGCTGTATTATCTAATGAAATTCACTGTTTCATCAGCTGCATCTAATAGTGAGGACAGACTGAAGGGATCTGTGCTGGTCTGCTTTGAAAATGCTCTATAAAGCTAAAGCTTTACTGGCCATTGGATTGCAGTTGGATGAGACACACACACACACACACACACACACACACACACACACACACACACACATACACACACACACACACACACACACACACACACACACACACACACACACACACACACACACACACACACACTGTACTGTGCCACATAGATAGATCCAATAAAGGAGAAATAGGGAGACAGCTCTGCTTGTCTATTGATTTAAGGCATGTGTGTTCTGTTTGGTCTTATTGGTTCACAGTATCACTCTTTGTTTTCAAAAGGTATTTTCTCTCTTTATTTTTTTCTGCTCTCCTGTTGTTTTTCTTTTGATACAAACTAGATAGCATCTTTTTCCCCACCTACAGCACACAAAAGCATACTTAAAGAAGTCATCAGCCATCAAAACGCTTAACTTTAAAATCCAATTTTCTTTGATGAAATGGTTTTTATAACATTTCACAGCACTACAGTTTCCAGTATATTTTAAGTTTGTGAAGCTTTATAACATCTTTAAACACATTGTGTTTTCTTTTGTGTTGGTTTGCAGTAATCTATTTCTGTCAGAGCTTTCTATCACAGTGAAAGAACTCATCAAAGATCTATCCAAGTCAACATGGTAAAATTGTTGGCCAATCCTTAAGCTCTTATTTTGAAAGTTCAGTTCAAAGTTCACTAACAACCTAATAGGTCCAGTCGCCACCCTCTAGTAATTTCCTACAGCTTGATCAGATTGCTCTTCTTGTGGTTCTCAGTGACATTCTGCTGTCTTGAATCTGTGATCTTCATGTCGTACTCATTCTTGTTCTGCTCTGGAGATCGGCTGTAAACTGGAGGGTGACTCAAAACACAACCCACAATAGTTGGAGAGCTGGTGCTACTACACTGAGTTCAAAGAGGCACCCAAGCAGAATGGGGAAATACTGCTCAGCTGCTCTCCAAGGTAAAAGAAACTATGTTTAACATCCATTTTCACAAGTGCTGGATCTAAGGTGTAGTGGTTTAGAAATGTTTGCCTTACATTAAAAAAAGATTCCTGGTTTGAGACCCAAACCAGCCTCTGAGGGTCACAAGCTAGTGCACTCTCAGTGTCTCTCCCAAGCCTGGGTAAACTGGAGGGTTGGGGCAAGCAGGGTATTTGGCATAAATGGTTACAGTCCCCATTGGGAAATAAAGCCACAGCTGAAAGTACTTATCTTTCACAAGTTGTCCTTGTGTCCTTCTGTTAAACTGAAACATACTCTTTCTTTTTATTTCTGTGTTGGCCTGTATCTACTGTTCGGTGTGGGTATTGCTATTTATGTATTTACTTGGTTGACATCAGCTGCAGGACTGCATGCTTGCCTTGTACTATCCCTCCTCCCCACGCTCCTGCTGGACTGTGTACACCTTGCCTTGCATATCAGTTTATGTTAGCTGCTCTCTTGCACTTGCTCACTTTCTCTTTTATGCACTCTTGAAGCTCAGCTGGGGAAGCGTTGACACACTGTCCTCTAACATATTTGGTAATTAATTAACAAAATTATTTTTTACAGAGGTAGCAGATCCCTGGTCAGACACTGGTAACGATCACACTACAGACAGACTCCTACGGTGCATGATTTGCTTAACTGTGCAGTTATCACACTAGTTGAACAAACTGATCTTTGGGGGACAACTGTGCCCAGAAACATTATAGAAATCGCTAAAGAACTACAAAATAGTCTCTTCTAGTAAATGCAGAGGTCGTCATCCTCCTTATGTTAACTTTGGAAGCACTTCGTGTAGTTTAGCACCAAACCTCAATATCTCCATAACTTCAAATAAAGTATAAGAATAAAGGTTAGCAGACCCATCCATCCACACCAGGAAACTCTTGCTTACGTTAACACAGTTCAGAAAAGTAGCCCTACAAACAAACAACCACATTGTATTCGATAATACCATAGTTTTGAAAACAACTTAAATTTCGGTGATGAAAGCCGAGTGTACGATGTCCAAATCAAGCGCTTTGCTTGTGTATTCATCTTTCATAGCTCCTGTCAGCAACCTTTCTATTGGAAACATTTGAAAAACAACCCATGCTTATTTTTGTAATGTTTTCAGCACTGTTCAAATGGCAAATTGAAGAGTCTCCTTAAGTCAAGTGCACAATCAGTATGAGTAAATCATAAATCACAAAGGAGAACTATGCAGCAATGAAAGAGTACTCTCAATAGAAGGATTTCTTCAAACTAAATATGTTACCTGTTTGTCCTCAATTAACCTCATGGTTAGAAGGAAGAGGCGGTGAAACACTTGTAGACCTGCGTAACAGTGGCATCTGGCAGTTTCACCAGCAAACTGTCTGATGCAGCACATCAAAGTAAATCTTCTTGCCCAAGGTTTTGCTAGAATAAACTGCTGCATTAATCTTGCTTTGTCTCTTGAAAGTTAAGTGAAAAATGAATTCACACTGATCAAACATTTTCAAGCCATTATCTCCCAACAGAGATGTAACAGGGAGGTCTGAAAGGAGATGCTGATGGTACTAATTGATAGAGAGGAGGGGAAAAAAAACATAATGCTGCTGCTGTTGAGCCAGATGGAGCGAACTCAGTCAGTTTATCAGGCTTGGTGTGATAAGTACAGCATGCTTCGCTCCAAATTTAGACAGCAGCCGATCAGATGACAATACAATATTGCAGTTATATTTAGTGAAAATATACATGCAGAAAATGCTATTTTTATTTCTATAAAAATGATTATAGCTTTAGATTAAAACCCTCCACTTCATGTCTGATTTAATCTGTCAACTAATACTGTGAGCGCAGTTTTGATATTATAGTGGCACCAAAATCCTATTACGTGATGCTGGAGTCCATTATGGTCCCCGTTCAGCTCTGCACATCACATCTGTGTGCAGCAGTATGAATATCATGAATATCATTTCCCTTGTTGGTTTAGAAGTTTGGCCTAACAGAGTTAAATCCATAGAAGTGATAAATGAGAATTTAAATCATGATCATGGGAATTTGTTCAGTCTGAACATGACATGAAATCTTGTTGCCAAATCGGAACAACGTAGGATCTGTTGCCAAAAATAACTGTTAACTGTTTGAAGATACTTTACCTTCTAATAAGTTGATGACTCATTCTTCTGTATAGAGTAAGTTGGATTCAGGACACATCCATTGCAAAAGTAAAATATGTACCTTAGCAAAAAACAGTCTTTTATTTAATATGAATTAATCAGCAAACATTGACCTATACTAACTTTGAAAATAAATCTCCACCACAGTAGAAAAGCTGAAAAATTAAGGGATTCTACATACCATATGTAGAAATGTGTCCACCACTCATGGGGTGGTTGTAGCTCAGGCGGTAGAGCAGGTCTTCCACTGATTGGAAGGTTGGTGGTTCGATTCCTGGCTTCCCCCTAGTCTGCGTGCCAAATATCCTTGGGCAATATACTAACCCCTTGTTGCTCTCCGATGCATCCATCGGAGTGTAAATGTGTGACTGTTAGATAGACAGAACAGATTAGAAAAAGTGATTGAGTGAATGAATTAGTTGTATAAAGAGCTTTGAGTGCTCAGAGTAGAAAAGTGCTATATAAGACCTAGTCCATTTACTATTTACTTATATTGGGAGATAAAAAAAAAATGAGATAAATGTAGCCACTATCATGTGACTTATTATTTTGTGATTTTAAAATTATGAATATTATTGTTATTTTTATTATTATTAGTAGTAGTAGTAGTGGTAGTAGTAGTAATTGGTATCAGAGCAATCATCTTGAGTTATTAGCTAATGCTAGCTTGGCTAGCAAGGTGTATCCATGGACTGATGACGTAGCTCGAGTACTGACTCCTTGGTCTGTCAGTACAGCTGAGTGCAGAAAAGTCATTGCTGTAAAACCACAAATGTGGTTGAGAGTTCCAGTTTATAAAATTAGCTGAGGTGATGCCTGGCAGACAGTTAGTGGCTAAAGCTACTCATGACAGGAACTGTCTACCATTCAAAAGCAGCCTTATCCTTATTAACTCTTTTTCACCCAAGTATCAGACAGACTGCCTGGACCTATGTTGTAATTTTGGCTGTAAAATTTCAAGATAATTCTCATCTTTTCTGAACCATTTCAGTTTTCTCTCTAGCCCAAAACGGTTGAGGAGTTATGGAAATATAAGCACACATGGTAACATCTATGCCCAGCTGATTCCTCTGTCTGTGTGGTAAGTGAGCAGTACCTTTTGAATGGTTTGTGCTATTGTGATACAACAACTATCCTTATAAAGCACGTCTCTTCTCTTCTTTCTGAAACCATTTGCGTTTCTCTGTAGCACAAACGGTAACAGAGTTACGGTCGTTAAAAAGTGCCCGTAAAATTGGCCCACTGTCAGGCTGATGGTAAAAAGAGTTAATGTTTCATGTCTTAAAACAACTGAAGTGGCTTTTTATGATTAATACCATAAAAGGAAAAAAAAATCTACCAGTTATCAGCTGTTACTAGGAAGGAAGAAATGAGCCTTTAGAGAACAAAAAAAGGTTTCCTACCAGACTGTAACCATGTTAATTTGTGCTTTAATGGGAGTCTGTTGTAATTGACTTACTTTTCGAAACAACCCCAAGTGGCTATTACTGTGTTTTGTTTTGTTTTTTCTTGGTATTTTAGGTACATCTTTTTTAGGCCATGAGGTTGTGGAGCTTGAGTCTAATCCAGATTGTTGTAGATTGTGAAATAGAACAGCACGGCTTATTTGAGCTGCAGTGTAGAGAATGCAGAGCTACATTATTTATGGCCAGTTTAACCATTATCACACAAGACGCCTCTATATGAGGATCAGGATTTAACTGTTAAAAACTAAAACAAATGCCCCTTTTAAATAAATTTGTAGAGAAGTTGTAGAAATTTTAATGTCTTAAAAAATGCCAGCAACACGATGTTTTAAGTGCATTAAAAATATTTTGGAGACTAAAATTCCCAATCAGGTATCATCATCTCACTTAAAATAACAGTATCTATTGTATTTATAATACCGTGCCTGTATAGTTATTGTTTTCTGTAAATTAAGTATATTAAAAATATGTCATATTACATTTTCTTGAATATCCTGAAAGTGATAAAATGAACACTGTGGCTTGAAGTTTAACACTTTATTTTATAGTTTGGTAAGTACCGAAATATTCAACTTAAAAAAAAAACCCCACACACACACACAAAAAATAAACAACAAAAGAAAAAGTAAAAATGTTCTATAACTACCAGTAGCTGGCAAGAATTTCAGTTCAAGAAAACTCCAAAATATTTATTGCAGTTACATCTCAATCCTGCCAGTCTCGATTTATCAGAGCATTTATACCCGCCATCAGATTTTCTGTTTTTTGTTTTGTTGTAAGCCTCTTTAGTGAATTTGACCTGAGGATGAACGTTATCGAGAACACAAAGTATAATATAAGAAAACATTTTGATTGCCTTAGGAGATGCTTTTGATTACAATCAGTGTCTTATTCTTAAAAAAAAAATCTTAAAACACACTCATCATGTTTACAGTAAATTATAGCCACAAATATGCATAAATAGTCACAGTCGCAAAGGGAGTTCCAAATATAAATCCTGCTGGGAGAATGGAGCCATTCAAGGATAAAACAACCACACAAGTGTTTTAGTGAGAGACGTGCAGAGTGGAGACAGAATAGAGTGCTTTTTTTGCCATCAGAGTCATCATCTGCTGACATGGGCTTCAGTCCATGTGTGTATGTGTGTGATTACGTGTGTTTAAGCCTCTGGCAGTGTGGCGTAATGATGACACAGCTCGTCTACTGAAGATGCCACCGTTCTGTGCAGAGCTGTGGTTTGTTTGTGAGTGTGTGTTTTTGTTGGTGTGTGTCTATGACAAACCGTGCGTGGGAGGGAGGAGCATCACACTGCCATCTGTCCAGTGGGAGTTAATCCTGCTATGATGAGAGAGCGCAAGGGCATAACACACGCATGCACACACGCACGCGCAGCCGGATTGGCAGGTGTGTTACATGAATAATGTCCCCCATGTGGTCCTCCCTGAGGCCGTAGCAGTTTCTCAGAGATGAAGGTCCGTATTTATGACATCACAATAACAATGGAACAGTGGGCTCCACTAATACTCCATCTATAGATCCGACAGGACTAATTTAGGTTATTTTCAAGTAATTTTCCATCATTTGAAGAATTTAACATCAGTCATCTACAGCAACCACATTAAAACAAGTAACGTGAATGTCACTGATCCAGGCATGTGCACCCCATTTAAGCATATGGGCTAGGCACATATGATTGGAGAGAAATTATAAGGCCCAATCATATCATTTCCTCTCTGTCACCTTGTTTTCAGTCCTGATTTAGTTACATGCAACTCCACATCATTAACTCTCCTTCTATTAAAAGTGAGTTTTTTTTCCTTCTGAGTGTTGTCAGTCTCTGCTATCAGGTTACTGTAATAATTTAGGATGTTTACCTTTCAGTATAAGGGGGTGTGAGGTGACTGTTGTTGTACATTGGTGCTTTATTAATGAAACTGAATAGAAATGAACATGCCTTCATGAAGGCATAACACTGCCTTCTGTAATGCCACACTGCAAAATCTGCTCAGTGTGTCAACACATGAAAAAGAGCCGAAGGTACCGACCCCGATTCTCCAATCTTAAGATGTTAGACTAATTAAAACTCCACAAAATGCTATGAAATCAGCCTGATCTCTGGAGACACCGCCCCATAGAACAAGGTGGGAAGTCACTCAAACTGGCCAGAAGGAAGTGACTCCTCTGGTTGGAAAAAGAAGTATGATTGTTGGACTCTATAGTTAGCTTAATTTAAGACCTCAGTAAACACCCGATGACTTTATAGTCTGAATCTATTATTTTATTTTATACAACATGTTGTAAATTTTTGTTTTCATATCTCAAGGTCTTGTTTATGAGTGTGGGAACAGCAGAGTGGGAGATTGACAGAAAGATTGGTGTGGCATCTGCAGTGTTATGGACCATATACTCGTCTGTTATAGTGAAGAAAGAATTGAGCATGAAGGTCAAGTCATTGATTTACTGGTCAACCTACCAACCCAGTTAAGGTGGTTGCATCTGACTAGGATGCCTCCTGGATCCTTTCCTGATGAGTTTCTTTCTTTCTTTCTTTCTTTCTTTTTAAATTTGTATCCTTCTTGGAGGAAGCTACAGGGTAGAAATGCTGGAGAGATTCCATATCTTAGCTGGCTTGGGTACAAACTGGTGACCTCCCAGAAGAGTAGATTCAGTCATTAGGGAGACGGAAATCTGGGCACATCTGCTTAGACTGCTGTCCTTAGACTTGGTCGAATATAGAGACATAAACCTGGATGTGCTTTAGGATGAGAAAACCTTTTGACTGACATGTTTTTTCACTGCATGAGCATGCAACATTCCTCTGTTTCATAGTCAGGGTCACATTTGGTTTCAAAATTGGTGGAGACAGTTATCCAACTTAGGACAGCAAGACCCCGCTATGCAAGGGAAGACCTCAGGTGATAATATCTGTCTTTCACCTACAGATTTTGCCCTACTACAAAACCCATTTTTGTGACTGTACAATGTGAAGTCAGTTACTTGTGGTTGTGAATTAATATATGCTACAATTCAGTGATTTCCTGTGGTTGGTATATTTGTAACTTGAACATCTTTGTAGTTTGGTCAATAGTCAGCTAAAACAAACAACAAGATCTGGTAAGATCCTCACTCTAAGCGTAATTTATGTTCCTTAGAATGTGTCTGTCTCAGTACATCTTACCGTTCACACAGCAAGCAACGAGGGTTTTCATCCACATCAGACATGCTCACACTCAGTGCTTCAGAATTCCATCTATGTGTCGCTGGAAGTGGATGACATTTGCATCTGCTAAATGTTGATTGGTTAACACTTGTTTCTACTTCATCTCTTTGTATGTTCTAACTTGCTGATACAGCACAAGCAACAGCAGCCCACAGACTGGTTGTATCATATACTTTGTGCATTGCCTCCATTGACAACAGAGCTCTTAGCAGATAGATGGGTCATCCTCAGATTGGCAGCAAACTGCGAATGTGCTACCCTCACTAAACGGCATGTTACACTTTAATAAATGTGTTGACAGATTTAAAAGTAGTATGATAGTAAAATAGTTATCTCATGTGTAACCCAAAGGCCATATTTCCTCTAAGATGCAGTATGAAAATGATTTTGCAAATAAGACTCTTTTTTTTTTTAAAAATTCAGTCCAATTAAAAAGAGGACAGCATAATAGAAACTTGAACTCATCAGCAGCAATGGTAGTAGAGCAAACATACTCAGCCTTTAGCTTCTTAGGCATTCGTAATGGCAAAATTTAGTGTCCTCATTGGGTAATTGGACAGAATGTTCATAGAAGTGACTTCTGGTGGAGTTTAAATCAGCTGATTTTCAGTGACATTTGAATTTGAATTTGATCAGTACTCATGGATAGCTTGCTGGATTTCCAGACGGTCTTTACTCCTGGCTTTCTGCTGCATTAGAGCTGAAAAGACATGTAAACAACTCACCCCAATCTTTATTTGTCATCTCAAGACATGTTTGTCACAAATATGTAGAACCTGGTGCGCTGTCTGTTCATTCATCTGTCACTTTCAAGTTCTTCCAGTGACAGGAAAAATTGATATAGCTTGCTGTTTAGCTGATAATTGATGTCATGGTCCCGGGACTTCTACCTGGTGTTTTGTGTTTTCCTGTATTTTTGTCATTTGCTGTTATTATGTTTTAGGTCCACTGCTTATTCTAAGGGTTCCTAGGTTATTCTGTTTAGATGTCATTTATTAGATTTCCCCTCGTGTCCTTACCCCCTGTGTCTCTGTCTCCCTCCGTGTATCGGTCAGTTTCCATGCCTCGTTTCTCCTCCTTGTGTTTTATTCCATGGTTTCCCAGCTCGTTTGGTCTGTGGTCTTCCCGTGTTCTCTCACTCCCTCCTGTCTGCGTCTGTGTGTACTTCCTGTTTTACTTTGATAGTCTCCTGTCAGTATACGTCGTGTTGTTTGCTCCTGCCCTGTCTTGTTATGATTATCAGTGTCAGCTGTGTTCCCATGTCCCTCGTTATCCTTCTGTGTATTTATGTCTGCGTCTCCCTCAGTTCCGTGTTGCATCCTCCCTCTTGGCTGTGTTTTTTTTCTCGTGCGCCTCCCCGTGTGATTAGTTTAGTAATTTCCCGGTTTAGTTTTGTATTGTTTGTATCGCCTTTTCCTCCGTTTCAGCAAATAAAGCTGATCTTTATTTGTGAGTTTGCGCTTGGGTCCAATTCCTGCCTGCACACAGCTAGTTCATGAGAAATTGAATCAAAAATGGTAAATATCTAAGACTGACACCATATGTCTGGTCAGCTACTTTCTGTTAATGTGTGGGGAAACATCAACATTTTGTGTAAAAATTAGACTCTTAACAGATAATTGTCACTTTTTCCTCTGTCAACTAGAAGTCTTGTAGGCAACATTCAAACTGCAGTCCTGGGTGCACAGTTCAGGTTTATTGCTAACACACAAAGACTGTAGAAAACTGTTATACAGTCAGTGGTAACACCTGATACTTTTTCTCTAGGTGTTCACATTTTTGTTTTTTAAAATAAAGCCACAGTATTTAATTCCAGCGTGCACTGGTCACAGGCCTGAAAGCCGTCACATGAGTAATGCTATTGTACAGGAAAAAACACTGAGGCCACAGAAACCAACATTTACAGTTTTAGAGACGAGTCATTAGAAGATGCCATTAAAGCCAGTAAACTTGCATGGATGATAAAGACATAAAATTATGGCTTTTCTATGGAGTGGTGTTTCTGGCTGCTAGAGCACAAACAAGTAAACTAATTGAGAGCTAAAAATAAAAGTGGTTTAGACTGAGTGTGTGATGCAAAAAGAAAAATGAGATCTGCATCTGAATTAGGATGATACACGGAAGTGGACAAAGTTAGATCTGAAAAGATTAGATATGATGTGATTTGTGCTGCTATTACTGTAATCATTTTTTAATAAAAGGAAGAGGCACCAGGAATCATGAGGCGTACCGTCTCTGTTTACGATCTCTGTGAGACCACTGCTGGTTTCCATGAGTCAGTTTTGTGTCATACTCTTTGCTGAATGGTCAACAGAGTTTGATTTGGGAAACAAAACATGTTCCTCTAAAGTCAGGAGCAGATTTTCCTACACGTATACCAACCAACTGTGTCTGTTACGCATCTAATAAGTACATACATACAGATTATAATGTTTCTGCGCAAGATTTATTATTGTGGGAAGCAGTCACATGAATTTATGACATAAGCTTGATTGTGTCCATCTTGAATTTTTACTGAAATACGACCAAGAACAGCTTTATTCCCCTGCTGAAACCCTTAGAAATAAATGGTGTGTGTATGTACGGTATGTGTCGTGTGTGTAGTTGCTTTAGAAATGCACACAGTGTGTTGATGATCCTGTGGGTCTCTGCTGACTCTGAAGTTATATCCTGGCGGGGTGCATCTCTTTGGATTCAGACCTCTGTGTCCTTTCTGTTTTTTTTTTTCTTCACTCTACCTGTTTTCATCTCCCCTTTAGTGCTCTCATTTTTGTCCAAGCAGACAGACACACACACACACACACACACACACACACACACACACACACACGGCCATGTTTTCCATCCATGCCTTGAGAAAAAAAAAGTCAGTTTCTCTTTTTTCTAACAATCTGTTAGTTCTCACAAATGATTTCATCACTAAAGCATGTGCTAGCTCTGCTTTCCTGTTTTCTGTTTTTGTATCCATCTGTGTGTGTTTGTGTGTGTTTGCACGTGGTGGGTGGTTGTGTTTACAGTGAGAGCTGGGCCTCCGTTATTTGTCTCCATGTTTGGTGTTTGCCCATGTTTGCTTGTAACTCCCAGTCCTCTTCGATTTTATTTTCTTTCTTCTATCACTGGCATGATTCTCAGGCAGTGCTCTCCAGACAGGAGTGTACGTTTATGAGCGAGAAAGAGGGAACATTTGTGAGAAGGACAATGTGATAAGAAGTCGTAAACGTACGTATCTGCTGAGAAATGCATGCTCTGCCTGAGGGGGAACAGTTGTCTTCTTGTGGCCTGTCACTTTGTGCAAGGTGGTCAGGACTTCATGTTCTTTCTCAGGTACTCGGGATAACCAGGTATTATTATTTTACTTGGCTTTAAAAAAGACAAAAAACAAAATAATATTATAATAAAAACACCCATTTACAAATTTTTAAAGACTGTAGTCGATAACCACGTTTCTCTCTTCTCTATAGGACGTTATCAGAAGTGTGTATTCTGATGGTGGTCTTACCTAAAGCTAAATCTTAATACATCCAAGATGAAGGGACATTTGTTTAACCGGGTCTTATCAGTTCTGATCCCAGATTGTGTTTTAACTTTAATGCCATTTGGGATCAGATCAAACCCTTGTTGGTCAGTTTTGTGTTGGCGCACTACTCCAGGTAATTATGAGCAGAAATTGCTTCTAGAAAGTCAAAACATCAAATTACATTCCATTATAATATCTGCCAGATGATTTTGAAAAAGGTGACTTGCAATAGTTCAGCTTCTGTGTCAGTGGTACTCAGGCTTTTTCTGGCGTGTACCCCTACAGAAGTTCAAAAAAGTTCAAAACTAATTTTAGTGAAATAAAGGTTATCACGACAGCATGAGCAATCTTCATTCATGCTATTTTTTTAAGCCTTGCACTCCAAACCCCATTTGCCACTGCGAGCCAGTCCCACAATTGTTGAGCATTTCAAAACAGCCTCACACCTGAATGATCAGTATGTAGATTTACAGCTATCAAAACAAAAATGTCTGCAGATTTGATGGTTGATGGTTAATTATTGTTTTATTTGTTACTGTTTTTCTATTTCTATTGCTTTTGTGTTTTTAGTCTTATGAATGTAAAATGCTTTGCTAGGTGTAGAATAACCTCACAGTCTAAGTTAAAGTTAACCAATATGATAAAACACACACACACACACACACACACACACACACACACACACACACACACACACACACACACACACACACACACACACACACGCACCTCACACCCCTATCATCTACTGTACAGCCAATTTAGAATCATCCATTAACTTCAAATGCAATACATACTACAAATGTACACAATTACAGTATACTGCAACACACTGTTGCATGCAGTAGTAGACAGAAAACAAGCATCATTTCCAGTGGAGAATCCCAAACACTTCTCACTTTGTTTTCCAGAGTAAACTCATTGTTGATCCTAAACCTGTTTTCCTCCACAAAGCACATCCAGTAGCTTTCCGTTATTGACAGGAGGAAGTGAGGACAGGTCCAAATCAGTTCAGCTCCCGAGAACCAACAGCAAAAGTTTTTTGTTTAACATTTTTATAGCTTTAATAAAAACTGTTGTGCTCAAGCTATTAGGGAACCTTGTTCAGTGATTAGACAAACTAACCTCGGCGCAATGTTTAAATTCATTTGTTTGTTTTTGTGCGGCGGTGTGTTGAAGTGTATTCAGGACTAAGCAGGCATGTTAAGGGCGTGCCGTGGGGCTTGTGTGCACATGAGTACATGCATGCAGAGTATTGGAAGCCAACCAACAATAAAAGAAAGAGGCTGACAACATGGGATTGTGATTTCAGTCGGCATGACAACCTTTTGCAGCCTCATAACACACAATAGCATTTTAATGCAGACCACATGTGATGGTACTCACCACTGGGGCAGGACACACACACATAAACACATGCATACCCCTCTGTTGGCTGTAGGATAGTATATAATCAGTCGCGGGTTGTCTGGGCTGGAGTGAAAACTTTAATAATACAGCGTCCTGTTGTAAGAGTTTAATAATGGTTTGATTTCTGCACACAGCTAACAGACGTGTCAGTGTAGCTGTGTCAGCACACAAAGAAAGAATAGTTTCTCTGTCCCAGGAAACATCAGGCTTAGCTGACTGAATTCATCAAACTGCTTAAAAGAATCACTTTAAGATTTTGTTGTTTTTGTAACAAAGCCAAGCATCTGATGTATAGTTAGTTTGAATGATACTGTAACAAACCCTTCAACTCTAATTTGGCCCTCAACATGTGATTGCAGTATACTGGTACCAGGAAATAAACATCATATCCTTTAAATCATGATTGTAATAAAGCCTTTTAATGATGAATCAGTGCTATGGCAATAGTTTGATTCAATTTAAGCCAAAAGCAAGTTGGTTATATTTAGGGAAACTTTGTGGTTTAGGTTGAAACTACATAATTTAAGATTAGAAAACCTTTGTTGTCTTGATTACAGTAATAAACAAGTGATTAAGGTTGCGGGTGTTCCTTCAGCAGCCAGTCCCTGGTACAATTCCTGGCATACTGCATGTCATTCCCCTGCTTTGTTATCTAGAGGCTATGACTCAGTAATCACAGGGTTGGCTATTCAGTCCCTGGCCCCACCATGCTGCAAACTTTCCTTGGCCAAGACAACAAATCCTTGCTGATCTTGATTGCAGCTAAGCACCTTGTGTCTTTGTGTGCGTGTGTGGGTGCATGAATTGGTGATTGGGAAACATATTATAAAGTGCTTGGTTGACCCAGCTATCTAGCATTTCTCCACATTTTCTGTCTAAAAGTAACAATAGCAAAATGTCCAAAAAAAAAAAAAAAAAAAAAAAGAAACAGCAGATCTGGGACATGGGAGAGACTCTTTGGACTTCTGTGTCTATTGACTATAATAAAAATGTGAAACTTGCAAGAAACTTAAAATTCTTGCTAACTACTCCATTCAGTGAACAGCGCAAACAGCAGTGGGAGGCTCATATCTGAAAGTGTGTAGTTTAAGACAACAATGCCTACTGTATTTTACTGTCAGCTGCACTAAATAGTATTTGTCAAACACCAGTGTCAGCATCAACAGTGAAGAGGTGACTTCAGGACACTGGACTTCCTAGCAAAGTTGCCAAGAAAAAGAAAAAGACTGAGGCAAAAGAACACAGACATTGAACACTGAAGGACTGGAAGAGGATGTTGTGGATAGTAAATCCAAGTATGAGGTCTCCAGATCAAACAGAAGAACATTTGTGAGACATAAATAAAAATATGCAAGAACAGTTATTAAAACCATCAGTGAAGCATGGTGGTCTCCGGAGCTTTGGAGGTGGTAAAATAGCAGATTCATACACAATGGAAGAGACCTTAAGGAAGGAGAGCTATCACAAGATTTTGCAAAACCATTCAGACAGCATATGATTAAGGCCAGTTTCAACCCACAACAGCATAATGACCCAAAACACACCTCCAAAATGTGTCAGCAACATTTAAAGACTAAGCAGTCAGACAGAATTCTAAATATATTGGTGTGGCCAACACAGTCTCCAGATCTGAACCCTGTAGAGCTGGAGGGGAAGTTTGAATATATTATAATTAAGTATCTAATTCCTATAGGTTGTCTTATTATGACAACAGTAAATGTGATTTCATCTGCACAACCGGTGTAAAGTACCTACATTTTCTTTAAAACATTTTTCCCTGATGTGTACCAAATTAAACCAACTATTTTTTTGTGGGTTTAAATTTTAGCGTACCCACAGTTTTCTATGATGTATCCATGAAGATTTACCATTCATTGCTGTGAGCTCACAAAACATGAATGCTTTCTGTACGATCATTTCTTGGTTTAATCTGCAGTGTATAAAATGTACACTGCTGCAGGTGACAAAGCAGAGCAAGTCTTTGTTTAACTTGCTCCCACTTCGAGCATTTTCAAACCTATGTTCAGTCAAGCTGCCCAAACAAATCACATTTGGTTGTTTGGTTTGTTTGTGATACGAGTGCGATCCGCTATCAATATGATATACCTTTAAGGCATATCCCTCATAGTTATTAGCTGTTAGCAGCTAGTGGGAACAGAAACTGAGATTTGAGCTTGAGTAACTGCAATGTTGGCTTTTTAAAATTTACTACACATCGATTCCATGTGTCAAAACTGAAGTCACTGGTGAAGAGACCTGAACCTGCATTCTAATGACCACCAGGGGGCAACACCTCTCGTTACCAAAATGCATCTACTATTATAAAAATCTGTGGAAAAAGTGACCCTCTGCTCTCTTACTGTGTGATGTCAAACACTGTCCTGCTAAGAATATGGGCTCATTTTGAGTCACGCTGAGTACAGTATGTGCATTTTGTAAATGTCGGTCCCCATTAATGTCAAGAAGGATGCTAGTTGCTAGCCTTTAAGCGTGCATTATCCCTCAGTTTCTCTGTCAGATCTACCCCTCGCCTGCCATGTCTGGTTTCAAAACCCCAAGATGGCATGACTATTAAGGTTGGTTGCTATGTAAAATCTTTGCAACCAACATTCGTCAGTCCAATAACCGATGATAGTCGATATATCTGCGCAGGCGCAGAGTTTTTGATGGGCGGAGCAACATAATCCTGCACGGATTGATTTTTCTAGGTTTTGTTTGAAGGGAATATTTTTCTTTCATTTCTTGTTTGTGTCAGTTTTAATATAGCTACTTTTTGGACTATTCATTCATTCCTTTATTTATTTATTTGAGATGCGCCAAATCACACTAAAGAAAACTTTACATTAGAATTTTTTTTTTAATGTTTGCTGGAGGAAACATTTTGGTTTTTAACTTTTTGTTTAATTTTGTATTTGTTGTTTGGTCGAGTGTGTAGGACAGATAAACACTGGAACGCCCTGTAAACACTGTTATAGTGGAAAATAGAAGCCAGTTTCTCTTTGTTTCCCTCCCCACCATTGTGTTTTTACTTAAATAAAATGTTTTGGGGTTTTTTCTGAACACTGCTTTTCTTTCTTTCTGTTATGAGCCTGAGTAAATGAATCACTACTTTTGGGTTAGAGTTAACCCAAATGTAGTGTTTAATGCAATTGTTCGCAGCTGAAAGAGGGTGCCGTTAAAACAGCGCTATTATTTTTCCATTGACTGCTTCTCTTAGCTTCAACCAACACTATTAGCAAACTTATTCATGGGCAAATAAATAAATAAATAATTTGCTCTTGTAAAAACGATCTGTGAAAGGCTCAGCCTATCGTCGATGGTCGATATATTTGTCCAGTCGCCCAACCTTAATGACTATGTCAATGCTCACCTTTAGTCTTTACAACATAACTCAGCAAGTTAATCCTTAGTGCCTGTCTTTTATATACAATCTGTGCAGTAGCTCAATAAAGGCATGTAATGCATTATTTTAACTTATGAAATTCACTGTCCTGAAATTGGCATTTAGATAGGCCTATTTAACTTATAAGACACAAAATACCGCTAGGAAATAGCTACTGAAGGAACACGATCTTGTAACACGTTTTATTACCACAGCCCAGTTTTGTTTACTTGAAAGCAAACTTTTCATCTTATTAAATCTAGTTGTGTAGGATCTTTACTTTGGTGGTGGTATATCTCAACTCACAGTGGCATGAGGCATCTTTCAGTTTTTTTGAGCAGATTGAATTGACAAGGAGGCAACTTTATGTAACCCAAAGTCAATGAAGAGTCATCTTGTGCATCTTGAGCAGCTATGTGGTTATGCTGGAGTGCAGTTATATATTTTTGAACCAGCCTTGATGGGACAGAGCGTTTCTTATCTAAAGAAAAATCTTTAGATAAGAAAAGATCAACAAAGCTGCAAAGAATGAGACTTTATTGAAGTGCTGTATATATTATTCCATGCATGAGCACAGCTGCTGATACTGATGGCCCTATAAAGGTTTCCATAAATTAAGCTGTGTTTTTCATAGTGATGCTTACGGCTGAGTCAGGATGATCTTCTATTCAATCAATAAAATAATTCCAACAGAAGTGCAGCTGTCTGGTTGAAAAACCTCTGCATACACTACACCTGTGTGATGTTGCTTACAGCTTCCCCTGGAACGCCCTCTCACTTCATCTTCTCTATGTCATATGTAGACAACACAAATGTCCTCAGTGATGATAGAGGGGGGGTAGTGACTGAAGATGAGCTCAGAGCATAGGGTTTGTGATGATGTCTGGCTTAAGTAGCTCTAAGTTTTGGTTCCTATTTGTAGTTCATTTAACAACTTCTCTTATTTTTCTTAGTGTTTATCATCTGTTTGTCATTACCTGTTTTAGTTTGGTGTCTTTGTTTATTTCCCTCCTTTTTATTATCTGCTCTATTTCAACATCATAAGTATATATTATCCTTTGTTTTCCTTTTCAGTTGTTGGTTTGTCAGTTTACCACCGGTTATCTTCCTCCTTATGTTCCCAACTTAACCTTTTAACTTTGTCTTTGTCAGTGGCTGCAGATTTTTATCACACTGTCATATAAAAAGACAACAAAAAACAAAGTTTTCACAGGAGTCTTTGCAGTCCTCTTAAGTTGCTGCCAGAGCATTTCAGTCATTTTGAGGTCTGAACTTGGCCATTGAAACACCTTGATTATTATTATTATTATTATTTTTTTTTATCCATTCTGCTGTTGATTTGCTGCTGTGCCTAGTATCATTATCCTGCTGACAAAGTTTCCGTCCAGCTCTAGCTGGCAGACAGATGATCTTAATGTTGCAACTAATGCAACTTAACAATTGCAAGGTGCTCAGGTCCTGTGGCAGCAAACCAAGGCCAAATCATCACCCGTCCACAAGCATGCAGTCTTGTTTGTTTGTTTGTTTTTACAACAGGGGGGGCTGTGCATTATGTCAGATATCTCCACTTTGGTCTCACCTGTCCAAGTACATTATTGTAGAAATCTTGTGGTTTATACGCATGGAATTTTTGCAAATTTAATGTGTGCAGCCATGTTCTTTGTAGAGAGAAGAGGATTTCTCCTGGCAGCCCTTCCAAACAAGCTGTGCATTCCTACTGACAACATCTTCATCTGACATTCCAACTAGATAAAAATTACCAAGAGGAAATTAGACAGGTTTTATTTTCTGTGTTAAATTGAGTTCAATTTATAGCCAATTGCATGTTTCAAACCTAAGTAAAGCATATTTGTATGATTAACTTAAATACCTAAACCTTTGCACTCTGCAAAGAAAACTGCTGCAAATTGTATTGTGTAAGACCTGTTGCAAATATATTCTTGATTAAATCATCTGTTCTGGTTTGTTCCTCTCACACGCTCCTGCACACCAAATCTGGAACTGCTGTCCATCATGTGTCGTCCTTTTTATCTACCTCGGGAATTTACATCGGTCATTGTAAGTGCCGTTTATATTCCACCACAAGCGGACACGGTCACCGCCTTATGCGAGCTGCATGAGGCACTCACACAGCACCAGACACAACACCGGGATGCTGCGCTTATTGTGACGGGGGACTTTAATAGCGCCAACCTCAAACGCGCAGCGCCGAACTTTTATCAACACATCACCTGCCCCACTAGAGGTGAAAGGACACTGGACCACTGCTACACTACGGTCAAGGACGGCTACAAGGCACAATCCCGCCCCCCGTTTGGCAAATCTGATCACGCCGCCATCTTCCTCATGCCAAAATACAAACAAAGGCTGAAACAGGAAGTTCCGGTTCAGAGGAAGGTCGCGCGCTGGACGGATCAATCGGTGGCCGCGTTACAGGACGCACTCGATGACGCAGACTGGGGCATGTTCAGAAACAGCTCCGACGATGACGTCAACGTGTTTACGGAAGCGGTTGTGGGATTCATCGGGAAACTAGCGGATGATACCGTGGAGACAAAGACTATCACAACGTTTCCCAACCAGAAGCCGTGGGTGGATAAAACCATCCGCGACGCTCTGAGATCCCGCACCGCTGCCTACAACACGGGACTCATGACGGGGGACATGGACCCGTACAAAGCCGCGTCATATAACGTGCGGAGGGCGGTGAAAGAGGCGAAGCAGCGCTACGGGAGGAAACTAGAGTCACAACTCCAACAGAGTGACTCTAGGAGCCTGTGGCGGGGACTAAGGTCAATAACGGACTATATAGCACCAACAACCGGTATGACGAACGCGGCCGTGACTCTGGCAGACGAGCTGAACACTTTCTATGCTCGCTTCGAGGCTGCAGCTAAGGTCTCCAACAATGCTAGTGTTAGCGGCGCTAACGGCTGCAGACAGGAAGATACTGCCAGCACCGGAAACGTGCTCGTCATCTCCGAGCATGAAGTAAGGAGAGCCTTCAAGAGAGTGAACACCAGGAAAGCAGCAGGACCAGACGGCATCCCAGGTCGTATCCTAAGAGACTGCGCATACCAGCTAGCTCCTGTGTTCACTGAGATATTCAACATCTCTTTATCTCAGTCAGTGATCCCCACATGCTTCAAAGAGTCCATCATTGTTCCTGTCCCGAAGAAACCCCACCCTGCTTCTCTCAATGACTATCGCCCTGTAGCCCTCACCTCAGTAGTGATGAAGTGCTTTGAACGCCTGGTCAGAGACTTCATCATTTCTTCACTACCAGACACACTGGACCCACTACAGTTCGCTTACCGTCCAAATCGTTCCACAGACGATGCCATCTCTCATCTCCTCCACACATCACTCACTCACTTGGACACTAGAAGGGGGAATTATGTTAAAATGCTCTTCATAGACTACAGCTCTGCATTTAACACCATAATTCCCTCCACACTCACCACCAAGCTGGAGCATCTGGGACTCAGCTCATCTATGTGTCAGTGGATCTCCAACTTCCTAACTGGCAGACCACAGGCAGTAAGGATGGGCGGACATGTCTCAGCCTCCACCACTCTCAGCACTGGAGCCCCCCAGGGGTGTGTTCTGAGCCCCCTGCTGTACTCTTTGTACACATATGACTGTGTGGCCACTACCAGCTCCACCACCATCATCAAGTTTGCTGACGACACCGTCGTGGTGGGCCTGATCTCTGATAACAACGAGACGGCCTACCTGAAGGAGATTAGGAATCTGTAGAACTGGTGCCAGAGGAACAACCTCCTTCTAAACGTCAGTAAGACAAAGGAGCTGATAGTGGACTTCAGCACTAAGCAGGAGAGGAACTACCAGACCCCCGTCATCAACGAGTGCCCAGTGGAGAGAGTGGACAGCTTCAAATACCTCGGAGTTCACATCACGCAGGACCTGTCATGGTCCTGTCACATCAACACCGTGGTGAAAAAGGCCCGACAGCATCTCTACCACCTCAGACGCTTGAGAGACTTCCAACTGCCCTCCAAGGTGCTCAGGAACTTTTACTCGTGCACCATAGAGAGCATCCTGGCGGGAAACATCTTAACCTGGTTCGGGAACAGCACCATGCAGGACAGACGAGCTCTACAGAGGGTTGTGCGGTCAGCTGAGCGCACCATCCGCTCCGAGCTCCCTGACCTGCACTCAATCTACAGCAGGCGGTGCTGGACTAAGGCCAGGAAGATCGTGAAGGACCTCAGCCATCCCAACAACAGACTGTTCTCTCTGTTGAGGTCAGGGAAGCGATTCCGCTCCCTGAAGACCAACACAGAGAGACTGAGGAGGAGCTTCTTCCCGCAGGCGATACGGTCTCTCAATCACACCACCACACAGTACTGACCCACACATATGGTTCTTACACACACACTGGACTTTCTGGACTTTGGTTTTGCACAACACTGGTCACTATATTCTTCATTTCCGGTTAATACTTGTACAGCTGCTGTTATTGTGTATATATTTATTTATATTTAGATTTCTTCATACATTCTTATATAGTTCTATATTGTGTATTGTGTATTAAGTTGTACAGTTATTTTATTTTCAACTTTAATTTATATATTTATCTTTATCTTATTCTTCCCAGTTAAATTTACCCTTCATTCTAATTTGTGTTGTACAGTTATTTCATTTTTAACCTTAATTTATATTCTATTCCTTCCTAGTTAAATTTACCCTTTTTAATTTTTCATATTTATTTCCTTTCTTATTCATAGCCTTTTCCTTTTTTTGTTTTCTTTAGGTCACGAGCAGTTGTCCAAGCATTTCACTACATATCGTACTGTGTATGACTGTGTACGTGACAAATAAAATTTGAATTTGAATTTGTTTTAAATTAAAGTTGGTCTCTGTAATCATCAAGAGAAATTAATGCACAGCAAGAAGTGATCATTTGGCCACAAATGGCATGGATATGAAAAATCTACCAACAAAAAGTTTGATAGAAAACAGATGTAGTGTTTAATGCCCTTTGTAGTCATGTGACTTTTTGCCTCATGGTGTATTACTCAACTTTAAGTTTCCCCAGGTTAATAGAGCTGAGACACCATTAATAGACTGACTAATAAAGCTCATTATCTACAGGTTAAACCTTGGGGGACTGATGAAGATGAATATTTGAATATGACTTTCACTTCCTGCAGAGGCAGATGGGTAAAGCAAAGTCACCTCATGTGTATGGATGTCCACATCGATATGCGGCTTGCTCAGTGTTTTTGTGAGTGATGGTGGAGGAGGCTGGGCACGTGTTATATCTGTTCTTCCTTCTTTGCTCCTTTTCTTGCCCATAAGAATAACAAATAGAAATAAAACCCTTTTATCCTTTATCCAAAAATATCTGGTTTTTGGTTTATATCTAGATGCCTTAAGACTTGTAAGTGTCATCCCGTAAAACACTTTTGTGACTAAATATCTATTATAATACATATTTATCATAGACACCCATCCTATCTTCAAGGTTCAAGGTTCTTTATTTGTCACATGCATAGTTATACAAGTATAACACGTATTGAAATGTAACCTGACACGCTCCTTGACATGTGCAAAAAAGGGGGGCGGGGGGGGGGGGGGGGGGGGGGGGGAGGAGATGTAGAGGAAGAACATTATATATATATGGTATATACATTAGGTGAATGTCTATCTGTCTATCTGTTATCTTCCTAACCACTTTCTCCTCTTCTTCCTTTCCTTTCCTTTCCTTTCCTTTCCTTTCCATCATTTCTTTCTACTTGTTTCTCTTTTTATCTTTGTCTTGAGTCTGTTTTCTTTCTCTTCTATTCTTCTGTATTGATTCTATTTTCTTCAGTCATCCTTCTTTTTCATCCCTCTTCCTCTTTGTCTGCATCTTTAATTTTCATTCCTCATTTTTTCTTTATTCCTCTGCACCACAAATTTCTCTTCTCCATCTCTTTTGTTGTTTAACATCTTGTATTCCTTTCTGTTCTTTTTTGTTTTCCCCGTATTCTTCTCTTCCGATCCTCTTTGCTTCTTTCTTTTTCCTTCTTTTTCTTGTTTTGTCTCTTCTCCTTTAGGTGACTCTGCTCTGTTTAAACAGGTCATGTTGCTATTAGCTTTGCTTTGACCTTATTTGAGGTACAGGAGTAATTTGAAGTGTGTGTGTGTGTGTGTGTGTGTGTGTTTTGAGAGAGAGTGCGGGAGAGAGAAAGATTGGGGGTTCTTGCAATGAATGATGCTCTAGTGTGAAACCCATTGGACCATGACTATACCTTAGGTGATAGAGACCCAGTAACATCAATCATACACACTCACACTCTCTCACATACACAGACACACAGTCTCACTCTCTGCCTTTGTTATTCCCGGTAGAAGGGCTTTTCTTGATTTTTAATAAAGGATATCTGCAGAGAAGGTCAAGGTTATTCAATTGTTGGCCATTCATCTCCTCATTTCACTTTCCCTCGATACACACACACACACACACACACACACACACACACACACACACACACACACACACACACACACACACACACACACACACACACACACACAGATATCTCAATCTTCCTTGTTGGCCCTAGCTTGGGGACCCCTACACCTTTGGGCATGTGTGTGTATGTGTCCACCTTTGTGTGCACACTCTTCCGTGTGAACAATGCAGCCGTCATTTCTGGCTTGTCTGGTTATCCATCACTGGCTTTACGCAGCTCTGTCGCTATCTTCTGTGTATTTTATCCACTGCGAGAGTTTTGCACAGACTTCAAGAGGTGTCACAGATAATATTACTTACTGTTTTATCAGAAGACTCTTTGAACTTAATACAAACATAAATGTTTGTGGATGTATTGCCAGTGGCAAGATAATGCTGAAATAATGTATGGAATCTAGTAAAAGGCAACTGTGGCAGGACAGAGAGGGCATATAAAGCTCTGAGGTTACTGTGGAGAACACTGTTAATCTGTTTCCTTGGGGGATGGAAGCTAGAGATTTTTGAAAATAACAGATTAACGCAGGACAGTGAATTACCAGATGGAATATTATATGAAATTCCAAAAGCCTTTGTGTTGTAATCGTTGTGAACCAGAGACGAGATAATACAATCAGACCTTCTTATGTGATCCAAATAAAGGCTTGAAATAGCAGAAATGCTGTATCTACCGTCCCCTTCAAAACAATGGAGAGAAGCCTTTCCCTATTCAGAAATAAAAACAAGGCAGAGGCCCAGTGGTGGTCTGCTTCTCCCCACCGCAGGGAAAAGGGTAACACCACCTGGGTCTGGGTGCAGTTCCCCCCTCCAGGGGCAAGGGTACCTAGACCCGGTTCGTAGAGTACGCTTGGGGAGTGTGATTGTGTGTACAACGTCTCTTTATGTCTGTCTCCACGTTGGTTGAGTGTGGAGTAAGTGCATATGAGAGCATGAGGGTGGGAATGGATGTTTGTATCTGTGTGTGCCTGTACGTCTGTGTCTATATGTCAGGTTGGGTATCAGACGCCACCTCTCTGGGGACATCTCAGGCCCTCCAAGGTTTGGAGGCCTTTCTCCCCCCACCACCACTTCCCCTGCTGGTGGCGGACTCCCTCGGATATCGGTGCATTGGTGGTTCTTTGTGTCTGGGGGTGGGCGTCCGGGTACACACCGGCTCACTCCTTGGCGGCCACTTATCGGGGCCTGGAGCCTGGGGCTCGCTCGGGCCACTTCGGAGGTGGGGTGCCCCCAGCCTCTCGGCCTGGGGCTCGGTCACTCAGGCACGGCTGGCTGCCGGTGGAGCTCACGGGCGCGTCACTGCAACTCCCCCTGGCTTCTGCTGTGCGGCTGCTGAGTGAGCCCTCATCTGGGACTCTCCTCAGCTCTTTCCGGGACAGTGGCGCAGCTGCCCCTCTGTTGGTCTTCCTTGGTCTCTTGTGTTCTGGGGGCCTCTGGATGTCTGGAGTTTTGATCTCCTCCATACCTGCTTCATGCCCTGGAGGACGGGGCTGTGGCCCCCCCACACCCTCTAGCAGATCATTACATGAAGGAACCTTTTAAAAAAAACAAAAAAACAAGCGCGTCCATGCTCACAGGTGTACACACGGGTGCTCACACACACAAACTACACCCTTTTTGGCTCCTACCTCAAAGCACACTGTGTTCTGTTGATCTTATGTGCTGCACAATAATGTTTAATATTTAGTATTTACTGTCATATTCCCATATATCATTGTGATGTTGTTTATTCTATTACTCTTGTTCTCTTCTGCTTGTTTTCTTTTTTCTTTCTCAACAGGTGATCCAGGTGATTGATATATGCTTTTTTTTTTTCTCTGCTTATTCTGTTGGTTTTTGTCTTTTGCCCTTCTCCCCCGTCTCTCTTCTCAGCTGTTTTTCTTTCCCTCTTTCTTTCTCCCCTTCTTTCCCCCAGTCAAGTCTGTCCCGTATTCAGCAAATGCAAATAAAATAAACAATAAAAGGTGAATCAAATGGACCATTACTGCAAGGCTGGGATGGTCAATTTGGTAAAGTAAATCTGTTGGGCATCTTTCCTCGTCTTTAGACAATAATTCTGATGGCAAAAGAGCCAAACGGGACAGGCAAAAAAAAAAAGAAAAAAGAGGCCCAGTGGTGTCCTCATCTTAACGAGATCAATACATCAAGCTTAGTTTGCTGATATGGAAATTAATTCATTAAAAATGCCAGACTGCATTGAGGAAAAATACGTTAAGAGGGTAGACAGGTACTCAAAATAATTTCTCAGGAGGGGAAATAATGGGGGAAAAAAAATCTTATTTACTGTTGAATCCAAGTTTGTGGCAATAACAGAGAAGTTTATGTTAGGAGACAAACAGGAGAGAGAGAGAGTGATTCTGAAGGAGAAGCAGCAGGACAAAGAGCTCAAACTCACCTTAAACACTAAGTACTTTGCAGTACGGAAATCTGAGAGGCGTTTATATTTGATTATCCATCCATTGCTTTTCTTCTGCATGTCCAGTTCAGGGTCAGATTCAGGGGCTGGAACCCATCTTAGCTGCTATAGAGAGAGGTTAGAGGCAGGGTATAGCCTGGTCGCCAGTCTGTTACAGACAACCAATCACATTTACAATAATGGGCAATTTACACTGCTTCAAAAAAAATTAAGGAAGTAGCATTAAGTCAGTTAAACTTTTGGGATATTGATGTGGTCAGTTAAGTAGCTCTACACATCTTTTCTGACTGTGTCTCTACTGTTAGCTTGAGCTGATACCTGGAACCTACAGAGGTTGCAGAGGTAGTCCAACTCCTCTAGGATGGCATCATCAGTACATGTCATTGCCAGAAGGTTTGCTGTGTCTCCCAGCACAGTCTTAAGAGTATGGAGGAGATTCCAGGAGACAGGCAGCTACTCTAAGAGCGCCGGGCAGGCCTTAATCCATCACCAAGTCCTTAATCCATCAGCAGTTCCGGTATCTCCTCGTCTGAGCAAGAAAAAACACTGCCAGAGCTCTAGAATATGACCTACTTCAAACTGATGGTGTGAGTGTCTCTGACAAAACAATCAACAAACAGACTGCATGAGGGTGGCCTGAGGGCCCAAAGTCCTCTAGTGGGCCCTTTTCTTATTGCCTGACACCGTGGAGCCACAGAGTAAAAGAATTAGCATATCCACCACTGGCACCATGTGCTTCTCAAAGATGAGAATATTGACCCTCAGTACATGTGGCAGATGTGAAAGGGCATGGAGGAGCTGTGGAGAACTTGTAACATCATTCAGTATGACTGGATTTGTGGCGTGTCAGTGATAGTCTAGGGAGGCAGGTACAAACTTCATACATAAAGGTCCCGTATAGATAGTGGATTCAAAACCAGGACCTTGCTGTGAGGCTATGGTGCTAATAACTTCACCTTTGTGCTGTCCTGCATTTAACTGTGATGAAATAAAAGCTAAAGCCAGTCTCTGCTTTTGTAGCATATGTGTTTTGATCTCAAAATAAAAGAACTAAAGTAGGAAAAACATTTACAACCTGTTGTCCAAAAACTCTACACAGTCTTACGGAGTGATTATACACGATGTACCTTACATATACTGTCCATTCTCTTCTGCTTGTCCTTGTCAGGGTTGGGGGGCTGGAGTCTGTCCCAGCTACAATAGTGCGAGAGACAGATTACACCCTGGACAGTCTGTTACAGGGCTAACAAAGAGAGAGACAGACAACCATTCCCACCCTTATTCACACCTATGGGCAATTTAGATTCACCAATTAACCTAACCCCACTAATTGCATGTCTTTGGACTGTGGGAAGAAGCTGGAGTACCTGCAGAGAACCCACGCCAACACGAGTCCGCAGCCCGGTGGTGGACAAACTCAGGACCTTCTTGCTGTTAGACAACAGTGCTAGTCACTGTGTGTTGCTTCCTTTAAAATAAAAGTTTTCACAAACTCATTAGTATATCATATTTACAAAAAAAGTGCATAAATTGTAAATGGCCTCCTCTCGATTCAACACAATTTCATTTCCCATCTATATTTTATTCATGGATCCCAGATGTCTTTGACTGACTGAACACAACAGAAAACTGAACACTGACGATGAATCAAAGTTGGAAACGTCCCCAGGCTCTAGTGGGACCCTGTATTCGAGGACACATTGCTGGTATTGTTACCTCAATGTTACCTCAGAAGAAATGAACTTTACTTGAAATCCCCTTGTGATTGAATTCCAACTTTCTCTTGCTTCAGTATTCCCACCACTTCAAGCAAGCAAACTGCATGTACAGAATTAAAATAAGGTCCCAGTTATTCATTCCCAGATGAATAGAAGAGGCTTCTCTCTCTGCAGAAATGAGCAAAACCTTTTATCAACCAACTTATTGGGTAGATTTACAGTAAAGTACTCTTAGATGATGTTGTTATTGTGTTGTGTGTGATGATATAACCACATTTAACTGGGCCTTCTAAAGTCATTCAGAGGGCATATTCAGAAAAAGCCCAAGTAAACAAAAGTGTTGTTTGGAGGTGCAAAGGCAACCTTCCTGACACTCTACTCTCATTCAGGTTAGGAGTTGTCAAGTCATTATCTAACCCCAATAACCTAATATTCAGCTGGAAAAGCTGGCAGGACATTGGATCTTTATTTCTTCTCGTTGCACCATTAGACTTTCCTAGAATGTAAAATGCAAAACATATAATATCACAGTGTAGTATATTTTGGATCTGCACCTGAACTATGATCCATTATACTATATATGGTTTTAAATTTCAAATTAGATCATTTACGTTAAAATATGACTTGCTATGTCATATCAATATACTGTGATATAATGTGCAACCATGAAAAGTATTCCCATGTAGTAAAAGTGGTGAACAGTGCTGCTGAGTGTACTCAAGCTGCAGCAACCTCAGCAGAGACTCAGCTGTGTTTTTTTTAACACAAGGGAGGGTACCGAGTGGCCTTAGAGGGAATTCCACTGTGCTGTGCATTGTTATAAATTATATGATTCAATCAGGCGAGGCTCTGCCACAAGCTGTTTTTTCTAAATATGGTCATCTAAACTATACAGCGCAGGAGTGATGTTATTCTTGGAGGATTTTCAAGGCTGTGAATTTTTATGATTTCTTTTTCCCCAAATGTATGAAAGTGTGTGTGTGTGTATCTGTTTCATGAGGGAAGGCATTTTTGCAAAGTGAAATCACTTCTGGACAACTCTCCCTTCTTTAATAGGTCAGTTTACGGCACAGTTTGAGAGCAGGCGTGTGCTGTGAAGGGTTAGGGTGATGATTAAAGGGCTGGGAATGAAAACAGTCTCTGGAAGCTCTTAAGCACAAACATGTGTGCGTCGTTTTGTTTCTCACATGGATGATGTCAAACTCAGCTGACTAGATGCTGTCACTGAAAGTCTTTGTGTGTGCGGTTGTGTGTTTGTGTCACTGCGGTTGTTTTTGATTATGTGTTCCTCTCTAGTATGAATGTGTCACTGGGCTGTCGTGCAGTTAGCGGTCAGTAAATGTCTGTCTGTAGTGGGGGATTACAGAGAAAATCAATACTACAAGGCTGCTTTGATGTAGCCAGTAAGACACATTGACCTGTCAGTTCAACTTGTAGCCTTGAATTTCTTCTTCTCTTTTTGGTGAGCAGACAGTCTGCTTAACTTTAGTTCTGTAATTCAGTTGGGAAGGGAGACAGTCAGGGTGTCACTGCAGACTCTCTGGGCTAATACTGCTGTAATTCAATTTCCTTACAGGTGCCATTATGGCTTATTAAATCTTAAATAACCTGATGCATTAACTGTGGCACTGCTGTACAGCATAACAGTATAGACAGATGTCCACCCAACTTTCTGAGGCATCCTCCTGGGAGCTGTAGTTTTTAAATGCTCATAAAGATGGTGTGTTTTGTCTTTATTAAATGAGGTGTCCATAGTGTACCCACCTCCTGTCTAAAGACAGCTGGGATAGGCTGAAAAATCTGATTTAAACTTGGCCAATCTCCCCTTGAAAGTCATCTCTGTGCGCACCTCTAGGCCACTTGCTGTGCTATTTTCAAATCACTTCCTGGAAGTATCACTTGGTACTTTTGTGCATTTGTTATGAGCCTCAAACATGCATAGAGAGTAAACATCAGCTCTGAGCCTAAACCGACTTTAATGACTGCTGATAAAAACTGGGTCTCCAAACAGCAGCTTGTAGTGGGAGATTCATAGCTAGAAAGCAGCACGGGTTTTTTTTTTTTTTTTTTTAAAGACATCTACAGTGCTGTGCATCATAAATTCTTCCCTCAGGGTGAGACTGTCAATGCTGTGTTCTTCTGTAAAATCTCAAGGTGTATGTAAGGCGTACGCCTGCAGTTTCAGCCCCTCCCCTACCCAAGCGTGCACGGGTAGGGCCACGTATAATCGACACTTGCAAAACAGACGTGTCTGTCTGGCTTGCATGAACACGTACACAAGAAGCAGTACTTAGTGTGTATGTGTGTAAGTAGCAGTTGTACTGATCCATCATCAAATAACAGAAAACAGGAAGATATTTCCGACTATTGATTTTTAAATCAGATTGTAATTTGACTGCATTTGCCAGTAAATGTCATGACTTAATAATGTTATAGCTGTTTAGCTAAATGCAGGCACTTGTGTTCACTAATTAGAGTTGGCTAAATCAATCAGCATTGTATATCAACTTTAAAACATTTCTTCATGTTGGAAATAAGAAATACCTTATAAATTTACTTCCATTGATTACAACCTTTTATAATTTACTGAGAAGCTGAAAGATTTAGCTTCAGCATATGACAACAACTATACTGCTATTCTGAGACTGAAATGCTCGAGAGAACAAAGTGTGAAAGGGACGAAGAAGTTGTTGGTGTCATGAGTAATGCTGCTTTAAAAGAATATGTTTTTTTATTTTTTTTATTTGAATAGATGAGGAGGTGAGTGAAGGCTTGAGCTTTCCATTAGCAGATGTGTGCATGACATGAGCAGATGGTATTAAATGAGTAGGGAGGTGGTGCAGAAGGTGTAGCCAGGCCTCCCTCTGGATAGAGTGACAGGGGAGAAGATGAAAAGGGAGATTTGTAACTACACTACCTGGCGATATTGGGCTCTCTCTCTTAATCTGTCGGTCCCGCTTGTTCTTTTTCCATCCATTTGTCTGTCTATCCCCCATGCATCTGTCTTTTGTGCTGCATCAATTATTCACCCGGAGCAAATGAATATTTCAAGGGGGTGCTGGACTCTCTTCCTCCATACCTCATGCTCTCATTGCTGTCTCTGTTTTTATCAGTCTGCTCGCTGCCCCTCCTCTTGCTCTGCCACCGTCACCCTTTCATGGCTCGTCCCTCGGTGCTTTCGTACAATATATAAGCATGTGTTACTCCTGATCCCAATTCTGTGGTGTATGTAAAGGATTTGACTTTGGCCTCGTATTATGACCAGCCTTCTGCCCCTGCTCACCATTTATAACCTCAGCTAGCTGTGAGTCTGCCTGTGAGTGATGGCTTCCTGCCGACACATGTACGCCGTCTTCTTCTGTGCCAGGCGTTTTTGGGGGGAAGATTAATGGGAGAGGTGTTTGGAGTGACGGCTTGTTGGGACTGTAGGAGGCTACACCAGTCAGCTTCACATTAACAATGAATGTGATCTACCTTGCACATGCTTTTATAGATACTGAATATGCCAAAGATCTCAGCCTGAGAAAACCAGAGGAGAGCTACACCAAGGCTTTGTCAAAATTTAACTCTTGATTCTATTTTTTTGAATAGTAATTTTTGCACGTTTCAAAATGTTAGGGTTTGGGCGATATAGTGAACCAGTCATTGTCCCACACATCTGTTTTCATAGCTGCTTATACAACTGTCGGAAACAATGATTGCAAATAGTTGTTCACGACTTCAGATCACAAAGGAGAGTGGGAGGCAACCTAACTGCAACCAATCACACTCCAACATGGGCAGGCTGCAGTCAGACTGAATGGTCAAGGTTTGCAAATAATTGGCATCTAATTTCTAAACACAGGCAGATTACTAACACGTTACTATCAATCTGAATTAGTGCAACTGTGACATGTCTTTCTGCAATAGCGGGCTTGACTCAGCTGGTTCCCAACTGTTCATATTCTGGTTATATTCCTATATAAAAGCACGACTGTCAAGCCCATTTGTCGTTGTGCAGTTAAATTGCTGTCTTGCAGCAACTACATCACTCTTCATGGAGGAATTTCTGGACTCTGAATATCTGTTTAATGCAACTTTTTGTGTATGTAGACAGCAACAGATTTGTCCTTTCTTGTTAATTTATAGCAGTTAATCACCAAATGATCACAGGTTGCATATAACTGACTCCATTTTATCACAAACCTAAACTGTGCACAAAAGCTGCTTTGAAGACAGACCTGATTGCCATCCTTGAGGCAACCATTTCAAATTTCCAGTCTATTGCACACGGTCACATTAGTATTTAGCATCTGATTACCACTTGCTCATAGTAATCGTATGATGACTAATTAGCTGTTTTTTTTCCCCAAATGCAACTGTACCTGTAAAAATACACAAACAATTAAAACACAAAAAAGAAGAAAAAAACAAGTGACAATGGACTCTGAGTGACTGAGGTTCTGCAATTGAATTTCTAAGAAGTTTACAACGCAGTAAGCAGTAATTAAAATAATAAAAATATAGGCTGGGAAGTGCGTTTCACTGCTGCCACACATCAGCACGGTTTAAGCTTTGGCTTATTCAACCCACTGAGGAACTTTTTCTGCAGGCATGTAACCCAGGCATGAGTGGCCTTCTTGCTTTCCCTCACAGTCTAGTTACATGCATGTTTGGATAACTGAATAGATTCAAAGATTCCAGCTGAGATTAAATTTTAGTGTGAATGGTCATCTGTGCGTCAGTGTGCATTATTCCCTCTATTACACCATCTTATTTGAAATAAGCTTCATCCTGCTCCAACCTTGCATGCAACAGTGTGGAATGAATAAATGTTCCAGCATTTTTTTCTTTTCTATTTCACTTTTGTTTTCTAGCTTATGAACTCGCGCTGTCACAGCACAGCCTTTTAACCTTTTAGTTGCTGTTGTGGGTTAAGATAAAATAGCCATACTAGGCTTTTGGTTGCTGGGATGTTGCTTCGTTCTAGTTCTTCATCATTTAACACCCACACTGCAAAGAAATTGCACGAGTGACAGTTAGTGACTTTGTAGGACTGTTCCTCTTTTTCTTAGACTTTGATAATGGCTTTACATTTTATTAATTTCACCTTTCAAAGCTCTTTGCTAAAGTTTTACAGCATTTCCATAATGACCTTCTTTGAATGGGATGTATGGCCCTAAATTCAAAAAATGTGAACATCAATAAAACAGGTGCAATAATAAGACAAGAAAATAGACAATAGATCTTGGGAACAGACATTCAGTTTTAGACATTAAAGATGTTCATGTGTCATCAGCAGTAAGAAACGAGTTTTCATCATCATCATCATCATCATCATCATCATCATCATCATCATCAATATGATCACCATCAATATGATCAACATTTAAGTCAGTGTTACAGCAGCATGACATGAATATTTGTCTTCTAATCCAGGATTAAAGTCGGGGGATCTAACTGTGATCAGCGGGGACTGATAGAAGAGGGATAGATGGAGGAGTAAATGGGCAGAAGTGAAGGGAAGAAGAGATGGAAAGGAAACAAAACAGACAGACCTTCTGCATCCTGTCTTGTTCCTCCTTTACATATATTGTGTCTGTGAGTGTGAGTGTATGTGTGTGCTTCTGTTTTACTGGCAGGATGTATGCATTTACTGCAGCTCGCATCCCGCTGTGCAGCAATCTGTTAGCACTTCCTTAGGTTCCTTTGTTTACCAGAAACAGCATATCTGGCTGAGGTTCTGAGCTGGGAGTGAAATGTAGTGAAATGTTGCACTCGCACAAACACTTGTTGCCTCAAAGACTGAGTGTATGCACTCTGCAGGATGCTAGGGACAGGGCAGTTTCTTCTAAACGTAACTTATGATGGTTTATGACTTATGAAATGCTGTTTTACAATTGCAGCAGTAAGTGTTTTGCTGGGCGTGAGAAGCATCATGGCAAATATAAATATGCTTTACCTTTATTGATTCGATGGATGCTTCTATTCAAAGTTATGGTGGTAATGTTTTTCATTCCTGTGCTATATATGATGCTAGAGGTTTTTTTTCCTTCCATTTATGCTTTCAATCACTATTTGACGTTTTATTAGCAGTAATACAATACTATATGCCTTTCATTAATGAATGTCTTTTTCTCTATTTCATATCAAGCAGCACTATGTTCAAGACAAATTTCCTCTTGGGGACAATAAAGGTTATTTGGCTTGATTGATTTATTTGAGTTCTGTTTCACCTGACCTTAGATTATAAGGTCAGAGGAAAGCATTTTACATTGATTGTAGAACTAATTGTCTTTAATTGGTGTATCATTGGACACAGTTCATAAACATGAGTTAGGATAATCACATAGACTGACGCTACACCAGTGAATTATCTTCATTTATACCATACTTTTTAAAACAGATTTTTCAGTGGGTTATTCCATTTTCGATGTGTGCTTCAGAACTAGCTCTCAGCTTGCCTCATGTTGTGATTTTGTGGATGAAGCTTTATCTACTATGTCGGTCTCTGTTATCTTGTTTTATGGTTCCCTCCCAAAGACACAAGAAAAATGAGTCTTTCACCCAGAAAAATCAGAAAAATGAGAGTTTCACTCTATTTTTCTCCTTCTTTTTCTAGTCTGGCAGTGTGCCACAGTGAGCACAGATCCTATAGTGAGGGCTTAGATAATGAGCACACACGGTCACACAGTAACATAGTGTTCAACTGGCGGCAGCCGGCGACATCGTCACTGTATGTGGTGCCGATATGTTGTGTGTGACAGTGTGCGTGTGTGTGTTTTCAGATTTTCCCTTGAGCATGGGATTACTTTGATTGACAAGTGCAATCGCTGGTTACCACCATCTTGGTTTTTACAGATGTCACACGAATTTGTCATGTTGGGATCGCTATAGCAACAGCATCAGGGATTGTCTCACCTTGATTTCAGAGGGATGCCATGTTTCGTCACCTCATACTGTTATTCTGCCAATCTGTCAGTCAGTCTGAATCAATCTGAGATGCTTGTTAGGCCTGCTGCCTGGGAAAATAATAATTATTAACATGACTGCAAAGCAGAGCTGTGTTGGGCAGTCTTTGGTTCCACTATAGCACCAGGAAGGACAAAAGGGGAGATGACAAATCTTAGTTTTACAAGACACAATGTAATGTAATGTAATCCAGGATTAAATAATGAATACAGCCGTGGTGTCTGCTATTGTGAAACCTGATGGTGTCTTCACAATAAAACCAGCTCCATTCATAAAAACTGGCACGAAGAGGATGAGTTACAATACACACCAAAGGAAATTACATTTTTGATGGGGTGGGTGGTGCTGAAAATATGGAGAAAATTTTATAATAAAGAAGTGTGCAAAATATTAAGTATTCTTTGGTAGGTAGACTGAGAAGAATCCTAGCTGAAAGTAAAAGATGGTGACTGGACAGAGTTCAACCAAACTAAAAACTTGAGAGGGAAAAAAAAGATGATACACTGAAATAATGTTGTACACTTATAAAATTTACTGAAATAACATAAAATATGTTGGAATATAAAATTTACAGGCTTTAGTTTTAGTCTTTGGTGCATCTGTTTATTGAGTTATCTGCACTGAAAAGGTGCTGTGTTCTTATTCTAATACCTGTGCAGAACCTCCATATAGTAACAGTTAAAAATACTAAAATGAACAATCAAAACTAAAAACTGAAACTGAACATTTTAAAATGGTAAAAACTCAACTGGAATGATACCCTCACCCAGGCACCACCCACCCCCAACACTGCTCACTGGTGGTGGTGATGAAATCATGGCTCATGAAGACTTTGGATGAGGTGCCTGAACAAAACACATGATGTACAGTAGAAATGGGGAGGAGGAGGATCACTTCGCCATGCCAGACCCCTTCAAGGGAGAGTGGAAGATCACAGTGGATTAAAAGACTGGTGATAAGAGGCCGACTGGCTGTGTAGACACAGTTTGTTGGACAGGAACATTGACATTTTGAACGAGGTGAATTTGACAGTGTGAGATAATGTACGTGCTGAAGAATAAAAGGCAGCAAGAATAGGCGATGTTACCAACTAACTTCCTTCCTGGCTTCCACCTTCTTCTGTGTACATGTTGGTTGTGGGGATAATGAGTTGAGCTGTGTTGATGTTTGCAAGCATCTCTCCTGATAGGATTTTGTCAGAGAGCCGGCACAGTTGCGTCCCAGTTTGTGTGGCTTTGTGTCTTCATCCTCAGCTCAGTGGATGCATCCATCATGGCAGGCGGTTTTCCTTCTTTAACACTGCTCTCTTCTGCCAAGGTCAGCTCATTATATCCATGCAGCTCAGTACTGGTCCCATTGTATTGCAGGCTCTCAATCTCTCACTTTAATAGCAGCTTCCTCTCACTGATGTTAGGGCACTGAGCTACAGGATCCTTCTTGGTTAGTGTGGATGTTCTTCTGCTCGTCCATAATTTCCATGTAAGGTCTCTGCTCGGTCCTACTGTTATAGCAGTCTTTAGGGTGTATGATGTTCTTAATCTGGGGGATAAAAAAAATAATTAAATGGGCCATTTTAGAACAGTTAGGCTGAGCACCAGTTGTTATAAAGTACTCACTATTTCATATTGCCAAAGTTTTACTGTGCAGTCATCAAATGGATGTTGATTTTAAATAATTTAAGCTATTATTTTCAATTCAAATGATATAATATTAAATTCTTTGCTAAGAAGAATGGTTTCTTCTTCTTCTTCTTTTTAAATGATTAGTGTGTTTGTTTAAAACAAATGTTTATTTGTATTTTCTTACCAAGGAATAACCTGAAATAAGGAGGGGAAAAAAGCTCATGCCCTGCCACGCTTGATCTGGTGGTAGTAAATCAAACATTAAGCCCAAATACAACTCTTTGATGTCACATGATTGCACTGATGGGGACCCTCACTGATGTAAGAATGAGTATCTTTGTCTTGTAGGGGTCACAAGATAAGATTTCAACTCTAATTTTTGTCTGTTTTGTCACAGACTCCCCCAGTTGTTTCTGATTTTGAGCATATTAAACTGCGTCGCTGTGTTCATGTTTTCTCCCCTCTGTGTCTCTTTCTGCAGGTTAACAGACCTGTCAGGCTCTCTCACAGATGGTCCATTCAACTATAAGTACAAGACCAAGTGCACTTGGTTAATAGAAGGATTGTAAGTACCACTGTTTTTATCTTCCACATGTCATCATTAATCTTACTTACTTCCACTTGGATAAAGACTTTATTCTGTATCTAACTTAAGGGCTCTAGATAAGAGAGACTGTATTATTCTGTAAAAAGAAGGAGTTTGTCTGTGAATATAGTAGTTACTGTGCTTCGTAGTTGCTTTTTGCATATTTACTGCTCATGCTGCACCGACTGAAAGTGCTTCATTTGCAATTTTTTTCTCTTGCTATGGAAATACAATGCTTGCTTGCACTACATGTAGTATACAGTGGTAGACCACCATGTAAAAGTCACAGAATGGCAATCATTATTTTCTAACACGGTGTGTAAGGTTATACATTTAATGGTCTCTGTATGCTCTGAAATGTTAGATGAGCTCTGGGCAAAGCAATGAAGATGTCCATGATCTCCTTGGGAAATGCTGAAGGGCAGCTCATGGTTCCGTAATATATTACTACTATTATATATGCTATTATTTATTTTACTGTACTAGCTGCATTTTCTCTAAGAAAGATGAGAGAAAGTTACTCAAAAGTGAGTTCAAGCTAATTTTATTTGTATATCGTATCACACATTCCCCTCAGAAGGCTTCCATGGACTGTGACTGAAAATGTGATTTTCAGGCATTTTGTTGCACAACAAGAAGGTCACCTTGCCAACACATTTCAACTCCCAACTCAACACTTAATGGGACTCACAGTAGTGTGTTTGTGTCATTTTGTGTAGGTTTTTGGTTACTGACTAGAAAAGGAAGTGTCAAATTTTAACTCTCTGCTGGTTATCAGCTCTTTGTATTTTATAAATTCGGGCTTGATGGCTGAAGGACCAACAACAACACAAGCCAGTTGTTCCACTTATATTCTTTTAATCAGCTCCCAGCTAACATCTACATGTAGAGGACAGTCTACAAAGCTCTGCACACTCTCTGATAGGACCAAAGCACCAAAGCTTCTCCTTTCTTGTTATACTTTAACATAAACTTCACTGATATGTCTCCATTTACAACACGTCACATTACTGTGACAACTTTTGCCCACTGTGTTGTTGTGCCCATTTCAGACATTGAGGCATTCATTAGAACAAGCTGCACAATGAAAAATGATGCTAAACGGTTACTGCCAATCATTTTTACACATGCTTTAAAACGTGCTACTCAGCTAATATGAAGGATGATTTTAAGTGATAGCTTCATTTTTAAAAAAATTTATTTTTTAATGACAGATTGCTATAAAATCTCCAGAGCATATTCATTTGTCAAAGAGGAATAAATAAATCAGGTATGAGCTAAGAAAAGAAAAAATCTCCTCCATCACACCCTGGTGTATTTAAATTTGCAATGATTGTACAGTGCAGATTTTCCTTCATTTTAACGTCTAGGCCCTTATCACATCAATTATCATTAGGACTTTTATTTTTTATTTTTTAACCAATTAGGTATGCATGTCCACATATGGGAGACAATGATTAGTTCCCTGGTGTTTGCCTTCATGTGTAAAATTGGTTGATTATCATATGCAGGTTTATCTAAAGCTGAAATAAAGGTTTATTTCAGGATTGGACCTTTACAAAACTAGGATACTTGATACTAATAGTCTGCATGTGAACAGACACTGCACGAAATGCATCTTCTACAGTGCTGGCATTAGGCAAGGACACATCTCACAAGGATTTTAATATAGCAAAAAGGTTTTCTGCAGTGAGTGTGAGTCCCTGAACTGTCGATTTATGATCTCAACCACAGATTTTATGAATAGTGGAGACACTTCTATAAAGTAAGAATCATATGAAGCTTATAGGTAGTATATATATTTATCAAGAGTATTTTTGTCACACCTGTTTATTCTGCATTCCCTCTCTCCCCGTCTCCCAGCCCCAACGCTGTACTCAGGCTTCGCTTCAATCACTTTGCCACAGAGTGCAGCTGGGACCACATGTACGTCTATGATGGAGACTCCATTTACGCCCCTTTGATTGCTGTCTTCAGGTGAGCACCTGCTAGTCTGAATAGGAGAGCTGTGCAATGGAGGAAATATGTAAATGACTTAGGTACCCTTTGGCACTGCTTCAAAAGTGCCAATAAATTTGTGCTTGTGCAGTCAAATGACTTCATGTATGGCCAAACAATGGACCCCATAATTGCTGGCTTACCACAATACAGCAATAATAGAAAGAAAATACTGCAATTACTCACATTATCCCTGAATGCCACTTCTTTTTCTCGAGATTTATTCTGTACTTTGCTCTTTTTTCCCTTCTAAAGCACAATCTACAAGCATGTGGGTGGAACTCTTTCATTTCATGCAAATTCATTAAAACAGTAATGCTGCAATATTTTACCAACCTCCCACTTATTCTAATCCACTGAGGCTTATCTCTTGTTAAGAGTTCAGTTGTTTCCATAAAGGGGCAATTTGGACTATTTCAAGAAAAATATATAAAAATATCTGCCATTTGATTATACATAGTCTTGACTTGTGTAGCATTCTTACCTACAGTAAGTAAACTTAAATTGTTCATTATGGATGGGTACCTCCGCTTTGCATTGTAAAAAAACAAACACTAGTTCCTGCAGGGAGCTTGGGCTCAGTGTGGACATGGGTACATTTACAGTGCATTGCACGGATTAAAAGTGACAACCCGGTCCCCACAAAAAATCATAATCAAACGAAATTTAATTTGCCACTGCACTGCAATGTTTTTTACTTCAAGGCTAATTACTGTCATGTATTTTCTGTGGGGTGGCAGTGCTTTCAGACTAGAGCACATCATACACCAAATACATTTCAGAAAACCTTCTGTTATTATTTTGGGTCCATGGGGGATGTCTGTCTTTGCAGGTCTCATTGCCTTTCTGTTGAATTCTTTTCTCAGCGGTCTAGTGGTGCCAGAGACCAGAGGTAATGAGACAGTTCCTGAGGTTGTGACAACGTCCGGCTACGCTCTGCTTCACTTCTTTAGTGACGCTGCCTACAACTTGACTGGTTTCAGCATCGCCTACTCGTAAGCCTCAATATTGTTCTTACCGTCACTCATTTCCTTGTCTTCACCTGTTTGTTTTTCCCATCCTCTGTTTTTCCAGTTGTTCCAGTTCATGATCAGTCTGTTCTCTCCGATATAAACAAAAGAGAACACATCTTATATTTGTATTTATACTGAAATTTGTACTGAAATGTCAGCCAAATACCAAATCCTGATAGCATCAGCTTGTTAATGTGTGCTTATTTGTGGCAGCAGATCAAATGCATCATCAGCTAACTGATTTGCAATATCAAGCAGTTACATCGACAGCTTACTAAGTGATTATTTTTACCAAATGCTATGGCTGTGTTATATTTAGGTGTGCTTCTATTGTCTGTGTGATTTCATTTGTCACTTGTAGGGCAATGAAATTAGTCTCACCCAGGATTTTCCCATTAAAACAAGTCAAAGTGACACGAAAAGTTCAATACAGACAGAAAGTGCGCAACAGGCTCATATTATTAATATTTTGATAAGATAAGATAAGACTTTACTGATCCCACGACGGGGACATTTTTGCATTAATGAGAACTTAACAAGGTAAAAAATGTAATCTGTATATTCCAAAATTAAGCAAAGGCTTTATAAGAGTTTTTGCAGCTTCTCATTATCATCTGCTGCCAGACTTTGACTTCAGCTTGTAGTGGCATTTGTTCCCTGGGGCGACAGAGAGAGACGATCACAAATTTTTGTGTGTTGGTGGCTGATTTAACAACCGTGATCACTGATTGGGATGACGCCCACTCATGTGAACCTGGTTATGTAGAGAGAAAACTTGGAAAGACATATAATTGGCAGCTGTGTGTGGATACTCTCCCAGGAAAACAACACAAGAAGAAGGGGGGAAAAAAATCCAGATTTTTCACACCACCTAGCTTCTTGGATTTGGTAAACCACATGCACTATTAGCTACACTAATAGTGTGTTCAGAGACATTGCATAAGCAGGACACATGACATTTAAAGAAAACTTACCAGGAAGCCTCATAATGCTCTCCAATGTTGCTCTCTATAAAACCACAGTTGAATTACAAATGGCAACAGTAAGCCGGTCTCCATTTCTGGGTGTCTGTTGCCGGTGGGGACAAAAGAATCCAAGGTCACTGGGAGAAACTCACGTGATTGGGAAAAAAAGAAGAAGAAAGAAACAAAGCTGAAATACTTTCAGCTAGCACAGATCGTGAAGACACCATTATGTGGCACCACCTGGTGAGTAATGATAATAGTCAAGCAAGGCAAAATTATAATCTATAATCACAGCTGTGTCATCTGAATTGACAACAATGCTAACTTACATCCATCCTCCTATCAGAAACTTTGACACAATCCACAAAATGTTCTTGCTGCCTATGGTGCAAATCCCATGTCTTTTTTTTCTATATATGCTTCCAGACACCTCTTTAGCTTTGGCACGTTACCTATGGGCTGAAAGCCGTTGAAGTTCCCAGTCTGATGAAGTCATAAAGGAAGTTGCTTTTGCAGTTGTTTCTTTTCTTTTTTTCCTTTAGCTGGTTTTGTGTACACCATTTTTCTATCTTCTCACAAATGCTCATCACTGTCAGGCAGGGCCTTTGATATGTAATAATAAACTTAATGTTATTCATCACTTTTGTGGCTCACACAAAATCTCAAGTGTGGGATGGTTATGGCTTAGGGAGGTAGAGCAGGTCATCTACTAATTGGAAGGTTGGTGGTCAGGGAGGGATCCTTGGATATCCAAGATTCTGAACCCCAAGATGCTCCTGATGCATTCATTGGGGTGTGAATGTTAGATAGAAAGCACTTAGATGTGGAAAAAAGTGCTTGTGTGAATGGCTGAATGGGACATCTTGTATAAAGTGCTTTGAGTGCTCCAGTAGAGTAGAAAGAGTGCTATATACATTTACCATTTACTCGGACTGAAGGCCAGCCAGCCAGTCTGCCTCGCCATGCCAACTGGGAACGGTGTTTGGGAGCCGCTGTAACATTGCTGGTTTTTGTTTCCTGGCTCTACTAAAAGCTCAGTCGTACAGGACCATTCACACTGTTCATGTAGATTTCTATCACCCCTAACGTTAAACCAACCCACTTTGTGCAATTAGTGATGGTCATTACTGAAAACTGAATGCTATGTAACTCCTCCCAAGCTGGACACCTGCTTGGGAGGAATACGTGCATTTACACAGGTTCTTCTTAGCACACACATACACATACAGACGCACACACATGCCCACGGAGAGGAGATGAAGGTTGTCATGACAACACCCTTGTTACGGTAGCAAACCAGCTTTTTGCATTAACAAAAACATGATTCTCCGCCTCTGGTCCTTCACATCTTTCCCCCCAATTTTTCTATCTCTTTCATCTCGAACTTATCTGATATTCCATAGAAACGCCTTGTAATGTCGGTCTCAGTGCTTTTTGTTCCGTTTTGATTTTTATGTGCAATTTCTTTGTTCCACCTCCGTTTCCCATTTTCAGTCACGTCTGTCTTTTTCTTTGCGTTTTCCTCGCTGTGTCTATAATTTATCTTGTTTAAAATCAGAGGTAGTTTAGCTCCATCTCTATTGTGTGTCACATTGTTTATTTTTGCATAACATTCAGTTAGATTTGGTGGCTTTTATCCAAAGCCACTTACAGTAAGTGGATTCAAACTTTAATGTAAGCAGACTCAGATGGCATCAAAAACAGGAAGTCCAAATCTACACAGTGATGCCTTCGTGGTCTCTGGCTTTGCTTTGTATTTTTAAGGTTCTTCTTCTTTTTCAATACATAGTATTGCATTTGTTGTCACTGTTATTGTTAGGTTGAGTTCTGATTCCTCATTTCATTTCATTATCATTTTTTGTATGCTTAGTTTACTCTTCAAGTCTTATAGATTTAAGACGTCTTTAGTGTCACTTTCTATTCTGACTTTGCTGTAATTCACTCAGTAGCTCCTATTCCTGTCTCACCTTTTGTGTATCCCCCCCAGTCCCTCTTGTGTCTTGGGTTTTATTTCCAGTCTGATTGTCTTGATTATGTTCAGCTGTGCCCCTTTCCCATTTCCCACCTGTCTCCACTTCCCCAATCAGCCCTTTTTGTCTTTTTGGATTGTGTGTTGTTTCTCCTGAGTTCCTTGTGTAAATTTCCTGTATTTCAATGCCAAGTTGTTTGGGGGGTTTTTTTTGTATGTATTTGGATTATTTATCTTTTGTTGTCTTCCCAACAAATCTGATGTTCATGTGATGTTTCAGTTTCACGCAGCAAGACTGAGTGAACATTCTTTGCTACATTTTATTTAATAGTAAGAAATAGTTGATGTACTTTGTGGTTATTTAAAAATGATACAAGATGTTTGTATACAAAAGCCTTGAGAGGGAAGTAAGAGAATAATATATCCTAGGGATGCATTTTTCTTTTCTGTTCATGTGTGGTCATCAGCTAGTGTTTGTTATGTTGAAGGAGAGGTAAGACGATTGAGTAGTAGTAGCACAAACGTTGTTGGCTGATAAACTTGGCAAAACTCAAGACTATTTTTTTTTTTTTTTTTTTTTTTAGCTGGAAGAAGCAAAACTGGATTAGCTTAAAATGAGAAATTCAAAGAACTGATCAAAAATGACAGCAAGACTCCTGATAAAAGAATTAAGAAGATTTGATTGTCTTGCCTCTTTAATGAGACGAGAACCTCAATTTTTACTGGGGTTGATAACGAGGAAATTGGAAGACTTTTAGATAGCAATGCTGGTGAAATATTCACTGAAGTTAGTGACAGTTTTGATGGTGCTGGGCATATCTGCTGAACAGTCGTTCCAGCAGATATTGAACATGAATCCACTCTAAAGCAAATAATACACACATCTAATATGTAAAGGTAAAAAATAGCAACTTTGGCTATCAGTAAATTTTACTATAAGTATATAAGTAGATGACTGCAGTCACCTCAGTTAATATTTCATGAGGCATGCACAATATCTCAAGGCCATATACTCATCTAAAAATAATATCTGGCCCGTCACAGTCAAGTATTCTCTTTTGCTCATGGCTCTCCATAACCTTGAAGATGTTGTTTGACTTTCTGGCTAACTGTGTCTCCCGCAGGATAAACTCTTGTCCCAACAACTGTTCGGGCCACGGCAGATGCAGCACTGCGAACTCGGTCGCAGGACGTGTGTACTGTGAGTGCGAGGAGTACTGGAAGGGGGACGCATGTGACATCCCTTACTGCAGAGACAACTGTGGCAGCCCAGATCACGGCTACTGTGACCTGACCGGGGAGAAGCTGTGTGTCTGCAACGACAGCTGGCAAGGTAAGAAAACGGAAGGCTGAATTTTATTGGGGAATTTAAAACTTAGTTTAGTGATACATAGTAAATGAGGATTTTATTGGGGGAAACTTGGCTTCATGTGGTGCAGCCAGGATGGCAAAACAGGCACTTTGGCTTGGTGCTACTGTAATGGGCTTCCTGCAGTGAAGACAGGAGTGGAGTGCAGGCGAGATGATAACAGAGAGGAAAATGATAGGGATAGTTTAAAGTGCTGTATCTGAACTTTCAGGACCTTATTTATTAATTCATGAAGTGTTCACAAACACAGTAACCACTGATCCAGTAAGTATTTTGTACACTGATGTCTACAACTGTAGTCTAAAATGGGGCAAAAATGACTCTGAGATATGACACCATGTTTTTAGAGATGCTTCTTATTGGATTCTAGTCATGCAAACACATTTAAAACGGTTAATTTAGTCCAGTTTCATGATGCTTTTTTTAGTCATTAAATGAACAAATGAGCGCAGTGTGAGTTTTTTTGCTTATGCTTTCCTTTCGGTTTTGCAGTTTTCAATATTAATATTAAAAAGCAATTGAAAGCACAATCCCAGTGTCCTCTTGGTTTATGCCTAACACAATGCTGCCTGAATCAGTATTCTTTAATATCATAAAATATTATACGGGATTCCCAGGGAAATGTTCCCTAGTGGCACAATATATATCTAGCTTCATTTTTTTTATTTTTTTTTTATTTTTATATTGCAGTCATAAACAAATCCCTCTTGCGGCTTCAAAATCAACAACTTTATTTCAAATGACGTTTTCTGACTGAGAGTGATTTTAGACTAATTTCTTTTTATAAGAAAAGCGGCTTTTCTTGGTGCTGTTCGCAGAGGTTTCATCATTTGTAAAAGGCTTTTGCATGAAATGAAAGTAACTGTTAAGTCACATTCTTCAGCCAGTATTTACATCTTCTAAAGCACCGGTTACAGATTTACGTGTTTCGGTTCAGTTTTTGTAGTTAAAACATGGATAATCACGAAAATCTGACCAACTGCATGTTCATTCAAGATTCAGATCCAGTTTGATCCTAAATGTCTAACAAACATATTAAGAGAATACATAAGAAGAACAATTCAGCAGACAACAAAGTCTGTTGAAGTTGGATGGTGAAGTGCTGCCCCCTCCTGGAAGGATAATGATAGCACAAGGAGAAAGGAAAACCAACTTTTTCCCATAAAATGTTGTTAAAAACAATACAATAAAAATCTCCAAGAATGAAGATTAAAAATGGATGCATTTTAAAAGCAAAAAAAAAAAAAAAAAAAGGCAAATATCCCAAATTGTACAGTACAGTGATGAACAGCAGGCTAAGCAGTATTTACCCAGTGTTGTGTATGTCAGTTACATTTTAGTTTTTCAGAAACAAGACACCAAATTGATGAACTGATTATGTGTTATAACTAAACAGATTAATATGAGAGGTGCTACAGTAGGAACATATTGCTAAATGGCAATGATCGCATACTCTGTGACTTGTTAAATAAAGACCCAGTTTAAGTACAACAATAGGAAAAAATATTAAAATCATTTAATATTTAACACTTCAGTTTTAGGGATATGTATGTGAGTGTAAAATTCAGCAAATATGCTGTCTATTTCAGTATTTGCTTTAAGTTTTTTAGACACAAAGACATAAGACTAATCCTAAAATCAAAGGTGTGTGTGTGTGTGTGTGTGTGTGTGTGTGTGGGTAGGAAAAAAATCCAACCTGCTCACAACAATGCTTGTTGATTTATTTATTTATTTACTTTTTGTGTAATGAAGTCATAATTTGTACAAAGAGATATCGGTTAACATATATATATATTTTTTTGGTGTTTTGACAGCCACAAAGGTATCATCTCTGAACCTAACTAAGTCACTTGAAAACAATTCAGATGGACTGTGCTATCCATCTATATGACAGCGAATGAGTCAGATTCTGAGCTTTGGGATTCAGCCTCTTATTTCCACAGATCACAAATTGTTCACACAAAAGCAACAGAGACACCAGTGAGGCAAAGGGATGTATGTGTATCTGTCTGGTAATGAGTGAGGTGGAGGCAGATACAGAGCCTCGGAGCAGGCATCAGAAACACAAACGGGCTTTTAATAAAGGTATTGGTCACCATGGAAACCACCAGTTGGCATCACCAAAAAAAAAAAAAAGTTTTTTGCATTAATGGAAAGAGCATTTTCTACAATTTGTCCTTCATTCCCCTCTTCCCTCTACCCCCCGCAGAAAGAAAAGTGCTGAATGCGTCTGTGATCGAGTGCTTTTCATTTATCTCGTTTTCTCACGTCTTGCTTTAATCACTCGCCTGCAATGTTAGAAAATCCTCATTTAATCTGTAAAGATGTGCTTTTATTCTCGACTGCCATCTGAATAAGCTCTGCTTTGTGGTCTGTCAGTTTTCTCACTTTGAGTTATAATATTTTAATGTGCTTTACAAACTAATAAGTAAAAAAAAGAATAAAATCATTTAAAATAAAGGGTTTTTTTTGCATTATATAAATGAGTAGAAGCAAAACTGTTCACTGAAGAAAACACGATCAGATCAATTAGTGAAACTAAAGAAGGCAAAACGGTGACGATGGGTAGAAGGGTTCAAGGAAGAGCAAGAAAAAGGTAAAGGTCTGAGGGAAAAGTATAAGCTTTAGAAAACAATGGACAGATGCAGTGAATAACGAAAATGTATATTTTAATAAAATGTATTGTAGAAGTGGTCTTGTTTTTCTTTTTTTAAAAGATATGAGGTTGCTCATCATCTGCTCATAAATGAGCTCGAGTTGTGTTTGGTGCCTATTCATAGAACAGCCACTAGGTGGCACCAAAGTAAAAATAAATAAATAAATAAATAAATAGACTGGCAACCTGTTAAGGGTGTTCATAGGCTACAGTTCCCCCATGACCCTGAACTGGATAAGCACAATAGGATTTATAGATTGATATTTTGAGAAAATTGAATTCATTTGCCCTTTACTACCTGTAAAATAAATACTGGAAACAATGTATGTACGAATTCCAAAAAGTGAAACATGTCCTTTTGCCTCCATCAGGTCCAGACTGCTCCCTTTCCGTTCCCTCCACTGAGGCTTTCTGGGTGCTGCCCAGCATTAAACCATCTGCTCAGTCTCTGGGTCGAGCGTCCCACCGGGCTCTGGTGCATTCTGGGTTGATGTGGGTGGTGGGAGGTTACTCCTTCAACTACTCCAACTACCAAATGGTCCTCAAGTAAGACACATCCATCTGACTTAGTCGACTGTGATTGTCTTTGAGCTTTTGCACTTTTCCTAATCTTTCCCTTTGTTTAAAGCTACAACCTAGAGACCAGCACGTGGGATGTGGTGCCTGTCAGCAGCGGCCCTCTCTACAGATACGGACACTCACTGGCTCTGCATCAGGTAATCCTGCTTAAGTTTTACATTTCACCAGTGCTAAAAACAAGAAACAGGTACTACTCCATACTACTCCACAGCAGTGAAAATGTGGACTACAATCAGAAGGTTTTAGCATTTATTCTGGATTCTTAGCTTCATATGCTGCCTTCCTCATGTGCTTACCAGACAGTGTTGAATCATTATATTTGACTATTGTTGGAATGGAGTGGTGCTGTCAATTAATAGACTTCCTCAGTACAGATGTTCAAATTAAAGAATTAACTGACTGCCTTGAATGCGTGCTTCTTTCTTCATTTTGATAAATATTAAATAAGTCTGCTTTGACATTGTATATATCATTTATGGGGGGGAAAAAGCCCAGACAACAAACTGATTAGAAGTGTACGTGTTGCAGTCCATGTCTAGAAACAGCTCTTGCTCTCTGAAGTTATATGGGGTCATTTCACAAGACTGAGGCGTTTCTAGGAGACTGGCCCATATTTCAGCTTACCTATAAAGAAATGAGAACATCAGAATCATTCATGTGTCTGCTATAGATCAATCACGCCAAAGCCAGGAGCATCAAATGATGTGTCGCTGTCCAAATACTGGGGCGCTTACTTTTTTTTTTTTTTAGCGTGGAAGGAATGGTTTAATGGTGGAAGACAGGAGGGAGAATGAAGACAAACATCTCGTCCTGCTGTGCTGAAGGTGAGATTTGATCCAGAGGAGGTCAGAGCGACTGACTGAAGCCTGCTGATGATTTGTAGCCTGCAGTAACTCCTGGCTTGTTTACTATACACACAGCTTTAACTTCAAACCCACCCTGTTACTGTGAAGGTGGATGAAAGGAATCACTTTGCTCCATCGGCAGAGTTTCTTTTGAAACGTCTTTGACTTGAGGACAAAGCAGACGTGCTTTTGTTTTTTTCATGAGACACTCATGTCTTCACCTCTCACCCTTTAGTTTCACACTGGTATTTTTGGTTACTCACTATTTTAGGTGATTATGTTTGGCAGATGGGAATCACACGATGGCTGATGGGTGCATGACAAGGTGTAAGGCTGCAAAAAAGAACAGCCCACAGTTTTTGTTTTTTTTTTCATTTACAGCTATTATGATTAATATATTCATATTTACAGTTACTGACTAAATATTTACTGTGCCAAAGGTGTTTGTCAGTATAAAATGCATTAATAGCTGTTCTTGAAAGGTTCACAGCAGCTAAGTGCTCCTGCAGCAGCACCTGCAAAGACAAGTGATTTTATTAGCTGATGCTAACAGACGCCATATTAGAACCACCTGCCTAATGTTATCAAGTTCCTCCTTATGCCACTAAGTAAACTCGGATCTTTAAAGGAGCTGTGGTGTTTTCTGTTTTATGGCACCAGAAGTGTACAGCAGGTTTTTGGGGTCCTTATTTGGGCTTGTAGTGATACTGTCAGGGTGTAACATGTACACTAATCAGGCATAACATTATGGGCACTGGCAGGTAAAGTTTATAACACTGATTACGTCTTCATCGTGGCACCTGTTAGTGAGTGGGAGCAGGAAGATTGGGCAAGCATAAGGATTTTAATGGTTTTGGAAAGGGCCAAAATGTCATGAAAGACGACTGGGTGGAAGCAACTCCAAAACTGCAGCTCTTGTGAGATTTTCTCGGTGTTCTGTATGAATCAAAAGTGGTCCAAGGAAAGAGCAGTGGTGAACCAGAGACTGGGTGATGGGCAGCCAAGACTGAAGGCTGGCCTGCGTTGTCTGATCCAACAGACGAGTCGAACGTGCTGGACGAACAAGTCCAATCCAAAGAGGTCCAACTTTGCAACTTCCACAATTTAAGGATCTGTTGCTAACATCTTGGCGCCAGATACCACAGGATACCTGCAGGGGTTTAGTGGAGTCCATGCCTTGATGGGTCAGGGCAGTTTTGGCAGCTAAAAGGGGGACCAACACAGTATTAGGCAATTGGTCACGATGTTATGGATGATCGAGGTGCACCCCTGAAGATCACGCAGCAAAAAGTTGAAGCAAGATGATCAGTTTTATTCAGGTCACTAGTTTACTGCAATCCCCACAAAGTGGTGAAAGATCAGTAATAATATTAAAAACATATTGATTGAATCAATGTCTGGATGTTTTGTCTTTGTTGAACACAGTGCTGTCTTTTGCTGCAGAAGACATTTCTCATTATCATGATGGGGGTGGTAAGAACTCTGAAGTCTTATTACTATCAGACAACCAGGGGGCCCATCAGAAGGTCTGCAGACTGCTCAAATGTGATTAGATATTAGAGCTCAGGCAAAACTTCATAACACTTCCACAAACATCACATCACTCTAATACGAAATCTGCCTCGTGTTTCCCTTGTGTAGGATGACATCTACATGTTTGGCGGGAAGTTGGAAGCAGGTCCTGCTAATGTGACAGATGAGATGTGGGTGTTCAACATCCCCAGGCGTACCTGGTCGTTACGGAAACCAGTCCCGCCACCTCCTTATGCCCTGGAGGGACACATGGCGCACGTGGTGGAGCTGGCCAATGGCGAGCCAGTGATGCTCATCATTTTCGGCTACTCACCAATCTACAGCTACATCAATAAAGTGCAAGAGTACAACATCAGTAAGTGTGCTTGCTGAACGATGTGCAAAAATATCATCGTCCTTTAGAGACTTTTCAGTTGGTTTTCACTGATGTAAGCTGGACACAAGAAACCATCAAAAACTGCTGATATTTTCTGTAGAACATTTCTTGAACTGGTTGGACCGTAATTAGGTGCTTTTAGGTGCAAGTAAAAGGAAAGCCATTTTTTCCTTTTGCTTCCTTCTACCATTGGATGTTCATGTCAAATGTGGACAAAGTTTCAAGCAGTGACAAAAGCTTCTGACTGCTCTGAACTCTCATATAGTAATAGCTTATGTGAGGAGGGGATTCTGCACTTATGGAAGCCAGAGGAGGGGCACCCAACCGGTAGAAAGGCTTATGGTAAAAAAGACTGACTGACTGATGACTGAAGCTAAAGTGTCTTGTTCCAGAAAAAGTAAAGACATAGTAAAGAGACAGTATTTTTTAACTGCAAAGAAAATCTAGTGGACCTATGTTACTGCAAATCTATCAAGAAGTCTAATGTCATAAATTCAATAGTTGTCAGTAAGAATACTTCCACTTGTCCTTGAAGTGAGCAGTTTTAAAAGCACGAGGACTACAGGTTGTGTGAATTCTGTGAATTAAGAGAAGATGAGAACGTGTTGAATTTTCTTCTTTGTTGTTATAGTGATAAGTTAAAAAGACATTAAAGTCTAGGTTTAATTAAATGTCCTTTAACAATTCAGAAATGTTTGTGGCACACTGGTGATGACAGAATAAAATGGGTGCTTTAATAATTCTGGTGTTTATAGGTTAGCAGTCTTTGCTTAAAGGTTATGCTGCTACCCTGGCTTTGCTTTCTGGCTATGTAATGCTTTGTTGCAATCTATCTGGGCTGGGCGTGTTGTTTTATGCATGGCACAACAATAAAATCCAATAAATGAAGCCAGAATAAGAAGACAATGAGCAAAATACATCCATATTCATATTCTTGTGAATGGAGTGATTTGCAATTGGCATTTGTTTCCGGTTTGACACTGCTTTTGTACAATTTACAATAACATTGTACTGTACAGTATACATGCTGTTGTAGTACATAGTGGAGTATAATGTAATTACCACACAATAGTCAGATATGTGATAAACAGCCTTGTGTTTCATTTCAGTTTGTTTTGAACACAATCGTGGCCTAAAGACTAAAATGACTGGAGAAAAACATCAAGCCAGACTATCTAAAAACTGAGAAGTACAACACGCACAGGCCCTGAAATCTCTTAGTCTCAGCTTTGTGTCTGTGAGCCATACTTCCCCAAGCTTCTCTGGTTGAATTTAAAACACCGACTACATTAGAAGATTTTTCTTGAAGAATGCAGTTTTGCACAGTTGCAGGCTAAGTGCTGCTCCCTGATAGCAGAAAGGTTTTATGAGGAGTTTACTCTAACAGTCCATGTATGACTGATTACTGATTTTATTCTGTCTGTGATAGATGAATGTGAGCTTGCAAAGTTAACTGTGTGGACTAAAGCCACACCGTAACCCTGGTTGGCTGAGGCCCTGAGGAAATGGGTGGATGGTTCTAGTTTTTCAGGTTGAAAAAATCTTCTCCAAAGCAAGTTTACTGCTATAGTTTTGTCTGTGTAGCATCGCTTTCACATGCTTTTAAAATAATGTTGATATTGCATTTATCATCAGTGTATATCTGACTCCGTGTCTTTATGGCTGTATAGAAGATGGCGGTATTGTAATGTTGTACACCAGCTGATGGCGCTAGAACCAAATGTTTAAATAATTCTGGAGAGGAAAACACACAAGCATACACATATTTACACACTTCCCGCAAGATGCACAGACTGAAAAGCAGAGGTGTGTGCAGCCACACAATCTTTACACACACCAGTGCACAGAGCGTGGTCATTAAGAAGAGGTGGCACCTAGGCTGGATTGTCTGGGAGAAGACGGTGATTAATGAATCCGCTGCATCCCCTCACTCCTGTACCTCCTTGTCATCTTGATTTTTTTTTCTCCCCCTCTCCCATCCCTCCCTCTGCACTCTTTCATTTGCTCCTCACATGCTTTCTTTCTTTTTTAAAATCTCCCTCTGTATTTTTCTTTTCACCTGCCAGCCTCAGCTTCTGACCCCCTCTGTCATCTCTTCCCCCTCTGTCCACATCACTGTGTGCTCCTCTGCCTCACCTTCTTCCTTCCTTATCTCCACTCAAACGTCTATCACTTTCATCTTCACCCACCTCCATCGATTCCCTCCTTCCTCTTTCTCTGACAGTGTCACAACGTAAGTCTGCACTGAGCATCATTAGGCTTCAGAAGGAGCAAGAAGGAGTCAGTGTAGTGTGGAAATGAACAGAGGGGGAGTCGAAGCGAAGTGTAAAATATGAGGTAAAAGGATTTAATGACCACTCGGAGAAGCGGGTTCACAGCAATTAGCTGTGAGAGATGTGATAAGAGTTGACCTTCTCCTTTCTTGTCGTCACTTCAGTGCTGCCTTTCCTCCTACCCCTGTTTCTCTTGTTCTTTTATGCTATTTTTTTCCACTCCAGGTGTGTGGTCGGCTGTCAGTTGCTCGCCGGCTTTCTTTTCTCCTGTCATTTTTCCTTTCTCAATTGAGTATAGTTCAGTGAAGCTTTTTTTTGGGCAAAATGCTGTCATTAGCAAAGAGAAATCAGATCGACAGGCTGCTAAATCATTTCAAGACTGATGTCAATATTAATATATAAGACGAGAAACTCTGGTCTAAAAGATGAAACAAACTTTCCGCGTCCCTGCTAAAAATATACAACAAAAATACAGCAATTTTGTTCTTCTGGCTGCTACCATCAGGACCTTATCTCTAGCATCCACTCTGTCTCACCAACTCTTAGCATGTCTTTCACTACAATCATTAATTTTCTTTGTCTTCTTGACAACTCCATATTCAAAATCCTTTTTTCCAATATATTCACTATCCCTCCTCTGCACATCTGCCTTCGTGGCCTCTGGTCCTTGCAGCTTCACTGTTACACCTGTCTACCTCTCATACACATGCATTCTGTTTTTCTTCTACTTACCTTCATTCCTCTTCTCTCAAGTGCATGTCTTTACCTCTCTGGACTCTCCTGTGCCTGCTGCCCACAGATCACAATGTCATCTGCAAACATAGTCCACAGAGACGCCTGCCTGACCTCATCTGTCAATCTGTCCATCACCACTGCAAACAAGAAAGGGCTCAAAGCACTGATGTAATCCCACCCCCACTTGAACCCATCTTTCAGTCTAACTGCACACCTCACCACTGTCTCACTGTGCTCATACATGTCCTACACCACCCTCACGTACATCAATGCTTTCTCTAGATCCACAAAAACAATTCCTCTTCTATTCTTCCCCGTCAACACTTGCAAAACAAACAACGCATATAGTATGCAAAGTAACTGCAAAGTGCTCTCTTTAACTTTGCTCAGTTTCACTTAAGCAGCATCGATCTTTTCACAGGTAATTCTCATATATGGTTTTCTTCCATTTTTGATCCACTGCTGCATATTTTCAAGGGGGTTATATGCTATAAGAGGCCAGGCCAGGAAAAACTCCCTCATAGTTTGCTGTGTTGTACCCTCAGTTACTTTGACACAGTGGCATCTGCTGTGATGCTTACACCTCTGAAGTCTCACAAGTGTTAACTTTAGTTTGATACCACACAGTTTGTAATTGCGGAGAAATGGTCAGTTCACTTTGGGCATGTCCTTTTCAAGCAGAACCTCAGAAAAACTTGAAAGTTTAATCATTAAAAAAAAAAAGACTTGGGGTGCGTGGCCATCTGGTGTAACCTGATGGGATGAGGGAAAAGCAAAGACTAAAAAAAGAGCATAAACGACAGACAACAAACAATATAACAATAAACAGAGGGCATGTTGGTGAGCTGGTAACCGCTGACCTGAAACATTCAGCTCTGGAGCCAGAGATGCCTGCAGGAAGGTACAGAGCGGGCAAAGCATGATCTGTGACATGAAAAAGGCACAAAGTTAGTGACATGAAATATTGCATGGAGCATAAAAATGAGGCATTTTATTTTCGTTTTATTTTATTTTGCCTCCAAATATCTTAGAACTTTGAAATTAATTTAGCTTTGGTGTAATAACCATCCACAATACCAAATAGATCGGCTTTCTCTGAATTGTCTTTTATGGCTCTCGCTGTGATGTTACTATGAAGGAATGCAGTTATTATGATTTGTAATTTTAAAGTGTTTCCATTTTCCTTTTTGTACAAAGTTTGTGGAGTGTTCAGATTTGTGTTTCTTTTTTTTGAAATCGTCATTCTCAGATTTTGAAAGAATCATGAGCAGTTTCAGTTCAAATGCACTCTCTCCTCCCTTTTCTGTCTCTATTTTTGATACTACGCTTGGTCTCAGAAAATTCTTCTTAGGCTTTGTTTACTTTCTTTTATTTATTGGGGTTTATCTGATGACGTAACCCCTGCCCATTTTTAAAATCATTTTTTTATGCACCTGAATTAATCTTGGCTCTTTGAAAGGCCGCTTTTAAACTGAAGAAACTCTAATTTTCTGTGGCCTCGCTCCCTGTTTGGCTCGCTCTCTCCTCTCTTTGCTTTATATCACCTCTGGAATAAAAACTGCTTTGCTTTTTGGCAAGCACAGTGAAAAGCCAAACTTGCCAAAGCATAAAAAAACATTTTAAGTGATCAACTTTGATCTTTCCACAGGGGTGCACTCCATTAATCAGCCCCTCTCTCTCCCCCCTCCCTGTTTGTTTGTGTCTCAGGGTCTAACTCGTGGCAGGTTGTGTCTTCCGGAGGTGCAGTGGTCCAGGGAGGTTACGGTCACAGCAGCGTGTATGATGAAGCCAGTGGCTGTGTGTTTGTCCACGGGGGATACAAGGCACTAAATAACAACAAATACGGCCTGGTGGACCACATGTACCGCTACCACGTCCACACAAGAACATGGTGAGAGCACATTAACAGTACTATGGATTTTTTTTAAAATTGCAAACATTTCTTTTTAATGCTAAATGGATATGATTTCTTCAGCATCAAAAAAAAGAAAAAGAAATTTACTTTGATGTCCATAGTAAACATAACAGCTGTCTGAATCATGGTAACTCCAGTTTAGCTGTTTGCCGTGTTCAGGGCTATACAGAGGTTTGACCAATCCCATCATGCACGAGGTGAGTGGTTCTCTAATTGGGGTGCAGGGACTACATAGTGCCTGTGACTGAATTACATCAATAACACAAGTGAAATGAGTCCATTACTCTTTCCCTCATTATCTTTTGGCCATAGCACACCATGCACTCCATGCACTCTGTTATGAAATCACTCACTTCTGTGAGTTTGCAGCAAGGTTCTTGCTGCTACATGGCTTGGCTCAGCTTAATAGCTGGTGTGTGTTTAGAAATATGTGAAATATACCCAAGCTATCAAAAGTAGTGTTTATATTATGTTGGTGTCTTAAGAAAATGTCCTCACTGGCTGCAAAAAAGGTCAACCCTTAGTTTAGATCATAGGCAGGGTGCATCCTGGACAGGCTCACAGAACCAGCATAAATATTCAAACATGTTTTAAAGTTAATTGAAATCCAACAAATCACAGCTCAAACATCACTCCACTGTAATCGTGTTTTGATTCACATGCAATTTACCAAAAGTAGATGTTGGTCAGCTCGTGTCCCCGGCCTGTTCACGTACTGCAGTTTTAAAGCTGCAGGTGTTTCCATTAAAATGTTCTTCTTTACATTACAGATAATGATTTTGTTCTTTTTAACCCTGCTGCTTTTCCTGACTTTTCCTGATGTCATTAGTCACTCTGAGATGATTAAAACATTACTTCCACCCTGTTGCCTTTTAGACATTATTCATGCATTCTTGCAGCCTTTAGAGGACTTGCATGAAGGAGAGATTTTCATAACAGAAATTTATGCAAAATCATAATGTGCCAGAAACAAGAGTATCCCTTGAGGAACAGTTCTTCACAATGGGTGTATTTACCTTTGATATGGTCCTATTTACCTTTGTTAAACGTTGAGGCTGAAATCATTGAATTTAGCAACTTTGTTACACAGACCAAGATAAATTTGTGAATGCAACAGCGGTGTGTTTGCAAATAAGCCTGTTATTATAAAGATATTGTACTGTTTACATCACAGCTTAATATAGAAATGTTTCACCATATAATAAAAAAACATGTTTAATAAGAGTTCTTAATAATAGTAGTGAAAATATGATAATTTATTGTAGCCTCATGTCTTAGAGGATAAAAGAGAGTCTGCATAAAAGCTGACTTAATAACTAGTTAATGTGATAATATTAATAGTTCTGTGTAATCACTTTAAATATACACAAACTCTTTCTGAGGAAGGAAAATCACCAAGTTCCTGTCAGAAAGAGGAGACTGGAGTGAGAATGCCAGGATCTGCCAGGAGCTTTGACCTCAGATGAACTCTGACAGATGGATTGGTGAAAGTGGATGCTGGGCTCTATCGTGCTCTTAACATCTTTTAATATACATGTGGACAGTGGACACACAAGTAGGCATACATTAACAAATGCTCACATGTGCATGCAATCTCTCTGTGCCTCTCACTTTCCAGCTGGAATGTGTTGTTGGAGTCGAGTGTCACTTGAGCTCTTGGACTGATGAAATTCCCAGACTGACACATCCCTGGGTGTTCCACTGATTTATACTTCTCCCTACCAATGTAAAGATCATCTGGCCTCTGTCAGTGTAAAGCTTCTGACAGGCATCCCACAGCATGACAATCTTTTCTACATGACATCTATATGTTAGTGGTTTCCAACTGATCTGTAGCCATTAAATTTGTCACATATACTGGTCAGTTTAACTCCTATTCCAAACTGTTGGACGACAGCACATTTTGCTTCTGTACAGCTCTACAGTAGCTTTTTCCCCATCTTTTCTCGTGTTTGCTCCCTGTAGATGGCTGCTCTACAGGTAACCCAGGATTTGCTCAAACCTGGAGAACTGCCTTCTCTTATTTTTCACCCTGGTCAATTGAATAACCTTGAAAAAACACTAAAGCTTGATGATTTTTGCATCCCTGGGAGTGTAGAAGCCTCTAAAAAATATCCTAAAGAGTTTGGTAGCTATTCCAACACCTAGTCTTTGGTTTGCTTGATTGTTGGCTTTTTCTATATTCATTATGCTTGATTTTACATTTTTATAACCTTGTAATGGTGTGAGATATTTACATTTATTGGCAATTTTACCTTAATTGGATTTGTTAAATTACAAATGTATTTTTTGTTTGATAAAAATGTTTTTAATATAAAGATATTTCAAGCTCTTAGAAGTAGACGTTTGTTTTGTTTTGGGGTTTTTTTGTTTGTTTTTTGTCAATATTTTAGAATCAATAAATATGACTTCCATTCCAGGTCGCTGTTTCAATACCATATTTAAAGTATGTTCTGAGTAGTCGTTGCCTTTTCACAATAGAGATAATGACGCTGCTCGTACATATAAAAAGTCTGACATGAAGGGGTCTAGTTTCTGTATGAGAAGATTTAAATCAGTTGAAGGCAGGGCAGAAAATCAGCATTGCTGCAGTAAATTAGCCACAGATAGACACTGCAGTTGTTCTCTACTTTACAACCTTTGACCTCAGAGAGATTGGACACCACAGACTGAGACCCCCTACAATGTCGTGTGTGTGTGTGTGTGTGTGTGTGTGTGTGTGTGTGTGTGTGTGCGTGTCTCCTGTGAAAGAACAGTTGGTATGAAGGGCAGTCACCACAGGCCAGGTCACAACCTGAGACAGATGCCATCAGTTGCAGTACATGCATCTATGGACACACATGTCACGCAGACACACGCATAGCTGACAAATTGATGCTTTCCTGACGTGCCTCACATTGCTGATTAACCCAACTCTGTGTGGGTGTGTGTTTGTGTGTGCACGCAGGTTAATCCTCAAGGAGAGTGGTTTGGCACGGTACCTCCACTCGGCGGTGCTGCTGAGTGGCACAATGCTGGTTTTTGGGGGAAACACTCACAATGACACATCTCTGAGCAACGGAGCCAAGTGTTTCTCTGCAGACTTTCTGGCTTATGATATTGGTAAGAACAAGTCACATATAAACAGACACTTTCACATGGGTGGATGCTAGATTTTGAAGCAAATGTTGGTGTGAACACCAGTTTTCTTGTGCACAGCTATTAAAGGTCAGCCACTTGGCAGGTAGGTTGTTCCAGCTAAACACCTCTCCAGAGTTCTCATGTGGATTTAGTCATGCCAGGGTCTTTTGTATCTTCATGTAATCCAAAACTGACTTAATAATGTTAAGATAAGGCGTCTGTGGGTATATTTCACCGTCTCTTCTCACAGGCAGATAAGACAGTGAGATATAGTTTTTGCTGCACTCCTTGTTTTTGAGTTAATTTGTGATAAATTATATGCCTGCCTGATGGTATTAGTTATTATTGATTAATAACTGGAACATCTAAAGGTGCTTTCATTTATTTAATTCTTCCTCTAAGGCTGGAAAATAGGTCCTTTCATTGAGTGATCTGGATGGAATTCACAGAATGTCTTTTCAGATAGATTTCCTATTTTCTGTTAATTTGATATAATACTACTTGGAACCAAAACATTCAGTTTCTACAGTAAACTGTATATAATAGGTGGCTGTAGCGTCTGAGTCTCAAAAGTGAAGCTAATTCAGAAGTACCGTAAACAATAATTTCCCCCCCCACTACCAGCAGGGGGCGACTCCTCTGGTTTCCAAAAAATTGACATGTTTATTTTGTAAATATGGTCCTGTTGTGAGTAAAGCAGAAAGTAGAATATGCTTTAATATAGAGCTCTGCCAAGCCACAAGTGTGCAGTGTGTCTGTTTTCAGAGCCGCTTTTTGTATGTTCAAAAAATTAAGATGATGACAGTCAAAATATTCAAGTCAGAGTTTAAAAACCAAGCTTCAAAATCACCACTGGGTAACAACATGGTGTTTTTATCTCTCTTTTAAAAAATTAATTTCACTTTTTGGGGTTTTCTCTTTGATTTTTTTTTTCTTTTGTCCTTCCACTTCCATCTGTTGCTGTTAAAAGGCCAGATTTGCCTCGTGCCTACTTTTCTACATATAAAATTGCCTGCTGCTTCTAACCATGACTTGTAGTTGACTAAAAGGGGATGCTTTAACCTCACATCTACACTCTGAGTGCTCCTGCTTGCAAGGAAAACATGTTTTTAAATGATGTTCTATATCTTATGTACGATAAGCCTTGGTTTGCTCTCAGTTCTGGTATTATTATAAGCATTCTACATATTTATATTCTGTATTCACAGGTGATATTATCTGCAGGGCAGTTCCATTCACTAGCCACTCATAAGCATAATATTCAACTCATCCTGACCATCAAGCTTTATGTAGTATTTATTTGTTCTTATTAGTCATTTAGAGTGCTTTCTTCTAAAAAGAAACACACATGCATATGGTATTTGGAAGCGATTTCCTGGTGTGAATCCAATTTGTGCAGCAACAGCATGTTGAAATGCCCTTAATAGTACATAGAGGAAGCTGCAACGTTACTGCGCTGTGACAGACCTAAAAACAAGCTAAAAATATTCTTGCAGCCAGAAGAGACAGTAAGAAAGAAACCAAGACTGTGTAAGGTTGCGAACACTGCAGTATAGGTATGGAGTATTGATGATTAAGGATCCCATTATAGGCTAACCAGTTACACCATCAACCAGATGGTATGGGAACATTAACAGCCCTTGACAGGGATAGAGAGAGACAATAATGAAAGGGGCTTCAGGTGAGGAAGATGTAGATTAGTTCTGCTCTTCACAGGAGGAAACAGTGTGCAGTAGATAGATTAACAGAAAGAAGGAGGAAACGATAAAGATGTGCGAATATTTATGCAAAAGGTGCTGAAAAAAATCGAGTGAAAGTGAAACATGAACAGGAAAAAGCAGCATGTTGGTGATGGTGGTTCTTTAACTGTATATTTATCTGCATGTAAGGTCAGCAATGCTTGCCAGTGTCTGTTAGTGGTGAAATAATTGTTTTACTGCAAAAAAAAGTCATTCAGAATAATCGTCTGCCAGTTCTTATACTGATCAGTGTTTCTTTGACTATGTGATCAGGGGTGTGAGTGAGACATTCATGGCATAGAGCCTCGGGTGTGGTGGTTAACCTTGTCAAATCTGATTTCTAATCACATGGCGCTAATAGTGAGAGGCAATGGAGACCCTTTGTTTATTTATTTAAGATACTTTTTAGGTTTTATTATATTCTCGAGGTGCAGAATATGTTAAAAATTTCCGCTTAGCCACAGTTCATCGAACAGATGTCAGTGCAGTATGTTGGGATGTTGCTGGAATTTAAAAGCTCGGAACAAAAGGAGCAGAGCCTTAAAACGTCTAAATGGAAATCATGTAGGGATTATACTTGGGAAAAATATATTGTAGAAAAAAGTTTTATATTTTTAAATATTGTTAGTTAGAATGTTTTTTTTTTTTTTTTTTTTTTTTTTAAATTTACGGTCTGCCAAGAATTGGGAAAACAATTTTATTGAAGCAGCAATTATAGATTGTTTAGGCATCGCTGGGTGAAATGAGCAAGTTTTCATATCAGGGAAAATGAAACATGCTAATGCTTACCTAGCTTTTTTTGTAAGGGTCAGGAGCTTGTTATCTCTGAAAGTTGGTGGCCACATCCACATCACAAATGTTAAATGTAATCAGATTAAATATTTTTTTGAGTGCATTCATAGAATTACATACACCCAGCACTAGACTTGACCAATTATTCATCTATTTCGCCATCTTTATGTAGGTGATGTTGATGCTCTCCTCTTGTTTTCAAAGTTGCTGATCAGGTTTATTATAGTCCTTTGAAACCTGTCAAGTGATGTCATGACCTGTTGTATTGTCACTTTAACTAAAACTTTAGTTTTATCCAGAAATCTCAACCACTGCTTCGACAGCAACTTCTCAAACTAAGATCCACTAAGAAGCTTTTTAGAGTAAGTAAGTAAAATTTATTTATATAGCACATTTCACAGATAAAAATCACAAAGTACTTCACAATAAGATCAGACATACAGGTTAAAATTAATTAAAAACCCATTTGTATAAAAATGTCTTCAGCTGCTTTTTAAAGGAGTCAGTAGAGTCTAGACAGCGTAAAGACAACGGCAGAGAGTTCCACAGCCTAGGTGCCAGTGCCTGAAAAGCCCGATCCCCACGTGTTTTAAACCCAGTACGTGGGACCACCAGTAGCCTCTGACCTGAAGACCTAAGTGCTCAGGATGAAGCATGAGGTTTCAACAGGTCAGAGATATACTGGGGAGCTTCACCGTGCAGAGCTCTAAACAACTAAAATTTTAAAATGAACCCTAAAATTTGCTGGAAACCAATGAAGAGAAGCCAAAACTGGAGTAATGTGTGACTTCTTGTTTGTACCAGTTAAGTCTTGCCGCTGCATTCTGTACAGACTGAAGGCAATCGAGAGCTTATTTGTTGAGATACGTAAAAAGACAGTTACAATAATCCAAACGAGAAGAGATAAAAGCATGAAGAATCATCTCAAGTTCTGCTTTTGACACCAGCAGTCTGAGTTTAGAAATGTTTCTTAAATGATAAAAACAGTTCCGGACAAGTTGTTTAGAGTGTTTCTCAAGAGTTGTTTAGAGTGTTTCTTAGAGTGCTTTCAGCCATGACAGAAGGTCTGCCTATAATGCTAATGTGCTCAGCTATTCCGTGTTTGAGTTGTAGTTGAAAGCTGCAAGTATTTTCTTTTAAATTTATAAAAATGGGCTTTAAAATGCTTTTTTGTACTTGGAAATATCAGCCCACTGTCCAAATCTGTCGTCCTTCCCACTCTCTCTTTCATATTTCTCGTCACTCCTGTAAATTACAGAACAACAGGAAAAAAGCGACTGCTGATATTAGAGTAGCAGGTGTGAGAAGGGTGATGAAATAAAGGAGAATAGTGCTAAAGAAGGAGAGAGGGACGAACACGGAGTGGAAGAGAAATAAAGAGTAAATGAAGTAGGGATTTAGGGAGGGGAATGGAAGCACTGCGGACTTGTGAAAGAGAATTACCTAAAGACATTAAAGGTGTGCCAGGGTGAAGATGATGATAAGCTTGTGAACAAAAGGCAAAATAAAAGGTGATAAACAATCAGGCATGGGTTTACAGAACGTCCCCATCTTAATGAAGGTGAAAGCCAAATGGTTTCAGATACTGTTTTCGCTCCATCAACGCTTGCAATAAATGTGTGAATTTACGTGTCCCTTAACTCTGTGCAAACACCCCTGTCTTCATAAATATCATAATTTATTCATTACTGCTTTTATCACCTGCAACATTTGTCCGTTTTCTAGCTTGAGTTTACCGGAGAGGCAGATAGAAGCTGCATTATAGTTTAGGTGGGAAAATGAAAAACCAAGAGGAAAGATGATGACATGAATGATCATCAGCTGGAGAAAATAATATGTTGCAGTCAAATATTTATTTGTTTTTTAAATATTACTCATGTGTGTAACTTAACTGGGCCTTTGCACATTTTAATCTGGCCCACATGTTGCTTTAGGTTCGTATTCATTTTGCTTCACCAAGGTGTAGCTGTGGCCTGCACAGTGACACTAGGGCCGTGCACCTATCAGCCTAAACAGACGGGCGAACCTCCACAGCACCTGCAATCTAACTAAAGCTTCAGTTGCACAAGGCCGAGACTCCTCCACGAGAACTATGGATGAACACAGCAGTCTACTAGAGGGATGGAAGCTATTACAAGTGGTTTTAACCGGAGCCATGTATACCTATTGTTGACCATTTTCACCTGGACACTAGCAAGCAACTTTCAGCAATCATTCGTCAACCAGTCAAGACCAACCATAGCAATCAATGGTTAGGCTGTGCATAAAAATGTTTACTATAATATTTTGTTTATAATTACAGTTTTGTTAAAACTGCATATGTGTCCTTTGTACAAATGTGACATAAAAGGCATTTTGTACATCAAGCAGTTCTGATGGGGACCAAGAGTTTTTCCAGTGTTATCATTATATTATGCTTGGCTAACTGACTGCTTGAGTTTCCATAGGTAAAAGCTTAAGTATATGCTTGCTGGCTCACTAGACTTTGATCAAAATAGAAAGCAACCAACACTCCTCAGTGTTGTAACTAGAAAAGTGAGCTTTCAAGCTATGATTTTCTCCTAACCATAACCATGTTGTTTTTGCAAACGTTGTGCAAAAACTGAAACTCGAGGCATTTATTCCACCGTTGGAAGTCCCGCTGCCTCTTAAAGGGACTGTTGTTTGGTGTAAGTGAAAACGCGTTGCCCATTATTTCTGTCCACCGAAGTGGAACAACCACCATTAAATCAGGTAATAACTGAGTTCTGGGCTCTGCCCTGCAGATTGTCTACTTGTAATATCTATGGCAGTAATAATAGTTAACAACCATACAACAAGCTGCTAACATTCAAAACCAGTGGTTATGTTTATAACACAGACATGAAATATATGATAATTTCATAAACACTGAACAGTTGGTTTGGTTTGAAGTAAAAAACAAAAACAAAAAACAAAACCGTAAACATCACTATCTGTGATGGGAACACTTTTTGGTTAAGAGTCAGCATTGGATAATTATTTTGGTTAAATGAATAATTAGGTTAAGGTAAAGAATGATTATGTTATTTGTTCTCCGAGGCAGTATAAACAGGTTTCCTGTGTCAAAAAACAACTACACTTCGACCCACACTTTATTGTTCACTAGCTCTTTCTTCTGTGTGTGACAGTAGGTTTTAGTTCAATGGCAGTTTTACGGTTTTGCCCTGAATACAAACACCGGCTGCTCTGGGATTTGCTTAAACAACCAGTGCTGTTTGTTTTCTTGGGAGAACAGTCTGAAGTATACACTGTGTTACAAAAATGTACGACTTGGGGGTCATGACATTCTGAGACAGCTGCAGGCTGTTTTCCAGTGTGGCTCTCTTCTTGCACATTATAGCGGGCTCCCCAGTGTTATGGACTGCATCTTCTGCAATGAAGCCCTTTCAAAGCAAGGATGTCAAGGTTTGGCTAAGAGAACTGGGAGAGCCAAAGTGACCGCTGAGTAAGGGTTCAAATGAGTTTATGGAAAGTTCAAATAATGAACTTTGAGTTGGGTGAGAGCAAGACTAGATTGTTTGTGAGGAATGAGGAGGCAAAAGGAAAACTTGAGCAAAGGTGAACCAGGTGTAGGAAGCCATAAGCCAGCAAGCACATTTAAGGAAACCAGGACCACACAGTGCTGGAGGTTTTAAATTCAGCAATCAGACTAACCACTCACGTAAGGTGGCTTATTAACTCGATAAGTCAGGCCAGGAAAGGGCCAAGAGAGCTGGCATCAGAGCAGCATAATTTACAAAGAAAATAAAACTATCATTTTACAGCAAAAATACAAAAAGGCTAAATATTACAGGTTAAAAGTGACACGGCTGCTACACACAAAGCTAATGCTTGAGAAGAGTTTTGCATGTATAGTATTATTTAGCACAATGTCCTGGCTTCTAATCTGTTTGAAACCAGGACAGATGCTGTGTAAGTTAATAGAAATATCAATTTCACAGTTCTTTCATTAAGACAAAGAACAACCTCACATGAATACAATTCTGTATTCCATTATATTAATATATTGTTTAGATGTGCGTGGGACAATTTTAGCCTTATTCTTTCAACTGCAGCTCCTGCAGCAATAAGCAAAGTGAGTTCTGAACTGTCTGAAAGCATCTTTTAGCCAACAGGAAAAACCAACAAACAGTGAAGTGAACATTTTATAGATGCTCATCAGCAAAAGACAGAGTTCAAACCTGACTGTCTTTAGGATCCTCCAGGTGATGTAAGGAGATAAAACTGACTGTGTGTGTGTGTGTGTGTGTGTGTGGTCAATGACCAAAAATTAAAGGAAAGTTCAAATATAGCAAACAAAACATACACATTAATATATTGATATAAATATTTTAGTTCAACTTATGTATTTTTTAAATTTGTGTTTCGACATATATCTTATTCTTTCTAGTAGAGGTTTATCTGGTTTACGACCTTGATCTTAAATATCTTCTTAGTTTTACAGAATTACTCCATCCCTGTTGTAACCATGTTCCTTGCACAGTACATTATATTTTTTGACACACTGGCAGTTGAAATTTGTTCTTCGTTTGTTTTTTGGGCATTTATTTTTTTTAAGTAAAAAAAACCCTAATGATTCCTTTCACTACAGAGTGTTGTGGTGCCAGGTTTCTCAAGGAATTGATTAATTAAATACCCGAAAGGAAATATCAGCATCAGTTTCTTACAGTCCAGGATGAAGAATTCCAATTAGTGCTGAACAACCGACCAAAACGAAAAGATGTTCAGTTTACTATTGCCTTGGTTTAAGGAAACAAAATAGTTTATGTTTCAGTAGTTGCATTTTTGCTTAATGGGATAATTAGACAAGCTAAAAGCTGCACTAGCATCATATATCGGTGTGGAGTGTGTCGCATGGAATTCCTTTCTTTCCTCACTGTGGTGCAACAGACTCCTCTCACCCAGAGAGGGATTATGTGGAATTAAAGGCCTCCGCTGGGCCAGTGTGGTGACTGTTAACACACTCAGGGTTATGAGGAGCTTAAAAAAAAGAAGAGTTTAAATCTGAGCCAAGAAATGTCTCCTAGCTATAGTTTCCTCCTTCCTGTCTTCATTCTTTCTCTTGCTGCATTCACACTTTTCCTTTAATCCCTGCTAACTTTAGCTAAATCTGTGATTTTTGCCCTCAAGTTAAATTTGAAAATTTTGATTTTTACTTTGTTCTTTGTGATTCCTGTCTTTGGTTTTTAATCATTTACAGATAATGTTACCTTATTAGCTGTTTACTGCTCTATTGGCATCTGCATTTATAAGGGCTGATAAATTAAAATGTATAAAGTGGAGACCATCATCGTGAGTAACCATCATTTTCCGACCAGAAAGCACTTCAACTTAAATGTGTCTGGAAGTCCACAAACATAACAACCAGCTGATCCGAGCATTGTTGGGCAGAACTTAAGCAAGGAATACGCGACAAAACCCCTAAAACAAAACAAACAAGATTATCTTTAAATAGAATTAGCATATAGTCTTTACTAAGACAATATGCTATCTCTTTATTTTTCTTGCATGTTTGAAAAAAGAATCTATTCTATTTTTAACTCACCAGCTTTCATTGTGAGTATTGGTCTTAAAATCCTGTATCAGTGAATTTCTAAGTACAAGAACTTCACGATGAAGGCATTTATGAATCTCCTTATAAATGGAAAGAAGTCAGAAGAAAACGTCTTCTCCTTCTTGTTACGGTGCTGAAGTTACAGTATTCATATTGGCACAACGTGGTGTAGATACAGGAAAGGCCCCTATATCGTTTGTTTACATGTCTGTGGCTCCACCCAAACATGAGGTGATGAAAAACACTTTTAACTGCGACATTAATTCTGCATGTGCACAGACAGGGGAATTTAATAACAAAAAAGGAGAGAGCTGAGCTGCTTAAAGGCTTTTCTTCTTGTTCATGTCAAAGTTTATGCTGTTGAAGTTTCAGAGAGGGCAGCAATCCTCAGACTTAAATAGGACCTTTTATATAAAATTCTACCTCCCTCTTTTTATTGTTAGACTATTCCAGGGTGGCTTTGTGTGAGTCACAGTTCAAAATAATCCTGGTTTATCATTGTTGTTACTGTCCATGTTCCAATCACATAGAACTGAGAGTAAAAAATAAATAAATAAATTTAAAAAAAACAGAAACGGAGCATTTAGAACCTCCTAAGTTTTGGGCTCACTGCCCTTATTTGTATGTATACTGCTTTCAGTGTTCAAAACAGGGCATGTTTAAACATCCTAACAGTATATCGACACAACAAGAAGCACAATATAGCTCTTATACCCTAAGATTGCTGAACCTCTATAAGCAGGCTATCAGGGGCACTCAAAAATCCTCAGACTAGCTACTTTTTTCTCCTCCAAAATGGCACTAAAGGAGGCCGTGCAGAGGTGCTTCCTGCAGTGGAACACAAGTTACTGAGAAACAGTTTTTCTTAAAGTGGCTTCAAGCAGCAGAACAAAAAACATCAGTTGGCTTTGACAATAACATCGTAACTAAAAGCACAGCAGATAATTTATTTGATTCTTGACTTTAAAGAAATACAAATTTGTTTCTGGAAAGTCTGAGAAATGTGTTAATTGCTGTCATTCTGAATAATGCGTCTCGACTGAGCACAATTTGGTCATTTATGGGGGAAACCTTTAGTGTTAAATAGGACATGCTGTGAAAAATACTATACATGTTTAGAGTTACGACAGGGGGTTGCTTGGCTTCGTATCTACGCGTCTTCACAGAAAGTGTTGATCTGCACAAGTTCTTTTCTAAAGCTCTGCCCTCTGTCGCATCTCTTCAGGAGATAATTAATTAGTTCCACCTGTGAAGTCACTTCTCTCCATCCCTTGTTTTGTCTCCATTTGCTCCTCCGTTCCTCCCTGTCTCTGCACTCGCTGCGAGCGGGGGCGTTTGGAGCACTAATTTGTTTTTGTTTTGCCGCGCTAACCTTGGAGGGGTGACATGACGTTATTAGCTTCTCCTGCTCTTCTGCTGCCACACATTAGATTCAGGTAGACATGGAAGGCACTTTTCATTTGAATTTAATTCTCCCCCTTCAGCTCTCCTTCCTCCCCACTCCCATCCTCCCACATCCTCCCTTCCCCTTAACCGTGCCACCCTCACACTTCTAATTAGATTTTGGGGGAAAATGAACTCTGATTAAAAACGCAGTCCTCTCCAACCTGACACACCATAGGCGCACGCCCACGCTCTGTGTGCAACACGCAAACACCTGACACATACACAGATCTCGCTGAAAGGCCTGTGGCAAGCTGAAAGCTTGTTTGGAAGATGTTGGAAGTCGGGATGTATCTGAGGAGCAGACAGTGGCTGCCGTTCAAACCTCCATGTCCTCCTCCTCCTCCCGCCTTTCTCCATCAAGTTCTCCATTAGCACAGATCCGATCAAACTGTCAATCAGCCCGGCCGCACGGCTGCTTCGATCTGGACTCGTGATTTCTCCCTCTGTCCCACCATGCATTATTAACACAGATTTTCTCATATCCTAAGAGGAAATTAAAATCTGTGTGGGTCTGTGTGTGTGTATGACTGTATGTGTGTTGTGGCTGATAAGTATCTGTTGAGCCTGCAGTTCTTGGGTGGACAATTTGACAGCAGTCTCGGGGTGGCTGGTTATGGCTAGAGGATGGGATCAAAAGTCACAGAGGTTGTAATCTTTTTTTCATTTAGAGCTTGTTAGAGAAAGATTTTTAGCTGTGGCTGGAGGTTTGAGGTCAGCTTCATCATCACAATCAGGCTCTTGATTCACATGCACGAATCATAGTTCCACATTACATTTTCTTTATAGAGTAGAGCTTTCAAGCACAAGTTCACTCCTACTTCCAAGGTGCATGGGGAAGCTCTGGATCCTCAAGAAGTAAAATCTCAAAAATGCCACAAGTTGAAATGTGTCATTCAAACAATGAGTAGACAATAAGTCCATCCATCCGTCCTTTTAACAGCATATCCATTTTAGGTACACTGCAAATTATCTGGTGCTTGCCATGATTTAAAATCCTATTTTTAGACAGGCCAGATTATTTGCCTTGTTTTAAAAAAGATTTACTTGTTTCTAAGTCTGGATTTTAGATAATAAACTTAAATTGAGAATAACCATATAATTGTGTCTATATTAGTACAGAAATCCAGAAATGGGAAGAATAACTCTTAAAATAGCCTACATTAGGTCTCTCACCAGATGTCTCTCAAAATATCACTTGTTTCAAGATAGAGTGACAAACTCAATTTGCTTGATTTAGGAAATTCACACAAGGCACCTGTGGAAAATATGATTTATTCAAAATCATGTCTGACTTCAAAGTTGTACATATAAAGGAAAAAAATTAACCACAATTTATGATACAAATCACATTTCAAAGACAGCTGTTTGTCACAGCATGCCAGCATTATGTGGTACAACATTGACATTGGTTTAGGGAACATTTAATGACTGTCAACTTATATCATCACAAACTACACTAAGCCAATACTTGGTGCAACCCTAATCTTAAGGGTGATTTCTATGGGAAATAATATCAGAAAGACTGTATTTGATTGGCACAAACACACTGTCCCTAAAACTAATAGAAAAGTATGAAGTATAATCAATGAGCTCATGGGCTAATTCTGTAGCTTGAGCAACAATGGGCACAGTTACTTCATATGCCAATAAGTCTTCATTTAAATTCAAGCGTTGGTACTCAAAAGCAATAAAAGATGAGTCAATCAAAAAGATATCCTTTATCAGTCCAAACACAGGGAAAGTGCCATCCACGTCTGCAATAATCATGGACTTCCCAGCAATGTATTTATTGCCATTTAGAACATACCATTTCACTGAGACAACAGACTGCATGACATCTATTCCAAAAAATTCTTTAATTTTTTTCCTAACATATTCATTATTTTTAGCTGATACTGGCCCGAATTCCTTTTCTTTCGCAAAAATAGGATGTTCAGTGCCTATTTCATTTTGACAACACTCAAGAAATTGATTGTGGTTTGCAAGGGATTTACAAATATTTTTAAAATTTAACTTAGAAGCCCACTGTTTAAAATAGGAGTGCTTTGCCTCAAAGCGCATGCACATACTCCTTATTAAAGGTCCAAGGGATAAGATTTGACTGGGAAGATGCTGAACTGAACTGATACAGGTGTTCTTCAATCATACTTCTCAGTTGCAATACAGTTTGTAAAGAAATAATGGGAGCAAGAACTATTTGAATTATCATAATTAACTTTCTAATAAATACAACATACTCACTCTCCACACCATACAAAAGAAAAAGTAATATTTTTAAAAGAATTAGCATCTGTCCACAAGACTGTTTCAATTTGTTGTCGTTAGCCGCTAAAGTGCCAAAGCTAATAGGACATGGTTTATCCCGTATTTCAAGAGGTGAGTAAGGAAAATTTTGAATGTCTGAATTAAACTTGTCTAATTCCAATTGTCCTGAGAGAATTAGGTGTTTTAATACAAATTTAACTTCCATTGATGCAACACCTTCAAAAATAACATGCATTATGTCCTGTGGAGTTTGTTTGATCAGGTCAAATGCAGGAACATCAACTAGTCTGCTTCTTCTATTAATTCCATAAGTAGTTTTGAGGGACGCTTTCAATAAATCTGTGCTTGCTTTATCTATTTCAAAACACTGCCTCATATGTTTCTCCAGAGTTCTGTGAACAAACTTCTTCTCCTCAAAAACACTTTGCATATCATCAAAGTTGCATTCACAGTGTCTACATTTGCTATAAGCAAAACCAATCCCTTCTTTAAAGCCAGCAATCTCATGCTGGGCTAGCGTGTCTCCGCAAATGGCTATAACAGCACCAAACAATTCAATTTCACCATTTGACATTTTAATCCTTACACCATTGTAAAGCAGTGATAGATCTTGAAGTATTCTTTTCAGTACAACATCAATACCCCACTGAGAAATGTCATTTGCTTTAGCAATAGCAAGAAGTCGTATTGCAGCTAACTTTGACCTAAATTTTGGATCAATATTTCCTAAAGTATAATAAAACATGACCAATTTGTTTGCAGAAGCATGGGACCCTAAGGGGTTACATATTTCAATTTCATCTGTGTACAGTATTAATTGCAATGCATTTGGCCTCTGAGAAAACAAGGGGTGAGATGTAAAGAGGGACCCGTCTCTAAAATCATAGAAGAATCCCTCTCTGCTTCTTTGTGGTGCAGTGTTCAACATGGTAAAGATTCTCTCATTAGTCATTAACTGCTTTAGACTTTCAATTAATGGTACATAGTAAAAACTTTTGTTCCTTAAAGACATGACCCTTGAAAGACCTTGCTTTACCCAACATATCTTCTGGGATACTACTACTTCCTCTGCGTTGACTGGACAGAACATTTCCCCTATGGCTCTACTCTGTCCATATGCAATGGTGGAGAAAGGATCCATGAATTTATCAAATGTAGCCAAAGCCTCATCTTGAAGCTGAGTGGTTCCCTCGGCATTATCTTCAAACACTGTCTTCATTCTTTCCTTGAGCGTATCCAAAAGAACAGCCTGATACTGTTGCACTCCTGAGATGATATGTTTGACCGTTCTCTGTGAAAACATTTGAAATAAAAGTAACTTATTCTGCATTTATATAAAATAATAATAATTCTGAATTCCATTATGAACAAGTAAGACATTGATTGCCTTATGTAATGTATTGATCCATTAAGACTATAACATACCTGTGATAAGTGGCACTGTTCTTGAACACAGATAGCAAAAGCTGCAGCAGATCTGGTAATATCATGTCTGGTAAAGGATGTTGTAGCAACAGCTTCTTCCTTTAGAGCAGAAAAACAAAGTTTCTCCAAACTCCTGGCCAATTATAGAAATTCTTACATAACAGGTATAATCAGTTACACCTAATGATTGGTCCATTAAAAAACAAAGTGCATGACAGTGACTAGTGTTACAGTTGTGAATATTCAATATAATATAAGATAATATAATATTCATTCTTTGGAATAAAGAAAAAAGAAATGGAAAAGAAATCAAAGACAAAGAAACAATAAAAAAGGGGTTGTCCATTGTTTTGATGAGGCTAGGGATTGGATTCATGAGAATGAGATTTTATCTTTTTAAATAATGAATTTTTGTTTGCACTTAGATATTAGTTTCTTTACATGTTTGTTGTATTTATTAAATTATTTATGTATTTTTAAATCACGTAATTTAGATTTGCACTCAGAATTTATGTTAGTATTAGTATATGGATATATTTTATTGTATGCATTTATTAATTTATTTAATTTTCAAAAAAATCATTCTTATCCATGTTTTGGCAGTATTTCTGGCCAACAGATTTTTTTTACAGTGCTTCCAAATACTCTGTGTCTTACCTGAAACCGTATTCACCACTTATAATTCCTACGAGATACCCAAATTGCTGCCACATTGAACGATTTAAACGCCCTGAGAGTGTCTTTGATGCAAACTTCACCAGGAGACATGCCAGCCGCAGAGTGTGTGCCTTCTCCGGCTGCAGCATAGCCTGTACTATCTACACTGAACTGCTATTCTGTTTATTTATTTTTTATTTCATCCTGCAGGATGAAATTGTGATTTAAAATCCAACCATAGTGGAAATCGCTTGTAACAGTTTGAAGAACAATATCTAGCGGTATAATATCGCGAGATCTCGTTAAATTTCTCTTGACTAAAAATGGAGAAAAGGATTAATAGTAATATAGGACCAAATACGAGGAGTTAGACATAGCTAAATTTGTCATCAGAAGCCACACTACATTTTATTTAGTTTAACACTTACCGTGATCGGGCTGTCAACAACCTGAGGCTCCTGCACTTCAGCCAAAGATCCACTAGTTGATATTTCCACGGTGCTGGTTGTTGTTGCAGTACTACAGTTGGCAAAGACTGAAACACCAAAATTTTCCGATCCTAAAGAGTGGGATGTTGGGGGGATCCTCCATCCTCTTGGTGGGCTTCCATTCGTCAAATACAGAGGGTGCGTCCGTTTAATGTGGCGAAAGAATGAGTTAAAAACTCTGAAATCTTGTTCACAGCCATCTATTCCACAGTAAACCCAAAAATCCTGCCTTCGACCATGAGCTGCATTTATGTGGCTAAGGAGCACCTTCAGAGTTAAAGAAACAAAGATAAAACAGATCATACATCTCCAGAGCGCCATGGTGAACTGTTTTCGCGCAGTAGCAATGCAGCTTTACTTTACCGCTCTCCACTGAAGGCCACAGATGAGAGTGTGGGACCATGGGAAAGGTAGGCAATTTTTAAAATATATGTATCCTTAATTATCCAATTTTTCAGGTTTAAATTACATCAGTTATATTTATTTTTAGGCAATAAGTGTTTAAGACTGAATTTATATTTTTATTTTCTTTTTTTTTACTTAAAAAAAATTAAATATAAATAATTTTCTGCATGCGCATTCTCAGTTCCTGTCGTGACGTTACTTTCACGCGGGACAAACTCTTTTCCCCTGCTTTGTTAACCATCAGGACCGTTAGGAAGATCAAAATTATTTATCTAAACAAAGTGAACAGTAATTTAAGGTTGGTAACATTAAGTTGATTTGAAAAATACTATGGTACAACGGTGTTATTAAGATAAAGTCGTGTTTTGTGAGGGCTGCTGCTAGTTAGCAATCTAGCTAATGTGTTAACTTTAGCTAAATGATCTTATTTAAGCTGTAGGATATTTCCAGGCACTGTGAGTGGAGGCTTTGGAACGAACTAGAGAACTGCTGTCACGGCATGGACAAGTTTGACGATGCCATACTGTCTGTGTTGCAGGGTAAGTCTTATTTTTCAGTTATTTTGGTACGTTAGCTAAGCAGCCTTAGCATCTGTTAGCATCATTTCTGAAACTTGGAGCTAGGATTGCACTCTACTCTGACCTTTATCCACATTATAGCCTTGAGCTGTCTTTGCCTAAATAGACTTGGAACATCATTCTTGAAGACACCCAAAAATAGTTTTATTGCATTCCCAAATATTTGATAAACTGTTTTAAGTTTGAAATTTTATCCTGTTAATATTACTTATTGCTAAAATACATTTATTGACAAAAAATGACCTCGACATGTAATAAGCCACGCCCAGGAAAAGAGAAATAAATATCACTTTTGAAGTTGTTTTTCTCTTTTACAGCTGCGAATATTGATGAGGAAACTTTGAGAAGCTTTACCCGGGATGACCTAAAGGATCTTTTTCCGGGCCATGAAAATTTCTTCCGTAGAAAGAAGATTTGGGATTTTATCAGCCAAAAGGTAAACACATTATACCACTAAGAAGATGATTACTGTCCATATTGTCTAGCATTAATTTGCCTAATTGTGTATTTTTGTTTATATCCCACAACTGTTATAGTTTAAGAGTACTGACCAAGATGCCAACACTTTCCATCGAAGCGAGAGTAACCCCTTCGGCTTTGATGTGTCACAATGTCAGCCTCAAACTTCCACTCCCATTTCCTACACTGCTGACAAAAAAATGAAAATGCCAGACCCACCAGAGTATGTGGTGTATACAGATTCAGAGTTGGACATGGTGCGCAGTCAGTACTTTGCATTGCTCCACAGTGGAAAGGAAAAGGACTGCAGGATGTCGAAGGAGCTCTGTTGCAGACTTGTAAGGAACACAGTCACCAGCATGGTTGCAATCCTCCGTGCTAGTCCCATGGGGAAAGAAGTAACATACCCCTCCAAACTCGAAATGAGAGCAATGTCACAGAAGATTGTCGACTATTACCCCATGTTACGTGATGCTGACACACACATGCCATACGTAAGTCATTCTTTACCCACTACAATATCTAAAATTGAGTGAGATAAAAAAAGGATGTACAAATATATATTATTTTACCACAGCTGACCATCTACACCAAACTGTACAAACGACTCCAAAATATGAAGTCTCCAAGGAAGAGGCAGGGCTCCATGCCGCAACGAGGCAGGCCCAGGAAGACTCTTTTCAGCTCAGATGACACAGACAATGGGACTGAAGGTGACCTAAGTGGTGAAGCAAGTGGTTCAAGTGACTATACCACACTTCTTGAGAGCAATGATGACCTCAGCGAGGATAACTCAAATGCAGGTGTGTACTTTGGTCTGCTGTACTAATGACTTTTGGACATCTAAAACTTCAAAGAGACCACCTGCCCTCAGTTTTCTGTTCAGAGTGCATCACAAGATTTATACAGTGTTGAGTATTTTCCTTAACTTTCTAGCTATTCCCTGTTATTACATTCTGTTCATCTTCTGTTTTTTCCTCAGAGAAAGAATCCCAATTGCCGCTACCCTCCACTGTACCAACTACGTCAAACAATACTACGCTGGCTTTACCACTATTATCCAAGTCAGCCTCATGCTCTGCACCCAGGTCTGATATAGGTCCTTCAACTGCACCTCCAGATGATGTTGTTGGTAAGTCCACCATCACCCTTATCTACCTCTCAGTCTGACTGTGGTTCCTCTTACAGCTCTTTCCAAAATATGGTTGCAGCAATGAACCCCGTTCTAAGTGTTTATTCCATAAATCATAGTGGTTTGGCATTAACTCGAGTAGGTGTGTAAAATCAACATATGATAGATCCCTCATTCCAGTTTGCCAGTTAGCCATAGTAAGTATTTTACCACTTTGTGTTGTAATGGGTGTTACTCAGTGCTGATTATTTACACATGTAAATCCTCATGCTGGTCACATCTATCATGCCTTATCACAGTGTTTCTGTCATAGATCAAATTACCTAAAAGATTTTTATCCATCAGCTCATAATCACTGTTCACACTGATGTGAACGATATACACAGTAAACAACCTTTACCTTATTTTCACCACAGTTTTATTCACGGGCATCTTAAACTGTCGTTTTAATATTTGATTCTGTTCAAACTAACAATTAACATAAATCCATGATCATTATAAGAAAAGGACACAAAGGGAAATGATCAGGACATATAGGGTCAGTTCATTACTCAAACATATTTAACCTAAACATTAATTCTCATAAATATTATACTTAAAAACAACCATGCAACCTTACTAGAAATGACTGATTAGAAAAATCTGAATTTAGTCTAGTTACACCATGTCTTACAATTGCTCTTTGCTTTCCCTAGCAGACCATGACAGCCTGAAGATGCAGGCAAGACATTACAAAACCTTGAGCAACATGTACAGGAAACCCAATGCAAAACCCAACCAAAGTGACGTTGCTCAAATTTTGGACCTGGAGTTTGAGGCCAGACGAGCTTTTATTGACGCAGATGTTACAAGGGAAGAAGACAGGCCTAGAAAAATATTTGAAGCATACCCGTGCTTCAAAGACATACGAAATGTAAGTTCAACTACCTTCAGTTAAATTCCTTGCTTTCTCTGGATAGGTTTAGTTAGTTCTTGACTAACTGAGCACAACTTTGTCATAGGTGATGGATGAACTGCGTCGCATCATTGGTGGCTCCAACTGCAAATACATAGATCAAATGAAGGGTCGATGGGCAGAGTTTTGTTCGAAGGTGCAGTTCTATGGCATTTGGAAGAAGGTCCTGAAACCTCCTCTCCCCTTGGATGTACGTGGAGGTAAGTGGCCTTTTCATACATTAAATCCACACATCAGATATGTTCGGATTGCTTTGTTGAGATACTTTTCTCCGTTCACAGTGGATTTTACTGTCACTCTCTTCAATGCACTTCCATCTCTTTTTCCTTCAAAAACTACACCACCAAAGCGGCTGGGAAGTGCCAGTGAGGCTCTCCTTCATATCCTCAAGGTGCGAACAGCTGCAATACCAGCCACTGTAACTTGTACTCCATTTACTTGTATTGTTATTATTAATATTATTATTTTGCTTTTCCTGCTTAATAAGAGTGGGTTGAAGTTCAATTCAGCAGGGATTAAATTACTCCTTATTCAGGATTTCTTAATTGTTATTCAAAACCTACTCCAGAGAGGCAGCACAGAGCAAAAGCACATTGCAGTTAGGATACAAGTAGAAGCAGTAAAATGATATATTTAAAAAGGCCTTCAAAAACTAGAATATGTAACAAAGTTAAAAGAAATAGTTTTAAAAAACAAATGAGAAAAAAAGCACAAATAGACATGATAAAAATGCTGCAAACTAGAGAAAATTCATGCTCAGAATTAATACACAGCAAAATCTCCAGTGTTAAATTAACACCTTTGACAGTGTTATATGTTTAAAAGTAACCTAGTCAGTTTTGAAGATTAACAAAGACTAACACTGAGCGGTGCTGATTTTCTAACACTGGAAAATAAATCAAAATGTTAGAAATATTCCAGTGTTAGAAAATCAGCACTGCTCAGTGTTAGTCTTTGTTAATCTTCAAAACTGACTAGGTTACTTTTAAACATATAACACTGTCAAAGTGTTAATTTAACACTCAACAGTGTTGTATTTAACACTCAGAGGAGTGGACCCATATAGACACTCTCCAGTGTTAATTTAACACTGGAGATTTTGCTGTGTACATTTCCAAAATTTCATATTTATGTAAGTCAGATATTTTACATTTATTTCTTCTATTCCAACAGTAAATCAGTTGGAGCATTCTAAACTCTTGATATTGCTTTTTGTGTCTTAAGCTGTTTGGATGCACAGCAACCCTTTCATTTAAAATCTTGAAGAATTTGTCCTTTTTTTGTGCTTTTCTAGCCGGGTGAAGATGCAATGCTATACCTGGAGAAGCGGCCTCTCTCCTCCCCAGTGCTGCTTTTTGATGGAACAACCAGCATTGTTGCTGTAGGAAACATACCAGTGACCACTCTCCCCTTGGAGGATTTCTGGGAAGGAATGTTGGTGTTGATGGCATATTACTACACCTTGCACTTAACATACCCAAAATGTGTTGCAACGGTCCTCTCTGTCATACAAACTGAGGTAATAACTGATGCCATCCATGATCAAGATGCCACTAGTGCATATAAGAAAGCAATAGCTGAGTGGAAGTCGTTCTTTGAAAAATAGGTGAATACCAAGCAGGATTTTATCAGGTCATTTGCAGTTTGTTTAGTTTTGTAGTACGTTTGTACAACTTTGTTCCTAATTTGCCTAGCAATGTCCTGAGAAACGGCTGTACTTATAATGCTTTACAAATGAAAGTTGTTGTTTTTTTTTCTTAGTGACACTTTACCTGAGGCATGTAAAGTTTTAAGTCAGTAATGCCATTATTTACAACATTGTGAGACTATGTGACTGTCACAAAAGTTTAAGGCCAAAAATGTAATTTCTTTTCTCTGTTTAGGCCTTTTAAAGGGTTGATTTAGACTTTTAGGGATTGTGCAGCAGCCCTATATTGTTTAAAAAAAGAATTTTGTTCTCATGAGAGAAATAAATGTTGACATATATCACTCCTGTCCTGGTTGTGATTTCAGTAGAAGCCAAGGAGTATTCTAGGAAAAAGGTCTGTTTTAAGGTTTTTTTGCCTGGATTTAATATTGATTCAGCTCTATTTTAAGATAAGCCAACCTGAATCAAGAAACAAATTAATCATACTTCACTAATATTGAGTAGTTTTTCATAGTATTAGAACTATTTTTCTCGTTGCAGTGCATTCATTTGCTGCAAGTAAGAATTCAAAACATAAAAAAAGACTGTAATTTAGCATATTTAACTTACTTTTGGGACTTGATATAAAGTAATTTTATCTTAAATTGAGCTTTTTAAAGCTTATTTTAACCCTCTTCAATTCTCAAATGTGTTCTTTTATTTCTGGATTAAAAAATCTTATTTCAAGATTTCTTATTAAGTAAAATAAACTTGCTGCATGGACAGATAATTTCACTTGTTTTCAGTGCTTTTTGTATCAAATGTAGTATTTTTTTCCTAAATATAGACTAGCCATTTTTGCAGTGTACCATTCCCAGCCTCGTCAGGGTTTCCCAAATTAATGAGAACTTGTCATAAAGAAAGGTCTAGATTCAGTCAAACTGGAAGACACAGGAAAGGGAAAATGATGGGACACAAAATGGAAAAATGAGAATACTTTTTTTTTCCCTAGAGGCATTTACATTCAGAGTTGCTAATTCCTTTTAATAATTTTTTTGTCCACTTAGGATTTAGTAGAATTAGTACCTCAGATTTTATTGCTTCGCTTATGTTAGAAAATCCATCTTTTGTCCATGTAGTTGTTACTATCCATTCCCTTAGAGGTGGAGTCACAACGTTGAGTCACCTACAAAAAAAAAAAGAGAAGAAAACTTTAAAGCGTTCAATCAGAAATCTGTCCTCTCACAGAGATGCAAATCTGCTTGTTTACTGTTTTCTATCTTTCTATTGGAACACAGATTGCAAACAGCTGGGACATTTCGGTCAACAAAAGCGAGAACTCCACAAAACAACAAAACCGTATTATTTTTTATTATATATTTCTGATGCTGTTGGTTATTAGTTTGCTTATTTTAGCAGTTATGTGTCTTGCAGACTGTTTCATGTGGTAGATTCTCTAAATCACATGAAACATACAGCAGGTCTCCGAGGGTGTTTATTGGCTTCACAAGAACTGCAAGGCTTATTAATTATTAATAATTATATTATAAAGTGAACATAAAAAAAACACACGGAAATATTAACGTAGGAAGCTGTTGACATTTTGTCATAATTGTCTTGCAGATTAATTAAAAATAGCGCTGGCTTTAATAATAACCTGCTTATTTAAAAGATATGGGCCCGTTCTCTTTTTAACCGCTCTCTCACTGACTTCAGTAACAGTAAATCAGTCCAGAGAAAATAACAAACCAAGCGCACCTTGGTATATTCAGTACTAACAACATGATTTATTAACTCTGATGCACAAATTCAAGTGAAGTTTTGGTTGTAATGATTAATTCTGGAGCAAAACAAGTGAATAAAATATCGAAGATAAACGTCAGCTGCTTTATTCTGCAGCCAGCACAACTTGGAAAGTTCTCAAGGAAACAAACTCCTGCCTCACTGCTGATTCCCTGTAGTGCCTAAGCTTATTTCGGTGCTCAGAGTGCCAAGTGCCACAAGTGAAAAATATTTAAACTTTTAGCACCACGTGTGACTCAGGCTTTAGATGGATGTTAGATGCCATATAGTTGTGCACACCTGGATCCCACACTGAGTGATGATTACCCAGGTAGAGGTGCCAATTTGATTCAGGTCCTTGCAGGTTATATTAAACATGAGCTGACAAACAGCTGTGTGTGTGTGCAAAGCTCTAGAAATAGATGCTACAAGGATAAATCTCCACACTGGAGTAAAAATGTCTAGTGTTAATAGCAGCTGTCTTATAAATTATTTGCCCTTCTTTTGTGCATTCTTAATAAACTTTTGGTATTCTGCTTCTCATTGTTTAAACCCTAAGTTTTATTTATTCATAAATATTATTCATCAGTCTTTTTGTCAAACAATATTAAATAATAATTCCATTTACATGGTTCTTTTGCAAAGTGCTTTGACAGACTAGCAAAGCCGAATCCAGAATTTCAACAGAAAGCTGGAAATTAGAGCTTCCTGTTTAAAAGCAGTTAAAGAAAAAGACTGCACAAAAATGTAATGACATCACATAATAGTGAGTTTGTAAAAATGTGTTTTTAGAAGTGATTTGAAGGAGGTCGCAGATTATCTCCTCAGGGAGGTCGTTTCAAAGCCCACAACTTACTCGCTTTAGTGATTTTTGAGTTTCTCGAGCAAAAAGACTTGAGAAATCTTGCTGTGGGAGGTTAAAAATCGGTTAAAACTTAACCTATTTAAAAAAAAAAAACCTGAGTTAAATACCTACAAACCGGTGCTGTTTAATTTAGCCGCACAATCACCGTTCTTCAGAGCTGCCTGATTACATCAGCATCACTCTTCTTGTCGTGTTAATACGAATGACCTTTAACCCCTGCTAGTTATGAACCCATTGCTCTTGGCGTTGATTAGAATAACCTCTTTTTGTCTGTCCCGTCACTGCGTCCTCTGTGGCATCCCTCGCTCTTAAACAAGCGCTCCCAATTAGCACAGCGCTTAACGAGGTCGTTAGCAACCTGGTGTCCTCAACTCTACCAGCGTTCTGTGTTTAGGGAAAGGCGCCTATAGCTAAATGGCACATTTACACTCACAACTTGGACTCCTTTTCCATCTATCTCTCTCACACACACACACACACACACACACACACACACACACACACACACACACACACACACACACATACATTCAGTCACTCAGTCATTTCCATATTAATATAATGGGAGTATGTAGGGGTCATTAAAACATCAGAGAGTTGTAAAATCCAAATAGTAAAACACACAGAGCTGAATAGCACCAATGATAACTTGAGAGGGAGAGAGAAAGAGAGGAGGCTGTTTTATGATCATATTTGTGGCATGATGTGTTTTATGAAGTCAGCTCCCACATTATCTCCCCTATCATCTCTCGATCGCCATAATTCGATGTGAGAAGGTTATGGTAATAAGTTCTTATGGAATTGGGGGAAGGGGTTGAGCTGTGGGTCACACTCTACTGCTCATTGCTCTTGCATATAGTACGTATGGTTCTCCTTATTCTTCTATTATAACTGCATGGGGAAAAATGAAGACAATATTATCCAGTCGTATATTATCGTTAGCATTACCAGTTAAGGAAAACTGTAATTTTGCTGCTTACAGTGATGTTCACAGTAGCTCTTTGTCTGTTTATTTTGTGCAGTGCATTATCACTTCCTCAATAAGTGGGTTATTTATGTTTTGGTTTTCAAACGCTGCAGCAGTATAGCAGCACACACTCACGAGTGAATATATTCCTAAACATCGTTGTGTGTCTGCATGTGCTCGTCCTCAGCTTGTGATGAGTGGACTGTCCTTCCCAGACCAGGCCTGCACCGGGACATCAACCGCTTTGGACACTCTGCTGTGGTTAGCAACGGGTGAGTTTCTGCTTTTCATAACACGTCCCCCTAACCGATCCAATCCCAGACTCTACCTGGCTAATTCTTGTTTCCACCCTATATACAATAGTAAAACTTTGATAGAAAGTTCTTTGTAATGTATTTTCTGAAGTTAATGTAATTTTGGAAGGAGAAACAGTCATAGCCTACAAATAACGGTAGTTCTGCCCAAGGACAAGCCCCCGTATTACTAAAGGTAACAAAGTATTTTATTTTTTCTGAGTGTATCTTGAAATAAAGCGATTTGGTTCACAAAACATGCATGAACTTGCATTTCCTAAGTGTTTTCTTGTAAAAGTGCCACTTTAATCATAAATCTGTACCTTTACCAATCGTCCTTTGGACATTTCAGCAGTGATATTCAACCTTTGAAAAATATAAGAACAAGCCTTCCTGCTCAAATTACATTCATGCAAATAAAACACATCTATCCACAATGCGTGACACTCCAGCACAGCTTTTTCATTTCCTTGATGTCTTCCTGTGATGTCCTTCAAATCTTGAGCGTCTCAGGTGAATTTTGCCTCTGCCTTCCTCCTTGACTGGTATAGTTTTGTTGTGTAGACTGTTTATGGATTGATCTTTTTTTTTATCTCAATCTTATATTTAGTTTTGGTTGGCACTTCTCTTGTCACTTCTTCCTCCGCCTGCTCCTCTGAAGCTCCCTGTTTAGAAACTACGTCTCTCCCACCTCAGCTCTCGCCTGTATGTGGATGTTTCTCCTGCTACACTCTGTCAGAAACTTTCTTTGCACTTTCTATATATAGATACTGCATATATATATATGTCAACGTGTATTTCACTTCATTACCTCGAGACCTATATTCATTTCTAGTTTTTTCCTCTCTAACTTTTTCTCACCCTCATTCACATGCAGGCGGATGTGTGAATGGCCTTTGGGCTCTGCTTTCTAGAAAGATGTGGTTTTCAAATGACTTATTACAGCTATGTACAACAAAGAAAACCCTGCCGTTGATGCACTGAGCATTTCTTGTTGCTCGTAGGGTTTAGCCTGAAAACAGATTTTGATTTTCTTGAAAAGAATCTGTGAACATCAGTCCCAGACAATCGGAGAGTACAAGACATTTTGTTTGGTGAAATAGAAAAAGTTATAGTGAAAATATAAATATCAGTGCTTTGTGATACTTAAATGTTTGCAGGAGTTTCATCGACTGACTTATTGCTGGGCTGAGAAATGACAGCCTGACCTGTTAACACCATTTACCCACCAAAAAGTCAGCTTTGAGCTCAGAAATGTCAGCTTTGAACTTCACAAGGACTGCTTCAAAATAGCAGCTTTTCTTTTTCACCCCCCCCCCCTCACCACCACCTAAGTCCAGGTTTATTTTTAAAGGTGTTCCTCTAACTTTCTCCTCCTTTCTGGAGGCATTTCTCATCTGTATAAAGCGTGTAGTGTCTCGCTGTTGCTTCCTTCCACAGCTCTCTGTATAAGTTCTCTTTTCCTGTTAGTTTGTATAATCGTCCCTTCTTCATCTTCAGCTCCATGTACATCTTTGGAGGCTTTTCTGGTATGCTTCTGAACGACGTGCTGGCTTACACGCCTCCATCCTGCCAGGCCTTCTCTAGCCCAGGTTTGTGCGCCACTGCCGGGCCAGGTGTTCGTTGTCACTGGGTGAAAAGTAGTTGTGTCCCCTGGAAGCCAACACCACCCGACCACATTTTTCCTGCTCCTTTCTGCCCTGCTCGGCCTGGTATGTTATGCTTCTGTTTACCGAGCAAATTCTTTGCCATTTATATGCATCTGTTTCTTTGTTTCAGTCTAAATATTTTCACTGCCATGTCAACATAGTTTTCCTGAAATGTACCACACAATCAAGCACAAGTGCAACTCCCAAAAGGCTTATTTTTTCACAAGAATCGTAATTATTCTGGAGGGCTCTGAAGTATGTTTGCAATTCATAATTACAGGAACAGAAGGTCAGCACTGCAACAATTACCTAATTTCAAAGTAATTAGGATCGGTCTGAACCAGATGTAGATGCGGTAGCTCTTCCAGGTATTCTGCTTCAGGCACCTCGCTCGAGGTTTAAGTAGAAAGTAATTATGAAAATGATTTTGCTGTCAGTTTTAAATGGAGCATAAGCCCACATGGATTGAATGAATTAAAAGATCAAATCAATGGGTTTGCATTTAAAAGCCTGCTCATTGCAATTCACATACACCTTATCTAACCTTCATAACTCATGACAACATTTATGTGTCATCCCAAGCACACAAATCCCATTAATGTCCATAAAAACAAAATAAAATCTAACCTTAATTTAAAAGTTAAATGCTACATTTTCAATTTTTTTTCCTGGGTAATGCGATAAATGACTAACACACGCCAAAATACACCCCAATAACAGGTTAAAATGTGTTCTTTACTGACGCCAGAATAACAAATTATAGAAACTATAGTTCAAAAAGAGCATGTAGTCAAACCAGCAGCCTTGTGAACACTGATCATCTCTTCTACTGCCTGAGCCAGCCTGTGCAATCTATGTTTAGCATGTTGAGACAGTCTTAGTGTTAGGTCTGCAAATCCCGAATAACGAAGTTGTCACTTGGTAGCTTCCTGATTATTGCATCCAAATATGGTAATACATTTTATTTTACACTGCCCTAATAGTTTAAGTAGTTGTACATGTTCACCTGATGACTCTGTGCACTATATGTATTAACTGACTGATAGACATTTCCATGAAAATCACATTTACATCTTTGCTAGTCAAGAAGTCAAATCACCAACAGATGAACTCTTTGAAACATTTGTTGGCTGATTTCAATAAGTGGAAATCGATTACTGAAAGTAAAACTGTACGAGTTGTGCTCAGTCCATAATAGTATGAAAGCATTTTGTCCATACACTTTATTTAGACAGTAACAATACAGATTAGGGGGGAAAAGGCTGTGACCTAGTGTCTTTGTTGCCTTTGTACCGATGTGCTTATGTTTTTTAATTTGTCTGTGTTCTCCATTTTTAGACAGTACAGATGAGCAGTGTTTCCGCTTCTCAGACTGTGCGAGCTGCACTGCCAACACAAGAGGATGTCAGTGGTGTGAGGACAGGAAGTGCATATCTGCCTCAAGCAACTGCACTGTGGTGAGGCTTTACTGACTATCAGTAAAATATCTATGGTAAACCTTATCGTATAGTATTGATAGTACAATAATTGAATTAAATCTTTGATGGAATACTTAACATATTGGTTCCTGACAATGCTAGAAGTCATAAAAAGTGCAAAGACTGTTCTGTCAGTGGCTGAGCATCAATGCAATTTGGCACCATAGAAAGTATAAAATATGGATAGAGGTAATTATATTTGTATAAAAAGGGCTAATCAGCTAATTGTAGCTTGTATGGTTTTCATCCATAAGCTGTATAGGGGAACACACACATTTGCTAGTTAGCTAAGTGGCATACAACACTCAACAAAACCAAAGCAGAAACTTCTTGGATGATCTGTATCTCACAGCAAGCCATAATCTTAGATTACTCAATAAAACGTGACAAAAGACAATGGAAAGGTCGAGTGTAATGACCCAAAGTATTTAAAGCAAGGCCTGCCTCCAGCTGCCTAATTTGGGACACCTGTCAAATTGGCCATGCCTAAAATGCCCCACTTAGTTATTATAGAGCTGTGAAATTTGACATTTTATCATACAAGTCTGTGAGGATTGACTTGCTTTTGCAGTCAATCTCAAGTGACCATTAAAGAAAATGCATTTAAAAAATAAATAAATCTCCCGAGGCCTGAGGCTTTTCCTTGTCTGTCACCAAAATTGCACTCAGAATTGGAGATGCAGCCATTTGGAAACGATCCTTTGTTGAGCGTGAGCTGAAAACGTGAGCTGATAAATGCTGGAAGAAAGTTCAGAGGCTTTTCAAATGACTGGTTAAAGGAAGAAGCTGTCGATGTCTTATATAAAGTCTTAAAACAATCAACACCAATCAGTGTGATCTTTTTAAATGATCACACAGACACACGCTCATTTAAGGTTTTTGTTTTTTCTTTTATTCTCTGAAGCATCAAAATGAACATTTAAAAAAAAATAAAAAGCAAAGTAATTGTTGGGCTGAAATTAAACTTGTTATAAATATTTTCTCGTGTTATTTTGTTACGTTTGCTCATTTTGTTTCCTCCTTTCACAGTCTCTGTTTTTAATCTCAACCCTGCTTTGTGTGTGTTTCTTTGTGTGTTTGGCTATCTGTTACTTTCTTTCTGTCTACGTGCTTGGCTGGATTTGATCTGAATCTGTGAATGGATCGGACTATTTGTGTGTGTGTGTGTGTGTGTTAGCTGACTCTGGAGCTGGCCCAGCAGCATGGCGGCGCTCTGTCTCTGTCTCCCCCTCCGTCCATGTTGTCTGAACATCAGCTGAGCTTGTGGAAACACGGAGCCAGGAGAAGGGGACATGTGTGTATCATTTGACACTTCCTGTTAAGCTTCAGGTTTGGGCTGCAAGGTCACAGGTCAGAATAGTCCCTAAGGTTATGTGGACACTGGGGGACAATATAAGTACAAATTTGCATGTATTTCACGCATTTCTTCTTTCTCCAACAAGTGGTACCAAAAATGGTGTGAGAAAAAGAACACTATGGTGTGAGGAGCTGTTCACGTCATTGAGTGATGCAGAAATTGTTACTGATCAAAAGCTTTTGAAGGTTTTGGTAAATAATTTGTAAGCAATAAAGAGAATCATAGAATATGGTCTCTGTTCTGAGACAAGACTTGTCATGCTTGTTTGAACATGAGTCTGTTTTTGGATCAATCCAAATGACACATCCATTTAATGCCATTTCAGGAGCAGAAAAACAAAATGTACGCTCAATAATCCTCAAGAAAATACGTAAGCAAAAATTGTCATGAAAACAGGACATGAGCAAAGACCTCTCCTTGGCCCTTTGTCTAACCTTCAAGGTTTTCATAGAAATCACTTTTTAGTTAATATGCTAAGAAAGTGGTGGACTAAAAAAATGAAGGTCAGGATTGTATTTACCTGTGCAATCATGGATATAAAGATGTGTCATCCTTTAGCAGAAAATGGGATTTTGTTTTTTAGGCTAAAGTACACTTTGCTGGTACCTGATCAAATTAGATTTTTTTTTTGAAACTTTTAAATAAAAAAAAACAAATTTCCTTTCTGTTCTGAAACCTTATAGCTAAAACTGCTGCAGTGTAACTGTGCAGCATATAGAATAAAAACTACATCTCAGTATAATGTGTCCTGCATATTGATTTTCTTTTCCACTCTGCATGTTCTGTTGGCTGTTTAAATCACCACGCCCATTTATACTTTATTCATTTTCACCATTTGTTGCACACTATATCGAATTCTCTAGCTTTACTGTATTTATTGTTGAAGAGAAAACTGTCAAAGAACTCTAGCCCGACTGATATTATTTCCTGTTATTTTGTGTGTGTGTTTGAAGACGGTAAGAGACTCATCCAGGTGTAAGCGCAGGGAAGAGCTGGAGTGTTTCAGGCTGGCTAGCTGCAGGAGCTGCTTGCTGAACGTCAACTGCCAGTGGGAGCCACAGCAGCAGGAGTGTCAGGCGTTGCCTGGTGAGGAGAAACACTCACGCATGTAACATAGTAGCAAGCAAATTAAGTACCTCAAGTTAAATTCATGAAGCTCATTTTATTCCAAGTGAATCTGAAAACTTTTTCACCCGGCTTTGCAAAGTCTTTGCACAGCATGTTTGTGATTTGCTTTCTAATCTGCTTCCTCATGCAGATTGAGGCCATATGCAGCAAAATGAGAACACCTTGAGAATCTACTCTATTTACATAAAGAGTTTACAAATGCACGCATGGATAACCTGTTTTATAAATGCTCTGTGAATCTTTTTGATGATATTTACGACAGTGTAGCGTTCGCCCTGAAGTGACTGCAGTACTTTTTCAGAACTACTGGAATGTGTGTCATATAAAACATACTGTGAAGTAAGACAAAACATTTTGCATGTTCCCACGCTAACCAGTGGCATAGTCTTAGTGGTCTTCACAAATAAACACCCTCATATTCAGGCAAGCATACATTCAGACAGGATTAGTATGAACACACACATAGAAGCATGCACACACTTGAGAAATGTGCTCTGCACTCAGCAGCATAGAGAAGTAGGCCAATTAGAAATGTTTACTGGATGTTCTGAATATGAATCCTTGGATGACTAACAAGTTTGAGTTATGCTGTGCAGCCTTAAAGCCATAGCTGCTCCTACTTTGACTTTTACTGCTAGCAAATATAGGGGCACAGGAAACACTCCTGCTACTTGAGTCCATAAATGATGCAGTTCCATGTTTTATTGTGTTATAAGGACCTGCTGGGTTCATTGGCAAAGACTTGTGAACTTGTACTAGCTTTAAGCCGAAGATGGCGGGCCCTTATGTTTTGCTGGGATAATAGAGTTTGATAACTTGATTATTACTCAGGAATGTGGTAGTTTGTTCATTTGCAGTTCAAACCCATGTCTGAAACTGGATAAAACGAAGCAGAAATATCAAGATTTTTCATGACAGTACAATGTAGACTAACTAGGAATGTTTCCGATGACTAATTCAGCAGTCCATTAAACAGGAGAACTACTAATGGGCTAGGTCTGTGAAACAGAAAAACAAAATTATGCTCAAGCTAATGGATCAGGTTGGGGGGGTTCATTATAAACGTGTACTCAATATTGTGTCAATATTGCACATAGGATAATGTCAAATAATTTGGTAATTGTTCATTTGCACAATTATGTTCAGAAACATCTCACTACCAACATGCACGTTTCATTTGAGTTAGATCTTGAAAATAACAAGTACAAAATAAAACCATAGATCAATTTTAGTCAGAGCATTATTACAGTGTTTTTTTGTTTTTTTTAAATATTCTATAAATGTTACAATACTGTGAACATTTTTTCACTATTGAACTGAAATTCTGTCAGTGTGACAGCCCTAGAAAGGTTAAACCACAGACGGTATATATGTATGACGCATTGGGTTTTGGACTGAATTTTGAAGCCTAAGCATTTCATTTTCATTTTAGTATCATATCCATATTTGGATGAGACAGTGTACTGTTAATCTAATCATCTAATGTATACAAGGAAACTTCATGCAACTGTAAATTGGTGCAAAGCACTGAAACATATGAGTTAATTAAAACTAACATGATATCAATAATAAACAAACTGGATCTTCTGGGTGGGTTGTACCTTATAGCAAGTTATTCTATGTTAGATCATTCCATTAAAATTGCACCAAAAACACCAAAGACACAAACATGGCCCAGGGATCTAATTCAGTGACTACACTTAGCAGAGGTGAGGCCTAGCAGAATTCGACTGACCATAACTCAGTGTCATTTAAACACCCACGCCCTTAATTCCAGTATCCAGATTGAAGAGACAACTATACAGTTGTTATGAGAGAAGACCCCATAGAGGCCAAAGTTGTTTTGTACCAGGGTGTAAAAATATTTTAATGCTATAAAGTTAGGCCTTTAACATGGCAGTGCCAGATTTTTATCAGGATTTAAAATAATTACTGGTTAGTACTTTTTGTGCCAAATAGCAAGGGCATTAACGTACTGTGTACAGTCGAGTAGTTACCCACATCCCCAAATAATTCTAAAGTTATGGTTTTCTAATTATTTTTTTTCTATTGTTTTTTGGACTCTGTGGGAACTGTTTGGGAAGTGGCTTGTTTTTTAGCTGCTGAGGTTGCAACTTGAGTTGAAGATCATCCATACAGTTGTTGCCTCAGAATGTTAGAGCGATTTAAAACTGTTAATTACAGTTTTAAATAAATGAAATGTATTTGAATTACCATTGAAAATTTAGCCCTTACAATCATCTGCCTAATATTTCACAAATGTACGTAGTTTATCAAGTGTGCTTTAACGTTAGCAGTGCTAGCACTAGTAGACTCATTTCCTTGCAGTTTAATATTTCTCTGGTGGAGTGGAGACTTCACATTGGTTTATTATCCAAATGATGAAAACGGCAGTTCATTTTCTGGTGGTTCTGGCAGTATAATTTTGTAATGGTATGTTTATTTTCAAGGTTTAGGAAACTAAGGCTGTGATTGTATTTTGTTTAAAGCTTAAATGGACAGAGATAGAAGACAGACATGTGCTTCTATTCTCTGTAAATCAAAATGAGTACTACTATTTGCATCTTCCATGCATTTGATAGTATTCTGCAGCTACCCTCTTATATTGCAACACTGGAGCTTCACCATCCTGCCACTTCTCTAGTATTTATATGTCCACAGGCAAGATTATGCTACTTGGCATGAAGCGTTGCAGACCACACAGAATAAATAAGATATTTCTTTTTTGTTTGAGTCCATTAACATGCTGAGGCCGAAACAAAGCTTCTGTTTTCCTGGAGTTTTATGTGGAGATGGCTAAGAAGAGTTGGGTTATTTAAAGCTGTCTCTAACACCATGACAGCAGTGGCCTTTTCTTTAGACATCATGTTATGACTCATTCTAAATGGTCCAACATGTTTATCTCTGATTTTTACACAAAGACTGTAACCCAGTCAATCTGTTTATTCTTACGCTCCCCCCTTTTTAACCCTTAACTTTACTTTCTCCTCCTGTTTCAGTCAATTATTGCGTACTTATATTGCATGTAAAAAAGATAAATAAATAAAGAGAGCAGGTATTTTCTTTTCTGTTTTGGAAAGGTTGGTGATGGAAGCCATTATAGGCATGTGAATGTAATCAGTCCTGGAGACCAAAATAAACAGCAGTGCTCTGGAGACTGAATGGCTATTCTTTCCTTTCATCCTGGCTAATTGAACGGCCTCTGCGCTGTTATAGTCTCCCACAAGACACTTTAGTGACCCAGATAAGAACAATGAGTGCATATATGCGTTTTATGGGTGAATTTATCTTCCGCTTCTACTCAGTCCTGTTCCTTTATCCTACGGGCGACATATTGTTAACTCCTGGGAATCCTATTTGTCAGGTCTGTACAAAGCAAGAATTTGCTGCTTTAATCCAAGACAGCATTAATCAACAATTACATCAGCCTCTAATATTAACTTCATAAATATTTAATCACATAAGCCAGAAGAAATTATTTTAATGTGGTTCAGTCATCTGTTTGTTCTGGCAGAAAAGTTTACTCTCCAGGCCATCACATCTGTTCCAGTATCAGTGACTTCTTTGTCCATCACTTACCTTCACTGAGGATCCAACTTTGGTCTCAGCTGACTCTCAGCTCACTTGCACACCTGCTCCTCATTAGACTTGGTCTAAATACCAACCCTCAACTGGCAGCATGAAGGATATCAATTAGATGCCTGCTTGACTAATGAAACCTGCAGTTACATCCAAGTAAAGGCTGCTTACACCATTCTTCTTGTTTGCTCCCCCTCCTTGATGTTGCATTGTTGCAAAAAAATAAATCTGTAATATAAAATGTGTTAGTCTAGCACGGGGGTCGGCAACCTTTAACACCCAGTTTCCACGCAAAAGAAAACACTGGGAGCCGCAAATACTTTTTGACGTCTAAAATGAAGATAACACTGTATAAATTGTTGTTTTTACCTTTATGCTTTGTGTGAACAACTAAGGTGTGTTGCTTATTAAATCCATTTTATTTATGTAATTAACACATTTTGAACTCTTAAAGAAATATAACAAAAGGAAAGACACCCAGCTGAACTAAAATGATCCACGTAGCAAACAAAAACTGTTATATCGCCTTTGGGCTTTTAGAGCCTTGACCTGACTTTTAAAAAATAATTGGGAAAAAAAGCACTATGCTGCTAAAAAATGAAAAATAGATAATTGCAAATTTCTGCCTAAATGTGTATTTTACCTGGTTAATGTGTGTGGCGGGGCGTGGTCTGCAGCGCCACTGCATGGGAGTCGGACGCACCTGAGCGGCACCCGCAATCACGCCTCGCTAAGGTATTGCTTTGAGGTTTTTGTTTTTACCCCAAATGTGTAATATCTGTACATCTATTTATTAATCATATTGTTCGTTTTCTTCTGTGTAATGAATGAAAATTTGAGGATTACAAGTCTCTAAAAATATCATTTTTATGCTTTTTATAATGTACAGATATGCAAGTTCATTGTACAAATGAAGTCGAAGGAAAAAAAAACAGTACTGTGTTTCTGTATGCAGGCCAGCTGTGTGGGGATGGCTGGCACCAGGTTGGTGAGGTCTGCCTGAGGATCAACTCCAGCAGAGAGAGCTATGACAATGCCCAGCATTATTGCAAAAACCTTGGAGGAAATATTGCTTCTTTGTTGACAGACAAACAGGTCAATTTTGTTCTGGAAGAGCTACAAAAGTATCAGCTACAAGACAAGGTGGGTGGTTGTCATGCAGTAAATTCAGAAATGACAGGCATGCAAACAATGTCAGTGACAGGTATTCATTATTTTCCACTTGTATGCCTTATAAAATAGCTGTGGCTGTTTATGCACCATTATATGTTGGTGGGCGAAGATATAAATCCAATTTTTAGACATGTTTGGAATGATAATCATAAGAAAGAGTAGTGTGGAAGCAGATGTAGGTTATCACTTTAGAATAGAGGTTCCTGGTGAAAGCTATATTCTTCAAGTCTGTGTGTATTCTACAAAAAAGTTACATTGGAATGCCAATAATTTAGGTTTTTAATCATCTTTAGCACTCCTGACTAAAACGATGTGTAGTCACAACCTTAAAAAATTATTGTTCATAGTTATCTTTATTAATTTGGTCATATGAAGAATGCATGAATCTTCTGTGTATAAATTTTTTAAAAATTTAGCTGATGTACCTGAGGTTTTACCAGGCCAAATTTGGTGGCATTCCTTCTTGTTGAAATTTGTTATAACTGTAAGAAAAGGTTTGAAAGTGTATGCTAGATCACTTCAGGGCCAGTGTTGAAAAGATGTAATTATTTCCAATAGATCCTCCAAACAAAATGATCAACTCAGTTGTTTGTGTCTATCCTCAGGAAACTGGATGAGTCTGGTCTGAGATTAAGCAAAATTTAAAAGCATTTTGCCCAGATATGATTAAAAAGTTGTATATGAATGTAACTTAAGGTTACAACTGCCACCATCTTCGTGCCATTGACACAGGTGCAACTTTGTGAATTGTGGCCATTCTGTGATATATGTGTACACAAACCTGCCTCCATACATTATTTATCATTGGATGCCAAATAATGTGTTTCTCACCAGCACAAAGCAAGGCTCACAAGCAACTAATCATTAACAGAAGCAGTTGTGGCGGTTCCATTTCCATAGATTCAAGATATTTCTAATTGGGGTGTGTATGTGTTTTATCTACCATGGAAATTGGACATTTAGAAAGCAAAAAACCCTTCTAAGGCCACCATGGAGCACAAAGACAAACTGCATGGTTATAAATGACCGCCACACTGAAATGTTCACTTCTAATTCTCATGTTAGGAACTCCATATGAGAATCTGACATGCTTGACAACATTTCATGATGAATCCAATCTGTCCAGAGAAACAGTGGAGGGTACAAATGTAGTTAATTTTCTTCATTTTTTGACATTTAGAAATCAAAATCTCACAACCTACATTTACTATGCCTTCAAAAAAGGTTTTTTTCTTTTCATCTGGATTACAAAGGATTTTCAAATGGAGGAGCTGACTAGACACAGAAAGGCGTGCGAAAATATGCATTTGCTGACATATAAATGCAATGTCACAGTATTCTTGGGATCCTGAATTTATCTAATGAAATGAATCACAGCTGTGGGAAAGAATTCTTTCACGTCACAAATGTTTTGTCGGCAGATAATTCAAATGTTCACTGAACTACACTTCAATCAGCTGCTGTAATTTCTGGCCCTTTTTGAAATCTTGAATGAGTTTGTGCTTTTATAGCAATTACAGTCATTTGCAGATGGTTTGATTTAGGATCCACTTTAATGGAAAACACGACACTGTCTTCTTGGCAAAGTAGATGTTGTCTTAGTTAAATTACTATGTGCTTCTTGCTTAGGTGATAAAAAGCATAACGTGACCTGCTATGAAAGAAACAGGATGAGGATTAATTGTGTTTATACTCTTTCATTTGATGAATCTGACAGAAGCACAGCTATCTCTCTAAAGGGCAGCGTCTAAATTTGTGCAACGTTTACTTACACAACTCTACGTAAGAGTTTATGAAATATTGTAGGGAACATGAATGGAGACTTTTACCATCTTTGTCACCCCAGAAACACGTTTATATTTAACTATGAATAAAGCTCAGTTAACTTCTGAAGAAAATATTGGAAGGATCTTCTCTTACTGTGATATGAAACAGTATCAAGTAACATCATAAGGACTGTCAGCTTTCTCCCAAGTTAATGACCAGTGCTAATTCCACATAACAGAATATCAAGAAAAAGTTTGTATATGTTGTACATAAAGTCAGTCACTGACTAATTCAAACCTGTCTTTCTGCTTCTACAGATGTTATCTCCATGGGTTGGCCTGAGGAAGATTAATGTGTCGTACTGGGGCTGGGAGGATGCATCCCCCTTCACCAACACCACCCTGCGATGGTCACCTGGAGAGCCCAGTGACTCAGGCTTTTGTGCTTACTTGGAACAAGCTCAAATGGCTGGTCTTAAGGCCAACCCCTGCACTGCCACCACTGATGGCCTGATCTGTGAAAAACCTGCTGGTGAGAAAAATAGAATAGAAAGACAAAAGAAAAAAATGTATTTGAAGGTTAGCGCACCTAATGAAACCATACACCCACCAGCCACTTCATTAGGAACATCTGCTCAGTGTGCAAAATGCTAATCAGCCAATTATATGGCAGCAACTCAATGCATTTAGACATGTAGATGCGTTCCAGGCAATCCGCTGAAGTTCAGACTGCTGTCTTTTTCTTGCACAACCATTTCTACAGTTTACAGAGGTCAGAGTAATTTGAGTAGTCTGGCCGTTCAGGCTCATGGTGGTAGGGTCATGGGGTCATAGGGGGATATTTTCTTGAAACACTTTCGCCCCCTAAATATTACTTGAGCATTGTTTAAGTACCACAGCCTGCCTGCGTATTGTTGCTGACCCATGTCAATTCCTTTATGAGCAAAGTGTATCTATGTTCTGATGGCTGCTTCCAACAGGAATGTGCCATATTGTCTCCAGATCTATAAAATAGTCAAACTTGTGTTTTTACAGCTACACTATCTTACTATTTGGATGTCACTGAATGCAAAACAAATATAGCTAACAGGTCATTTAATGTTTCACACACCATGGTGCTGTCTATCCCTTGCTCAGGGAGTCCCCAGAGTCAGAGTGCTCGTCCCTGTAAGACGCCTTGTGCTCTGCGCACCAGCTGTGCCAACTGCACCAGCCAGGCCATGGAGTGCATGTGGTGTGGACGTACTCAGCGCTGTGTAGACTCCTCTGCGTATGTCATTTCCTTCCCCTACGGCCAGTGTCTGGAGTGGCAGACCCAGGATTGTACTGGTGAGACTTTTTACTATGCTGCTACCATCATTGTAGAGGAAAATATTATATTGTTTTTTTGCTTTTATTCATCTGACAGGTAGACTTATAAGTATAACCATAGGTAATTACGTGCAAGAACAAAAAATCACACTCATTTAGTGTGCTTGGTGCGTTACACTGTTGTTTTTTGTTTTGTTTTTTTAACACGTAGCCTGAACAATTCCTTACTGTCTGTAATTCCTATTTATTTAGTGGAATATTTACTCAAAATGGGTCATTATTTTTCTTTTTTTGCTTTTATTAAACTGAGAAATTCTAGTACTTTTTATTTGATTACTTTAATTTTTGCGAGTTTTTGGATTGGGTTCTTGTACAAGTCTCAGTGGTTTAAAATTGTTACTGATATTGGGAGAAATAAGTTACAAAGGTCAGGTATAATATTATTTGTTCATAATCAAAGTGGAGTGTAGAGCCATGCCAGAAAAACATAAACTTCTGGCATTTTTGAATGTTTGTACTCTGCTGTATGTTATCTTTGTGTCAGGATAGTTTATGTCTACACAAACAAATGAACAAAAGATAAAAACTGTTACTCATACCTTTGGGAAAGAGACCAAAGTGCGATGTGTGGACAGAGTCATTGCAGGCCCCCATCGACTGTCTTATCAGCAGTCAAGGCTACCCATCAGCCTCACACACACATTGACTCAAACACACCAACACTAGGGCAGCGCCAACTCTCCTGTAGCTACAGGGCAGACAATCAATCACCTACAATGACACATGACTCACTCAATATGAAGTCCTCGCTGCTGTCTCTTAACATTTCTCTGATATACAACCTCTCCCCGGGGATGGTATAGTTCAGCTTCACCGCTGCTTTCTGATGAGATGGTTTCTTAGCATGGCTGAGCCCTGTGACTCTTTCGTGGCGCCTAATCGTTTTTGGAGTTTCTAAATCCTCAGTCTCACCGGGAAAGTAACTTGGTGAATTCCGTACAACAAATTAAACAAATAGGTGGTTAGGTTTTTAGGTGAATTTTCATCCACTCTGGGTCAGATTTCAATTGAAAGGTTGGTTTGTCCAGGCTAACACAAACAAGACAGAGGGTTAAGCACTAAGGCGCAAATGGAAATACAGGGAAGATGTAACTATTACTACTAGTACAGAAAAACAACAAGATGGGAACCAAAATACAAGCTATCACATAATTGAACTGTCCCTAGAAGTGATAAAATAATAAGCAGCAAGAGACTAAAGGGACAGGAAGATCAACTAAAGACTATATCACCACAACTGAGATTCACAAGAAATGTGAATAATAAAGAAATGAAATATAATTATTCTCAAACACAACCCAACAATATTCAAACATCCAGAGTACTCAGAAAACAATAATAAACTAATAATAAACTGATAATAAACTGATAAATAATACATGAATACCAAATCCTCACAGTAACTCAAAATCCAAAACCTGGGGATAAGTACTCTAGGTTGTACTTTTGGAACAGCCAGCAGACCACATAGGGATTATAGGACCACCTTGTGTCTTCCTTTTACATTTTACTTTCCCTTGCTGTAAGAGCTCTGTAACACCAAAATTTCTCATCCGTGGGATAAAGGTCTATTCTATTCTATCTCAGAAAATCTAGGGAAACAATAGAAATTGCAGTTTAATTGACCCGAAGAAGAAGTTTGGGTAGAAAACCTCAGTTTATTAGGAATATTGAATAAAAAAAAAAATAACAACAGTGACTTTTTCTTTTAGTTCATGGGACAGATACAACCAGTGTGCCAACCTGTCTTAGTTTTTCTGAGATGTGGCATGAGACTCTATAGGGGATGTCCTTATGAACAAGAAATATATTAAACTGGTAACAGTATTCACTGTGGCACTCAGTCCTAGCTGGGGCTGCACAAGACCCTCAGCCATGGGTCAGTTGCGTCTGATCGTCCAGACAGCTCAGGTCTCACAGGCCGAGGTGGCTCACACAGGGGGCTCAGGATCCACCAACTGGGGCACAGATTTTGCAATAACCTGGACAGGTGCCAGTTCAGTGTGGGGAGGCCCCGAGCAGAGCTGTATCCGGTGGAGCCATCTGTGGGGAGGTCCTGGATACCCTCAAAACACTGGACACATGGATTTCAGTCTAATGTACAGTAAGTAGAGCTGAGTTAATCCTGCTTCCAGAGAAAATGGCCAACTGCAACCTTGAGGTGGCAGTAGGAGGGAGGCCAACAGGCCAGAGTAGACATCATTTTAATTGAGATCGATTTTCAGATTTGACTTGACAAGCCCTACTTGCCTCACTTGCCCTAATTCAATGCTGTGAGGAATGAGGCATGACTTATTCTATACACATAACACTCATTTCCTATATTTCTATATACACAGCTGCTTGTGCAAAACAAAGCTTTACAAGATGGAGTTGATTACAAATTTCTGCCTTTGATTTTATTGCAACTTTGGAAACTTCAGACGTCTAGTTTAAAATTCTGGACCTCACTAATTTCCAAACCCTGTTTAGAAATTAGTTTGGTTTTATTTTAGGGAAAGTTAGAGCAAGGTAGAACTATATTTTATTTGGCAGTTCAACAAGTGTCTCTTAGGGGACAAAAAAAAAAGTATTCCCCTGAGGCAAAACTTTGCATTGTTATTTTCTGTCATTTGTTAGACAAATACTCACTTTGGAGCAAAGTGTTCTTGTTTGTGCAGTTACAGAAACGGCTTCAGAAACAAGAATTTTCTTTCTTTTTGTGACTGGTGATTATTATTCCTTCCTGATGCCAGTACTCTAAGTGCAGACAGCTCTCCAGCCTACTGTTAGCAAGCCAAGGATGTCTTCCTGTCTTTCGTCTTACGTTCAGTGCTTACATAATGGCACGTCCCCCATCTTCTCTTTTATTATTCATGTCTCCATTTGGTGACAGAAGGTATGTAGGAGGCTTTTGTTTTGCTATTTTTTTTTTTTACCTTTGTTGCTGAAAGCACAGCTTAGTTTACTTATTGTAAAATATGACATATTTTATTTTTCAAATTCCCCCGATGGTGCATCTCAGTCCACAATAAAGGCACTTCAGCTAACATTATTTAATATCAGGTAATTTATAAATTAATTAGCATTAAGTAACGATAAATAAATGTCTCAATGTTTAAGGATTTACCTGTTTATTGCTAATGTATGTTACTATATGGTTAGTGAAAATTACTAACATGTATATCATGACATTGACAGCCAAGGTGTTTCATTAATCATAAGTGATTGCTTTATAGTGATAAAATGCAACACCATTTACTTTTTTAAATCAAATTTATTCAAGGTTCATGGTTGTCCACCTACTCTTTCATTCTCTAACTTGTAATCGGTTTTTCCTTGAGACTTACGTGAGACTTATATTTACTGATTTCAACTCTGACTTGACCCCAAACTAAGTGATACCACGTCAACAAACAGAAACATTAAAAATGTGCACCACCTGTACCTGAAACAGTTTTTTTTTTTGTTGTAATAAAAAGGCCAAATTTGGGTTCTGCAGTGTGATTGCCCCCCCCCCCCCCCCCCCCTTCCTTTCACTTCCTTGTTGACTTGTTTTCAGCTAAAGCGCTGTCCCAGTTCTTGCCGTGGCTATGTATGTATTCAGTTTTTCATTACAGTAGTTTTGTCCTTAAGAAGTTAGAATTAGAATTTCACTGTGTTTGGTCTTATAGTCCTGTTTTAAAAACCAAGTTCACCCTTGGTGGCTTGAGCTTCAATATAAAATAATAAGGTTAAAATGTTGAAACATGTAGAAAATAGCAGCATTTATTTTTTATCATTTTTCTAGGTTGGTAGAGCACAGTTCTATGTTCTCTGGTAGACAAAGACTGGTAGACTCTCGCTCGCTGCTGCTTCTACTTCTATAGTGCGTAGACGTTGTGGAAAAATAATTAGTTAACAAATGGTCTTTGTGACCTATATTGTAGGTCGAAAACAGTTATTTATTAAGAAATGCTTTAAGCTAAGATAAGATAAGATAAAACTTTATTAATCCCTCGGGTGGGTTCCTCTGGGAAATTCGGTTTCCAAAAGCACAGCACCGACAGAAGTTACAGAATATTATATATATATATATATATATATATATAAAAAAAAAAAACCACCCAGCACGCCCCTGCGGGCGGTTTATCCTTCAAGCTCGGGTCCTCTACCAGAGGCCTGGGAGCTTGAGGGTCCTGCGCAGTATCTTAGCTGTTCCCAGGACTGCGCTCTTCTGGACAGAGATCTCCGATGTTGTTCCCGGGATCTGCTGGAGCCACTCGCCTAGCTTGGGAGTCACCGCACCTAGTGCTCCGATTACCACGGGGACCACCGTTACCTTCACCCTCCACATCCTCTCGAGCTCTTCTCTGAGCCCTTGGTATTTCTCCAGCTTCTCGTGTTCCTTCTTCCTGATATTGCTGTCATTCGGAACCGCTACATCGATCACTACGGCCGTCTTCTTCTGTTTATCTACCACCACTATGTCCGGTTGGTTAGCCACCACCATTTTGTCCGTCTGTATCTGGAAGTCCCACAGGATCTTAGCTCGGTCATTCTCCACCACCCTTGGGGGCATCTCCCATTTTGACCTCGGGACTTCCAGGTTATACTCGGCACAGATGTTCCTGTACACTATGCCGGCCACTTGGTTATGGCGTTCCATGTATGCCTTGCCTGCTAGCATCTTGCACCCTGCTGTTATGTGCTGGATTGTCTCTGGGGCATCTTTACACAGCCTGCACCTGGGGTCTTGCCTGGTGTGATAGACCCCAGCCTCTATGGATCTTGTGCTCAGAGCTTGTTCTTGTGCTGCCATGATTAGTGCCTCTGTGCTGTCTTTCAGTCCAGCTTTGTCCAGCCACTGGTAGGATTTCTGGATATCAGCCACCCCCTCTATCTGCCGGTGGTACATACCGTGCAGGGGCCTGTCCTTCCATGATGGTTCCTCGTCTCCCTCCTCTTTCTTGGGTTTCTGCTGCCTGAGGTATTCACTGAGCACTCGGTCAGTTGGGGCCATCTTCCCAATGTATTCTTGGATGTTCGTTGTCTCATCCTGGACTGTGGTGCTGACACTCACCAGTCCCCGGCCCCCTTCCTTCCGCTTAGCGTACAGCCTCAGGGTGCTGGACTTGGGGTGAAACCCTCCATGCATGGTAAGGAGCTTTCTTGTCTTTATGTCAGTGGCTTCTATCTCCTCCTTTGGCCAGCCTATTACCCCAGCAGGGTACCTGATCACGGGCAGGGCATAGGTGTTGATGGCCCGGATCTTGTTCTTACCATTCAGCTGACTCCTCAGGACTTGCCTGACCCTCTGCAGGTACTTGGTGGTTGCAGCTTTTCTAGCGGCCTCTTCATGGTTCCCATTCGCCTGCGGGATCCCCAGGTACTTGTAACTGTCCTCTATGTCTGCAATGTTGCCTTCTGGTAGTTCAATCCCCTCAGTTCTGACTACCTTCCCTCTCTTTGTTACCATCCGACTACACTTCTCCAGTCCGAACGACATTCCAATGTCATTGCTGTATAGCCTGGTAGTGTGGATCAGTGAATCGATGTCTCGTTCACTCTTGGCATACAGCTTGATGTCATCCATGTACAGGAGGTGGCTGACAACTGCTCCGTTCCGTAGTCGGTATCCGTAGCCAGTCTTGTTAATGATCTCACTGAGGGGGTTCAGGCCTATGCAGAACAGCAGTGGGGACAGAGCATCTCCTTGGTAGATCCCGCACTTGATGGTGACTTGTGCTATGGGCTTGGAGTTGGCCTCTAGTGTTGTACGCCACATCCCCATTGAGTTCCTGATGAAGGCTCTTAGGGTCCCATTGATCTTGTACAATTCTAGGCATTCCAGTATCCAGCTGTGGGGCATTGAGTCATAGGCCTTCTTGTAATCAATCCAGGCAGTGCACAGGTTGGTCAGTCTGGTCTTGCAGTCTCGGCTGACTGTTCTGTCTACCAGTAGCTGGTGTTTTGCGCCTCTGGTATTCTTGCCAATTCCTTTCTGTGTCCCGCTCATGTATTGACCCATGTGCCTGTTCATCTTAGCCGATATGATGCCTGACAGGAGCTTCCATGTAGTACTGAGGCAGGTTATTGGTCGGTAGTTGGAGGGGTCCTTCTTGGGGTCCTTGGGGATCAGGACCGTCCGACCTTCGGTTAGCCATTCCGGGTGTCTCTCGTTAACTAGCAGCTGGTTCATTTGTGCTGCTAGACGCTCGTGGAGTGCAGTCAGCTTCTTTAGCCAGTAGGCGTGAACCATGTCAGGCCCTGGTGCTGTCCAACTCTTCATACTGGAGACCCTTTCTTGGATATCTGCCACTGTGATGGTTACTGGATCCTGTTCGGGGAGGTTGCTGTGGTCTGCCCTCAGATCCACTAGCCACTGAGCATTGCCGTTATGGGTTGCGTCCTTCTCCCATATGCTCTTCCAGTATTGCTCGGTCTCCAGCCTTGGTGGTGCTGTTCTCTTATTGTTCCCTTGCCACTGAGAGTACACCTTTGCTGGTTCTGTGGAGAACAGCTGGTTTATTCTCCTGCCTTCTATCTCTCTGGTGTACCTTCTCAAGCGGCTGGCCAAGGCTGTGAGTCTTTGCTTGGCAGTTTCTAAGGCCTCAGGTATGGACAGCTTGCTGTATTTCTTATGCACCTTCTTTGTCGCACCTTTCTGCAACTCCGTTAGTTGGCTAACCTCCCTCTGTGCTACTTTGATCTTGCCCTCTAGCCTCCTTCTCCATGGAGGGTACTGCCCCTTGTGGCTGTTCAACTTGTAGCCAAGCATCTCACTGATCACTGCTGCCGTATTGTAGATCAGCTTGTTAGTGTCGGTAATCGTGGTTGTAGGTATCGTCCGTAGTGCTGCATTAACATCATCTAGCAGACCTTCTGAGGGTACTTCACGTAATCTTGGTAACCGGCTACGGGGGATCCAGGTTTCAAGCTTGGCCATGACCCTATCTTTCAGGTCAGTTCCTCTCGCACTTAACGATCCTTCTCCTATCGCACTTGGGGCTATGTACCCAATCTCGGGTGGGGGTGATATCGCCCCCCTGACCTGGCGTCCTGACTCCTCCTTGCCGTAGCATTTGTGTTGTACCTTGTCAATCTCTAGCTGTGAGAGCAGTCCCTTCTTTCGAATGTTGGAACACTGAGCTACTAGTTGTTTCGCCGTCATTGTGGATGTTGGGTATCGAAGAATCCATAGGTCCCTCAGCCTATTCATGTAGCCCCTTCCACCAGGGTTACTTGCGTAGTAGCATTCCAACAACGCCCTGTTTTCGTCTCTTGCCCACCGATGCCTTCTTGTTCCAGTAGCCCACTTTTCGTCAGGGTGCCCTGGTTCCTCAACACCTGACGCGGACCTTGTTGATCCGGGCGACGTCCGAGCCGGCATGCCTTCATATTTATCTGTCTCGCTCATGTCTGCGGTAGGCTTGCTTAGCATAGGGGGTCTAGCCTTAGGACCCTTACTGGATACAGACGCCCCAGGCAGGAATCGAACTTGCGATCCTCTGTTCCAAAGGCGTGTAGTCTAACCACTACGCTATCCAGCTGTGGATATATATATATATATATATACACACACACACACACACACACACACATACAGAGACATATATACAGAGACATATATAAATAAAATAAAATATACAAAGGGGATAAATAGGAATAAAAATAAAAAATACAAGTGAATTGCACATTTCAAGTATTGAGGTCTATTGCACCATTGACTATTAACAAAAGTATTGCACAGTGAAGTGAAGAGGCACTACAGCTTAGTTGTTCCCCCCTCCTTTGTCCTCCTGTTTCCCCTCCCTCTCCCCTCCAGAGAGGAGGGGAAACAGTCTGATGGCGTGTGGGACAAAGGAGTTTTTAAGTCTCTTAGTTCTTGTCTTGGGGAGAAGCAACCTGTCACTGAACAGACTCTTCTGGTTGTTAATGGCCATGTGCAGAGGATGCCCAGCATTGTTCATAATGTCCAGCAGTTTTTTTTAGTGTCCTTTTCTCTGCCACTGTCACCAGAGTGTCCAGCTTCATGCCGACCACAGAGCCAGCCTTCCTGATCAGTTTCTCCAGCCTGGATGAGTCCTTCTTTGCTGTGCTGCTATACATGATAATTATGATTGATCAGAATTCATAGCACTCACATATGCACACATTTGCTGTGAATGAGCTAAATTAGTACATTGGTAAATTGGTACATACACAACTGTGGCACAATGACCTGCCGTAAACAGCTGAAGGGTTCATGACCGTGGCGTTGGAAACCCCCCCCCCCCCCCCCCCCCAAAAAAAAAAAAAAAAAATAGAAAAACATTCTATTGCTTGTCTGATGATCCAATTTGAACTGGGTTATTTCTGTCTCAGGCTGATTTGGCTGCAGGCTTTCTGTATCATTCCCATATTTCATGTAAGCCAGAGGCTGTCTACACACTCTTCAGCCAAACATACTGAAATAATTAATTTCCAGATGTCAAAGTTGGACGCTCTTTTGTGGGTAAACTGGTTTTAATTTCCAGTCTACAGCAATGACTTTGTGTTATGAAATGGTGTATATCGTAGACCTAACAATGCCACGGGAAGGCTCTGTTGAGAAGTTCTCCAAGAGCAAACTTGACTCATACTTGAATGTGGCAGCTGATGTTCAACTGTCAACTGTGAAAGTGGAGAACCCACAGAGATTGACTGCAGCGCCTGTGTTGCATCATCTACAGTTAGGTTGAAACACGCTGGGGTGCAGTACAGGGCTCACCATCAAACATCACTTACATCATCAACAATCAAAGATCTGTCAGCAGCAGACACTGCAGGCCACTGGATCTGGATAAGGCAGCAGAACACCATATGGGCAACAAAAGCAACATCAACATGGTGCCATGGGGGGGTGAACTTGGGATGTTGAGATTCACTGTTAAGCTCTCTGGAGGGGGTTTCAGGCTAGTCAACAATACAGAGGAGATGGAGGACGTTACTTAAGAAAATGGTGATGAAATCATGCGAAGTCTAACAGCAGCACCGACAATGTTTGGTAATAGTCCTTGGACTCTTATGTATATTGTCAGTAAAAAAGCTCTGGCAGCAAAAAATACTTTGTTAGCTTGTCTTCAGGTGGTGTTAACTTTGGTGACAATTTTTATTACACTTAAGATGATTAATGGATATGCTGTTGATGTCTATGCTTGGGGTTATATGGCATTACAGTTTATTATGGCAAATAAGGCAAAATACATGCTGTTAACATGTGGCGTGAAATCAGCAGTGGTGTAGGAAATTCACAGGTTCTTTTGTTGAAGTAGTAATAAGTCACCATTAAGACTCCGTTACCTTACAAATAAGAGACCTTCTTTCACGATAAATCAATTATACTTGTTGTCTGATTGGGAAAACAGTCTTTTAGACAACTATATTTACAGTGGAATAGTTTAAGAAAAGCAGCAATGATGAGCCCCTCCAACACTTTCATCTTCTGTTTCACAGTCTGTTTCTTTCCCAGAGACCCAGGGCTCCCTCTCCCTAAACATACATGCACTTGTGTTCGCCTTTCAGTTTCTATTGCTGTCAATTTTAGCTTTTCTTTGCCACCTCTGACAAAGAGACATTTTCTTTCACTGTGGAGAGCTTCCACAGTTAATCTGCTCGTTCCATTATCCTTCATTTCAGCAAGTGGCAGTGGCCACAGATAGCAACAAAAGTGCTATCCTGTTCTTGGTTTGGTTGAAAAATTGTTGCAGATTTGGACCCTGCTGAAGGGTCTCTTAAGGGTTAGAAGAAAAAAAAATACAGGCTTTCAGTTCAATTCAGGTTTATTTATATAGCTCCAAAACACAACGTATCTTCAAGGTGCTTTGTACTGTAAGGTAAATACCCTACGGTCTTCCTCCAGTCTCTTCAGCAAGTTATGGTCATTACCTATTGGAAAATGTGCCTTTCTATTTTAAATTCTTCAGCAGCACTTCCAAAAGGTCCCATTTAATTATTTTGTTTGTCTTGTTCTTTATGATTATCATTTATAATGGAAACAACAAAATTATAATTTTTTGTACATTTATAATTTATTTTTTTTGGGGAGGGGGGACATATATAAATAACACAAGTTATGGACATGATTAGTTTTTGTTTTCTTGTGTATAAAAAGTGGCTTCCTGTGGTCTGCTAAGCAGCGAAAAGCCAACATTTGCAAAGGTGGGGTTCCCCACTTTATAGCCATTGTTTTATTAGGGCTAATTTTCTCATGATTATAAAATAAGCAATGAGAAACTTCAAAAGGAGCCAGTTGAGGAAGTTCTGGCTAGGGTTCCTGCCTTTGGAGGTTTTACAGGCACACCTAACTGGGTGGAAAGCCTGTAGTACACTAGGAACCTGTTACTGAGATAATGTGTCTCCTCTGGCCTGAGAGTGCCTTGGGATTCCCAGGAGGAATTGAAAAGTGTGACTGGGAGAAAGGGGATCTGGAATACCCAACTTCTGGTAAGCAGAAGAGACTGGATGGATGGATATTTACTACCTTTATGTGGAGCAAGGTGTAATTCAGTTGAATGTAACAAATCGCTACAGTTCAAAGGCTCAAAAAAGCCCTCAGAGATGAAAACTTAAGTGCTCTGCTGCAGAACTGCAGCAATTTGAGCACAACTGGTTACATTATAGTGTGCATGATTTGATTTTATTTTTTTGCTCACTTACTACCTTCTTGTCCACATACAGACATAAACCAGGTGTTAGTTATATTATTTGAGCTGATATTGAAAAATAGCCTTATTTTCTGTGAGGAAATCATGATGTGAAGTCTGTGTGTGTGTGTTTCATGTTTATCCCACATGGTTTCTGTGTGGCGTTTGGGGGTTTCATGTGCTTGGAGAAAAGTGAAGGGGGAAGACAGCCTATGGGTTCTAGACTTGATGTATTATGCATGGAGGCTTACAGATCTGTATTCTACTGGCTTCAGTGATGCTAACTCTCAAGCACCGTAGGAGCAAATAGATTACACGAGATGGAGCCAGACGATCTGCGCTATCCAGGGACACCAGATATCAGACCCAATGTGATGAACAGAATGTGGCACTGAAGATTTTTGATAAGGTGAAAATTCCCCCTTCAGAACAAACAGTCCTTTCTTTGCAACACCATAGATGTCATCTGTTGTGTTTAGGTATCCTCAGGGTGATTTCTGTCAATGATGATGACTAATCCTGATTTCAGTAAGGAAGCTGATGAGAAAGAACACAGAGCAGAAATGTACCTTTTTTTCTACACATTGCTTGAAGTATGTGGTGGGTGTTATTTCATTTCTAGCCATTTAAAGCTGCCATCGTTGAGGAAATGCAGTGCTTAATGTTTGTTGTTGACATAACTTTAAAGGCCCTCAGTCTCCAAGTGATGATAGGAACTTGAAAAAGTTTTTAGCGACTGATGTTGTGTGAGATGCAAACACATGTCCTCTTGGATATGACCCAGTTACTGCATTTATGTCTCTTCTTCTAGACGGAAATCCAGTAGATCCTGTCTTCCCCAACTTTGACCAGTGCAAAATACAAATTTTGTTAATCTGGTTACTTTATATATTTTACAGGAGTAATTAATATAATATACATCATTTTACCTGCCTATGCAAAAGGGATAATTGTCTAATTCCCAGATCGATATTTTTGTTATTGTAAAGTATAACATCAGTTGTGCATGATTCATATTTCAGAATAAGAATTATTTATCTTATATTGGGCCTTGGTCCAGCATCACCCTTCATCTGCCACCTGGAAATGAACTATTTTGGATTTCCTCTGAAGCAAAGTTGAACAGCATGTATGAGGGGCTTCTGTGCCACGCCTCTCTTTGACCCAGAAAGTTGATTCTCTTCTTCTGGTCGATGTGTTATCAGTTGGAGAAATTATGATGACTTTAGTCTCACCTGACTGCAGTTTTCCCCAACCTTATAAATGTAGCTACTAGGGGTGCAACGATACAGAAAATTCACGGTTCGGTTCGGTTCGATACTTTGGTGTGACGGTTCGATATTTTTTCGATACAAAAAAATGTTCATGCCTTTTTTAATTTGTCATTTATTAAAATTATAAATATATATTTTAACTCAAAAGTACAGTTTTTAAATTTAACCCTAACCCTTGTGCGTGTTTTTTATTTTGACAGCGAATGCGCATCTGCGGACCACTTATGTGCAGCCCTGGTTATTTAGCTCGTCATATTGCAGCCACAAAAATTCTTTTGTCCATGAAACCATAAAGCTGCACTTTCTTTTTGCCTTATAGTCTGAATTGTCATAACTTCTCCGTTTTGTGGTAAGCTTTTCTTTGGCTGTCATTTCTTCACCCTGACCTGTCTTATTTGGCTCAGCAGAACTAAAATATATATCTGTCTGTGAAGGTCATCGTAGTCAAATATAAATCCTGCTGCTTTTACACACGCACTCACATAAGCTCAGCGATTCTCTGCGCGATCAACCTCTCACATGTTTAAGCTGCGGGAGATTTCACTTGTCATGTTTGCATAGTAAGCTAACAATTAATAAGACGATGTCAGAGGAATTGGTGCGCAAATTATCATCACTCACAGATCAGTACTGTCGCTCTCTATACACAGTTCGCGCGATTGCAAAGTGAAAGCAAAAAAACAAGCGCAAATTCAAACGCGATTTCAATATGTCACATATTGACAGTGGCTCAGCGATGCCAATGACATAATTACCCAGCTACATTTCCGAAAGAATGCAAAAGCATTGACATATATTTTTCCTTCCTACAATAGCCCGACGGGCAGGGCAGAGAAAAATTTTGGTAACCCGACTGAAAAAATCGCTAGCACTGGGACGTTGGGCTAGCGATATTGCGAGCCCTGTATCTGATTGAGGAATCACTCATCTTTGGAAAAGAGAGTTTATTACAGAGAAATGTCTCTTTCCAAAATAAAAGCTATACTATCCGCTTCTTCTGGGCTATATTCTCAGCAGCATATTAAACAGCTGTCTAAATGACTCGGCTAAAGTTAGTAGCATGCTTGCTTGTTTTTTTGTCTGCTTCCACTTGTCTTTGCACTAGGATGATGTCGGCGTAAATGTGCAGTCATATTCGTTGTGTTCCCACTAGTGCTTTCAGGTTAATCTCGTTGAAATGACCTTAACGCCACAACACGGCAAATCTCCGTTAATGAGCTACCGCCGATCGCCCCGTGCATGGGGCTAGACGGCCAACACGTTAACGAGCTAACTGTGCTAACACACTAGTTCCCACCCATGTAATTGAGCATTGCATGGCACATCCAACATACTGTTTTACTTTAGTCCATGACTCGCTTACCTTCAGGGTCATACGTCACATGAAAACCAAAATAATTCCAAACGCCAGATCTGAATGAGGGTGGGGGAGGTCCATGTTACAAGGAGAGCTTAACTTCTGTCTCGCTAGCTTGCCCTGCGCTCTTCCTTCTGACGATGCTGTCTGTGTTGAGCGCTCAGTGAATCTGCGTTCGACTACTCCGCCTAGGCTGCACTGTCGACCCTAGGCGGAGTAGTCAAACGCAGATTCACTGAGCGCTCAACACAGACAGCATCGTCAGAAGGAAAGTTGATAAAATAAATTACAAATTTTGTATTGTTCGATACATATGCGTACCGAACCGAAAGCACTGTATCGAACGGTTCAATATCGATACGAATATCGTTGCACCCCTAGTAGCTACATAACAACTGACTAGCACCATTACATAACAATGAACCACAAGCTCAGTTTCATGTTTGTTAATAATTATCATGGCCAGTGATCAACAACCATTGGTGTCATTCACAGAGAGTTGAAAAATTGCCACAATTCCAGCACTTTAGCATATACGCTTGTTCACTGATAGTTGTTACCTTGACTCCCCATTCAAATCGGCATTCCTCCCAGTCCAGGATGTGCACATGCTCTTCATTGAAGGTCTGGCCCCTAGCCTGTAAACGTAAAAAGCCTACAAAATCCTGGTTTGATACGGTAACTCTGTGTTTGTGTTTGTGCCGAGGGACTCGATCCTTGGTTTGATTGTTTTTTGTGTAGCATGTCTTGGGGTTTGAAAATCAGAGAGAGATTGTGTTTTCAAAAAAAAAAAATGCACCTCAGCTATTCGTACACTCCTGACACATAAGAGATCACCACTGATTTTCCTTTAGGAAGCAGTTGTCCTTCTGTCTTGGATCACCGGGAGAATTCTTTAGGCATCTTCCCAGCTTTGACAAATGTAACCCTGGGATAACCACATTTACTCAGGCTCTTTTTGATGTGATGTAGCTCTGCTTCGCCTGCCACTGGGTCTTTGAGGACAGTGATGACACCCAGTTTGTGCTCCAGTAGATGATGAGAGTCAAACCTTAAATATTGACCCGTATGTGCTAGTTTACAGTACACATTGACTTTCACGTCCCCCACTACTTATGGCAATGCTAGCCTGTCATTTTTCATATCCTCCCTGTTGAATTTGATGTATTTGTCCAGCGAGTTAATGGCATCTGTGAATTGAGGTAGATCTTGAGATTAGATTTTCAGCCAGGTCTCATCCACATACCTGAACCAATGGCTCTGGGATGTTCTGGGATAGGATAACAGAGCCCTCTTTTCTACTTCCTCCTTATACAAGTTGGCCGTAATAGACGAAACTGGGCAACCTGTAGGACACCCATGTTTCTGCCTGCAGTATTGGCTCTTATAGCTAAAATATGTGTGTTAAGATACTGTTTAAAGAGCAGACATGCTTGGTTGATAATAAAGCTTGGGTTCATCCTGTAAAATATTACAACTACCTCCATACCTTCGGTAACTGGAAAACAATTGAAGTCTCTTATGATATAGCATTCTTATTACAGAGTGTTGTTTAATCTGATTCCATAATGACGTTCCTGACCTTCCCCTCAAAATTCAAAGTGTTCTGAATGTAGTTCGTGAAGCTGGCTATCGACGGGTTGAAGACCAAAGCCAGAAAGCTGTAGGGAACTCATAGGCTACAACCTGCTGCTTTCATTTGTTGTGCTGGAGAAGGAAAGTAGTGGTACAGTCTGCAGTGTGGATATGGGCATTACTTTTCATTACTTTTCAAGTGCAAACTCCAGGACAGAAACAACAATATTATGCTGCTAACACAATTTTGGCTCTTTGCTAGTTTATGCTAACAATAAATTAGCCAAAAGCTCCGAGTTAAACTGAGTGAATCCCGACCCCAGCCCAGCAGTCAGACCCTGAACTCATCCAGGTCTGGAAATCCCAAAAAAATAGTTCTGTTCATCTGGACGTAACGTTTTCAGTGGGGGAAAATTTTCCATCACTCATCCAAGTGATTTCTTCATTCTCACATCATTTTATGGAGAAATGCAAAAATAAAGTTAGAAGTGTTATAAAAAATGCTTTTTTCCTGGGAGTAATTACTTTTAAATTTAAGAAAAGTATTCTTTGTAATATGTGTAAAGCATTATTTTGTTTTTGAAAACAACTGATCACAACAAAGAAGGGAAATACTTCCAAGATACACAAACATTTGACCACACAGCATGCAATTAATCTACAGGAAGGTAATGTCTTTAATATGCAGCTTGGTGATGGTGTTGAATCTCGAAGCAGAGCTAATGAAAACCCAATGAGAATTATTAAGAGAATTGATAAGTGATATTGATAATGGAATCAGAATCTGTAAAATCGTATCATTTCCCATCCCTACACCTCTATAGCAGGTTGTACAGATCCAAGAATAGAGGAAAAATGTGAACTGAGCATTTGACCCTGAGCTTGTGGATCAGTGATTACTTTTACATAATATGCTGACCTTGTTATGTGAAAGTCCATTTTATTATGAAAATCCACCATTGTGTATATGTACTGTAAGTGAGAAAAATACAGAAAAGCACAATAACCCTTTTAAAATGATTTGTTCAATCGTGACTGTAACAGCATCTTTGTATTGCATTTACCAGCCATAATTCATATTTTAATAACTATGAAGTGCAATACATTAAAATTAAATCACCATTGTCCATCATTGTTTACTCGTTACCATTGGTTAAGTGAGAGAAAACGAAGCTCTTTTGCAAGATATTAGAGAAAGTATTTTAAGCCATTTGAAGTATGTAAGTTATTATTTTCTTATTTTAATCTTAACAATATTCAAGAAGGAAAAAAGGAAAAAAATAGCCAGTGGTCAACAGTTTCATCAGTGAATCATGATTAGATCTCATGTTGCTGTTGTTGTTTTTTTTTTTTTTTTTTTCCCACTCTCATGAAGGCACCATCCAAGAGAATATTTTCTCTAGAAATAACCTGGAGCTAATGTCATGCAATGGCACATGGTACAGCTACATCTTTGGTGCTGTTAAGTAAAACTAAGGCCTTGTAAACCCTGTAGGCACTCTATTTTTCCTCTCTCTCCTTCATCTGCTCTGAATCCCAAGACTTCAGGAGGCAATAACCTCTTTAAATTCTTTCCATGTGGAACACAGATGAAGCCAGATAATTGGAAATGCTATTAAAAATAGAAAAGGCTCAGGCAGCGAGAACATAGCAGGTAAATTCAATCATCCATGCAAACTACTGTTATGTAAGGGAACATCTAAGGATCTCTGTATCTTCCGTCCATGCTAGTATTTGTTTTCTTCTACATTCTCTCACTTTTGAATTAATTGCTCTTACTTGTGCCACTTAGTGCCCATTGAGCCCGTTTTATCACATTTGTGGCGTTCAGACTGATGCCTGAAATATTTGGTGCATTTTCTCTCACTAATTTTGACACATTTTGCAAATGAATTGCAGTTCAAAATTTTAGTCAAATCTTACATTAATATTTTGCTGAAAACAGCCTTTAGTCGTGAAGAAATTGTCTTACACTAAAATTACATCTCAAGTCTAAATCCTGTAGCTTTCAAACCATGCAAACCATTGAAACAAGTATCTGCAGACACACAACTATACAATTCACTTTTTGGAGAAAAAAAAAAAGCTGGGGGAAATTTAATTGGTTGTTGAGTAAACATTTTGTCTGTCTTATGGTCCAGAACTGGTTTAGATTGGATATAAATTGAAGAGGAGATAGGCACAAGCTCAGCTGTGACTTACACTGACAGATAAATAGTGTTGCTTCCTTCTCAGTGTGGTTCAAGAAATCGAGAGCCAAATAAGCTGTAGAAAAGAAAATCTTAAAAATTTTGACGTTTTTAAGGAAATGTTTTGTTCATGTGTCTCAATGCTAGATTGTGTAGCATTCATTACTTGGTAAAGACCGATATGTAGTGATGATATATAGTAGTGACATATCATTACTATATTAAGGTATAAAGAATGAGATCACTGATACAAGGGGGGTGGTGAGGTTTCTCCAAAGGGTGGCTGGCATTGCCCTTAGAGTTAAACTAAGTAATTCGGTTATTTGAGAGGGGCTCAGAGTAGAGCCGCTCCTCCACATCAACAGGAGCCAGTCGTTTGGACATCTGAGTAATAGGCATCCTAGTCAGATGCCCAAACCATCTTGGGAGATATCCTAGGGAGTCTGCTTGGATCTGGACTCTTATTCTGACGTGCCTACTGGGAGAAGAACCAGGAGTAGGCCGAGGACACACTGGAGAGATGACATCTCTTGGATGGCCTGGGAATGGCTCAGTGTTACCCTGGACAAGCTGGAGGAAGTGGCCGGGGAGAGGGAGATCTGGGCTTCGCTGCTGTCCCCACGACCCGGGCTGGGATAAGTGGAAGAAGATGGATGGATGGAGCAAAGAGTAATGTCAGACTGGTTTGCACTCAAGTATATTAAAAAAATGTGTCATTGTCCGGGGACTATGTATTGAGCATTACTAAGACTGAAGCAAAAATTGTGGCCCTGCACTGAGAGTCTGACCTGACCTGGAGGGACAAACAACAGCTGTCACAGAATGAGAACAGATTGGATCTATTAAATCAAAGAATTCTCTTTTCATGAAAAATGAATAAATAAAAAGATCTGGCAGAAGAGAATTGGAGTTGGTACCAAAATCTGCCAACATAAATGCAATGGACTGATATTTTTAAATGGTAAACAGGCCTGGTATATTTATTGGATATTAAAGTCTGCTCTTGGGTATGTAAATGTGTGCTTTTCTGTCAGCGGAAACCCTACCATGTGGTGGATTAGGGATATTCTGTTGAACCGCCTTTCTTTGAACTACTGACTTTAGTGAAAGATCAAGTGAGCTGTAAGAAGAGAAGGGCAAAAAGAGATGAACTAAGGGGAGGTGAAAGTAAAAAGGGAAAAGAGCGCAGTGGGAGAGCAGACAAAAAAGAGAGGATGAAGGAAAAGTAGAGCGGTTCCGTCGCTTGTGATTTCATTTGTGCCTAAAAGGGTTTTAGACGAATAAATGGAAAAAATCAAATTAAATCAAAATGACAGAATATGTAAAAGAGGGTATAATGGTGGAAAAAGCAGCAGTGAATGAGCACGAGATGGGGAGATGCCTTAGTGAATAGAAACGGAGAAAGAAGGATAGGACTGTGGCAGAGAGGAGATAAAGAGCAAATCTGAAAAAGGGGGAGCAGAAGTTGGTAATTACAAAGTGGGAGAGAGAACAAATGAATCAGCATTGCTGAAGCTGAATAATGCAACAGCGTAGCTTGCAAACACACAGAGGACAAGGAGTGTATTTCAAGCAGGAACGCATAGAGAAGGAAACAGATACTGGTTCGGCTGGAACATCTGTGGCTTATGAAAATGCCTCATGTTCAAAAGAGAAAGAAGTTCTGGTGAAAATGCAAATGTTACGCATTCGAATCATCTCACTGGGCTATAAGAAACAACACCTCGCATACCTCCTCTCAACCTTTTGGTTTCTTGTGTACACGGCAAGATACCCACAAAGTCTCTTTGTCAGTGTGTACTTCCACCCTGGCTTTGTAGACTAAAATTCATCATGACAAGAAGATGAGCTGAACTGGAGAACAAGAGCAAAACAAGAATGAGATTCAAAAACAAGCTGTAGAGTTAACTTTGGAAGGCCAGAGACTCTAGAAGAAAAAAAATCTAATGTTCGTCACCGATTGCCTGCTCTCTGCAGCGTTTGCTGAACTAAAAAGGCTTCAGTATGGAGATTTTCAGTTTTCTTCTACAACTATTAAATGCCATACCTTAAAAACATAATGCCATTTTTAAATCCCACTAGTAAAGTGTTTTTTGAATGTCACCTCCACTTTATGAATACAAATGCTCCTCTGAACATGTGGAATGGCATGGCAAAGAAAAGCCCATTTATTTCTAAATGTTGAGGGTCAAAGAAAAGGTGAAAGCAAAAGATGCAAACAATATTAGACGGTGTAGATTACATCCCAGAAGGCTTTTATGGTGTTTATGCTTTTATTCAACCTGTTGGGAAGAATTGTAAGTGTAAAAGACAGAATATGGTTAAAATCAGCTTTTAAGGTTTCAAACCAAATGTGTGTTGAACATGTCTCTCACACACAGATAAGACTGGTGCTGAAGTATATGATAGTAGTTCTACATATTTAAAAGGTTTTGAGTTTGAAATGCTGCACTAACTAATATGTTGGGAACACAACTGGTTTTTGTGCCTCTAAAGTATAATCGGTAAAATTTGTCAATATTTTACTATCAAATGTAAATTGAGTGACCCATTAGTTGAATGTTCATATTCAAATGAACATATCCAGATACACTGATGTTGTGACCTTTAAAACTATGCCAGAGAGACTGAAATATCATGGAGTAACATTACTTATTTTCCTTGGGCAGTAAGCAGCTTAAGGTAACTATTGTTATGATTTGGTGCTATAGAAATAAAACTGAATTGGACTGAATTGCATTGTCATCCTGACTACACAAGCAAAATTATCTTCCGTGACTGTAAAGTTTGCATGCTTGTATGCAAGTTTATATTTGATTTCTTTCTTTTTACATCCCTTATCTGTCAGCCCAAAACTGTTCAGGTCTGAGGACGTGCGCCGAGTGTCTGGAGAGGGTGGAGTGTGGTTGGTGCGGTGATCCCAGTAACACCGGTAGGGGCATTTGCATGGAGGGCTCCTACAGAGGCCCTCTAAAGCCTGTGACCGCAAAGGCAGGGCCCAGAGACCGGGATAAACTGCGAGACAGGGACATGGTGGTGGATCAGGGTCTCTGTTCATCAGACAGAGGCTACAACTGGGCTTTTATCCAGTGCCCCGGTGAGTGAACCACGAGACCAGACTGGACCAGATGACACCAAGGTTAAGCTTTGTGGACTCACCTTTCATACCCTGTAATTGAGTATCCCACTTAATATGAATAGTGTAGCCTCTTCTGGCTGCGGTGTTTTATCTGCTGCTAGAACTGAAGTAGGAAATGTGCATTTTCAATAGTTACCCACTTCATCTATAAGTATGCGATTGCCAAGTGATTCTGATAGTGAGCAATGTGTATGATGGAAGCAGAAAAAATATTAGGAACTCCTTTCAATGCGACGTTCAGCACAAATAAAATGATAACCTTTGCAGGTATTTATTGTAGTGTTCTTGCATTAAAACCACTTATGGTGAAGTGAAGATGATGTGTACTACTGCACATGCTTTCTTATGTTCCTATGAATGTTCTCTTCCAGCATGCCAATGTAACGGTCACAGCAGGTGTGTGAACGGCAGCGTATGCGAACACTGTGGAAACCTGACAGCAGGGACGCACTGCCAGAGCTGCATGCCTGGTTACTATGGCGACCCCACCAATGGAGGGAAGTGTAATGGTAAGTGCAAAGGTCACGGAGGTTAATAACTTTAATTTTGATGAGCATCAGCAAACCTTGTCAGTGCTCTGCAGAAACATCCTGTTCTGTGTGTGTCTGTGAAATAAGTTCATTTAAACGCAGCAGAAACATTTTGGCAGACATTCCCTATTTTAACAGCTTTCAGACGTGTAAAAATATTACTTGTAACCAGCAGTTTACAGCATTGTAATGGCCACAAACAACCTGGTGGGGGCAGTATTTAGAAGGCATGATTCCCAGCTTTGGTTCCTTTAGAGCTTGTGGTCACCAGCAGGACACCGGATGAAACCTGAAATGTATGTAGTACGAAGAGGAATGCAGTGTGTGCTTTTCCTTTATTATTTTTTCTTTCTTTCAAACCTTCAGAGTGAAGATGAACACACACAGATCTGTATGTTTTGATTAGAAGCAACCTCTCAGCAGTTCCTCCTCACTTTTTTTTTTTTTTTTTTTAAATGCTTCATATGGAAATAATTGTAGTGCATAATCCAGCAGTCGAAACAGGAGAGCGTGTGAGTGTGGGATGAACCCACAGGAAAGCATGTGTTAGTGGAGTTAAGCGTGATTTGAAGGCTTCTGGAGTCTGGTTTGGGAAGGTATGGGTCTTGATAGGAAAAAAAAAACCCATCAGCGCCAGGAGAGTGTAATGAATGAGTGAGTGACTGCTAGAGTGTGAGTGAGGGAGGGAGAAGTGAGAAGGTGTAGGAGCATCAGTCTCACAGTGACAGATGTGCGTTTTGGCTTGGCGGCGGCATGACATTAAATCGCTCTTAATCATTTTCTTATTTCCTGAGTTGACTGGTGTCTCTGTCCCTGGCGGCTTTTTGCAAGGAGCATGGCGCTGATAGATGCACGCCTCTCTACGCCCCCATACAGTACAGCCTTTAATACAGTTTCTCTTCTTTTTTTTGGCTTTATTTTCCTCTGTATCCTGTCTTTTGGCTTTTCTCGTGGTCTCCTTAACATCCCCTGGTCACATTTTCCCAGCTGTGTTTCTCTCCATGCTCTACACATTTCCTCTTCTTGACACCTCTTTAATATTTCCTCCATATGTTTTATGTCATATTCAACTTTCTTTTTTCCATTCTTCTTCTCTCCTTACTTCCTCACTTTATTCCTCATGTCCTTTCCCTATTTAATTTAGTTGTCTAATCTTTTTCCTAAACTGTTAACTATCTACTTTTTTTCTCTTTGTCACATTATCAGGATTTGAGTGATCACGGGCGCTGTGCTGTTAGGAGTAATTTTGTTCTGTGAGGGTTTCTATGGTCAAACTGGTCACTGTTGAGAGTCCAGACATGCATATAACTTTAAAAAGTTATATGCATTCTAAAGTAGTTGGAGAAGGCAGCGAGGACAGCTTTGTGGGCTTTGACGAAGACATCTCCTATAGCCACGGTGTATAGAGAACAAATCACCCTGCCTCAGAGAGGGTTACCTGGTCACCACCTGGGCCAGGCCTGGTGTGTTCCTACTGGCACAGCTCAAAAGAGCGACATGGGGCTTACCTTCCTCTAAGCCAGGGGTCTTGAACTCCAGGCCTCGAGGGCCAGTGTCCTGCAGGTTTTAGATGTGTCCTTGATCCAACACAGCTGATTTAAATGGCTGAATTAGCTCCTCAACATGTCTTGTAGTTCTCCTGAGGCCTGGTAATGAACTAATCATTTGAATCAGGTGTGTTGACCCAGGGTGACATCTAAAATCTGCAGGACACCGGCCCTCGAGGCCTTGAGTTTGAGACCCCTGGCAACCACAGTGTTGTGTTTATGTTTTACATTTTATTTTCTTCTTTGGCATATATGTGCTGGTTAAACTGGATTTCTTAACAAACTAATATCATCCATAATGTCTTTTTTCTTCTTTGACTACAGTGACTGCACTGATAATATAAGGGAAATCCTCCTTCAGCCTTAAATCCATCTATCCGTACCTCTTTTCACATCACCTTATATTTTTTTCTCTTTTACACTTCAGCTGTTTGCTCTCTTAGACCCTACAGCAACTCTTTGTCATCGCCATCTTTTTGTGTCACCTGTCCATCATTTCTATCAATATCCATTTTCTCCATCTTTCTTTATAAAAGGGACCACTAGATTTACCTTGGGCTAAATGGCTGGGAGGCAGTGATGTGTGGCCGATTACGGTGCTGAATGATAGAGACACAGCTTTGTCCCTAGCAGGAAGGGGAAAGGCCTGTGCTCATAGCATTGTAAAGAGTATGGGACAGCAAGACAGTGGGGGGAAAAGAGTGAGAGAGACAGAAGCAAAGACAGGCTGACAGGGGAAAAAAAAGATAAAAGCATGTGGTGAGATTTACAAGGTTAATATCGGTGGAAAAGGACAGTTGCCCTTGGACAGAGAGACGATGAAGGAGTAGAGGAGGAGATGGAGGGATAAATAGAGAAGAAGAGATGGAGGACGGACAGAGGAGAGGGGAGTCTGTCCGTTCCCCTGTCCCCGTGACAGATGATTAACTAACCTTGTCAAATCTGGATGAAGTCTGTGTCTGTGTCTATGCATGTGTATGCCGGGCATTAGTGTCCCTTTTCTCTGACTATTCCATTCACCTTGTCCTGCACACATACAAACGCGCCCACAACCACACCAACCTTTAGAGCCGCAGCTGACAAAATGTTAGATGTTTGGTTAGACTTTCAGGCCCTCAGAGGAGAACATACATTTTAGTGTGACAGGAAGCATGCATGTTTTATACACATTCTGGCTGTTTTTGTTCTGTTGATATTTTTTTTTACAGCAGAGAGACAGACTGGTGATTCTTAAAACATTTTATAATAAATTTGTCATAGTTGGGTTTGCCCTGGAGTGTTTACTTGCTTTCTAGAGGAAAACATCCACACCTGGGAGTATTACAACCTGAGTTGTACTCTTGTACCACGATCTACACAATGCCTGACCTCCAGCCTGTTCAGTGGCCTCATGTGGGCCATTTAGCCACCAAACAGCGCTTGACCATAAGGACTGAGTTACGGTGCATTTACACATCTTTGTGTAGGTGTTACAAAGGCTGTGTGTAGGTGAACATACAAAAGGATTGTTAAATATTACCTGACGCTCTCTTTGTTCTAAAATTATGAATTGGGGGTCTTTGTCAACAAAGATGTTAATTTGTGGTTGGCTTTGTTGCTGCCATGAAGGTGTCCAGTTACCACTGTGGCCTCTTTTTTTTTTTTTTTTTTTTTCCTGGTCTGTACATGCTGATGTCCTTTGGTGGTGGCAGTCTCCAGCAGCTTCCATTAGGAGACAGGCTGACGCATTACAATCAGGTCCACACATTTGTATAATGACAACATTTTTGTAGTTTTCCCTGTATTTTTTTCCCATCCGCCACACTGGATGTTAAATAATGAACTGTCATTGAAGTGCAGACTTTGAGCATTATTTCACAGGGTCCAACAACATTATTACTTCAAGTGCTTGTCCCACACCTGGATAAATGAGGAGGGTTGTGACAGGAAGGACAGCCAGTGTAAAATCTTTTTGCATCTTTGCCAAATAAGACATGGAGATTATCAAGAAAGACATTCACATATCAGATTGGTTGAGGTGATTGCCCCTGGTGCAACAAGTCATTGCTGGAAACTGTGCTACTTTTTGCTGAGGAGAAAGTAAGAGGAGGGGGGAAAGGAGTGTAACGACAGGCTGGACTGTGGAGGTGAGTAGCAAATTTAAAAGTAGGGTCACAAGTAAAGGGAGATAGTTTACTGATATGATGGAAAACACATAGGAAGTAAGTGTGCAGGAGACCGGGTGGCAAGGAAGTAAAGCCAGGAGTATTAAAGGTAGATTCAAGCTGTTCTACAGGAAAATCATTAAGGAAAAGTGTGCGAATAGTGTTGTGAAGGTGAATAGTGTGTCTAGAGCTGGAAGTCAAAGGGGTGCAGGGCTCGCAAAATCGCCCGACGGGCAGGGCTGAGATAGCTTTTGGTCGCCCGACCGGAGATGTCGCTAGCCCCGGGACGTCAGGCTAGCGATTCATCACCGCGAGCCCTGCGGTGATGTTCAGTGTTATTCGTGTGTATGCCCCACAGGTTGGATGTCATCTAGAAGAAGTAGTCTTGATTAAGGCCTGGTTTAGATTTCTGCAGAGTCTTTGTAGAGCATACAGTGTAATCTATGTGGTCGACTTATGTTTCCAGCATTTATGCTTATTTGTGTGCATTATGTGTTAATTACTGTGTGGTTGTGTGCCTGTGTTTTACATTAGGTGTCATCCAATAGAAACAAATAAGATGCCACCCTCTTTTATCCCCGCTGGGTCCCATCTCTCTGTTGTGATGTGTCTGTCTAGAATTTTCACTTCTTTGTACATCTCTCATGTCCATTCTAGTTTCAGTCATCTCTTTCTGGGAATTTATTCCTTATATTGAGACAATGATTGTTATTCTATCACTAAAAAAATTTTAAAACTCCAGTGAAAGGATCTGCAAAAAGTAGCTGGAAGTGCACAGGAGTAGTTGATGGTGCTTACAGGCCAGTCATAATAGTGTAGTTACATTTCTAGAGAGGTGCACTTCAGGTTATGGTATAGTGTTCAGAGGGTTTGTAAATTTCCAGCTGAAGCATAAATCTTCAGTAATTTGGATGAAGTGGTGGAGTGTGTCTCCTGGGACTGGTGACAGAGAAAGAGGAAGGCAGTGGCAAGGATTAAATGGTGGAAGTTGAAAAAGGAAGAATGTTGCACAGAGTTCAGGAAGGAGTTGAGACAGGCTCTGGGTGGTAAGGAATGGTTACAGATGATGGGAATGTACTGCTGAAGTATTGATGGAAACTGAGAGACACATTTGAAGTGTCATCTGGAGAGAGATGACACTTTGGAGGATGGTGGTGGAATGAGGAAGCACAAGAAAGTATTCAAAGTAGACAGGGGTACTGGTAAGTTAAGTGTATAGCAGAGGGAAAGCCTTATAGTGAGTTGTATGTGAGGCTGGACACTAAGGAAAAAGGAAGGGACCTGTATTAATTGGTGTGGCTTGGAGTGGCATCAGCTCATTACGCCTCCCCTGTTCAAAAGAGTGTGCCCGGACCTGGAGGTGGTTGTTGTGTGTAGGACACAGCTGAAAAGCTGCGGCCGTGTTTCAAGGCAAAAGCAACCAAAATAAAGGGTGTAAAGTGGGAACGATGTGGTCGGGTCTGTCATTCCCGTTACAATTGGTTAGGTAGAAAAATTAAGACAGAAGGTATGTGTAACAAGTTAGGATAATTGATGAAAAGAGTCCTTGAGAAGTAGGAAATAGTGCTTTGAGGAGCTGATTAATGAAGAAAAGAAGAGAAAATAGGATGGAAGAAGGACAGTTAGTGAATCAGAAAATGCAATCAATTGGTAAGGAGGAAGTGGGGGCAGCTATGAAGAGTAGAAAGGCAGCTGGTAAAGGTGACATAACTGTGAAGGTATGGAGTTGTCAAGAAGAGAGCGCAGTGGAGTTTTTAACCAGATTGTTCAAAAGTGAGACGATGCCTAAGGATTGGAGAAGAAGGTGCCAATTTTCAAGAATAAGGGCGAAGTGCAGAGCTGTAACTACAGAGGGATAAAGTTGATGAGTCAAACAATGAAGACAGTCTGGTTAATCAGTTACTGGTATATCTTGTGTACTTCTTATAAATATCTGTTGTGCTTTAACAATAAATAACACAAATCTTTAAAAGTGCAATTCTTTAACACACTCAAACTAAGAAGACAAAAAAACAAAAGATTTGTCAACATAATTGACTGTTGACTTTCATTTATTTTGTGGTGAGAGTAGACGCCCAGCTAACATATGATTCATTCTGTTTCCTGATTTTTGGGGGAATGCAATTTCTTGGCCTCTGTTTGCTTTGTATGGTATGAATATAGCTGCATATCCTCATTATTTACCAATTCAGAATAAATAAGGCTTTTAGAATAATCGGAATGCTGTGGCACATATGTGGCTCTTTCCCTCAACCAAGTTCCTCATACTCATCTCATTTCTTGTATTCAAATTATGTATTTCTTTTAAAATATTTCTAAATATATTTTTTGGGTATTGCTCAGCCTCGGTGAAAAGTCATAAATAGCAAACAGACCACGGACCTTCTGTGCTGCCCTCTCAATTGTCTTCCAGGCAAGACTTGAGCATGTATTATGTCTTCTTGAGCTTGTTATCCTTTGCTACCCAGTGCTTCAGCATATAATGCTCCCCTGCCATCGGCACCTCCCGTTGAACAGTTTTATTGCTTCCATAAATTTTGCATGATTCACATCAGTAGCTCCCTGTCTCCATTGCACTCTGATACTCCATCTTTCTCTGCACCACCTCACTTGCTCTCTCTGGCTGTCTCGGAGTCGCGGTGAATGTCTGATACACAGAAACGCTTCACATTTCAAAGGTAGCTACTGGGGCTTGGGGATGTTTTGTCACTTATCTGTATGGTTTCATCATTTCTTACAGGTTCAGCTCAGGTCAGTACTTGTTTCTTGTGTGATACAAAGAACTTCTTCAGTGTCCTTTAGTGTTCAAGCCTGACGAGATTAATAAATCTACAGAAGCTTACAAGAATAGGCAATCTGCTATGAATTAACTGACAGAAAGAGAAAGGAGGACTTAGTTGTGGAGAATTTTTTTCAGTCAGGAGTTTTAGTTTTGTTTTAGTTTTTTTCTCATCACACATCTTGTCAACACGGCAGCACTTATTTTCCAGTTGACTCCAGACAGTCGATTGATGGTTTACTTGTGAAAAAACCCAAAGAGGCTGAGAACTAGAAACCAACATGAAAGTCCTTCGATGACCACTTAGGTTGGCTCCAAAAGTGGGTGAATCCCCTTAGATTCTCATGTTAAAGTCATAGATAAAGAAACAAAACCAAAACATGTTTGTGGTCTCTGTACAGTAGCTATTTTTTTCTTTTGCCAACAACTGTACAGGGAGTTAAGTATAACAAAAAAGAGCTAAACATCCAGAGATGAACACCTTATCTGGTTATTTAGTTTTCCTTTTGGAGAGACATTAATATCTGTAACATTATGCGCTACAGATGCGCTGCTCATTGGTTCAGATGTTTTAAATGGCCTATATTTACGTTTCCCTGATGAGCAGCCTCTTGCAGACAAGTGACCCAAGACAGCAGCACAGTGGAAGTAATTCAAAGTTTGTTGAAACGCTTTAAAACCTCTTCAGGATGGAGTTTAGTGGATGTTTTGGATGGTGTCCTCAGTCCTCACCCTCAGTCTCTGAGCTACTATTTGTCTATTTCTGGCTTAAGTAGAAGGAGTTTTGGATCAGGCGTGACTCATGAGTTGAATCCCTTTGTTGGTCATAGACACATAAACTGTGTTTTTATTGAATTTTGAAGCCAACCTCCAATATCACAGGAAAATGCCCACAAAAAAGAAATCAGTTGGATGACTGTAAGGCATTGCTGCTCTATGAGCGAGTTAAGTTTGTTTTTTTGTATTTAATGTTTAAATATGAACATTACTGATGATTATTTGGTAAAGGTGGCATCTCATGTTCCAACTGATGCCTTTTTGTTTTCCCTTTCTCTGTTTCAGTCTGTCCCTAGTTTGAGGTTTTGATGTACAGTCTCTAAGCGGGGTGTGACTGCAGGAGCTCTTTGTAAATTTGTGTTCAGTGCTGGAGCTATAGAGATGAGTGCTGTCTCTGCAAGAAACTGGCAACCCAGTAGCATCAACCACAGAATGGGACAGATAGAACAGCAGGGTTGTGTGTGTGTGTGTGTGTGTGTGTGTGTGTGTGTGTGTGTGTGTGTGTGTGTGTGTGTGTGTGTGTGTGTGTGTGTGTGTGTGTGTGTGTGTGAGTGAAGGAGATCAGACAGAGCCGGCTGCTGTTCAGCTTCAACAGCAGTGGAATAGCAGAGGAGGGATGCTGACTGCAGAGTCGCTCCATTCACTCTTCTCTGTGGAAATGCTGCCAAATTCACTCTCACCTGCTGTCTCGAGTATGTCTTTGTGAGTGCGTGTGTTTATGTGTGTTTGTGCATTTTTTTAAACATTTTTTTTTTGCCTTTAAATATGCTTGTGTGTGTTTATGTACCTGTGGATCCCTGTGGCAGAATTGCAAACTACCCAGCATTCGTAGCGGTATCCAGTCATCTCCCCCCTGGCAGCTCTATTCCTGGCATGTGACTGGTCAACACAAAAACACATAGACAAACCCAAAACACACAAGCAGACCCACACACAAAACCACACACGTACAAACACTTCTGTAAATATGATTTCAAACGGCTTTTGAATCCTTTTTGATCTCCAGTCAGTGGAAATAGTGTTTTTGAAGTCTTTCTGCAGCTGTGACTCATGTCTCATCTAGAATAAGCCGCTTTCTTTGAGACTCTCATTTATGGCATTCAGCTCAAAGAGAGATTAACCGGCATGCATTTAATAAATTAGTTCATGTGCTATCATGGAAGACAAGAAGTTGTGCTGAATATACTAAAATAATGTATCCTTTACCTTTGACAACTTTTTTCTTACAAATGCAACCACAACAGTTCACACAAAAATAATATTTTAGGGTAAATGTGATTTTTGCTTTGCAAGGTAAAAATGGTGTGCATACTCCTAACTGGGGCCACTGACCATGCATGGTTGACTAAAACAGCATTACAGGTTTTTAAAATTAAGTGGAGACCATGCAGAGAAATGTAATAGTATAGAATGTAGGGGGTCAGTGAGGTACTGAGGGTCTTGCAGGTGAGGAGTCTTTGAGGTTGAACCCCGATAAGCTTCTGCAGCATCATTTGTCCTGTTCATGTATATTTTTTAAATGCATCAGTTTGGATTTGTACAATGTTGAACAGTGTCTCCTGAATCTCTGGGCCTGCCTTAGGTTTTTACAGTGCTTAGATGCTGACCAGGCCCTGGGGGGTTGGTGGTATTTGAGGGATTTTAAATAATATTTTGTGTTTTTGACTTTTATATTTACCATATTTGGGAAAGAGAGATGATTTTTTGGCTTTTAAGACAAAACACTATTCAATTCACCAAATAATGAAATATTTAATACCAGTGCCACACATTCACAATCGCTGTGATCCCACTGCAGTCCTCCCTGATTTTGCTCCATCTGTCAGTTGAAACATGCATAACAGAAAAGAATGAGGTATAAAAAATTACTTTATTTCTGTTGGTAGAATATTCTGTATAGGATCAGTAAGCAGGTTTATGTTCAGTGGAGGTAGTGTTTTGTGAGTGTGTGTAGCTACTAGCCTATATTTAAAACTAGACTTAAAGTAATTATAAAAGAGAGAAATTAATTTCAGTTCATTTATGTCACTTTTCATGTATCTTTAATTTAATTGCTTAGCTTAGTTTTTTTTTCCTCTTCTTGACAATGAAAAATATAATTTGGCAAAGTACGCCGATGTTTTGCAGAATCGCCAAACAGTAACGTTTGTTAGGTGAGTGACTTGAAATCATCAGAACACCAGATAAATCTGCATTTGGAGAAAGAGTTGATACTTCACATATTACAAAGAAGAAAGTGAAAAATAACATCCTTAGATAGAACTGAGAGTCGGTTAATTAACAGCTTACTGCAAGTGTGAAAGCCATCGCTTTTATATGTGAGTAATATTAAGTGACAGCAGCGTGTCAGGCTAAGACAGATGTGCACTTGCACATCTGTACTACTTGGGCAGCACTATAAGCACTTATATATACACATACATTATAATCATCCACTATATGATGTCTATATTCTGGTCTGCAGGCCAATCAACACATATGGTCAATCAACACGCATTCCTGAATGCGTTTCATATTCAGGAAATCCACTGGAAATAAAGGCGCTGCTGACCATATGTGTGACCTCTAATTAAATCATAGCAACTCTTTCTGAATTGGCCAGCATGAGGAACTGAATCTGAATCAATATGTAGTTAAGAATTGACCAAAGTGATCTTTTAATAACCATCTTATTTAGGAAACTATTTCCAAGTTTGCCAAATCTGCATAGACTTTATTTAGATGGCTGCTTATTATAAGGAATAAACACCTGAATATGGATCTCTTTTTATTTATCTATTTATCTATTTGTAGATGACAAACATAGCGCTGCAGCTACAGTATGTGTGCTTCACTTCTCCTGCAGCTGATGATTCCACACATCGTGTGCCTACATTGCTGAATTGCAAAGAATTGTTTAGTTGGTGTTATGGAAAGAGATTTTTTATTTACTGTTGGGCTATCATTGTATGATCTCTACCTTACAATTTAAAGAGCTTTGAGCTGACTGCTGTTATGATTTGGTGCTTTATAAATACAATACATAAAACAACCCTGCAGTGTACTCTCTGAGTACAAAAAAGTATTTGTATCAGGATTGATTTTAAATGTAGTTAACGTGATCTTTATGCAGAGCAGCACACATCAAATCTGTACTTGTATACATTTAATGTTCTTTTTTTTATTGATTGATGCCCCCAATGTTGCAGTTGGATAGCTTATTATATTATAATCTAGCAATGGCATATTTTAGTGGTGATTTTTTTGTTTAATATAAATAACCTAAAACTGCACATTAACAAAATAAAAGCTTTAAAACATATTTTAATATAAGTAGAAGTAGCATGCATATGAATGAGTAAGTTACTATTGGCAGTGATCACTGTGGTTCATTATAGAATGGAAACGAATGAAGAAAAAGGGGGAAAAATTATTATGAAGAGCTGTTATTTACAATGCCTCATTTATAATGTTGCATTTAGCTGTACTGAATTTTTTCAGCTCTAAATACCTAATTGAAATATATGCTGTTATTAGCTTAGACTTACAGTGGAAAAAGTGTTTACCCTCTTCCTGATTTTCCTTTTTTTTTTTTAAATGGAAACCAAAATGTAGTTTCTAAGTAAATGCGTTTATTTTTAAGGGGAAAGAAATCCAAATGTGCATGATCCTGTGTGAAAAGTGATTTCTGAAAAACTGAGATGAGCCTTTATTTCTTTTGCTCAGCAGTGATTTTCTTGGAACTCCATGCAGGCCATTTTTGTCTCTTTGTTATGTTGGAGTTATGAATACTGACCTTAACTGAGGCAAATTAGGCTTGGAGTTCATTGGGTGTTTTTGCTGCACTTTTGGGGTAATTTTGGTTGGTTGCCATTTGTGCATAATGGTCACTGTGGTTCGCTGGAATCCCACAGCTTTAGAAATGGCATTATAAACATTTCCAGACTAAGAGATCTCAATTACTTGTCCTCTCATTTGTTCCTGAATTTCATTGGATCACAGCTTGATGGCTGGCTTTTGGGGATCGTTTGGTCTATTCCACTTTGTCAGGATGGTCCTATTTAAGTTTCTTGATTGAGAGCAGGTGTGGCAGTAATCAGGCTGGGGTGTGGCTAGAGAAATCAAACTCAGCTTTCTAAAGATGTAATACACTCTAAGAAATAAAATGTTGCATTTACTCCACCCAGTTATGTCAACCGGTTCCACATAACTGGGTTAGTGAAATATAAAATGTATGATACACTTAATTTGAACAACAAATTTTAAGTACATCTGTCAAGCTTTGGCTAATTAAATGCAAATCACAAGAATGGTGTTGTATTAACTAAATATCATAATGTTGATCTAACTAACATGTTGACTTAAATTGACAACACTAAATAAAATCTACTCAACCAAAACAAGCCCTACTTACTCTATAAAATAAGATGTTGCATTTACTCCACCCAGTTATGTCAACCGGTTCCACACAACTGGGTTAGTGAAATCTAAAATGTATGACACATTTAATTTGAACAACAAATTTTAAGTACATCTGATAAATTGACTAACCCTAAACGAGCTCTACTGAAACTATAGGATTAAATTACTTACTCTATTTAAAGTAAATTGAATAAATCAAACACAATTTTATTCAGTTAACCCAACTTTAATAACACTTGGTGTAAAATGTGCTGAAGCAAACTTTGAGCTGTTCAAAATTCTAGATCAATGCCTTTTTCCTAAACAAAAATATCTTCACATATATGCAAGTGCATATTAAGTACAGGAAGACATAATGCAGAATGTTAAAATCAAGTTATTAAAACTGGAAAGTGTTGTGATTCCAACATTTTTAACATTAACATGACTTAATTTAAACTTGCTTCGGGTACAATGGAAAACTCACAATACAGTCCTATAAACAACAAGTAGAAATGACTTTAGTGGCATTTTTGTCCATATTTAAAAAACCTTTTTTTTCCCCAAAACTTAAAATGAAGTCCAAACTTAGGAGCAGTCTTGTTCAATGTAGCTGGATGGTGGTAAAAGTTCAACATGAACAAAGCATGCCAAAAAGTATGAGGCCTTGCAGAAGTTCTTGCGGAATTCAAACTGAACAGTTTATAAAGTGCAAGGAGATGGGTTTGAGAATCTTGTAACCAGTTCAGTGTCCTCTATAGTTCAGTGCAGGCTGTTTCACTCAAGCAGTTTGTTTTTCAGAACTTGCACATTCATGGATAGGTTGTTCCCATCCAACTCCATCAGCACCTTCTGAAGAAATTCAAATATGTATTTCAGGTGCTTTGGGTACCTCAGATTTAGACTGTAGATTAGTCCAAGCAGGAGGGCACACCCCTTTGCCACATCACTAAGAGCTTTCAGCACAGTGTATCCTTCTATGATGACACCAATGTCCTCAGGTGTATCTGCAGAGTCTGCTCCTTCATGTCTGACAACACAGACTCCTAAAGTCAGCTGCTCCGTTTCTCTTCTTGCACTAAGATCCATATCCTTAAAATGAAAACAAAGGGGGGAAAAAGTTACTTGCATATAGATACATATGAACAAATGAGCCCACCTTCAATTTACTATCCCAAATTAAAAAAACCAAACAAACAAACAAACTGATCTTTCCCCTTTTCTAACTTACCAAGAATTCCTTGAACAGGTCATCTGGCTTTTTATTTAAGTAGACACAGATAGTTTTTAGGACGCATTCCCGTCGAACATCAATGCTGATATTCTGGTGGAGATAAGAACTCAATGTGAGACAAGATTTTGGTTCTTTTCCACCTCTTCCCAAACCAAAGTCAAAAATATTAACAGATGAGTGATTAGCGATGAGTAATTAAACAATGTTTGACAACTCACATTAGTGACATTCAGTGAGGTTAATGATTGGTTAGGCACTGATTCTTCTGAGTCAGATCAACAAATATATGAACACAAAACTAGAAGCTTTTCATTTTTGACAATACATGAAAGCTTTCACTTTTGCTTTAATCAATTCTAGACTGTTCAACAATATAATTATTAATTGTACCCCTAAAAATGTTAAAATGAAATAGAAGATTAGAACTCGGCAATATGGATTCAAAATCCTATCACAATATTTTCTGGTATTTATTACGATAACAAGAGTTACAATAAAAGATAACAGTAACCACAATCACATCTGAGCCACTTTTGTTGCATCTACTGACAGACAGAACTAGCTGACCAACATAAAATGAAGGGGGAACACACAAATTGTCACTTTGATAATCAATGGAACTGATACAAGGAGTTAAATGCATTACATATAGCTGTATTACACATAATGCTGCATTTTAATGACACAAGATAAATGCATGTCTTACACTTTAATCACTGATATTAACACTAAACCAGATATCAACACGGGGTAGAATTCCTTCAAACAATGTAGCAACTTATTTGATGCATGTTTCTAAAATACACTATACATATATTTCATTCTTCAAACGGATCGGATCGCTGGCGCTCCTGGTGCTCATTACTGACACCAGGGAGCATGCGCGGTAGATGTTGGGAGTAATTTTAAAGCTGCAGTTCTTAGTAGGCAAGTTGCAGCTTAACATGAATCGTAAAACATTTTGGGAAATTACACCGAAGTGGGCCCAATAATATTTGTTAAATGCCTGACTAATAACACCTGTGAGAGGCATACAAGCTAGAATGCTAAAAAAAAAAATTACCAGACATCATTTGTTTTAAAATAAAACATACAGAAGTACTCCCGAAAATGTTTATCATTTAGTACACATTAACCAAATATGTCATCCTTAAATGGTTGTACTTACCAAATAATCCTCAAATGGCAATGGATTTTATCCAGGCTTCTGAGCATGATGCAAGTTTCGGTTGAAAATGGCAGTTGTTCAAACTTCCACACTGCACATGTGCAAACTGAGAAGTACGGAGAGCCTGTTAGGACAATCCTCTTCAAATTAAAGTGCTGTTCATTTTAAATGAACTTTTTACGTTGAATTTAATGTACTGCATTTTGTTGTATTGAAATATTGTGTTATTAATTAAAATCAAAACAATATCCTTGTGTTTAGAGTTAAAAATCAATTGTGACATTAATTTTAACATAAAACGTTTACATAATGCTAGCAACATCAATGTATCATTTCTTAGAGTGTACACCACATTTAATACATATTATAATGGGGAGCAATCACTTTTTCACACAGGGCCATGTAGGTTTGGATTCCCCCCCCCCCCCTTAATAATAAACACCTTTATTTAGAAACTGCATTTTCTGTTTACTTGTATTATCTGTCTCTAATATTTAGATTTATTTGATCAAAGTCCACAAAACTTTATTTATCCCCAAGGGGCAATTAAGATACATGATACCTTGCCAACCATACATACAATACACAAACATCACATTGGGGAGACAGGTCAGGCTAGGGTAGCACTGGCCGGTCGACCAGACGAGCAGCGACCAAAACCGAAACCATAGAAAATGCACAACATGAGGAAACACGAGGAGAAAAAAAGAACTCCCCCAGACTGAGCTCCAACAGGGAGATCAGTTTGAGAACAGAAAAAACCCACCTCAGCACATAAATCATCACATCTCACAGCGTAGAAGACATAAGCTTCGAAGTCGTTTGGAGGGGGTGGGGGCTGGAGTGTAGGTATGTGTCCGTGTACATGCGTATGTGTGTGTGTGTTCCGTGTTCAACTGAGAGAAAGTGTCCCTTCACCCGGTTAAGCAAAAGTCAACAGTCTTCGGTTGACGCAGGTGGCCTTGAATGAGGGGAAGAACGTCACAACACAGTCCTATTATCTAAGGGAGAATTTTGTTATTCCCGTCAGCTTTTGCCTTGAGCATCCAGTTGGCGCCAGGGGGGGCCGCATGAGATGAAGATGGTCTGAACCAGCTCCAATCAGCCAGAACTCTGTTATTGTGGTTTCGAATTGGTAGATGTCGTTCAATGTCCTCCATCGAGAGTGTCGCCAGACACACGACGATTGATGATCTGAAACGTTTAAGTGTGAAAAACATACTAAAAAAATAGGTAATTAGGAAAGGGGCAAACACTTTTTCACACCAATGTATAAAATTCAATAAGTGATGTAGCAAATTATATTTGACCTTTTTCTCCTTGTGCATCCTGCACATGTGCTGAATCACTGCTGATGTAGATAATGTGATACAGTGTGTTTGGACTGAAGCTGCAGCTGGCATCGGCATGTTGCTACGCTGCCAGGATGAGCCATGCTAAAGGTAGCTGGCTAATAGTTATTGTTTTTGGACAGGCTTCTGACGGCTTTAGCTGAGATCAGTGTTGTTAAGGATTGCTGTTAGGTTGTGGGGCAATTTTTTGTGTGGTGTTAAAGCAGGACATGGTACCACATTTGGCTCTAGTTCTCTAGGCAATCAACCAATGCAGGTGAGTTTGCATGCATTCCTCAAAAAACCCAAAGTGCATTGCCTGATGTTGGTGATGCGATTCATAGGTAGAAGGCTAATGGCTTGAACAAAATGGGAGTGACAATCTTTTGTCGTTTATTAGTTCAGTGGCAGGAGCAAAAAGCACAAACATGAACAAAAGTAGCACACATTAGTTTGAGATGCACTTCCCCATGTTTTAAAATGCAATCTATTTTTTCAGTTACTTTACATTTTAGATCAAATTCTCTTGCCTTCAAGTGTGCATGAAATATTTTCCAAGTCTTCGTAAAAGCATTCATCAGATTTTCTAAAGAGCTTTTCAACTGTAGAGGTAAAAGCATTTCATTTGTGTCTGCATGATTTTCAGTATGTATGTGAATGAATTTCACTTGTCTGTGTGAAATGTCCAGATATATAAATGAACACATTTGATTAGTATGTGAGGAAGTCTTTTGATAACACGTGTAAAAGGTTTCACTAGTTTATGTGAAAGTGTTTCAGGTGTGAGTGCATGGTTTTCAGCATAGTGTGCGAATGAATTTAATATCTCATGTCTATATTGGAGATCATTCAGAATAATGCCTGTAATGGTCGCATTAGTTTTTGGTGTGATACCCGTTTCATTTTGTTTTTCTTCTTGATAATATTGTTGTTGCTATTGTTATCATTATTATTTTACTTTGCTACATGTAAACATGTGCTTTTATTCTGAAGAACTGAAAAGTTGAAATTAAAGGGTAGTGTCTTTTTTTGTCTAACCTTTTTCTAACCTTAACATCTAATCATCACATCACATAACCAAGTGAACAGTACAGCAGCAACATGCAGAACTGGTGCAACTGGTGATTGAATTGGAGAATGACAAGTCTCATGACCTAACATAGCAAGTACTGAGCAGTTTTACAGCCAGTGTTTGTATAGCTATCAAAATTCAGCTTTAAAAAAAAAAACAAAGAAACACCGACCAAAAGGACAAAACACAAGAATGGTAATGTGTCTTGTTTAAGCACCTTAATATTTAGCAGAAATAACATTCTGCTGGTTTGGAAGTCCAACTGCACAAAGATCATTTATTTATTTTTTAACCTTTTTCTGCAGAAATGAAGTTGCATTGAGTTTTGTACCTGCAACCCTATCGGGAATAAGACAGAGCAGACCAAAGTAACGTAAAAGGTTCATTTATGAGTCAGGTTTTCTGACTGACGAACATACCCGGCCACCTTCTCACCTAAACACACATTCAAACACATACTGGCAACAGTCTGGCTTTTTATTGTGTGCGTACATGCGGAGGCAGTGGAGTGAGAAATTGTACTCTCTTCAGGGGCTCACACAAGTCGTGGGAAATATGATTTATATCAACTTTTTTGCTAAGAGATCAGGTTTCTTTTTTCCCCATTGCTTATTTTTGTGTTGTCAGCATTTGCCTGATGTGCTTTCTCCTCCATCCATTTCATTCATTCATTTATTTATTCATTTTCTCGCCCTACTCTTGGCACTTGAATACGTCATATTATGTGGATGGATCGGATGACTTAAGTACTTATTTTATTTTTAGTGACAATATATCTGTATTAAAAAGATTCAAAAAATATTTTCCATTTTTACTGAAAGAGTCCGTCTTAATGAAATGGTTTATTGAATAGTGTATTCTGAGAACTCCTAACCTAAAGAGAACTATAGCTATATTTAAGTGGTAGAGTTAGCTTCCATATCATCTTTCAATAGAGAGTAATATCCTGTGCATTTAGCACGCACTGAATCATAAGTAGACATTTAGAAGACTAATATAAGATAAGATAAGACTTTATTGATCCCACAACGGGGAAATTTTTGCGTCCTTGGTCAGGTCGTCTGGTCGTCATCATGATGTCTGTGCAGGACAAACGTGGATTGTACTTTATTATCTGAAAAGTATGATAAAAGAATGCTGGTTAAACAGATCTTATTGCCACATTAGAAAGACTGAAACAAGTTTCAAGTAATGTTCGATCTTATTTGCATGATGAATTTTATTAACAGCTTACTGGTTGAAAACTCATTTTGATACAGGAGGGAACTGCCGGTCCATAAGAGGGAAAACATACCTGTGTTATATCTGCCAGGTTGCTGTATTTAGTCATTTCATATGGTGGGCTAATTAGGTTTAAACTTTCACAGTGTTTCAGTTTGTTAAGGAGGAATTCTAGAGAATCTATTAGCTGTCAGAGTCAGATTGTGTACAAATTTCCTTTGTTGCTGATGTTTGCTTCACTGTATAATCCAGCTCATGCTACTACGGTAATTAAATTTTTCCATGAGTATATTTGTCAGCAAGTGAAAAATATAGTAGTGTATTTCTTAAAGTAAAGATAATTTTGGTTGAATCAGTAGTTTTTAGTAGTATTAGTGAATTCTGACTAATAACACTTGTTACACTGGGGTGTGCCAAATGTGTGTGTTGGGGGATATCTGGGTTTATACAGTAGCTATTAAATATATGGATGTTAGGTAAAATGCAACGTATGTTCTGTCATAATCAGTAGTTTTTCAGTCATATATTTTGCACTACATCACTGAATTACTCTGTGTGGAAAGCAATTTCTTACAGTACTCAATAAGTTACTTTTGCAATAATAAGCTGGTCTGAGAGGCATTGTCACTACTCCTTTTGTTAATGGTCTAAGATCAGGCTCTGGCTGCTTGGCTGGGATCAATATGCACTCAGCTTTAAAACCACTCTGGATTTGTCACTGCTAACTTTGTGCTGGCATGCTGTCAATGCAGATATTTGCAAAGTCATATTAGCAGCACCTACAGTATACCAGGCCTGGGCACAGTTTGCACTTTACAAAAGTTGCAGACTCAACTTTTCAAAAGTTACCGACTTCCCTAACAATTTCCTCATCCCTTCTGAAGTCAGCTAACTGTAGAATGAGGATAAAAGGGTAATGTCAGGAACTGCATTTCTTTATTCTTTTTTTTCTTCAGTTGCCATTTCCAGTTGAGCTGTGGCTAGGGTTGGAAAAGTAATGTATTACATATGTAGTCCCAATCAAAAGTTTAAGACCACTTGAAAAATCGCGAAAAATCCTATTTTGCATGGTTGGATCTTAACAAGGTTCCAAGTAGAGCTTCAACATGCAACAAGAAGAAATGGGAGACTAAACATTTTTTTCAGCATGCAATTTATTGAACACAACGCTTAAACTAAAACAGGCTGTTTTTACTCAACAGTTTGATTCTCAGATTCTCCCTCTGTCCCCTGTTCTTATTCTTTAAGAGCCACTGGCAAAATCAGTGCGACTAGATGAATACATGTTTCTCCTGGCTGTGCCCTTTGTGCGCCTTTGTTGGCTGCCAACTAAATCAATATTGTATGAACAGCAGGGTGACCTGAGCCTGCGCTAACACACCTGTGATTTGTCTATTATCTCAAGTCTAAAAGCCACTTCTTGTCAAGATTCTGTTATCTTCCAGAGCCGCGCAGTTCAGTGTGCATCTCTGAAAAGGTTTTCTATTTTTCTGACCGGTCAATTTAATTTAAAGTAATAGATTGAAATTGTATTTTGTTATTGTTTCTGTCTCACCAGTTGGCATCTGTTTCTTTTTTTTTTTTTTAAGTCACAGAATGTCAGTTCAACTCAGCCTTCTGACATTTAAGCTCCCCTTGTTTTTGTGCCGTAGCAATGTTTACGTGTGCTACTTTGCTTTTGCTCCGTGTAAGCAATCGAACCGAGCGCTCTTTCCAGGCAGAAGAGGAGAGGGAGGACTAGAAGAGGTTGCTTTCCTCTCATTATCTGTGTCTTGCCTTTACCTTGACCTGAGCTCACCACTGTTTTTATTACAGGCCCTGTCTCTGAGCCAATCGGGAAGAATAAGAACAAAGCACAAAGTCAATTCAGCTGGAGTGGGACACAGTAACGAGTGGCTGTGTGTGAATGTGAACACACACACATACACACTGAACTACAAGGGTGCAGAGAACGTTCTTGTTTGTCACTACCTTTAGGAGCTGCATGCAGAAGTGATTTAGTGTTTAAATTACAGGCTTGGCTCCATGTGAATTATCTGGCGACATCATGCTTTTATACAAGAAAGTAATTAAAAAGATTAAACTCACATTTCTGTGGCTTGAATCAAAAGTAGACTAACTACAACAGATAGCTGGAAAAAGTCAAATTTTACCATCCACACTGTTACCACAGGGTTCTATCCTCTTTTAAAGTTGGATTTTTTTTTACATCTTGTCATTGCCAAAAGTTTTGAGAATGACCCAAGTTTTGATTATCACAGTTTTGCTGCTTTAGTTTTTGTGATGCCAATTTGCGTAAACTCCAGAATCTCAAGAAGAAACAAACAAACAAAAACAATTTATACTGCAGTTCAGCACTGCAACATGAGCACCTGTTAGCATCATTTCAGGGATCCTCTCATTTACACAGGTGCTAGTGGACAAGGCTGGAGATCACTCTGTCATGTTGGTTGAGTCTGAATAGCAGACAGGATCCTTTAAAAGGAGAGTGGTGGTTGAAATCATTGTTATTTTTCTCTGTTCACCATGGTTATGTGCAAGAAAACTTCATAACTTTGCATAAAAAGGCCTTGTCCAGAAAGACTGTTGCTGCCAGTAACACTGCACTCAAATCGACAATTTACTGAATTATTGAGAACTTTAAAGTAAAGAGAGAGGTTAAATTGTTGTGAAGAAGGCTTTGGGGCACCCAAAAATGTCCAGAAAGTGCCGGGACTGTCCCTTAAAGATGATTCGATTATAGGATTATGGCATCACCAGTGCAGAGCTTGCTTTGGCATGGAAGCAGGCAGGTGAGGGTTGGCACTTTGCAAGTTTGATTCAGACTCAATGGGCCAAACCAGACACTTGCTTCAGGCCACAGTGGGTGCTACGTTCCCCTAAAAAGGTCCAGGGGATTAGGGAAAGTAAAAAAAAAAGATGTCCAGGTTGGAAAAAAGACAAGGAGGCAAAATGGTTAAATTAACAGGTTTTATTAATGTTTCTATTAGTAACTAAACTAAAAGAGACGGACAAGCCGCTATCACCTTTTAAAGAAAGAAAACACCAAAACTCAGGTGTTGGTTGATAAACTGAAAATAAGTCAAAAAGGGTTAGTACCAAAACACACTCCTCTCCACAGAGCAGGAGCAATCAATCACCACACACACAGCTCACTAGCTGCAACACAACATGGCTCTCTGGCACTACAGCTCACCTTTCTCTGGCCTTAAGTATTCCTGATTGTTAATGGGAGTGAGCTGTACAAAAAAGGTGGCACCTAAGGCAGGAGAGGTCAATTTCACAAGTAACAGTGGTCACATCCACTGTAGACTGCAGTTTGGTCTCTTGGTTTCTCAGTGATGATCTTTGACATGAAGGTCAGTGTGACAGACGATGATATGTGCTCTCTGTGCAGGTTTGAAACCATGCGGTGAAATCACAGATGCGCATGCGCAAGTGGTCAGAACAGGACCTCTAGGAAAAGATCTAAAAATAACAACAGCAGCGCTGAAAGCAGTGCAACAATGCCCAAGATGACTTAATTTGCATTAGGAAGCGGGAGTGGTCTTCATATGGACATTTGACTTTGACATGCTACACCTGTCAACACAAATGGTACATTACACTATTTTTCTTACATTTGTAACACACACTTTCATATTTGTTGGTTGAGACATTTTAGTTATCCATAATGACTTTGAGAAGCTAATGGGTTTCTAAGAAATGCACATTGAAAGAGTCCTTGGCTGAGGCAGTCTTTCCTCGTGTTCATACTTCTGCTGTGAATAAATCTCCTGTAATGTACTGCAAGATGGAAAAAAAATGTCTGTCTTCATTCTGTGTAAAAATGTGTAAAGAGGTTGAGCTGAAAAGCTGAAAGAATAATATTCTTTCAGCTATTGGTTGAACAAATTTATTTCTGCTCTTCTGCTAGAGTTTGAATTACAGGATTAAACATCCCACAGAATGAGGACATCATTTACATTTCTTTCTTTAACTTTGAACAACATGGGGAACAAGAAGATTCTGCGTCCTTTAAAAGTCCTGATAATTTTAACAGTGACCCTCTCATTGCATGGATACAATCCTGACCAAACACTTTCTTTGCAACTGTTGGGAAATGTGTCGTGTTTGAGTGAGCGTTCTCTTTGAAGAATGCATTAGCTTAAGCTCACTTTTGTCCAAGAAGAGGGAAACAAAAGAAATTAGTTAAACAAGAGATATCAGTTCAATCAGAAACTAAACAACTGTTATGATTGGGAATGATGGGAATGATTCAGAGCTGCAAGATGCCTTGATTTTCTTCCAAAGAGATGAGTGATTTGTCCTTTCCTGTGTTTTATTTTTTCATTGCCATTTCTCTGCTTTCTTATCCATTTTAGCTGCCTTCTTGCTTCCTCCCCACACTGTTTTCTTTCTGCCTCTATCCCTCCTACAACTCACTTTGTCTGCATACATTTACTCATCTGGAACATTGTGAACGACAATGTTTGAGGATTAGTGTGTTTATATACAGTATGCATGTCTCAGTGCTGTGTGCTGAGCAGGTCCATTGCAGTAGATGAAGATTAATGTCTTGCTTGAAGGGCACCTCAGCATTATTTCCACAAGTTGTCATCAAGAAATTGCTGGTTTTCTGTTATGTCTCTTTGATATCAAGAGTTTTCAAAAACCAAACTTGACACATCTTTGCTTCTTCTCTTTCTCTTTTTGTCTTTACAGCATGCAAGTGTAACAGCCATGCCAACGTTTGCCACGTCAACACAGGAAAGTGCTTCTGTACCACCAAGGGCGTCAAGGGAGACCAGTGTCAGCTGTGAGTGTGCCAACCCCGATCTAACTAAAATAAAACGTATTTAATCAGTCACTTTAATACTTTAATATATGTATACTGACAACAAGAAGCGGACTGGAGAGAACACTTATTGATGTTTCAATGTGCAAAGACGCTTCATCGTGACACCGAATCCATTTCAGGATTGTAAATTTGCTGATTATTGCATACGTTTTGGATTACGCCGAAATTAGGTTGATTCAGGATTTGATATTTTGGGTGATTGGAAAGCTAGAATAGTGTTTAAAGAGTGCATGGGTTGTGTATGCATGCTTTCCCTTGACTGCCAGACTGCACCGCCGCAGCACTACAATATCCTAAATGGCTTGGCGGACCAATGCGCCGCGGAGACAGACTGAAAACTGCTGCATCAATAAATCTAGCAGGCGAGGGTAGAAAGCAGAGCTGGTGAGTGCTCTGGTGTTTGTGTGGTCTGCCATGTACAACATGCAGCATGATGAGACAAGACAACCCCGGCTGGGACAGATTTCTTTCCCTTATTCTTAAAGTATAATAGCATACCTCAGATTATTTGAGGTCATCTAAGTGAGTGTGTTTGATAATTTGCCACCAGTTATATATTTTAATAATCAGGTATAGATTCTCTGCCCAGTCTTTTCAATTACTTCACTCAAAACATCAGTATGTTAACTCATTTCATTAGAGCTGCGGCAATTGTTTTTGATTTTCAGAACAAATAACCATCTAGAGAAATGATTTGCAACATGAGTTTTTATGATTGGTGGTAAACATGGTTTATATAATGATATTTCCTCCTCATTATTTCTCCTCCATGCTCTTGTAGCTGTTGCCTTTACCTTTTCTTCCCTCACTATATGCATGAAGCTTACAGCTATGTGTGGAGGAAGAGGGTGTCACATTAGTTATTGGTGTTATCTTCCATATTTCTTTTGACATTTACACTAATGTTTGCATCTAGTGTCAGTACTTAAACAGTCTCGGTCCTTCAAACAGTTAAAACTAGAAAGTAACTCTAGCACATGGGTCCTGATCATCTTGAGTCATACCTACTGCATGTGACATTTTGACCCTGATTTAGACTTTGACCCTCACCACTGACGGCCTTTTGCCAACCTCTCCATGACCTTTAAGTAATCCTGAACCCGAGCTCTGCTCCTGACATGAACATGACTTTGTCTGAGGGCAAAGCACCTGCCCCCTCACACTACCAGAGACTCTCCACATGTTTTCTGTCAACTTTAATCAGTGTTTTCCTGCTGTCAGCGTGCAGAACATTTTGTACTCATATACAGTCCTCCCCATGTGACCTTGGAAACTTAACCTAGAGAGACACAGATTTTTGCCAATATTTCCCAACTGCATTTTGTCTTCAAACGTGTTTCTGTTGAATTGTGTTGTTTTTGATGGACCTGCAGAGCTAAATAAATTTTATAATACTTTTGAAGGCCAGGATCATTTTTTACAACACAAACTTTGATATTTTCTGATAAACAGTGAAGAGGTTTGTGTTCCTATTTCAAACAACAGCACCAGGGTTACAAAATGAAGCAAATGCTGAACTCTTGAAAACAGTCCCTTAACTGTCTGTGAGGGTGGCTGCTTCAAAACACTGACAGTATAAAAGGTGGATGTAGCCACTTTGGCATCATCTACTGTGTTACAAAGTCCCCTTTAAAGGCTTGGAGATGTGTGTTTTAAACATTGCCATTGTGACGTTGTGAAACTCGATGTCACAAGTGGTGTTTTGTCAATCACAAGTTGCTAGCCAATGAGCATTCCCTGTAAAATTCTTCTTTCTGATTCTTAATTTTAAAATGTACAAAATGCTCAACAATGGCATGAAAAAGGAAGAAAGGACGTTTGCTTGAGTCATGTTTGAGTTCCCGTCACTTTTAAAACCTGTAAACTGCATCCATCTGTTTATAGTGTATATGCTCCAAAAGGAAGTTAAAGCACCACATATGCTCCCATTTTCAGATGGGGATCTTTACAGCACAAACAAAAGACATGTTTTTGTATCAAGAACTCAGTAAATATTCACTACACATTGTCTGGGCTTTGGCTACTCAGACAGTCAGGTGTCTGTAGCTGCCATCCCTCATCTAATGAGAGTATCTCAGCTGGAGCTCTCTAGTGTTTATGCCTTTGTGAACACAAATATTTCTATATCATAAATAAAAACAAAAGTAAACAAGTGAAAATAAGGCTTAAAATGGTCCCAGACAAGACTCTGACTCTAGCTTCGCTGGTGCTTAAATATGGAACTGCTTGCTTATGCTGTCAGGTAGTACAGTAGGACCAAATGACTTGTGTTAATTTAGTTGGAGGGAAGTCTAAACAGGAGAAATCACAGCTACAGTAGCTGGTTAGCATTGAGTGAACTTTGAAAATAAGAGTGAGGGGTTTATCCACTAGTAAGTCATTGGCATTATTGTCTCAGATGGAATAAAAAGTCAAAAGAAAATAAATAAATCACCAAATTTCCATGTGCAACCTGCCCAAGCTAAGACTCTGTGGGAAACCCCGATCATCACTCAGCTACATCAAGTCAACCACTATTAATAGAAACAGCTATTAAATATGTGGTGGGTCACTCTGATTATCATGTTAACAACGTGGCACATTTGGAACAAAACTCAGCTGCAGTTAAGCGGACTAAATAAACGCTGAATTGGAATCGGGCATACGTCCTAAGTACACCTGCTCATTTGGCATTTGTGCTTGTTTTTCCGTGTAACGTTTCCTTTCAGTGCACACGGATATTTCATTATTCTGTTGGAAACTCCACAGAGGGCTGAAAGCAGAAAAGGTTCACTTGTGTGTGTTTACTTGTGCATCACTAAGCCACCGTGCTGCTGTCGCTTTCACCTTTGATTTGCCCTGACGCCGCATCTCTCTTTCTCTCTTACTCTCTGTAAATGTGTCTCCGTCACAGCGGTGGGTGTTTTGGTTGAGTCACTCCAAAATGGTGTGCCAAGCAGAGGGCCATTTGTTTGTTGTTTTGATTATGAACAAGCAATTTCCCCCCGGGGGTGGATGGCGAGCACCCTCGGGTTGCAGCAGGTGCGTGGATGCATATTTGTCTGTGTGAGAGAGTGCATTCATAAATGCAGAGAATCAGAGAGACGTTGGGACTCTTTTTTTTTTTTTTGTCTTTTGTGTCTGTACATTTGTACAGCTCTGTGCTCATGAAGATATTGTCACTTTGTCTCGGATTAGAGTGTCTTTTATATTTTTTTCACTTTATTTACTTCGCAATAATTTTGCATCCAACATTTACATAATCAGGTCAGGACACACACCAATACAAGATCTTCACTGACACATTAATACAGATTCAAATTCCAAATAACAATAATTTTAAACTTCACTTTAAAAATTTGCATGCATTAGTTGTACATTTTAGATAATTCCAGCAATCTTTGATTAATGATTATTTGTGCACACTTGTGTAAAAGAATATGTAATCAGCCATAACTTGAACTCTAAATCAGATAAAGCTACATAGCAACAAGTACCTAGTTTATCAAGAGCATGAGATTGTTAGCTTAGAAAATTTAGCTTAGAGTGTTAGCTCGGACATGGAAATGGAGACTTTCCATTTTCAACACTAACACTCACTGTGCGCTGTCATAGCACTACATAGTCCTGTTACACAGTCATAGTCATACTGATTACGATTTCTGTCAGAGCATATCTACACAACCTCAAAACAACACAACTGTGGGAGGGACCATGTTGAGGGAGTCGCTCAGTAACAGGTTCATTATTCACCTGTTTGAATTTCAATGAAGTAGAGTTTCAATAAAATGACCAAATTTGTATAAGAACAAAAGAAACTGTTTATAAACTCCAGCAATGTGAAAATCTCAATGAATCAATTGGTATTGAGTTAAAAATTTTCAAGCAGTATGTACTTCCACAATAAATGATATTCATGCTGTAAAGTATTTGGTTTTGGTTACAGTTTTAATGTAAATTTATATATAACCTTTTAAAAATCAAACCATTGTCTGTGTCAGCACTTTTAATGTGCAGTCTATTGAACAGTCCATAATTTCTTCTTTCTTGTCGTGTTGTTTGATTCTTTGATCATTTTGATTTGGCTTTAATTTGCCTTCTCTACTGGGCTCCTTTCATTGAAAGCCTATTTGCATGTTTTACTATTCCCAAGTTCAGACCTTCCCAAAGTGTGGGGCCTGCCCCCTAGGGGGGCGCAGAGCCATTGCAGGGAGGGCGCGGTGTGGAAAGGGGGGAAAAAAACAAAACACTTGGACACTGCTAGCACGGGGCGCCCACACAAATGCAAAGCAGGAGATGAAGCATCGCTGAATATGTTACCAAACCAACTTCATTCTAAGCCAAAGACTAGAAAATATGGTGAAGCATGTCTGCCCTTTGGCTTCACCTGCACAAGTGCCGAAGTTGGTCTCCCCTGCAGGATTAGTTTTCCCTGCATCGGGAGCAGCGCTGGGGCCCGTTCTTCGTACCTCGCTAAGTAAGTTAGCTGGATTTGATTGTTGACGATTTTGCGTGATCTTGGATCGTTCGGTTCCCCGAAGCTCATCCGGGACTTGCTGTCATAGCAACAGATCCGTAAGCGTAAACCTGCTCGGGAGCAGGCTTACTTTATGTAAACAGGATTAGATCGCGGCCACGCAGGTATGTCCGCTTCATGTATACGAAAGCAACAGCGATATTTTACCACTGTTTTTCCATAAATAAATATTATCAATGTAACTAAAGATAATGCAGTACTTGATTCTTTTATTGATTCCACACAGATACATGCAGGTCATTTCCTAAAAAAGGGAAATGTACTATTAATCATTCTATTTCATGTATTTGATTATTTCAGATGTAATTCATATTTTAGAGTAGTAATAGTAAATTACTTCGTGTAATCAAGATGAGAGACCACGGCTATAAAAGCGAAGGTGGATTTGGGAAGCCTGTCGCAGCCATGTCCTGTCCGTATACGCAAACCACCCATTGCGGAAGGTGCAAGATTGATAAGGACAGTGATAGGTTTGTAGCTTGAACCTATTCGCTGGAACGTTGAAGACAATATAATTACACAGCAAGCAAGACACGAAGTAGGCAATGTTCTTCATGTTTCTCGTGCACGGGAGAGAACCGGACAGACGCCGTTCCTTCGCTTGACCCCAGTTGCTCTCGTCCGTTCTCCCGTAACACTGCTCTTTTATTGAGGTTACATGAATATGCATAGGTTCATTAACATATGACGTCTACATACAAACAAAGAGTACCTTGCCTGTGTGTGTGTGTGTGTGTGTGTGTGTGTGTGTGTGTGTGTGTGTGTGTGTGTGTGTGTGTGTGTGTGTGTGTGTGTGTGTGTGTGTGTGTGCCAAAAGGCACTTAGACTAAGACAGATATAGCTACGTTAATCCTACCATAAAACAATAAGAGAAGGTACGACCTCTCCCATGCTCCCAGAGTGCTCTCTATGCACACAAGGTTTGCAGACTATCAAGGATCAAACCTCTACCAATCTAAAACTAATTATAAAACTCTAAGCATATATAAGTAGATATTTCTAAGCATAAATGACAATCAACAATACAAAACCTAACAGAGAGTTTTCAGAATTCCGCATATATTGCGGGATAGACAGGATCCTTTAGCTCAGCGCGACAGTGTGCTCATAGAGAGATATCGATATTCCCGTGAGGGTATTATTCACTTAACCAACTTGTTGATGAGGGGGTGCAGGACCACCACCTGTCTTTTTTTGCTCTGCCCTTTTCTTGGTTGCTGTTATGAACAAACAAACAGATTATTTCAGGGTCTCTTTTCAAGAGACGAAAAGCAATATAAGTGATAAATATTACCATTCTGTAGAATATTCTTATATTTCACTTTTACTTGTTCCCATGTTCTAGTGGGTCCTGTTGTGGCTCTAATGTGAAAGAGGATATAATGTAACATAATGTAATATAATGTAATATAATATTGGATAATATAGTGTAATATAATAAATCTACCCTACCGCCTACTGGTGTTGGCCAGAGGGGCCGATGGCGCGATATGGCAGCCTGGCTTCTGTCAGTCTGCCCCAGGGCAGCTGTGGCTACACCTGTAGCTGCCTCCACCAGTGTATGAATGTGAGAGTGACTGAATAGTGGCATTGTAAAGCGCTTTGGGTGCCTTGAAAAGCGCTATATAGATCCAATCCATTATTATTATTATTATTATTATTATTAAATTACTTACGAGTTTAATTTGTCAGCAACTTTCTGCCAGCCCTCTCTCCTTGCTTTTGCAGCCTTTGCAGTGTTCCCTTGCGTTTTAATTAAACTTTGAAACTCCTGAAATCCCTCAATCAAGAGTTCTTGCTCTGCTGCCGAAAAATACCGAGCGCGCTCCTTCGACATTTTCACCGACCAATCAAAGGGTTGCCGATCAATGTTTCTACTATCGATGCATAGCCCCTGTTAAGCCACCCAGTGATCTCACATTACTTCATCCAGCTATACTAATCGTCAACAACAGGTGTGTTCGAAGAACCGGAATAGCGAGCTCAGAGTTAGCGCGATGATTTGATCTTGGATGTGTCATTTGATCTTGGATGTAGTAAGCGAGGTACGAAGAACGGGCCCCTGGGCTCTTCAAATCACGGACAAACAGAATCCCACATTCTTGATTTTTAGTTCACAAACACTTCTCATAATGACTAACCACTCCTGACATTTTGGAGATGTTAGCTCTTTATACAGTAAAGTTACAGCGGGATACAAATAATATCAGGCTGATCCTGCCACGATTTGTCCCCTGGTTCAAATCCCGGACAAACAGTATCCCACAGTTTTTTTTATGTTTTTAAACCCATTTTGCACAGAGGCATTTTTTTGAAAAATGTATTGATAGTTTTTTTTAAAACTCCAAAAAAGGAGTTTTAAAAAAATCTCCATTTTCAGTGATTCAAAACGCCATTAACGTGTGGACGAAACAGCTGCGTTTTCAAAAATACCCTTATAAGTGTGGACGTAGCATAAAAGAGTTAGTAGTTTATTTTATTACTACCTGTAATTTATTGCAGATTACTTGTATTTCCTTAATTGTTTAGCACTTTTCTTGTAAAACAAAGGGGGACCTAGCAAAAAAAGTTTGGGAACCACTGCCCAAGTTTAATACCATGTGTGGTCTTTTTTGTCTTGTTTTGTTTTGTTTTATTCTGTGAATAATCTGCCATAATTAAACCCATGAAATCCCAGCAGTAAAAACATCTTTCTATAGTAAAAAATATATATAATATATATGAGCTAAAATGTTTCGTCTTAATTTTATTTACCTTTGCTGAGTTTTACAAGATCGGCGATCACAGCTCAGCACTTGTCATTTGCTGTGTGTGTGTGTGTGTTGTGTAGCTGAGTCACCATTTGTTTTAAGTGATGAGGCTCTCCAGTCTCGTGTGGCCCCTATCTTGTTCCCATTACGGTTGTTTTAAGCAGCTTAAGTGTCTGTCCCCTTTTTGTGGGAGCTTTGCATCCAGGACTTTATGGTCCCTTGAAGAGTAAAAAAAAAAAAAGAAAAAAGAAAAACATGTCCTCTGCCCATAAACTAACCCTCTTGCAAGTCTTTCAACTTCTTGCGTGTAAGAGTTACAACATTCAGTATATATGCATGTTTAAAAAAATCATTATTGATTGCTGCTTCAGCAAATTTGCTAAGTGTGTAATGTTTATAAGATTGTTTATAAGATTGGGGAAACCTGCAGTCAGCTGAGACTGAAGAAGTCACTTGGATGAGTGACGAAGCGTTTCTCCCACTGAAAACGCTACGTCCAGAAGAACAAAATCAACTTTTGGAGACTGTGTATTTTTTTTATTCAAGATTATTAGCAACAATCCTTCCCCTTTTTACAAATGTAATAATATAACTTTTTTTTTAAATATATGAAAGTAGTATTCATGTTTTGAATAGAGGAGATGAAGCAGGAAAGTCCTCCACAAGAGATGTTTCTGTGCATATGCTGCTGGTGACAAACTTTTTAGAAGAAACAACGTTAAAAATCTGAGCTCATATCACCAAATGCAGCCTACAAGTAGAGACAGCTACTTCAAAGCCATCCTATCTATAATTGGGGTCGCACTTGAATTTGTCCCAAAAGACGATATTCCTGCGCTGCAAAAAGATCCAGAGCAACAGAATATATGTTTTGAAAATACTATTTTTATAGGTGCCCCTTTTTTTTTGATCAACAATTAGATTAATGACTAATTTAATTGCATGATTTCTGTTCGTAACTAACTCGGAACTGCACCCAGAATGACAACACCGCTAATTAAAATTAATCCAAACTCGCTCACAAAACCATAAAATCTGCTTGCATTTGTGTTTTTTCAAAAACATACATGACCATTTTTTTCCACTTTGCTGCAGAAATGTTCTGCTTGAATTGAAAATACAAAAAAATAGGACAAAAGTGCTTTCAGTATTAAAGGACCAGTCACTCACAACTTTATTTTGTGAGGCGAGAACGGCACAAAACAGCCTCGTCTAAAAGGAAAGCTCTCTCCATTTTGGCCTCCGCTGTGTCCGGCCTTGCAGAGCATTTGTTTGATAAAAGTGAGTGCAGAGTGAACACAGTGCCACATCATGAAATAACGGTGGTTAAATCCAAGAGTAAATTTTGTAAGAAGGCAGAGTAGGGCAGGTTCATGCTTCTTGTACCAGCTAACATATTCTTCAGAGCAGCTATTGTAAGTAGTTGGAATGAATCTCTAACCTACGTTGTGGGTAGAGAAGCAAAATTGAAAATATTTGGAAATATAACCACAGCTTAAAAGAAGAAAACTATGATTAAAATGAGTGAAAGTACTTTTAAAATCATATTTGGCTTCAGATAAAGGCCCAAGGCAATTTATGACATTGTGTTTATCACAGTAAATCTCCTTGTGCTGAAATAGGCTTACTATATTCATTCCTTTGTGGCAGTTGGCTGGGAGCGACTCCAAAGCTTTTAAAGTCACAGAGTCCTCTTGAGATGACGCAGCTCCATTTACCAAGTCTCTTCTCTGGATTCAACACTTTTTAATAAGCCTCTTTCATCCTCTCTTAAGCTTCAGTTCTCCTTTTAAGAAGGGCACTTCACCTTCCTTGTGCTCCACTTTGCTTTGGCTTCTAGTCTCAGAGACTGGGTGGGGGGTGTATTTGATTCTTATGTTTTTTTTTTCTCCATCCACATATCTGGTGGTCTATATGTAATAGAGTCTTGCTCATTTAAGTGGTTTTGAACAAATAATACAGAGGGCGGTACTGTGAAGCAGGTTCAACAAATCCAGATTTTCTTGGTTATCCAGAAACCTAATCAGGGTTAACCCAGACTTCCTGCTTCAGGCTCTGTGTTTGATTACATGTGCATTTGCAAGGGAAAAAAACAAACAAAAATATACATAAAAAAAACTAAAAGCATCTGACTGAACTTGGATCTTGACTTGGTAATTACACCCAAAAGCTAATCGCGTTTTTGCTTTTCTTTGGTACTTTTGGGTCAATATCTTGTTGCACCACTCAGGCTGTCCTTAACATTAGGTCTTGGACTCCTGCTCTGATATTGTTTCTTAAAATTATGAATTTATTGTTGTCTTACTGATTTTCCAACATGGTCCCAAATTATAATGCTACCTCCACCATGCTTCAGTTTGGCTCAGTTCCTGGCATTGGTGTGCCATGCCTTTTTCTCCAAATGAGTGTTGTTTAAACAGAACATTGTGGTGTTGTGGAACATCCAGGTGGTGCATCACAAACTTGACATCTGTTTTAATTAATGGATTAATTTTTTAAGCAGTCATTTCTTCTGTTTCCTTCCGTGTCCTGGGTAGAATTCTTTTTCAGTATGATTTTTACCAAGTTATAGAAATGTCTGCAGGTGCAGGTTTTGTTGTTACTTTATTTCATCTTCACCTTTTCAAGGATTGTATATTGTGTACATCATGCCTTCTCCTAAAGATTGCAGCTGTCCTGTATTTACTTCAATTATAGACAATATATAGTTTTTAGAAATGCTTTTTGGGTCTTTTCCAGCTTCATACATCTTTAAATTGCTTCTTGTAAGGTCCTGTGAAGGTTTTTGTGATCGAGACATGGTTCACACCAATCAGTTTTTAATGAGCGGAGCTGTAACCGGGATTTGTGTGTCTTTATTTATAGGCAGGGCACATCTACAGCCCACTCTACTAGTCTCCTAAATGGAACAACTGACACCAAGTTGCTTTTTGAAAAGTATCGTTTGAATCCATACTGTTTCACGGGTACTTGGGAACCATTGTTTATCTGTTTAAAGTCTGAGAGGGCTTTTCCTCTAATTTATTAGAGAAGAATCTTGTTGCTGTTTCTTGTTTTATTGTTGTCCTAAACTCCTGATTCAGGATAAAAGCTCCGTGAAGCTGCTATGGTTTAAGGCCACGTCCTTGGCCAGGGTTTATAGAAGAATGAAATATTCAGCATCCAGCATAGCTCTGTGACCTGCTGCAGCGCTACAGAAGAATTCATAAAGACCAGCTGTAAACTCGACCTGCTCTCGCCTTCTTGTTCATGTAGCCCCCCCTCGCCCATTGTACTCTTGAATGTTCTTTTTAGGCTCTATTTTCTTCCCACTAACTGTCTGTGTTGTTGAACCCTCCCTCCTTAATCTGTTGCACTATGAATCAGTCATTGTTCTGTGGAGCTCTTTGGATGATTCATTGACCATATTTGGCAAAGCTTGTCAGTAAGCTGCATTTGATAGCAGCTGGTTTGCTTTCTCGCTCTCTCTGGTCAAAATACAGGATTCATCAAGTCATTGCAATATCAGTAAACACCTTATTGTTTTTCATTTTAAAGTCTTCCAAATGAATGTCCTATAGAGCCACTCACCCACTGACACAAAAGAGATTTTTCACTCCCTCACGGTGATGCAAAGAGCCTTGAAAGCCTTGGCATTATAATAACAATTATATTTGCTCTTATCACATTTTTTACGGTTCCTTTTCCACCGAGCCTGCACTGGGAGTTTAATAACTGTAGCTTTTGTTCTGTTCTGCCAGGCAATAATTTACTTATCTGTGGCCTAAGCTGCTTCAGGTACACATCATCCATCTTGGCACTTTAATGGCTTTAAAAGTATGCACATCATTTCCTGATGATAACAGAATAAAACCTGTAACTCTGACGTTTTTCTTCTATTACTTCTACTTACGAACTTAAAACATTACATTAATTCTCTGTTTATGTTTGATTTTTTTTTTTTTTTAACAGATATTTGTTGCAAGAGCTCATCTTAGTTTTTAGGGACTTTTTGTGGACCTAAAGGTCACAGATGTCAGCAACAGCCAATTATCGCCCATCAACAGATGATGCATGCATTTTAAAAAGATGTTAAAAGTCTTTTTGGTCACAGTGAATTCGCCTAAATGTTAAATGAAGTCCAGATAAAAAGTGAAACACAGACCCTGATAAACAATTTATTGTGTCACAATGCTTTTTGGAAAATACGTCCACAATGACAGCGGCTGTTGTCTGAAAAGTGAAATGTCAGGGTGTTTGTCTCTTGCCATTGTCAAAAATATGACGAATATGTTTCCTTCTTTGCTTTCCACTCAGGGACCTTGATTAGAGTCAGCCCAGACAATCCAAGACAGAAATTTCAATCTGAGTGACCTAGAAGAGTACAGATCGAACCTTTGAGTCACATTTGAAAGAGGTAGTATTTACCATAAAGCACTGTGCTTTTAAAAGTCTGTCTACTTCAATATCAGTCTTGAAAGATAGCAAAACACTGTCAGTGTCTGTTGCTTGCCTAATGTTTTGTCTGAGCTCTTCTACAAGTCTTGTGAATTTTATATTTATTATAATTGAAGAAGTTCATCCTCTGGTCAGTTTTTGATAGATTAATCTGTCATTACTAATCCGTCACAACCATTGTAGCAGAATTTACATTTGCCATAATTACCACAACTTGCTATCATTCTGTCTGTGAAAGTTTATTGGTCCACGGGCACCTTCTCTGAGTGATACTCAAATAATTTTTATTTAGAATAGAATAGAATAGAATTCAACTTTATTGTCATTGCACATGCACAGGTACAGGGCAACGAAATGCAGTTTGCATCCATCCAGAAGTGCTTTAGTGATATAGATATATTACAATATATATTAGCAATAATATAGATATGTGAGTATATTACAGAAATGGGTCTATTATGGTATGTTATAATGTACACGGTATGAAGTATGTTGTGAATATTCTATAACTATAAGTATGTACAGGCTGTAGTGAGTACGAGCTATGTACAGGATATGAACAGGATATAAATATGAAAAACTATACAGAATATGAAATAAATAACTTTACAGAATCTGGGATATACAGCTATACAGAAATGGGAACTATGCAAGTTGTAAACAGTTGTAGGATTAAAGATTATCGAATGTACAGAATGATTATTTACACAGAGCTATACAGTAGTGCAGTTAAGATAAGTGAGGGTGTAGATAGTTTCTACAGAGGCTATATAAAGTGCTAGTGGTTGTGAGTGGTGGTTCAGTCCATGTTATTATTGTGTTTGAGGGTACAGTTGTCCATTGTGGGTGTGTGTATGTTCAGTCCATGAGTTTAACGTGGGTCAGATGTCAGGAGGCAGAGTTCAGGAGTCTGACAGCTGTGGGGAAGAAGCTGTTCCGGTACCTGGTGGTCTTAGTCCGGAGGCTCCTGTGGCGCCTCCCAGAGGGCAGGAGGGTGAAGAGTCCATGTGATGGGTGACTGGGGTCTTTGATGATTTTCCCAGCCCTTTTCAGACACCGCTTCCTGTAGATGTCTTTTATGGCAGGAAGTGGTGCTCCGGCGATGCGCTGGGCAGTTTTCACGACCCTCTGCAACGCCTTCCGGTCCGAGGCAGAGCAGTTCCCGTACCAGACTGTTATACAGTTGGTCAGGATGCTCTCGATGGTGCAGCGATAGAAGTTCACCAGGATGTCTGAGGACAGGTGGTTCTTCCTCAGAGTCCTCAAGAAGAAGAGGCGCTGGTGAGCCTTCTTGACCAGCTTGGAGCAGTTGGTTGTCCAGGTGAGATCCTCGGAGATGTGGACTCCCAGGAACTTGAAGCTGCTCACACGCTCCACAGCCGTCCCCTTAATGTGGATGGGTGGATGTGGGTCAGCATTCCTCCTGTAGTCCACGATGAGCTCTTTGGTCTTCTCGGTGTTAAGCAGCAGGTTGTTTCTCCGTAAAAATGATAATATGTGCTATGTGTAGTGTGATGTACTTGAGCTACCTGTCGCAAACCACTCTGACTGACCTGGACGTTTTACTTTCTTATCCAGAAGCATTCTTTTTCTCTATAATGGATAATGCTGAACTGATTCCACTTTACAGGCTGTAGCTGGCCAGTCTGTCTGACCAGTTAACATCCTGTCTTATCTAGGTAATCGTTAAATGCAAAAACACAAAAGATAAACAAGGTTGTTCCAAAGTTTTCCACCCCAGCCAAACCCGAACAGTTGTTTGAGCTGACGTGGTACTCTAAAGCGTGATCAAGAACAGCTACGCTATTGTCCCAGCTATGGATCTGAGTGCAGCAGTTGCTTTTCAACGTTGTCTTTTCAAGTGATGTGTTTTTGTATGGATTTCCAGTGTGTTCTCATCCCAGGGCATCTAATAGTGCAGATTTGTTCTCTGTTTAGCTCTTCGGCTTATGAGGGAGGCACAGTTTGTGCCCTGTTTGTGGCTTTGTGTCTGATTTAGGCAAGGCAAGGCAAATTTATTTGTATAGCACAATTCAACAACAAGGTGATTCAAAGTGCTTTACAGAGACATTAGAAACAAAAACAAATAAAAAGCATGATTTAAAATTGATTAAAACAAGCAAACAAACAAACTAACTAAACACACACATTTCACACCTGTTCGCGCGATCTGAACCCTTATCGTAAGGGGAGCTACCAGTCCTTCTGTGGACGAGCTACTTTCTATTTTAAATTCCCTGAATTTAAAATACTCTCTAGACCCAGTCTAGACCCAGTTTACTGTTAAGGTCGCCAAAACAGCTTTTTTTTTTATATAATGGAAGTGAAGCCAAAAGGACACCTTGAGCAGTTTCCTTTGGACTTGGATTGAGCTGGGCCTCTATTTGCATACAAATCCGCCACATTTGTTCAGTTTGTTCAGAAATCTAACCTGGTGACCCACTGTTTCTCGTGCATGTGCATGAAATTCTTTAGGATGTGGAGACATTGAAGACTTTTGAAGAAACTGGCTCTCTCATCAGCGTTATAGTTTGAGGTTTTATTTTTGGTAATTATGCATGCCTGCTTGTATGCGTGAGTCTGTGAGGCTCTGGGAAATAGAGAGCACGCAGCTGATTAGAGAGAATTATCGGGGGAATTGGCCTCACAAAAAGCTGGCAGAAGACGAGACACACACACACACACACACACACACACACACACACACACACACACACACACACACACACACACACACACTTTAAGACAAAAACACCATGAGACCGGACAGTGTGCGCACCGCGGATGACGTCAGTGCGCACACTGTGTCTGAGGAGGATGTGCGGAAGTGCTTCAGGAAGGTGAACGCACGCAAAGCTACTGGTCCGGACGGGATTCCCGGCCGCGTCCTCAGGTCATGCGCGGCTCAGCTGGCTGGAGTGTTCACGCACATCTTCAACCTTTCCCTCTCTCTGTCTGTAGTCCCAGCCTGCTTCAAAATGGCCACCATCGTCCCTGTACCCAAATCCTCCACCATCCCCTCATTGAACGACTGGCGACCTGTAGCCCTGACCCCCATCGTAAGCAAATGCTTCGAGAAGCTGGTCAGGGACTTCATCTGCTCTGCACTACCCGACTCACTGGACCCTCTACAGTTTGCATACCGCCACAACAGGTCCACTGACGATGCCATAGCCCTGACACTACACACTGCCCTGTCACACCTGGAGAAGAGAGACACGTATGTGAGGATGCTGTTTGTAGATTACAGCTCAGCATTCAATACCATCGTTCCCTCGAAGCTGGACAGGAAACTACAGGATCTAGGACTGAGCAGCTCCCTCTGCAGCTGGATCCTTAGCTTCCTGTCTGACAGACGCCAGGTGGTCAGACTGGGCAGCATCACCTCATCCCCCATCACACTGAACACTGGTGCTCCACAGGGGTGTGTACTGAGCCCTCTCCTGTACTCACTCTACACCTACGACTGCACAGCCACTAACAGCTCCAACATCATTGTGAAGTTTGCGGACGACACTACAGTGGTGGGTCTTATCACCAACGGTGATGAGACGGCTTACAGGGAGGAGGTCAGCGCCCTGACCCACTGGTGTCAAGACAACCATCTCACCCTCAACGTCGCAAAGACAAAGGAGTTGATAGTGGACTTCCGGAGGTGCAGAGAAGTACACACCCCCATCACCATCAATGGCGCTGCTGTGGAGAGAGTGAGCAGCTTCCGGTTCCTTGGCGTACACCTGGCTGAGGATCTTACGTGGTCAGTACACACAAACAAAACAGTGAAGAAGGCGCAGCAGCGCCTCTTCTTTCTCAGGAGACTGAAAAGATTCGGCATGAGCCCCCGCATCCTCAGGACCTTCTATCACTGTGCCATTGAGAGCATCCTCACTGGATGCATCACCACCTGGTATGGCAACAGCACCGCCTACAACTGCAAAGCTCTCCAGCGAGTAGTGCGGTGCTCTGAACGGATAATTGGAGGTGAGCTTCCCTCCCTCCAAGACATCTACAGGAAGCGCTGCCTGAGGAAAGCGGGGAGGATCATCAAGGACTCCAGTCACCCCAGCCATAAACTGTTCAGACTGCTTCCATCAGGAAGGAGGTTCTGCAGCATCCGGTCCCGAACCAGCAGACTGAGAGACAGCTTTTTCCATCAGGCCATCAGACTGCTGAACACGTCATAGACACCTCAGCTTCACTACTGGAACTTCAACATTATGCACTACATACTGTATATAAATGCCACTTGTTTTGCACATATTCAACTCTGTATATTTTATATATTATTATTATTATTATTATTATTATTATTTTATTTTATTTTTTTTACTATTTAATTTGTAAAAATGTGTACACACACACACACACACACACACACACACACACACACACACACACACACACACACACGTAGGAAAATATTTAGTATACACATCCAGAAATGCATACACTATTATATATTGTACATATATTTATTAGTTTCAGGTTGGCCATTCTTGTATTTTGCTCGTTTGTGTTGTTGTGTTTGCACATCTCTGTTGCTTGTGGGGCTCGCACACAAGAATTTCACTCGCATGTGCTGTGCCAGTGTGCCTGCACATGTGATGTGACAATAAAAGTGATTTGATTTGATTTGAAAAACTTCATGCAAACTCAAGCTGCGTTGAATGCAGATGCTATTATTCTTTGTCTCACTTATTCTTTTCTTTGTACCGGTCTCTTTTTCTGTGTTGTTGCAGATGTGACTCAGAGAACCGTTACCTTGGTAACCCCCTTCGAGGAACCTGTTATTGTAAGTATCCCGCCACCGATACACCTGAGTCTCCCTCGCCTGCGCACATCCATTCTTACCTTGGTTAATATGTCAGTCTGTGTGCATGTTTCGTTTCATTTTGTGTCTCCAAAAAGAAAGGAAAGCGTCCAGGAAGCGGACACACACCCTGTTAGTTTTCATTATTTTACGTGACCACAGAGTAATAATCTTAAGTAATTACTTAATTTAATAAAGTAAAAGAAACTTGCTTTATTTGAACTTTGTTGAAACTTACTGCAATGGACATACACTTCAGTTGGGCAAATGTGGAAATTAGTGATTAGCTTTATCAATCACACATACTGTAGCTATGCCAAAGGGTGACTTTCAGTACAGCTTAGAAGTGTCATTAAGTACATTTCATAGCATTTTGGTGAAAAATTGATTGTAACTTGAATACAAATTTGCATTGTTGTTTACCAGTTGTATCTAGAATGTTAACTGATTTAATCTCTATGAGCAAACAGAGCTGTAGTAACTACAGAGGGATGCAGTTGATGAACCACAGCCACAGGCTGGGTTTACATCACGATCTGCCCTGAGAATCTTCTTGTTTGCAGTGACTGATAGACTGATAATACTTTATTCATCCCGAGCGAAATTGGGTTAAGGCTGCCAGCCGTGCCAGCGCCATCTTACCATGCATACATTACACAAACATCACATGGGGAAGACAGGTCAGAGAGGTATAACAATGGAAAATGCACAACATGAGGAAAGATGAGGAGAAAAAAGATTGGTAGATGTCGTTCAATGTCCTCCATCGAGAGTGTCGGCAGACACACAACGCAACCGACCAATGCGTGTCCGGCAGCAAACGTCTCCGCAGGACAATCGGGCTCTCCCAAGCCCAGGAAGGTGTCAATTCCGTTACGGGACCAGTTGATCAAATCCATAATTCTTTAGGTTTTCGAGAACAAGACTGAGAAACTCTTTGAGGCTTAGAGAATAAGCGAGACTATGCAAAAGACATGAGAAACCAAGCAGGAAAGATAAGGGAGAGGGAGAAGGAGAAAAGTGCGAAGAGCCAAGAGAGCAAAAAATAAATAAATAAATAAATAAAAAATGATGGAAATGATGATGGACAGGTTGACAGAAAGGCCTGGAAGGGCTCTCGTGGACTATGATTCAGATGATGTTGTGAGCTGTAGTGAGAGCTGGGAGCATGTGAAAGTGAGCCTGGAACGATGGAGGTATGAACTGGAGAGAATAGAAGCAAGAGAGAATACATGTGGAAATGAGAGGAGGACAGGTCTAACAGGCTGCGAGGACTAGTAAAAGTAGATGAATTTAAATATGTGGTTCCAACTATTCAAAGAGAGTGCAGACAGGGTGGAATGGGTGGAGACAAGTATCAGGGGTGATTTGTGACAGAAGCACAGCAGCAAGAGTGAAGGGCAAGGTTTATAGGATGATAGTGAGACCTGCTATAAACAGGTTGCCTCTAAACTCCACTATGACCTCTAAACGGAGCAGAGCAGTCAAAAGAAGATGAATCTCTTCAAGAAAACATGACCCTATTTAGGTAAAATGCAAATGAAGCTTTGGTTATATCCCTTAAAATTGAATTTTCAAATCAAATTTCTGGCCCTGACAGAGAATCACACTTCCTTCCTTCCTAGCATGTCATGTAGCAGGTTTACCACAACTATACATTCATTTGAGAGTCTAGTGGGGTGATTGATTTTCAAAGAGTAGTTAAATATTTTCCAGCGAATATCTGTCTATCCAGTACTTTTGGCTCAAAATGGACATTCTTAGTTGGTAGTAAACCTTTTGGTAGATGTTAGTATTGAAATAACTGCATCACTGTGTTGTTTTGCCCTCTCGTGAGCAAAAACATGGTATGAACCTGAAGGTTTTCTCATAAAATAAGAGTCAGATCCAATTTTAACACCAATATGTGCCTCACTTTTGATTGTGAGAGAGGGTCCAGTTATTGTTATTTATTTGCTTGACCACAAAAGCATCATATCTACTGCATGTCTGGGGCAAATGTAGAAATATTCCATAACCATCTCTCAGTAGTTGGACTCATATATTGAAGTTTTGAAAAAGAAACCGCGAACACCATCTTTGTGTAACAGTTGGTTGCAAATATTTTCCTACTTTTGAAATGGATAAAGAAACAAAGTTTTGTTCCGCTCCACAACTTTGTTTTCCTGCTTCCAGATGCTAGCAAGGATCACATTGACTTATCTCATTTGCAACAAATTGCTGGTTTTCCTTTCAAAGGGCAAACGAAGGAGGAATGCTGCAGACAAAACAGATGTTTTGTGGCACACAACCATTCTCACTCAGTCTGCATCTTCTCTGTCTCTCTCGCAGCCACTTGTGCATAAATACATACACACGTTCAGTCTATGAATTGCCATCATCGCTTCTTATATTATAACACACTACAATCAAGTTCAAGTCCTGTCAATGTCAATAACCCTCTAGTTTGAGTGAGGCTATCATTGTTTCAATGAGGGAGGCTTGAAAGGATACAGCAATCAGAAGAGTCATGCCATCAATTGCACTGGTAACATCAGAAATGCCTTTGATCGCAAAACAAGGTCTTTTGAAGAAAGGATAGCGGCATACTCTCACCTTTGCTGCTGGAAAACTTTTATCGTGATATGCTTTGACTGAGCGGTTTGCACCATTGTGCCCTTCAAGGAAAGGCAACAGTCAGTTAAAGAAACAAACCAGCTAAGATTTTGGAAATTAATTATTTATTGTTAAACAGTTTGATCACACTGCAGTTATTTTTGCCTGGAAAGAGGGCAGTTTGCTTTGAAGGTACATTCAGTAGCTTTTTTGAGGATTTTAAATAGGAAAAAATAAGTTATCGTCTTGTACATATACTCTATACTGGCAAAATTATTCACTTATCAATTAAAACTATTAAAATCAGGTGTTTTGATCACTTCCATAGCCACAGGTGTAAAGAGTTAAGCACCCAGGCATGCAGACCGCTTCTACAAACATGATTGAATTACATGCTCTGTGAATTCCAGCGTGGTATTCACTACTAAATATAACACAATCAGCTGTTAGCAGTATTATAACAAAGTGGAAGCGATTGAGAACAAAAGCACAGCAGCCACAAAGTGGTAGGTCACTTAAAATCACAGAGCGGGGTTGGCGGATGCTGAGGTGCATAGTGTGCAGAGGGCACCAACTTTCTGCAGAGTTAATCAGTACAGACTGCAAACTTCATGTGGCCTTCAGATTAGCTCAACATCACTGTGAAGAGAGCTTCATGGAATTGCTTCCAGTGGCTGAGCAGCTGCATCCAAGCTTTACATCACCAAGCACAATGCAAAGCATCAGATGCAGTGCTGTAACGCATGCTGCCACTGGAGACGAGCAGTGGAGACGTGTTCTCGGGAGTTAGAATCATTTGGCGATTGATGAGCCTTTTGATTGATGAGCCAATTGAGGTTCTGTACTTGTCAGGAGAACAGGACTTGTCTAACTACACTGTGCCAAATGTAAAGTTAGATAGAGAGTGTTGTGTGAGTTTGTTTCTTCAAGAGTTAGGCTCAGCTTCTTAGTTCCAGTGAAACGGACACTTAATGGTTGAGCATACCAAGACCTCTGGGACAATTTTAGGCAGATGAGCAAACACTTTTGGCTATGTAGTATAAATTGAGTAGTGTGTGATAACATCTTCCAACAAAATGATGCATTCTCATGAACTTCAGAATTAATCTGTGATTCAAATTCCTTCCACTAAATTGCTTTTTATTTATGTGGCTAGAGACTGGTCAGATACTTAGCACCTTCAAACTCAAGATATGAAGGATCATACCTATGTTTATTATTTAAGAAGGGGTCCCCTTTATCCAAGGAAGTAATGATGTGAAAGAAAGAGATAATGAGACCAGGTTAAAAAAAAAAAAATCTTCCTCCTCAGTTCAATCCTCATCTCCTGAACTGAAGTAGAGCTCTACAGGGAGTGCAGAATTATTAGGCAAGTTGTATTTTTGAGGAATAATTTTATTATTGAACAACAACCATGTTCTCAATGAACCCAAAAAATGCATTAATATCAAAGCTGAATGTTTTTGGAAGTAGTTTTTAGTTTGTTTTTAGTTTTAGCTATTTTAGGGGGATATCTGTGTGTGCAGGTGACTATTACTGTGCATAATTATTAGGCAACTTAACAAAAAACAAATATATACCCATTTCAATTATTTATTTTCACCAGTGAAACCAATATAACATCTCCACATTCACAAATATACATTTCTGACATTCAAAAACAAAACAAAAACAAATCAGCGACCAGAATCAGAATCAGAATCAGAAAGGGGTTTATTGCCAAATGTTGAGCAGGTTTACAACATTAGGAAATTGCTGCGGTGCTTCAGTGCAAGCGTAGTGTCATAAATAGCACTTAAATAGACATGAAAAAATAAAAGTAGGAATAAGAATCAAAAGTGCTACGTAGAAAGATATGTGCATGAGATATATACATGAGAATAAGAATTAAGAGTGCTACGTTGAAAGATATATACATGAGTGCAGGTGGTGATCAGTGCCAAACATGGAATGATGCAGTGACACAGCGTAGGGTCATGTGTTAGTGGTGGGAACAGTCATATGGTTATTGTTCATGTGTCCAACAGCAGAGGGGAAGAAACTGTTCTTATGGCGAGAGGTTCTGGTGCGAATGAACCGGAGCCTCCTGCCTGAGGGGAGCAGGTCAAACAGACTGTGTCCAGGGTGAGAAGGGTCAGCTGAGATCCGAGCTGCACGCCGCAATGTCCTGGAGGTGTACAGGTCCTGCAAAGATGGGAGTCTGCAGCCAATCACCTTCTCAGCAGAGCGCACAACACGCTGCAGTCTCTGTTTGTCCCTGATAGTGGCTCCAGCGTACCACACGGTGATGGAGGAGGTGAGGATGGACTCGATGATTGCGGTGTAGAACTGCATCATCGTCCGTGTTGGCAGGTTGAATTTCTTCAGCTGCCTCAGGAAGTACATCCTCTGCTGGGCTTTCTTGATGACGGAGGTGATGGTGGGCTCCCACTTCAGGTCCTGGGTGATGGTGGTACCCAGGAAGCGGAATGAGTCCACAGAGGTGATGGGGGTGTCAGTCAGGATGATGGGGGGGAGTGGGGCTGTGTGCTTCCTGAAGTCCACAATAATCTCCACTGTCTTCTGGGCATTCAGCACCAGGTTGTTGTGGCTGCACCAGGACACCAGACATTCAACCTCCCTCCTGTAGGCAGACTCATCCCCGTCCGAGATGAGCCCAATAACGGTGGTGTCATCTGCAAACTTGATTAGCTTGACAGACTGGTGGGTGGAGGTGCAGCAGTTGGTGTACAGGGAGAAGAGCAGAGGAGAAAGAACACAGCCCTGAGGGGAGCCGGTGCTGATGGTCCGGGAGTCCGAGACATTCTTTCCCAGCCTCACATGCTGCTTCCTGTTCGTCAGGAAGTCAGTGATCCACCGGCAGATGGGATCAGGCACATTCATCTGGGAAAGCTTGCCTCGGAGATGGTCTGGAAGGATGGTGTTGAAGGCAGAGCTGAAGTCCACAAACAGGATCCTGGCGTAGGTTCCTGGGGAGTCCAGATATATCCACCAATATAGCCACCTTTCTTTGCAAGGACACTCAAAAGCCTGCCATCCATGGATTCTGTCAGTGTTTTGATCTGTTCACCATCAACATTGCGTGCAGCAGCAACCACAGCCTCCCAGACACTGTTCAGAGAGGTGTACTGTTTTCCCTCCTTGTAAATCTCACATTTGATGATGGACCACAGGTTATCAATGGGGTTCAGATCAGGTGAACAAGGAGGCCATGTCATTAGTTTTACTTCTTTTATACCCTTTCTTGCCAGCCACGCTGTGGAGTACTTGGACGCGTGTGATGGAGCATTGTCCTGCATGAAAATCATGTTTTTCTTGAAGGATGCAGACTTCTTCCTGTACCACTGCTTGAAGAAGGTGTCTTCCAGAAACTGGCAGTAGGACTGGGAGTTGAGCTTGACTCCATCCTCAACCCGAAAAGGCCCCACAAGCTCATCTTTGATGATAACCAGCCCAAACCAGTACTCCACCTCCACCTTGCTGGCGTCTGAGTCGGACTGGAGCTCTCTGCCCTTTACCAATCCAGCCACGGGCCCATCCATCTGGCCCATCAAGACTCACTCTCATTTCATCAGTCCATAAAACCTTAGAAAAACCAGTCTTGAGATATTTCTTGGCCCAGTCTTGACGTTTCAGCTTGTGTGTCTTGTTCAGTGGTGGTCGTCTTTCAGCCTTTCTTACCTTGGCCATGTCTCTGAGTATTGCACGCCTTGTGCTTTTGGGCACTCCAGTGATGTTGCAGCTCTGAAATATGGCCAAACTGGTGGCAAGTGGCATCTTTGCAGCTGCACGCTTGACTTTTCTCAGTTCATGGGCAGTTATTTTGCACCTTGGTTTTTCCACACGCTTCTTGCGACCCTGTTGACTATTTTGAATGAAAAGCTTGATTGTTCGATGATCACACTTCAGAAGCTTTGCAATTTTGAGACTGCTGCATCCCTCTGCAAGATATCTCACTATTTTTGACTTTTCTGAGCCTGTCAAGTCCTTCTTTTGACCCGTTTTGCCAAAGGAAAGGAAGTTGCCTAATAATTATGCACACCTGATATAGGGTGTTGATGTCATTAGACCACACCCCTTCTCATTACAGAGATGCACATCACCTAATATGCTTAATTGGTAGTAGGCTTTCGAGCCTATACAGCTTGGAGTAAGACAAACATGCATGAAGAGGATGATGTGGACAAAATACTCATTTGCCTAAAAATTCTGCACTCCCTGTAGAGTGCTAGACTTGACAAAATATTTAATTGACAAATATCCGATTTATTCTTGATTTATTGCTAAGTGTTGATTATTCAAATATGTTGAAACACATCGGCCAGCAGCAGCATTATGGAGACATGCGAAGAACTGTCTGTGGCTGTTATGGAGTACAGACTTGCATTTAATGCTTCTGATCTCTCTTGGCTTACTAAAACATGTTTTTTCCTATATGATTATACACTTTAATGGGGAGGTGTAAGAAAACAGAAATGAGCTCACTGCAATCTGCAATCTACTGACATCTAGTGGTCATATTTTGCACACTGTGCCTTTAAAGCAGGGGTAGGCAACCTTTCTGATGATGAGTGCCATCTAAAATTTCCTCAGAAGTCAATGTGCCATATGATTGCATTAGCAATAAATTTAATAACACTTTATATTAAGTTATACACTATATAGAAGAACTTTATAGAATTATATTTGTTCACAGATGTTGGCAGCTATCAGCAAATAGACAGTTAAACTTGTCAGGTAGTGATGTCCAGCAGGTGAAAATGCAAGCTCCATGAACATGAACGGCTATGGATTCCAGCTGTGTTCGTAGTTCTGCAAACTTTGACCCCCACAGAGTCGAGGTTTTTATTTCAATCAGCTGCATTTCGATGTCGCATTAACTCAGCCAGTTAATGCGAGACAAATCCAGCTGCTTATTAAAGCTTTCTGGTTTGATCAGAAAAGAAAACATTGGTCCATACACTTGAAAGTCCCAAAAACGCATTGTGAATTCTGTCTTGAGTGTACGGATGTATCCGTGTATTTCCATGGTGCTGATGCTGCGCTGAGCAGACAGCTACTGAAGCTTTTGAAGTGTCGGAATGTGGAAATTTCAACATCGCTTGAAAAAACTGCCAGCTAGCAACGTCCCTCTCACCGGTAGGCTAAGTTATTTTTTGCCAATTACAAGTTGAATCTGGTATTTGGGGTTGTTAGCTAAGATGTCGTCATTAAGAAGCGGCACAACTGTGTCTATGCGAGCTAATTTGCGATGTGCACTGCTGGCGCGGCCATTTATTTTTTATTCAGATGAATTCACTGTGTGTCGTGCCCAGGGCTGGACTGGGACAAAAAATCGGCCTGGGCATTTTGACTAGAGACCGGCCCACCAGGTATTGAAGCCATAAAGCCTTTGAATGAAAACAAACACTGTTGTAACAGTGATGTACAGTCTTGTTGGTATATGTATGATTTCTATACATTTTACATCAGATAAAAACTTTGGTTGTAAGATTCAGATAATTATTTAATAACAGCCAGACATTTTAAATGAGAATAAGAAAGTATTTCTTTGTGCCCCCCTTTCCCTGTTAATGCCCTACCTGCCCCCCTGGTAAAACTTTGCTAGACCCGCCCCTGCACAGTTAGCAGCTGTCAGCTACTTAGAAAAGGATCCTGGTGTTATTTGTCTCTCAGAAACAGTTCATAAGTTCAACTCATTCATGTCACCTAAAAGGTAAACCTGTTTCTCCATCACCTGTTCAGCTCTGATGATTCAGCATGAATCTCCTGGTTTCATCTTCATGTTTCCCTCTCACCACATATCCAAACCGACATCATGACCAGCAGCTTTTACAGCTGTGGCTCCAGCAAACATCAGCTGATACTAGAAAGTAATATTAAATAAATTCTAACAACAGCTGATCAAGCTTAAACGTGCTGCTGTTGTTTAGCGCGACATCCGCTGGTTTCCTCTTTCTGGCACAAAGTGAGCGATAAACAAACAAGAGAGACGGGACTTGTGTCAGATAAGCCGATCAGCTGATCATTGATCAGTTTCATGATTGAAGTAGCAACAGAAGAGGCAACTGACAGCGTAAAGACGCAGAAAAACTCCACCTTTGCGTCTTTTTCCATTCTAGCTGAAGTACAGGACTGTGTTCTGTTAGGTTTTGTATTGTTGATTGTCATTTATGCTTAGAAATATTTAACCATATATGCTTAGAGGTGTATAATCATTTGTAGATTGAAAGAATGTCTCATCCTAGGAGGTCTGTAACAACTCTGTGTAGCATAAAGAGGGGAGTGCGTTCACTCCTCTACAGATTGTTCTGGCATAGATCACACACCTCCTAGGAGAGGTCGTATCTTCTCTTGCTGATATATGGTTTAGCAAACACACGTATATCTGTTTAAGTATAAGAGCCTTTTGTTCAGAAGGAGCCCTAGACTCCTGGCACCAGCCTTTGGGGAGTCTTCACAGGGTCACATCTTGACCTCACACACACACACACACACACACACACACACACACACACACACACACACACACACACACACACACACACGTATACCTATGTAAGATGTCATATGTTAATGACCCTATGCATATTCATGTAACCACAATAAAAGGAGTGCTATGGGGAGCCTGGCTGAGAGTCTGACGGAGGTCAAGTGGTGGAACGACACTTGGCTCCAGGCAGGTCTCCCTCATGCATGAGTAACATGAAGAACTTTGCCTACTTCGTGTCTTGCTTGCTGTGTAATTATATTGTCCTCAACGTTCCAGCGGATAGGTTCAAGCTACGAACCTATCATGTTCCTTTTCAGCTCAATACGAAACGCGTAATATTTTCTCTGAATACGGGATGATTCCATTTTTACGGGACGGTTGGCAACTCTACTAACTTTATGTATAAAATAATGCTCACTATCAGTAACATCATAACATCCACCCAGCTGTATAGAAACTCCGTCATGCTAGCTAGTACGCAGTACGAGTTATTGTAATTGACGGTAAAAAGTCAGCACAACGAAAATAAACTCCACCTAAACTTGGTTTATATCTGACCCAGACAGACTGAAGGTCATAACTTCTTACCTGAAGTTCAGTTCACCTGAAGCTCCGACCGGCGGCCGCCTCGGGTCTCTCCTCCTCCTGCCTCCCCTTTCCCTCATCCACCTGCTGGCCTCTGTGGAAGCTTCGCCATAACCATGACCAAAAAACTGAGTTATTTTTACACATCGGCCAGCATCTGGCCAGTCCGCCACCTTTCACTGTTTATACCGTTACAAAAAAAACAAAATAAAAAAATCATCGGCCCATAAAAACAAAAAGTCACCGGGCCGACTATGGACGTGCCATCAGTTAACCCTTCACGTGCCAGCTGTGGCCCGCGTGCCCAGGGTTGCCGACCCCTGCTCTAAAACATTTTTGCACTGGGTTGTAAACATGCTTATTCCTCTGCAGAGTTAGGGTTATTCTAACGTGGGAGTCCAGGGAGCTGACTAGCTTTTGGAGTCTGCCTCAAATGGCCATTTAAGGAACAGCAGTTTTTTTGGTTTATTTTTTTGATTTATCCACGTTGTCTTAATTGTTTCCCCAGACACTATCAATTGATTTGTCCCAGTCTTGCAGCTGTCTCTGACCAGCAAGCAAATGCTATTTAGTTCCTTCATGTCAAAATCAAATCAAACGCTCTACAGTGAACACTACTACAAATAAGAAGTAAATATGTGAAAATATGTGTTCAAAAGGATAATATTACCCCTGTGATTGCTTTTGAAACAACTGCTATTTTATTTGACTCTTAATAGATTGTCTATTTTTATCCAGTCTACTGGCTTTAAGACTAAAGATTCAAGGCACTAGATGGCACCAATCCAATGCCCTTACTCAGTAGTGTGAAGAGCTTTGGATAATGCTTATATATATATATATATATATATATATATATATATATATATATATATATATATATAAGCAAGTCAGGCATAGAAATGCACATGTGCAAGTTTTTAGTGTTGTTAGTGTGTATGTACAGGGGTCCTTAATATCACCACGGCTGCACCTGAAGTGCTGCATGTTCGACTCCATTATGTTATGTCATTAATGTGGTTTTATCTTTTCTGCTGTTTATGAAATGGAGCTGGCTCTGTTTGAATAAGAGCAAGCACACTTGGCTATGCATGCATGAAAGCACACCGCAGCCTTTTCTGTGCACACATGCAGAGAGCGAGTGTATAAATTACAGATTTAAAAGCCATCTATTTCCTTGTACTTTGAGGAAAGGAGCTACAATTGTGGGAGAGGTCAATATTAGCTTTAAATGTCATTGGAAGGAAGGTGCTGATAAGAGAGGCTTCATCTCCATCATGTGAAATTACATGCAGAGTACATGAGAGGAAGCACACCATGTGCTGGAGATTCGGACAGATTTACAGTAGAATTTTGGTACAGCTGCACCACCTGTGGATGTCTATTGATGTGGAGAAATGGTGAAAAGCTGTCAGACAGCTGACAGCAGAGAGATTAACTGGAATCTAAGGAGTCAGTGTTGGGAGTATTAGCCATGCGAATAATCAAAGGATGTGTATTTAAACCTTTATGTTTATAAAGTGCAAAAGGAAACCAGTTTATATGCTTTTCCATTTTTTATTTAAATAACAAAGAACTCCCAAGTTTCAAATCAAGAAGTTTTTTTCTTTTTTTATTATTTCAATCTTAAATTGGCAAATGGAAGCACTGAGTTGCTGTCCAAATTTTTTTTGCTTTCACTTCTGATTTTGTTAGGCGTAGGAAAGAAAACTACTTGGTTATGAAAATGTTAGTATTTTCCCCATACAAAAATTCAATTTTCTGCTTTGTCACTTCTTTAGTATGAGAAACAGAAGCCAGGGAAACTACCCAGCAGCACTCTGGACCTCTAGTTATAAGGCAGGACCTTAGTCAAAGGCATAGTGACACAAAAATAAGTTTAGCTTGTTTTAATGGAGGAATTCGCCCCACAAAAATGAAAATTCCAGAGAAATGTTCGGCTCTAGCTCGAGTTTGAAACCAGGACCTCGCTGCGAGGTAACCGTGCTAACTGCGTGACAAATATATACTATTTAAGGTTTAGGAAAATATCCCAGTTCAAGTTAAAATACACCATTGAGCAACACATCAGAAAACATCCATAATCCAGTGCAGCAAGATTTACTGTAAAGCCACATTTAAAGGTGTCTGCACCGACTCAAACATGTTTGTGTACACTGCGGCCAGAGGTTGCTTTATTTAACTATAGGTCATAAAATAGCTTTTGATAAGATTGTTTTGTGTAGAAGAGCAGTCACAGCTGCTTCAATACCCTCCTTTTCCTTGAATTAGGTTGATGCACCTAGTTAGCATCACTGTAGTCACAACAGGGTTGAAATTTTCCCTCAAAACACATTCAACGAGATATTTACCTTTTCAGTTTATTGTAAGCAATGTTTCGCTTAAGTGGTTTAAGCCAGTAAAGTCTGCAGTGGGACTAAAGGCAAAATTGGCCTCTTAAGGGACAGTCATAAGGAGTGTACGTGATTCTTAAATTTAAATAAAATATTTCTACGCTGCTTCTGCAGAGTAAGGTTGGATTTATTCCATTAATGTGGCAGTGACCATCTGCCCTAAGGAGCAGCAACCCTTACACAAAATACTTAACAGGGCATCAGAAGTCCAGGAAAAGGGGTTGAGTACTCACCTCGAACTTCTTAAAGGTGAGCAACAGGCCATTATCTAAACCAAGCAGCTACTCAAGGTCTAACAGCTGAGTGTCATAACAAGTCCAGCACCCTTGGCATCTGCTCTGAATCAGACATGTTTAGCAATCTGCTCCCTTGTCTCTCTGCGTCTGCTAGCCTCTTACTCATTTGTACAGACTATTTCAATATCGGCTGTAAATAGGATCATTGGACATTATGTGTTGTTTCAATCTGAACTTTGACCTAAATTTTCAGGAAGATGGACTGATGCTTGAAAGCTCATTCAGTCATCGACAGTTTTAACTCAGAAATCCTGTTCTGGTAAACTGCAGTGAATTAAACAGATAATTAAAAATTGCTGCGGGAGGTTTGCTTTTTTATTGCTGTCATGCACACATGGGTAGTTCTTGTACAACATCATGGTCACATGAGTTCTTTTTGTGTGACATCATGTGCACGTGGGTTGTTTAATGTGTTCTTAACCTGGGTTCGATTGAACCCTAGGGGTTCGGTGAGTCGGTCTCAGGGGTTCGGCAGAGCGTCCGCCGTGACATGCACGGCTCATTTTGTGCACCAGTAAAAAACATATCTATGTCTTGAATTTGAAAAAAATCACATTTTATTTTTCACTAAAGAGGGGTTCAGTGAATGTGCATATGAAACTGGTGGGCTTCGGTACCTCCAACAAGGTTAAGAACGACTGGTTTAAACAAAGCATATTGGATGTGATACAACCACTGGGGGGTTTGGTGAGGGTTGCTGTCTAATTCCCATCTGATTGGTGAGTGATTCCTGGAAGTTGCCATATAGCCATATAGCCATATTGACCTGTTGCTTGGTAAACCAAAAACCTCCTGGTGATTGCTTTGGTCACCTACTGTTTGCATGGAAGATGCCAAGTTGCCTACAAACACTTACCAAATACTAGTCAACTGGTATTAAAATCTGAGAAAAGGCAATGCAAACTGGAAAGGGAGAATGTTGTAAACATATCTGTAGCCAACATACTTCAGAAGGCACAACATTTCTGTTTCCGGTCTGTGTTGCACTTTTTGCAGTTTCACTGTGTTCAAGGCAATCTGCTAACGACCAATGCAGCTGCAAGGTGGTTTTCACTAACCAATTGTCAAATTCAATTCAGTTTCATATACACAGTTCCAAATCTCATCAACAGTCACCTCAAGGTGACCTGCTTCAATATATAATTGGTCCATCCTTGTGCAAAATTTGAAGAAATTCCCCTTAAATGTTAAAGAAAAAGAATATAAAACTTGATGAATTGGCCAATCTGAAGCCTCTGGCCAGAGCTTCCTTCCTGGCACAGAGGCATACTAATATCATCTCTATCATTTAAGCACGGCATCTTATAATGCAAACAGAGAGCAACATTTTGTCCTAGAAGTCTAATTTTCACAGAGTTTACAGCAAATGTGTGGGAAAAAAAACAATCCAAAATTCTTCTTGATGAAATCTTTTTTTCAGAGTGACGAATGTGAGCGTCTGACTGGTGACTGCAGTGTTTCTCATCTCACTTGGGGATCGAGAGCAGAGAGCAATGCTTTGCTTCAGTTAGCACTGTCATATTGAACTAGCAGATCATTGATGAAAAGCAACTTTGCTATTTAATGAGTTTGCCCCCAGTCAGACTAGCATTTATGAGGAGGCATCACCAGGACAACGCTTTAATGAACCACTGTCATATTCTATCACAGTCAGCTACAAGCGACGTCTAATTAGGAATGGCCACCAAGTGTCCCACCACTTCCATTGGGAAGAACAGCAGTCCCTTGAATTAAAAGCTAACATCAGTCACTCCACAGTCAGTGGCGCTTGCTACCCTCAGGTCTGCTGGGAAAGCCTAGTCAGGCCGAACAAAGAGGCTCCCGTGTTTACTGACAGTATCACACTCACAATTAAGGGATAATTAATGATAGACACCAACAAACGAGACTGAATAGTGATGCAATTTCTATAATATGAACCAGTGATGGGAGAATATTGAGGACATTTACTTTGTCATATCCCCATTTCTTCTAGATAGCACTAGATTTGTTCTTGTGGTGATGTGACATCAAAGACAAATGAAATATAAATTGGAGAATGTTGTAGCCACTTCAAACCTCAAAGTAGCCGCATGGCAGTAATCAGCAAGCAACAGCATTGCTGGCCGAAGGCCGTTCATTAGGCCACGACGTGGCGTCCGTCCAAGACGCCTTAATATTCGCTGACAGGCAGTCTGTCTGGACTCCTATCCAACATACACTAATTGGTCCTATCAGGCCAAAAAACCTTTTTTGCAATCCAGTAGTTACCCTTGACAGGCTATTAAATATTATTTTAGATCACTTTCACTGAGGTTCACTTAGTTTGATACATAGTTATGAGCCTGTGACATTTTGGAATGATATACACACCAGACAGTGCAAACATTTTAATTGCAGTCTGAGAATACAGTGCACACAATTTTTTATGGTGTACTAGGCTCCAGTATATACAAGTCCTATGGAGTATCTTTGTATGACAATCTGCTAATAATGCATCATGGACATTTGCTTATCTAGAGTATTGGGAAAACTGACTGGATGGAGAATGTTACCTGTGTAGTCTTATTTTATAGTTATATAATATAACCACAACAATTATTCTTTGCATAGGAGTATAAGTACATGTCCATGTGCATTATTTAACATTAACAGAAATGGCATCAATAATATAATAATTGCTTTGTTGTAGCGAAAAAATGAGACCTTGGAAGGTGATCACTTTTTAGCTAAGCTAGTACAGGTAAAAACTTTTCCACAAGTTTATTTCCAAAAAGTTTGTTACTTAATGTCTTTTATTTGCAAAGTATAGTGGAAAATGATGGCTCTTTTCCAGTCCTTTAAAAACACACTTGCTTTCATTGTTTTGTCGCAATATAAATCAAACTCGATTGAACTGAATTTTGTGTTACATTCTTGAGAAAGTAAGATGACGTAGAGCTAGCATGGTGTGATATTTTTGGAATATGCAAATTTGCACATCATGTACATGTACTCTTTCTGTGATATCACCACCTTTAGTATGCATTGTATTATGTATTTTCACATGTATTTGAGCAACTTTGGATGCATCTGAAACACTGGTGATTGTGCACTTTGCTACTTGCTTCCACCTCTGATTATTGTATTGTTAAGGCTCAGCCAAGGTCACTTGACCTCATGCATATATTACCTGAAGCACCTTGAGCTCCTTCCGGGTCTGATATTGAATCCATTGTGTCCAAGTGTTTACTCGCCCAGCTTTAACTTGTTTTCTCAGTGAGGTGACGTTGTAATATCTGGCCTGTGCTCTGTCAGGAAAGTGTTGCAAATGGGAAATAATGAGTTGTTAACAAGCATTAAATAAAACCTCAGCAAGAGATTGTGACAGCCTGACATTGTAGGTGAGTTCACGCTTGTTTTGAATTTCTATTTGAAACAGACTGCTGGAATATCAGATTATGTTCTGGGTGAGGGCTTCCTCATCTGTCTTCTCATTTCTCATCACAGTGTTTAGTTTCATAAAGGCTAAATCAGCGTACATACTATGGTAATAAGATCACCCATCTGTGAACCTGAGAAATTGGCACAGACTATTTCAATTTCAGTTGTTTTTTTAATTTTTTTTTTGGTGTCGGGAGGGGTGCTAATACCTTTAGTGACACAATGATACGATTCATTCAGAGTGAGAATTTGCACATGCACACTTGTAATTGAGATTGTCTAACTGCTGTCAGATTTCTCAGATGGGAATTGTAATTAGCTGAAATGAAACGAACTTTTAAACCTGCATGATGCTCTTCTTCTTGTTAGGCTTGAAATCAAGCATATTGGAAATGCACAGAGGGACTGGCAGAAATTGTTTTAGTGCTACTTTTCCTACTTGTTTCCTTGATTAACCATACAGACAAATATGCAAACAAACAAAGATGCATGCAACCACCCATGCACAGGAAATGTACATACTGGATGTGAGGACTGAGAGGTAAATACATGAATACTCTCTTCATGCACACACGCACACAAGTCCCTATCCTACTTACAAAGTTAAGAAAAAAAAAACAAAAAACAAAATACTGTGAAGTTGTACTGACGACCCTTATGGGATAAACAACTGAGCAGCAGCAGTGCATGTCTGCCTGGGAGGGAGGGAGGGAGGACGGGAAAGATGTTAAGGAAAAATATTGTCTTTGATCTGATGATATCTGCTGTTTGGGCTAACTTGCCATGAAGGCTGAACAAAACAGGGCTGTTTGTCAAACATAATTTGCTTTCGTCTTGGAGACGCCCCAGGATTCCACAGCTGAAAGGAAAGTAGTAACTAAACATGTTTCTTTTTTTTACAGCGTGTGACACAAAGTTTTTCTGCTGTGTCTTTTGAAAGCTTTCACAGCGTCTCTACTGACTCCTGCCACTCAGTGTCACATTTTACGTTTGACAGCACTGGCGGTTCTTTTTTTCATTCACACAGTAACTCTGCATCAGATCTGCTGTGGAGCTACAAAGCCCTTTTTACCACTCAGCCGTAAAAGGCTGATGGGGTCCTGTCGTCACCCCACTGGGCAGGAGGGCGGGTAGGTGGGGAGCCTGAACACATACGTTTCTGAATGCATCAACTCGAGAACAAGGCGACGTAGGAGCTTAAAATTGATTCCATAGGTGTATCTACGAAAAAACTTGGACAAGTTCAAATCTCAGTGACTTCAACCTCAAAGTCAGAGGTCAAGTTTTTTGAAAATCTTGTGACTGCAGTAACTCCAGAACGAGGTGACGTAGGATTTTGAAATTGATACCATAGATGCAGCTACTAAAACTCTTGGAGGACTTTGTTTCTTCAACGTTGTCTGCTTTCAGCATGGTCACTATTTTTTACTCGGTGCAGGTTCCAGTCTGACCGAAGCCATCATTGACATCTGTGTCAAACTGACCCGACTTTTATGTCAACTGTCAACATGGTGTTCTCCTCGAAAGACCCGAGGCATGTGACAGAGAACATTTGGTAGAAACCACCAGAAGTGTGGGGTTTGTGCCATTGGGTGCAGGCATACAGTACATTGAAAAGTCAACAGACACCTGCCTCATTAGCCAGATTTGTCTCCCTGTGACTTTGTCCAAATTCAAGTTGAATGGTCTGAGGAAAAGTGTCTGGACTTCTATAAGTTTCCTTGAAGATGTTTCACATTTCATCGGAAAAGCTTCTTCATTTCTTAAAGAAGTCCAGACGCTTTTCTTTCCAAACTCCTTAGACTACGATGACCTGGATGACTAAGAACCTTCACAGACATATTCAAGTTGAGTGGTTTGCCTTCATGACAGTGGAGGAGATCCTGCACACAGTGGTCAGAATGAAACTCAAATAACAGCATCACTGGAAGTAGATGCATTATCCAAGGGAACTCCCCTGAAGGAGCTTTTTTTGCTTTGTATCATGGAGCTTTGTAACTGCAGCTCGTGGTTTGTGTGGTTATTCAAAGTTCAACTAATTAAATCAGTAAAGGGTAAGAAACAGTGGGATTGAAGTCTTGCCTACATGGAGGAAAAAAAACCCCAAAATAAAACAATTATTTGGTTACATCATGAGTTTTTTTAGTTACATTGGTTCAGTTTTAAGACTTTGATGTTTTGTGTTGTGGTTTGCATGGAGTTTGGGTAAAAAAAGTGTTTTATGTATTATGTCAGTCTCCCTACTGGTAATTATCTGACAGATCTGGTGCTGAAATACAATACACAACTGCTCCGGCAGATTGTTAAAAACTATGAAGAAAAAGAGAAAAACTATGAACTTTTTCTTTGACCTAAAAATAAAAGTTGTGCCCGAGTCTGCTATAACCTTATTTTCCCTTGTATATGTGCATGCGTGCACACACAAACACACACACCTGAATTCCCCTGAAGGGTTAGCAGGCAGCAGTTACACTGATTAACTAAAAAATTATCCTCTCAAACAGTTATCTTCTCATGGCCGCACAGCTGCTTTCTCTCCTCTTTCTGTGTGTTCTCTCTTTTCCTCAGTGTTCCCTTCCTCCCGTTCTTCTACCCCCCCTTCCGACAGGCAGACAAGGTGACCCAGCGTCGCTCCTGCTGTCCATCCAGATGTTGAATCACTGTGATTCTCTCCATACGTTGCTCATTGTCTCGCTGACAAAGAGCTGCCTTGAGATGCTCAATAAGAGCTCCTTTCAGAAATTATTAAATCACTGAGACAACATGATTATTTAAACTCTAAACCGTGTTGTACTGATCGATTGGCCTGTTTGCTTATAGAAAAGACTGGCATCCACAATGAAAGCAGCCGTGTTCGGGTTTATAAAATACATGTGTGGCTGCGCTTTTACTCAAATATGCGCACCTTATTTATTTTGTCACTGATTGAGATCTTTGAAACTCCACTACTGTAATCTTATTCATCTAATTGAATATCGACTCACCATCAGTGCCTCCGGTGTTTTTACTTTCATAAATCTGTGTTTGATGGTGACGTCAATAAAATCAGGCAGGATGGAGCCTTTATTTGTAATGCCATTCTTGAAGAGAAAACTATTGAAATCAGAGGCAGCTAAATACCTAAAAATGCTCCACTGCTAAAAGATCGGCTTGTTCACAAGACTTCTCATTTGTGTTTTGTGCCTCTGTTTGTCTTTCTGTTGATCAGATAACCTGTTGATCGATTACCAGTTTACCTTCAGTCTGCTTCAGGAAGATGACCGCTACTACACTGCCATCAACTTTATGGCAACACCTGAACAGGTAATGTCAAGAGAGGTTAAGGTTCATTAATTATTTTTAGTATTTAAGAGTGGCCTGTTAAGTTTTTATCCAGCTCGGTGCTTTCATTATCCTCTCTACTTTTAGGATTTAGGCTTAAAACTTTCCTTTTTGATAAAACCCATAGCTGCCCCTCCCTGAGCCTGGCTCTGCTGGAGGTTTTATCCTGTTAAAAGGGACTTTTTCCTTCCTATATTCTCCAAAACGCTTGCTCATAGGGGGTCATATGACTGTTGTGGTTTTCTTTGTATTATTGTAGGGTCTTGACGTGACGTGACTGTTGTTTTGATTTGTTGGTATATAAATAAATTGAATTGAAATATATAGTTCCAATACATGAATGTTGTGTAATACATAGCTACAGTGGGGCAAAAAAGTATTTAGTCAGCCACCGATTGTGCAAGTTCCCCCACTTAAAATGATGACAGAGGTCAGTAATTTGCACCAGAGGTACACTTCAACTGTGAGAGACAGAATGTGAAAAAAAAATCCATGAATTCACATGGTAGGATTTGTAAAGAATTTATTCGTAAATTAGGGTGGAAAATAAGTATTTGGTCAATAACAAACAAGGAAAATCTCTGGCTCTCACAGACCTGTAACGTCTTCTGTAAGAAGCTTTTCTGTCCCCCAATCGTTACCTGTATGAATGGTACCTGTTTGAACTCATCATCTGTATAAAAGACACCTGTCCACGGCCTCAAACAGTCAGACTCCAAACTCCGCCATGGCCAAGACCAAAGAGCTTTCGAAGGACACCAGGAAAAGTATTGTAGACCTGCACCAGACTGGGAAGAGTGAATCTACAATAGGCAAGCAGCTTGGTGTGAAAAAATCAACTATGGGAGCAATCATCAGAAAATGGAAGACATACAAGACCACTGATAATCTCCCTCGATCTGGGGCTCCACGCAAGATCTCATCCCGTGGGGTCAAAATGATCATGAGAACGGTGAGCAAAGATCCCAGAACCACACGGGGGGACCTGGTGAATGACCTGCAGAGAGCTGGGACCAAAGTAACAAAGGTCACCATCAGTAACACACTACAACGGCAGGGAATCAAATCCCGCAGTGCCAGACGTGTTCCGCTGCTGAAGCCAGTGCATGTCCAGGCCCGTCTGAAGTTTGCCAGAGAGCACATGGATGATACAGCAGAGGATTGGGAGAATGTCATGTGGTCAGATGAAACCAAAGTAGAACTTTTTGGTATAAACTCAACTCGTCGTGTTTGGAGGAAGAAGAATACTGAGTTGCATCCCAAGAACACCATACCTACTGTGAAGCATGGGGGTGGAAACATCATGCTATGGGGCTGTGTTTCTGCCAAGGGGACAGGACGGCTGATCCGTGTTAAGGACAGAATGAATGGGGCCATGTATCGTGAGATTTTGAGCCAAAACCTCCTTCCATCAGTGAGAACTTTGAAGATGAAACGAGGCTGGGTCTTCCAACATGACAATGATCCAAAACACACCGCCCGGGCAACAAAGGAGTGGCTCCGTAAGAAGCATTTGAAAGTCCTGGAGTGGCCTAGCCAGTCTCCAGACCTCAACCCCATAGTAAATCTGTGGCGGGAGTTGAAAGTCCGTGTTGCTCGGCGACAGCCCCAAAACATCACTGCTCTCGAGAAGATCTGCATGGAGGAATGGGCCAAAATACCAGCTACTGTGTGTGCAAACCTGGTAAAGACCTATAGTAAACGTTTGACCTCTGTTATTGCCAGCAAAGGTTATGTTACAAAGTATTGAGTTGTATTTTTGTTATTGACCAAATACTTATTTTCCACCCTGATTTACAAATAAATTCTTTACAAATCCTACCATGTGGATTCATGGATTTTTTTTTTTTCACATTCTGTCTCTCACAGTTGAAGTGTACCTCTGGTGCAAATTACTGACCTCTGTCATCATTTTAGGTGGGGGAACTTGCACAATCGGTGGCTGACTAAATACTTTTTTGCACCACTGTACATACAGTTTAGGTTTTTGTCCTATAGACTGATGGAAATGTGGGAATAAGCTTGCATGCTCTTTAGTGGCTAGCTGTGGATGACTTCTCTGTCCTCCCAAAAAATAAATAAAATAAAAATAATAATAAATAAAGTCTAAAACTGATCCTAATCCTTCATGATTGCTGCCCACCAACACCACAGCTTTTCTGGTTTGCTACTGGAAACCAAATGCCCCATAGAAATTTGGTCATAGTGACCATCAAGTCATATACTGGTACTGAAATCCTGACTTGTAGGCTAAAGTAGGAAATTTGTCATTTTCATTGCCATCTTTTCAAACGGGATGTGATAAGTCAGGAGGAAAGTTAAAGTAAGAAACCAAGTTAGCTCTAAGACATACACCGATCTTCCTCATCCATTTCCATTAAATTGGAGCATAATTTGCAAAATTAGGGTCATGTAGTTTTCAATAAGACTTAAAAATAATGATTGAGACCGTAAGCTCACTATGACTTTACTTAAATAATAGATCAGTGGAGCTGAACACTCTTTTTCATCTAGGTTTCTTTTTGCAACAATCAGAATCAGAATCAGAATACTTTATTGATCCCTGGGGGAAATTATTATTAACAAGTAGAGTTTCCCTCTGCTGGCAGTTTGAACAAATGCTTAATTAACAAGCTTCTACACTGGCTTCACTTTTTAGACCTGGTAGTTGTCTTTCATATACCGTCTAGCCTGCAAAAAGAAGTGCATGTAATATGACAACTATAAGAAAGTTTCCAAGTTGACATCAGATCAGCGCAAAATTTTAAAAACTTGAGAAATCATGTGCTTGGAGCAGTATAATCCCTGTGCCCTTGCTTACAGGGATTATTTATATATTCCCTGACCTCATGAACTCTGCCCATGTTCCATTTCAGCATCTGACATTGTAACAATACTTTTAAATGGTAGAAAAAAGAAAAAAAAATTAAACAAAGACAGAGGATGGCATGTTGTGGCAGCGTACTGCTTTGGATCTATAAAAACATATATCCTCCAAATGTAAAGATCTGTTGTCAGACTAAGGAATCTGTCTAAACTCTTGACTTTTATCTGTCCTGTTTTTCCTTCTCTGTGCCTAAAGCTGTGTTGAAATACAACTCAGAGTGGTAACACTGGAGACAAAATCAATGTAACGATGCAAAAAGAGGCCAGCAGATTCAGATTTGCCCTAGGTGACATGAGTTGAGGCCAGGATGAGTCTGCTCAAGTTAACAATGTTTTCCCAAATAGTTCTTCTGTTGACTGAAGGAAAGCGAGTTGAAGTAATGTAAATAGCCTGGGGAAGGTGTCCAACAACAGCGTGAACTGCAAAACCTGTACATAGACCAAAAAAAGATGTGAAAGAAATAAAAAATTTGCTTCAGTTTCTTGCTGATTCCTTCTTAGGTCTGTCTCTAAGGTTCTCCATCTTCAGTCAGTTTGTCCCCAAGCTTTGATTTCATTCTTCAGCTCAGTAACACAACCTTGCTTTTTTTTCTTCTTCCAGGCCAACAAAAACCTGGATATGTCCATCAACGCCTCAAACAACTTTAACCTGAACATCACCTGGTCCTTAAGTTCAACCGGTATGCTGCACACACACTTATTCATACTATTCTTAAAGAGTTCCTTTTGCTTGAGTTGCTTGAATGGCTTGTCCATCCACTTTCTATTAAATAATAAATAAAAAGAAATCTTCAGGTAGCAAAGTTTGCTCCTTCACACACACTGGGTTGTGCCCCATCAAAATAGCTTTAATGTGGACATGAAGATATCTCGAGGCATGTTCCCTGTTAGGATGCTGCATATGAGCGTTACATATAACTATATATAACAGTGTTACACAACTTTGTAATACTGGAAAACAAGGCCACCTTTATTTGTACCCATACACAGACTTTATCTGCAGATAGTAAAGGGTTTAAAAAGATGAACATACCGCAAGGAAAAAAACATCCGTTTATCTCAGAATAAAAGCTATGATTTGGTTATCCGAGTGATGACTGCTGGAGCAAAACATTTTGGGACTGTGTTTCCATAAAGAAGAAATTCAAACAGTCGAGTTAGCAGTGTCATGTTGCCCTGCATCACACCCAGATTCATCACCAGCTTGTTAAAGCCAGGTCAAGTTGGGAGCTGATTTAACATGGCACATTTGAGTGGCATTTTTCCTTAATCAGAATCAAATGGCACATATAAATAAAATGTATTATTATTACTATTATTGTTGTTGTTATTATTAATAATAATTTGCTGAACTTATTCTTTATTCAGTACTTATTTTCAGTATCTCCTATTAAATGTGTTGTATCAGGAATTAAACTGTACTCAACTTCGAATTGCAGCACATGTTATGTTGATCTGATAAAATGTGGGTGAGGGGTTTGTTAAAGTACAATCTCTGTCTGTAAACAAAAAAGTGCCAAAATTACCCAGTAAATTTAAAAAAAAATACAAAAAACCAAGGGGGTGGGGGGTTCAGGGCACGAGGCTTTTTTGGGGCTGCAGAATTTTGTACATGGATGTGAAAAGCCTCCACCTCAATTTTCTAAGTGGTACTTCGAATACACACACACACACACACACACACACACACACACACACACACACACACACACACACATATATATATATATATATATATATATATATATATATATATATATATATACCAGTTTAGTCATGTGTGCAAATTTCAGAGAGTTTTCAAGCAATTTAAGATGTTAAGAGGAAAAAAATGTGATTAATTTTGTAGGACATTTTTAATAAACACAGCAGTTTCATGAAGGCCCTAATAAAAGAATCAAAGTGCCTACAGGGTTAGCATAGAAGCTTTAGTAATGTTACTGATTTTAGCTGATTAGTGCTCGACTCAGGACTCTCTCTGAGCACAGTGTGTGCTTGGCATTAGGACTTCAGCTAACTATTTTTAATTACTTTCATTTCTTTTTTTGAATTAATAAAAATATATATATTAGTCCCGCAGAGCCCTGGGCAGGAGACAAGCTCGTGACTCTCCTGTTAGCTTGTTAGCTTTGTTGCCAGCATAGTTCTGCTCACGTTTACACTGTGCATAGATCTAGTCGGCCAACATAATTGGAAACACTTTAAAGACACATTTAAAGAACTCCCTTCATTTTAGCCATCTCTCCATTGAAATCTTTTGTCAGTTCTCGTCTATGTCAATGTTGTGATACAGTGGTCCAGTCTGTCTCCAAAGCTCTTATTTAGCTGTCAGTCTGTAATGTTATCGCACAGTCAGGATTTGTCCAAAAATGGTCAGCTCCACTTCCTGCTTGCCTTGCAGGGATTCCCCCCCCCCTGACAAAACACATCAGAAGATATTCAGAATTTTGGCATTAGGGTATTTTAGATGCTTTCCCTCCTGATTCCAATTAAGATAAAAGCACTTTCTCACTCTTGGGATCTTGGGGCCCACAGCTTAGTCATTTTGGGACTCTGCGCTTTGTGTGTGTGTGATTGTCTTCAGACTATTGCAGAGTGTTTAATGGCCCTCGATAAAGCAGGAGGTGGAAATATATTATTCACACCATCTGAAAACTCAGCCATTAACACAGAACTGCTGATGATGCTCCGAAGGATCCTGAAATCAGACCTCTTCAGTGCTGCGAGGAATTTACAGGCTCACTGTGAATTACTGCAAGGTGTCATGATAATGCTTTTGCTGTGAATGTTAATTTGCCTGCTTGAGATGAAAGGCACGCCTTGGCATTTTAAAATTCACGCTGTTTTCGCTCAACCTGTCCAATTACCAGTTTTTGTTTTAAATTTATCTTTACAAGGACATTTGGATTGAAAACAGCCTTGCTGATGGGCAGCTCATTGTGGTGTTCTCATGTGGCTGCTGAGTATGAAGTAGGAAAAAAGGAGAAAGTTTTTACCGCTGTAAAACAGAGTTGTACTCTCCAGGCTGACATGACACTGGTCTTCATATGTCTTCGTTTTCAGAAGTTATAACAAGTGTTTTGTCAAAATCTGTGTAATTTCCGTTGTGATTTGAGTTATTATGAAATGTATCTGATCAACTTCATTCAAAATATCTACAGGAGAGACAGGTGTGCTGGAAAGAACTCCACAAAAACAATTGTATGTTACCGGCAAAGTTTCAGTCATCCAGTCAAAGGATATTTGGCTAATGCAAACTTAACAATTTGTTAAATGGGGCCTTAAAAAATGGTATTACTTTATGCCAGAAAAACCTTCTTTTTTCTTCTTTTTTTAGGGCTTTTTCATCTATTTTTTAAAAATATAACATTTATAGGAAACTATAAAATTACACTAAATAAAGCTTTTTTTCAGTCCTTTGATGGTGTCTTTAATATAAATAGAAAGCCTCTCTTCTTCTTAAAAACAAGTCCTGATCTCCACCTCTTGGTGGCCCTGAAACAAATTCAATGCCACAGACGCAAAGGTCCCATTTAATATCATTGAAATGTGCTGCTAACAGCTTTACGTATGCATGGCCATGTATTTTTACAAATGCAGGTACTAAGGCTTGTTGTCACCCAAGAAGGCTTTTGACTTTGAAGGCAAATTTTGTTCCTTTTACCTCTTCTCATGGACTGTTATAAACTGCTAATACATGTGTTTGCTGAAAACTGGTTATTGAAAACAATTATCACCACAAGCCACGAGCGGTTGTTGTTAAAATAGAAGAAAAATCGTATTCATTTTTTAACCTTTTTCTGTTCCTCTCAGCTGGAACCATCTCAGGTGAGGAGATGCCCATCATAGCGAGGATGAACATTAAAGAGCACCGTGACAGTTTCTCGAGTGAAAAGTTTAACTTCAGACTTCACCACAACATCACCTTCTACGTGTATGTGTCCAACTTCAGCTGGCCAATCAAGATCCAGGTAAGGTTGCATGGATGCAGGGATGTGAAAAGTCAGGAGAGTTGGTAATGCTGTAACTTCATATTCATTTGACTTAGTAACTGACTGTAAGTCATGTAGACATGCCTTCAGATTTTTCTTTTTCTTTTATGATACATTTTCTGAACATTAAAAATCAGCAGTTTAGAAATGTGTTAGTAAAAAGATTAAAACGAATACTGAAACTAAAACACAACAACTCTGATTCTGAGTTAATGAGGTTATTATTGCAATTATTTTAAATTGACAATAATATTTCTGCTGTTTAATCTGCCATTGATACTGGATATGATGAAAATTATTAAGATGGTGTTCATTTTGAGGTCTGACTGTGATGCGTGCTGGGAACTCATCAGCTAGTCCTCCAACTTTAGCCTCAAAAGGCAGACATTGGAGCTAAAACTTCCTGTTTCATCCACCTACCGCTCTGGTGGACCTGCTACATTATCAGGTCTTTGAATCTATACCTTCAGTACAATATTGTGGCAAGCTGAGGAATCTTAACAACAAAGAACTCACCCAAAGGCTGAGCCTGTTATTCTACCCCAAGCAGAAAGGGGTTTTTTTTATTGAACAGTTCACTGTGTTATACTGTGCTTCAGAGGGTCAATAACCCCACACATGGACTCACTCATGGTGTAATATTTTCTCTTTCTATCAAAACAACAACTATCAGTGAATTTACACCAGAATATTAGCAGGAACGGTCATAAGTTACGTAGCCAAAACAAATGCAAGTACAGTTTAATCGTCTTAACTGGCAACACATGTTCCCAAGGCATGATGGGAGATAGCCGCTCCCAACACGTCACAATGTGCTATATCTCACAGCCACAGTTCTACTGTGTGTTGAGAGCACATTTTTCTTTTATATGTGCATAGTGTGGAGGATATCATAAGGCCTTGAGGGAATCCGATATAAAACACAGTATTTATGAGTGTTTTAAGTTGTAAATTGTTCAGATTTGACCCGAACATGACGGGAAGGTTAATCAGCACCGTCACATGTGTCTGCATTTGATGTGGAAGTCTGTGCTTCTTTTTGTTGCTACTGGGCCTAGAACAGGATTTACATCAGGAACATCTCCAGAGCAGGACTAGTTTGTGGGTGGCATATGAAATAAAATGCACATGAGTAACTCCCACCATTCCCTTTGGCCCCAGTTGCACCTCAGCCATGTGGGTTGGCTCATGTGTTGGCAAGACGACCATTCAGTCCCACCATTTTTGACAACCACATTTCTCATTATGAATTTATAGAAAACATGTTTTTATATTTTCTGCAGAGGACAATAAGCAAGAGGTTGAAAAAAAATGCATTTTTTTTTCTAGTAAGCATTGAAAACAGATCAGGCAGACCTGAAGATCAAAAAGTTTGTGCAAAATTGTTGTCTGATGACAATTGATGGCTTAGTATTTTAGTAAATGGACTCGCTCTTTTGTTTGCCACCTGGTGAGCGTGCTCAAACATGAAGGGTCAGTAGAACTCAAACTGATTACAACCACAAAACTAAAGCTTCATGTACTATAATCTTGTTTGTTAAATACACATTCCCACTGTTCATATGCAGATATGTGTTTTTTGAGACAAAGTGTGATGTAACAGAAAGGATGCTTGAAGTTGACTTTGTTTGGATCTCAAACAAGAAAAAAAAGAAAAGGTTCATTGTTCAGTTGTTTTCATTTTTTTAGTCATCTATAAAAGTGTGTTGCACAAGTTCTCTGCATTTAATTATATTTTGAACGTGGTATTATTGAAAAGAATAACTTCTGTCCACACTTTAAATCAGTTTAGCTTTGGGAATCATAAACTTAATCAATCAATGAATAACACAATGCATCATGCAAAATCTGAAATGATTGAGTCATTCTGTCATGTTTAACTACACAGAGACCAAAGTTCACAAAAGTAAAAACATGTATTGTTTTCTTTTGTCTCTGATAATCTAACATCTACTGGGACTGTGTCAACCTCACATGCTTTGCTTACACACCATATGCTGCAGATATGCAAGCCGAGAGTTTGACAAGCATCAGTTTCCAAAGGCTCAGGAAACAAAGGTTTATTACAATATTACAATATTGCTCTCTGGGGACTTGTGGGTAAGTTAAAAGAAGCTATTAATTACTCATTAAAAATCCAAATAAAACAGTTTTTGGATGGACCCATTTAAGTCGCAATCATTTAAAGATTCTTGAAGATTTAAAGTGTTGGGAAATATAATGTCTAAGGACTTCACAGCCATTGTGTTGAAACGTGTGCCTGAGTGAGTCAGTAACAGTGTTCGGAAGAAAATGTTAAAACACAAAGTATGCCTCGTGATGATGATCACCATCATTCCCAGTTTTCAGGAGCTGTCTCCCTGCAAAACATATAGCCCCGACAGGACATTGAGCATAAACTATTCTGAAAAGTGTTTGGCAAATCTGCTATCACATTTAATGATCTGTGAGTTTTCCAGTGTCTCTCCATCAATTATGCAGCACCGGATTAAATCTCCAGGCGGCAGCCGCACACACTGAATATTCACACTCCAGCCTTATGATCCATTAAATTGAAGTAGACTTTTAGTGGTGATATTTTAAAATGACTGTCGTCATGCAGGTTCTGGAGTGTGGGCTGATGAACGGTGTCAAGAAGTGAAAGAACGGAGAAATTAGGGCAGAGTGATGACGGGTAGGATAGCTAACTGATGTTGAGACTATCTTACAGTCACAATGTCCAGTGCTGAGGAATTGGAGACATTTTAATTGACAGACTGGGGAAGACGGACAGCAGGTCGAGAAACAGCTGAGGATGGAGGGTTGGATGAGGAGATGCATGCAAAACTACAGTAGCTCTAATTTTTGTTAACTCATTCATTCATATAGTGCTTACTGCAAATGGGGGGCTTTGAGAATCGTAGGGAACCTTGTTATCAGTGCATGATTATCTGCTTATAAGTTGATTAAAAAAAGACCCTCAATGAAGATTTAGCAATAGGAATGAAGTAGTTAAAATCAGTAAATCTACATGTGATACTATTAGAGGAAGCTCAAGGCATTTGTTAATGTTCTTAAACAGACTGTAACTGTAGGATTGAATTGACTGAGCTTCAACAGAGAAGAAGCTTAAAACAAAAAAAAACTTTTCCTCACCTAATTCACCTAATGAAATATTAATTTTATATTATCAAACCATTTATTTATCACATTATTGAATCTTTTTTTGTTTTCATCAGCCCACTGCTGAATATGATATGAAGCACGCCATATTAACTTCTAATTGTTCTTTCTTTCTGAGGGTTTGATGTATAAAGTACATTTTAAGCGCACATGGATCAGTAACACAACCCCAGTCGGCTTGTGTTATCAGAGTCGTTTGGTGTGTGTAAAAGTCAAAGTTTAGTGCAGAGTGTTCTGTACCTCATTATGGGTCATTTGTCCATCGATCGCTCCCCTCATATGCATTTCCCATTAATGGTACATTATCAAAGCTCCATATATCTGCTGGTGGAAAGGTGATATGATAATTACCAAGAGGAAGCCTATCTCGCCACCATGTCAGCCAGGCTCGTGTGTAACATGAGAAGCATGCGGCGTCCGGTCCTGTGACCTTGGTGGCTTCTGATGATGGAGTAGGGCGAGTTTGAGAAATTGTCCTGAGAATTGATAATGACCTGGCCTGATATATTTGATTTAATAGAGCTGGGTACACGCACACACACACACACACACGTACATGCGAGTCACATGATAGCAAATGGAGTGACGGCACAAAGGGGCAACACAAGAAAACAACAAATCTAGAGGTACCTGCTTGATTGTCAGGAAATGTAGAATTTGCTAGAGGGAATGATTGCAAGGCCACCCCTCTAACCTTGGGTCGTGAGCTCCCATCAGCTCCCGTCTATTTGTTTTGAATTTAAAAATCCTAATATCTGTGTTAAAAAAAACGTTTTTCTCATTCACGGGCACTGGCTTTTATAATGTCAGGGATGCAGTGATCCAGCAATAGTGATAAACTAATAAATTTAGCAGGTGCTACAGAATATTTACAGACATTGCAGGAAGATATAATTCTGTTAAAGTTAACCTGGCTTACTCTGTTTGACCTTTTAGCTGTGTGCACTGCTGGCAGCATGAGTTGACACCAAAAGTGACGTTATCTTTTGTGGCAGTGAAACACAAACAAACACTATGATCCAGTGTCTCACTTCACATGGCTTTGATGTTGGCTCCTCCTCGACTTCATATTGAGCCCCGGGCCAATAAGACTGCGGGCCAGCTGAAGTCTGTCATTCAGAAGCTGTTACACAGACTCAGGGCACAACCTTACATGTAACCTTTTCTCATTCAAAAACAACCTATGTAAAAAAATAAAATAAATAAATATTGAAAATATCTGTGGCAAACTATTGTGGCCTTACAGTGTTTCCCTCACAGGATCTTGATATTGGCTGAGAATTGAGAGCTGGATGCGGAACAGATTTTTATTAGATGATATTCCCCCTTAGCTTTAGCTCCTCTGCACTCATCTCATATTTTTATGTATTTTATGTCATATGTAACTCCATCCATCGGTACCTACATACATCCTCTGTCATGTATCTGGGTCCAGTTTGTGGGGGCAACAGTCTAAGCAGAGATGCCCAGTTTTCCCTTCAAGTGGCCAATTGCTCCAGTTCTTCTGCAGGGAAACTGAGAAGGCTCCAAGACAAGCCAAAAGATATAATCCCTCGAAGTGCTCTGGGTCTATCCCGGCCACCTCGCAGTATGACTTGCCTGAAACACCCGAACAGGCATCCAACTCAGATGCCTGTTCGGGAATCTGATTAGGGTACTTTCAGGGTGAGAGAATACAAACATGGAGGAGGAAGATGGCATAATGGGTTTTCATTAAATGTGTGTGTCTGCTTTTTCAGATCCAACACTTTGCAAATGCTGAATTTCTCTCTCTTTGATTAAACAAACTTAAGTCAGAGATAATAAAATTATATGTTGCATCTGCAAATACAGATGCAACAAATCCCAAGAAAATACAGACCATCACTCTAATTTGTTCATTTGACACCATTTTTTCCCATAAAGTAGGACTGGCCTGGTTTTGTTTCTAATCAGAAAATCATGTTTTATTGATTGGGCACACAAACATTGTTGGAACATGACCCAGTTTCTCTCCATCTTTTCTTTTCATTTGTTTGTTTTGAAAGAACAACTAATTTAGCCAGAAGTTCTATAACTCAACATCATAACTGTGTCTAATTTGAACATCTCTGTTTGTAATTTAGCAGAAAAAGTTATTTTAACAGCGAAGGCTTTGTAATATTGCTTAAATTAACAGACGTGTGTTTCCATTTTTCAAAAACACTAAATTGGAATCGATGACAGGAAAATTAGCTGTAAAGAGAGCTTGTTCTGTACATCTGCTTCCCTGCTGCATCGCTCCATGCATTGCAGCTTATACGCCAGTTGATTAAAAGCCTTCTGTCAGAGGTGAGCAGCCATTTTGTTGCAGAGGAACTCAGGGCTGTGATAATTTGATTTGCTGCGCAGTGCTCGGTCACTCATCGTCTGTGCCATTATTGAAAAGGATGCCTCTTCTAATCAGATATCCGCCACACACACAAACACCCTCTCTGATCAGTCAGTTGCAAAGTATCCATTATTGGATTAAAACAGAAGCCTAAATGGTTAACTGTCTGACCATCACACACACACACACACACACACACACACACACACACACACACACACACACACACACACACACACACACACACACACACACACGACAAAGGAGGATTGAAAGCACATCTATCTGATGCATCTCATTGAAGCAGTATCACATTTCATAGGCTAGAACAGAAGTCGAGAGGCACGGTGCTACACATGTAACCAGAAAGGAAGTCATCATCAGTCATCAACACAAATTAGGTTGGTTACAGAATAGATACATGTGTAGCATGCGTGTGCGGGAAATGGTCACCTGACATTTATAACAGCAACATTTAGTGACCAAAATCAATGTATTTAATCAATCATCTGATCAGTAAAGCTAAGTCAATTTAAATATTTTCTCAAGACATTTGCAGGTTTAACTTTTAATTCAGAGATAATATTTGAAATATTAAATTGTAACTAAATAGTTCAAATATTTGAAACAGAAGTCCTGACTGTTCTGTTATTTGGGGTTTTTACTGCAGTTTGTTGCTGGTGTTTGAGCTGTAGATTAATGCATGAGCGTGCCTTAAGCACCTGTTTAAAGAAGACTGCATCTGTGAGCTCTCCTAACAAGTGCACACATATGGTAGAGCAGGACTCATTTGCATAACATGTAGGTGGAAGCAGCACTTGGCAACTGCTTCACTTTGGTCATTAGGTTCTTATGAATATTCAAATACTGAGGGAGCATGCACTGTAAACACATCGCTTTTCGTTTAACATGCTGATATTAGCATGTGTACATGATTTCTATATGCTTCATAAGCAACTCTCAATTTCATTTTATAATTGAGCACTGTCTCACTGCTTTGGGCTGTTATAAAGCTTTAAACCCTAAAACTAATATAGAGTTGTATGAAATAGTTTTAGCATATTTATTTCTCACTTAGACTATTTTTGTACCAGATGTACAGGAGACATGTATGTGTGGATGTAAGAAATATTTCCCAACATATTGATTGTTTTGATTGTTTTAATGGATTTCCATACTCATTTTACAAATACCTTCAGAATTTCGTTTTTAAATATACTGTACTACACTTAAGCTGGTTTTATAGTTTAAATTACTATTAATATTACTTTAGTAAATAGCACTTAGGTGGGGAGTAGGATTCCTCTTTTAATACTCTTAATATACTAAAATCGAGCATACAGGCCAGTGAATATTTTAAAGTCAAGTGAGCTAATGCAAATAGATAAGATGACTGCACAGCCAGCCACTATCAGCAGATTGGTAAAGCCTCCAGATACTGTACATCTGCAAGCCGCTTTGAAACCCTACTCCACACCTCCTTTTTTATGCTGTATTTGACTCAATCACTGACAAATGTGTTGGTACTGGTGCCTGTTCAGTGCTCCACAGGTTTCTTTCTGCTGCTCTTACTCTGCTTTATGCTTCCCGCATGCATATTTACAAGGGCAGTTAGGGAGATGAAATATGTACTTAACTTTCTGACTGTTGAACAATATTTTTATTTCAGTCTTTAAAAATACCCTTGCTATATTGCTCAAGGTTGATATTTGTTATGATAAACATAGTGGCTAAACTCAAATACGTTGCATATATTAAACATAAAAAGAGACCTTTGATTTGGATCTTAATACACAATCTCTCTGCTTGTCTGTTAACTCCCCTACACAATCACTTGCGCAACCAAACTTGACACACAGGTACATCTTAGGCTTCTGAGGATCGGCTATCTAACAACATTGTGCTGCCTAGCAACCACCTATGAATTGATTAAATGGTATATTTGTAATGTTTATGCATGTATAACAACTTAATAAAAGTGCTGCCATTTTAATTGCATGAGTATCTAATTTATAGCCACAAAACATTATCAGTTATGATAACTGATGATGCCATCACTTTGCCTGGCACCCACCTAATAGACTAAAACGACTTTTCCATAGTAGGGCTTATGAATGTAGTAGCACACATATTTTTTAGACAGAGAATGGTTGGCAAATTATCAAAATTATCAATTAATCATAGATATTTAATTATGCATATTCACTTTTTCTGGATATTAGCAAACAGTCACTCTGTTCAGTGTTATCTTCAATACTGATCCCTTTGTTTTGTTGCTTTTCTCAGTGTGATTAAGTTATCAGTTTGCCAGAAACACAAACAAACCACTGTTGTAGTATTTCCATGAACTAGTTTTTATAATTAAAAGGCCCCAATTTCTGGTTTGAGTGAACAATTTATTCTTCTTTGGCTTTGTAGAAAAAGATTCCCAAAAATGCGCACCACATTGAGGCCTTCCTCATCATTACTGCCTGAAGTCTGTGTCAAACATGAGTTCCAAAGTTTCCACTTACTGTTTTCAGCTGCTATAGGTTTGAGTATCTATCAGGGTCTCTGTGTTATAAAGTACACTGTAAACCCGAATGTTCAAAGTAATTAAATAGATTAAATAGTGTATACTCAAAGTCTTTAAAAAGTTCTGTTAACTTAAATATGTCAAGTTCGTGTAACATGTTCTTCTTTTTGAGTAAATGAAACTAATAATATTTGATTGAATTGAACTATTTCTATATTAAGTAAGCATCACTTAAAATCATAACTTAAGCACAACGTAAGACAGTTAAGTTAGGACATATAAGAATGGTAAAGTCCTGTTATTTTTGTTGTTTCAAGTAGGTAGGATTTAATAATAAACTTAATTTATGTAGCACATGCTAAAATACAATAAAATCTCAAAGTGTTTCACCAAATAAGTAAAATCAAATTGTCTTAAATGCATTAGTGGAAGACAAAATGTATCCATCCATCCATCCATCCATCCTCATCCGCTTTGTCCGGGGCCGGGTCGCGGGGGCAGCAGCCTAAGCAAAGAGGCCCAGACCTCCCTCTCCCCAGCCACCTCCTCCAGCTTATCCGGGGGAATACCAAGGCGTTCCCAGGCCAGCCGAGAGATATAATCTCTCCAGCGTGTCCTGGGTCTGCCCCGGGGCCTCCTCCCGGTGGGACATGCCTGGAACACCTCACCCAGGAGGCGCCCAGGGGGCATCCTTGTCAGATGCCCGAACCACCTCAGCTGGCTCCTTTCGATGTGGAGCAGCAGCTGCTCTACTCTGAGCCCCTCCCGGATGGCCGAACTTCTCACCCTATCTCTAAGGGAGAGGCCAGCCACCCTTCGGAGGAAGCTCATTTCTGCCGCTTGTATCCGCGATCTCGTTCTTTCGGTCACTACCCACAGCTCGTGGCCATAGGTGAGGGTAGGGACGTAGATCGACCGGTAAATTGAGAGCTTCGCTTTTACACTCAGCTCCCTCTTCACCACGACGGACCGGTGCAGCGTCCGCATTACTGTAGCTGCAGCCCCAATCCGTCTGTCGATCTCCGGCTCCCTTCTCCCATCACTCGCGAACAAGACCCCGAGATACTTGAACTCCTCCACTTGGGGCAGGAACTCATCCCCGACCCGGAGTGGGCACTCCACCCTTTTCCGGCTGAGAACCATGGCCTCAGATTTGGAGGTGCTGATCCTCATTCCCGCTGCTTCACACTCGGCTGCGAACCGTTCCAGTGCGAGCTGGAGGCCCTCACCCGATGAAGCCAACAGAACCACATCATCTGCAAAAATCAGAGATGAGATTCTGAGGCCACCAAAGCGAAAGCCCCCCGCCACTTGGCTGCGCCTAGAAATCCTGTCCATAAAAATTATGAACAGAACCGGAGACAAAGGGCAGCCCTGGCGGGAACCCCCACCGGGAACGAGTCCGACTTATTGCCGGCAATGCGAACCAAGCTCTTGCAACGGTTGTATAGGGATCGAATGGCCCGTAGCAATGGGCCAGACAAAGACAAAATGTATTTATTTTAATATTCATTGTTTGATCAATGTATCCTACATATATATTTTAAATTTTTTCCGTAAGTGTTGAGCAGCTGCAGGAATAAATTTTTATTCCGAGTTAATCTCTGATTTACCCTCCGCCGCGGGAGGCGGCGCTAATGAGCATTAATACGAAACACATAAAGAAGTAAAGGTATATGGGCGGGAACAGCACCAAAGAGGCAACATGGACGACTGGAGAAAGTTGGACCTAACGGCAGCAACTAGCATCACTGGACTTACAGTAAGTTTTCAATGTTGATATTAGTTTATTGTTAAAATACGAATATTTAGTTGTATTTTGGGTGCGTGTCGAAAAGAATAGCAGAAATGTCGGGTCCGTGCTTTTTATGTGCTTTGCTGCTCTCCCCGAAGGAAACTTTGCACTTGCAGAGCTAGCATTAAGTTGTTGTAATGAGGGTCGCAGGCTGTTTAAAAAGTTAGATACTACTTGTTCTAGAGGTAGCGCCCGGTCACCTAGTATGAAACAAAGTGTTTTAATCTCTCTAAATGTTTAAACCCCCTCTCATGACTCAGAATAGTTGGGTCCAAACAAGCCCGTTGTCCCTGCAGTTACACAGCGGAGATACCTATCTGCAGTGAGAGTGCTTTTAAGCCGTTTTCTTGTTAGAAACGCTATATTTTAAACTATATGTGCAGGGTTAGGATTGTGAAGGAGCTCTTGGACCTCTGGCCTGCTCTAAAAATGGGGTCTGAGGTAATATGGATCAGCTCTCTTTAAAATGAAAATTGTAATTCTTACTCATGTGGCAGCTTTTTGCTGCTTTATAAAGATGTGCGAGATGCTTCAAATTGAACTGTATTGTCCTTCTGCTGTAGTTGTATGCAGAGTTTCAGCGGATTACAAATCAGAACCTGCCCAATACATTCTACGCTCTACTTGACCGCCATCTTCCTCGACTGATGACCTTATTCAGACGGAAGACAGCAGATGCCCTGGCTGAAATTCTAAGAATTCACAATGAACAGGTAATAATAGATTGTTACACATTTCATAGGTTGAACCAGTGGAACATTGGACAGGTTCAATGATTTAAATGAGCTTTTTGAATTTTGCTATTATTCCACTTTGTGTTTGCTATTTGTCTGACTGTATTAAAGATGTGAACAGGTTATTTGTGGACATATGTTCTGATTTGACTGTTGTTGTTGTTGTTCAGTAAACTCACCAGTATATACAATTCTGTTTTTATCTGGAAATAGGAAATCCATGATATCCACACCAAGCGCACTACCGTTCTCCACGCCCTTCCTGTCTATCTGCGTGAGGATGTCTCTGGATTTTTCAGAACCTGCACTGTGAGTATCCTTAAGTATCTAACAGATACTACTGTCTATATAAACAGTGCATCAAAGTACAAACATGTATTTTGATGCGCTGTTTGGACTTACCTTTGTTTAGTCTACCCATACGGTTTCCATGTATGGTCTTTTCTGTCTCCTCACTACGAATGAACTGAATTGGTGTTTTGTTGAAAGTGATAAGATGTTTAGTAAAACATTTTCCTGTGTATTTCCTTTAGCTTAGTTTCAGTCTATCTCACACCACTTGATTCTCTGGTGAATTAGCTGATTTATGTGTGCAGAACATGGATCTTCTGTTTTTCACCTCTTACAGTGAGACTCAGGTCTCCCTTGTAAAAGAGGTATTGGATCTCAATGGGAGTTGGTAAAATGAGAAATTATATGTCGTCTGTTGTATTTCTTGGGTTAGATTGTGATTAGTATCTCTTTTTCATCAATTCAGGACGAATCTGATGAGTTGGAGCTTGATGGTGTTGAAGTGGCCCTCTTCACTGTCATCAGTGACCATGACACGACAAGTCCAGTTCACTACCAACCTGTGAAAATCTCTGTCGTCATTGAAAGTGATGCCGTGTTCAGTCTCCCCAGATTTGGTGAAGCCTTCCTGGTAATGTTTGGACTGATCTATGCACTTCACCTCAGCTACCCCAAAGCCCTGACCAACACTTTAGAATTTACTCAAAAGATTTTACTTGGTCTAGAAAGTGGTAAACTGTCACCCAGGTTACAGACCCTCAAGAATGACTTGGTTATGTAGGAACTCATCTGAAAGAAGGATGCAGGGTGAAGCATTATAAAAGGCTAGTTCAAAGTTCTCTCCTTTTATCTAAATAATGCCTCAAAACGTTATTGCATTACTCTACAGGTGTTCAGCCAATAGGTCCAAACTATACAACGTGCCTTTGTTCTCCTTAACATAATGCAAAGCAACACTAATGTTTTGTATGTTTTAATGTTTTTCATAATACTATTTCTAAAACATTGTGGGCTGCGCAAGATGACCTAAATTTCACTGTTTGATACTGGTTAATGTAAAACAAATAGCATTGTAATTCACTCAAATTGCTGCCCTGTTGCCTTATTCAAATATTAGCCAGAGAGCCAAAAGCACATTTTGATATTATTTATTATTATTTGGCATTATTTTTCATTACTCTGACAGTTTTCCTGACTAAACAATTTTTGGTCTACTTATTTTAATTTATAAATGTTTTTGTTAATTATTTTTAACTTAATTAATTTTAAAAAAATGTATTTAATTTCAACATAATGTGCTAAAAGGGAGCAGGCAAGATACTGTTCAATGGCAGATGTTTATGAATTTTGCATATTAAGTTACCGATACTCAGTGTAATTGAGGCAATCAATTGCCTCAAAAATTTTAAGTTTTGGGTCACATGTTTTTAAGTATAAAGTAGTCAACATATTTGACTAACGTGTACTTAAAATAATGACAACACAAACTAATAAACATTTGAGTTTTGTTAACATAAAAATGTTGTGGTTGTGTGCTTATTTTTTATAAGTTCTGTGAACTTATTCCTTTGAATTTGTAAACTTGAAACTTTAAGTCATATTAACTGCAAATATTTGAGTTGACCGTTCTCAAAAGATACAAGTACCATGTAATCCAAACTTTTATGTTCTGGAAAAATTTGACTTTTGAGTTGATCAACTCAAAAAAATTGAGGCAATCGATTGCCTCAATTTTTTTGAGTTCTGGTAACTTATTCGGGTTTACAGTGTAGTTTCCCGGTGATGGACTGTTTCTTTCAGTTAATATGAACCATAGTTCCACTGCCCTGCAGCCTTGATGAAGATTAAGTGAGAAAAGTTCCTCAGCTGCTCTTTTCCATCTTCTTTTCCTTCTGTACTTTCTGTTTACTCATTTCCTCCTCCCCTTTCGGTGCACCCCTTTCTATTTTTCTCCTTTTCCTTTTACCTTCCTGTATTGATTAGCTAAGCACTTTCTTTTATTCCACGTTTTAACAAGCAGCCCTTGGTTCAGGGTTAGGGAAATCAAAGGCAGCCCACTGCTGTCACAGCTCTTAAGCTTGTCCCCAGAGGGCCACCGGAGTCCCTTCATAATGACTGGATTGTAGCACTGGAGTCCTTGGAGCCCTCTTTATGTCATTCCTGTTCTTCTCATTTTTTACTCCTCCCTCCCAGTCCTTCCTCTCACTCTCACTCTCTTCTCTGGTAATTGCAGTTCTGACTAGCCGGTTGACCCCTGACCTTCAAACAATTACATTCTATCATGTGTTTGTGCTGTGATGTGTGGGTTGTTTCAGTGTTTATTGTCTGAGTTTTGGAGAATTCCCTTCTGTAGTATTTTTTCTGACCCATTCTCCCTGCTGTATTTCCTGTAGCTGCAGTTTCTGTTAGGACCAAGTCTGCTCCAGCAGCACTCACCGTACTGTTTCAAAGCTTTGTTATATCGCAATAGAAACATCAGTTCTTCTTATGTTATAGTCATTTAAATCCGTAAGTGAAATATACTGAGGCATCTCTTTTATTCTAAATCATTGTTCGGTGTATATGAATTCGATCTTTTTCCTGAATCCTTCATCTTTTTCTTTTTTAACTTGAGGTATGTCTGAAACTCATTTGAAAATTCTCGTAAAAATTTTCTGTAATTTTTGAAATGTTTGTTTGAGCGAACTCCAACAATAAATGCACAACTATTTTGACAGCGCTATGTGCGCTTGTGCCACACCCCCACAGTGTATTATTGCAGCTTTGTAGAATAGTTTGCTAATGTTAACAACATAGCACTCCACCCTTCTTGTTCAAAACACCAATAACATGGCATTGGCCAAAATGCTGATGTTAAGGCTTTAAAATGAGCCGAAAACTAGTTGGTGATGTCACTGTAGCTATGTCCATTTTGTTGAAGTTAAATTCACTGATTCTGTTGTGAAAAACAGAATCTGTTTTATTATTATTATTATTATTATTACAACAGCTGCAGTATATTAAACTAAAACCACTAACCTCAGTAGAGCTGTTTCCTACATCAAAACTATGAACGGGCTTAAAAAAAACTATGTAGCAATAAATAATTCAACATGCAAAGCACACAGGAGCACTTTCCATTCCATAAATAGCATATACTGTGGTGACTCATGTAATCGCTCTTTTTCAATGTAAATTTCACTAACGATGTCTAATCTTTCAGGAGTGCAGTACTTACCATTACAGTATCTGACACTGATTTGTCTTAAGCCCTTTTTGGATGGGATTATTGTTCCCTGGGGGCCTCATGTGATTGAGAAATTACCCGTCCCACTATCTCTGTAGGTTCTCAGTCATCCAGATCATGGTAGTTTTGAGATCTTGAGAAATAAAAGAAGGAAACTGGACTTCCTATATTAGTCCTGTGTTAGAATCCCTTTATTAGAAGTACAGTTACTATTTATTTTCTATCACTCCTGCTCCAACCAGCTGTTTCATATGTTAGTTTCGCAGATTCAGTTCATTTCAATTCAATATAGCGCCAAATCACAAGAACAGTCACCTCAAGGCACTTTATATTGTAAGGTAGACCCTACAATAATACACAATACATATGAAGAACAACCCCACAATCATATGACCCCGTATGAGTAAGCACTGTGGCAACAGTGGGAAGGAAAAACTCCCTTTTAACAGGAAGAAACCTCCGACAGAACCAGGCTCAGGGAGGGGCGGGGCCATCTGCTGCAACCGATTGGGGTGAGAGAAGGAAGACAGGATAAAGACATGCTGTGGAAGAGAGCCAGAGATTTATAAGAAGTATGATTCAAAGCAGAGAGGTCTATTAACACATAGTGCATGAGAAAGGTGACTGACTGACATAGTATTTATAAAGTGTGTTTTACTCAGATGTACTGTCATCACTAGTCAACAACTAGACCTAAAGTCAACCTAAAGGCTGTTGGGCCTGTTCACAGTAAGGACACTGTCATTTATGTTATCCATCTCATTTCCTTTGACAGTTTGCTCCTCTCCATGCTGTACAGAAGCAGAAAACCTAGATTTGTACCAAAAGGTTTCCCAACTTTCCTTTTTAATGACAAAGCATCACTTTAAAACACACACAAAGATGTTCATTCAGAACATCTTTCCTACAAAAAATATAGGAAAAAAGGCAACATCACCAAGATGTGACATTGTCTTGGTGAATGAGGCTAAAATTGTCACAGGACATTTGTCTTTGATGCGATTTTATTGACATGGCTTTTATTGCTAAGGATTGATATTGAAAATGACTTACTACAGGTCTCCATAAAATAATTACATCATGTAAAGAATGGTAGCAGGATAACAACATGGTTATACAAATAGTTTAGGGCACTTTCTTATATGCATCAGTTCTGTGTTTAAAAAATGCTGCAAGTTACACCATGGCAAACTGCACAGGTGTGCACAGGTCTTTGCTGCCAAAATCTAAATGCCAGTATTGCTGTACACCACTCTGCAGTTTTTACTTAAAGCATATAAAACCTGTCAAGAGACACAGTTAAGTTTGCTTTGAAGAAACCAGCAAAAACAGTAGCTTGAAAACGACCATAGAATTATCTCCTCTGTATCTCAGTAAGAGTTGCACAAATATAGTGCATTTCTTGTCACTATTGAAATGAATTAAGTTATACTTAAATTGTCCAAATTATACTTGTCTGATGGTAATTTGCTCATTCTATGTATGTGCACATTAAGCTTGCATTATGTGTTTGTCCCCGTGTTAGATTCTCGTTTGTGGCTCTGCAGTGGTGTGTGCTGGGATGAAAAGGGTGTGGTCTAAACATCTTATTGATTATAGTTGTTTAACGACTGCAGTTGTTGTAAATTGAAATGATGGTAGTTGGCTGGAGCTGGTATGGGACTCATGAGTGCGGGAGAGAAAAATTAAGAGCAGTTTAAACTTACTGCATTAAGTGCAGCGATCATAATTTGTCCACTGTGCAAGTTTGTGTTTGTTTTGTTGCATTTGTTTTTCAGTGTACAGGATGTTTATCCATTGTTTGACAGTAAATGTGTGCTTTTTTTTTGTTTGTTCTTTGTTTTGTTCTTTTACCTTGTTGCAGTATGTGTGTACACTCATAATAACTCTTTATATTGTCAGGGGGGAATGATGTAAACTGCTGCAGTAGAAGCCTGAATGCAAAGCCAGGCTCTTTTCTCCCTGATGCCTGTATTAATGCTGTGTCCCACTGGATCAAAATCAGCTTTTCTGCAGCTTTTTCACTGTCAGGCCATTTTACCTGCTGCACAAGTGCTGGTAAACCTCTTAAGCTCATTCTGCCCCATTTCTTTCCCTCTTCCCTCCCAAGTAGTCTCAAAGGATTCACCAAAGACAAAGACGCAGCCTCTTTGACTATTAGGGCCATTTAAAGGTATCCCCATGTTGAACATGGCTGAAATACAGTGCCGTTATTTTGATGCGTCCCATCAGTATTTATTTTATAATTTACAACCCCAGTTAGCTGCAGTGGTTTAATGTTTTTAAATTCATTTTTCACAGTCTACTGTGTGCTACTACTCAGTGCTACTAAGTACATAAGTGGTTTTGCCTGTACCTCTTTTATATTATCTTAAAGTTTCATGAGAGAAAGTGTAAGATTTTGACACCTTTGAAAGACAATTAGTACAAAATGAAAGACTTTTCGCCTCTTAACGTAAAAATGAAAAAGAATAAGAAAGTGCGGGTCTGTCTAGCATAGGATGATTTCTTATTAAACTACTGATGCACATTTAAAGACATCTAAAGTTTAATTGTTAAGAATTTATCAGATTCTAAAGTTAGCTTTTAATTTCAAGAGAAACTCTGAGGGCAACATGTCCTCATAGTAATTAGATGTCATAGTCTCTCCTCGGATATCTTTTTTTTGTTCCAATACACTTAATATCAAAAGCATAAGCTGTCCTTATAAACATAATTTACTTTACAGTTGGAAGAAGTGATATTTCTTCATGAATGACACATTTGTTATTTATATAATATGGTTTGATCTTCATCTACATGTGAGTCACACTTTTATGCACAAACTCACTCAACAAATAAACAAAAACACAGGTCTCAGATGTTCTAGTTAAGGAGGTAAGACAATGTTTTAGTTGAGCTCCTATAAAGAAACACATACTGATAAAGTACGCTCTTCTCAAGAGGATTGGTTGGTATGAACTATGCCTTGTTCACAACAACTTTCTTAGGGCCTTAATATAATCATTATGTAATATCCTGGAGGTTTGAAAATGCAAAGAAAGCTATTCTAAAGACATAGGCGTTCATTAATCCACAATAAGACAAACAGTTTACAAATGGAAGAAATGTTGGGCTGTTGCTATTCTGTATACGGGTGAAGCTCTGTGGATGGTGAAGGAGAATTTGAAGTTTTTGGCAAAAATGCACAAAGTTCCTTTAAGAAAAGAGACACTGCCAAAAACTGACTGAGAAGCATGGTGGATGCAGCATCATGGAATAGTTGTTTGGCTGTCTTGCAATCACTGTGGGATCAAAGAATTAGAAATGACATTAGGACATGTTGCACAAGAACATCTGGGCAGCAGTTCCTTAAGCTTATGAGCGCATTCTGTAGGTGATCTAATTAACCTTCCTGCCTTCTTGGGACCTTTTTGTGCCACTGCTATGTGTTAAATGGCTGCCATTTCCACTGTGTTCAGTGGAATATCACCAAACTTGCCACAGGATAGTTTTTACCTGTCAATGTTAATATTCCAGTGTGAATTCCTTAAATCAGCCTAAAATGGCTGAGCAGCAGAAATCCCCACACCCATCACCCTGGGGACCATTTTCTGCCCATTGACTTCCATTATAAACGCTATTTTTCAACCCCAAATTATCATCATATGATTTTATTTTTTCTTCTTTTCTTGGATGTCAATGAAGACTCAGGGCCTTGAAGTTTTAATTTTTAAATTGCAAAAAAAATGCAAAAAAAATAATGGCAGGTCAAAATGTATGTTGGTGCCAATCTTTGGTCCATCTAAAGGCCTACTTATAATGACAATCACATATTACTTCAACTGGTTTTTTGTGGAAATATTTAGTTTCGTTTTTTGGTTTTTGGGGCTTATAACACAGGGCGCTCATGTAATAACACTGGGATTTGAAGGGTTAAAACAACTAAAATATAATTAAAACTTTACATGAATATTTCAGGGAGAAGTAGTTTTACAAGGTTGGCTAATTTAAAGTGGAATAAAATATGGATATATGGTCTTTTTATGGCGTGGCTGAGAATGGTCCCTAGGGTGATGGGTGTGAGTTTTTTAAAGGATGGCAGGAGGGTTAAACAATAAACCAAACCAAAGTAAATATTCAACAGAGTGCTTGAGAGAGAACTAAATTTAAGTTTTGGAAACTCCAAAGCAAGTCACTAACTTTTACCTAATTTAGACGTCTGTGGAAATGCCTGCTGTGTGCCATCAAGACATCAGTTGATGATGTGGAAGTGTCAGAAGCAATTTTAGGCTAAATCTGATGAAGGCTATTGCTGTTAAAAGAGGACCTAAAGGTTTCAAGGCTACAATTTGCATTTGTTCAGTAAAACCATTAAAAAAAGCTTTTTATTTATGTTAATGTCAAAATAGCAGCAAATACAAACACATTACGTGTTGAGGTGTTGAAAAAAACTCCTTTGTGAAAAGGTTTTTAATTGGCAGTCATCTTAGTGGGACTTTGACAAATCAATTGTTGTTTGGTCTGCTGCTGTGCAACTTTTCAGTTCTCCATTCTTGTATTTTCTTAACCAAGAATGCTCACTTTCTTAAATGTAACCATATTTTAAATGAGTGGATAAGACATTGGGAAACACCATTAGTAACAGTCATACTGGTTGAGCTTGGAAGAAACTGACAGGTAATCAGTTTTCCTGTGAAGCAGACCTCCTAATTGAATTACTCCATTTAATTACTAAATGGATCAAAGCTCTAAGATGGTCATTACAATTCTTAGACTTTACTCTTAGTTTTCTACGAAACAATAGCAGTGATTTTGCTCAGTGCACTGGCACACCAATACTTGCTCTAAGATGATGACTACTACTTTTCCCCAGTACTTCTGTACTGGTTGTGCTGCTGGCATGAAATCATAAGTGAAAACAAACAAACCACCAACCAGTAGCCGTCAGTAAATTTGTGCTGTTGAGAGTTTTACTTTTGTACACCAATATTCCTTTTGTTTTTTTTGTTTTTTAAATTATCCTCATTAACTGCTCGTCTTTGGTTGACTTGGTCATTTGGTCATTTATCTTAGAGCATTGATCCATATGAGGAGTCTTTGTGCCTTCTAACTGTAACTGAAATATCAGCTTTTTGTTGTCCCTGCAGGACAGGAAAGTGAATGGAAAATCAATTATTTTTGTAATAAATAATCCTCTTAACATGATGGATTTTTATGACATAGACTGCAGTGGCTTTTCAAGAGTTTTCATATCTGAGAGCCAAAACTGTACTCTGAAGCCAGAAGGCACATCTTACATAGACACAGAAAAACACACAGTAAACTCACACAACTGTTCATAAACACGGATTGTATTGAGTTACAGAGTGAGGGATGAGATGAGGTGAGAGGTGAGGATGGCTTTCATGCTGTTAGGAATATGTGTGGGTGTGTATGCTGATGAAACGAGTGGAAATATAGATAATACATCTTTTAATATTGCAAAAACAGTACAAAAATGTGGCTCATTTAAACATGCACAAACTAGATGAAGTTTTTGGCCACTTTAAAAAGGGCATATCATATTTTTTTAACTTTATGAGCCTTAATTAGTATAGCAGACATTGGAAACATAGTAAATTGGAAGCTTGGGTTTCCACAAGCAATAAAGAAACATTGTTTGATAATCAGCCAGGATGTTGTATTCACTAATATGGAATTGTGCTTTTCTTTACTGAAATATAGAATAATCTGTTAAAGTTAAACCAGTTAATATCTGCATGGTTGAAGACAAGCGGAAAAATCAATTACCAATAATTACAATAAATACACAGTGTGCATTGACTGAGTCGACATGTTTTATATCTGTGGCTTTGAACACCAGAGTGTCACACACTGCACCAGCATCCCAGAACAGAGAACATGATGGATGATGCAGCCAGTTGATTTAGTGGAGCTATAGCATGCAGTAGGTTTGTCAAATTTCAATTGTTGAACAAAGTGCTGCAGAATACCGAAGAACACAAAAGGCCAGAAGCTTTTAGTCACAGGCTAATCTTATAATAACCTGCAACCCATACGGTGGTGCATCACATTGTATTCTTTGTGTTTGTGTCATGTTTGAATGTAAAAGGCAGGAATAAAACCAATGGTTTTTTGTAAGAGGTCTGAATGCTGGCTTTGGATAAAGAAAGATGTTTAACAGATACTGTTTTAGTTTCCAGTGTTCTGTAAAAGGAGCAATAAAAAAGCAGTGCAGTGACTTGTGTCGATTTTAGTCTGTGTTGTTCTTACATTTGCAGGAAGAAGTTTTGTTGGAAAAAGTTCCAATCACAAATGGGAGGAGAAGAAAATCAGCATTTTAACTGCTGTTCAAAGGTCATATAGAGGCAAAAAGTCAAACTTGTACATTTTGCACTAACCTCTTGCACTCTCTTTCCCTTTCTTGTCTTGTCTCAGATTGCTTTCTCTCAGCACAACAGCATCATGGACCTGGTGCAGTTCTTCGTTACCTTCTTCAGGTAAGTTTTTTTTTTTTTTTATTGTTATATTTACTTATTTACTAACTCTTTCATGCCGAGCACCTTGTAGGGCTTTTGCTGCTCAGTGGTTCAGCTCCCAGAAGATCTTTGCTCAACTGAGCTCTAACCTGAAGTCACAAAGTTACAGTAGGAGGCAGCAGCCTCAGGAAAGACACTTCACCCTCAGCAGCTGTGTTACCTTCTGCAGGAGAAGTGTGGGTTGCTAAGAAAGAGCATGGATGCACAATTGATTGAAACATAATTTTATCTTGAAGAAAACCTGCAGGATTAATAAGATGAAGGGTTTTGTTTGTATAATGTATAAAGTTGCTGTGCTTGCTCTTAAAAGAATCATTTCGCGAAATCTTAATACTTAAAAAATTTAGGTTTCATGAAACAAAAAACTTTAAAAAGTATCCAAATGAGTTGCTTTGACCTGCAAATCAGCTAATTAGTGGGCTCCCAATCTTTGAAAAACCAGTGCATTATTAATAAGCTCATAAGAATTTTATAGTTGTTTTTCATACCTTCTCACTCACTTGAATTGAAGAAAATATATGAATTTCATATCTAAACTCAAAATGCTGAAACCTAAGAATCCAGTGAAATTAACTATGAGTTTTTCCTTACTATATTTGTTATGTTTCTCTTATTATAATAAAGCCATCATAGCAAGTGAGGAAACTTTCACTAAAAGATTAATTTATATAGTAATATTTATGACATACTTGCCCTTGGTATACTTTTTATTGCATACGTGTAAGAAGACTATAAGTGTACACTATTTGTGTCCAGATGGTTGATTCTTCATAGTCTTTAATCATCTCTGGGTTGTTAAAAAACACATTATAAATACAATAATAGTGGTTATAACAATGACGATAAACAGCTAAATAAAACACGAAGAAATGAATGTAGGTTTGTTAACAGCTCACGTACCTTGTAGTTCACTAGTGCACATGCATGTCTTTTTAAAGTAACCGGTCATCAACAGCCATCAAGTTGAGAATCACAGCTTCTGGGATATTACTGAGCACTTCCATTCAGTGCAATTCTTTCCTTCTAAAATTAAGTTTTTCAAGGCTAAGTGTAAAAAGAGTGACCAGAGCCACAGAAATAACTCGTCATTTCCTTTTCTAGTTGCATTATAGTCTTTCATGTGGGAGAGTATTAAAGATTTCCCACTACCAAATTACCAGTACTTGGATGACAAGCTTTGATCCAACTGTGTAAAATAGACTTTCTGGCAACTCTCTAGAGGGTAGGCCTAAGAGGAATCATCTTTTGTATTGCTTAATTTATTTTTTATTTTCCACTAAGTTCCAGGAAATCCTAAGAACCTGGAAATCAATTTACTCCCCAGAAGCAGCAAAAATATGTTCGCCTCTCAGAATGCCACTTAATGCACAGATGAGGTTTTACCATGTTTAACTATATACCTTGATGATATTTGACATGTGTTTGTTCAGACAGTTTGAACTGAAACAAATGCAAACATACATATAAATAAAGTGTATATGTAGGCGATCGTGGCTCAAGTGTTGGGTGTTCGTCTTGTAATCGGAAGGTTGCTGGTTCGAGCCCCGGCTCGGACAGTCGCGGTCGTTGTGTCCTTGGGCAAGACACTTCACCTACCGCCTACTGGTGATGGCCAGAGGGGCCGATGGCGCGATATGGCAGCCTCGCTTCTGTCAGTCTGCCCCAGGGCAGCTGTGGCTACAACTGTAGCTTGCCTTCACCAGTGTATGAATGTGAGAGTGGTATTGTAAAGCGCTTTGAGGGGTCCCAAAAAGCGCTATATAAATGCAATCCATTATTATTATTATTATTATTATGAGAAAAAAACAGAATTTATATAATTCTAATGAGTTTGGGAATCAATATTTGATATGATCACCTTTATTTTTCAACATCGCCTGAAATCTTTTTGGCAAATTTTCATAATTCCATTAATTCTGACAAGATCCCCAACACTACTGCCTCAAATGCAACCCCAAACCATGACAGAGCCTCCTCTACATGCTTTACAAATGGTTGTCATAATCAGTGCTGTACCTCTCTCCTGACCTACTCCAGGAACCAAAATTTTCTGATTTGGATTAATCACTCCATCAGATCTGTTGCCACTGATCTTCATTCCAGGTCTTGTGTAGTTTGCCATACCCCACTTTTTTCCTCTCCATTTCTCTTCCTTATGAACTTCTTGACAGCCACGTTTCCACTGAGATTTTGGCAAACAGTAGATGGATCAACCAGGTGCCAAGGACCAGGTGCATCGCTTAGGCCCTGTGTCACATCTTTGCTGGATTTGTTTTCCAATTTCTTAAGGACAAGACTTTCTGATGTTATTCATCTGCTGTAGTTTTTTTGTCCTCCACTTATCTGGTTTCCTCAAAATTTTTAATGGCACACTGCACATATGCTGCCTGTTGTGGTGAGATTGGGTGCCAAATGTTCATCTAAAAGCTCTTTGGAATCATCTTCCTGGTGCAGAAATACGATTTATAGCTGTAAAACTATGTTTCCCCTGTTACTTGTAATTTTTGGTTTTCTGGAATTAGTTTTTTTGTTGCTTGTTAGACTACCTGCCTCACTCTAATAAAAGTTCATTGTCCATTTCTTCATTCTGTCTGCAAGTCTGCATTTGGCTCCACATTATCCACACATTATGATAACTATCCGGTCGTTAAGTGATGACGTGACGAATCCTACTTCCGGGCCTAAAGTAGTCTGTGTTTAATATGGCTTTTGTGTTGTTAACATGTTTAATGTTTTGTATTTTCTTCTATTTAATCTCAAAAAACTCCTAAAACAGTCAGTGATCACTGTTGACCTCCCTCGGCTTTTATTACTGCTAATCATTTATTTAAGCTCAGTTTTTAAAACCTTAGGCTGTAGCTACAGCCCAGCCCATGCAGCAGTATATGAATGACTAACCTCATATTGTGGATGGATTATCTCAGTTGTTCTCCTGGCTGAAGTTTGGTCCTTTTACAGCATCCTGCCATGCGATTACATTTGTTCCTGACCACCGAGAACACTCACGCTAACTTTTATCGAGTGGAAAAAAAGTTAGCTTGTGTATATTATGCTAACATAGCTGTGTCGCTAGCGGTCACGTAGCACATCATTATATACCAGCTAGCAAAACTTCAGTAACCCTACAAACGTCACTGCTGTTTAGTTTTCTGTCTTCATTTACGTTGGAAGTGATAACAGAGCTGTACGTTTTAATTTGTTTCCAAAACCCCGCAGTCAGAACATGCTATATTGTATTTATTTTATTTTTATTTTTTTTGTGTCCCGTTTGGATCTTTAGCCATCAGAATTGTTGTCTTGAGGCCAAGAAAGATGCCAAGCGGATTTATTTTACCAAGTGGATCATCATGGCCTTGCCATATTGGTCCATTTGATTGACCTTTATTATAATTATGAATTTATTTTATTTTCAGTTGCTACAAACGGGACAGACATGACTGGGGGATAGGACAGGGAGAAAGAATGAAAGAAAGAGAGGGAGAGAAAGAAAACCAAAGGGGAGAAGAGACGGTGAGAAGGGGGGGGAAGAAAGAAAAAAACAAACAAACAAACAAAACACCTGGATCACCTGTATGGAGAAAAAAAACAGAAGAGAAAGCAAACAACAAAGAGCAACATAATAAAAAAAACATCACCATCACAATAAACTAGCTAGCAGTAGATACTAAATAATAAACAATGTTGTGCAGCATGCAAGATAGACAGCGCACAATGTGCTTTGAGGCAGCAGCCAAGAAAGGCTGTGAACACACGTGTGTACACCTGTTTGCACACCTGTGTGGATCAGCATGCTTGTATTCCAAAGGTTTCTCCATGTAATGATCTGCTAGGGAGTGTGGGGAGCCATAGCCCCGTCCACCAGGGTATGAAGCAGGTATGGAGGAGATCCAGGCCCCAGATATCCAGAGGCCCCAGAGTACAAGGACCCGAGGAGGACCACCAAAGGGGGGGGGGACCGTGCCACCCTCCTGGGAAGAGCTGAGTAGAGCCCCAAATACACCGACCATCCTCTGGATGCTGTAAAATGTGCCCACCCCCAAGGCCCTATATGTGTGTGTTATGTGAGAGTGTGAGTAATGTGGATGTCTAGGTTGCAGAATAAAATTGAGGCACAGGCGGCCAGAAGGGGACAGAGGGGGAGTGCCTCCCTGCACCCTCGTGACATACCTGCACCCCAAGCCCTGCGTGTGTGGGTGGGTGACCCCAGTGGGCACCCCCACACTCTGGAACCCACCAGGGCAAGGGGGCCCAGGCCCATCCGGACCGGGGCCCGCAGCTATATATAGCTATATTGTATTTAGATAGAAGCTAGCGAGCTAACTCCCTGCTAACTTCTAACTCCGTTAAATGTCATAAATTCCGTTTTCATGGATGCCTGGATGTTAAACTCAATTGTTACACCTGGTAGAGCAGAACACTGATCATTTTATTAAAGATGAAAGACTTTAGACAGTTTTTCAACTCTCAGTAATGCCATAGTGATCGTTTGATATATGGACCTGCAGCGGAGCTTAGGCCCAGACACGGCTAGTGACGTCAGACTTAACGACCCGATAGTAGAAAGGCAGTGTTCAGCAGCCAGTCTAGCAGTATATCATCGTTGATTATGCACACAAAAAAAGTCAAAAGATAGAATGAGTTTCACATTTACACATTAATCAGCTTAAAGCAGCAAGAATACAGATGATGGGAAGCTACATGGGATGAAATGTCTTGCTTACCCATCTTGTTTATTTGTCTATATACAGTAGAGCTTGCTGTGGACATTTAAAGGAATCAGCACAAATAGACATGAAACAGGACAACATCCTGCTGTCTGTGCATTTTCCTTTATCTTTCTGAGGCAGGACGTTGTTTAATAATATTATTATTGCTTTTTGTTGTTTAAGATAAATGGAAATAATTAAATCCAAAAATAATTTCCATTCCATCTATGGTTTTCCTTTACAATAACTCCATTAGAAAACACACAGCCAGTCATTTTTATTTTTCTATTTTTGGACTGGGTGAGAGTCGTTTGTGTTACAGCTCATAGTCATGCAGACCCACACTGGATCTAATGAGACTGTTTTGGGAAAGATGTCTGGAATGAGCTCTGCTGTCTTCAGGCAAGATTCTGCCACTCAGCTCTGACGTCGGACAAGTGTGTGTCTCTGTTTGTGTTAGTGCGTGTGTGTGTGTTATTTCCTGTATATGTTCACATGTATCCTCTTTCCTGTGTTCATGCTTGTGTGTGTGGGAGTGTGTGTCACTATGCAGCCATGTGGGGAAGTGAGACGTTTTGTGCCCAGGGCCGGCTTCTGGACATCGGTGACCTTTAGGCCAGCATAGAGAGATGATGTCACCATTCAGGGACAGTGTCAAGTTTTGCCGGGAGAGTTTCTTGCATGTGTGTATGCATGTTAGTTACTGCTATGTTGATGAGTTGCTCTCTTCTGCACTGCAGACTTGAGAAAAGGATATGTGCTAAAACAAGGGGACTTTTCTTTCCATTGTTGGTTTATTTGCAGCATGTTATATAATGTGATGTGCATTTATTTTTCTTTAAGTTGTGGTGAGTTCATTAAAGGGTTTTGAGCAGCAGTTTTTGCCAATGTTGAACCGAAAAGCAAACAGACCATCCCGTTCTCGTTCCCATAACGAGGTGAACAATGTGGCCTTTGTGTCTGTGATATTGGGTTATGAAATAATAAGACTTGTTACCACTATGCCAACTCTTGCCACAATGCCAACATTCCCTGCTGAGTTTGGAAGTTTGTTCACTTACAAATGTATGAAAAGGCTCTGCGGTAGCTTCATTGTTAAGTAGAGAGACAGAATATTAACTAGATCCAGACACATAACATTACATAAAAGTTATAAACGGCTGTGTGCCCATCTGCCATTACACAATAGACATACATTGTAATATACTTTGCATAATAGATTACAGTCAATCAGTTACAGATAATACTGATCTCAGCTTGTGTGAATAAAGCACACCTGTACACAGAATCACCACCATCATTGGCAAGACCAAAGAGTTGTCAGATGATGTCATGGACAAGATTGTAGATTCTAAGGAAGAAGTTCGGAGAACTGTTGGTTATTCAGAAATGGAATAAATGCAGAATGACTATCAATTTCTCTTGGGCTCATACGTGAGGATGATCATGAGAGATGGTAGATCAATCCAAAACTACACGGGAAGATGCTTGTTAAAGTTCTGAATGCAGGTAGGACCAAAGTCACCAAGAACACCTGCTGTGTTTGAAGGAAGATAAATGCTAAATATGATCCAAAGAACACCATGGCCACAGTCAAGCAAAGAGGTCAATCTACGTTGCTCACGAGCTCTGGGTAGTAACCGAAAGAATGAGGTTGCGATACAAGCAGCAGAAATTAGTTTCCTTTGAAGAGTGGGTGGAGTAGAGCCACTGCTCCTCTACATTGAAGGAGCCAGTTGTGGTGGTTTGGGCATTGGACTAGGATGCCTTCTCAATGCCTCCTAGAGGTGGTTTTCTGGGCATAGCCTACTGGGAGGAAGCCCCGGGGCAGACCCAGGATTCTCTTTAGAGATTAGATCTCTGTGTTTTGAAAAGTGAACTACTTCAGCTGGGAGGTAGGGGTGGGGCAGTGTGTTCCATCTATGCTGTATGAAGTTGTGTGTAAAACTGAAAGAGGTGAAAACTGTTCGGTATTGGATGGATTATCTGTTCAGAGATTAATTGTTAGTTATTAGTATCTGAATATTTTTTGACAACACTTTAGGGTAATTGAAGAAAAACTAAGAAGTCTGATAAATGAAATGCAGTCTATCGTCAAATGTTGTCCTTACCATGTCCACATGCGGTGCTGTAGATTCTGAGTGTGTCACAAGTCTGGACTTCTTGGCTTGTGTTGCAGTGTGCAAGTACCAAAGAGCCTTAGTCATGACTCTCATTTTGTGTGTGTATGTGGGGGGTAGCCTTTAGGCAGAAGGCAGAGTGATGAGATGCAGTCTGGCAGTGGGAATGCAGAGAAAATTGAAAGATATGCAGCTAAGGCAAAAATCAGGACTGAAAGTAAATATTGAACATGTATCTGCATGTCAGTTAGTGATCTGATTTACCCAGATTACTTATTACCCTAAAAATACATTTAATTTCTATCTCTGCAATAACCACTCCAAACTTCTAAAAAGGGTTCAACAGCTTTAAATTCGGTTTAGGCAATCAAATCTCTCGGTTAAGGCTGGAGAAAGATTGAGTTCTGGGCCAACACTGCTTTGTGCATGACAGTGATCTACAAACATCCGTTGAGTATTCAACAGTTAATTCAGTAATTGAGCAATTAAGTGTCCTTCAAAATCAATTGAGGCAAATTAGTTATAAACATATTTTGTCAGAGATAGGTGATGGAACCTGGCCTCCATTGCTGCCTGAAGAATTGTGTGACAGTGTGATGTGAAAAGGCATCATGTTTCTTTCAGCATTGCTGGTCAAAAATCCACAACAGTCTTATCATATTATAATTAATGTAAATGTAGAAACTGTGGTGCAGCCGATTAAGTAGAGTACTTTTACCCACTCAGAGTTGAATCCTGTATGAAGCCAAAAGCCTGCATGAAGCAGGCTTAATACAGAGGGGGAACTGCTGCAGGAGAAGGGCTGTCTATTTTCAAATCCTTAAGGGTTTTTATTTTTCAGTTCTAGATTTCTGCCTACTGCAGCTTTAATTATAGTCCAAAAATTTGAAGCAGAATCAAAGTTGGCGACATGAGGGCAGAGGGGAAAAGAGAAAAGACTGAAATGCTGCAGTATTAAACAATAGCTGGAGAAAAAGCTCAGCCATTATTAATTTTATGTGATATTTTGAAAGTGGCATCGTTTTAAGTGTAAATACAGTCTCGTAATGACTCATATCGATCTGTGTTGGATGTGCTTTTGAAAATTAGGCCCAGATGTTTAAAGACTCCCGGAGTAGTTGTAAAATTTTCTTCCACAAAGAATCTACAGTTTAAAAACTCTCCTCTCCTCATCTTCCCGTCTCTCCCACCCTTCATCCATCCTCCATGCACATTCTTTTTCATATCCAAATGAAGGAGAATGGCCATAATTAAACAGCATTTATGTTGCTCCTCTCCACAGTCTCAGATGCTAATTGGTGACACCGCAGCGCAGCTTTGTCCAATTACTCCCAGCTCTGACTCGCTTGATTAGCAATCAGTTTCATTCTCTCTCTTTTCCCCTAAAACAGCAGAGTCGCTACTCAGAAGTGAGTGGCTCATGAGACTCCCCGAAATTGCCCATGTCATTTCAAAATGACCACCATGACCAACATCCACTTCGAGTTAAATTCTCTGTGGTGTTCTCTTTGATCAAATATCTGGGTAGTGACCGAAAGAATGAGATTGCAGACAAGCGGCGGAAATGATCTTCGTCTGCAGGGTATCTGTGCTCAGGCTCAGGGTGAGGGTGCTTGCTCATTTGGGAGGGACTCAGAGCAGTGCTGAACTTTAGAGCAGCTGACTGAAAATCTGACTAGGTTGCCTCCCAGGTAAGGAAATTTGGACAGACCCAGGCATGGCTTTACATTCAAGTGCAGATAGCTACGAATTTAACTATTGATCTTTTCAGCATCGTCCCTAGTTACTAAATTTTTCAGATTTTACACTCAAGTCAGTATAAGGAAGCTGACTGAGTGGCAGTGGGATAAACCAGTGGTCCAACCTGCCAAATATTACGATAAATAATATAACACACAAGCACATCAGTGCATTTTTCCCCTTTCCTGCCATGAAAGATGACTGCTCTCTCTGTGGGCATAGTTCTTCAAGAGGCTTCTTTCTTTTAAAATGAGTGCTGGTTCACAGGGAACCGTTAGACAACCGACATTGTCTAACTTTGTAAGATATTTACCTTACAGTGTGGAGCACCTTGCACTCACTCACTCTTTTTATTTTTGCTTCACTTGCTGTTTGATTAGGTCTGGGCACCAAAATTATCAGGTTATATTTGCATGTTGAAAAGTGATAGTTACGGATTCCCAGTGGGAAATGCTGGTGTTCCATATGTGATTAATTGGAAGACAGACCAGATAACTTATTGCAGAGACCAAATGAGTCAACTTAAATGGTTTCATCCAGACTGTGCAGCACTTTGTAACTGTTTATTTTAAAGAGTGCTTTAAAAATAAATTATAATTCTTTCCTTTGCTGAAGTGCCAAAATCAAGGCTTAGAAACAAACAAACACACACATTGAAAACATTACAGTTAGAGAACCTGCAGCTTCTCTCTCATGACTCATGCCCTCAGCCTGTCCCTACACTTAGAGTTGATTTTCTGCTTTAGCAAATAGCACAGAATCAGAAACAACCTTCTATCTGTGGCCCATGTTAATTGACTATCTTATTGATTTTTTTCCTACCTTCAGGGGTTCAGATGATTCACTGTACTTCCCTGCATGTGTGTGCTCTTGTGTCTGTCGTATGAACTGTGCTTTTCTACATTTATTTGCCAAAGGCTGAGTCACTTAAAAAAGAAGGAATAAAAGCTGTGGGACCCAGAGTCATTCTTACACATCCCTCGGCTGTTTAATCGTTTCAGTTGTTCTTACCTGTAGCTGAACAGTCTTAAAACTAAACCTATCAAGAAGCTCAGTCGAGTGTTAACAAACCCACAGGACAACCCTATCCTCCCCTCTTCTTTCTCCTCCCTAATAATTGTAAGAGCCACAATTAGCCATTCTGCTTCATTGGTTAGATGGCTAAGCTCAGGCCCTGTGGCCCATTAATGGTGAGCTGAGGTAAAACAGATTAAATTGGGAATCATGTGCCCGATTGAATCTGAGCCAGTGGAGTGTTTTTAGAATTTAGAGGATGGGAAATCATTGCAGTGGAGTTACTGAGTGTGTATGTCTTTGCAGTAATTATTCTGGTGAATAGTTGCTGTAATGGGGGTCCGGTACTATCCGGTGTGGGGGTTGTTGAGCCTGTGAAATCAGGATCATGTTATGCTGATGGTTCAAGTGGTTCTCCAGTTAGCTGTGAATACACCAAAAATAATGTTGTGTTGTGTCATTTAAAAAAATCAAGTTTGTCTAACTGGTGACCACTTAAGCCAATAAAACAAGCATTTTATGTTTATTATTATACAATCTTTGGGCAATGGAAAGACACAAAATACATATTGCATCAGTCTGTCATGTATTCACTACAACCACCTTTGTACTTCAACAAAGGCTGAACTCTTTGAGGCAAGCTTTTTTATAATTTATTTAAATAGCCTTCAGAAATGGTTCTCCAGACTTCTTGAAGGATTCAATTCAATTCAATTCAATTTCTTTATTGTCCCACAAGGGGAAATTAGTTTAGCAGCAGGAGGATAAGAACAAACAGAACAATACTATAAAACAATAATAACAATAATAATGATAGAAAATTCAAGGACAATTATTTGCCATTAAGGAGACAAGACGCAGTAGGGATAAAAGAGACCTGGAGTCTTTTAGTCCTCCTCGGAGGTACTCTAAAACGGCGGCCGGAAGGCAACAACTCAAACTCACTGTGAAGTGGATGGTTCACACAATTAATAATAGAATGAGCCTTTCTAAGCACATTTCTATGTTAGCTACCTCTTCCTTCTCTCTGTCAAGATAATTCCCCACTGCTTCAGTAATGACCGACCATGTGGGGTTTTTTTCCCAGATACGCTGTTTTGCATAGTATTGCATGATGGATTCAAATCTGACAGTACTTGTACGTGCTCCTAATTCCATCAGTTTTGACAAGAAAGCCACTGGTTGAAATCAGCCATGACAGAGGCACCACTGTGTTTTACAGATGGCTCTAGATACTGTTGTATCTGCCATACACACTGACAATAATTTGAAACACACGTGAAATTTGGATTCTTCACTCCCTATGACCCTTTGCCACTGATCTTTATTTTAGTTCTTCTGTACCTTAGCATACCGCAACCTTATCTCTTCCTTAAGAAGAACTTCTTGACAGCCACCCATCCACTATGACCATTTCTGAGGAGACTTCAGTGAACAGTAGAGGGATTAACTGAAGGTCAAGCTGCATCTCTCAAGTCCTTTGTCAGATCTTTGCTTTTTTCCCCCCAATTTTTTTAAGGACATGACTTTTATTTCTTCTGTTCTCCCCTTTTCTAGTTTCTCTTAACTTTTTTAAAGACAAAATGGTGAGAAACGCAGCGAATAGCTCTTTGGGAATCATCTCCATAGTACAAAAATACTATTTTATTTATTTTAGACTGTGCTATCTTTGGCTTTTTCATAGTTTCAACTAAAGGAACAGAAAAAAGTGTTTTGATGACAGGCTGGTAGTAATATAAAATCTAAAGATACAGTTAGTAATTGGCTCTTTGCTAAGCTGCCTGCTGCTTGAATAAGTCACAAATCATTGGTTCAACAAAAAAAAGTTCAGTGACTGAACTGAAAATCAGTGAAAAAGCAGCCAACGTCCAACAAAACTCTTAGATGGATGGATGGACGGATGGTCTATCAATCTTCTTCCAAGTATCCGTGGCCGGGTCGCGGGGGCAGCAGCTGGGTCTGTCCCATGGCCTCCTCCAGGTGGGACATGCCTGGAACACCTCACCCAGGAAGCATCCTTGTCAGATGTCCAAACCACCTCAACTGGTTCCTTTCGATGTGGAGGAGCAGTGGCTCTACTCTGAGCCCCTCCCGGATAGTTGAACTTCTCACCCTATCTGTAAGCGAGAGTCCAGCCACCCTTCGGAGGAAGCCCATTATTGCCGCTTGTATCCGCAATCTTGTTCTTTCGGTCACACCCACAGTTTGTGACCATAGGTGGGGGTAGGGATGTAGATTGAATAGTAAATTGAGGCTTCACATTTACACTCAGCTCACTTTGATAGACATTCAGAAAAAAAGTCTTACTCCTTGAGAACTAAATCTAAAGCCATGAAAGGTGACACAATACTTTTGGTCAGTACTGTAGGTGTTTGCACCATGTTTGTTTTAACCGAAGACATGAAAGACACTGTGATGCTAGATGAAAGCTTTCATAATCTGCAAAAGTCAGCAGCAAGAATCTTTAAAGTGGATGGTTTTCATCCAGCAGCAGCAATGAGCATCTTGTCCTCACCACCGGAGGGGATTTCCTGGTTGCGATGTCTCTGAATGCAACTGAAAAGTCAGTGGACTGAAGAGGCCATGACAGCAGTCTCCTCGCCACAATTGGTCTGAAAATGTCACGCTCATTACAACACTAATACCCTTTACAATGCTGTCATCTCCATACTGAGAGATGGGAGAGCACATGCACACGCACTGACACACACAGAAACAGATGAAGAGCAGGATTGTTTCGAAGCTGCTGTCCTCAGCACTTTCTCAGGGACTTCCTGTTGTTAAGTCTTTGGGTGTGCTTGTTTTGAGTTGCTGTCAGAAGTTCTGCTTGAGAGAGAAGCTTTGTGTTTGGCCTGATAACTTTGGCCTCCAGACATTGAACTTTGTAACAGAATGTGTGGATGTGTGTGCGCATCTGTGTGTAAATGAAACCTTGTTCTTTGTTAGAGAGCATCATGTCGCTCATTGCCCTCTTGCCGCCCCTTTTGTGTCCTAAAATCCCCAGCTGCCTGTGGTCGCTGCGGTTTTGTATCTTGCCACATATTTCTCAAGAATTCCTCTCTCCTTTTTAGCCTATGGTCTGCAAGAAATGGAGGTAAAGGGGAGGAAATTAGTGTGGAAATGCAACCATTTATGGTTGTATTTTTATAGTGAGAGCTTAAATGATTGTGTTATCCACAGATACTGGACGCAGGATAACCCCAACAAATAAAAAGAAAACATTAACAGCTGAAAAGCTAATTATAAGCATGAACACAATGATTTTTCTTTTGTTTCACTGACTATTTTGTCACCTTGAGTGATGTCAAGCACTTAGTTGTAATATTTTGACTAACAAGCAGAATAATAATAAAAAAAAAACAACCCATGTAGTCTCTTGGTTGAAAGCCATCTGTTCTGATTCGTGCCACATCAACTGCTGGTTACTTGAAATGCTAACATTTCTTGTATAACCTTTTATTCCTAGAAGTAAAGCGGTTCTTTAAATTGTTTCCATCTAATGCTGCCTGATGGGTTGTTGTTTTGTTTTTTTGCATATTCTTGTTCATGCACTACTGAGAAATCATTGATTTTGGATTGATTTATCATCTGTCTGTCTCCTCTGTCCAGCTGTTTCCTGTCGCTGTTGCTGGTGGCTGCTGTAGTTTGGAAAATCAAACAGACCTGCTGGGCCTCACGGCGTAGAGAGGTAGGACACATCTTGGATAATGTATTGCCTGTGTGTTTGTAATGCGTTTTTATGTGTGCCATTGTGTGCATATGCATTTGTATACATTACATGCAGAGCGTTGTCAAGCTGTGTGTGCACTTGATTCTGCTGCACAGAAACGCAGATGCAGCTGACACATCAAAGGGTAAACACTGATACTACTTCCCACCCACAAGTTGTGAAGGGTGGGTTAATGTCATGAGTACTGGAAGGAAAAAAAAAATCTCTCTGCTTAACGAGCATCGCCATGACGATAAACAAGGCCATTCCCCTTAATTAGTGCTCCTCATGAGCCAATTAACTCAGACGAAGTGATGCTAAACGGAGTGGAATAGAGTGATATATCACTTAAAGCCTGAACAGATGCCACATCATTTCATATTTACTTCTGACCCTCCTCCGAACACACTCGCAGACACATGCAAAAACAATTTAGGCTCCAAATCAATCCCATGCTGCGCTGTTTGACATGTTTTTTGGGGGGATTTTTGTTTTGTTTTTTAGCAGTAACCCTTATTCTCTTTATCACACTTTGTGTTTTATGTTTGTGTCATCAGGGAGGAATCACTGTTGGTTTTGGACAGCTGATAATAGTCTATTGTTACTAGTGTAATCCATAGATGTACCACAGGGAGCTATTGTGTTTAAATACACTTGTTGGTTCTTGCTCTTCCCCCTTTTCTCCTCCACTGCTGTTTTGTCATCGTGCAGAAAATGCTGATCTTTTCATTTGCAAATTAACTTTCCCCATTTAAATGATGACGACGTGTGTCTTTAAGATTTATGATGTTTCAAAAATGAATTGCCTTCAATTAGGACTATTCGTAATCTTCTTAAGTGGAGTAAACCTTTATGTTCAGTTAGTGACGTTTTTCTCACATGGTGTATGCAAAACTAATTGTTGTTTGGTTTTTACAGATTTTAATGAATAGAGTCCAGATTGCAGATTGAGCCAGTATGTGACTTTGAGTTTGCATTAGCGTCTCTGCCGAAGAGAAAAGCTTGAAGAACATTTCTGGTTGCAGAAAGTAAACAGAAAATATATATATATATAAAAACACAAAATAAGCTGCTAATTATGTACCTGAGACTCTAAAAGATGTGTGTGCTGAAAACTTTAACAGACTTGCTGTTTTTTTTAAACAGTCCAAACAAAATGAGCTCCCCTGCTGCTAATCAGTATAACAAACAGCAGTGTTGCAATGACAGTAAACTGGCATTAGCACACATCTGGCAGGCAAACGCTAATGAAGCAAACACGAAACACTGAAAACCGCAGTTCTTAATATAGCCACCAGAGGCTGTCTTCTAAAGAGAGTCAATCCCAATAAAGTCCAATGTTAAAGTGACTTTAAAGATGAAAGAACTATTTTTACAGCTTTATAACAACAGTATGTGTGGTGAATCTTTTATAACTCACCCCGTCTGTATCACTGTATTAAGGGGTTAGCGTTATGCGTGATTGGAGCCATGGCTGCTCTGAGGCCACTAGCTGTTTTCTGGGTATACCCTTAGCTAATTTGTGGTATTGTTGCCTTTTGGAGCATTTTGGGAGTGAAACTGTAGAATTTGCTTACATGTTAATCACCACTACTTCATAGATATGCGTCTTTGTGTTTATATTATGTACCAAGGTTGTTGGCATTAGGTAGTTACTTGAAGCGGCATTTAAATATTATAACTAAAAAATATTATTAGAAAATGGCATCACAGTGGTAGGACATATACAGTCTGATCATCCTACAGCTATAAAGCTGTAATAAACCCACCATGCTGTGACAAGGGGCAGAACAAGCTATGTTCAAGAGTAGCTCATTTTAAACGTGTGTGTGCATTTGTGTTTGTTTGTTGTTGTATATGTATGTATGTATATGTATATACATAGATAGATCATCAACTCATTGGAGTGTCCAGATAATGAATGCAAACGTTGCTCTGACCAAATCACTGCCAACACATTTCACACATGAGCCTGATGATAAATCAGTAATGTGTTTAACATCTGAAAAAAGGTGCTTACCGACAATCCAGTTGTTGTCAATTTAAATAGTCAGATTTTTGACCTTATCATCTGTCTTTAATATTTTATGTTGTGCAGAGTCTTTCCTGAGAAATGACAAGTGAAATATAGAGCTTGATATAAACATTGAGGATTCTTGAACAGCTTTGTCCTGTGTGTGTGCGCGCGTGTGTGCGTGCGTGTGTGTGTACTTACAGGTGTGTATGTTTCCAGCGCAGTGATTGTTTAGCCCTGTTTTATCAGTGTGAGGAGCAGTATGTTGGTTGCTGGCAGGCTGCTTGACACTCTGCTACAATATTTATGAGAGCTGGTCTCATATCACAGCACATTCGCAATGCTCACTGCACTGTTGGTTAATTTCCACATTTCTCTGTCTTTAACTGTGTGTCTCCCTCATTCTTCCTGAGGGCTATTTTCTTTTTACTGTCCTTTCCTCTGGATGATGGAGGATATAATAAGTGAAAAGTTGCACAGTGGAGAGAAATTATTGTTATTGGAACTTGAAAGATCCGGCTCAGTTTTCCTCCCATCATTATTTACAGTGCAGTTATATAAAATAAATTACTTCTTTAAGCACATGGTTAAATCAGAAAATTCTAATAGAATTAAAGTGCAGCATTCAAAGTATCAGGCAACAGCCATTTTTACAGCTAGTAGTGCAAGTAGTTACTGTCTACCACATGTATATAAGCAATGCATTCATTGTTTTTGGTAAAGAAGTTGGGGGTTTTCTGTAATACATGACCTCAATACTGACCTTAATCTGAAAAACAACAGATTAGTCTGTCAGTGACAAAATCTCATTTTCCTTCTTTAGCTCTAAGGGCCAATTGTGTCTTTTCTATTTTCCTTCAGATGATACCTGAAGCTTACAGATCAATCTCCAACCTCAATTTCCCACTGTATCATTTATGTCAGATGATATACGTGACTCTGAGACACACTTACTCACACAGATATAGTTCTAAGCTTCGCAAACTCAGTTTGGCTTCAGAAAACCATCAAGCAGAAAATTAACCAGGACAATCAATAGCGCTGATTTCTTTGTTTTTATGATTTCTTGGTGTTGATGTGTTTAGTGTCAACCTGATTATTAGAGAGATAAACTGCTGCTCCTTAAGGGGAGAGATGGATAGTACAGCCATGTTTATCTCATGTAAATTTTGCATTATATGAACTACAAGCTGATTGCTGAGCTGTTTGTGTGAGCCTTGTTGTAACAGGAATCCACTCAGTGGTCAATTCATTAGATACACTTTTTAATCTACCAATTAACGCAAATATCTCATCAGCCAATCACATGGTAGCAGCTTAATACATTGTAGACACGGTCAAGGTGAACTTCTGAACTTCAAACTAAGCATGAAAGTGGGAAGGTGATTTGTTATTTAAGTGACTTTGAACATGGTATCGTTGTTTCCAGACAGGCTGGTCTAATTATTTTAGAAACACACAACCACCTCTAGGGTTTAATAGTTTGAAAAAGAGAAAACAATCCAGTTCTCCTTCTTGATGCCAGAGTTTAGAAAAGAATGCCCCAACTGCTTTGAGCTGAAAGGAAGGGACATGAACTCGAAAAACACGTCTTACATCCAAAGTATGTAGAAGAGCATCTCTTGAAAGAGATGTGCTACAGCAGCAGATGACCACATTGGGACTGTTAGTATCAGCTAAGAACAGGAAACTGGACAGTAGAAGACTGGATAAACATTGCCTGGTCTGATGAGTCTTGACTTCTGCTGTGACATTTGGGTAATGGGCTCATAAACAACATCCTGCCTTGTGTCAGTGATTCAGGGTTCTAGTTTTGGTGGGAGGTTTTAAACACAACTGCTGCCTGAGTGTTGCTACTGACCATATCCATGTCCTTATGACCACTGTGTATCCTCCTTTGATGGCTAACACGCAGTGTCACAAAGGTCAAATCAACTCAAACTACGTTGTTGAACATGGCAATGAGTTCACTGTATTTAAATAGTCTCCAGAGTCAAATCTGGCAACTGTGTGATGCTACCAGGTCAATATAGACCGTGTTAGTGTGAGTGCTCGTGACAGTGTGCCCGGCTCACATTATGCTACCGGTCTGCTGACGTCACTCAGGACTAGGGCTTTTTGATATAACGATAACGATTATGGGGTGGCTGTAGCTCAGGTGGCAGAGCAGGTCAGCCACTAATCAGAAGGTCAGTGGTTCGATCCCAGGCTGCATGCCAAATATTCTTGGGCAAGATACTAACCCCATGTTTGCCTACTGGTGGTGGTCAGAGGGCCCGGTGGCGCCTGTGTCCGGCAGCCTCGCCTCTGTCAGTGCGCCCCAGGGCAGCTGTGGCTACAATGTAGCTTGCTATCGCCAGTGTGTGAATGTAGTGTAAAGCACTTTGGGGTCCTATGGACTAGAAAAGCGCTATACAAATGCAGGCCATTTACATATCGGATGACGATATAAAAACATCTATCGTTTCATTTTACACTATTGTTTGTTTCGTGGTGTCGCAAAATAAACTGTTTACGGCAATATTTTTCATCGTTCTGATGGTCACTGTACTGTCTATAAAGTTCTCTCTTTCTCTTATATGTAATATAACCACACTACTGACGGACAAGCGCCTGTTTTTATGCGTTGTGGTTAGCAACAACGACAACAGCATCGCGAGTCCTCTTGTTTATGTTCCACATAAACCTTTCACAATAAAGCTCAAGATCCTTTTGAGACTTTTCAAAATAAACTGAATTACGTAAAAGAGCAGATTATTTACGGATGAGAATTAAAAAAGAGCCGCCAGGTGCTAAAAAATAAACCTTAGACTCAAACGTTAGAACAGGCTTTTCCCCGCAGCACGCCGTGTAATAAATACTCACAAAGAAAACAGCGGCCGTTACAACTTATGTCTAAAAATGTATCGTTTCATGCATCGGTTAAAACACTCGACTCCAGCTACATGACGCGCAGCTGGAAACACTTCCCGCAAGACGAGCTGCCCGAGATTCACAGAATTTACAGGAAATGTTAAATTTTTGTGATTTATATCATTATCGGGACGATATATGTCTTATATCGCGATATGAGATTTTGGTCATATCGCACAGCCCTACTCAGGACTTCCATATGATATGGGTGTGACATAGATGTGAATATGCATATTTCAAAGAGAATTTTCTGACATCTTTCAACACATCTTTGTTTATAACCACCTTTTTAAATGATCAGGATTTACTGTGACTTAACATAAAACGAATTTATGAACTGAGCCATAATATAAAGATATTAAAAGTGTCAAGTCTGTCAGGTTGTAATACTAGAAAAAAAAAGTCTCTTTCTAGCTTTTCTGTGTGAAGTATCATCTGTTCATTGCTATCTCCCTCTCTCTGCTGCGCTCTCCAGAGAGCTGGTCTAGTGGGGAACCACAGCAGAAGGTGAAAATGGGATCTCTTCACCGTTAATTATGGATCACAACCAGCCACGAGACTACAGAGAAAACTGGATATTAATAGAGCTGCAGCTTTATGTTAATTGCTTTTTTCTCATACTTGTTTTTTATTACCAACAATCATTTTTGGATATGAGATCAAACAATCAAAAGCTACTTTGAAATTCTAATGCTGATGCGCAGAGACAAGCTGCGCACCATGTCTCTGGTTTTCCCTAATAGGGTTGCTCCTCTGAAGACTGTGTGAGTGTGTGTGTCTGTAGTGTGTGGATTTTTTGAAATCCACCACAGCTGATGCTGCCTCGCGGCTAGATAAATTAGTCAAATAAAAATGAAAAGCTAGAAAGATGGCCAGCCAGAAGGACAAGATTAAGGTCTTCTCTGCACCGCTGACACCCTTTCAGATGCCTTTTTTTAATCATTCTTTCCTCAAGTAGCGAAGTCATTTTTTAAACTCTTATTTGGCCTCATCAGAAAAGCAGAATTTTGTTATATGAATCTGTATGAACACTCTTATAGTGGAAACACGATATTTATGGGACAATACCTTGAAAAGGTCTTGGATTTGGTGATTCTAAATTGACCATGGCTCATGGTTATGTGCCTCCATGTGTTACCCTGCAACAGACTGACAACCTGTCTGGGGTTTACCCTGTGTCTTGCCCTATGATACCTGATAGGCTCACATTTTAACATATTTGGGCAAGAAAGTTACATGGCAAACCCTCCTTCCACTCGCTTAAAGCTTGGAATGGTATCTGATTAATGTTACATGCCTTCTGTTACCCATCCATCCATTCGCTTCTGCTTATCCTTTTTTTCAGCGTCGCGGGGGGCGCTGGAGCCTTTCCCAGCTGTCATAGGGTGAGAGGTGGGGTACACCCTGGACAGGTCACCAGTCTGTTGCAGGGCCAACACACAGAGACACAGACAGCCACTCGCTCTCATATTCACTCCCACATTCACACCTATGGGCAATTTAGATTAATCAATTAACCTATCCTCACAAATATGTCATGTTAATAGATATGTCACCAGAGTGCATGTTAGATGTCTGGCAGTTTTGGGATATTGAGGTCTGTCCAGGGCTTTGCTGTTGATCCCGAACAAGACCCCATTGCAGTTGTCCAGTGGGGTGGTAACAAAGGCATCGACGAGTGTCTCTGCTACAGAGTCAATAAGTGATGGACGAAGTCAGCGATGCTCATTTATTGGAAAAAAACTGCTTTATTGACAGATTTAATATAAGCCTGGAATGCAATGGATGCTGATGTGGTGCAACCGTCAGTGTCGAGGAGTAGAATTCCAGCCTTCGAGTAGGGCCTGGGGGGCCACAACCAGGAGTTCTGTTTTACTACTGTTGGGCTTGTGCTGAAGATTATAAAATTGGAGTATGTCTCAAGTGGCTATAGAAGAACTGCAATTTACTACATTCTTACCTTGGCTTCATATTTCAGCCCATATTTGAACATTTGCTAAAAGCAAGTCATAAAATGCCCTACGGTCTTTACTCCAAGTCGTCAAACACCAGTTTAACCCTCGGTTATCTTATGAATGTTCTGATGTAACACCTGTGGCTCTCTTCTAATGAAGTTGTGTTTTAATACTGCGAAGCCACACCCTAAGTTGATAAACAAGACACATTTACTCAAATATTAAATTGTAAATTTTAGCTGTCTTCTTAGCAGCATTTAAACCATCATCAAAACAAACAAACTGTCAAAAACCAGATTTTCAGCTGCTGATTCACATAATTATCTGATGCTATGATGATTTAGTTGCTGGCTTTATACTTCTAATACAGATTAAAACAAACTTTAATATCTGATTCAATTAAAAGTAAATTTTTACCGACTGTTTAAGGTGGAAATCAATAGAATATTACAAAATAACCATTTTTAATTAATAGGAAACCTTTTTGAACAAGTCTGTCTCCCATGTTGTTTTTATGATGATGTTAAAAGTCTGCCTTCACATTCTGTGCATCTGTCTCTCTACTCTATAAAAAACTGATTCTCATTTAGTTTATTGGTTTACTTGGTAGAGTATTTTTTTAAATTCACATCCCAGACAGATGTTGTCACTCTTCTTTGCTGATAAGTTATCCTGAAGACTTTATTACTTTGCAGCACAGCCGGTTTCTGCTTCTGAATCTGAGCATCGCTCTCCCTTTAGCTGACGGTGCCCCCTGACCTCTGCAGTCTTCACTACAGCGGCTCCACCTCTCACATTAATTTTCTTAAATTAGATGTTTGCACTCCCCTTGCATGAGGCAATTAACATATTGTGTCATTTTTCCTCTACACTCATTAAGGAATTATACTCAGAGATGCTCCACTCCAAATTACAGGAGGGTGAAAATTCTGTGCATAATGAAGAAGAAGCAAGCCATGCTTACATTGATTAAAACTTACATTGATTAAATGTAAGTTTTGAGGCTGTTTTGTTTGTTTAGAACTTGTCAGTGCTGCACTGCAACCAGCAAGCTGGCTTATGGAGCTAATTATGCTGCTGTAAATGCTTTCCTGAGGTCTCTTACTGTCTAATTTCAATGGCAAGATGATGAGTCAAAGGTGCTTAAGCTAATTTTAATGACAAGATTGTGTCAATATTATGGCGCTGTGAGCCAGAAGCCATTTATTACCAAAGTAAGTAAGTCAAGTTTAAAATATAATAAGCAACCTTAATTTTTTAATAAAGCTTAGAATTAGATTATATTGCTCGGAGACTTTTTTAATTTCAAAATAAAGGCTCTTCTTTTTTTCCCCTCTTCTCCTTTTTATTAAAACTGTTGGATTTCCACGATTCTGCAGAGGTGATGTTATGCTCTGATTGCTCAGTCCTTGGCTGCAGCACACTCCAATCTGCAGTTGGAGAGATTAGCCTGTCTGGACCACTGAATGCCAAATCACTTGTGTACGGGTGCTGGGGTTTTTTTTTGGGGGGGGGGGTTCCTCTATGTGTGTTGGTGCTACACAGCATGTGCATATGTTTGTGTGTCCTATTATTTAGTTGGCATTATTCGAGGTGGCAGATTAGTAGAAGAGGTTTAATGTGGCCAAGCATGGCTGGATGTCTGCGGATGACCGCTGTTTAAACAAATCAAAGGGACGAGAGGAGAACGTAGACAAACACATGCACACACCATGACCAGCCACCATGCAGCCTGTGCTTAACCTCCAAATGTAGTCGTCCCTACTGTTGCATTTACGAGCTGGCCAACTTGCAAGTGTACAAACACAGCATACAGAGAAAATAATGGGAGTTAGTTTACACTCTGTTCATCTATTTATGGATAGTTATTTATAAATTAGGCAAACATTAAAAATATATTTTTTTAAAAAGATGAATGAATCAAAAAAAGAAAGGAGAGGGAGGTCTGGGCATCTCTCCTTGTTCTGCTGCCCCCACCTCTCGGACCCGATGGAGGATTGAGGTGTATTCAGTGGAAAGCCTTTTTTATTTATTTGGTTAGTCTTTAAATTGAGCCGTGTATTTGTGTGCTACTGATTCTGGCATTTTCAGGTCTCTATACTTTTTGAAGCCACTCAATCAACAGAAAGCAGAATGACATCCTGACATTTTCACTATTGCAATGGTGGAAAAGCATTCGACCTTTAAATGTATTCATTTAAATATTTTCCTACCCATGACGTGTTGCATTTAAAAAAGAAAAACATGTACTTTGTGTGATATGTGGCTTTTTGAGTCCTAAAATAAAAGTCTGTTTGTATTCATTTAAAACTGCAAAGCCTGATGCACATTACTGTATAGATAGACTTGTGTGTCAAGTGTTCATATGTTGCTGATGATTTCCTTCACATAGGAAACATTCTTGCTGTTGATAGTACGGAGTCTGTTGTCTATCACCTTTGATATATATTAGGGCTGAATTTTGCAAACAATGTGGCAATTATGTCATATATTCCTGTTTGCCTAAAGGATTGCAGAGTCATCCTTTGCTCCTTCTTTTAAATATGGTGCTTCTTTGTTTGTGAACGCACATTGAGCCGTATGTGAACAGGATTCATAAACGCGTCTCTGGGTTGAAAAAGACGGTGCTCTGGAAAAGCACCACCAGGTGCAACAACTTCTATCCAACGAAAGTCTTTTTCAGGGAAGGCCTTGCATATTTTCAGCAAGACAATGCTAACTGCGTATTGCAGATATTACAACAGCATGGCTTCATAGAGAGAAGACCAGGTCATGAACTGACTTGCCTGCAGTCCAGACCTTTCAAACCTTTTGGCACCACACGGTATAAAATACACAAAAAGACGGTGAATGCGACAGCATCAAGGGTGTACCCTGCCTCTCAACCCCATTTCTCTCCCAGTATGAAGATTATTCTGAAAAGCATTCTTGCGAAATTGTTTTGCAATTTCAGAAGCACAGTGGAACCCCGACTTACGAAATTAATTTGTTCCCGAGGGTCTTTCGTAAATCGAAGCACCCATCGCGCCTTTTGAGTGAAAGATAGGGCTATAGGCTAACTGCTAACTGCAACAACAATACGTCGTTCAAGTGGAACAGCAAAGTGCAAGTACACAAGCCAAGGGGGTTGTCACATGATTCGGAAGGCATTGTGGGCATTGTAGCCATTCTGGGCTCAGCCAATCAGAGCCAGCGGATTTCGTTACGCTGGCATTTTGCCGTAACACGAGCAGAAATATTGCCGTTAAGTGCCTTTGTAACTTGAATTTTTCGTTAAATGGGGTATTCGTAAGTCGGGGTTCCACTGTAATGTTAGACTGCTGTCAGATGGGCTTTTGTATTCAACCATATATTTAAGATACTGTCATTATATTAATGCTGCTATCCTGTATATATTGTACATACTATTGTTTGAGTACTTACGATTGTTTTTTTGTACTTTTTATATTTTACATTTATATTTATTATTGAAACTTGCACCAAGGGAGTGGCACTCCAATTTCGTTGTACTCCGTACAATGACAATAAAGGCTATTCTATTCTATTCTATTCTATTCTATTCTATTTATATTTTACCATGCTCTGTTGCTATTGACCCAATTAGTTGTAAAATTTTCCTGCAGATGTTTCTTTATAGTACCACTTGTTACCCCATGTGATGCCACCATATCTAAAATGAGCTAATATTATTCTTAAATGGATATTTTTGGTACTAACAGTCTTAAAAACTGTTCAACTATTTCTCAGCTAGTGCTCATGTTATGTTTACTCACTTGTCGCTGATACAAAAAAAGTAAAAACAGGCAATATGATAAATGTTAATGATGCTGCTATCAGTGCAGGCCAGGTGACCACTGTCACTGTCAGAGACCCCGATTAGCTTGAAGGTGTTGGTGTTCAGAGAGTGGTTTAGCAGCACCTCACAGCCACCAGCAAACTTCAAAAGCACCGAAACGTGAGAGACGATGGGGGAGAGGGGGGGAGGAAAGGGGTGAAGAGAGAGAGTGGAGTGTTTTGAGGGACACAACAAGGACATCTCCCCGGAGCCATATGGTGGTGGAGATGGTTTTATACGGTTGTGTTTGTCTGCCTGTTCCGTTTAAGATTTTTACTGGAAAGTGCCTCAGGCCAGCCGTCTGTAATAATATAACTCCCTCCCTCTGCTTCCCTCTCCTCCTTTTTTTTTTTTTTTTTTTGTGGTTTCTTTGTCTCTGCTGCCATCCTAAAAATCTCTCCGCCACACAAAGCATTTTGATTGATGGCTGCTGTTGACTCTGCTGTTGACACATATGTGGGCGTGGGTGGTCGGGCTCATATAAATAACTCTAGCCTAAACCAGCGACTTGATTCCTGGACTTTAACTCTCCCCTCCTCTTCACTCTGCTGACCCATGACTGCACTCCATCATACAGCTCCAACCTCTTCACCAAGTTTGCGGACGACACAACGGTGGTGGGTCTCATTAGCAACAGGGATGAGACCGACTACAGAAGTGAGGTGAGACGCCTGGCCACGTGGTGTGCTGACAACAATCTCTCTCTGAATGTGGAGAAGACGAAGGAGATTGTTGTGGACTTCAGGAGAATGCACACCCAACATGCTCCTCTGACCATTGACGGAGCGTCTGTGGAGAGAGTGAGCAGCACCAAGTTCTTGGGTGTGCACATCACAGAGGATCTCTCCTGGACGTACAACACCACAGCACTGGCCAAGAAATCACAGCAGCGTCTCTTCTTTCTCCGCAAACTAAGAAGAGCAGGAGTACCAGCCCCCATCATGTACACTTTCTACAGAGGCACCATCGAGAGCATCCTGTCGAGCTGCATCACTGTGTGGTTTGGAACCTGCAATGCGTCCTGTCATAGAACCCTCCAACGCATAGTGAGAGCTGCAGAGAGGATCATTGGTGTCTCTCTCCCCTCCCTCCAGGACATTTACAGCACCCGTCTCACTAAAAAAGCCCTTTGCATAGCGGCTGATCCCACGCACCCAATGCAAAGCTTCTTCAAGCTGCTGCCGTCGGGGAGGAGACTGCGGAGTCTCCGGGCCAGATACAGCAGACTGAAGGACAGCTTCATCCATCAGGCTGTCAGGAAGTTTAACTTCCTCCCGATTCTGCCCCCTCTCCCCTCTCTCCTCCACGGTCCTACTGAACTCTGTCACACACACACACACACTCTCTAACTCACTCACTGGCCTGCACCAGTTACCAGTCACTTTGTGGAGCAGTGGACTGCCACTACCTCATAAGACTTTGTTGTTACACTATCTCTTACCGTACATTACCAAATCTCCATTTGCACTATTTGCCCATTTGCACTACTCTGCCTGGTTTGCACTCAATGTCATTTACTCATTATATTGTATATTGTATAGCTTTCTTGTTATATGTAAAAATTGTATTGTATTTATTTATTTAAATTTTACTTTTTAATTATTTTACTTGCATTTTTAATCACTCTTATATTTAAATGTTCATTTGCTATTTTATCTAGGGATTGAGAGTAACGTAGTTTCTATTCTCTGTATGTCCTGTACATGTGGCAGAATTGACAATAAAGCTGACTTTGACTTTGACTTTGCCCTTGTGCACGTCTGCATGGACAGACTGATATTTTATTGACAGTTTCTCTGTGACTTTTTTTTCCCATTTGTTTGTGTTCTAGACTGAATACGACACGTTAACATGATCATATGCTTGCATATATTTGAATAAGTATAGCCTAATTATTAGGAAGGCATGTAACCCGTATATGTTTAATGATATATTTTCTAGTATTGAGAAAAGTTTGACATAAGAAGAGTTTTGACTACATCCCAGGAGAAACCAGAGTATAAACTGAAGCTCATCATTATCTTTTTCACTTTATAATTCCCTGACAAAAACTGAAGGTGCTTTTCACTTCGTGTCAGTGAATTATAAATGGATTGTGGTCAGATTGTGGTTGGACAGAGCATGTGCCAGGTATGAATGGGCGTCACTGTGTGAACAATGTGATCTTATAAAAGAAAAATTACCTGTCAGTAAAACTACTTGGACTAATTATAGATTTATCACACTTGACTTGAAGGAAAGAAAGATGGTTTCAATTAAAAACCTGTTCTGTCTTGTGACTCCAATCAGCATAAAGGTATTCCAATGGGGGTGAGAGGTGGAGGTGCAGTAAGTCACTGTTTTATCAGCCACGAGAGAGAGGGTGTCTGTCACCCAAATCTAAACTGGGAGCTGGTTGCAGAGAAGAGGAGCCCAAAAGGTGAATGCTCTGCCTCCCGTTGTACTGTCAAACTCTAGGAACCACAAGCAACCTGCAGTCTGAAATCAAAGTGCGCTCTGGGGTGATGCAGTACTGTCAGGTCTTTTAGATAAGATGGGGCCTGATTATTCAAGACCTTGTATGTGATGAGCAGGATTTTAAATTTAATTCTGGATTTAACAGCCAATGAAGAGAAGCCAATATGGGAGAAATATGCTCCCTCTTTTGTGGATTTCCAACTCTAGTCACTCTAACCAGGATCATCTTAAATATAAAGTAATGTCTACAACCCTCGATGTAGTCTAGATTTAGCCAGTTCAGCAAACACACAAGAAAAACCTGATTTATAGATTCAGTATCTGATTTTAATTTTCTAAAATGAATGAGGACATTACTTGTCTATAAATTTTCACTTGCTGAGCAGTGAGCAGTCACCTCTGAAAATAATGTCTAGTCTTCCTGTGCTTCTCACATTTTTCTGCATCTATCAGTGTCACACATTAATGTTTTTGTTTTTTTTTACTCAGTGAATAACACAGCAACCGTACATTTACAGACACGATTTCTGACAAATGGTATACAGTAGGAAGAGTTTGTGTGTTTGGGGATATTTACAGAGTCATTTGAAATTAGTATTGAACGCTGTTTGAGATCATACCAGCATACTTTAACTCCTGACTTTTATACAGTATATGCCCAATATATAAACATGCATCACAGATAATTGTGTCATTTCAGCACATTTGACTGAGAGTCAAATGCAGTAACTAAATATTTGTCAGGCCTTTTTGCTGTGGTAAAATATTGCACATTTTTTGTATTTCTTCCTTGATTCAATTTTAATTGATTAAAAGAAGAAAAATGGTTATAAAAAGAACAAATCAAATTTTACATATATTTCGCTTTTATTGATATTTTATTAAATGGCTGAATACACTAATATAAATCAGGAAGGAACAAATATGTTAATACAGGTTTATCTTCATTGTTTAGTTTATCTTAATTCAGTTTTGCACCTATTCTGAGAAGTACAGCTGTTCTGTCAGGTGTACTAAGATGTAAAAACAATTCTATGCCATTTACAGGATGGGGAAGATCATGACATGAGTGACCGGTGTGCTGCTGGAGTCATAATTCCACCCATCCAGTCCCCTCTGGAGCCACAGTGCCTGGCTGAAGGAAGCTGTCAGTCCCCTGACTCCCTCTCAGAACAATTAGAGAGACCTTTAATGGACTACAACTAACAATGTGCACATAAATGCATCAGCACAACATGGCATCTGGATAGTAGTTAAAGTGAAAAGTTATTTCATATGATCTGGATCAGTCTGATAATTATTATACATAATTATCAGACTCGGCAAAGGGCGCTGGTGTTATCAATCCTCATTTTCATTATATACACAATAAAACTAGAAATACAAGCTGAAAATACTTTATCACGTTAACACTCGTAATAAAAATAGAATTTTTTTGTATTATTCACAGGTTGTAGGCAGGCAGTTTAGTGCAGCATAACCTGTTGTTGTTGTTTTTTTTTGGTTTTTTTTGCAGCACTGTGGGGAAGTTTACAGTGATGCATTATGTTCGACTGGCTAAATCTAGACTACATCAAAAGTAGATATTACTTTATATTTATGATGCTGCTGGTTAGATTCACTCACTAAATTCCATCTTTTATACCTTTATAGTATCTGTGGGTTGGATAATCAGCCGTGCAACTCATGTTACATGTGCGTATTTCTTTTTGAATGCAGTCGACTAAATCTACAGTGAGCAGTGAATACTGGAGCAGCACAGATCAGCTAATCGCAGCCTACTAGTAAAACATCTATTGGAGTTCACTAAACAAGTTTTTTCCTGAGTGATCCTTTACCTGGGAGGGTTACCCCACCTATCAACTGATATGGTTCACATTGTATCCTCTGAGCTGCTTGATTTTACATGTTGAGCACATGTGGAAAATGAAGACAAGAAGCAAAACCTGTTTTGAGTTTAAATTATAAGATGCTATGACTGCAGTAGAGCCCACAATCTATAAGCTGCATCCCAGTATACAGCGCCAGTGTGGGCGTGCAAGTTTGGGATGTGTTGCTAAACATATCTTTGTACTAACATAATCCTTGTCGTATCATAAGCCAGTGGACAATGATGATCCTAATCCAGCTCTAAGAAGCTTTTCATAAACAGGATGCTCACATGCACTCACACACGCATGCAGAGCGATGCTTCAGCAGCAGAACTTGGAATAAAAATTCAGAATGAAAGCTTTGAAATGTGCCTTCAGAATTTGAGGTTCACAATTTTAAAATGGTGTTTTTTTTACTTACTCATCATGTGTCCTCACATTTCAATACTTTGAGGATGCTTTTAAGTACCTGATTATTGAAAAAATTTACCTGCTATAGCAGAAATTCAAAAGCAGCATTTATTGTTTTGGTGAAAAGTTTAACACACTATAGATACACCACTCAAATTCTTAAAGATTCAATTTAAATTAAAATCCATAGATGCCATTAAACAAACTATGTCCTTTTTTATTTTTTTATTTTATTGTTTATTTTATTTTATTTTCACTTGCTAAACACAGGACAGACATGACTGGGGGAAAGAAAAGGGAGAAAGAAAGAGGGAAAGAAAAACAGCGAGGAAGAGGGACGGGGATAAAGGGCAAAAAACAAAAACCAACAAAACAAACAGACAAAAAATACATTTATCACTCACCTGTTGAGAAAGAAAAAAGAGAAAACAAGCAAAGAAAAAGAGAGCAACATAATAAACAACATCATCACGATGATCTATAAGATAAGATAAGATAACCTTTATTAGTCCCACACGTGGGAAATTTGTTTTGTCACAGCAGGAAGTGGACAGTGCAAAAGTTATGAGGCAAAAATTAGAATACAATAAGAATAAATACAGTACACAACTGTACAGAATAGAATAAAATACTATATACAGTAGAATAAAATAAAATAAATATACAATAAGATAAAAATAGAATACAAATACAAATACTATATACAACTGAGTAAAAATACAACGATGACAGAAAGGATTATTGCACTTAGTATTATTGCATATGTATGGATGGGAATGTAACCGTAAATACTAAATATTAAACATTATTGTGCAGCACGTAAGATCAACAGAACACAGTGTGCCTTGAGGTAGGAGCCAAAAAGGGTGTAGTTTGTGTGTGTGAGCACCCGTGTGTACACCTGTGAGCGTGAGCGCGCTTGTATTTAAAAGTTTCCTTCATGTAAATGCTCCCCACACCCTCTAGCAGATCGCTAGAGGGTGTGGGGAGCCACAGCCCCGTCCTCCAGGGCATGAAGCAGGTATGGAGGAGATCTAGGCTCCAGACATTCAGAGGCCCTCAGAACACCAGAGACCAAGGAAGACCAACAGAAGGGCAGCTGCGCCACTATCCCAGAAAGATCTGAGGAGAGCCCCAGAGGAGGGGTTACTCAGCAGCCGCGGAGCAGAAGTAAAGGGGGGTTGCAGTGATGTGCCCGTGAGCTCTGCCGGCAGCCAGCTGTGCCAGAGTGACCGAGCCCCAGGCCGAGAGGCTGAGGGCACCCCACCCCCGAAGTGGCCCGAGCGAGCCCCAGGTTCCAGGCCCCGACAAGCAGCTACCAAGGGGTGAGCCGGTGCATACCTGGACGCCCATCCCCAGACACAAAGGACCACCAACGCACCGAAATGAGCCAATGTTCATTTCAAGAAATCATCAGTTAGCACATCGCATGTGAAGGTCAGAGCTTTCAATCAGCATCCAGCAGCTGCTCTGTGAATGTTTCTGTCAGATCCATAACTAGATTCAGGGAGAACTTGAACCATGAAGATGACTTTCCATATTCTTAAGGTGATGCTTACAGTACAGATTTCAGGAGCACTTATGAAATCATAATTTTCTTGTGTTTCAAAACACGACTGAGAGATCTGTGATTTCATCAAGTCTCTACTCCCATTATCGCTTCTTTTCTGACCCACTGAGGAACATATTTTATATGATGGGATATTTGGGACATGCCAATCATTCCTGAGGGGTAATTGTTTAACCCAGTAGTGGGCAGTTCATTTTCCCGTGGGGACCACATGAGGAGCTGGCACTGTTGTGAAATACTGCACCAATAAACTTAGAGATATAAGGTAAAACTAATATTGGGCGGTATTGAGTTCAGCTAACTGGTGTAGTCCTGCAAAACGGTCCAGCTTTCTCATCCGGCCCTTCTGGACAATGAACTGCCCACTGCTGGTTTAAATGCAGCATGAGTCATTGAACAGGAGCTTTTTCCATACTTTTATTTGGCATATGTTGGAAAATGCCTGTTTGTTTTTTGTTTTCATTATCTCCCATCACACCACAAACCTTGGTGCTCAATTCTTATGAATTGCTCAGATCTCACTTTTTGTTTATCTATGCGCTTTATTCTTTAGATGTGGCCAGTATTCAGGACGCTCCTGGAACTCACGTGTCAAAACGATGCCGCGTGCGTCACGCTTTTACGCAGGAGTAAATATGCAGGCGGCTAAACTCAGCATTTACGGTTTCATTTACGAGATCATGTGCAGTGAAGGGAATTTGTGAGGGGATGACAAAGAGGATGCAGATTGTGATGTGGAAAGAATCATAACAAGACATTAAGGTCAGCCAAGTGACGTTTTAGTCGCATGTAGATAAAGAAGAACAAAATCAGACGTGTCTACGATTCAGGACCACAAATGGACAGAATTGAAAAGATCATATTCAGTGTGATTGGGACCAATCACACTGTCATGAAAAAACAGATCTGGATCACATATAAATAAAACATGCATGATTTGGGCCACTCTTCCCTGCAGTGTCGACTTAGCCCTTGAAGTCTATAAAAAAAGACAGAGCAAGAAAAAGAGGGCAGGTGCGGGATTACAAACCAAAATAGCAATGTACAAATATATAAGCATTCCTCGTTTCAGCTTTTAATAAATGATTTAAAATGTTTTTCCCAGAAGGAAACATGCTTCAGTTTGAATGTACTGCACAGTTGAACATATCTACACTCATTACACAAAACAAGCTCTCTCTTAACTATCTATGACTCTGTCAGTTCTGTTTAAGACCTAATGAAGCTTTTTTTTCCTCTTTCTCTCTCTCTCTCTGTCTGAACATAGCGATGATTCCTTGAGTGCAGAACAATCTCAGTCCAATTAGCTGCTCGCACTAGAAATTCATCCTACAGGGAAGTGGAGCTGATGCTTTCTCAGCGATGTTGACTTGTTTAGGGAAGCAGATTAAACCGATTCTCGCTTGAACATAACTTCATTTCACATACCTGAACAAATATCATGCTGAATATGGGGGAGCTCTTTTTCTTTTATTATCTTTTTTTGAATTAGTGGAAGCCAAATCGCTTGTTGGGATTCAATTAGAGACTGTACACACACAAAACAATAATGAGGTAAATCTACAGAGAGAGCGGCTTGCATAACACTGCACAGTCTGAGTGTAAAGTGTTTTATACTCTTCTGTTAACCCCCGAGTGCAGTAATAGTCACTGTTGTTGTCTTTAGTGAAGGCATGTCACTTAGTAAGGACAGCAATGTCAACATCATCATCCTTCTGGTAGACAAGGGTGTGTGGACAATTTTGTTAAACCAGACTGAGTGTAATGAGAAATTTAAGTCACTGTTCAGTGACAAAGATACTTCTGAGCCCTACAGATTACAGGGAGTGCAGAATTATTAGGCAAGTTGTATTTTTGAGGAATAATTTTATTATTGAACAACAACCATGTTCTCAATGAACCCAAAAAACTCATTAATATCAAAGCTGAATGTTTTTGGAAGTAGTTTTTAGTTTGTTTTTAGTTTTAGCTATTTTAGGGGGATATCTGTGTGTGCAGGTGACTATTACTGTACATAATTATTAGGCAACAAAAAACAATATATACCCATTTCAATTATTTATTTTTACCAGTGAAACCAATATAACATCTCCACATTCACAAATATACATTTCTGACATTCAAAAACAAATCAGCGACCAATATAGCCACCTTTCTTTGCAAGGACACTCAAAAGCCTGCCCTCCATGGATTCTGTCAGTGTTTTGATCTGTTCACCATCAACGTTGCGTGCAGCAGCAACCACAGCCTCCCAGACACTGTTCAGAGAGGTGTACTGTTTTCCCTCCTTGTAAATCTGACATTTGATGATGGACCACAGGTTCTCAATGGGGTTCAGATCAGGTGAACAAGGAGGCCATGTCATTAGTTTTTCTTCTTTTATACCCTTTCTTGCCAGCCACGCTGTGGAGTACTTGGACGTGTGTGATGGAGCATTGTCCTGCATGAAAATCATGTTTTTCTTGAAGGATGCAGACTTCTTCCTGTACCACTGCTTGAAGAAGGTGTCTTCCAGAAACTGGCAGTAGGACTGGGAGTTGAGCTTGACTCCATCCTCAACCCGAAAAGGCCCCACAAGCTCATCTTTGATGATAACCAGCCCAAACCAGTACTCCACCTCCACCTTGCTGGCGTCTGAGTCGGACTGGAGCTCTCTGCCCTTTACCAATCCAGCCACGGGCCCATCCATCTGGCCCATCAAGACTCACTCTCATTTCATCAGTCCATAAAACCTTAGAAAAACCAGTCTTGAGATATTTCTTGGCCCAGTCTTGACGTTTCAGCTTGTGTGTCTTGTTCAGTGGTGGTCGTCTTTCAGCCTTTCTTACCTTGGCCATGTCTCTGAGTATTGCACACCTTGTGCTTTTGGGCACTCCAGTGATGTTGCAGCTCTGAAATATGGCCAAACTGGTGGCAAGTGGCATCTTGGCAGCTGCACGCTTGACTTTTCTCAGTTCATGGGCAGTTATTTTGCGCCTTGGTTTTTCCACACGCTTCTTGCGACCCTGTTGACTATTTTGAATGAAACGCTTGATTGTTCGATGATCACGCTTCAGAAGCTTTGCAATTTTGAGACTGCTGCATCCCTCTGCAAGATATCTCACTATTTTTGACTTTTCTGAGCCTGTCAAGTCCTTCTTTTGACCCATTTTGCCAAAGGAAAGGACGTTGCCTAACAATTATGCACACCTGATATAGGGTGTTGATGTCATTAGACCACACCCCTTCTCATTACAGAGATGCACATCACCTAATATGCTTAATTGGTAGTAGGCTTTCGAGCCTATACAGCTTGGAGTAAGACAACATGCATGAAGAGGATGATGTGGACAAAATACTCATTTGCCTAATAATTCTGCACTCCCTGTATACATAATCTAAGCTACACCAAGTCTGTGTGTCTTACTAAAAGGCTGCACCTTTTAAACCCTTTGCTAGTGTGAACAGTTGTGTTACCTACAACATCTTCCAAGTTTCTGATTTCAGTCTTCAGTCAGTTGTTAGGCAGCTCAAAACACCACATTCAGAACACTTTGGGTTTTATGGAGAAGGTGCGGAGGCAGATGAAACACTGGTCTTTCTTCACAAGAAATTACAGGATGACCTCAGCAATGGAGACACCCTGAACGTGTGTCTGCTCTCCGAACTGTTTACAGTCCACATGGGTGTCCCACAGGTTCCCCACTTTCACCTATTGTGGCTAACTTGTATCTAGAGGAAGTAGCAAAGATAGCCCTGATATCCTATTCTGGAACAGCACAGAGCTGTTGGTTCAAGTATGTGAATGAAACCTGGGTGAAAATCTAATCTCAGGAAGCACCACAATTCACAGATCACATTAACCCAGTGGACAAATACATCAGGTTCACCAGCGAGTATATGAAAGATAACAGGCTAGCATTCTGGGACTATGAAACTGCCATCAGTAAAGGGGATATTTGAAAGTTGATGTGTGTTGTAAACCAACACACCATCTCCGTAGACTCAGTTGCCAGGGAAGCACAAGAGCATCATATCAAAAGAGCCTTTAGTAAATGTCGTTATCCCGGCTGGGCATTCATCAAAGCTCGGAAGATGCCGAATGAGCCAACTGATCCAGGAAAGAAGGACAACTGCTTTCTATATGAAAACCAGTGGTGATCCCTTTGAGTATCAGAATGGCTGAAAGGATTTTTTTTTTTAAACACACAGCATCTCTTTCAAAGCCCCCAAACATCCATGGATTCGGTCTTCAAGCACAGACAGAGAAATATAGTGTAGTAGATTAAGTACCCAGAGGATTGCCTTAATCAGACATTGGGGAAACAGAACAAACTGTTGCAAAGTTGTCAAATACAGAAGAGCTACTTCGTCAGGCCAGAACTTTGCGACTGTTTTATGCCTACAGGCTAGACCAGTCCTTCAGTGATGAGGAAATGCACATCCTAGATAGGGAGGGGTGCTGGTTTGAGTGGTGCAAGGCAGCCATCTGTATGAAAAGGGAATGACCATGATTTATACTACTGCAGGTAATCTAAATCATAACCGATGACATAACCGAGAACCGATCCACGTAACCTGACTGCTCCTTCTGAGAAATGTCACTAGTTGTTGGGTCCACGGAGCCCCACAGTGACTGAATGCTGTGGAAGGAGTTTGCGATTACATTGCAAGTTACAACATAGATTTCCTGCAAAAGTCTAAATCAGGCGTAAAAGTACATCTGTTACCATCTTACAGTGCTGTGATTGCAGCTATTCCCCATCTCTATGTGAACAGTAGTCATGGATCAGTAGTCATGACAGTTTGCATATTAATGATCAATAAAATGATCTCTGGGGCTGAGCGGTAGGTAAGGGTGCTAGTTTTAGGTTTAGTCGTTATGCAGCTGTACTGTTTATAAGGTCCGGGAAACTTGGAGTCAGCTGAGACTGTAGAAGTCACTTGGTTAAAATGTTTCTCCCACTGAAAAGTCCCAGAATCAACTTTCTTGCATCTGTGTGTATGTGAGTATGTAGGTAGAAAAAGAATGCAGGGCAGCAGCACTGGCACATCAAACGCAAGCTTTACGCAACATGTGCTGTCATATTGCTGCTAACTGTCCAAGAACAAACATCTCCTCTGTATAAGAAAATGATTTTCAAGTGACAAAGCTCATGTTGTCTATATTCAACAATAAATATGATAACACGTTTAAAAGCTTTAAAAGTAATGCAGCATTTTACTGGGTACATTCCACAGATGCAATATACCAGAGAACAGGAAAACAGAAAATCTCATGCAAAACCAAAGCACTGGGACATGTTAAAGAAGCATGCTTTGACAGCTATGATGTTTTCAACATGAATATGTATCTTGAATTCTGTGGGTAAAGTTTTATATATTAAATATATTAAATAAATTAAACATTATCGGGGCTGTATGATCTAGTTAGAGACCTGCTGAATGTGGTATAATTTCATTCTGTTGTTGCACTCTGTCCACTGCCTGTGCTTGCTCCTGAGGCCGTCTGCAGGACTCAAATGAGATTTACATTTTCCTTTTTCAGCTAAGTTTTCCTTTGTGATTAAAAAAACTTTGTAGTCGGAGGTACACTCATACTGCAGGGAGATGCACTGGTAAACAGACTGAGAGACCTGGTGATTATTAAAAGTTTCAAAGCTCTGTTCCTGGGGCATTTGGCCCATCATCTGCGTGTATTTGTATTTTGCTACATTTTTGACTCACTCACAAAAGACTGATTTGATTTACCTCGAATCCACGAATGCTCTCATTCCACCATCTGTGGCGTTGAGTAATCGCAAGAGAAAAATCAGGCATATTCAGTGATGTCAAAACATTTAAAAATACACATTTTGCATCCATTTCATGTCTACAGTTACATCTCAGACTGCAAATAGCAGTGATCCGTGCCAGCAGTTCAGCAGTGACTTCATAGATTAACTTATCAGCCTGAGAGAAGAAATTAATCAGTCAAATCAAACCTCCTGCAGTCTGGAGGAAAAGGAAAAGCTGCAGACACCCACTCCATGATGCATAAACACAGGTCAGGCTGAAATTACTGTCGACTCAGGAACAAAATAATGCCAGCACAAGTCTAATGGTAGTTTAATCCTGGAGAAAAACATTGTCTGTAGTTTTCTCCATCATTTCTCTTCAGCTAGCCGAGTGTCTGAAGCATTAGCATCTACTTGGTTCAAAACTGTTTTATTTTGTTTTTTTCAAACTGGGCTGAAAAAGTACCCAAAAAGAAGCGAAAAAACTCAAAGAAATTAAGGTTTTAGGAGACTTTATTTTGTAGACAAAATACTTAATACTCAGGTTAAGTATATGTATGTGTGTGTGTGTGTGTGTGTGTGTGTGTGTGTGTGTGTGTGTGTGTGTGTGTGTGTGTGTGTGTGTGTTTTGCTGTGACTACAGCAGCAATCACACCTAAAAATGAAAATATGTAGGTAGACTAAAATATTTCAATGGCAAACTTAATTACAGTAAAAATTCTGATTTAATATGATGTCATTACTGAATAACTTCCATTTGCACCATGTCTGATTGTAACATTTGTAACAGACACACACTGGGCATCAGGGTTTAAGAGTGTTTTCTTCCTGCCAGCCCAGCAAGCGTATCAACAAGTACCTAACAGCGTACATCCTCACAGAGACATCCACATAAATACTCGCACTTTCCATTTAAGACGCCCAGAGTGACTCCACTACCAGGAAGACAATTAAAGCCTCTAATCAGAGCCTCTGATCAGAGCGCAGCATCTCGCTTTCCTCCCGCTCTCTACCTCGTGCTCGCGCTCCTCCAGTGTACTTTCCTGTTTCTCGCTTTCATTAGATTAGACATAGAAAAGAACATACAGACCAGGGCGCTTAAATGTATGATTCATAAAGGCTGGAACGACAATGGTGTTTCTCTGTAAACATATTGGTTGCATGTACCCAGTTAAAGTGCACCAATACATCAGACAGTTTTTATAGTAGGCTTCTTTTCTCTGAAGAACATGATTTATCTTTGAATATCTTTTTTACTCTTTCAGACAATAAGATTTCCTGGATCTCTTGTTCAGTGATGCAGTCTATGTATTTTGAATTTAGGTATGAAATATGCCTGCAGAGATGCGTTTGAAATTCAGCTTTCTTATGTTTTTTCCAATTAAGCTGCTGTTAACTCATCTTCTATGCCGGGGGTCAGCAACCTTTAACACCCAAAGAGCCATTTGGATCCGGTTTCCACACAAAAGAAAACACTGGGAGCCTCAAATACTTTTTGATATCTAAAATGAAGATAACACTGTATATATTGTTTTTTACCTTTATGCTTTTTGTGAACAACTAAGGTGTGAAATCAATGAAGTGCTACAGAGAAAATTACATTTTATTTATGTAGTTAACACATTTTGAACTCTTAAAGGAATACAGTATAACAAAAGGAAAGACACCCAGCTGAACTAAAATGATCCATGTAGCAAACAAAAACTGTTGTGAGCCGCCACCCTTATATCGTCTTTGGGCTTTTGGAGCCTTGACCTGCTTTTAAAATATGTATTTTACCTGGTTAATGTGTGTGGCGGGGCGTGGTCTGCAGCGCCGCTGCAGGGGAGGTTGACGCACGTGAGCGGCACCCGCAATCACGCCTCGCCGCCTTAACGTCTGTGCTATCTATGCTGTTGTGTTGGTGTGTGTTGGGCTGTGAGCTGCAAAGCTCAACGGACTGTACGAAGTCACTTTCATCTTTACGCAGGACTGTAAGTTGTCATCTGTGAGGCGTGAGCGGTGTTTGTTTTTCACATAGTTCACGGTGGAGAACAGCTGCTGACATAATGTGGATCCGAAGATCCATAATTGGCCTACCTGGGGTTGAAAGCCTCGATAAATGCACGGCGTTTCGGCGGGTACACCGGCTTCCGCGAGTGTGGCGCTTATTTTGAGCGATGAAAAAATAATAGAATATAATTGTATTTTTATATTTCAATATCAAAATAATCTTTCAATTTAGAACTACAAGTTAAAAAAGAACTAACATAAATAAAATACACTTCAGCTAAATACTTCTAATTTATTTTCTCAAACCACCCGGAGCCGCACTATAAGGACTAAAGAGCCGCAGGTTGCCGACCCCTGGTCTATGCTGATGTCGGACTGTAAAATGTGTTTAATCAATGGTAAGGTCAACTCTAAGTATTCCTCATTAAACATAGCTAAATGTCACCAGGGGAAAATGAGGAAGTACCTACTGTAGGTTCACCTCTGCTTTACAACTTTTTCTCATGTTCACAGTTCACATTAAGAGAATTAGTTAATCTGTTTATTAGTATTTTTTGTGTGAGCGCTGATTAGTTAAAAAAAAAAATCTGTGTCTGTTGGGAATGTTACATCAGTTACATGCTTTAAAATGACTTAAATAAATATAGTGAACAACTGTAGATGATATGTGGTATTGTTGAGGAAGGCTTCATAACAAATATGATACAAAGAAATTTGAGACTATTTTTACTCCTGGTGTACGGCTCATTGTTATTGATGCTTCTCTGTATATACTTGTTCTAAGCTGCCTGACGTATGTGTGTGCACTGCACTTATGAGACTTCAGAACTCATGCATATTCAAATTTACATACATTAAAAATGCATATAATCTTTTAAAAAATTCAGCCAGCAAGACAACGAAAAGACAAGCTAAACTCACAGATAGCTGCTTATATACAAGTGCACTTTGTTTTAACCACCACTCTGACACTGAGTGTTTTTTGCCCTTTATACACACAGATTGACTGGTTGAGCTTCATATGTCTGGATAAATAGGTTCATCCTGATTCTGAGCATGTCGGTGCAAATTTCACTAACCTCAGATAGAAAATTCATATTCTCAGGTTTATTTATTTACTTATTTTTTGTCAAAGCCACTGGCGTCTCATAGATATGCACATTGTGTCCTTTGGTTTTTCATGGCAGGTTTTAATGCAAGAATGAGATAGATTTTGCTCCCAACTTATTAAATATGATTAAAGACCCCTTGGAGGCACATTTAAACACGCAATATAAACAAATCTTTACAAAATGCATGGTTATATTGTGAAGGAGCTTATTTTAGCCAAAACCACAAACTTTTCCAGTCATTTTCAGGACCTAAACCTAAACAAACAGCCATCCTTTCAAATTCCAAATGCAAAATATCTGCCTAGAAAATGGTAGCACTTTTCAGAATTGGCTGTAATTGAATGTTTCATCTTTGCAACAGCAGTATTTGATACTCTGAGGTGGGTGAGAAGGAACATGTGATTTAGCTGTGACTAGCTGTGTGAAACTGTTCTGTTGACCTCAACTTCACAATCAGCTGTTGTACTGGCTCAGTTGTTTCATCCTTTTTTAACCATTTAAACCTTGAAAAAGTTGGCAGAAAATTATATATTTTTTGAAAATTATGTTTATTAAAGCTTCTGACAAATTTAATACAAGAAAAAATGTTATATTAATTTGACTATATGAGTTTTAATTTGTATTATATTTGCAACGTCCCTTTTTTTTAGCTTTTTTTTGCAGTTTATTGCTTAACAATGTATTGTGCAATTTATTTAGAATTTTCAGTTGAAAGAATAAATCACACTGATGATGCAGAAGGTTCAAAAACTAACTCATGTCTTAAATATGATATACTCGGCATTACAGGGTTCAAATGTTACTCTAGTAAGCTCTAGTAAGGTGCAAAGGCAGTCTTTCTCTTTCTGCTCAGTTGTTGAACAATCAAACCAGAGAACAGTCTTCACTGTTTCTCGTGCTTGGCTGTAATGGGATGGGGCCCTTCTCTGTCTGAGTGATTGGCTCAGTAATGTAGGCAGAGTGCTGTGGTGGCAGAGTAATTGGCTGTGATTTAAAAACCCTCGGATGGCTTAAGTGGGAATGCAGTTTGGCAAATTAATGGTTCTTAATCGAACATGTGTGAATGGTTTAATATGGTGGAAAAAGACTCCTCGGAGGGCTCTAACGGAGAGCGGCGAGGCCATGGAGCTGTATTCCTCCCATAAACCGAAAAACAACTGACGGTTACAATATAGACGAGCGTACGATATTAATAACACAATGACGCATGCTACAAAGTTTTTGAGTTCACTTTCCTTTTTCAACTTTAAATTATAGTTTGTCAACTCTAAAAGCCTAAAAATTAAGTTTAGTTTAGCATAGCAACATGTTCCATGTTAGTGTAGCCACGGCTAGACGAGAGGGTCTCTTCAGAGCGTGAAAGTGGAGCTGTTTCTCTTTGATTACCTGAGAAGGTAAATATTGTTGTGCAGTGGAGAGAGAAATGGGCGAGAGATAGAAACTCCTCGAGTTATGACACTCTCTGTTCGCAGTGTCTCTGTTCTGCTTGACGAAAGATGCCAGGAAATTAGAATAGCTGGGATGGGAGCACCGGATGGGGTTGATCAATAGATTTAACACGCTTGCGAACACCTATCTGATGTTTATATTGGGATATCGGGATAACATGAGCTACTCAGTCTGCTTCATTGGTCCCGTCTTTGCAAGTAGCTTAGCCTGGAGCAAGTTATTTCATCCTAAGCCTCTTCTCTTCATCTATATTCATCTATATCCAAGGTACAACACCATTGCGCTGATGTCCTCTAGCAAAATTAAATTCCAATGTGACTGGACACGAGTTATCATATTTTACATGATAATTATCCATATTTCCACATATTTTTAGCTGCTTCCTAAACAGGCTCTTAGAGTAAAGGATGTTTATCGGGGGTAAAAAAAAAGAAGAAAGCAGATCACGTGACCATAAATGCTCACAAGCACCCACTATTTACCAACAGGAAATGCCAATGCTTTGTTTCACCAATCCAACACCTTAACAGGACACTGAAGGGGAGGATTGTGCTTCAGTGACTGGTGAGTCAAAGTATTGTGTAGCTGCCTTTGTAATGCTAAATAGGACCACCAAGTGTGCACCCTTGGTTGCACTAAAGACATGCAGAGTAATAACAGTGCTTCTAACTTTCTTAGTGAACACAGAAATGAGCAGGGAGCTGCGTGCGTGCGTGCGTGCGTGCGTGTGTGTGTGTGTGTGTGTGTGTGTGTGTGTGTGTGCGTGTGTGTGTGTGTGTACTTCTGCATCCCTATCTACTGCCCACAGTCACTGAGGGAGCCACTCAATCCTGCTGTTGCTTTCAGCTGCTGTTACCACTGAGAAAAATTGCTAAAATATTTTTTCTGTTTGAATTTTGAATTCTATATCAGTAAATTAGAAATGTCCAATGGGATTTTTGAGGAAGAAGTGTGTGCAGAGCATAAGTGAGCATCCCACAACCATCTAAATGTGGTTAGCTGTACTACACACCAAAAAAAACTGTCATTTCATTACTTGCGCTACATGTTAATTAATTGTGAACCACAACTTTCAAGAAGTCCTGATTAAAATTAATAATTATAGAATAATTGAAATTTATTAGCACAAAGCAACAAGAATAAGTGATTTAAAAAAACTGACTTCAATCCAGGAACAACAATATAAACACATCTGCAAACAAACCAACTCTATACAAGATGGCCATACTGGCTGTAGCTGTGTAGGTAGAGCAGGTCACCTACTGACCGGAAGGTTGGTAGTTCGATCGTAGTCTGCTCCAGTTTGCATGCCAAGTATCCTTGGGCAAGATACTAACCCATGTTGCTCTACGATGCATCCACCGGAGTATGAATGCGTATTGATGTTAGTTAAAAAGCACTTAGAAACAATAGAAAAAAGTGCTTGTGCGAATGGGTGTGTAAAGCAAGTTGTGTAAAGCACTTTGAGTGCTCAAGATAGAGTAGAAAAGCACTATACAGGAACCAGTCCATTTATTATTTCTAAGCATTTGACAATGCAACGTGCTAACCTCATCCATAAACACATTAAGCATGTTAATGTTAAGCTACCAGAGTGCGGTGCTGAAGTGGAAGGTATGCTAACACCAACTTTAGCACAGGTGACCAGGTTTATTTCTACCAACTTTCATAGGATCGCTGTCAACAGAAAGGCTTCTTTGAACTGCTCTGTTAGCTGATTTTTCACAACTTGGTTGTCAACTCAACCTATCCCAGCTGGCATAGGTGCGGAAATGTGAGCACATGAAGAGTTTGGGAACGGGAATTACAAAGACGGCGTATGATGATCACAAAATTAATGGAATGTAGTAGTGATAGTAGTATTAGCAGTAGTGATTTAGCAGTGTAACAAATAAGTAAATAAGTAATCCAGTGCATTACTTTAAAAAAAGAGCAAATGTTAGTGTGAATTTTTCGTGACTTTTTTTGAACAACAAATCCTAAACTAACTAAAAACAGAACATAAGTTCTCAAAATACATACTGTACCATATGTCCACCTTTGCTGTCTTTGTTTGCCATAAGAGAAAGTGTTGTGTGTTTTTGTCTCTCACTCCTTCTAGAGCATCCCACCTTGTGTGTATTTACTTGCCAGTGTGTCTCATCTGCCTGCATGTGGAGACGAAGAGTAGATAAAGAGTGTAACTCTGCAGACTAGTGGAAAAGTCTCCAGGGGCGAAAAGCCACTACAATCAACCAAACGGAGATGCCATTAACCCCCCACAGGGACACAGGCCCAAGTGTGTGTGCGTGCATGTCTGAGAGTGTGTGTTTTCTGATCAAGTTTAGCCGCCCTCGTCGCTTTTTACATCATTACTTCATAAGAGAACATTGTGATTCTTCTGTGGTTGGGTTTTCATTTGTATGTCTGAGCATCTGTTTGTGTGCATGTATCCATGCATGTGTGTCAAAGTATTTGAGGGTACTTTCTGACAAACGCGCTTTTAATCAAACACTTGAGTTTCTTCTTTCTTTAATTATGTGCGACCTAATGATGCATAGGGCTTTGTTGTCTTCATTAAAACACAAACGCTCGTTCTGCTCTTCACTTTCCCCCTCTCTTTCCTCACGCTCACTCTGCCCCTGAAGTTAAACTATTTAAACTTTTTACCAGACGTTTAATAGAGAGAAGAGTAAGAAAAATAAGATGACGGAAAGAAAATTAATTTTGCTGTCCAGTGAAATTCTGACAGTTTCACATTTAATCTGCTGCAAAGGAAGTTTATTTTTTCACAACTTGTAATAAAATTATTTTCATGTAAATGCTTTGAGCAGTGGTGAGAGAAGAAATTATTAAATTCAAGGAAAAGTAAACTTTTACCCTGTCTTCCTGAAAAGTAATCAGGTATTCGCAGTTCAAAAAAAAATGTATTAATAGATAGTATAAGAAAACTTAAGAGTTTCTGCTACATAGTCTAAGGAGCTTGGAAAGAAAAGCATCTGGACTTCTTTAAGTTGCTTGAAGAAGTTTCACCTCTCACCCGGGAAGCTTCCTCAGTTCTTTGGTCAAATTGTGGAGAGTCCCAGATTTAAGACCTGTGGGAGTTTCCCCCCAAGAGGGACAATGGACCCCCTAATGATCCTCTATCTAATCACACGAGCCAAGGTGTGAAGTCCCCTGTGGGGACACTCCCACAGGGCTTAAACAGGTGAAACGTCTTCAAGCAACTTAAAGCAGTCCAGACGCTTTTCTTTCCAAGCTCCTTAGACTATGATGGCATGGATGACTGAGAACCTTCACAGACTTTCTGCTACATACACACGAGTAAAAACTGTGGCTGGATTCCACTAATAGAGTCTACTATTGCAAAGAGATGCATCAGATTGCTGCTCTGCTTTTACTCCAGTGTCTGATCCATTTGTCTTTTTTAAAACTTTGGAACAGTTCATATTTAATGCTCTAGGAAAAGAAACTGATTTAGGAGATGCCAGTAACCTCACTCCCACTTTATGTCGCTCAGTCCTCATTGGCTTCTGACCACTTTAACAGCACATCTGAAGGTATGGCCCAAACTAGGCAGTCTTGGATCCGTGCACTATTATGAATGTGCAAAAGTCACGGCATCAATCTAAAGATGACTTCTGCCATCGACTTTACAAAAACTTACCTGCAGAATCAGTGACATCTAACTAAAACTAGATTAATTAATGATTTTTTAAGATTTGTTATAATGAGATTGTATCAGCCTTTCTTTTATATATTAATAATATTGATAATAATAATAATAATAATAATAATAATAATAATAATAATAATAATGCTTTTAATGTTTTTTATTCACAGCAATTTCAACTTTTGAATTACATTCCTGTATTTGTTTCTTCTTTTACATTTGACTTAGTTTTATCTATTTTGGCAGATTTTTTTTCCTTTTGGTTTGATGTTGAACAAAGAAGCAGTGACATAATAATACATTACAGGAGGCGACGGGTGTATTTGCTGACATGCTGATATTCTATTAACTCATTTCATGTAAGATAAAAGTGTTCGATGGTCTCTAAATGTTAGAAAGTAGGTAAAAACTAAACTCCACAGTTTATTTTCACCTAAAACCTTTCTTTTTGAAATCTTGTGAATCTGTCTAAGATAATGACACTGACTGGACTCCAACAGTCATATTAACAGTTCAGGTCGACCCATAAAGACAAACCCTGACCTGGACTACAGTTTTAAGGAGGAGGGTAAACGAAACGGGCAGAGTAGAATTACAGGACGGAGAGCATGGAGGTGATATGAGGAAATAGTTGTGAGAGGACAGGGACAAAAATACAGAGTAGTTGTGTGAAAGAGAGAGAGAGGCATAGCCGAGGCTACCTGCCTGTGTGATTAATGAGACGGTGGAGAAGCTTGAGCTTCTACATGAAAGTGACTTCAGGAGAAAGTTTTTATTAGGTGTCAATACAGCCCAGGTAGTTTTTAAATACTTTAAAATTGAAAAAAGCAGTTTCCCATCTCTGTAATGATTTGATTTTTTATTTTATTTTTGCTTGTTGTTGGTATCGGTGCCTTTTAAAATGGGTTAAAAGAAGCAAACATCAACAGAGTCAACGTTGTCAAAATGTGTGCTGTTTTTAGTTGTAGTAATGTGTCAGATTTGAGATATGAATATTTAAATATATATATTTAAATATATTTTTTCTCATTCTTAAGCATTTAATTGTTTTGGTCTAGAAGAGAACCTAAGATGGTTTTCTTAGAGTCTCACTTAACATGCCGGATATCAGTTACACAAGCGTAGAAACTGTTACACTGTTACAATCCCTGTTACAGGGACCACCACCTTAATACATCATGTGTCACTATATTTAAAAAAATAAATTTAAAGCATGTATCCTACAGCTGATGGTACATGCAAAGATAACAGATTATTCTCATTTAATTTGTGTGCACAGAGAAATACGATGGAGGAATTTAGTCACTTAAAGCCTCGTACAGTCACACAGCTGCCCTGGCATTTTTCTAAGAAAAATGTGCATTACTCAACCAGTTGCCAAGTAGTTGCTAGAAGTTGCCAGCTGTCACAAAACAGGTACAAGGTGCTCCTCCTGTGCAGTAAAACTTATGAACAGTGCAACTCTTACTTTGATGGTAAATGGTCTCTGTTTCCAATCTTTTAGTTTCACCATCACTAAGTAGGTACCATCTGTTTCCAAACAAGTCTTCATTCAAATTATGGGCATATTGTGGCTACCAATCACGAGGAAGTTTTTGGTACAGCATCCTCTTCGAGCCTGATTCCACCTCCAATCACTCACCATACCCTCAAAAAGACAGTTTCCTCTAGGAACTGCTGATTTTCAGGAGGTCACCAACCAATCTCTCAGCCCTAATTACAGCACCCTGAATTCTTATTATCTATTTGATTTAGGGCTATATTGCTAAAATTAAGTATTCCAAATGTAATTTATTGAGTGAGTAAAATGTAAGAGTCACTTGAGGTAAATCAGAAATACTTGAAAAAATGTAAATATGAGATGATAAAGATTATACTTTTGATTCAAATCTAAAGTTTTGGGTGTTAAAGATAATAAGAGGTTGCAAATTAAAGTAACATCATTATTTACATATGCCCTTGTAGATTCTTACTTTTAGCTCTTTGTATGGGTTTAGCTCCAAAATCAACAACTCTCTACCATCAGTTGTCACCCTGTCTGGTAAAACCATAAAGGAAAAAGAAAAGATGTTGTTCATAGCTGCGACATTCCAGCAGCTTTAACAAAGCAGCAGTAATTGACATTACTCAGAGGACTGTCCCTTTCCAAAAACAAAACAGTCAGCCCACACGTCCCTGATACATATTTTCCTTTCCTCATGAGGACTCTCTTCTCGTCTCCTCTTTTATCTTCCTCTGCCCCTCTTTCTGCGATGTGACTGGTTTGTTAAAAAGTGACCGCCTCTCATTAAACAACACTAATGCAACTTTTAATGAAGCTGCCGTTAGGAATTACTGGGCAGTAACACATTTGCTTTCACATCCACAGAAACACTCACACTATGTGAGGGAAAACAGTCTCATTAGTTTGATAGTTATTGTCGTGGTTACTGCGAGCATCGTTACTGTGGACACAATCTGACATCATTAAGCGTTGGAGGCCAGCCCTTTAGTTATGAAGTCAGCAAAGATTTCACATTCTCAAAGTTTGAAATCCCTGCAAGGTTATATTTACAATGAACAGAAATAATGGAAATCGGACACTTCCTGAAAGGTAGTGTCCAATTTTAAAGCGTTCTACCAGTATATTTATGTTGTATCGAGTGTATTAGCAAGTTCACAGTTTCCACTTGGTGGCTCTAATAGCTTAAACAGACAGATATTTTTGCTGCGTTGTTTTATGTGCAAATCAGTGAGTGTGTATCAGCATGTCCATGTTAGCTTGTCTGTGAAATTGCTGAAGAAATGCTCATTGCTGATTAAATCACTGATGCATGATTTGAGAGTTTAGTGATGAGGAGGCTGACAAGAAGCATTCTCCCTGATTTGTTTTATACAGTTTTGAAGTTGAATTTTTTTTCTTCTTCTTTTGTTAAATCAAGCATCATAGAGTGAAAACACTGTGCCGATGAGTACACCAGAGCAAGTAGAGAGCAGGTTCTTAGTAGAGATCAACCCCCCACTGTTTTGGTCAAGTAAAACCACATAGCTACATATGCATGTGGGTTACTGAAGGCTTTACTTCCTCATGCGTAAATACAGTCCTCTCAACTAAACATTTATATTAGCCTTTTGTTCCTGCTGGCAGGCCTGTAAGTGTTCCCGAGGCAATATTTACCAATGCCTTAAATCTGCGTTCTCTTTAATGGCCAGCATGGATGATTACTCTAGCTGTAAAAAGATGAAACCTCGAAAAAGATGAAAAATAACCCCCAGTTCCTTTACTCTGTGACCTCCTTAAATACTTTTTCCTGATGACTAAATGGGCTTATTGTAGGACAAAGTGAATATAACACAAAGGTCATTTTGTGAATTTTGGTCATTATTAGAATCAAAGAGGAAGACTGCTCAGATTATGCTCATTGGCTGCTCTCATGAGGATGCTCTCATAAAGCAATCACCATTACCAGCCAGGAAGTATGTTAAGTTTGCAAAGTATGCAAATACAAACTCTCTATAGCTCAAACGTGCCACACACAATCTATAGCTGGCTGCCATTTAAAGGGTATTTTCTTCAAGTATCTTTAGGAAAAATCCACTGAAACACCTGCTTTCACAGTTTATGCAGGTAAAGTTCAAAGGTAACTCCAACTGATACGCAGCTGCATGTAAACGCACCGACTGCCCCATGCCTCAGAGGTACGGCAGCACTGCATCATGGTTGGCTAGCTGGCAGGAAGCCTGAGCAGCAGCAGCTGTTGGTGCCACTCTGCAGATGTAAATAACGGTCCAAGATCATGAGCCCACACTCACAGCTTATACACAAACACACTCAGAGAAAAACACCTCCCATAGCACCTTGGGAAATTCTCCTGCACTTGCGTGCCATCTGTTAGCGTACATGGATGAGATGGAGAGGAGGAGAACAGGTGGGAAGGGATCCCATTCAGCGCAGGTGGTAGGTTAGTCAGACATAAAGGGAATGAAGTTGGGAAAGAGAAAATAAAAAGGACTTTATATACAGTCGGCGTACTCACGAAAACAACTCATTTTACAGGTTTGAAACAAAGAAAAAAACAGACTTTGACAAATTAAGACATAATGTCTCAATTCTTATTATTTTTTTTTTAATAACCAGCAACATAACTGGGGTTGCTGTGGTCGATCAGAACATCTGCTAATTGTAAGGTCAGGGGTTCAATTACTGGCTCCTCCAGTTTGTTGTGTGTGTGTGTGTGTGTGTGTGTTAGTGTTTTTGGGACAGGGTCCTGAACCGGAGCGTTCATCAGGGAACACAATAAGCTATAAACAAAGTAATATATAGTCTTGACCTTTGACTCTGTTGCTTAATTTCAATACTCCTCCGAATGTGATATTACTAAAATCACAAGCAACCTGGTGACACAGTCACCGAGTACTGGAAGTGTCTTGCAAACATGGCACAAATAAGTCAAGAAAAACCCTTGAATGCAGCACACAACTTTACCGTTTACTGACATCAATCTTGGACAGCAGCGTGTTATTCTCACTTTTTTCCCCCTTTTCTGTCCAGATTGATAGTTTTGCTTTCGTTTCTTCACTCATCAAACTTCTAAACACAGACACCTATAATGACACCAAGGGAAGGTGGGGCCCTCGGTACTAACCACTGAGAGCTCATATCTCACCCACCAGGTTCCTCTGCTGTGTTATGGAAATCCCTGCTAATTTCATTAACTTTGTGCTTTTTATTTGTAACCTTATGAATCTCTTGACACAGTATTCAGGAGTCTTTGTTCTGGTATTTGTTACACTGCAATAGACACCTTCTTGTTAACATGATAACTCAAGAATGAAACACACTTACACCACAGGTGCTCCATATGGAGATGATCTAATTAGATGTTAGCGCACCTTGTTGCATATATTTTCATTTTAATGAGAGAAAACTAGCTTCCCAGAAAATGCTGTAACTTCTTAACAGTTTACAATTCAAACTGACACCAGACGTTAAGAGTACGCAAAAAGTCAAACGTATTATTGTTGGGGAAAAGTTGATAATTGCTAATTAATGAGCTAATTGGCTGAATTAGGATAAACTTTTTAGTGAACATGATAACTCTACAATACAGGAACTTTGCACTTAAACACTGCAGGAAATCCACATGAAGTAGATGATCTGATTAGATGCCTCTCGGCATAAATTTGCATCGTAATGAGTTCAGTTTGATTTGTTTAAAAGTATTCGTGGCAAACTTCTAGTACGTGTTCTGTTGTCACAGAATTAATGATGGGACATAAGGCAGCCAAAGTGCCTTTTGCATTACTTTCTCAGATTTCGGTGACCTTGCGAAAATCGAAACACAGCTCTGCCAGTGTTAAAAAGCAACATAGGTTTAATCAGCCAAAAATATGCAGTCAACTTAAAAACAAGGAAAAAGATCATAATAATATGTAGCTCCTATTTGCTTTGCAAACATATACTAAACCTACTTACTTTAGCTGTGCCCTGACCCAGATATGCTTTCATCTCTTATGCTGCCCTTTTCTGTTTCTGTAGAACACTTCCAAACTTTATTAGTATTAAAAATCAGGATAATAAGAGCTCCAGTCAGCGCTCCAAAACCCTGTTATTTCATTTTGAATCCTCTCCTCTCTGTGAGCATGCATTCTTCAAAAAGGGATTTTCTTTTTTTTTTTGTAAATGATGAATATCTTGTTTTCAGAGAAGGGCTCATTCATTTCCACCTCCTGTCATCAGACTGAGTCAGGAACAGACTCTGATATGTGCCTTCCAACAATCTGGTCCCCTGCTGTCTATTCATCTCTAGTAATTTCCTCACCTCACTAAGTTCATAATTATAACTCTGCACAGCCATTATTAGGGCTTCAAAACAAACAACAGAGCCCCTGCAGCTGAGAAGCCAGCCATGACAGCCTAAATACTCTTCCTTTCCTTTTATTAGCTAGCTTATTAACATTTTAGCCATCAGGGCTTTCAAGATCCAGGCTGCCACACAGAAATGATGAAATGTAATATCCAGCAGATTATTCAAAGTAAGTTTGACATTATTATTATTATTATGGTGTGTGTGAAGACGTTGATGGCAAAATGAGATATTCAGCTTTTAAAAGTTTGACATTCACTTTGAAGATAATCAAAGTAAAAGGAGTAACACCTTTATGGACTAAGTGTGTTGTAAGATATGTATGATAATGTTTTCTTTTTTCTTTTTTTTGACCAAATATTGACTTTCAAGCTCATTAAAATCGTACACACTCATCTGATATACTGTATTTAGATTGTACGTTTGCATAAGTTTCAATAAATCAATGCAGCTGATTCCCAATTTCCAGGCAAAATATAAAGAAATAAAGAGTGGCTCGAGAAAGTTGCACAGTCCTTTATCTTTATTCAGCTCTTTTTTTTACAAATAAGTATGGTCCAGTTTTCCCAACAGTGCATGAACTGATTTCGCTATGAGCTAAAGTAAAACAGAACATTTCCCTGTGAAAAACAGTATAAAAGCATGAACAACTGTCAAGATACTAAAATACAACAAATCAAAAGATAAAACGTTAGCCGGTCATGTCAAGAAAGGCGTTAATAAAATTGAATAATACTTGAAAGACAGAAATATAAATAAACACACTAGAACTTTTTAAGTTTATACTTATGTTTGGACAAATGCACATGTGCAAGCTTCAGATACACAGATATCTGAGTGATGGTTTTGGTAAGATTCAGGGCGGATCTCTGTACTAAAGCTATGAAAGCATGGTGACGTCGCAAAGTCTCTTTTAGGCCCACATTTTGTCACATACAGGTTCTCACACCCTGTACGAGGGCACAACAATAGGCCACCCACACATTACTGCCCTGACTTCACATTCCAGTATCGTAACCTGTGAGACTACAGAGTAGAGTGATATTTTTCAACTTTTTGTATCAGTTAAATCTACTGCAAAAAACAAAAATGCTAAAGTGTGTTTTGGTTTTAGATATATATATCAGTTGGACACAGTTGGTTTCCGTCACATCCTAAGATGGGGAAACATCTGAAGTCCAGACAAATTTGAACACCTTCAACCAAATAAATAAAGAGAGAGAGGGGCAAAAAGATGATATAGACCAGGGGTCGGCAACCCTAGGCATGGGTTAACTGATGGCACGACCATAGCTGGACTGGCCATCGGGCATACCGGGCATTTGCTCGGTGGCCCGATGATTTTTTATTTTTTTTTGTAACGGTATAAACAGTGAAAGGTGGTGGATTGGCCAGATGCTGGTCGGTGTGTAAAAATAACTCAGTTGTTTGGTGGTGGCTATGGCGGAGCTTCCACAGATTCAGTAAAATTAACAAGTGGTGGAGGCCAGCAGGTGGATGAGGGAGAGGGGAGGCAGGAGGAGGAGAGACCCGAGGCGACCGCCGGTCCGAGTGTCAGGTGAACTGAACTTCAGGTAAGAAGTTATGACTGCAGTCTACCTGGGTCAGATATAAACCAAGTTGTGCTGACTTTTTACAGTCAGTTACAATAACTCGTACTGCGTACTGGCTAGCATGACAGAGTTTCTATACAGCTGAGTGGGTGCTATGATGTTACTGATAGTGAACTTTATTTAATTCATAAGGTTAGTTAGTAGAGTTGCCAACCGTCCCGTAAAAAGACGGAGTCGTCCCGCATTCAGAGAAATTATTACGCGTTTCGTGTTGAGCTGAGAAGGGACGCAGTTTGTCTAGGATGAAAAAAGACACAAAGGTGGATTTATTCTGTCGTTACGCTGAACAGCTGCCTCTTCTTCTCTCATTCTCTCCCCTCCCTCTCCTGTTGCTACTTTAATTATGAAACTGATCAATGATCAGCTGATCGGCTTTTCTCTCTTGTTTGCACCAGAAAGAGGAAACCAGCGGTTGTCGCGCTAAACAACAGCAGCACGTTTAAGCTTGATCAGCTGTTGTTAGAATTTATTTAATATTACTTTCTAGTATCAGCTGATGTTTGCTGGAGCCACAGCTGTAAAGCTGCTGGTCATGATGTCGGTTTGGTTATGTGGTGAGATGGAAACATGAAGATGAAACCAGGAGATGTCCTTACTGAATCATCAGAGCTGAACAGGTGATGGAGAAACAGGTTTACCTTTTAGGTGACATGAATGAGTTGAAGGGAAGTTATGAACTATTTCTGAGAGACAAATAACACCAGGATCCTTTCTGTGTAGCTGACAGCTGGTAACTGTGCAGGGGCGGGTCTAGCAAAGTGTTGCCAGGGGGGCAGGTAGGGCATTAACAGGGAGAGGGGGCAAAAAGAAATACTTTCTTATTCTCATTTAAAATGTCTGGCTGTTATTAAATAATTATCTGAAGCTTACAACCAAAGTTTTTATCTGATATAAAATGTATAGAAATCATACATATACCAACAAGACTGTACATCACTGTCACAACAGCATTTGTTTTCATTCAAAGGCTTTATGGCTTTAATACCCGGTGGGCCGGTCTCTAGGCAAAATGCCCGGGCTGTTTGTTTTTTTTTGTCCCAGTCCAGCCCTGGACTGGGACATCCCAGAGGAACCATCCCACGACACGCAGTGAAGTAATCTGAGAAGGTGCATCAAAAAATAAATGGCCGCGCCAGCAGTGCAAATCGCAAATTAGCTCGCATAGACACTGTCACTACCCGATCCGTACCGGAAACCCGATCGGTACCCCGCATGCGCGAAAGGTTTCTACTTCCGGTCGTAGCGTTTTACGATAGTTATGGGTCAGAGTATCTGTTAAGATGTTAAGAATAACAAGTATATCTTAAAATGTTTGCAATAATGAAGCATTTCAGTGCAATGTAGACAAAAACGAAAAATAAAAAGAAAGTTACGGATCAGGACTCTCCGATCCTTACTGCGCATGTGTAGAGTCTGACCGTACAAATCGGGTCTACCCGATCCGTACCGCGCATGTGCAGATGTTTTCTTCTTCTTCTGTTCATTTAATGGCAGTTTACTCCCCAGTGTACGAGGATACCGCCACCTGCTGACCGAGCGAATAAACCCTATTATAAACTGAATTAGCGTCATTACAAACGTGTGTTAAATTTGATTTAGCGATAGTCGAGTGTGTTTATGCTTGTCTGTGAGGAGAGGATTGTTGGAATAGTGATGATGATGTCCGCTATCACTGTGAATTGTCATTAAACACTTAATCTGGCTGATGAATCTACACGTGAGATATTACAAAGTCTGCATTATTAACTCTGTAATTAGGCGCCATTCTTCTTATTTTACGGCGCTGTTGCTCAATCGGGGGACGCTCTCTGTTGAGGAGAAAAGCATGAATTTCTTTGTGTACGGATTATCCATTGTTTAAATGTCCCGGGCAGTCGAAAAGGAGGCAGAGCTGTTGAGAAATGCTAGGAGCTAACTGGGCGCTAACCGTATCATTCAAATATATTGAATGTCGCAATGTTGGCAAAGAGAGGAAGTGACGTAAGATTTGCGCATGTGGGGTACCGATCGGGTTTCCGGTACGGATCGGGTAGTGACAGACATATTAGTTGTGCCTCTTCTTAATGACGGTGTCTTAGCTAACAACCCCAAATACCAGATTCAACTTGTAACTGGCTAAAAATAACTTAACCGGTGAGAGGGACGTTGTTAGCTTTCCACATTCCGACACTTCAAAAGCTTCAGGAGCTTTCCGCTCAGCACAGCACCAGCACCACGGAGATACACGGATACATCCATAGACTCGAGACACAATGGATTTTTGGGACTTTCAGGTGTATGGACCAATGTTTTATTTTCTGATCAAACCAGAAATCTTTAATAAGCAGCTGGATTTGTCTCGCATTAACTGGCTGAGTTAATGCCAGTTAATGCAACATCGAAGCAGCTGGAATCCACAGCTGTGTGTGCTGCATTTTCACCTGCTGGACATCACTACCTGACAAGTTTAACTGTCTTCAGAACATTGCAGAGGCCTTATTGACAGTATTTGGCTCTACATGTCTGTGTGAGCAGATTTTCTCTCACGAGTGTCCTCAGGTAGCCGTCTGAATGCTGGACACTCGGAGACGTGTGTCTCTGAGTGAGAGACCAGAGATCACATTAACATGTGTGTCTCTGTATTAACAGACATGCCATATTGGCTTAGTTTATTTTTCTTATCATTGTTGTGAGGCGACCATAAATAGCATTTGTATTTTCTGTTGTACAGTTCATTTGCTGTTATGGAGTTCTTGTTATGGATAAAAAGTGTATTTTTTTTGTTTCAAAATAGCTGATAACTATTTGCTGATAGCTGCCAACATCTGCGAACAAATATGATTCTATAAACTGGTTCTATATAGTGTGTAACTGGTCATATAGAGCGTTATTAAATTCATTGCTAATGCAATCATATGGCACACTGACTTCTGAGGAAATTTTAAATGGCACTCGCCATCAGAAAGGATGCCTACCCCTGATATAGACAATATAGTGAAATATTCAATACCACAATATAAGAGCAGCAACGTGTTTTATGGATCCATGAGGCTCTTTGATAGGAAGCTTGATCTCATTACACATCCTGAGCTCGTTGATTGCAACATACGCACTCGTATTACCATAAAGAGCTATAGGCTGTGAGCACCAGACCATGCTGTGTGTGTGTGTTTTCAGCTACTGTACATGTGTGGTCCAAAGACATGTGACTGCGTGGTTCCTATCTTTGTGAAACTTCTCACTGGGAGCAGTGAGGCGCAGTTTGTGACCCATGCTTCATTATCCGTCTTGTAACGGGCTACAGTGCGTGGTGAGCTGTGACGGACACTTGGCACAGCCAATCCTTGCTGGCAGCCAGACAGAGCAGACAGGTCGTCGACAGCAGCAAAGGAGGCCCAGGGTGAGCGACTAGCCCACAGAAAACGAGAATGCTACTTAAAAGATTTATGAAGCTACATATTCAAGTTTGAAACAGTGGCAAGTTTGCACATCAGAGAAGGGAATTTATAGTTGAAGGGAAGCATTTAATTAATTTATTTTTTTCCAGAAAAAAAGTGTTGTCATTGCTTAAAGACGATGATGATGATCATCAGTGTTGATCAGTCTGTGGGATCTACAATTATCAAATGACACATTTTATTATTATTATAACTAGTAAACTAATTTGTTCCAATAGTTAATGTTAAAAAAATGTAACACTAAAAATGTTTTCCCATACTGAAGCAGACGGAAAGCCCATGCAAGACCCCAATGTTGAGATATGGGAGCCTGTTGCTTTACTTGAGTTGCTGCATCTTGCTTTCTGGTTTCAAGAAATGAATTGAGATGTGCTGTAAGGATGCATGGATGCTTGAGTGTGCATGTGTGAGAGACACAGAGGAGCAGAGAGGAGGAAGGTGATTGCAACTGAGTGGAGAGCGGACATCTGCTCTCATCTCACTGGAGAGGCACTCGTCGGCTTCTCAAGAGGACTCGATCCCCATGGGCCAATCAAAAACCAAGCGCAAACCTCCTTCCTGAGTCAATCGTCCAATCAGGCAGAAGGACACCAGCTCCTTGTCAGTCAGTTAACCAATCACTCTTTTTTTAAATTTTCAGGTTAAAGTATGCTCTTTTTGTAAATTTATCAATGGAGGGCAAACACAGCACTTGTATTTAGGCACGGCCAGTGCTAGACTAGAATGCTGATAGACTGCAGTGTGGTTACAGCATGGATTGAACCAGCTAGAATATAACTGAGTATATTTGCTTGAATACAGGTACAAACTTAAATTAAGTACAACAGGGCACATTAAGTTTTTCTGTTATGCTACTTTATTCTATTTTGCCACTCGCCTTTACGCCAATATGTATGTATATATAATCATGGCAGCACAGGAACAAGCTCTGAGCACAAGATTCATAGAGGCTGGGGTCTATCACACCAGGCAAGACCCCAGGTTCAGGCTGTGTAAAGATGAGACAATCCAGCACATAACAGGAGGGTACAAGATGCTAGCACACAGGGCATACATGAAACACCATAACCAAATGGCCGGCATAGTATACAGAAACATCTGTGCCGAATACAGCCTGGAAGTCCCGAGGTCAAAATGGGAGATGCACCCAAGGGTGGTGGAGAATGACTGAGCTAAGAACCTGTGGGACTTCCAGATACAGATGGACAAAATGGTGGTGGTTAACTAACCGGACATAGTGGTGGTAGACAAACAGAAGAAGTCGGCCGTAGTGATAGATGTAGAGGTTCCCAATGACAGCAGCTCGAGAAATACCAAGGGCTCAGAGAAGAGCGGGAGAAGATGTGGAGGGTGAAGGTAACAGTGGTCTCAGTGGTAATCCCAGCACGTGGTGACTCCCAAGCTAGGCGAGTGGCTCCAGCAGATCCCAGAAACAACATCGGAGATCTCTGTCCAGAAGAGCGCAGTCCTAGGAAAAGCTAAGATGCTGCACAGGACCCTCAAGCTTGAGCTTGAAGGATAGACCGCCCGCAGGGGCGAGAGGGGATTTATTTTGTTGTTCTTTGTAATACATCATTAACTGTTAGGATATAGTACGGTATATGACTGGGAAAAGTTCCATCATACATAATGATTATGCTCACTTTTTAGGTACTTTAAATATGTTTTGATTATACAACTTGTGTGCTATTAATCTACTTAACTAGAATTATAAATTTTACTTACTTTTCCACTTTGTACAACAGTTATCCAACACAATATTACTCATATAAAGTCTTGTTCAGCACCACTTTGTGTAATGAATCGGACACAGGGCTGCAGTCTGAATATCATGCCCAAACTTTCTGGAAACACCCCCGTGGTCTGGTTAGGATAATTTAAACCCATCCTGTGCTAAACTGTAATAAACATTATGCTCATCTTAGTAAATGAATCCAAGCAGGATTGAGATTGTAAACACTTTTTAAAGGAACTTTTTAAATGTCTGGAGAAGACCAGACCCAAATCCAAGGTGCCTTAGTGTCACTTTGAATGGCTAGCCTACTGCTGTAGAGAGGTCTCACATGAAAAGAGGACAGACATTACCACAACCAAAAAAGGTGCAGCACTGGAAGATAACTGACAGTGACTCAATAACAAAAATCTATTAAAACCAGTAAGATCTTTTCATTCTGCATCAAAAGGGTTACACTGATCTCAAAATTAAAAAATAAATGGCACAATAAGAACCTTTGATCAAAACAGAAACTGGCATAATGTGAGAAAATTGGTTATTTCTGATGCTGAAATGGTGCAGCGTAGAAGAGGGAGTTACAACAATGGGTATGATATTAGTTACCGTCAGGCTCTCAGTAAGATGAATGGAAGTGCATTAGTGCTGTGTTTATTAATGGTTTGGAACAAAGGAGCTGAAAAGTTGCTATGCAGCATAATTTTTTTCATTCTTCTTCCCAGCACAGAGATTTCGTGTTCACGTCTTCCCTGTTTAATAGCCATGTCATAAAGGACCAGTAAGTAAATTTGTTATCAAATGAAGTTTTAAAATTAAAGAGCAGAGGTAACAGAAAGAAGCTACTGCTGAAAAGATGTAAACAGCAAAGATGTCGCTGTGAGACATCCATGTTTTTTAAAAGGAATGACAGTGTGTGTGTGTGTGTGTTTTGCTTAAAAACAATAAGAAACTACAGTGGCTTGCAAAAGTATTCGCCCCCCTTGAACTTTTCCACATGTTGTCACATTACATCCACAAACATGAATGGATTTTATTGGAATTCCACGTGAAAGACCAGCACAAAGTGGTGCACACGTGAGAAATGGAACCAAAATCATACATGATTCCAAACATTTTTTACAAATAAATAACTGCAAAGTGGGGTGTGTGTAATTATTCAGCCCTCTGACCCAATACTTTGTAGAACCACCTTTTACTGCAATTGTGTGTGTATATACATATAGATATATGTGGAGAGAGAGAGATAATGTATAAACGAGAACACCAACATTAACCCCATGAATATCAAAAGTTGATGTTCCTCTGTAAGTTGGAAAAATGAACCGACCTCAGTCTCTTGCATCCGCGTCTTAACTCTCTCCTGCTTCTAACACTCACCTCTGCTTTCCAGCCACAATGTTTTGTCTTCCTGCAGTACTTTGTTGCGTATCTCTCTGTTTATCCACCGTTCAGGCAGCCTATCTGTGCCTCTATCTCCTTGTTGCTTCCCCATCCCTTTCCCCCCTCTTCTTTCATCAAACACCACTCCTCACCTCATTTCTACCCCAACAAATATAGATCTTCACTTCTGCTGCTATTCCTTTCTGTACCTCTCTTTCTTCTATTTTCTTCTTTCAAGAGGAAAACATAGTTTGAGCTCTATGGATGTGAGTAGTGCTGTCTTATCACAGCACAAATCTATCATCTTCTCTCTCACCGGTTTCTTCATCACTTTGTCTCTCAACACCCAGTCTGAGAGTCCTTACCTCTGTCTGACTTGTGGAATAGTGTGCAGCTCTCTCTCTCTCTCTCTCTCTCACACACACACACACTCACAAAGTCACACACACGCAGACACACACACACACACGCACTCTCAGGGTTTCTCTGAGGAGTACAGCTTCGTTCCAGTGGCTTTGACTGTGGTACTTTACCTTTAGATGCTGCTCTAAATGCTGTGTGCTTCCTCTGTCCTCAGTCTCTAAGGAGCTATTTCCTGCCTTTTCATGTAGCTCTTTAGCATCTCACCAGTCTCACTGTCATTGAATGTCAATCCAGTGGAACAGATCCTGTGACTTAGTGCTGAGAATAAAACCAGTGACCTCCCAGTTATCAGTCAGTTCTGCCACTGAACAGGCATAAATGCATAAACCGTGTGAGTAGACAGTTTTCAGCTTAAAATTTCTACAGCCTCTAGGATTTTATCTTTTCAGATGTTTGCATTAGATTTTTTTAGACTATAATAAGAAAAAAATGACTTTAGCCTCGTCTGAAAGGCAATGGACTTTGATATAATTATCGCATTGCCTTTAGTTTAGACAGATAAAACGTATTGTACTTTATTAAAAAAACACCCTCCCTCATAACTGAGCCAAATCTGAACATGCTGATGTATACATGAAAAACCACTAAATTCAATTTGATTCACAATTTCACATAGTTCACATAGTTAAGATTTTTTTGATTTTAAGCAGGAGGTAAGTTAGCACAGGGCCAATTAGCTACTTGTGAAGCGCAATGCATTGTTCTTCCTCTAATAAGAAACATGATCAGGCTAAAAAACAATACAAGTGATTCTGTTAAGGTGAAAACAACAACAAAATGCAAAGATTTAAAGAAACTATAAAGCTGAGCAAGAAAGAGTGAACAAAGCCCACTGATTTGAGTCAAACATTAAAAACACGCAGGTTGGAAATCTATTTAATCACAGATTTAGTCTGCATCCATTGTTTTGGGAAGCGGCGCGAATCAATAATTTTGTGATTGTAACAGCCCTGAGGGACGAAAGAGGAAAGGAATCTGCTCAGATAATGAGCTGCTACTCGAAGCTGCAGGGCAGCAAATTATAACAATACACACATCACACACACTTCTGCACACACACACAGACTGCTGAATGGAATAGAGTGAGTTATGAGCATGCCTGATTTATATGTATTCACCTCATGTCATATTTCATGTCATCAGCAGCCTTAATTTTGCCTGGAAGTAAAATTGAGAAAGTAAAGACACTTTAAAGAATCTTTAGGCTACACGGTGATAAACCTGAACATTGTAATGTATACTGCTGCTCCTAATAACTATGCCTTAAACTTAAAAGAATATCTCAAAGTTTCTATGAAATAAGACAAAGAAGTTCTTGCCATCATGTTAAAGAATCAATAAGATGTGTGCACTAGGTTTGTGCTTGTTTTTGCTCAATAGAAACAGGAGAAATCTGAAAGCAAAAAGCATAAAATATTTCTTTTAACAATAAAAATGTTAAAACTGCTGCTCTTGGTTAGTGGCTTTCTTCTTTTGACTTGAGGCTCTTCTATAGTGTTTATCTGTTGTTTCTGTGGCCCTTATATAGACAAAAACTGCAGCAAAAAAAACACACTACCAACATGTAAGACCACGTGAGAGTTCACGAGTCTCAGGTGTACGCTCGCTGCTCCACAGATGCACGATCAGCTCTTGTTGCATTGGTCTGATGGGGCAGACGCTCTAATGCCTCTATCCTGTATACTTAAGCTCTATGGTAATCTGCAATAGTGCTGTGCTGGCTTGTTTATTGGCAAAACCGTTGGCTTCCCTCACTCTGCTCTCGAATTCCTCCCTCCCTTTTACCACCTCTCTCTCTCTTGCTTTCATGCGTGCTGTCTTTCTACCTCGCTCTCTCCATCTCTCTCAGAATATTTGTTTATCCCAACGTTATTGACTTCTCCCTCTCTGCCAACTTTCCCTCTTGGAGGCCGATAGCTCGGCCAAAGACGCTGCTGGTTTTTCATTTCCACAGCTGGCACACTGTGCTGAAAGGGGCCCGACAGGATCAGCACTATGCCTAGATGTCTAAATTAGTCAGCCTGACAAACAATTGCACTCACACACCCCTGTGTTGGCGAGCTTCAGCTAGTTATCGATCAGAGATTGATTGACCGGCTCTTTGTTAAAAAGATCTCAAGATGAGGCCTGCATGCTGGCCAGTAAACTTGCTGACTCCTCTGTCACTCACAAACACAATGATGGTTTACACACACGTATATACACACTCCTAGTTGATGAGTTGTATATATTGGCGATCTGAGGCCATTGTTAATGAGATGAGGGAGTGTTGAGTAGTGCTGGTCTCGGCAGCTTTACACTGAGGTTTCACCGACACTGAGAGAAAGATGAGGGGGGCAGACAAATAAAAAGGGAGTGAGATAGATCGTGTGGAAAAAAGATGGATGAGATGATACAGTAAAACAAAATTAAGTAAACGGACACCGGGAAGATGTTTTGGTCATATATCATGTATATACCGTAATTGTCGGGCTATAAGCCGCTACTTTTTGCACAAGCTTTGAACCCTGCGGCTTTTAGTCAGGTGCGGCTTTTCTATAGATTGTCCATGATTTTTGTGATATCGTAAGACGATTTGTTTTGTTTGTTCCGCTGTTGTACGGCACTACGTTGCCTGGCGGAAGGGGATGTGATCAGACACACAGTATCGGGGTTCAAGAGTGGTATGTTGGTCACGTGTCCATCCGCCAGGCAACATAGTGCTGTACAAATAGCGCGAAAAACAAACTTCAAATTAACGCTACGCGTTCAGCGGGAGTCGTGGATGACGAGTGGCGATAAACTTGCGAAAAGCAAGTTATGCTCAACTCCACCGGTGGATTCTGACAGCGTGGAAAAGTGTGAAAACATCCATGATCACCAACGGATTTCGAAGGGCTGGACTGCTGCATGATGGAGAGGAGGACACCGCCACGGCCCTTCAGAAGGTGTTCGACTCTGACACTGACAACAAGGATTTCTTTGGTTTTGTAAGTGACAACGAAGGAGAGAAGCGGAGAGTGGATGACGAAGCCATCCTGAGCCTGTTCGTATCCGACACTGGAGAAGAGGACTTTGGTGGTTTTAGTGCGCAGGAAGATGGTGGTGAATGACTGACTTTTCTTCTTGTTAAAGCCGTGTCACTGCACCTGAGCCTAAAAGGTAGTCTGAATCTATTTTTCTGGTGTGCTGTAGGTTATTGTTATGTACTACATTTGTTACTCATTTATGAAGCACAGTACATGTTTCGTACTTGTAATTACCGCTACTTGTACATATACCTAAAAAGTTATGTAAATATGTACCCATAACTTGTTTTTCAAAATATTAATAAAAGGGGTGTGTCTCCAAACAGCCATCTCTTTCCTGACAATTCCCTTTGTGCATATTCTCTTACATATGATAAGTCAACATTGAAACACCTGCGGCTTTTAGTCAGGTGTGGCTAATGTATGTACAAAACAGGATTTTCCCCTGATTTTAGCTTGTGCGGCTAATATTCAGGTGCGCTTTGTAGTCCGGGAAATACGGTACTTTACTTTCTATAACTTCCAACTGGTCAGTACTTCTTTTTAAAACTCCACTTTGTGAAACTCAAGTTACTCAAGTTAACTCAAGTTAAGCACTCAAGTTAACGTATTGTAGCATTTCAAATGGGCAGAGACGTCAACCAGAGCATGCAAATACTTTTAGGTTGGAATTGTAAATGTGGACTAAGTCAACCAGGACACCCGGTTTGTGTTCGACTTTCTTTGATTTTTTTTTCAGGTAAAGGTCTTGGTTTAGGCTGAAACATGCCCCTTCAAAACATTAATTATGAGTGCTGAAATACAACAAAAGGTTCAGAAATCATCGAAAATAATCACTTTAAAATGGAAGCAACTACCACTGAGACCAAAGTATTGATAAAACAGTACATATGCATCTTTACATTTTTTGGTTTAGGTTACCAATTTCTACCTGGTTCCTGTTTTTATTTTAACTTGTTAACTCGGGTCTGTGACAGTGCTTACACGCAATCTTCGAATTTGAATTCCTATTGAAAAAAACAAAAGTTGTATCCAAGATGGCCGACTTCTAAGTGGCCACCATGGTCACCACCCATCTTGAGGAGTTTGCCCCCTCACATATACTAATGTGCCACAAACAGGACTTTAATATCACCAACCGTTCCCATGTTATTACGGTGTATCCATATAAAGGGCCCACCCTGTACAGTCATGAGAAGAAGAAAATGTACTGTACACTATGCAGTCTTGTGAAAAATTAGGTACACCCCACGATACAGTAGATTTTATCAATCATTAGGGGGGGAATTTTGGCCCACTCTTCCTTACAGTGCTGCTTTTGTTTATTGGGGCTTACTGGCATTCGTTCATGCACAGCTTTCTTAAGGTCTGACAATAATACTTCATTCAAGATTCTATTGTAGATTTGCTGCTGTGCTTGGGATCATTGTCACCCTGCCTGATCTAATTTTGGACAAGCTTCAGCTGTTGGGCCTCACATGTGACTGTAGTACATGATCAGCTCAGTCACTGCAAGGTGCCCTGTGACTGAAAAACAAGCCCAAATCAGCACCCCTCCACGACTATGCAGACGACTGATGTGAAGTGTCTATGTTTGATTGTTGACAAATGTGATGCTGAGCATTATGGCTTTACATTCTTACTTTGGTGTTGTCTGTCCAAAGGACATTGTTCCAGAAGTCTTGTGGTTCATTCAGATGCAACTTTGCAAGGTTATGCTGTACTGCCATGTTCGTTTTAGAGAGAAGATGCCTTGTCCTGGCAACTGTCATAAACTTTAAGGTTTTACATGGTGACATGGTCTATACAGGGTCACGGCAGCCTCACCCCCTGTGATTCTGATAAGGACAAGCTGAATAGAATGGATGGAGAATGGATGGATGCTGAGTGTGGCCTTTAGAGTCAGAAAGCTAGCTATTTGGGGGGGGGGGGGGGGGCTTTGAGACTCGTGGTAACACACCTGAATGGACCAGAGTAGCAAACTGCCAAAACATTAGATTTTTTAGAGGTGCGAACACTTGCTGGTGATCAGTTAATCAAGTTTGATGAGCAACCTTTCTGCTTTTTAACCTGTTAATTCCTATGTAACTAGTAACGGTGGAGTCAGTTGTGTTTTTACTAGCATTTTCCTTTTTTTTTTTTTTTTTTTTTTTTTTTTTTAATAAATAGGACAGGGGGAATGAATGAGAGAGAGAGGGGGAGAGAAAGAAAGAAAACCAAAGGGGAGAAGAGACGGTGAGAAGGGGGGGGAAGAGAGAGAAAAAAAAAAAAAACTCCTGGGTCACCTGTATGGAGAAAAAAAAAAAAAAAAAAAAAAACAACAACAAACAAACAAAAACAAACAGAGGAGACAGCAAACAACAAAGAGCAACATAATAATAGAGAAAACAAAGCACCATCACAATAAACTAGCTAGTCATAGATATCAGTATTTACTAAGTAATAAACGATATTGTGCAGCACGCAAGATAGACAGCGCACAGTGTGCTTTGAGGCAGCAGCCAAGAAAGCTTTAGTCCGCGTCTGTGAATACCCATGTGTGCATACCTGTGTGGATCAGCATGCTTGCATTCCAAAGGTTTCTCCATGTAATGATCTGCTAGGGAGTGTGGGGGGGGCCACAGCCCCGTCCTCCAGGGTGTGAAGCGGGTATGGAGGAGATCAAAACTCCAGACATCCAGAGGCCCCCAGAACACAAGAGACCATGGAAGACCAACAGAGGGGCAGCCGTAGCATTTTCCTTTTTACATGACTGTATGCCTATTCTCTTGGTAGCATGATAGTAGCGTTCATCTCATTTCTGAAGCTTGAATACATGCAGAGAGTTGTATGATGTCATCGGAAAAATACCGTGGTATAATAACTATATAAATATATTACTGCCTCTTTTGATGTATTATTTTACAAAACTTACATCTTTGGTGTTTCCAAGCCACCAGAACTAGAAGCCAATTTTATTCAGTTGACCTGTGTTAATTCCCTTGGAGGAACCATAAAGTTGTGAATAAAATTATATTTGACAGTAAATTAAGCCCAGAATGATTAAACATCTCTTCACATTACTACATCATGAAGATGTAATGATCTCATTAAGAAAAGGTTTGCCTGTGTGGATGTTAGCCCCCTAACAATCATTTAGAGAAACCTCTCCTTGACCTCAGGGTTGACAACCTTAGCCAGACTATCCTGGCTGGGGTCACTTCCCCGCCAGAATCTAATTGGGCATGGGGCAGGAAGTGGCAGTCACCTGGCCCGTCAGCTGTGGAGCATAATTGGTGAATAGGACGGATGCCAGCCAGCCAACCAGAGAGGTCAGAGATAATGATCGTGTGCTGCGTCACTGGTGCAGGTGGGAATTGATGAACGTTAATCTGATATTTGATTAGTTTGTGAAAGGGAGGGTGTGATGATCAGACACACACACCCCACACACACTACTTTTGTCACGTTAAATACACAAGCATCAGTCACACACACACACTGGCGCTCCTCTTGGGGCCGGGTAGACAGATGGGAGGTTGATGCTAATGGGACACACGGCTAAATGGACTAAATGGACTGGATAAACACAGTTCCCAAGGAAACCAAAGGACTGTGTGTGTGAGAGAGAAAGAGGCAAGAAGCAACACAAAGAGAGAAGACCAATGCATTTACAAAGTCTGTTTGCAATGTGTGTGATTGGGGACTCCTAGAATAACAAGCCAGTGGGCTCATTGTGGATTACATGTGTGTAAGTGAGAAAGACTGCGGTCAAAGGGATGCACGGTTGTTTAAATCTTGTAAATCAGGCTGTCAAGGCCATAATAAGAACCACCTACAGGTTTCTCTCCTTGCAGACACATTTATACACACACACCTACACACAGGCCTCATCTCGAGGAAAAGTTATGCGTATGTAAAAATAAATTCTCCTTTATAGAAACCATATGTACATCCATTCAGTCAGGAAAGATTTAAAAAAATTAAAGCAAGCTAAACCTTAAACAATAATAATCCAATTAAGTGGTTAGTGAGGAATTTAGTTATATAACTCAGCCCTACATACGAGATCATGACTGACCTGAAATCCTTAAATATACACACGTACACATAATTTTAAAAATGAATAGAAACAATAACCTGTTGTAATAATAACACAAATAAATCATATGTTAGCACAAAAAATTAACAAAAAAATACAGAATCAATTAACAAAGTGAAATTTATGAACAATACAACAATAAATGATGACTTAATGAACAATAGTCTATCAACTCGTGCATTTGTATAATAATTTTGAGTAGTTCTTATTCAAGTCTACCTTTCTATATCGGTTTACAAGTAAAGAAGAAACTTACATGTTCACATACTCAAGTGGAAAATGGTGCAGTTCTGCAAGATTCCAGTAACACTGTTGCCCTCTGCATGGTTCTCCAGTGCTGGAAATATTTGATATTTGTGTTTTATTCTTTATTCTGAGTTGTCAACTTCTAATTGTAAAAAACAAACAAACAAGAGTCTAATAATATAAATGCAGGCAGACTGACTACAACATGTCATCTGAGTCAGTCTGCATCGATAAGCCCGACTTGTGTGAAATATGTCTCTTTGGGACTCCACTCAGCTGGCTGTGTCCTGGACTTATATCTTATATAAAAACAGGGTTTCCAGGTGTCCGTGTCACTTTGCAGTTAAATCGCTTTGCTACAGCAACCACGTCACTATTTCTGGAGAAATTTCTGTTTCAAATTAATGAGCTGGCTGGACATTGAACGCAAGTAATCACAGACCTGCCTAGTCATTGTATATGGTCATACCTTTGGTCTTGCTAGGCTCTCCAAACACAATTTTCCCAACTGTGACTCTAGCATTAGGCGATAAAAACTACTTGGTTTTATAAAAAGATTGTGATTTTGGTTAAAACAAACCCCCACACAACACTGACCCTTCATACTAATAAACTATGTTTGATTAACATCAAAGGACACCTTGTGCGTATCTGTGAGGCCCAAGTGGCTTATCCAAAATTATGATATTTGATGTTCTCAGATAGAGAGCAGGCTGGCAACACCTGTTGATCACTTACTGATATTGGTTATAAATACTGGTCTGAAACACTTCTGTGGGAGCTCTATAAGCACCATATTTGGCTCATATACATGGTTGTGTTTCAGTTTGCAGAAGTTCTGAGCGTAACTGGAGAGATATATACTCCAGGTACATCAGATTAACACCAGCTGCTGGATTTTTGTCAGTCCTGTAACAAAATGAGATGGCGAGACATGCTAAAGACACCAACACATGCAGCCTAGTTATACTCGCTGGTCTTTCATTCTCTTAAAATATGTGCACACATGTGTGCTGGCCTGTGGAGAATGGGGATGGATGATGGCTGTCTGAGGAGGCCAATGATGAGGGCTAATGTGATAGGATGTAATGAATGACCTCTGAAAACAGCCCACTTTTCTTTCGCTCCAGCCCTGTCTCCTGCTTACTCGCTCTGTCTTTATGTCTCCCTCTCTCTGTCTGTCAGCCGGGGGTGATTTAGTGGACCAGGTCACCACACTGTTTAACACTGCAGTCGCTATGTTTGAGGAATAGAGGGGTGGACAGCGGGGTGGAGAATAAGAGACATGTCATCAGCTTATATTTCCCCTTGTTCTGACACATTTTCGATCCACCTTTTTATGTTTAGTTTGGCCAAAGTAACACAAAATGTTACGATTTTGACCAGACTTGCTATTTTTCATGTTTTGTATACATCAGTGTCATATTTTGACTCTGAGAATATATTTGGATATTTTGAAGTTTATCATGATCGTTACAAGGTTGGATAAAAGTGCTGAAACTTCACGTGTCAAATCTCATAAATGGATTTTAAAAAACTGATTCAACTTTGCCTATTCTCCCCTTCAGGTTCATCTACTTGATCACATCTGAACTGCCTGTTGGTGTTATCTAAGATGGAGCATTATGCATAAACGATTATAGCTGTTCATATCACTTACGTAAACTGATTTCCACTTCGGAAGAAATGCAGTCAAAATTTTGTGTAATTGTAATCTAGTATTATTGGACATATAGGATAGGAGGCAGGTGTTTTGCAGATCCAGTATCAATCCTTTTTTTGGTAGCAGTGAAAAGAGAGCTACCCACCTGCAGTGAAGTTAAGGGTCTCTTGTAAAATGTTCAGGCTTTCAAACTGTTCATGTATACATATCGCCCATTTTTGTCACATACCCAGTGATTTTTTTTCCTATTTCTATTTTTTCTCATGTAATTCCTCTATTTGTGTCTCTGTGTGTGGCCTTTTCTTTTCTCTTTCTCCTTCCAGTCAAAGCCTTAGCAGAAATTGACAGACAGTTAGCCGTGAATGGGACTTACTGGTCATAATACAAGAGTGTGTCCGCCTTGTTCACAGTAACAGCTACAAGCCATGCGATCTATAAGCCGTTTCTGTCTCTGTCTCTCAGGCCCTCTCTAATTAGCTCCCGAAATCAATGGGGGTTAATTCTACCACTATGCCAGGATGTGTGTCAAAGATATTCTGCTGCAATCAGATTGTGTGGCTCTAGCTGTAACATACCGCCTCCAATTACTGTAAAGCTGTTTTGAGCATGGTTTTCGCTATTGGGACCAGAGTGAGGTTTGAGATGCAGCTTTACATTTTAGCTGTCTGTTTTTTTTTTTTAATCCTCAACAAAGTCTGCTGTCATTCTAACCTTATAAATTGTGCTTTTAAGTCTTTCAGCACAACCCTCACCCCCCACCCACCCCAAAAAAGACAATCACTTAATTGTTATGCTGAGAACCTTAAATGACCGGTCAGTAAGTGAGCAGAGGCATATCACATACAGACTTCCGATTGTCATGTTTTGTACTTTTGGGAATGTATTTAGTGATTTATTGTTGAATTTTTGTAAAACAAAGGGAAACAAAGGCTTAATGTCAAACATTTGCTCCTAAAGACAAAGTCAAAAGATGAAAAAACATACACAAAAAAAACATGCGGGTTAGAGGACCCATTCCTGAAGGACTCTACAGGAGTGTTTTGCCCGTTGCCTCTCGAATGCTAGCATGGGTTTGTGTCATCAGTTGCAAATATTGTAAGCCCCTTACAAGACTGCAGACATATTTTTGTTGGTATCCGTTCAACTACAATCCAAAGCCTTGTCTTGCAGCCAGCTCTGAAAAAGAAGTGTTTTGTCCAGTCCTCGAGATGGTGTGTTGGAAGTCGGTGTAGAGTGGCGGATTCTATCAGACGAGGATATCTGTGCCCTTGTTTACTCTACTCAGATCCCACTCACCACATTCAGCCAGGAGACAAATGCTGTCTGGAAACTTGGCAAACATGGCGGAAATGAGATTTGTTATCGCCTCTTGATTGCGGCCCCGCTAGCATACAAATTCAAGGGGCATGGAAGTGTGTGGGGCGAGTGTGTGTTTGTGGGTGTGAGATTCCCAGTGTAAGTCAGTCTTTCTTTACGCACACCTGTTTCTTTGCAGACACCCCACAGACAAATTTGGCTTTTTTTTTTTTTGCCAAGTGTTTTTATGATGTAAATCCTCGAGTGCACCCATGTGTGCGTCCTTTGTTAAGCAACCGCATTGTATCAAACAATCAGTCCAGCGGCATCTCTGTGGACACGACGTTTGTACAGATTCATTCTTCTTTCAATAGCTAATATCATACTTTATGCTGAGAAGCAAAGCTGAAAATCCTATCTGTCTTCAGTCACAGTGCTGAACTCCAAAGCCACATAATGAAGGACTAATTGAATACTTATCACTATCAATCATGGCTTTATGAATATCTGTGTGTGTGTGTGCGTCTGCGTGTGGTGTTTGTCCATGTGTCTATTATGGTGTTCCAACAAAGCTTTGCTGAGAGAGTAAGATATTATTTGTATCTCCTTGTATTTCTTGTCTCTTTGTGTCCTTTTCTGAAAGCATCCATGTGTCTTGGCATACTTGAAAGCCTATGTATTAAAAATGAAACAGCATTTCTGGATTGCACTTTTTGTGCAGAATGAGTTGATGCCCCAAGTTCATGTATCTAGGGATCCCATTCCCATTAATGAGAGTCCACCTTTTTCACACAGGCCTTGAACTGTAAGCTCCATATCAACAGCAAAAAGGCAGCAGCTTCAGTCCTCAGCCAGTTAGCACAATTAAAGGAACAATTCACCCCAAGTTCATTTTTTTCCCCCTATTTGGCCTGTAGTACTTTTTTATGGATCTTGGTTATTTTGATCTAAATACACTCTACACTAGATGTAGGGCTGTGCGATATGACCAAAATCTCATATCCCGATATAAGACATCTATCGTCCCGATAACGATATAAATCACAAAATTTAACATTTTCTGTAAATTCTGTGAATCTCGGGCAGCTCGACTTGCATGAAGTGTTTCCAGCTGCGCGTTGTGGAGTCCAGTGTTTTAACCGATGCATGAAATGATACATTTTTAGACATAAGTTGTAACGGCCGCCGTTTTCTTTGTATTTATTACACGGCGTGCTGCGGGGAAAAGCCTGTTCTAACGTTTGAGTCTAAGGTTTATTTTTTAGTGCCTGGCGGCTCTTTTTTGCTTCTCATCCATAAACACTCTGCATACTCTTTCACATAATTCAGTTTATTTTGAAAAGTCTCAACAGGATCTTGAGCTTTATTATGAAAGGCTTATGTGGAAAATAAACAAGTGGACACGTGATGGTTTTACTGTTGTTGTTGCTAACGACAACGCATAAAAACAGTCGCCTATCCGTCCTTAGTGTGGTTATATTAAATATAAGAGAAAGAGAGAACTTTAAGAAATTAATATAGCCACTACAGTGACCATCAAAATGATGAAAAAATATTGCCGTAAACAGTTTATTGTGCGCTACAACCGATAGTGTAAAATGAAACGATAGATGTTTTTATATCGTCATCCGATATACACTCAACAAAAATATAAACGCAATACCTTTGTTACTGCTCCCATTCCCCATGGGATGGACGTAGAGACGTAAAATTCATTCCAGATACACAATATAACCATCCCTCCCAAACAGTGGTCACAAATCAGTCCAAATGTGTGGTAGTGGGCACATCTGCCATATTGAGATAATCCATCCCACCTCACAGGTGTGCCACATCAGGATGCTGATCTGACATCATGAGTAGTGCACAGGTGTACCTCAGACTGCCCACAACAAAAGGCCACCCTGGAATGTGCAGTTTTTTGCGCTATTGGGGGTCTGGGTACCCAGAACCGGTCAGTATCTGGTGTGACCACCATTTGCCTCATGCAGTGCAACACATCGTCGCATGGAGTCTATCAGATTGTCAATTGTGGCCTGTGGAATGTTGGTCCACTCCACTTCAATGGCTGTGCGAGGTTGTTGGATATTCGTGGGAACTGGTACACGCTGTCGTATACGCCGGTCAAGCACATCCCGAACATGCTCAATGGGTGACATGTCCGGTGAGTATGCTGGCCATGCAAGAACTGGGACATTCTCAGCTGCCATCTGCCCTGAACAATGTGAACCATGATTCATCCGTGAAGCGCACACCTCTCCAACGTGCCAGACGCCATCGAATGTGAGCATTTGCCCACACAAGTCTGTTATGGCGACGAGCTGGAGTCAGGTCAAGACCCCGATGAGGACGACGGGCATGCAGTTGAGCGTCCCTGAGACGGTTTCTGACAGTTTGTGCAGAAATTGTTTGGTTGTGCAAACCAATTGTTCCAGCAGCTGTCTGGGTGGCTGGTCTCAGACGATCTTGGAGGTGAACCTGCTGGATGTGGAGGTCCTGGGCTGGTGTGGTTACACGAGGTCTGCGGTTGTGAGGCCGGTTGGATGTGCTGCCATATTCTCTGAAATGCCTGTGGAGACGGCTTATGGTTGAGAAATGAACATTCAATGCACGGGCGACAGATCTGGTTGACATTCCTGCTGTCAGCATGCCAATTGCACGCTCCCTCATTGCTTGTGGCATCTGTGGCATTTTGCTGTGAGACAAAACTGCACATTCCAGGGTGGCCTTTTGTTGTGGGCAGTCTGAGGTACACCTGTGCACTACTCATGATGTCAGATCAGCATCCTGATGTGGCACACCTGTGAGGTGGGATGGATTATCTCAATATGGCAGATGTGCCCACTACCACACATTTGGACTGATTTGTGACCACTGTTTGGGAGGGATGGTTATATTGTGTATCTGGAATGAATTTTAGGTCTCTACGTCCATCCCATGGGGAATGGGAGCAGTAACAAAGGTGTTGCGTTTATATTTTTGTTGAGTGTATATCGTTATATCGAACAGCCGTAACTAGACGTAGATTTACGCAAAGCAACATCCAGTCTACAGCTGTGCACCTTATTTTGAATGTACCTATAGTGTCCTAAACAAAAAGTTAATATATTGAAGTTATATTATATTTATATTATTACTAAATTTGTTACTAAAGCAAACTGTGTTGTGAGCAGTTTCCCAGAGTAATATTATTTATTTTACGGAAAAGACAAAAAACCCTTGATGATGTTGACAATCTTACAGGATGCGAACATTTGCGGCACCCCCTTCAGCAGTAATGCTGTCATGTTAGCACTTCTTTCAGTGGCAAATGTAAACAGGAGACATAGTTTCTATGTAAAACTTTGAGTATATTGGTCATGTCTCTAGAGACAGGCATTGCTTTTGAGTTTTTCAAATATATTCCTGGGAGCTTTACACACCACACGTTGAGTGGCATGTACTTCCATGAACAGAAGGCAAACATTTCCACAGATGAAATCTCCAAAGCTGAGCAACTCGCAGCATCACAACACTGCTGCTATGACATATTAGTGTCCAGAGCCTAACCCAGACACAACTGAGGTATGTGCAGAAGTCAGGAGCAAACAGACTTGATGCCTGAAAACTACTTGCTGGTCTAGACAGATATATTGATACAAATTAAGGCTTATCTTCCTATCATGCTTCTGTAAGACAGATGCCTGAAAAACATGGCTTGAATGCATTAAAGGTAGATGGAGTGTTAAGATGGTGTCTGAGATCAAAGCTGAAGACAAATCTCTGTGTTTCCAACTTGCACCCATTGTTACGAGTTGAAAAACAAGTACTTGGTCTTTGAGTGAAGGATTTGTTCAGGTTCAAAGCTGTCATTTGACTCATATTCCAGCTCTATTGTACAAGCTTTAATAAGGACACCAAATGAAAATTAAATGAGATAAGACTGCAGATGTAGGAGAGGGAAAAAAAACTTCCTCAGCGACAGTGAGAGGAGGCCAGAGCTGACTCTGGTTTGTAATTGCACACATGCTGCTGTATTATATATTTTGACATTGTGAACTCCTTTTTAGCTCCTGCTTATAATCGCCACATTGATCAATTATAGAATGTAGCATATCAGCAGGAAAAACCTCAGAATCCCTTTTATAGGCTTTTATTATAAACAATGAATTACCTTCTCCTGAGACTAATTAAATAATGTACTGAATTACTTTTGAGTAAAGTGCTCTGTTTCATATGTGTAAAAATGACTTTTTTGAGTAATGACCCCAACATTGCTCACAGCAAAGAGGGGAAATACCTCCAACATTCACAAAAATTTGACCACACAACAAATCTGCAATTAATCTGTAATGTCTTTGATCTGCTGCTTAATGATAGTGGTGACTCTAAAAGCAGAGCCAATGAGAACCCAATGAGAATTGATAAGGTATCGAATCGAGAAGTGATAGCGATAATGGAATTAGAATAGCTAAATTCTTATCAATTCCCCATCCCTAATCGGGGCTTGCTGGTTGTGCAGCATAAAAGGCTGAAAACTGAAGGAGAAAGAGCTTTTGCAGGCTCTGGAAGTCTCTCCCTCTCAGATCTGTGGACTGTGGACTCTATGCAGGTTTTCAAAAAAACATCTTAAAACTCAACTTTTTAGCCTAGCGTGTGGTTAACTTTTGTTTTTATGTTCTGGCATTTTGTTGTGAAGCTCTGAATATTGCTATACATGTAAAATTTAATTTAATTTAATTACTTAGTTTTGAATATAGCAAAGGACAAAAATTCTTTTGGGGAAATACTGTTCCATCCCTCCAGAAGGTTTCCAGGTGTTTGGAGTAGACTTAATAATTTCAATCATTTTGGATAAGGATAAGTGTAAGATAATGGGGAGTTTCAGTTTTTACTTTATAATTTGTTTAGCATAAGATTTACAGTTAAATTGTATTTTTTTTCTTGCCTTATTTAATTTTTACGTACTGTTCCTTTAACACACGGTAACTGTGCACGGGGGGAGCGTTCGCGACGGGCAGTGTGGAGCAACGGGGGCTTTAACTAGCTGTGGAGAAAAACAGTTTCTTACCGTGTTTGCAGTGTACAGGAACATTCAAACGGATCACTGTATTTCAAAACTGTGGAAATAAATGTTTGCCTGTTTGTTTTTCGACGACAAGCGGACTTTGTAGATGTTCAACTGCACTAAGACACGCGTACGGCCCGACTACCAGCTAGTGCTTCCGCGGTATTATCCACAATCTTAAGTCAATCTTACTATATATGCATTTTCAGGATTGGATATGGTTCTCAGAGATGTGTTTCCTTTTTATCTTATCTTACCCAGAAACATTAAGAATAATTTATCCATCACTTTACCAGTGCCATTGTTACTACAACTCTTTATCATAAAACTATACAGACAAAAATATTCACACTGCTTTTCATCGTTGAAGTTTTTATTAATACTCATATCTTTGAACTCTTCGGGGGAAACCCACTCAGGCACGATGATGGTATGTATTCTTTGCAAGGAAACCTTTAAAAGGACTGTCTTACTAAAAAAGGACTTTTAATTTACCTAAAACTGAACTTTATCCCGCTTCTTCGAAACAGATAATTATGTTCACATGCATAATGACACAAATAGGCCAAGACCCAGATCAAAGCCAGAGCAGTGATTTTTAAACACCATGAAAGCATATCACTCTCTTAATCTTTGCTTATAATCAAAGGGGGCGAAATCAGTTTCAGATGACTGCTATTCCTGTAGCCAAGGGACTGATAACCAACTTTTGTTCCTATTGTAATTTTCCTCAAAAAGATTCCAAACCTGAAATTGTAATTTGTCACATCTAACGGATGAATAGGCTTGTCCTGCTCTACTGACACAGAAGAGAAGACTTTATTTTACGAAATCACATATTGCTTGACCAGATTTTACATTAAAACTTAACTGAACCATAAAATGTACTGTCACAGTCACCCTTTTCATCTGCTCCTTCGCACATTTGCATTTCCCTTTGAGGCACACAGTAGACACTCTTTCAAGCAGAACTATATTACACTCTTTATGGGACATTGGGTGATTCTGTAACATCAGTTTCAACAAGGCCTGCGGGAATATTTGATTTGAACATTTTACACTAATTTCTTTAAAAAAATCAGTTTTTAGCAGCAGCCATTATAAGAACTACAAGTTGTTTTTTTTCCTACAATTTAAAGTGCTACTTATTCTGGGACACTTATCATTAGTTATAACACTACTTTTGAAGCATACCTTGCAACAGAGTGAAATTCTTTGCACTGGGAGCAGTCTGTAAGAGTTATTAAGCCTTGTCCAGAAGAGGTGGTTTCTCTTGTATCTCTGATTAACACATTAATCACAACTAAACTTGCAGCCTTCGGTGGAATTGATGAAACCATCTAGTTAGGTTACAGATAGACTGTGGGGACATGGACGCTGATGTTGCATTCCCTCTACAGGGGAAATGTGAGGCTTGCTATGCTATTCTCCTCTGCTTTATCAGTAAGGCTTCATTTTATAACAGATTTGCACATTCAATGCAGGAATCAAAACTTTATATTACTGAACAGCATTTCACAATCCACAGTCAAACTGGATGACAGGTTTAGGAGTTTCAGCTCCTTATGTGCGACGCCCTTTTTAAAGGGACCAAAAGTAATTGGACAACTGACTCAAAGGCTTCTTCATGGGCAGGTGTGGTCAATTCCTTCAGGGTTGATTTGAGGTGTGGTTCTTGTATTTGGAAGTTTTTGGTGTTGTTGAATATATCCCAATTCTTTGATCTTTGGACTGAAGGAAGAACAACACTCGGTGTATAAAAATGCTCAATCAACAATCTCTTTATTCCATACAATTCTCATTATTCCATACAACACTTCGACCATAAACGCCCAGACGGGAGATGTGTACAGGAGGGTGTCCGCCAGATCTCGAAGTGTCTGACAGTTTCTCACATTCTTATAGCGTCAGCCCCCCTCCAAAGTCATAAAACCTAAACATCCACATTCTTTCTCTCTCAGTGAGCCTAAGTTTTGACCTTCGCCTCCTGTGCAGTATGTTCTGTTCTTTTCTAATCAGACAAATAAGGCCATGATTCTCCGAAAACAGTATTTCTTATAAATCAGCAGTATAATGCATCATAAAACAATTTAATTCATTCACAATAAATCAGCAGTCTAATGTAATACAAATCAGTCTAATAAATCTAATAGTTGTCAGGAGTTAAATGCAACCTAAAACTACATAATGATTTTACAATCTTTAATTAGGGGTACAACGTGGTATAAGTTAATATAATAATCTCACAGTGTGAGCAGACAAGATGCGGTTAAAGGAGCTCTCCATGCAGGTGAAACAAGCCATCCTTAAGAGTCTTCCTAACTTGGCTAAGAGACTGGTCAGGGGTAATATCGGCAGCAAGGGGTTGGGCAAATCTGCGAAACAGGTGAGGGCAGTTAGACGGGGCAGAGTAATCAGGGAGAATGTGTCAGGTAGCGTGTACACAAAGTAATAATGAGATCCTTGGAATCCAAGCTAGTCGGGCAGAGGAGGAGGCAGTAGGAGAGACCTTGGTCCGAGAGGAGGCTGGTGGTGGATGGGCAGGGGGCGAGCGAGGAGCAGTACCGGAAATGAATGCCAATAGCCAGTAGGTGAGTGGTGGTCCAAGCTGACAGGAAATAAGTGGTGTCTGTCTAAGGGGGTTGGTGCACATGAGATAAAATCTGAGGCGGGCTGGGGAAGCGGGGGAAATAACGGACAGGAAACAATCACTAAAAAACGTCTAACTGGACTGGCCGGTTTATCACACTGAGTGAGCCGATAATCTGCCAAAGACTGGATAGCCGCATTGGTCATTTTGAGCGGCGGTTGTTTGCGTCCGAAGATTTGCAGGTGTTATTACAGTTTTCATTCATGTAAGTCACCTTCCTGTGACTTCCTATATTTGTTTTTCTTCCTGTCCACCCCATTTTTTCCCACCTGTCTCATTTCTCATGTGCTTATATTCCTGGTAGTCAGTTCCTATTATGTTTGTAGTCCCACCTTCCCCTCTTTCCTTGTTAAAGTGTCAGGTTGTCTGCCTTTGTATGTCACTGGTCTCTCTTGGAGTTTGCGGATTTTCATTAGCTTTGCGTGTACACTGACAAACGCATGCTGGTTTTGTTTTTGTAGTACCACCAATTAGGGGCTGATGGTTACTGAGTGCTTGGTGTTGTATTACACCCCCCACCCCCCCAACAAAGACCTACAATCATGCAAACACCCACATACATGGATGGGTTTACTAACCTTTCTATAGCTGTGCCCTCACAAAGCTTTAACTGCTGCCACAGTAGAAGAGGGACACTTGTGGTGCTAGGAAACCCATCATTAGACAGGAGTAGATCTGAAATCAACAAACATCACATTACACAGATATTTCCAGCCTAACAGGACTGGCAGTTTGAGCTTGCAGGTGCTACTATGGTTGAGCGGTGTTCTGTGAAACATAATTCAGCATGTGATTGGCTTCATTGTCGCAGCACTCTCATTTTTTCTCTTGGCTGTTTATGCGTCTGTCTGTCCAACTGAGATGGCTGGATGAATAAATGTGTGGATTTTGTCCCGCCCCTCATGGCTAACTAAACACAAACATATTTGATATGGAGTAAAAAATGTGAAGAAACGCCAGTATTACCTGAAAAATATCAGCTTTGTGTCTTTCTCTGATTTAGTTTGGGATTTCAGGTACCCAGCTAAAGCCCTTGCAGGAAAATTGGATAATATTTCTAACTGTAACTTAAACACATACTCGCATAGGCTTTCTTTGCTCTTCGCCCTCTTTTGTCATCTCGGTGGTGTGTGGTGTGGCACTGCTTGTTTACAGCACAGCAGAGTTAATTAGCTGTTTTATGGCTGATTTACAGTCCGACGGGCAGACAGAGGAGATGGCCGCTGTCTTGTCCTTGTTGCCTGCTCAAGGACTTGTCAAAGAGGGCATTAAACTCGCAACACATGCACAAGCACTCACACACAGACATAGACAGACAAGTGGTCTTTTTCTGACCAAAATGTATATTTGTATTTTTTCTTTGTATTTATGTGTATATATAAAGACGTTTGGAGGTACCACATACATGCAGTACACACTTGCATCTTCAGTACACTTGAAAACTTACCCCAGACATGAATATTAAACCCACTTTTTATGTCTAAACATAATTCCACTGTCTAGACTCATTTTTCAGGTTGCAGCGCTCACACACGCAGATGTGACCCGGCTCACCTTGACCAGTTTGTCTAATCTCACTAACAGAGGAGCAACAGCTTTAGGGAATAAAGAGCAGAGAGAACACCTCGCATAACACAAACTTGCACATGGGTGCACGCAAACGGTGTATAAACAGCTCAGCTACCATACTGCGGTAAAAGCTATCAGGAAGGAGACTTTGTTTAATGGTCTAATGTCTTCTTCACACCGTAATCCTTGTCTAAACTAAACCAAACAGCCTTAATTTTGGAAACTTAAAGAAATATTAAGGGATCCAGTTAAGGATGAATTAATTAGGAATTTTCAAGCCCAAATTTTCCAATACCAGCACAGCTAAGAATAAGAAGTGGTAGAAACTCCGATGTTACAAAAAGTAATAATGTAAATGGAAAGATAATTTATTAGGATGAGGGATATGCATTCAGCATACAGCATATGATTTTGTTTTTTAAGCTTTAAACAAAGATGGATAAATGAAATAGCAGTGAAGTTTTGGATGGTTAGTGAACCATCAACCAAAGCTAGGATTGCTAGGCTAATATATAAAACAGAAGCAATCCAGTTTATTCACCACACTGACATCCTAATTGGCCAGACGGTGGTTCTTCTTATCAGATATATTAGTTTTGGTGTACTAGGAGTCTGGAAGCTGAATAAGCTTAATAAGTTTGCATAAAGGTCTTTCAGTCAGAAGCCACTTGGATGAGAAGTGAAACATCTTTGCAAACCTAAAGAATAGATTGTCTGTTTTCAAGCTCTCAAGATTTGCATAATGGTAAACTGCACATGAATACTGTTAATACATCAAATGACTACTGTAAATGTTTGGGCGATCGTGGCTCAAGAGTTGGCAGTTCGTCTTGTAATCGGAAGGTTGCCGGTTCGAGCCGAGCTGTGGCTACAACTGTAGCTTGCCTCCACCAGTGTGTGAATGTGAGAGTGAATGAATAGTGGAATTGTAAAGCGCTATATAAATGCAATCCATTATTATTAAATTCTGAAAACAAAAAGGAAATCAACACTAAAGCGTGACGGACGAAATCCAGAAATATGGCTGACATTTCATTACTTACCAACAGCGTAGCACCGTCGCCCACTTAGGTTCAGTTACTCCAGACAGTACAGACTAGAGGCACATTTGCATGTATAGTAGTGACCTTCACATTCAAAATTGTGCCAATGAGTCTGAGTGTTACTTATGAATAGTTTTTCAAGGGGGCTAATATGCAATCTGAAAGGCCTGGGATGGTTTGGTGCTGATCACAGGTCTGTCACACTACATTTTTAAAATAAATCCTTTTTTTAAAAAACGTAATCAGGGTGATTAACAAATGTCTCTGTGTCTAACAGATGCACCTCTGGACCCTATTTTCAGTAGTTTTGGGCCTATTTCTTTCCCCCTGCCACCTATCCTGCCTTTACAGCAGTATAACAAATCCTGACGCACTCATAAAGGTTTAAAAACGCTTAAAGGGGATCTCTTACCTCATCCACAGCTTCCAGTACACAGACACCCTTCCTCTCACACACACCTACTCAGCTAGTCTTTTACAAATCTAAACTGACATCTGCAGGAGGCTAACAGCGATGCTAGCAAGCACTCGCTGTCATGTGAGCAGCATTCCCACAGTGGTGACAGCTAACAAGGAAAGACATCACATTAGCCGGCATGGCAGCGTGCTAGCAGAGCGCTTGCCGCCGCCGGAGCACCTTACTGTGCTGATGTAGCTACAGGTGTACTATTCAGTCATGCTTAAAGAGTCTGACACCGGCAATCGAGCAGCCGGCGGCGCGCTAGCACAACACCTGACAGCCAGTTAATGTCAGTGTGCAGCCTTTTCTCATCAACAGGAGAGGACACAGCAGCAGGAGAGCTGCTTCAGTTTAGAGAAGTGTAGCAGAGTGTAGAAGCCATTGATATTTAGGATGGGTTTACACTTTTTTCTCTTTCCTTTGCTTTTCTCCTTTTCCTGTCCTTACCTTGTGTTGTTAATTTGTTTTTATTTTTCTCTTTCTTAATCTAGTACTGTGCTTTTGGCTTCTTTTATTGGTTTTGCTCCTTTCATTTCATTTTTTCTTTATCGCCATCCATCCATTTTCTTTTGCTTGTCCAATTCAAGGTCACAAGGCGGGCGGGGGCTGGAGATATGCCTCGTTATCTGTTTCTTTTTCTTTCAATTTCAAATATTCTCTAACATCCTTGCAGTGCTTCTGTTCCTAATGTCTTTCTTTTCTTTTTCTTTTGGGCTTGTTTCCGATATTTGTGTACTTGGATGACTTAAAGCAGAGAATGTTAGGAAGTATAAGGAAAAGTCTGTTTTAAACCACTTCATCGCATCCTGATGTGGTGAAGTGGGTTTTTTTTCTTTTTTTTTACTTCGACCTACTGTGAGTGTTTTTGCATGCTAAGTCAAACTCCTCCAATGTTCAGGTTATTCACATTAGAGACCAAAAACTTGATCGACTCCCTCTGTCTTCCCAACATTGTTTAACATGTCACAGCCTGCATCAGGCAGAATTTCTGCCAAAACGACCAGAAACATACTGATTATTGCCTGGCATGTAATTGGCTAGAAATGAGTTCTTCTGTGTGTAAAACAGGTGGCTAACCCCAAGCTAAATGTAGAAACAAAACCCCATTAACATGTCCGTATTGATTTGGAAAGAGCTGGGAAACCGAGCTAATGATGGAGAGGGGAGATGAAGATGCAGTGAGCATGTTGTTATTTTTCAGGTGTAGATGGACTCCTTAGCTTTATTGATGATGGTGCGTGTCTCTGTTTTACTTTGTGTGGGAGGATTCTTCTCTTTCTTTCTTTTTCATTCTTCATTTAAATGCTGTGCTGTATCTTTGTTTGTGTTTTCGGTCAGCGTTTGGACCTCATGCTGATGAAGGCCTCGCTGTCTGCCTTTGTTCATCTGACATTTCCTCATTAATGAAGTTTGCCTGCCCTCCTCCTCCTCCCCTCTGACTCCCACCATTCCCCCACCAGCTGCTTTTCCCCACTCATCGTTGCCTTCCTCCTGTGTGTCTAGCAAGCATCTACTTTGATCTCTGCCCCCCTCCATTCCTCCTAAACCTATATTTTCATAATCCTCCTTTCTTTTTTATCATTTTTCTTCATCTACCTGCTTCTTTCTTACTGCTTCGTTACTTCTGGCCTTCTTTCCAGTGATATCCTTTTTGTCAGTATTACTCCTTAGCCCTGTTACTTCTCTTTCTTACCACCTTAACATGTTTGCTTTTGTCAAACAACCCTGATCGGTTTTGGGGAGTTTTTTTTGGCAATGGAGAAATTGTGAAGCACTTTAATCTCATTTAGTTTGCACTGTTAGGATGCCCTTGAGCAAAGCACTTAACCTTCAGCTGTTCCCTGTAGAGTTTCTCAAGGATAAATCCAGTAAAAGAATAACAACCTGTGTTTGAGTTCTGACACAGTAATCTGTCAGAAATAAATCCATGAAAATAAATAAATTAAAACTATTTTCTTTTTTTCCCCCATCTCACTCTACAGCAGCTGATGAGAGAGCGACAGCAGATGGCCAGTCGTCCCTTCGCCTCGGTCACTGTAGCACTGGAGGTTGGTGATGACCAAGAGGAGCTGCTACAGGTCAGAACAAAGGCACAAACACAGAAATATACAAAACCAAAGAGGACTTGAACACGTGGGTGAATTCTTAGCATTGCAATGGATAAAAGACATGTCTAACACTTGTTGTGTTTGCAAATCAGCAGACTTCATACTGTTATGACTTTGTTAGCCCTATGACCTTCTGTCATGGCTGCTGTTGTGGAAATGATATGTGTGGATGCAAAAAATGATCTAGACACTGTGTCTGTGTGTTGAATTGCAATTTGGATTTTTCCTTTGAACTACTTGGAATATCAGGCTCAAGTTGTGAAGAGCTGTGATAAGAATTATTTCACATCATCAGCATCAGCAGGTTATCAAAGTAAACTGTTCACATGAGTCCATGTAGTAAGCGATCAAGTTCCTTTAACAAAAGAGTAAAACAGATATTAGTGATGGAGTCCAAAGATCTCCCATGTAGTTAGGCATGTAATCCCTGCTGGTGGCCCAATAACTGAGAACACTTGTACCAAAGCCATAACTATTGGGATAGTGCACCGAGAGCTACAAGGAAGTCTGGTGAGAGGGAGAGGCTTAAAAAGACAGTGTGACATGATTAAGGTTTTTATTTGGAATACACAGAGCCTTCCTAAAGCACAGTGCATGGCCAAGTCAATAATCGACCTTTGACAGTTCAGACAGAATGACAGTGTGGTTATACCATTGTTTCTCAAGTAGCCATTAGAAAACAATGAGCTACAGAAGGTACATGCCAGCCATAGCAGCAGTGTGTGGTGGATCTGAGCAGAGTTCAAATTATGCACAAACAACCTCCTAATCCCTCTCTTGTGCCAGGAAGCACCTGTATATACTCTGGTGTTGCACTTATAACCTCATAACTTTGTCATAAAAATGTAGAACGCCAGGTTTGTTCTGCAAAATTTGTGTAGTCACACTGACTTAACCCGCTAGGTTTGAAGACTTACCATTTTTTGTGTTGTATTTTTTTTTTTTTAATCAAACTCATTTTGGTTCACAGGACACAGGCAGGCCTGTGCATGAGCCAAGAACTTAAGAGAGCTGAAACGCTGAGCTCAAGTGAAAAACACCCTTTACCCCACTCTCTTTTATAATTTGCCAGACAACATAAGATTTTTTCCTGTTGAAATATCTTTCTCATTCAGTTAGATATTTTTAGAATAAGTGCATCATTTTGTTTATATTTAGTGAGTCTGACATACAGATCACAAAGGAAAGGCACAAAACCTCCTCATGCACTCACTTGTAGTATTTTTTTGTTTTTTGGCAAGTAAACAAGAAAATACATTTTCAGTCCTGTTCAGTGAGGCTGCTGTAACCACAAAATAAACAGCAGTGCATTTTATAGAAAATTTGGAGCAATTAATGACTTCGGTTAATCTTCCAAAATTCCCAATGTGACAGGATCTCCACTCAGTCATACTGGTGACTAACATGGAGATGGTGTCATAGGTGCCTGCAGCTAACAGGTGCCTTCCCATCTTAACCAGTCCCTGAACTGGACCGCTCCCCCTTTTTTGTGGAGACACACCTGTTTGACACCACTGTCACTTCTGGTCCAGGAGGGTGGAATGTTTCCATATTGTTTATCAATATTAATTCATAGACTTTATAACTGTGTCACATTGGTGTGTCAAACAGGTGTGTTAAATTTTTTTTAGTGCTGCATCTTGAATCAGTCTAGAGCTCAAACAACAACCAAATCAGAAACTGACTTTCACTTTCCATGCTTGGCACTGCATGGAGGGATCAGGCAATTTGGTCCATTCCAACTTTTCATTAAGCAACCAAGCATGAGTGAAAACTACTGCTGACTAAATAAAAGGTCAATAAAATGGATTTAGAGCCTCAGATTTTACAGGAGACTAAAAAAAACCCCCCTGCAAATACTTGCCTGAGCACTGACATTAGAATTCCTCACAAAGGTGAGATCTAAACCTTCCTATTTTAACTTGCTGGATTTCAGTTTAGTTTCACCGAGTCTGCAACATCCTGCAATTAGAAAGGCCATCTTTGCTTTGCTGATAAACCACAACTTACCTTAGTCAGAGCATGTCGTTCTGAAACTTGTGCCAGAGTTCTTCTTTATATATGGAAACATATTGCTAAAGGTTTATGCACAACAATGTGTTGCACTTTTTCCCTGTATGCCCTAGTAAACTATCGATGTGTCATCTTTGCTTAAAAAAAGAGAAATGTGCCTAGTGTAATGTACTGTGACATTGTTTATTTGCAAGTTGTTATCTCATTACACAAGGTGCATGGAGCAGCAAATCAGAACAAACTAATTTAAGTGACCTTGCCTTGATGTTACTCATTTCGGCAAATAAATAATCCTGATGGGAGCAATGCATTGTGGGAAGTGAACTCTTACTCCTGAGCCATCTTTGTCATCCACATCTGAAGCCACGGTGGAGCCCCGTGACAGATGCTGCAGGAGATTTGATGGCATTCAAGAGGCCAGCTAGTCAGAATAAAAGCCACATGAATAATAAAACTCTTCTATCAAAACACGATACATGTGCACAAGTGTGCATTGAAAGCTTTGTTAGATGATGTGAAGTTTAAACAAAGACTACTAGAGTCCTCGGCATGTTTGCTAAATCAAGAGAGATTCATAGACTTTAATAAATATTTATTGTAATAATTGTTTTGGGTTTTTTTGCAACATTCAACTTTTTGTAGGTTCAAAGATGCATTAAACTTTAACATCCTCTTTATTAAACAAATAGCATTACTGAAATGATATCACATTGCAGATCTATTGGAAAATGGTTCCCCTTGTGTTGTCGATGACGTCGATGCAGGAAATATATCGATTCACGTCTTCAATTTAAAATCCCGTCCACCTCCACGTATCTCCCCTTCCTGCTTAAGGTTTCCTCTCTTCACATTGTTTGAGCTGAAGGTTACAGAAACAATAGTGAAGAGGGCTATCTGCACCTGATGTTTAATTAGTTTTAGTTTCGTTTTGGCCGCGTTGGATTTGGCTGAGCTCGGTGTGGCTCATGTGCCTGCAGAAACCTCAGGAGTTCCTTCCCTTATCGCTGCCTCTCTGCCTGGTTTCCATTTCATTCTTGAAGGTGAGAGACAATGGAGCAGAACGCTATCTTCACACTGAGGTTAATTACACAACATCTGGTTCATAGTCAGGCATGCAGCTTAGCATAATTGTGTAATTAATGAGAGAAAAAGAACATTTCCATCCTGCCCCGCTATTTTATGTTGTCCTGCTTATGCAGTGCAACAAATAGAGTCATCATCACCCCATTTCATGCCATGTTTAGACAGCGAACAAGGAGCACAGCACCTGTTGTTTCCACACTTGAGCAGTGATTTGGTGTGCAGAGGAGAGATGGGGAGGTGTGTCGATTCAATGATTAACATATAATTGCAAGGAAAGAAGGGTGATGGAGGATACATGCATGGAGGGTGACTGAGTTGTGCTTGTTTTACATTATCTGAGTTGGATCGCTTTTTTGACAATTTGCGCTTTGAACCATTATTTCTCCATTGTCATGCTGTGTGCCGTTTTAATCCAATCACCACTGTTGAGCTTTTCATTTTATATTCAATCCAAGGTAATTGGTATTTCTGCTTATCTATACATACGAAGTGAGATGACTGTTTTTTGTAGAGATACTTTGTCTCAAATTCAATCAGCCATGAAGAAGAACCTGGCTGATTACTCTGAGGGGTGAAGTAGGGCTGGGTGTCGTCACTGATTTCTATAACTGATTCAATTCTGATTCACAAGGTTTTGATTCGATTCAGTTTTGACTCAGACAGTCAAAAATATTATAATTCTGATCATTTATCAGTGCTGACACTTGTGAGACTTCATCAGAGGTGCGAGCATCGAAGCAGATGCCTTTGTGTCAAAGTAACTGAGGATGAAACACAGAAAAACATGAAGGAGATTTTTCTGGCCTGGCTTTTTATAGCAGATAACCACCTTAAAAATATCCTGCAGTAGATCAAAAACAGAAGAAAACCATGATTCAACATATGAACATTACCTGATGCTGCTTGTCTCGAAGTACACAGAGAGAAAGCTGTGCAGGGAGTGCGATTTTATTGTGGTGGAAGCAAAACTGCCAAAGTAGGAGGGAATTCAAGCATAGTTTTGATCTTCTTTTGCTGCTGGTTCAGTGAATTTGACAAAACCTGCAACTTCAGAATCTGTGAGATGTCAATTTTGAGCACCCGACGACATACCCGCGTACGTGCTGTCGTACTTTGTGTTTACATCTTTTTGCGGAATCCGTTTACCAGCTCTTTAATCGTTTGCTGTTTTAGCTGTTTGATGGTTGTTCAAATAGTTTTGTGAGCTTTAAGCTGAGATTCTGGCATTTCTGGCAAAATACATTTATATTTAAAAATCGATTCAGGATTTAATGAATCAAAACTGCATTATTCAAACTAAAATTGATTTAAATCAACCCCTAGTGTGAAGGTATGAGGACTGAGAGCTCTGACTACAGTCCTGAAAAGTGCCATAGTAGTACTAAATAAGACAGCAATTTATATATTTGTGAATTCCATTTCAGCACCAGTTTCTGAAAAGTCTGAACATTAAAAAAAACAGCAACTGATTTGAATCTAGCCAATTTCCCATTCAGTGATATGTCTTTGTGGACCCTTCCAGCATGAATGCTGTTTTTAGTTTGCTCTTTCTGAGCCACAAACTGAAACTGCAGAAAAGCATCTTTTCTTTGTCGAACTGATCCAATTTTCATGTTGAGGTTCATCACTGTTGTTGAGAGCTGATCCATCAGTGTGAAGCATCCAAGCCGCAGGAGTCTTTTTTGGGGGGGGGGGGGAGCACACACTAACTCTAACACATTTTTTGCTCGCTGTCTCCCTTGCTTACCAGATTTGCCTCGCTGCAACTTTTCCTGTTCCCCAAAAACATATTCAGTTTGAAGTCTTGTTGTTTTAACACATCAGAGGTGATGCAGTGTGATCACAATGGTTCTTACAATGAAATTTGAATCAGGTTACTTTATATACAGTAGTCAGAGTCACAGAACTCTGTGATCATACTTGATGGGTAACATCTCACTAAAATCATTTTACTGTAACCAGAAACAAATATTTAGAACAAGTGATTGTGTAACCAGTATTCAGTAGCTGAACTTTGGTGTCAAGTTTCACTGTACTGTGCTTTCCATACACCCCACTCACATCTGTACACTTCACCATTCTTTTGCATGAAAACATTGTCTGGTAACATAACTGAGGGAATCACTTGCTTTTCTCACGGGAATATAATTACATGAGCATCAGTTCTAAAAGCCGTGATTAAAATAAACGTATTCATATGCACAAACATTCATCAGCTGACTGATGATTCATGCTCACTTTAACCATATGGGATCATTTTACCATATGGAGAAATACTGTATCTTCTTGCATAGTAAATGGTAAATGGCCTGTATTTGTATAGCGCTTTTACTAGTCCCGCCTAAGGACCCCAAAGCACTTTACACACCCAGTCATCCACACATCAAGGATGAACTTAAATTCTCCAGGTGGATTTTTCTTTAGACATTATTTCCATCTGTGGAAGACTTGCAATTACAGGTATTCTTGGAACAAGAGCCTTCTGTCATTAACATTTTCAAATGGCGAGGTGTCTGGGCTCGGTTAATCTCTTTTAGTGATGGAGACTGCGTATGTCACAGCTGGAAACTTTTTTGTCGTCTAAAGACTTGCAATTATACTCTTTAGACAGAAAGAAAAGTATGTTGAGCAGAACTCTGTCAGTGTCAGGGATGGGTTAATGATACAAACTCCATGTGTCACAGCTGGAAAGAAATGTGTTGGCTCGCACACGTCCATGCAAACTCGTCTGTGTTATCGTCTCTGTTCTCAGAAGATGAAAAGTCCAGTCGCAGAGAAAAACAGAAACCATATGAACTTTTTACAACTTCTTTCTCTGGAGAGCATTTTCAGCTGGAAATTTACAAATTTTCAAACTTTCCGTGGCTGCAGTGAATACTGTATGTGTAAAGTTTATTGGATTAGATTGTCTGATATGCAGTGCTGAAACAGTTCATGGTTGACAAAGATTAGAAAACTTTTCGATGGCACGCCACAGTTTCAATTGGTTTACTGCTTAAAAATGATTCAGAATTGTTCGAAAGCAATTGTTCATCTTCCCTATTTTGTAAACAAATCATTTCTATTAAAAATTAGAAATGAATGCATGAGACTCAGATGTTTTGATCAAGTAACCATTAACATTGTTAACAATGCATTGGTAGTCGCTTAAGTTAACCCAGTTTTATCTATGATGATTTATTTACCAAATCGATGTTTTTTCAGCATGTTGTGGGTTCAGAGATGCTCTTCTGCATATCTTGGTTGCGGTGAGTGGTTGTTTTAGTTCAAAGTTCTTCCAAATCGACATTTTTACCTGCTGCTTACTGGATAGGTTCTCTTTTTTGGACCATGCTCTGTAAATCCTTGAGATGGTAGCAAAGGTAAATCTCAGTAGATCAGTAGTTTCTGAAAACGTCAGACTGTCTGGCACCAACAACCATACTACATGCAGCCATGATACATTCAAAGCCACCACCCCATGGCGTACGTGAGCCCCTTTTGCAGCTAAAGATCACCTCCTCTACAGCCCAACTTTATCAGAGCTTTCCAGCGAGTCATGGAACCCAGGCAAAGTCATCAGCATAAATCGATGTTTGCACCACCTCTATAAAATACTGCCATTACATCATAAAGCTGATGAGCCCGCAGCAACTAGCATCTGCACGCCGCACGCCTCCGCCTGCAAAAAAATCAGTTCCCACCTTGCTGCTGATTAATGGCAGGCTCCTGTTTTCATAATGCTATTTAAAGGAAAGAATGAATCAATTTCATATCTTATGTTTTAATGTGGCATATTTATTCTTCAGTTGTGTGGATTTAATGTGCCTCAGAAAGGAGTGTTGGTGGGTGGAGATGGATGCATGGATGGATGGATGGAAGAACAGCGAGAGCGAAGGGGAAAGAAGCAGATAAAGAATATTTATGATGACTGGGAGTAATATATGTTTGGTAGAAAAAAAGCACAGATAATTATTGAATGCATGCAATCACATCACACACAACGACCACTACAGGGCTTATCGGATAACACAAAAGCTTTTATCCGACAGAGAAGAAGAATGAGAAAAGGTGCAAACACATATGAAACACACACTCATTTGCATTCATCTTGGACAATTGCATGTACGCTCCTTCGGTTTACTTTGGCTTTCCAGTCACCTGTGGCTCTTTCTGTGTGTCTCACGGCTGAAAAGCATGGCTTTCACACACAAACACGCAGAGCTGTTATTAACTCAATAACTCACACCTCTGTCAACACTAACGAGGCTAAAACAAACCCATTCCTCTTCATGTTCTGTTTGCACTTTACTAAAAAGGCGCTTTTTCTTTTTTTTAATCATCCAAAGCATGAACAGACAGTATTTCACTGCACCTGAACAACCTCAGCTGAGCAAATTTACTGATGGGTTTTCACCAATCTCTGTTTCTTGTTTTCTTTCTAGAGTGTTTTTCTTTCTGTCTTTACTACCTCGCTGTCTCTCTGCGGTGTATTTAAAATTTTTCCTGAGGGAAACAAGGGGTGAACGGTCTATTTTTTTGCGTCTTTTTACCCAGCAATTTTATCATTTTGCAGTTTGCAATGAAGTAATTCAGGGTGAAGACAAAGATGCCAAGCACTCAGTCAAGGATAAACAGTGGAGGTTAAGATATGGCGCCAGAAAATTATGGTTGAACTTGTTGACCCAGCTCAGATAAAATACCACAATAACCAGCTCCTCCTGAAAAACATGCTGTGCTCAGTCAGACTTGGATTTATTGTTTCTAGTAGGACGAAATTAAAAATGTAATCAGTTTTTTTTCTAAATTAATCATTAATGTCTCCATTTCTTTAAAGGTAAGAAATGCTTGAGTCAACCCATATTTTAAAATCTAAAAATTGAGAATCAGATCTGTATTATATATCTTCATATAGATAAATATACAAACACAGTCCCATTAACATACTTTCCTTTTCACCCAGATAAAGTTATTTCTTAGGCATTGTACGTAAAAGGCCAAATAGATTAGTCTAATGATTAAAATGTTACTGAAGACTAATAAAACATGTATTATTTATTATTATTACAGACAGTACCACTAATGCTAAGTTTAAATTGTCCAACAGATTATAAAGGTTGCATTAGATGTATATTTCTAAAAACATCTCAAAATACATTAAAAAACTATTTCCTGCTACTAAGGCCTGTCTTTAAATACTGTACACATTTATAATAATGATGTATCTAATAGTAATGTGGCTCTTACAGACAAAGTTCATATATTTCTGCAGAGCTAAGAACTTGTTATATTTCTGCTTCATTGTCCTTCCTCCTCTGTACTAGAGGATTTACCTTGAAACAATAGGTGGGAACCAGTATCTTGCGGAGAAGAGACACAAAGGGCAACAAAAATATGGCCGTTAACCTTTTATGACTGAGCCTCCATCCTAAATTTTGGACTTTTTGTAGAGTCTAGTTTTAGCTTTCGTCCCTGGTTGTTTTTAACAACTTTTATCAGTCGAAGCCAGATTTTTTGCTTTAGCTTTAAAGAACAGCTTGCTCTTTTTACCAATGGTACACTATATGTACCCTCTACATATTTGAGGAAGCATAAATGGGTGTTTCATTTGATCTTTGACAAAACTTTACATTTCTGTTTTATTTTCAGCCTATATTCTCTTCAGCTCTCACTACTTGCAGCAGTGTTGCTATCACGGTGTTTCAGATGTTCTGAACTCTTTACAGCCTCTTCACAGGTCATTTTATGGCTGCCATTGCAAACGTAGCGTACCTGCTTTCTGACCATCTCTCCTTGGGTGAAATTTTGAAAGTTGCATAGATTAAATTTTTATTCTTTAGCATAACCCCAGTGAGTTCTGATTTGACATATAGGAAACAAAACCACTGCTGCTATTTTAACAATTAGGTTTGTTTGGGTTTTACTTTGCAAAATTGTTTTTTTTGACAGTTTCAACAAGATGATCCAGCTGAAATATATTTATTTAGACATGTTCTCATGATGAAAAGTACTTTTCTTTTGCAGTTGATAATGATGCCTACCTTTCTTTCTTCTGCACTGTATCAATCGCATAATGTCAGTGTTTATGTGCAAGCAGGTGCTGAGGTGCTTGTCACATTTCTCAAGCCTTTTTATCTGTTATGTTGTTGTTGTTCGTGTGTAGGCTATCACCACCAGCCTGTATATAAAAGATTAATGTAGCCCCCGTGATGTCACCTGTTAGCTTGTGAACTGTCTTCAGCATTCTCACTGTCTTAGTTATCTTGAACCTGTACATGACTATATTTGGACCAGAGGGTAGATTCAGTAAGTTAACAGCCAGCATTAGATCTGGCCAGCTAGCCTGGTTAATAGGATCCATATACAATTCAGTGTGATATTGAATGAAAAGCTCATTTTGACTAAATACAGGTTTCTAAGACTGTGTACCTTCTAACAGCACACTTAACCCCTTAGAGACGTGCTGGTAAACATGTGCCACAGGGCAAATGCTAACCTTCATGGTGCACACTCCGGTTTGGCTGACTAGATGACTTTTCAATATATGGACATTGCAGGAAGCCATATAATCACTTATTTTTAATGGAAACCAATGCCGTTCTCAGTGTAGTGATGGAATGCCATCATTTCACATACAGAAGTTAAGTGGAATGTGTGGAAAGTTGGCTTTTTTGTACTGCCAAATCCAAATGTTTCTGCCTTTTCACTGTTGTCATTACAAACTGGTGACATATTGATATTGCCCTTTTTTTTCTAGAGACTTTAACTGTTAAGAACATTTCAGATTGTATTCTTATTCCTTAACTGTTAAAAACAGGGAGGCAATAGGAAAGAGATCCATGGACCTAAATTTCTACACAGGCCATTTATAAGTATTAAAGTATTAAAACCTTGCCTGGCCCATTGGACATTTGTAGTAATAATAGTAGCATCTGAGCTGTGCTACAGCAGTGTTTATGGGTAAAGTGACCTGATGAAAGGAGCTGGACATGTTGTTGCCCTGTGTCTCAGGTGGTACAGCTGTTTAGTGCCCACTAGCTTGCTGCTTCTATGGTGCAAAGAATCACTCCGTGGCAAAAACATCACTGTGCTTAAATTAAAACGAGTTTGACACCCTTGCATTGGAGTCTTTCTAGAAGTATGTCTCGCCTCTCACTTTAATTTCAATGGTCCTCAGAACATAAAAAGTGTCATATGACATGACTCTTATATTACTGAACACTCAATGAGAGGATATAACATCCATTTATCACTCAAAGAGCCTTAATTACTTGCTTACTACTTAGTGAGATTAGGAAAATTCACCTTCAGAAGACAAAGTTTTGGTATTTTGGTGAAACTATAGGGTTTTTTTGGGGGGGGGGGGGGGTTGAAGCCCCAGAGGTTGGCTAATGGGCTGGCAATGACAGGCTCAATACACAACATCTCAAATTGTGTAATGATGTTTCAGTATCTCTCAAATTTTGCGCTCATTTCTTCACAGCAAAACCCATTTCTCTCTTTGTGTATCTTTCTTCATGTTGCGTCTTTCCTCTCCCATCTTGTTAATCCATTTTTGAGCTCCTTCCTCTTTCTCCCCCATCTGTCCAGTCCATCACGTTATTTAGTGTCAGTTTCAGGTTCAGCTGACCAAGCAGCAGCGCCTATTATGTCCAGAACACTCAGCCGGTGCATATACTGCGTTTGTGGGTGATGTTTTAGTGTGTGTGTGTGTGTGTGTGGATGTGGGTGTCTGTCCCTGCTTGCAACAGTTCTCATTTCTCAGTTCTGAGAAAAGGGTTGGGGTGTGTGTGTGTGTGTGTGTGTGTGTGTGTGTGTGTGTGTGTGTGTGTAGATTCACAAGGTTAGAGGTAAAAGCTTTGTGTTTACTTGATAAACCATAAACTACTGTACATCAAAAGAAAAATAACAATAGCACTTTTGTTACTGATGTGACACCAACTTGCCTCAGAAGGATATATATTTTATCCAATCATTTTTAGACACAAATAAATTTGAGGATTGATGGAAGTATGTTGATGTGTTAACATGAATAATACCTTTCCCTAATATTTAAAAATCAGCTTATGCATGGCTTGTTCTGGTGTCGAGACAGGGACTCAAAGCAGGCCTCAATGATAAACGGATAAGAAGCTGATTAAATCAGATATATTAAGAAAGGAGATTGGGTGGTGGTGGGTTGTAAAGCGGCTTGTAGATTGTGCCATACATGAGGTAGCCAAAAAGGAGGAGGGTATCAGCTGATATGGACTGGCACTGACATATGCTGGGATGGAGGTTTGACTCTGGCCTGTCCTAATTAATGTTAAGCTTGATTTTGGGCATCTTTGTTTTACAAGGTTGTATATATGCATTAGGGAAACAGACTCCTGATGTGTCAGGTTGTAGCAGAGGCCAAACTTGTCCTATTTACATAGTGTCATATCTTCTTAACACTTACCTTATCTGTCTGTGGTCCATTGCGGCTTACTTTATACATTAATAATATAATGTAATTACTTTTAATGTACTTCAGTGTCAGTGTCAGGCCCTGACTCTCCTTTGTGCTGCTTTTTTTTTTTTTACCTTCCATATACTTAATGATGAACCGGTTAAACGCTATTCTCTACTTTTAGCTGTGAATCTGAATATCTTGGAGTTACAAATATTTGCTATTTTGTCTTGCATGCTTGAAAGCACAGTTTCATTATGATTATTAAACATCTGTCCCAAAGTCGACCAAGGTTTTTCTCATTATTGTTAGTATTGTGTTATTTCATATGTGACATTCATGCACTGTAGCATCAGCAAGCCTTAAGGCTCTTTAGATAGTCATACTTTTAGATTGTAGCACCACTGCCACACCAATAAACCAGGGTTGTGTACCACAAAATTGAGAGAGGGAGGAAATGGTTAAGAATATGCTTCAATCAAACTAGGCCGCTTGAGGTCTTGGTGTTGTCCGGCCGATTCTGAATTATCCAATTAGCTATGATGAATTTGACAAACAGGAATATAACGCATGCTTTCAAACAGCCTGTTCTCAAAGATGTCCATAGTACCGAAAACCGATGGAAGCAGGCGTGTAAGGAACGAGTAATGGCTTCAGAGAGAAGGTGAAAATATTCACACATCCTAGACATTCACTATGCCAGCTATGGCTGCCAGCTGTTAGATGTTTGTTTGTAAAAGTAACAAAATTTGTTGCACTACCACAAAAAATCAGATTTGTTAAATGCTTTTTTTAAACTTAACAACAGCCACTGATGGAAGCAAAACCACGTCTTTTTAAATCTGATAAAATATCTGTGCGCACAGAGACTGTCAGAGGTGTGCTACAATGCAGTATTGTACTCATTCACTTTAGGCCATTTCTTCAACATACAGCCTTTGCTTCCCTGCCCTCTTAATGATGAGTGTTTCTTTGTTCTCCTCTTGCCTCCTTAATCGATAGCTCTTCCTCTCCACCTCTACAGTCCATCAATACTGAATTTGGAGGGGAAAAAAACATTTTCAGGAATGATGATAGCCATCTGAGGATTTTTATGTGGTTCGTGTCCACATGCGTACATATATACAGTACAATACATGTCTTTGTATATGTGTGTACAATCATGCGTGTACGTATTCCCCTATGGATGCAACCTCACATCCTTGGCAGCAAAACACATTAATCTTTCCAACACTAATAGTGAAAAAAGAAGTGGAAAGGACAGAGGATGTGTGGGTGTGTGTGGAGAGAGGGTGAATGAGAGATATACTCCACCTTCCAAATTAAGAAGAGCCAAAAAAAAAGTTTGGCTTTCATGAGGCATTAGAGAGATGATTAATTTGTCGTCTCAGAGAAAGAGGGATGGAGGGATGGAACGAGACGAGGGAGTGGGAAAGAGACAGTGAGGGAGAGGTTGTGAAGTGGCCCTTCTGTCCTCCCTTGCGGTAATAGGATTGTTCGTTTACTGACGTGCTGATTAAAATGGAAATTCAACACAAGTCCAGACTCCCTCTGTCTCACACACACAAACACACACATTCATACAGTGTGCTTTGTATGCAGGTGTGTGGAGACAAGGATGTGACCTGGTGTCCCGCTCTCAGGAATGCAAGAGGAAATGACAGGAACAAAAATGAAAAAATAAATAAGTAAAAAGGAATGATGGAAAGTGAGAAAACATAAAAGACAGATAACGGAGTAAACATAAAGCAGGAGGGGGAAACAAAACTTAGGAAAGGCGCAAGGATAAGTATCAAAGTTACAGGAGTTAATTTAATCATAAATTATTCATATTCAGGAGTAAAACTCCAAGCCGAGGAAATATCAGCTTTTAATTATATAGTAAATATACATGATGGCTGCTTCCTGTGACCGCTGTGGTTTTGTTCTGTTTGCTGTATGACCATTTGTGAACTTTAAACATGTGTGTTTGCAGACTGCAGTTTGGTACACCAGCATTTAAGGATGAGAAATTACATGCCAGCATTGTATTAATGCAGGGTCTTTACTTTATGTACCTAATATAAAGCATCTTGAGGCAACTGTTGTTGTGATTTGGCGCTATATAAATAAAAATGAATTCAATTATTAAGACATTTCCAAATTTGCTCAGTGTTGTAAATGTTGTAAATGAATTGCCATGCTTTGGTTATGCCAAAATACACAAGAAGTAAACTGTACAGTAAGCAAAGCAAGTGCTTGCTTATGGAAAAACTCTATGGTTTCTGTTCATTACAGAGATTATGACTGATAAAAATATACTCTTTGCATAGTTGTCACACAAACAAATGTTAATTTTAGACATAGATATCCCAAGTACATACAAAATGCACTTTTTAAATGGTGATTTCATTTTTTAAGGGAAAAAAGCTATCAAAACCTACCTACGTTGTCTGGAAAAAAATGTGTCCTCTAAACATAATAACTGGTGTCCCACTCTTCTTACTCCGGAGTCTGAATAGGCCACTCCAAAGGCTTCATTTTGCTTTTTGTTTTTGAAGCCATTAAGAGCTGGACTCACTGGTGCATTTCTGATCACTATTCAGCTGCATAACCCGAGTGTGCTTGAGGTTCAGGACACAAAATGATGGCCAGATATTGTCCTTCGGATTTTCTGGTACAGAGCAGAATTCATGGTTCCATCAAATACACCAAGTTGTCCAGGTCCTGAAGAAGCAAAGCAGCCCCAGGCCATCACACTACTACCACCATGTTTAGCTCCTTTTCCATTAGTACCAGCTTGGATTGACTCGGCTTGGTTCACCATGGTTTTCAGGGTTTTCCATTTTAGTACCTGCTCACCTGGGGTTCCAAACAATCTGAGCAGGTACTAAAATGTGAAGCTGTCAGACTGCATGCCACCAGTTGGTTATTCAGTAGCATCACCCTCAGTCATAAGAGCGTCTCATTCATGAAAAATACAACCACCATTTTTGAAACCCGGCAATGAGGGAAATAGCTACAGAAAACAACGCCATGATCCCCGGGTCTGCCGAAAAGCCACAGACTGAGCAGGAGGTATATTCTTACCTCAGCATTTGTGTTGCATATTAATTACGTCCCAGATGCTCGGACACGTTGCAATGACAATGCACACTAGTACGGACTGGTTGATGATCCGTAGCAAGTCGATCCCAGTAGGTACTAATGGAAAGGTACAAATGGACTGTTTTTTCATGCAATGTTCTTAGTTTTGCTCCAGATACTTTATTCCAACATTTCAACTTTTATCTTGTATTTTCCCAAAAGTTGGCAGATTATCAGGATGTATATTTGGCAAATGTACTTGTTGGTCAGCATTGGAACTTGGAGCTCTCCCATTGATGCCATTCTTGACCACTTTCCTACTGTTGAACCATGAAAACTGACCTTAACTGAGCCAAGCAAGGCCTGTGGTTCTACGTGCTGTTGTAGGTTGTTTGGTAACCTCCTGGGTGAGTCATCAGTGGGCTCTTGGAGTAATACCTAGGAAGGTTCACCACCGTTCCAAGTTTTCTCACAGTGGTTTGGTGGATTCCAAAGCCTTGGAAATGGCTTTGTAACCTTTTCCAGAATGATAGATGTCAGTACTTTCTCACCTGCTCTTTTTTCAGATTGTGACATGTTGCTTTTTGATATTTTTTAAGCCTCCTTCACTTTGTCAGACATTTTCTGTAAAGTAATGTCTTGATTCAACAGGTCTCACAGTGGTCAGGTCTGGGTGTGGATATTAAAATTAAACTTACCTTTAAGAAATGATGGTTGATAACAGCACCCTGTATTTATTGCAGGGGTGGGGAACTCCAGGCCTCAAGGGCTGATGTCCTGCTGGTTTAAAATATTGCCCTGGGTCAGCACACCTCAATCAAATGATTGGTTCATTACCAGACCTCTGGATAACTTCAAGACATATTGAGGAGGATTTAGCCATTTAAATCAGCTGTGTTGGACACATCTAAAACCTGCAGGACACCAGCCCTTAAGTCCTGGATTGAAGACCCCTGATTTATTTATGTTTTTCTAGGACAGAGAGAGCGGTTATAGCAAGAAACTGTTCAGCACTTAAAATGCCAAGTAAATAACCATAAATGGTGCGAATGTAACCTGGCAATGAGGGGAAAAGGACACCAAGGTTAGTTAAGCATGGAAATTATATGCACATATTTAGTGTTTATGATGATTTTTAAATTATAACTGTAATATTTGAAGATGTTGCTGTTCTTGTGGAGGCTTCCTTTTGTCTGAGTTAATGAGGAACTCCCATACTGGACTTTTATTTGGTTGATGTAAAACTTGACTATACTGACTTCAGACTTGATATTCAAATTTAATTAGAATTGGAATTTCCTTAATTATGTTTTACTAATTCTAGAAAGCGGTCATTCCACCCTCTTTGCAACTCAGTAGAGCACAACAAAGAATATAAGAAGAGGAGGGAAGAAATGCAAACCAACATGCAGAAGGAATGTGAAAAAGGAATGAGAAAAGATAAAAAGCAGCCGTTAACAGCGAGGCAGAGGGTGTTGTGTGATGTGCAAGGCATAAGCTATAGACACATTAACACTTATAGATGAGAATTGTAAATAATTTGCAGTAATGGTGCATTCAGGCAGCTGTTGCAAAAGGCTGATTCAACATGACACTCGATTTCAGTCCCACTCTGGGAGCCTTCAAACACCACTAAGCGATTTGCTTGACAAGCAGCCGACTTCGTTCCCACCAGCACAGAGAGCAACAGCGAGCCACCAACTCCCAGCGGTGCAGCTTAAAGCCAGGGTGCATGTGTGTTTAAAGGAGTATCATTCCTCATTTCTGCTCCTGATTTCAGCCCTGTCATCCTCTCTCTCCCAATTCTCTGTCCCATCATCTTTCCTCCTCCAGCTCTCTACCCTCCTGTTTTGTTCTTCTCCCACTCTCATCTCTTTTCACATTTCATCTCGTGTTCTTCTGCTGTTTAAGCTTCTTTTCTCGCCTTTCTCTTTGCCTCCCTTCACTTCCTACACTCTTTCATCTCTTCTTCTTCTTTGCTGTCATCTGTCTTTAACTCTTCAGTCCCTCTCCTCCACTTTTATCCTGTTCTTTGCCCTTTTCCTGTATTTTAAGGTCTGTTTTTTGCTTTCCCTCATGCCATCCATCTGTCCTTTGTCTCCTTGTGAATGTATGTTTCTAATCTCTTCATTTCTCTGTTTGTTTTTTCATCTTCTTTTTTCCCCTTGCTCTTCCTCTCTCCCTTTGAGTCTTCTTTTCTCATTTACTTTCGTACATCCTTATAGTGATTTTCATTTGAAGTTGAAAGTCTGCGTTTCCAGTTGGAATTTTCAGCTGGAATGCCCCCTCAAGTTGAGCTTTTAACTTGGAAAGTCAGAGCGGCCCAACCAACCCCAACTTAAAGATTCAGCGGCAGTGTACATAAACATTTAGTGAAGCTGTAAAACTTGTGTCATATTTGTGACTCACTAAATAAACCACACACAGAGCACTGACCAGGCTTTGCAGCAGTGTCTTTAAGTTAAAACTGCATTGCTAGTGATGCATTAACGGATTTGCCTTTGCTAATGAGCAAAGCAAATCCTGCTTTTCCTTCTGTTTTCTAACTGTAATAATGGAGCACACTCAAATTGGGATTGACATCACTTCCAGCTCTTAAAACTGATTTCTGAGGATTTCTGAGGCACTTTGCCTCCTTTCCTTGTTTCTTTTTCTCATCACCTCTACTTCTCAGCATCCCCTCCTCCTCCTCTCTTCTCCTCATGAAAGCCACTCTGTCTATCAGTGTGTTCATACATTTTAAAAGGAGAGCTGTTACAATAATGCTGGAGGCAAGCCTGCAGGAAGCTGTCAGAGATACAACAGAACGTCCGCACTGCTACTCCTTTCTGTTTACTTGTTTACCAGTTGTGACAACAAACAGTTTAAGAGAGAGAAAGCGCAGCTTTTATAGAGAGAAAAGAAGAAAAGGGAGAGGGAGAAGAGAAGCGACGAGGCAATCTGTATCTCCTGTTGGATCTCTCTGATTATAGGGATAAAGATACCACTTTGTGCTGGAAAATCTCTGCTCCCTCTCAGAGCCAGAAGGGATTTTTTTCCCCCTTTTTTTCATAGAAATACCTCAAACATGTTGCATGCCTGCTGTCTCTGTCGTCCTCTCCTTGGGCTACCGGCTGAATCCAAATGTAAATGGCAAGCTGCGCTTTTGTTTTTTTTTTCTTGTTTTATTCATTAAAAGCAAACTGCTCCTTGTTAAATGCCACAAGGAAGGAATAAAGGTTAGAGACATTTGCGTTTGCTCTATTTGTGGGTTGACAAGTTTTGAGATTTAAATCCTGATGTCATTTGATCATGTTGTTGTGAACTCCAGAGTAAATTATTGCAGGTATATATTAAAAATTACTACATATTAATCTGTTTGAAGTGATGAACAGCTTATCATGTGAAACGATACCTGCACTTTCATCCAGTAATGGCCTAGAGTAGAAAAATAGTAGACTTTTTTCCCCCACCAGTTACTGATTTGATTCCCTGGTGCAGCTGAGTGTGTCTGGACAATAAAGCTGAACGACATTCATACTTCTCTGGAAACTCCTCTTATACAGGATCACAAGTAGAGGTGGGTTTTTATAATCGATTTATCCATTAAAATCGATTCTGGCTTGGATAACATAAAATCGATTCATTAAAATCCTGAATCGATCTTTTAATATCAATTTATTTTGCCCAAGATGCCAGAATCTCAGGTGAAACGTCACAAAATTTCAACAACCACCAAACAGCTAAGACAGTAAATGAGAGCAGGAAAACGGCTTCTGCACAAAGACTTAAACACACAGCGCGGACCCACGGATCAGAATCAGTTAGATGTCGCCTTTCTCACGGTCCGGGATGAAAGCCGACAGCTCGCTGATTCTGATCTGTCGGCGGGTCCGCGCCCTTTATGCGCTGATTCTAAAGCTGTTAGTTTGATGTCTCTCCAAACAATATTGACCGAACCAGCAGCAAAAGAAGATCCAAACTACGCTTCACATAAACATCGTCATGAATTCACTCTGACTTTTACTGTTTTGCTTCCACCACGATGCACAGCTCTCTCTCTCTCTCTCCCTCTCTGTTTTCTGCATTATTCCCTTGCTTGTTACCCATAAGTCTACCGTTGTTTACAGCGCTGTCGGCCGCTGTTTTTTTGCCCTTTTACATTCTTCCGAAAAGAAAACCTCATTTCTGCCGTTCAATACTGAACAAATTTAAACTTTTTAAAATTATGCAAAATGCAAAACGCTTAGACGTGTCTCTAATAAAACCGCTGTAACGTCAGAGGTAATGTTCATATGTTGATTAATTGTTTTCTTTCGTTTTTGATGTACTGCAGAATATTTTTATAAAATCCCAGGCCAGGAAAATCACCTTCATGTTTTTCTGTGTTTTATCTTCAGCTACTTTGACACAAAGGCATCTGCTGTAATGCTCACACCTTTGATAAAGTCTTGTGTGTGTCAGCTTCCTTTTTATTGATACAAAAATATGTAAATGTACTGATCTGAATTGTAATATTTCTGACTGTCAAAATTTCCCAGATTTAAATCGAATCGTGGATCGAATCGATTCGGGACCTTGTGAATCGGAATTGAATCGATTCTAGAAATCAGTGACGATACCCAGCCCTAATCACAAGCAGAAGAATGATGAGCTACGTAGAGCCAGCCCCTTCTTAACAGCACAAACAGCATGAAACTCTTACCTCGAGTGTCCAGAAAATGATAAATGTTGACTTAAAATTACACAATTATTAACTTTAATTATTATCAACTGTTTGCTTCCATACTGCATATTCTATGTCTCTGAAACAGATTTTCGTAAAAACCTAAACGTACTTATTGTTAAAAAGATAAAGACCTTTGATCCAGAGGAGGTCAGAGGATTGTGAGGCTGGCCCAGTTAGAGTGAGTAATTAGACTTGAATTAAACACACACACAGATGGTGAATAGTGACACTAGTCGATGTCTGATGCTGCATTAATTAATGGCGATTAGCATGTTTTCCGAGAAATTTGTGTTGTTGTTTTGTTTTTTTCTCTTCGTGGAAAAATGAAATGATACATAATCTGATCATTGCTGACTGTTTAAACCCCATCAGGTTTTACACATGCCAGAGGTCTGTAGTACTGGACTCAATCCTGACTCAGCAAACGAATATGAAACTGGGTTAGCCAATATTTTCTACGAATTGTGAGGAGTGCTTCTGCTGTGGCCTTATTTAAAATGCATACAGCAAAAAGAAAATCATGCTTCTTAAATGTGTTCCCACCTAAAGTAGAATATCACACAGATAAGCAAGTCAAATGTACTGCACAAACACACACACACAGACACACACTATCTGTGTTGCTCCCTGATCAGCACCATTTCCTCTCAATCCAGCAGACTTCCCGGCGAGAGCGGCGACAGATACAGACAGACAGAGAGAGGAGGAAATGGCAAAAGGGGCTTTGGACGGAGAGAGGATTGGACACGACAATTTTCTGCCCCACGGGGGTGGACACGCATGGGCGGCCTAATCGGCTAAGGAAGGCACGGCGGGGGGGGGGCACTCTTCACACCTCAGGGGTCAGAGAGCGAGGCTTTGTGTATCTGTGTGTTCCCACGTGTAGGCTAGTCTGAGATGTGTTTGGCAGGGAGGCCATTCCAGGGTTACAGCACCTTCAAAGCCCTTCAATCCAGCGTCAAGCCCTTTGTGTCAGTTTAAAGCCACTTAAAATGCCACCAAGGAGGATGGGAAATGGTTGATAAGGGCAAAAAAGGGGAGAGAAGTAATTCAGGACCTTAAATTACATTCAGATATGTGAGGTTTTTTTCTCAAAATTAATTTGGCTAAACAGTAGAGCATTGCCTTTTTTTTTGTATTTGTAATTGTATTCTTCTGGATATAGGAAATTTAACAAGTCAGAGTCCAACTTTGGTTCCATTTGGAAGTCTGGATACAGCCATGTACAGCAAAAGTACATGTGATCTTGGTTTAGTCAAGCATCTGAAAACGGATTTCTTGCTAACAACTACCGGTAACAGTGTTGGCAGTTTTGAGTCAAGCTCAATTAGGGGTCGGCGATATAAACGATATACGATAGAAACTATATAAATTTGGCCAACGATAGAGATTTTGACTATACCGCTCTATCGCGATAGCGCATGTTGATGATGTCATCAAGCTGCGCCTGTTTCGGTCGAAAGCATCGCAGCGGCTAAAACCATTATCATCTGCAAATTATGGCGGGCGACAGTCATAGCAAAGAGATGAAGCACTTTTGAAATATGGGGAAAGCCAAAAACCGCGCTTCCTCCACTTCCGTAACATTGATTCATTAATGATGAATTCTCTCGCAGCTGTTCTATTCCCATGTTGTTGCAGTTTATTAATAACTAACCTCGTATTGTGGATGAAAAATCTCAGTTGTTCTCCTGACTGAAGTTTGGCCCGTGTATAGCATCCTGCTATGTGATTGTATTTGTCCCTGACCACCAGAATCCCTCACGTTAACTTTTATCAAGTGGAAGAAAAGTTGGTGTTCATCCTCCAGCTTCACTCTGCTAATGTTATGCTAACATAACTGTGTTGCTAGCAATCACATCGCACAACATTATATACCAGGTAGTCCAACTTCAGTAACCCTGCAAATGCCACTGCTGTTTAGTTTTCTGTCTTCATTTATGTTGGAAGTGGTAGCAGAGCTGTACGTTTTAATTAGTTTCAAAAATCTCTCAGTCAGAACATGGTATGTCATGTTTAGGTGGAATCTAGCGAGCTAACTTCCTGTTAACTTGTAACTCCGTTAAATTTAATAAATTCTGTTTTCATGGATGCCTGGATGTTAAACTTAATTGTTACACCCGATAAAGCAGCAACGATGATTTTATTAAAGATGAAAGAATTTAGACCGTTTTTAACTCTCAATATTTGTTTGACTTTGGGACCTGAAGCTGACTGAGTTTTGGACCCAGATTACTCCGCGAAGCTCCTCACTACGGCAGCCGTAATGCTCTGACAATCCATCAAGCAGTGCGGCTTACCAAAGTTGTACTAAAACATTTTTAACAGATTTCTGCACGTCAAAATCGGTTAGAGGTCAGTAAGCACAACCAGAATTCATACATAAGGCACACTCTCGATTTTTAAAGGATTTTAAGTGTGCCTTATAGTGTGTAAAATACGTTATACAGAAGAAAAGAATACATCGCGATATATATCGTTACCGCAGGTGCTTCAAATTATATCGCGATATGGAGTTTAGGCCATATTGCCCAGCCCTAAGCTCAATGCATGCTCAGCAGAATAGCTGTCAGTAGAAGAATGCAACTGAAAACTGTTTAAAAACAAGCTCCTTCAAGGTAATCACTTACTACTGCTCTTTTTAGAGGGCTCCCCATTTGTTTTTTTTAACAAATGCACAAGTGCATCTGTGATTTCACCACACGTCTTCATTAAACTCCCCCGACCTTTGTGATCACTGGCAAATGAAGCTTAGTCTACTGCTAGCATGAATACACTAGTCCTAAATGGAAGAGTCCACAGTCTCGAAACGTCAAAGTGGATGATGTGAGTGTGAACAAGTCTCTGCTGGCTTTGTGATGGACTGGCAACCTACACATGGTAATCCCTGGCGCTTACCCAACACCCCCTAAAGTTGGGGTAAGTCTGTAAAATAATAAAACTGCCTAAATACCCAAAAAAAAAACAAAAAAAAAAAAACAACAACAACCAAACAAAAAAGGCAAAAGTGGAAAAGACACGATCCGGAAGATAGTATTATACATTTTTATATCATTTCCATTCCAAATATTGTGCTTCAGCCTTCTCAGCCAACATGAGGTGAATTTATCTCAACTGAATCTTTTGTTACTTTTATTACTTAGCAGTGCACAAAAAGCTAAACCCAAGTAGATTTGATAAGGAGTTTAAGATAAAGGAATCCGATTAAGATTCAAAGGCACTTTCACATTTGATAAAAAAATTTGCCAGACACCCCTCTACATATCGGTGCCGCTTTGCACACGTGCAAACACACACACCGCAGTAGCTTTGAACATTTGAGTGTGAGAAGTGTAACAACCAGACAATCAGCGTAGCAAAGATCCTGCTGTGCATTGAGATGGTCCCTGAGGCTCTTGTTGATATGAACAAAGATAAAATCCTTTTCCTGAGATGTACGTGATATCCAAGTTTTAATGCATATATATTTTCCTCACTTGTTAGAAAGCATTTGATTTGGGACATATTTAATAATTTTTAGTCATTCATCTTTAATCTTGTTGGTCTCTTCTGACCAGTAAAGTCACTGGATTGCTGGGATGTTCAGGACTGTTGGACATTATCTGGTATTTGTTCTGCAATGCCTTGATAGTGTCAGTTTCAGAGAGTTTGATGAGATACAGAAAGAGGAAAATGAGATGGGAAATAGAGGGACACAGTGACAGACAAAAGACAGAGAGTGATGGAAGTAATGGGTAAGATGAGCCTGACAGTGAAGATTGGCTATGAGAGGACGGTGGAACCAAGGAAATGATGTGAAGCAGAGGAAATGAGGGAATTTGGAGGGGGGAGACCTTGGGAAGTTCACATCTCATTGTTAATATGCATATTTCTGCATCTGTTTGTCCCCTGAACTATAGCCACTTTATTAAATTATACTCTGAAAATTGGGATTTAAGTTATCACCTTGCTGCAAGTCTCAGCTAATCCTGAGGCCCGACGTTCACTCTTCAAACATCTGTTATTTTAAGAAATGTCAAACGTAGACCCTTCAGGTCAGGTATTTTCCTGCTGAATATTGAATGCACATTTTTACTGACCTTATAGTGTAGACACTGTGTCAAAGCACAAAAGAAAACAAGCGATTTTAGAATCGTTTAAATATACCTGACACAAGTCCTCACAACTTTGCTGAACTCTAAGGTTCTACCGGTCTTTGAGAACGATGCTGTCTGTGATCAGTTTTCTAATTTTGTTTCTGTGCTGGTTGGCTTGCTGGCTAGGTCACTGTTGTGCTACAGAGCAGAACCTCAACTACTGCCACTAGCTACAGTCCATGATGTTAAAATTTACTGACTTATTGTGTAGTGGATTCAGCCTACTACTCAGATGTGAGATGAAATCCTGTAGGAGAGGAAAAATATTCCAGACTTAGGTTGTCCTTTGTTTGCTCAAACAAGAGATAAATTAAAAAAACAAAAAACAAAAAAGTTTTGTACTACACAGTAAATAAAAGTGCATAATACAAATTCTAAAATATAAAAATTATTATTGCTACAATGAGAACGACTTGATCCCTCCATTTTTGTCAAAACCTATAGGTAACTTGACAAAACCATCTCCTGTAGCTATTTCTCACAAGTTTGCCACCTTAACCTGAGTGCAAAGAGCCACAGCAGAACCCAGTCACCTGGGAAGAAAAACAGGAGTGCTACTGAATGGTGGTAATGGTGTGGGATATTGGTGTGTTGATATTAAATACTTCCATTATTCCAGATGTTGCCTGTGTTCATCCCACAGTTGTTCTTTGTCCACCAGCTGCAGTAAAATTAGACACCTCTAGTTTGCCTTTAAAGGGCAAAAAAGGGAGTAAGTCCTCCGTTTGTCAGCAGGGGACTGGCAGGTCATGTTGGACCTGGTTTTGACTGTTAGTATGTTAATGACTGTTAATAACTCCTTCCTTTGGCTTTTAGTCACTGATTAAGTTAAAGCACTAAAAACTGCTGCTATCCACAAATGTGCCTCCCCAGTGTGGATAAATGTGACACCAGTGGTGTCTTTTACAGCATCCATATGTGACAAGTTGGGTGTGAAAGACCTGTCTTGCTAGAATCTGTGTCACACACAGATGTGTTATTTTTAAGAGCAGAAGCGAGCAACTGACTCCCAAGGAATCACAGCATGTGCAAAATGTTAAAAAAAAAAAAAAAGCAGAATGCTGATTGGTGGATCATTTCAATCATTTATTTAATTGAAAACACAGAAAACGCACTGCAACCTGAGATAGAATTATATATTAATACTGTATGTACTACATTTGGCCAGCTTTCTGTCAGTGGCTAAAACAACAGTCTGTGGCTGCTTCTCTTCACCTCAGAGTAGATTGCATTTTCATGCCATGCTTGCTGTCCACTGGTTACTTACATGCTTATTTGGATGTCTGGATTAGGAATTTGCAATTTACCACATCTGTGGTTTCACTCTGCTATACCCGGGGTTGAGCACATTCTCAGAGTAAAAATGACAAAATGCAGTTATTCAGAGGAAGATAATCTTTGGCTCTATTTCCTCTGGCCACAGACAAAATATCTATCAACGTCGTAACACACTAACCCACACCTACAAGCACTGCTCAATTGACAATTGTTCATTCAGGGAACAAAATGGGGGTGGGGGTATTGGACTTTTGCAAAAACTGTTTATTTGAAACAAGTACAAGAGACAAGAAGCAGGGAGATTTGAATGAGGACCAAAACGGAGAGCTGAGAAAGGATGCTGTGAAGGGAGGAGATAAAAGCAGGAAAGAGGCGAGACTGACACCTTTTTGAATGACCTCACTTTTCCTGAAACATCTTAAAATTTTCCTCTTTTACTCTGCTCTTATATTTGGTAAATGCAGAAGGAAAGAACCTGAAAGAGACAGAAGGAATGGACTTAAAAGAAAGTGCAGCGTAAAGTGACCTTGTCTGTTTCTTTTTCTTTTCAGTTTATAGGGTGCAAGGGGAAAAAAAAGTTAAAGGCAGTTTTCCAGCCAGAACCAGTTTCGTGATCTGATGTAACCAGCATTTTCTTTTTTTTCTGTACAGGGGGGGAAAAACACACACAAAAAAAACATTGACTAAATCATGAAATAAAAATTACAGGAACACAAAAAAATATTCACACTTTACTTACGCACACAGATAACGCAGATAAACACACTGTGTACCATTTGCTGCAATTATGGTGCTACTGCTCTGCAGTGACGTTAGCTGGGGTCATCAGCGCTACAACACTGCATGGCCAAATCTGACTCCATCTGTTCTCACAGGAAGGTGTGATTAGAAAGCAACAATGTATGGCACTGAATATTAGATTCATTTACAAAAATGTTTCCTTTAGAGGTTTTTCTTTTAATTACCAAGACAAAATATTCCTCATCCTGTTAATTTGGAGAAAGGAAAGTTAGAGTTTGTGTTTACTGTAGGACTGTAGGACAAAATGCTTTTGTCACACAGTTCTGCTGATCCACTCAAACTATTGTAAAATGTTAACAGAAAAGAAATTAACATGCTGTGAATTGATTTTATTTGCACAGTTTAGCATATTGTTCACGCATGCCACGTTACCAAGCTTAGCGCACATCCTTTGGATTTCGATGCCAAATTGGTAAATTGCATGTAGAAAATATGCTAATTAAGCTCCTGCTATGACCCTGAATTGATTACGCAGTTGTGAAACTGCATAGATGGAGCTGGTTAAACTGCCTTAGCGTCTCTGCCACCAACCGTTTACCAAAAAAGTCCATATAAATCCATACTTTATGGATTCGCTCGTGTGAGAACGTTAAAAATACGAGTTTGAGATCTACATTACGGACTGGTCACTAACTATTTAGAGGGGTTTTTTTGCTTTCCTTTTTTCATCCTGTTTATTGGTTCAATTGAATCGAATTTTATTTATAAAGCACCACATCACAACACTCGTCTCGAGGCACTTTAAATTTTAAGGTAAAGACCCAGTAATACAATAATACAGAGAAAGCCCCAACAGTCAGACGACCCCCATGAGCGAGCACTTGGCAACAGTTGGAAAAAAAAATCTTTTAACAGAAGAAACCTCCAGCAGACCCAGGCTCAGGGAGCAGCCATCTGCTGTGACCAGTAGGGGGTGAGGGGAGGGAGAATGCAAATGCAGAGTGGTGGATAAACACATAGAAAGTGGAAAAAAAGATCAAGAAGAAGAAACTCTCGGGAACCTAGGCCTATTGCAACGTAACTAAGGGAAGCTTCAGGGTCACATCCTCCAGCCCTGACTATAAGCTTTATCAAAAAATCATCTTAAAAGTAGAGAGTTCCATAGGAGAGTACCTATGGAACTGGTAAAAGCCATTCAGTGGGTGACAAAGTAAAAAAACAAAATTAGTATAGTTGTCTGTAAGGTGAATGAAAATCTGATATGAGACAGTTCTGCCTGTCAAACATGAGTAGAAGTAAGCAAGTGAACAGTGTGTGCAGATAGCTTTATAAGATTGTGCTAAAGACAGCACAAAATCTTTATCCTTTATTGCTGAAAATCATTTTGTGTCTGTAAAATTACATTGTATTAATAATATGCATGGAACAAATGAATAAATACATCAAGACAGCTTTGGCATTCCCAAAGATGGGGCCAAAGCTCCAAGAGCTGCATGCTTAAAAACAACAATCTTTCTGGATTATTTCCAGTAATTCTTTATAGAATGAGGGAGCGAAATAGCTCAGTATTGCCAAGTAGCCAATTTCAACATTGCACACAGTCAGCAAAAGCTGTTGTCTGGGCTTCAGTGACATTTAATATTTAAAATATAAATAAAATGAGAGTAAGAGACACTGAGAGTGTGTTGTCTCTCTCTCTCTGTCAGGTCAGAACCTTCATCTCTACTCGGTCACTATCAGCTGAGAAAGCTTTTATACTACACACACAGCTCAGCACGAATTTGCTCTACACTTAAATTGCTACCTGGACACCACCCACCTGACTCTCCTTTCTAACCTTACTAATTTCTGTACTCAGCCCTTTTTTTTCTTTGGTTCATGTTTACCCCCCTCTTCCCCCAGCACAGTCACCCCCCTCCCCTCCCCACTCCTCGCTCCCTCTTACTTACCTTGATTACTTTGGGAAAGGAGCCAGAGAAAGTTCCTACAGTTGTCACACTGGTTATGCTATGTCATTTACTATCTCACACACACAGACACACACACACGCTAGCATGAAGTCAATATACCATAGAAAGACACACGCACTGTACGCTGTGCACACACACACTACTATTAGATTTGTCATTTTGCAGAACTGATAAGACTGCTATTAGACAGAAAAATAAAATAGTCCAGCTTGTTATGTTTTTTAAGCTGAACTGCTAATTGCACTGCTCACACAAAAATCAATGTAAACAGTGTGTGCGTGTGTGTGTTTGCAGATATTGGTCAGTAGGTGCATTGCTGTAACTGTTTACTAGTAGACAAGCTTTTCATACTATATCATGGTTCCTCTATTCAGGTTCACTACTCAAGGCACTATAGGACAGTCTACATTTGTGCAAAAGGCAATGGTGTTTTGTTAGAGATGTGTTAAGATCTCTTTATTAAGTTTAAAGATGAGTCTCTTTTATTCACAAGTAAAAGGTACTCACTCAGTAAATACCTTAAAGATGTCTCAAGTGTGATCTATTGGTTAATCTTTGAATCACCTTATGTTGCCCTTCCTGGTCGTGGCAGGGAGTGGTGTGGTCATAAACTCTGCAACTGTATGTTAAAACAAAGAGCAGCAAATGTATGCCTGACTGCAGAATGTATTCTGCCTTCTTAGACAGTGAAACAAACTCACAATAAATAGCAAGTTGTTTTAAAGTGCAGTTTGACACATGTTAATACATTTATGAAAACCCCATGTCTTCCACAGGACTCTGTCCAGTCCTGTAAAAAAAAAAAAAAAACTAAGTACATGCTTAATTCAATTCAATTCTTTTTTATTTATACAGCGCCAAATTACAACAACAGTCACCTCAAGGCGCTTTACCTACAGAGAAAAACCCAACAATCATATGACCCCCCTATGAGCAATCTCTTTCATGACAGTGGGAAGGAAAAAAAACCCTTTAACAGGAAGAAACCTCCGGCAGAACCAGGCTCTATCACTACTCCTCCACTACTGCTTCCATTGCTCATCATATCTGATCATCAGCAGAAGGTTTTAGCAGTTTGCTGGTCTGGAGCATTCAGGTTTGCGTTAACACAATGCCACAATCCTTCCAATAGTGGATGCTGGAGCAGCTTCTCCCCATGGTCAGACCCCCAGAACTACACCTCAGACTATAAAGGCCTCAATTAGCATGTTCAATGTGAAAGTTCATCACAGAACAGTTAGAAAGACTGAACAAGCCATACTTGTTCAGAAGGCTTTCCAGGTAAAAAAAGAACACAGTAACACAAACTACTATGCTAACAAGTTTTCTGCAACAAGGAGATTCATTTACTAAGATTTGCATAGAAAAGTTCTTACCCTGAGCAAAAAACGAAGTGCGTATCCAAAATTACCATTCATAAAACATATGCACCAACCTATTTTGTTCTGTGTTGGTGAATGGACATCAATCTAAGCCAACAAGCTTCTGCAAACTAAATGCAGACAATCTGCATACTATCCCACCTCCAGTTTCTCTGTAATGAGACCCGTTTACCTGCAGGTAAAACGGAGACAGCGGTGACAGTGATGTAAGAGAGAAGACTGCACCTCAAAGGCAAGAAAAGTGGGAAAAAGCCAGACTCAAGAAACTGTAAAATAGTGCATGTGAGGATGCCACAGCTTTCTAAAGTGTTTCCACCACAGTGATGAAATAACAGGATGCTGAATATCATTTCCCGTGAGATGCTCACTGTGGCTAAAGTAAAAAGTAAAAAAAGTTTGGACATCAAAGCTGATATAGAAAAATGAAATTGTTCAGAAATTGTTGTTCGAGAATATAGAAGTAATTTTTAATAAAAGATTCTAATTCAATTCAATTCAATTTTATTTATATAGCACCAAATCACAACAGCAGTTGCCTTAAGGTGCTTTATATTGTACAGTAGATCGTACAATAATAGATACAGAGAAAGACCCAACAATCATATGACCCCCTATGAGCAAGCACTTTGGTGACAGTGGGAAGGAAAAACTCCCTTTTAACAGGAAGAAAACTCCGGCAGAACCAGGCTCAGGGAGGGGCGGGGCCATCTGCTGCAACCGATTGGGGTGAGAGAAGGAAGACAGGATAAAGGCATGCTGTGGAAGAGAGACAGAGGTTAATAACAGATATGATTCGATGCAGAGAGGTCTGTTAACACATAGTGAGTGAGAAAGGTGACTGGAAAGGAAAAACTCAATGCATCATGGGAATCCCCGGCAGCCTACGTCTATTGCAGCATAACTAAGGGAGGATTCAGGGTCACCTGGTCCAGCCCTAACTATATGCTTTAGCAAAGAGGAAAGTTTTAAGCCTAATCTTAAAAGTAGAGATAGTGTCTGTCTCCCGAATCCAAACTGGAAGCTGGTTCCACAGAAGAGGGGCCTGAAAACTGAAGGCTCTGCCTCCCATTCTAATTTTAAATACTCTAGGAACAACAAGTAGGCCTGCAGTGCGAATCAAGTGTGAGGCCATCTGTCCAACAGCAAACGTATTGCCCAAAATGGGACACAACGGGACGATGAGTCCAAGAACTGCAGCCAAAGAAAAGAATCAAGGTGTTACAACAACCAGTCAAAGTCTAGACCTCAACCCCACTGCCACTGCTCTGGCATGGCCACCAAATTTATTTTTAACACTTTAATTTCTGGCCAAGTCAACAAACACACTGATGTTTTCACCGTGTTTTCTTCATCAGAACATGCCAGAAAATGGCAGTGATATCACTTACAGATGACAATCTACAGTAAAAGTTTTCGTGTTTTCTATTTTGGCCTGTTTATGACACTTTAGTGCATATTGAGTGAAGTTCCCAAAGGATTTTAAGCCATAGTTAAAGTAGAAAATACCACATTTTCTTAAGCAAAACTTGTTTCTTACCTCTTATATTTTATACTAGGTGCTCCTAACACATGCACTTGTGACCTTTATGTGACTCTGCAGATATTTTTACTGTTTCCTTACGTTTGAATTTTAATGACCCCATGCAATAGTAACGAGTAATTTCCTGGGGGAAATAGTGTCTCGTAAACAAGATGTAATGCGAACATGATTGCGAGTGTGTGTTCTCATTCCTTGTGGGTTGCAGTCTATGCATCTCAGATTAAAGAAACTAGTGGGCCATAACTATACAAACACACACACACACACAGTCAGAAGGGCTGCTGTTGCTTTGGAAACGATGCATTCAGGTAAAAGTATAAACCACAATGAAGGAAATAAATAAAAGTGAGCAGTTTGATATATGTTGATGAGTGAAGTATGCAAGTGTAATTTTCAGGTCTAACAAGCACCTGTTGTTCATTTGATGCCATTCCTTTCTTTCCCATATTATCTTCCTCAACCTCTCACTTAACAATCCTCAGCAGAACAATGACTCATTTGTTTGTCTGTGTATTATCTCAATCAGGACAAAGAGTGTTTGCTAATAAGAAGTGGTAGTTACAAACTCAGTTAAGTGTGTGCATGTGTCTTTCTAGTTAGCAGAGTATTCATCATTTCCTGACACTCTGGAAACACTAAACAAATAGAGGAGCTTCCAGCTTCTAATTACGCTGTACACTCCAGCACTTAAACCTATTAGCACTGCAGGGGAGTTTGTGTGTGTGTGCGTGTGTGTGTCCTGTACCAAGCTGGTCCAAGTACTCTGTTAATTTGATCACTTTTTTGATAAAAGCCCACTGTGCTGCCCACTACTTATATTTACAGTGTTTAACATACAAACATTGTACTCAGTGTTGGAGAGTTGAAATCAGTCTCATTGAATTTTAAGTTATTAGAATCTAAGGTCACCCGTAGTAATCCCATAGTTGGAGAGCTACTTTTATTTACTTTTGTACGCACAGATGGTGTTTTCTCACAGCGGCCTGTTATGAATTTATTCAGTTTGACAGAGTTGTGCTTTGAGCTGCCCATGTTAACCACAGTATTATACCAATGTGCAATTGTGCATTCAGCATTTGTGTGTTTAATATTTAATGTTCTTCCATGTGTTTGATTTTTCTAAAAAAAAAAAAAAAAAAAAGTCATGTCACTCTGCAAAATTTCACTGTGCTATAACCAAGCTATGCAAAACACTCACCAGAGCCAACGCAAAGTGCAGACATTGGAAAGAAAAGTTTGCAGACATCTCTAAGCAGTCCTGTGAAAAACTAAATACATCCTATGATTTGTAGAACCAATTTTAGCAACACAAATGTGAAGAGTCATTTTCTGTATGACTTGATCAACCCCTCAAATGAAAAATAAACAACATACCATAAACATAGGTGTTCACAGCCTGTGCTCAGTACTTTGTTGAAGCACCTTTGGCAGCGATTACACTCTCAAAACCTGTGGTTGTGATGCCACATGCTTGACACACCTATTTCTAGCCCATTTCTCCCATTTGTCTTTGCAGTACTGCTCCAGCTTCATCAGGTTCGATGGGGAGCGTCCGTGCACAGCCAATTTCAGATATTTCCAGAGATGTTCAAATGAGTTCAGGTTTTTTACCTTCAAGTCTGTGACAATCACACAATGATATTGAAGCCACTCCTTTGTTATCTTGGCTATGTGCTTAAGGTGGTTGTCCTGTTGGAAGATTAACTTTAACCCCAGTCTGAGTTCCAGAGCGCTCTGGAGTCGGATGTCTCTGTACATTGAAGCATTCATCTTTAGTCTCCCAGTTTTTGCTGATGATAAACCTCCCCACAGTATGATGCTGCCACCACTATGCTTCATTTAGGAACGGTATTGGCCAGGTGATGAGTGCTGCCAATTTCCTCTAGACATGATGCTTGGCATTTAGGCCAAAGAGTTCTACCCTTAAACTGGGGGATTTTGTTTCTCATAATTTGAGTGTCCTTCAAGGCACCTTTTGGAAAACTCCAGGCAGACTGTCACGTGCCTTTTACAGAGGAGTAGCTTCCGTGAGGCTTTATCATACAGGCCTGATTGGTGGAGTGCTGCAGAAATGGTTGTTCTCCAGGAAGGTTCTCCTCTCTCCGCTGAACAACGCTTGAGTGACCGTCCTTTTCACTTGCCAACTAAGAACCATTTAACCTGATTGCTTAGACTGGCTTTGGAGCCACCTCTAGGAAAAGTCTTGGTGGTTTCAAACGCCTTCCATTTGTGGATGATGGAGGCCATTGTGTTCACTGAGACCTTCAATGCTACAGATTGTTTCTGTACCTCGATGCAATCCTGTCTTGGTCTTTTTCTTGGACTCCATGGCTTCATTTGTGCTCTGACATACACTGTCAACTATGGGACCTTATAAAGACAGGCACACCATCCAAATTATGTCCAATATACTGAAGTGGACTACAAGTTGTAGAAACATCTAATATCTGATCAGTAGAAGCAGGATGATACTGAGCTTGATTTGCAATTTTCAACTGATCTTCATGTCAAAGACTGTGAATAGTCATGTACAGGTTTTATTTGTTTTTCATTGTAAATACATTTGCAAAGAAATCAAGCAAGTTTTTTCAGTATGGGTCATTGTATGTAGAATTTTGAGGTAAAAAAAAACTTTGAATACTAAGTTTCAGTGTGTTTTAAAAAATTGATGTGCATATTTCCCATTTTCCAAGCAAAGTCTGAAGTAATGAGATACTCAATACTTTTGCATAGCACTGTATGTTAAATGGCCTGCATTTGTATAGCGCTTTACTTAGTCCCATTCACACACACATTCACACACTGGTGATGGCAAGAAGAGATGGGCAGTAACGCGTTACTGTAATCTGATTACTTTTTCAAGTAACAAGTAAAGTAAGGGATTACTATTGCAAAAACTGTAATTAGATTACCGTTACTTTCCCGTAGGAACACTGCGTTACTACGTTACTAAAACCGTGATTTTTTGCGAGAATGTCTCACGACAGTGATGTAAGCGAGTGCGCCGTTAGTGACAGCAGCTGTGTGCAGATCAACAATGGATCACATATCGATTGTGGGAGAGAATATGAGCGTGCAGCGTTTAAAGCGTGCAATTACTGACCTTACTTTGAGTTTGATTCCATAAAAAGTGACAAAAACATTAGCGTCCATCGTGCGTGGGAAGAAAACTTCTTTTTACAGCGAAAAAAAACCCCTAAACTTCCGGGAAATTCACAGAGAAATTCGCGGATTCTTCAACTGACCGCAGCACACCTGCACCAGGGTAAACCTCCGCTTACCCTGCTCCTGCTTTACAGGTGAAAATAGAGCAACAGGACCGCTGAGTCCAGTAATTAGTTACTGATTACTTTTTTCAAGTAACTTGACCAACACTGATGGCAAGCTACATTGTAGCCACAGCTGACAGAAGCGCCCCAGGGCAGCGTTGTATACCATAGATATACATACATATATTGTCTTCATTTGTTTTATCAAACTGCTACTGTATTTCAGTTTTCTTTTTGATTTTTTTCAGTTTAAATTTTCTTTAAAAGTAACAACACAGAATAGTGTATATTAAAACACAAAAACTAGACTGCATTTGCAGATTCTCTGAATGTTCTTGTCTCCTGATTTCCACACGGAAAAGAGGATGGATCAGAAAAAGCAGAGAGAAAGGGTAAACAAGGCAATAAATTGAAAGAAAAAGTTGTAATAAGAAAATTATGTATTTATGCATACAATATGTGAGCATGCCACTTTCCCACAGACTGCAGTACTAAACGGAGTCCATCCCTGTGACCTCTGTGGTACAGTGCAGCAGGCGGGTCAAACCAGATCAATATATCAGTGACTCTTATCCTTGTTGTGTATTCAGATGAAAGGAAACAACTCCATTAGACATTTAGGTATTACACAGACAGTAAGGAAAACTACATGTAGTGAGTCCTAGTAGGACTGCACAGGGATGATGTGGTGTCCTTATATTTTTTAAAACTTCATAGCTTTCATTTTTTACCATATTTAAATGTGGTTAAATAAGGTAAAGGTTTGTGTTCAGGAATTTAAAATCAATCGCAACACCTGTTTGAATGCAGAACTAACTGATGATTACGGATTGCTTGCTTGATGGATGGATCAATGGAAACAGAGGAAACAAAGTTGTTTTTTATATATAAATCTGTGTCTGTGTTTGGGCTTGTAGAAAAACACAAGGCATTAGCAGAAGGGGCGGTGCAGCTGATATTTTAACGCCTGTTTCTGTGCACTCACCTGGAGAGCCTGATAAGATGGTCTCCATCTAAATCAGCTCCACAGGCTGCCAGTCAGCCTGCTTCCCCCAGCTGGGAGCTTTGCTCATGGGGATGTTGGCAGCAGGGATCTGGGCGCTACATCCTTCAAATTGACTGGCTTGCTGTTCTGTTAACCTATAGGAGTACTGTGTACATACAAATCACACCACTGCCTACTTGTTGCATACTTAATGTGTTGATCCTTTTTGTCCCTGTCTGTGTGTTCTGTTTGTAGGCAGTGCCGAAGCCCATAGCCATGGAGCCATGCTGGGGAAGCAGAGCAGGTGTTCTCACAGTGCTACTGTACCTGCCCAGAATCCCATCTGGAATACCTCCACCTGGACAGTCTGGTAAGATCCTTAGACAGTAATAGACAATATGCAGTACAGTATGTTTTATGTTCAAAAGATTGAGAAATTCTAAGAATGATGGGCGGTATTTGCAATGTTATCTAAGAAACTGCCACTGACGTGTTATTTAAGGACCTGAACCTTCTGCATACATCACTGCAAATTTCTAGTAAACTTCTGCAGTGTTGTGCATGGATTTATTTTTTATTTCTTTGTTTAGGGAGGGGAGTGGAGTAGTAATTTCCATCTAATTCTAATTTGTTGTTTGTTTTTTTCCTTCCAATATATTGTCCATTAAAGTTTTACACAGTTTCTCTATAAGAAAAACAAAAAACTGCTGCCTTGGCCATATTTTGTGCTGGCAAATTTTAGAAGGCAGGTTGTACATAAAGAACAGCTGCAGTAGTTGCAACTATCAACACAGTATTTATGTCCACACATCCATCTCCAACGACCTAAGTTGCTTTTTCGTGATCAAATATAACAAATACAAAGCCCCACACTGGTTATTTCTCTGCTTTCATTTGATTCTCACCGCTGTAAACTAACAGCTGTTTCTGAAACCTGAATTCCTTTGTTACTGCCACAGAAAGCATTCACACCATTATGTGATCTTTTACAAGGTGAGCTGAACGATGTTTCAAAAAGATCCAGATGCAGCAAGCTGTGCTTCATATGTGCCTCGCAGCAGCTCCCCATCAGCTTTTTTGTAGAACAGGCTGTGGCATTATAATCAAAAGCAGAATAAACACTAAAATGTGATGGCATCAATGGCATCATCAAAAAGATGTCTTGATGTTTCTTGGTTGCCACCATTAGAACAGACTGCTGCCATGAGCAGAGCAGAAGGGTAGCTTAGTAGTTTGTTTCTAAGTCATTTAATAGCCCAAAGGTTAAATCTTCAATCCCTGATCTTACGCTCAATCATGGCAGAGCAAAAACGTGTTCTACTTACACTGAGTTTAATGTTGAAACTGTAAACCTAGAGGTAGGGCTCACAGTATCCTGTGTGCAGAGTCTGTGCAGGTTATGCTCTGCATCAATCTGTGGCAATTAAGGGAGAAACAGCGCCGTTTCATTATTCCTCATCCAATAGTGTTTAGTTCAGCACATGTAAATCGGGATTCGAAGTGTACCCACTGACGTTAGTAAAATACAAATCTGGGATTTAATTAATTTTTTCTTAAGTTGTTCTTTTGTTAATATTTGGAGCAACACAAGAAAATCTTAAGCAGGTTTTAAGAATCCCATCTATAGCTTCAAGACTTCTAAAGAGATCTAAAACCCTCAAGTGTCCTAGACTTAAGTTTTCCCATTATGATGGCAACACAAATAAGGTTTAGTCAGGAAAAGATCAAAGCAATGGCAGATAAAAAATGAGACCAAGTAAAAATGTATCTTATAGGGTTGAACAACAAAATAAAAAGTGCATTCAAATCATGATTCTGATAGCAAAAGATCCGAGACAAGACGGGCTTAAAAAAAAAAAAGCAGCTCCTTTGTTGTCCAGTATCCAGGAATCCTGCGGTCCAACCAAATTTAAATGTGTTGAGTTGATATTTCTAGCAACTGTTTATCACATAACCAGCAATACGCTTGTTCATTTCCTCTTGGAGTCCCAGCTTTAGCCAACACAGTTCCTTTCCCCTTCCTATGGAGCTGCAGATGTTTAGATTGCAGATGTTTCTTGTCTTTCATGTATCTCTTTGTATCTGATGCACACACATTAGAGATATAGTGTTTGATCTACTAGAAAAATGTTCAAAATGTATGTTTTTTTCTTTAAATCAAGATATTAAAATGTCCTTAATTTTAGTATGTGAAGAATAATGAATTATTCAGAAAGACTCTTGACATATGGCATGTTAAAGTTGGTCTGATGTGGTTAGACCTGCCTGGTTTTCCTCCAACACTTACTGTTGGATCAATTGTTCCCCTCAATGAGACATCCTGACTTTCCGCTGTCTGAGCTCATGTTGCACTATAGACGGGTGACATGCAATATCCCCAGGTCGCTCCAGTCGACCACCAAACAGCTGTGGAAATCAGTGTAAAGACAGCAGTGCTTTCTTTGAGACCTGACCAAAGCTTGCAGGGATGTGCACTGTCAGCATGAGGTCAATCTTCTCTCTCTCCAGCTCATCTTCCACCTCAGTCAACCTTTCATACTTTTCTCGCTCAGGCATATATATTTAATCTCCCCTTGTATTTTCCTTTCCCCCTACAGCCTTTTGGTTGAAGTAGACTGTATGTAACTGAAGCTGGTGTGGGAGGCTTTTGCTCCTCCAGGCAGGAAGTGTTGCCTTCAATGCGATGAGTACCTTGATGACGAAAACAAACAGAGCAGACAGAAAATTGACCACTTTGCAAGAAAGCATTTTCTCAAGGTTGAAAGATCCTGCAAAACATAGCAACAGTCACTGGAGTCTAACACAGGGGAAGGAATAAAGCATTAAAGACCCAGAAGTAATTATGCTAACTATAGAGAAAACTAGAGACACTAAAGGTAACACAAGTGTTTCATGAAAAAATGAGGACCAGAAAGTAGCCAAGAAATGTTAAATTTCTCCTTTGTGTGTCATTAGGCCATCCATCAATTTCCTGCCATTAATCTTAGCCAACCAGTCCATAAATAACAACAACAATAATAATAATTTGCCCCACCAGCAGATAGAGCAACTGGCTGATATCCAGAAATCCTACCGCTGGCTGGACAAAGCGGGACCAAAACAGCTTGTCCCTGTGCTGCCATGATTAGTGCCTCTGTGCTAATCATGGCACTACAAGATCCATAGAGGTTGGGGTCTACTTCCCCAGACAAGACCCCAGGTGCAGGCTGTGTTAAGATGCCTCTGTGACAATCCAGCACATGTGGCTGTAGCTCAGGCGGTAGAGCAGGTCATCTACTGATCCTGGTTCAATTCCTGGCTTCCCAAATATCCTTGGGTAAGATATTAACCAGATGCATCCATCGGCGTATGAATGTGTGTGAATGCTACTTAGAAAAGCACTTAGAACAATGTGCTTGTGTGAATGGGTGAATGCACAAGTTGTGTAAAGCGCTTTGAGTGCTCAGAAGAGTAGAAAAGCGTTATATAAGAACCAGTCCATTTACCATAACAGCAGGGTGTAAGATGCTAGCAGACAAGGGCATACATGGAACGCCATAACCAAGCTTAGTATACAGAAACATCTGTGCTGAGTATGCCCTGATGATACTTCCAGATACAGATGGACAAACCAGTGATGGCTAACCAACTGGGCATAGTGGTGGTGGACAAGCAGAGGAAGACACCTGTAGCGATACCGAATGACAGCAACATCAGGAAGAAGCAACATGAGAAGCTGGAGAAGTACGAAGGGCTCAAAGAAGAACTCAAGAAGATTTGGAGGGTGAAGGTAACAGTGGTCCCAGTGGTAATAGGAGCACTCGGTGCAGTGACCCCAAAGCTAGGCAAGTGGCTCCAGCAGATCCCGGGAACAACAGATCTCTTTCCAGAAGAGCGCAGTCCTAGGAACAGCAAAGATACAAGCTTCCAGGCCTCTGGTAGACGACCCAATCTAAAGACGGCTCACAAGGACAAGAGGGGATTTTTTTTTTAAATGCACACACACAGAATCCCTATTATAGGAATGTATTCACTGTTGACAAATTTGATTTAAAAAAAAAAGCCAGTTAACTGCTGAACCACACATGCAATGTGTTATAATGAAAGTACTACAATTGGCATGATGTTTTTTGTTCACTACCTTAATCTACCTGATGTTTTGGACATTAGCTCATCACAGAAGGTTTAGACTCATTTTCAGAAAATTAAGGGCAATACGAGGCTCATTGTTCCAGTCAGGCTGCTCTCTGGAGAATGTTTAGGCCTTTTTCATCACAGTGGAACAGCAGTTATTGTTACCAGTGTTTGAAGTCTGACATTGTTATTGTTGCTCTGATTACCACATAAGCACACACAGACAATCACAGTATTCAGAAATACAAACGAAATGTAGAACATCAACACAACTTTTAGAACGCCACATGAAAGTGCTTCAGTAACAACAAATTTCCCGCCTACTATACACTCATGCTCCTCTCCTACCAACCTTATGCTCCCTAGAGAGGCTCTTGTGTAGGGTCAGACAGCAGTCCCCCATTGATGTTAGCATGTATGAAGGTGAAATCACTGCAGGCTTGCTCCACCCACCCTCTGTGAAAGACACTTCAAGAGGAATCTATGATGAGCGTGCCCATTTTAGCTCGCTTTCCTTCGCATCATCTTTGTTTTCTTCTTGCCCTGCGTTGCTCTGCTCCCTCGAGGTGTTACCATTAACTGACCCTTTACATGTAAGAGGGGGAAAGAACAACTGGAAACAAAATGAAGCCCCATGTTTACAGCTCACAGTTTCTCAGCTTCCTGTAAAAAAAAAAAAAAAAAAAAAAAAAAAAAAAGAATAAATCCTGCTTACTCTTTCCTTATTCTGTAATGTTCCATTACTGTTCTTCGAAGGCGGGGGATAGAAAATGTCCTCCACACAGGTTCTTTCAGACTGCAGGAACTTATCCATAATTCTAGTAACTGTACAAGGTAGTACCTGGTATTTTTTCCTGTGTGTACACTGCTGGACCTGGGAACCATTCTACTTTTTGGTGCTACGTTTTTGTAGTCTTACTCATCTTGCTTAATATAACGTAGGTGCACTATAACTGGTGTAGATAAGTGTATGCTAATTGGTCATTAAATGGACAAAAAGGCGTAACGCTAACAAAAACAAGAGCTCTTAACATCAACCTTTAAAAAAACACAACTAAATAACCTGAAATCTATTAAAAAAGCCAGAGGAAATTATAGTTTTGACAGGTAAGAGCAAAATAGAGAACACTTCACAAAAAGCACAGAAAGAAAAGGAAGAGGCTGAAAAAAAATGAAAAGACCACAACAAGGCGACACTGCATTACCAACCACTACCCAGCAACTAGTACTTCACTTCAGAGTTCCTGTTAGTGCAAATGTCAAGAGAAAAATGCCTTCGATCTACATGATTTCCATGTAGTGGAAGGTATGTAGTTACTGTCCAGCATCCACTTAGTTTTACATAATCAGCACAAAAAACACTGATCAAAAAGCACCTACTGAGAAGAGCTACATCACCTTCCAATTCAACTAAAGATATTCTGTAAATCACCAAAAGACGTCATTCCAAGCTGATGTGTGGATTTTTTAGTAATCGTCTCACTTTTCATTATCCAGACTCCAGCAGAGAAGACATTTAATTGCAATCAGTCCCTAAGTTGAAAAACGTCATTTACTGTACCTGCAGCACATCTGGTGCATACTGCAGCACATCTGGTGCATACTGCAGCAACTACGCGACAAATGGCACATTTTAAGCATTAAGCCATTACGCTGTTCTAAGAGGTTTCTTTATTTCAGCCGAATTTGATTTGGTTTTCACCCTCTTTCAAAGCAAGCGATAAATGGAGCACAGATAAACTGGCATATTGTTCAAGCATTAGCCAGGGTTCTGCTAAACTTATGATAAAGAGAGCGTACGCCTAAAGGCAAAGCTCCTGCTTTCCTGGTGAGTCTAGTGTCCACGTCTAATCAGTGAAAAATGAGACTGCAAATCCAAGCAGTTACTCTTTCTGCTTGGAGAGGTAATTTGGGAATCTGATGAGTTTTAGAGTGTGACATGTTGCACTGCATGAGCTGCAGAGCAGTTCTACTTTCCTGCACCGCTACAGTGTAACTGCACTCTCCATGTATCACAGGATGGTGTGAGTTTTTATCATGCTGCATGAGCTAACCTCTGCATGTGAAACATCCTTTCTGGATAGCAGAAGAGGCCTCCAAAAGCTCCCGTGTGAAGCTCTTGTTTCTTCATTTTGATCCAGCTAGACAGAAATACAGTGACATTGCAAATAACACAAAGATCACTGTGTAAAACCAAATCCATTTCTCTAATAATAGATTCACTTTCTGGTCCAATAATTCAATCAGAAATCCTGAAAAGTCAAGTAAATAGCAGGCAACCACTCCAGTTAGACCGGCTGACAGCTGTTGTCAGCCAAATTGCAGTGGACAACTAACACATAGTGCCTGCCTCTAAGAGCTCAGCGCGACAGCTTGACCACTGTGTGACTGTTTGACTGATTCAAAGTCACAGTGGCCTGACATGATGGACAGAGCAGGAGAAAAAGGCTGACAGGATGGGTGACATAGGGGAGAATGGAAAAAAATAACAAGAGATCGTATTTTTGGCTCCACTTCTCCGTCTCTGCATCCCAATTCAATTGAACTTTCTCATGTCAGTTTTACCCGTTTCTGCTCCATCTGCTGCAGCTGGTGTCTCCCCCCCTCCCACTTTTTTATTATTTGGTACATAAAGCGGCTCTATCAATGATATTAGTGGATTTAGCAGAGTGCAACTATTCTCAGTTCAACGCAGCAGAGTTCAGGATGGAGAAAGACAGACTGTAGGCTACATTTTCTTCTCAGGCGCTCTCCTGAGCTTAGATAGTGGGTCAATAGAAACAGAGGCACAGCACTATTCACAGCCGCCTTTTCCTGCACTAATCTGCCTATTCAGCAGCACAGTTAGGCCCTTGAATATATGAGAAAAGGGGAAAAAAGAGAGAAATACAGGTACTGTAAGATGTTAAGTCTTTCAAGAGTAAAAATAGAAAAAGCAATGTGACAGACAAAGAGAGAAAGGAAGACTTCAAAGACAGTTTTGATAAGAAGCAGAACCAAGTTTCTAAAATGAATTATGTGTGAAAACAAGTAGAAGATTGGCGATACATCAGTGGTTACAGAATTGTTAAGAACGGAGCCCAAGGTAACACCTCTTTGTTAACAAAAACAGATTTGCACAGTAAGACAAGTGTTGTAGGCATCCATCCATCCATACTTGTTCCATCCATCCATCATCATCTTCTTACCCAAAGTCAGGTCATGGTTGCAGAAGTCTAAGAAGATATTGTGACCAATGTTGTTGGCTTCTCGTGTAGCATCCTGAGGCATTCCCAAGCCAGATACATCATGTAATCCTCCAGTGAGTTTGGAGTTTAGATCTAGGGGCTTTGCAGGAAAACATGCACAGATGCCAAAAGTACCACAGCTGACTATTTTCTCAGACAGCAGCTTTGTGTTGTGCTCTCTAAAGTTGGATACACCCAAAATGAAGTTCAGATAAAGTACATTTTCATTCTCTTGGTCATAATATAGAGGTAATGACTAAACGTGAAAAGTGGAATACAATCTTGCCTTCTGATTCATGTTTGAAAATCATTTGGTATCATACCACTATTACTTACCCATCTCATGTTCCATTTTACCATCATTCGCAGATTTCCAGATCTGAAGTGCAAATCAGAACCACATTATCTGTAAAAAGTAGAGGCGATTCTGAGTTTCTGAACCCTGATACCCTCCTCACCTCAGCTGCATCTTAATCCTGGCACATCACAATGCCACTAGAAGTTCAAAATCCACAGCACCTTCCACAGGTTTTTGTGGACAGTATCCACAGTGAAATTCTGTCATTCCATAAAGCACATGTTGAATGGATGGTCAAACTTGGGGACAGATTTGGGAGATAAGCCAAACCCCTCTAAAAGGCTTCTCTTTGCCTTGTTCCCTCTCCTGAGAAAGCATCTTTTGCTCATTTTGCTCTATCATTCTCACGTTGGCCCTCTCCCGAAAGGGAAGAAAAATTCAACTTTATTATCCCTGAATAGGGCAAAAATACACCACTATGGAAAAAAAATGATAAGAGTTGACACATTAATAAAACACTTTCCTAATTTAGTTAAGCCTCGTTTGCCATATTACTCCTTGATGCAGTATGATTGTGCAGGGAGCAAACAAAGGATTTATAGAAATATTCTGCAGCTTTATTGAACAGCTTAGTAGATCCACAAAGCTGGTCAGAATGTGCCTAACATCTCTCTTTGCACAATTGTTGTTTGGAAACAACATTTTAGCATTTCCATTGTGAACACTTAAATATTTTAAAAATCCATTTTAAAACAGCTAAGCAGCAGTTTCTTTTTTATTCTAGAAGTAACAATGAAATTGGAAAGCAACTGTCTGTTTTTTTTACCTCAGGACCAAAACAATGGTTCGACTTTCATGTCGTTCTACTACATGTATAGCTACCTGTTAAAACTGTGTCTAGATAGGGACCCTCTGAGACTGCTTTCAAAAATGAGCAAAAAAAAGTGCGTAAATTCTTGAATCCTTTGTTTAAATGCCAACATTTACAGCAGAAATCAACATCTTTAGGGCCTAGTCCCCAAAATGGTTTGGGTCTCTTTAAGTAATTACACAGTGTTAGGGTATGTGAAACCAGGAAATGATCCCCTTGGTGTTCTTCAGTACAGGGCCCTGATATGTACATTTCTAACTCCAATAAAAATAATACCGTGAAAAATACTCAAATCGAGGCTTCTACATAAACATGTGAAATGTGTTTTCAAGCTATGTTCATGGATATACACAAAGAGCAATGCAAGCTGTTACATACTGACAGCTGGACTGATGAAAACAAGAATGCATTTGTTCTGTCAGACGTAAGAACAACAAGTGCAAAATGCAGCTGAAACTGTTTTTGTGTTGACAGGCCAAGATGTTTGTAACACTAGCTCAGCTCATAGAGTGAGACCAGAGGGGTATGCTAGAAAGAAAATGAATAGGTTAACAAGCTTTGTTGAGCCTAAAGCCAAAGTTTTTAGTGTCACAACGATGGCTCTCTTTACCTGGTTAGATCATGATAGACATAAGCTGCACGGAGCAGATCAGATTTAGAGCTTTGGTTTAAAATCCACAGGAAATGCCATGTTTTCACAGATTCTTTTATTTATACTATGCGTTAAGTGTTGTATAGACTCTTTGCTGTAGGAATATGTTTTATACAATGATCTCGTAAAGAATGTTGTCACAGGACTGCATTACAGTAATGGATGCCCCATCAAATTCACCCCCAGAGCAGAGTGTACAATGGTCAGACATTATTAAATGTTAAGGTTTATGACAGTACAATTAGAAAAAGACAAGTAAGGCTTTTTAGGAAGGGATGCCAGGAGAAGGCCTCTTCTCTCTAGAAACAACACAGGAGCACAGTTTAGTTTTACAAAGTTGCATCTGAAGAAACCACAAAAGCTCTGGAACAATGTCCTTTGGACAGATGTGACCAAAGTGGAGCTTTTTGACTATAAAAGATAAGTTTGTTGAACAAAGCCATATGAAAAACTGTCGAGGGTAATGATTTAGACTTGTTTTGTAGTTACTGGATCGGGTACACTTTGCATTCACCTTAAACTCATCTGCATACCAAAGTATCCTGGAGTCAAATACTGGGCCGTCTCTCTGACAGTTCGACTCAGTCATGCAATGTGACACTGATCTGTGACACTGTATTTTACTATCACCACTGAATGGAGCAGAGCTTTACAGTCACAGCAGTGCAAACTGTGTATCACACTATTATAGAAATCTTCCTGTTTTCAGTTGGCAATGCAGAAAATGTATCAACGTTTATATGCTTGATCCTCATCTGCTGCCAAGTCTCTTTTACATTGCTCAAACTACAGCTAATAGAGAAGAGATTAGAAAATTGATCAGTTAGAATGGTATGCTATTTATCACTAACAGCCTTCAATGAATAAAATTGATGCCTGATTAAAGCGAGATTAAATTAAACACATTTCCATGTCTCCTTTATTAGGCGGGAGGGTGTGAGACCCAAAACCAAGTAAGCTTTACCGTTTATAGTTGTGACTAAACATTAGCACCAAAAGGACAGAATAGAAAAATAAATATTAAGCCAACTTTTATTTATTTTTAATTTACATGCTGTTCTTATGAAAATAGATTTAAGAGAGAAAAGTGAGCTCTCTGTGTTTTGGGCTTCAATGCTAATTGTTCTTAAAGATTTTTAAAGAGCGAGACAAAATACTTCTTGGATCTTATTCTATACCCAATGATTAAATTTCTATCGACCTCATTTAACTGTCTGGCTATTATAAATAAGCACATTTCTCAACATGAATTTTTATAAGCAGACTGAGTATCCTAAAAGGATTGCTGTAGCTGTATTGTCCTTTTCTTCCACTCTGTGAGTTGACCTCTTCAAACCCTCCTCCCTACACCCCCACTGTCACCCTCTGAGTGTCAGACTTGAGAGCTGCATGACAGGAAATGGAGGGCAAAGCTTGGAAACTCAGCTCCATTGACCCAGAATGGATCTCCAATACTTTGATCCTCTCCATCTTTGAAACCATCTAACCCACTGGGATACTCCCTCCTGTCACCCCCCACTCCTCCATCTGTCTGCTTGTTGACTTTTACCCATTGTGTGGCATTTACACACAAACAACTCCTGTATTTATTGTGCAGGTTTGAATGATGAAGTCTTAACCCTTATCTTGTTTTTCCTTTGCCACTTGCCTTTTGTTTTGCTCCAAAATGCGGGCGTACTATTAAATTGATGGACATCAGTTTAGAAGTGTATACGGATCAAGTAAGAGATTCAAGGTCTTGCTGACTTTATAATTTTATCAGATACATTTAAAAGAAAAACGCAGCAAAGGAAAGTCGAGGCAAAGTCAGCTCCCCAATGAGCACCACTGCTTGAATTCATGTAGCCACTAAAATGACTGCTTTTCAACTTTAAAGACACATGGTTTTGGTTGTTTTGTTTTACTGTTGGGCATACTGGTCTGCCTTTTTGTCCTCTTGGCTCTAATACACTTAGAGATATTTAAATGTAAATTTGTGCACTTCAGATCTCTTAGCAGGCGTGAAGAAATCCACCACCAAATGCTGTCATGTACTATTAATGTAAAGCATCCTAGATATCTGAATCCCAACATGTGTACTTCAAAGCCACTGTAGCTATGTGTCATGTTTACTGAAATCTGTGTTTCGTGGATCTATTAATATTTGAATATCAGTATGTTGCTGTTTGACTGACTTTAATTTACGTTGGCTTCATTGAATGCTGATAGCTCTGTTCTTCTGTTTACCACTGCTCTGCATCCTCAGCACGCTTCCCACTTTCATTCAAGGGGAAACACAAAACCAAGCTTTGATGTTTCTTATATAGGAGGGCCTCACTGTGAGTTTTGTGACCAGGTTAGCAAGCAGGCTCCGCCTGTCACAGATGTTTTCCAGCTGCAGTCCCAGTTTTCCACATCGGGTCTGTGTCGATATGTGTTCCTGGGGAATTTTGTCTCCTGCTAATGACCCTATTAGTACATCAGGAGTTGGAGGGGTCTGTGCATGTTAGGGGGGTGAGGTGGGGTGGGGGGATTAATGATGCGTCAACTCACCTGACAAAACAATCACGTTAATGTGCTCTGTTACCACGGCAGCAAATGAGCACTTGCACTCACCTGCAGCATGATTTGATTACTTTTGACCAATTTAATTTTGCAAATGGAGATGTGTGTGTTCACCTGGAAAAATCAACACAATTATGATGGCAATTTGTCAGAGGTGAAAGCTTTTTTGATGGAGGAATATTCAGATATCACGTTAGAAAATTAATTCGGTTTGCTTTTTCACTCTGTGTGATCTTTCATTGTGAGGCCATGTGTTTGATAATGTGCAGATGCAGTGCATGTATGTAGGTAAATGAAAATGGCTCAATGTTCCACAGAAACATTACATTCCTGCTGCATGTGTCTTTTTATAAAGTTCTTGTGGTAAGCAAATAAGTTGCAAACAACCAGGTAACAAACCTGTGACAGCAGATTTAGGAAATGTGAGAAATGCCTCTTATTATCTGTTGTGCTCATGTTTTTCATTTGATTATTTATCAAACACTTCTAAACCCTCAAGTTTCTTTTCTCTTCTCATTGAGGGGAATTTAATTTAACCTCCTAAGACCCGAACTCTTCCACGGCATGCATTTTTAATTTCTCTTTGATATTTGGGCATATTGGGACCCGATGAATGTAAAAACAAAGAATTACCAGATTTTTTTTTTCTACCTGATTTTTGTTTCTAAGAAAAATGAGAGCCATATATGAGGACATTCGTTTAAAATTTCAATAGAACAGTAGCAGTATAATGTCCTCATAAGTGGATATCAGTAGGGTTGGGTATCGTCACTGATTTCTAGAATCGATTTGAATCAGGGAAATTTTGCCTTAGACAGTCAGAAATATTATAATTCAGTTCATGCAGCATTACATTTCCATATTTTTATATCTATAAAAAGAAAGCTGACACTTGCCAGATTTTATCAAATGCCTTTGTGTCAAAGTAACTGAGGATAAAACTGAGGCGATTTTCCTGGCCTGGGATTTTATAAAAATATTCTGCAGTAGATCAAAAACGAAAGAAAACCCTTAATCAACATATGAACATTACCTGCTGCTGAAGTGAAGCAGAGCAAAGTTACAGAGATTTGATTAGAGACACACCTAAGAGTTTTGCAATTTTGCATAGTTTAAAGTTTAAATTTGTTCAGTATTGAACAGCAGAAATTAGGCTTTCTTTTCGGAAGTAAGTAAAAGAAGAAAAAAAAACAGCGGCCGATAGCGCTGTAAACAACGGTAGACTTGTGCAACAAGCAGGTGAATAATGCAGAAAACAGAGATTTTTAGACGGGAAACTGTTCTTGAAGTACACAGAGAGAGAGAGAGCTGTGCATGAAGTGTGATTTTTATCGTGGTGGAAGCAAAACAGCAAAAGTCAGAGGGAATTCATGACGATGTTTATGTGAAGCGTAGTTTGGATCTTCTTTTGCAGTCAATATTGTTTGGAGAGAGATAAAACCTGCAGCTTTAGAATCAGCGCAAAAAGGGCATCAACACAAAGCGCGAACCCGCCGAAACATCAGAATCAGTGAGCTGTCAGCTTTCAGCCCCGACCGTGTCCGTGCCTTCGGGTGAGAAATGCGACATGTCACTGATTCTGATGCGTCGGCGGGTCCGCGCTTTGTGTTTACGTCTTTGTGCAGAATCCGTGTTCCTGCTATCATTTACCGTTTTAGCTGTTTGGTGGTTGTTGAAATTTTGTGAGGTTTAACCTGAGATTCTGGCGTTTGGGGCAAAATAAATTTATATTGAAAAATCGATTCAGGATTTTAATGAATCAATATCACGTTATCCAAGCCAGAATCGATTTTAATCAATAATCAAAACCCACCCTTTGATATCAGGCCCCTGTAGAGTATTTTGGTCTAAATAACCCAAAATGTGATGTCCACATATGTGGATGCCAGGTCATAGGAGGTTAATGCAATAAATATATCTTTTTGCTGTCCCAACAATCTATGAAGCCTTAAAGGATGTGAAAGGAGTTGTTTAAGCTCTTTTGTTGAGGTTAAAGACTTCTCAGATTTAAATGAATTAAAGAATACTGGAATCTGTCTTTACTATATTCAATAAATATTGTTTTAAAATTCCAATTTAAGAAAAAGAGGAAAATCCAAGCACACAGCTCAGCGTTATCAGTGGCACTGCATAGAATAAGCATACAAGCAATGCAGCAATAGCATGGGCGTGTATTTACTCCACAGACATGCAGAGAATCTGCAACAATCCTTGCTGGAGTTTAAAGCAAATTACAAATTACCAAAAGTCCAAGACAAGCCAAATCCTGTATGTATGGTCGCCAAACAAGCATACCTATGAAACTATTGCCAACAAAAAACAAAGAGCCGTAATGAACCATATTCCGACACACCATGTGCTGCTAGCTGATCATCTGCCTCCAATGTTTTTTGGAAGAACAGAGCACATTACCGCTCGCTGCCATGTTTGCTTGTGTCAGAACTTGCAAAATACTCATAATACTGTGCACAGGTGAATGCACACTTAAATGCATAAACTTGCAGAGTCATGTACACACTGTCACGCACTGTGTAATCAGCTTTCCCCTTTCCACCCACTGGAGAAAAAAAAATATCCCAAGAATCACTTGAGTGTGAAATGCTGAAAACATCCTGCATCCAAATCATATCAAGAGCACGGCAGATTCCCTTTGCTATTTGCCTGTTTTGTTTATTTGGCTCCTGCATGCCGGCAGATTGAGCACTTGTCGTAATGACCATGCATTGTCAGGCCCACGGTTGTCGGCAGGGAGAGGACTGGCTGTATTGACAAAGCTGCCATGACTCTAAAACCACATTAACAGTACAACTGCCAAACTAACACAATGCTCCGAGGCATCTGATGCTTGGTGCATCCATCCTGATGTCTGTAAGCCCTGCTGTGGAAACCGTGGCAAACTTCACTCACAGAAGATGTTTTTAGAGGTGTGACATCCTGATGGATGGTGAGAGGGAGACAGAGGGAAAAGAAGGAAAAGAGACACAATGGCGGGAAGATATACTTCACTGACCTGAGCGCTATCCCCGCTGCCTCCTACTGAGTTCAGAAAGATGTTGATAAAACATTTTTTGGATGTTGTGAAGAGGTGCCTATTGAAAAGATGATGCATCGCCACATGCTAAGGAATTTCACCTTGATGTTTTCTCCCATAGGGCCAGATTCACTAACTCGTACCACCAGCACCAACTAGCATTAGATATCGTTCTATATTTACAAACAGAGTGCAGTGATGGACCCTCTGTCAAACGCATCAGGTTCCTTCCTCAATGCACAAAATATAAGATGGAGAATATTTAACTTAAGCAAACAAATTGATTTACTAACATTTGTGCCACACAATTTACATAATTGTGCCAACATTTATCAGATATTTTCAATTACTGAAGCCGGTGTTCATTAAAACGACTCTCTCTGCCAGGCTACATTTAATTACATTAAATGTAGGCCTACATGCAACATACGTATGACCTATATTTATATGTTACTGATTACAATTAACAAGCTGTGCCTTTCTTGTTAGTAAATTACCTGCAGCTGAATATCATCTCTTAGTTTGTGACCTAAATTGCACAGGTCTTGGCAGTTACATTGAAATGAACTCTGACTTTATTTTGAAAACAGCAAAACTTTTGTAAATTACCTGCAAAACTAACCACAACTATCATTACTATTTCTAGATTGTGCTCACATGCCAATTTGCCCCATCTAGTAAATCTGGCACAGCCTCTTTACTTTCATCTGTCCTATTGTTTATTTTTACCATCAGTAATAGTTTAATATTAACATTACTGGAAATCATCCCTGAGAGGGTTGCATCAGGAAGTACTTCTGGCATAGAAATTTGCAGAATACTATGCAGATTCATCTGCTGTGGCCAGAAAGAAGCTTTATTAACATTATTAGATAAAAGAAATAAATCACAGTCCTCCTTTCACTTTGGGGGTCACCACAGCATCTATTTCCATCTAATCGTATCTGTAGCATCCTTCTCTGTTACACCAAGCCTCTGCACATCCTCCTTCACTACATCCATTCAACATCTTTTGTCCAATATAACTATTATCCCTCCTGTGCAAACCAACCCTCATGCCCAAACCATTTCCAAAACACTTGACTTGAGCTGTCTCGCTGATATACCCACTTCTGTTCTTGTCCATTCTGGTCATTTCAACATCTTCAGCTGTGCTACCTTTAGCTTGGCCTTCTGCCTTTCTGTCAGTGTGACTGTGAATATATGAAAGTCCAAACGAGGATAAAATAGCACTTCTCTGATCAAACTCAAAAGATACAAACAGGGACTTGCTTTTCTAAGGACTATAAAAATAGAAGGTACAAATTTAGATCCTTGCAGAACTCCACTTTGAACTCCACATTTTAAGCACTGAAAATAATTACTGGATATGGAAAAGATTTAACCATGTGAGGTATAAGTTATCATTGGTGACAGACCCAACTCTCCTTTACTGGCTATAATGACATTTTTAAAAAGAATGTCTTTTCAATCAGTCTTGTCTTGGCAGGATGTGTTCTTACAAATGAAGATATTCTGCATTTAAAAAAAAAAAAGAATTTTAGCCCTCTCTCTTTTAGGGACTTCTGAAAAAGGGTTATTTTCAATTTTGGTAACAATTAGCTGTTTCTAGCTGCTTGTAGATAAGGAAAGACACTATGCCACTTTACTATCTAGAGAGATAATCAACCATGTCAGTTGCAACATGTATCCACCCTTTCTTGGTGTGAAGTGATATTCTACGATAAATGTATCAATGTTTTGTACTACTTGTCTACATCCCTTTAATTATTTCTGTATAAGGACAAACATGGGTTTATAACAAATAACACAGGCACGTATAAAAATCTACTCTCAAAAAGTGGTCGTAGTTTTACCTTGATCAAGCCGTATTTATCTCACCTCTGTCACATCACACTTTCAGTAAAATTTGAGCCCATCTAAAACAGCATAATACTGCCCATCTTTCACTGATTACCCTATTTTGTCTCTGGGATTGCAGGTATCGCCATAGCCAGTGCTCTGGTCGACACATCACAGCAGCGAGTGATGGACTTGAAAGAAAGAGCCCTGGGTCTGAAGCACCGCAAACACATTGTGTACCATCAAGGGACCTGTGTATGAACTATGTGCCCTCAACGAGGTACCACCGCATCCAAAACGTCCAAAGGGGAATTTCACTGGACACACTATTTTTGACTTTAGACACAATGGAGAATTGTGAACACAAAGGCAAAGCCTGCAAAAAAATAGGGTTGGATGATCCTTGACCTTAAAGTGGTTTGGAAAGAGGACGGATATGGATTGAAGCATACAGATGGGGCGAAACTACTCTCTTCACAGGCACCCAAAAGGGGTAAATGGTACTTGTAGTCTTATTCTTCCTTGGACCAGATACAAGGTTTTTGTCATTGTCCCTCGTCTGTATATTTTCAGAGAAGTACTTGCAAAGTGAGAATGTCTCTCCACCACAGCTTTCTTTGAAATTTGCCACGAGGAGCTGGCAGACCTTTTCCATTTTCATGCCATGTGGTTTTGTCTCTCCCGGGTTCTACAGTCTGCCATATTGACAGAGAAAATAAAATAGAACTTGTTTTTCACCAAACAAAACTAAATGACTTTGACCTCCAGTCAAAAGATATTGATAGTTGATATAAAGTCCTCCTGATTTACAAACCCAATGAGACTCAGGAGCAAAACCAGTAAAGAAGAACACCGATTTAACTAGATAATTGCAAAAGTCTTTAGTTGGCGGAGGTCTATTACAATGATTCACTAGAGGAAAAAGTTTAATTTGCTAATTTTGAAGTTGTGAATTCAAAGAAATGCATTTTTGCTATGAAGCTCATTGGATGCAAGTAAAAAAAAAAGTGTTTTATGAAATATGTGTGGTTTGTTTTTCCCTACACAGTTGAAGTTATAGGTTTTAATATCTGCTCAGGTCCTCTGTGATGAAAAAGGTCCATTATCTGTAGCTCTGGGCCTTATATACACACATTTGTATATGCACTATAAGTGAAATGCTTTACCCGTACATTAGAACCCTCTGTGGAATTTTATTATGCAACTGATCTTCCAAACATGATGTTTATTCTGGGCTGCGATGTAACCTCAAGGTCGGTATCACACACAAACTACTGATGGTGTTCATATGCCTTTTTTATTTTTTCATTACTGTGAAGCTACCATATACATCCTCCCTCGTGATATTTCAAGTCTGTTTATCCGTAACACAAACTTTAATATAACACATCTCAGTATATATTATTTATTAAAAATGCAAAATGCGGTTTAACATTTTTTAATTAACTCACAAATGTTTGTTTTTGTTTTCTTTTTTTAAACAGAAACTGTAGATAATTAATTTTATAAAGGAAGTCTGTGCAGTAATCACATTTCTTTGCTTGTGCCCTCAGTGTCTTTATTCATTTCTAACTCTTTATTTTGTACATCACAGAACGTTTCATGTGATGTTAAGATGCTTTCCCTTTATCTCTCGTATCAAACCTCCATTTAATGTTGTAAAGTCACCTTTATCAGCTGCACTGCATACAAAGTAACATGATGTCTTTGATGCACATGTATTACCTACTGTTTTCTTTCAGGCATTTTGATGTAATTTTGCACCAATTTGTTGCTGAGATTTGGATTTACAAAGGGCAGCTCACCACCGTGTATTTGTCCATATGAGCATTAAATCTGCACATTTACAATTTAAAAAGAATAAATGCTTCTTTGTGTTGATATTCAGTCTGAAACTGTGTGTACTGTTACCTCTGGTGTTGGGAAACCGCATTGATTGGTGTTCTCAGGATGTCAGTCAGGTCAAATGACAAGATCAGCCAGAACTACAGACAGTGTCATCCAACACTGTTTCTAGAGTTACACAACGACTCTCACAGCATCCTGTGAAACAGAGTAAAGTTAACGTTACTTTAAACGTAATGTATCGCAGAAAGATGGTGTTGAATTTCCACGATTTCCATGTGCTATCAACATCCTAGGTATCTAAAGCACCCCTGCTTTACTAATATGTACCAAATCTAATTATTAAAGGCTTCGTTAAGTTAGAAATGCTTTTTATAAAGTGGATTCCACAGGTGTACCTAATATAGTGGCCACTGAATTGTATCCTGTTCACTTTCTGTTCTCTGTCTCTGTTTTATAATGTCCCTGGTTACAACCATCACTGCCTCCTATTTGTCATAATGTGTGTGCAAAGGGGGGACATCGAGAACAAGCACTTCCATTACATTTCTCACCATACAAGCCAAATGACCTGTTTAATATACAAATTAAACAATAACTACATTCCATCCATGTGTACCTCCCTGCCAGAGCATCACAGTAAGATGTTGTTCAATAAAACCTGGATATGGCTCAACATTTGTACAAATACTATCGTTTTAAAATAAATCCATGTCTCCTTCTGCTGCACTCATAAATGGCTCCTGTATGCTTTTAAATCGACTATATCCCTTTGTCATAAAGCGGTGGGGGTTGCTTGTTGAGGTGATCCCAGAATCTTCTGAATTAGACACTTTTATGCAAATGTGGGGCTCTAAACAGAAGAAAATGCCTAAATATATCCTTTCTAAGGAAAAGCCGTGGGGGATCTAGTGGCTACACTGCTCTAATGCCTGGATGCATTTCAAGATCATTCACAGTCTGTAATACAGAGGTAAAGACATCCAGTTAAACAATTTTTTCATGTCAGTAATCATTTATATATTCCTTCTTTTACCTTAAAATAACCTTAAGAACTACCAGTTTATTCCACTGGGCATTTCTTTCATGTTTTTTAATGTCATATTTATGTCTAATCAAACAACTACATTAGGGTGTACATCTTAATTGGAGCTTAATTGCAGAAAACTATGAACAAAGGCGTAATTGTTATATTAATAGAAGCAATTTAACATGCTGTTTGACTGTTTCCTTTGAAAATCTCATCTGGAACTTGAAAGCCCTCTGAACATTACATTGGGTCAACGCTGCTGCTGTCACCACCATTAGTGACCAAGAGGAGATAAGTGCTCCTTTTTATGCTCTTAGCTCACTGTATTTTCTTCCCTCAAGATAAAAGGCTACAGTATTTAACATTAAGTGGATTGCTGGCATCTCCACTCCACTCAATACCCAAACGTCAGGGGCAGCAGGAAGTGGTTCACTTTCCCTTTTATCTTGATCTGAGATGTTTTTGAACTGGTTCTGAGTATGAAGAGGGCCTGTGTTTTTAGGGTAAAGTCAATGTAAGAAGCTCAATAAATGACTGACATCCCCCACCACGACAACACGCAGCACCAAACAGAATGCAAACATGCAAAGTGTCTCAAGAAAGAAGGGACACCTGTCTAAGTAATAGCTTTCTGCTACTCTTAAGCTCAAACTGCTTTACAACTTATACATGCAATTTACCTGTCATACACCCAGGAGGATAAGATGGGTAGGAAAACAGACAACAAGAAAACACATATAATGTATTCTTGAATATATACATGCACAGTGACTTAATTACCAGTGAATAATGATTATACGCCATCTGATTATATGCAACACATGTATTCTCAGGTTATATTTCACACCTAACAGAAGACAAATGGAACTAAAAGCTGATCCACATTTTGACATTTGGCTACACAATACCATTGGTACTTCACATATGATTTGACATTGAATACATTATAGAAAACTGCCACAACTATCATGTCAATTATTATTAAGATAGCTCTCTGTCACTCACTGATGACATCAAAGGATTGCTATCAGCATGCCAGTAACAGAAGGTTTTCAGTAACAGAGCCTTTTTAGCATCATTTAGGGTGTCATTGGATAGCCCAAAGTGATGATTAAAAGGGTTAAGGATGCAATGTATTGATAACAGCCTCCTTTTTGAAGCCAACTACAACTGCTAGTCAGCCTCACAGCTGCTCAATAAATGACTGTTTGCCACGGTCCTTGAAAACTGAGGTTATCCAATTATATCTTGATGCATCCTCAATTATCCAGGTAAGTAAATCCCAAAAGGTTGATTCTGATCATCTTGACGTAAAGTTTTCAGTGGTAGAAATGTTTCTTCACTCATCCAAGTGGCTTGTTCAGTCTCGGCTGACTGCGGGTTTCCCCAATCTTATAAACAGTACATTTCCATAATTACTGAAACCAGCCCACTGAATGAATGCGCTGTGAGGTCAGTTCCTTGATCATTAATATGCAAATTTTCATGACCATTGATCAACAACCATTGATCAAAGACCACTGATCAAAGGCCATGAGTACCATTCACAGAGAGTTGGGGAATGGCTGCAATCACAGCATTGTAAGATGGTGAAAGTAGCCTTAGGCCTCCTCGATTCAGAGATGGTCTTTCCCCTCACATGTTTCTGTGGTTTCTTGTTTTCAGTGTGCTTCAAACCCAAAAACACGATGTCCCAGCTATAGCAGCCGGATAGCATAGTGGTAAGACCACATGTGTTTCGCGTGGGGTTCGCAAGTTTGATTCCTGCCTTGTGCATCTGTATCCAGTCCTGTATCCCCATGGCTAAAGATTGATGAATTACAATAGACATGCTAGGGCAAGGGGGAGTCAGGACAACAGGTCGGGGGGGAGATATGATCACCCACCAGTGGATGAGGTTAGCCAACTTCGGGGCCTTAGAGGTGGTAGTTATATTATTAGTTTGAGTCCTATTTGTTACTACAATACCTCCCAAACATGTGCTCTTGATGCTCAAGCTTAAATATGATAACTTATCATTAAAAAAAAACTGCTACTACTTAAATCCCCTTTGTTAACTTTTCAGTTTTATGTCAGAGATGATTTTCAGCTCGGTGGAGATAAAGTTTCTAATTTAGAAAGCTCAAGGTCTAAATTTAAGACATAAGTAGAACATTTAGTCTGAAATGAGTCTTCTATTAAATTAGCAAAAATCAATCACACATCACCTCTGCCAAGTCTGCATTTTGTCACATACACACACAGTCTCTGTTAGGAGCCTAGTGCACACAGTGCAACGCTCTAATACAATGTCCTCGTGTCCTTTTCAGAACATGTTAAGTAATAAAACTGATTACTTCTTAAGGTCAGAACTCTGGTTTTTCTCTTTTCTCCTTCAGCTTCCACATCTCTCACTTCTGTCTCAATGCACCATCTCTGCTGCCCTCTTCCTGCCTCCTTTCTCACATCCGCTTGGCGTCACCTCCTTCTTGTTGAGGACTCAGGGTCAGCTGAGCCACATCCTTGTGATTAATGCCCCGTCCAGACCTCAATCTTTATGCCATTACGGGCCAATTGTGGCGGGTAATTCGGGCCACAGTCTGAGGACGAGTAACCGAGTCAGGCAGATGAGGGTAGGGGGTGGGTGGGGAGTGACGAAGGATTACAAAGCACACTGCTGTCCTCTGTCCACCTCCCTCCACACACACATAGGCGTGCGCGCACACACACACACAACCAAACCAGCGACCAGCCAGTAAGTCAGCCAGCCTCAGTGACGCTGTGAAGAATGTTGGCCCTGTCAGCGTCGTCCTTTACTCAATACCACCACGCACTGCTCTGTCATAAGTGGCCTTCTGCACTAACAAAGAGAGTATTTTTTTCCCCCTCACCACACAAAGTGCAATGATGTGGATGAAAGAGGAGTGAAGCTATTGATGCACTATATCAGCTTAATTTTGTGAGCAATAACCAGAGAGACAATAAGCAGGAGGGTCAGCTGACAGGTCGAGATGACCGGTTTCCTGCTTTGTCAGAGTTTAACTTCAGAAAGAAAACATTTTGTGTCATCGTGTAATCTGTGTTCCCTCTTGTTCTATCAGTTTGTCACCCAGACTGACTTTATGTAATCATCTAAAGTTATTCAAACTTTTCTCTAAATAAAAAAGCTAAGTTAAAAAAAGTTCAGCAAAACCTTGATTTCATTCTTTATGTTTAGATCAAACAGGTTTCTTCAATATGCTTATAAAATAATCCCTGTTTTGCATTTGTCTACAGCTTTTACGATTTTATTTAGCAAGGTTAAGGCATTTGAGAAATGTGAACTTTTTGTAGTGTGCCATCCCATATGGAAAAGAAATAGAAAAAACGTATAAAAGACTTGCATCAGATGTGGCCTACTTCATATAGTGAATCATATAAGGTTTATATGATTTACTCATGAAAGTGGCCACTTTCATATATTGTTTTAGTAAGTATACAAAACATACAAGTTTCATTTATATAATTTCTCTAGGGATCACTATTGCATGCTTTTCATACAAGTTTCACACAAGACAGATACAAACTTTATAAGATTTATATACTTCTGTTCCATATGAGGTAGCACCATATGACGATCCCATGTACCACCTGTCTTCTCAAATCTGCTCTGTTTACACTCAAATCTGCCTGACAGAAGAACAAGCCTCAGCATTATGGTCTGTGTAGGTTCTCAGTCATCCAGGACATGGTAGTCTAAGAGCTTGGGAAAAAAGTGGTACAAAAGGGTAACCGTGGAACATGCAAAGAGGAGGCTATTAAGCAGTAGAGAGTAAGACACCCAATATCACGGCAAAGCATGTCATAGGCACGTCTCTTAAGCGTGAAATGAACACATATGCTTCAGTTGCAGATTATATTTCAGTAAAACAAAACTTCAAATCTTATTCAAGCCAACATGAAAATAGTCATAGGAAAGCATAAACAGACTGAGGAGCTTGGGGAAAAAAACGACTGGACTTCTAAGTTTCTTGAACAACAGAGCTCTGGTTCTTTAGACTACCATGCCATGGATGAGACTGAGAACCTACACAGACACATTTAAAGAGACATTACTAACACATTTGCATATAAATACACACCAGCCACCTAGCTTTATTGTTTCTGGCTTAAAAGGAGCTTGGAATTTATACCTTCCTTGGTGACTAGTGGCTTGTTGGCTTTAAATATATTATCTCCCTATGCTGGTACTGCAACTTAAGCATGCGTGTCCATTTCACTCTTAGGAGAGACAAAGCGTGACATGTACACAACGAGCCAGCGTGTCTACTGAATACTGAGGAGTCTAATGAGGTTTAATTAAAATGCGCCACCATAAAGTTTTGAGATCAAGAATTCTTACACTGTATTGTTGCAGAGCTGTTAGAATTGTTCTCGTTTTCTTGGTTTTAGTTTCAGTTAATTTGCTTGTTTCCCCTTTAGATTTTAATCTTTAGTATTTATTAATTTCTCTTTTAGCTTTTTTCTAATACTATAGTTCTGCGTATGTTAGATGCAAGGTGTAGAAAGAATTTGTATTACACACTTGTATGAAGGCCTGTTAATTCACTGTCATGGCATCCACTGATGCCCCCTCAGACTGGTTGTATTTACCAACACAGCCAAGACAAAGACCAAAACAAGGACAGTTTATATACACTTCTATTTATTTTTGGAAACCAGGGGGTATTCTTTCTTTTTATCATGACTCTAGCGTCAACAAAAATTGTACTAAAAAAAACCTTTGAAGCTGCTGTGCATCTGCAAACCACTTTGCAACCCTTCTTGAAATTGCTGACTTTTACACTGTCATATCCATTTTAACTGATGCCTGCTCTGTGCTGATCTTGTTGCTGCCCCTCCCATCTTTATGTCTATGCATGTAGAAGGCAGTAGGTGCCAGAACAGAACATTTCTCCAAAATATAATATAGGTCAATAATACACATTACAATGTTCTCAAACCCCAGTGCCAAGTCCTAGAGGCCAGTCTGTGACTCCCTGGCAACCCCAAATCCTTGTGATCTCTAGCAACTAACGCAATGAAGGAGAATCCACATTTTTTTAACCAGCAAACTTGGTTGCCAGGTGGTCACTAAGTGGTCACCCACTGGTCTGTATAACTTATGACTGGGACATGAGAAGACTGTTATTTGTTTTGTTATTTATTTACTTCTAATTATAAAATTATAAGTAAGTATACTTATATTAATAAATATTCAGGAGCATAATTCTCGGACCAGCCTACCTCGTATAACACCTGACTTAACACATGAGTTTATCAGTAGTTTGTTGACATACATTTTTTCTTCTTCTTCTTCTTCTTTTTGATCTCTTAAAATGTTTATTCACATCTCACTAACACACATTATTGGTTGTTCCGTCTTACAAGAGAATTAAATGAAGAAGAAAAAATTCAGACATTAAAGTTACAAACAAAATGACCAATTATACCGGGATTATAAAGACGCACAGATGATTACGACAAACACATCTATTATTATTCATAACCTATTTGTCACAGGGACATGAATTGACCACACAGGAATTTACTGCACTGCAGTGCAATTCCCTCATGATACATTAATAGCTGTTAATTCATGCTGGTGTCAGGAGACCCGGTGTGTTTATGTTAAGTTTTATGATCCTCTTATAAACTGCCCATTAATGAATAGAGCTTTTGTATCGATGAACTATAAAAATAGATAATATCAGGAGCCTTGTTATGAGTGTGAGCGAATGAGGCTGCAGGATGATTGTCAATTCTAACAATGAGTCTGGTTCAGGTTTATTCTGGTTATAATTCATATGCATCACCTATCTTAAAAGTTATTGATGCTAAAGTGAAAGTGTTTATTGTACCACAAATCTCTATAACATGTGTGCCTAGAGAAAGGAAGGGCAATGCAAGAGTGTGTAGAAACCTTACCTGTGTTGAACTCTGGAAAGGTCGAGTCAAAGAAGATTAAAATGTTATCTGAACCTATCAAGGTGGATGAGTTGGAAAACAAACAATCCAGTCAGTTCTTATGAATGCAGAAAACACAACCATCTGTAAACACGCTTTAATGCTGGTCATTTTCAACATGTGGTTGAGAGGGGATTGACTCCAATTTGGTGGCTACATGAACTTTTAGCACCTCCATGTTGGCTACATGCTTCATCTGTGGGGGTTGTACCTTGATCCTAACAAATGACAAATTCTGTGGCCACAAATCAGAAATCAGTCCAACAACTAGTAACTGTTTGAGAGATGAGGCTGAGATGGAGATCTACTTTGTCTCGAAATTAAAACATTTTTAAGAAGATCAAATCTAAACTGTAGTTTCAGATTTCATAGAACTTAATGACCTCTAAAAATGAAAAATGTCTGAGGAGGTACTTAATATATACAAAGATATTACAACCTGAGGGACAGAACTATTATTTAATGGGAAGCATCTTCATTTCATCTCAGCCAATATGACCAAGCAAATCTCATATAAGACTTTCAAACATTAAGGAAACATACAAAAACATGTGCAGAAAGCTTCTACACTAAAAGAACTTTCAAATGGCACCTAGCGAGGTAACCATGCAGATTTTGAAGCCAACATTCAAAATTTAGATTGTACCCATGGCCACACTCTAAAGTCAGTAACTATCATGCATTCTTTGTTTCTTCATTCAAAACAACACATTTTAGTTTGCAGTAGGTTTATTGATTTGGACCTATTTGTAAGCGCATCCATTTAGTTTCCATATGCATTTATACCAATTCATTTCTTTTTTGCTTTGTGACTAATCATTGATTCTCTTACCTGGCATGAGCCCTGGGAGTTGCCAAACAAAAGATGGCAGCCAGGGTTTAAAGCACTTAAATACATAGAGGGGATGATTGGACCGCACCACCACTTCCTGCTGAAGGGGGAGAATGTGTATTTTCTTTGATTTAAAAAAAAGCTTTTGTATTTGATTCAATATTTGTCTTTAGGGTTTAGTGGTTTTGATTTTCTTCTTTGGTGTTTAATTTATTGACAAACTGGACTGTACTGCATCGTTTTTGTTGTTTACGACTGTGTTTTGTTTAGTTACCCCCTGTTGCGTCATAGTGGTCTGACCTGCCTTGTGTGTCATTTCCTGTTTAGGTCGGTTATGTTTGGTTTGTCAAGTTCAAAGTTTCGTTTTGTTTCTTTGACCTCTTTTATGAGCTCAACATTTATTGTTTTGTAAATATAACTTTTTGGGTTAAATAAATGAAAACCCTCTTTTTCTAATAAGTCCACAATGCAACAACTGCAAAAAGAAAGCAAACAATCACCTGGAAAAAAGCCATGAAATGACCACAACTACCATAATTATCAAGTCAAGTAAATTCTAAACACTCATTGAAAAACAAAAAGAAAAGTACAGAATTTGCCTGTGCAGTAATTCAAGCATGGTGTCAGTCCGGTCAGGCTAGGACGTCACGTCTAGAGGCAGATTTGCTCTGCCTACAGTTGCTGCAAATCTGCAAACTAATTTGCAAGGCATCTCTACACCGGCCATGTTATGTGCAGTTTCTGACTTAAACGCCATACCTGTTGTCACTGATGCCTCCTCTAATATTTGCTGGGTTTTGCTAAAACTCCCAAAATCTTACTAAATATATACAGTGTCACCTTAGATGGAAGTATTAACCTTCTTTTGAATATAGTGGTCCTATGTTTCATTTGTATTCTCTTAAAAACAAATCAGCATGATTCAAGATTTTGATGAAAATCTCTTGTGGAAATGACACCTTTGTATTCGCGCTAGGACCAAATTCTAGTTCACTAAAATACGCGGTCATTAATTTGATTTTGAGAGTCAATTCTTAACTAAAATGAGGTGAAGCTCATTCTTGTCGATTTTATGAATGATGAAATTTGCATCTATAGCCAACCACTGTTCTTATTCTAAAGTTATTCCATTTTACTGCACAGAAGCCAGGTGATGCCTGCTTGTGCCCCACAGCTTTAATCACAGCACATTCATGAATGGCATTCCACAGTATGAAAAAAATGGCTTTAATGACTCTTAATAGGCTCAATTTCTGAATGTGAAACGTTGCCTGCTATCAAAAAGTCATATTTTCCACATTTACTGGATTTTATCATTTGATAGCTGTCTTTACAGTTTTGTTTGGAAGCTGCAGGTGGAGTGGGGACTAATTTTAGGATTGTATGTCATGTATTTGTGTGACTATTTTATAGTCTATATTGTGACTTTCAGATTCAGCACCACCTGCCCAGGGGCTCGTCCATGTAAAGTAAACTGGGTAGAAAGAGACTTACAAAGGGGAGCTATAAGGTTGAGATTTATTATTTTAATTGGTACCATTCCAACATGTTAGATTTTGGTGCTTTGGTGTTTTCATTAAACATAGACTTTTGTTTTTAAGCATGTCTCACACCTCAGTAATCCACACTTCTCCTCCAGGAAGTAGAAAGAAAATGTCACTTTTAATTGTGTTATCTGCTCTTTGTACCCCCTCAGGGTGGAACAGAAGCAAAGACAGGTTTGTAAAGTGGACAGAACTGAAGGGTAAAGTACGTTTTTGGAACAAATTAAGTCTTTCCACTTGAGGCTGCCATATTAATTACATCATTGTAGTTATTCTACTGTATATTCTGCTTGATTCTCGGACATCGAAAATGTCAATGCAAGACTAATCTTTGAAGGAAATCTGAATTGCCAGGGTGAAGAGAAACAGCCAGTATGATTCAACTTGTTTCTTTTTCCACAAATGGACTCCAGATGAAACAGATTATAAAATAAATAAGTTAACCCAATAGAAAATGAATGTAAGCAAACCTACAAACAGTAACAGATCTGGAATCCCCACTGTTCTTTTACCATATAAGTGAAACAGCCTTTATTTTAAACTGATGTAAAACAAAAACATCAGTTTGTTCTACAAAATAGATTTTTCACTAGATTTGCAAAGTAACTGGTACAGTAACCTAGATAATAAAGTATAGTTTAACAGGGATTTTGGAGGTTGTGCATGGTGGACCTCGACAGCAGAAAGTGGATTAGCACGCACAGCAGCAGCTCTAGATAGCCGAAGTGGAGTTCAGTAGACTGTATAACAAAAAGTTGGGTAAACTGCTAGTTAAATAAATACATTTGAATAAATATCAATAGTAGTAAGAGTTTCCATTAACTGAGCAGGCACAGTTTTGTTTTGTATGTGGATGTCTGCAACTTTGTTACAGTAAAGGAATAAATAAATGACATCTGTGTTGAAACTGGATATGGAAATGTATTCTTTTGTTCACTTACGCTTTACAAATGCTGAACACAAACTTCAGACCAGAAATGAGAGTCAGCAAAGGAGGGCACACTTCACTTATAACTTTCTTTATGTTCCTATTGCGACCAACGGTTGTGAACTGGTCTCCTTGGCAATAGTAAATAAATAAATTACTGAAACCATTACATTTTCTTTCTGCGTGTATGAAATTTGTTGTATAGTTAATGGCTGCACATAAAGAGTGACTTGAACACAGTGGTAGAGAACGATGTCCACGGATCGCCTTATTTTAGGCATTAAAAATACTGTGAGTCAGATATTTTTTGCAGCTTGTTGCATTAAGTGATGTGGCATTTATGTTCACTTCCCCAAATTAACAAATTCTTGGCTAATGGGTTTCCAACTGCAAACGCTTAACACAGTGCTTGGTATTAATGGGTGAGGATGTGCAGTTCACTTAATGGAAGAGAAAGTAAACTCAAATGTCAGACTAATTTGATGACATTTGATGACGATGCACACAACAATTTCCCCCATCGTGCTTTTCTATTATACAATAATGTTTTATTCATATTGCTTAAAATGCATCTGCAGATGTGCCCAATGCCAACTATCAACTCCACTTTTATGACACATTTAGCCATAACTGGGAGCTCGAGGGCCAGTATTTACCTGTTCAAAGGAGTTTTTCAGCCCACTTTCTGAATCTCTGCTACAGAAGTGCTCCAAAGCACTAAGTATTTGGAAACCTTTCGTGAAAACCGATTCAGAAAGGAGGTGGAAATGAGGAGGGACAGACAAAAAGTGAAATGCTGGAGGAAGTTTGGCCTCACAGTGCAGTAGGTCAGTTTTTTTGTGCTTTTTCTAAAGTGGCTAAAGTGTTTTCTTGGTAGGGAAATTTTAACAGTGCAAGGTAATTTCTTTATGCAGTTAACGTTACACTCAAGTGTTTCCAGAAAATCAGCAATAAGACCACTCGAGCCAGGTGCTTGAGTCCAACCCACATATTAATGACTCCTTAAGGATTATTAAGTGCAGTTGACATGAATATTTCCTTGCTTAAAAACGCCAAAAAAAAAAAAAAAAGCCAAAAAGTCCAAGTCTCGGCATGTGAACCATACTTCTGGTCATTAAATTATTTAAAATAAATAATGGCCCCCAAAGCCGTTGAATGGAGGCTCTGGTGTCGTAGACCCCAGCCTCTATTGATCTTGTGCTTAGAGCTTATATATACATAAATAAGATGTAATTGATCAAAATGCTGCACATTATCTGTACAAAAAAAATATCTACAGGAGTATGGATCTTGCCTTCTTTCTTTGAAAGTTTTTCTTAAAGTCCAGCACCTGCCACAAAGGTCTCTGGTATGCGTGTACCCTTTTGTTCCCCGTGGTTCTGTTTCTCAGCACGGTGCCTCGGATAATATAGTATTGCTGTGTGCTCACTCGGTCTGCTGTGACCCCTCCTCCTCACACCAGTTGGTCAAAGCTAAAAAATTGTGCGAAACCTCAGATGACTCTTACTTTATCTTTGGGTTTCCTCTGGCTTGGTAACCCAGGGTCAGCTGCATTAACACACATGATCTTATCGGCCTCTCTGGATCACCTCACACGGCCTCAATGTTTCTTTAATCCTGCCCGCCTCACCTGCCTTTCCCACGGGCCCGGTGCCTACCTTTCATGTTTCCACAGGGAAATAACATCACATACAAGCAGTCTGGGTGATTTAACAGTTTTTAATTATAACTTTTTGTACAACAGATTTTACATTTTCACAAGCTAAGAAGTTGATGATGCCACATAGCTAAGGGAGTCTGCAAACTCAAAATCAAAAGAAGCTGGTATTTCTGGTATTTCAAAAGAACAAATGGGACTGTGAAGGACAGCAAATATTTTTACCATCTCTACTGTTTGTTTGGTCCAAAAGTGGGGATCCTTTCATTGTGAGGAAGTGTCCCCAGTTTTGAGGCCTTCTGTGATCAGAAAGCACTGAGTCACTCTCATATTCCAAAGACCACGAAGACACGGCTCTGGGATTCAAATATAAAATGATCACACATACTCTAAGACACAGTTCTTAGAAATGCAATCAGTCCCAGGCAGGGCTTTTTGTAAAACAACAACTAATAAGATTTCTCTTTAACTTTCCATCCAAACAGACATTCAGTTTGTGGGAATCATCCCACGTCCCCAACCATCTTCAAACACACCATGAAAAAATCCTTCCAAAGCATGGTCCGGAATATATTTGTCCTTAAATATTGATTTCTAACACCATGCAATGAGTTTTCTGTCTTCCTTAACTTCAGCATAAAAAAGAACCATTTAAATCTTTAGCAGGTCCATCTCATTAACTTCAACTCATCAAAAGAGCACAAATTAGTAAAAGATAGAAAAATAAGTGTAATTTTTATCCAAACAACAAACAAACAAAGAAAAACCTGTCAACACTGCATTTTAGCAACGTCATAAATGGGGCTATGGTACAAAACAGTATGCTTAGGAAATACAGCTGTTTTTAAGGTACAGTAAGAGAGTTATAATGATATCCTCTGCCTCAGATGCAATAATATTCCATAATCATGTACATACTGAGAGAAATATACATTTAAGTTGTTATAAAAAACAATATTCTGGCTTATTCAATGTACTCTATGTTGTATCTGAATGTCAAAATAGCTCACAATGCTCTGAAATAGAATATTATCAGACATTTATTTGTCCAATTCATAGTTTCAGCCAAGTACATACAGTGCATATACCATGTTTATGCTCGGTAAATAACATTAAAGTTCTACTATACATTAGTTGTGTTTTGAGAAGCGACATAAACCTAAGCAGCGAGTGATGAGTATCTTGTCAGTGGCTAGTGCTGAACATGCCACAGAGATGTGTGTAAGTATCCCGATCACAGAGAAATCTGTCAAAATTAAAAGCTAAGATTTTATTTGCCTCCAATGGAAAAGCTGGAAAAATGATGCCACAATGCCGTGTTTTTCCCTTTTTTTAATTTTTCCAGTAGTCATCCAAAGTAGACGCACAAAACCATTAATGATTTCCATATAGATCAGAAGACAAAAGTAACCATTTGCTAAACTCCTGCCTGTGCTTAAGGTGTCAAGCTTTGAAGTCTGTTCAACATGGCAAAGTGGTGTTCGTCACGAAGAGCAATTTAACAATATTTGAAAAGTAGGAAGGGTGGTATCATCTCTTGACTCTAACGTTCCATTTCAAATACCTAAATCAACTCTTAAGTTGATATTCTTTATAATTCAAATTTGAAAATTATTAGGTTATTAACAACTAACACTGTCAGATCAGGACTCTTTGCCCTCAGGAGCATCATCCACGGAACATTTACCAAAGTTAGCTCTCATTCTCAAAACTGTTTCTAGTTTTCCAAGTTTCTAATGATGACATATTAGAACAAAAGAATTTGCATTTCCAAATCTGCTAAATGCATGCTCACGGTTTCCCTGGAACCACAATAGGCTGTCTATTGTGTGTGCGTCTTGTTTTAAAGCAGCTTGTACTGAACTTTGGATACTTTCTTGTTATTTATTTGTTTGTTTTTGGAACTAGAAGTGACAGATTAGGACCACAGAGCCAAGTGCTAAGCTGTTAGCTAACACTAACAAGTTTTCTTAGGAAGGTGCACCCACAGACTGAACTGTCACACTGCACAGACACATATACCTGTTGATAATATTCAAGTAATATACAACTAAAAGATGAGAACTTCCGTTATTAAAACTGGACTTAGTGGACAGACTATTGGCCAAATTAACCACACAGGAATCTTATTGAATAAGTGATCACACTAGAAATGCTCCAAAAGGTAACAACACCACGAATATGGCCGAGGGGTCAAGTTCAGTGACCTGAATTAGCTGAGGTGAAGGCTAGCAAACATCTAGCATATTTCAGGCAAACAGCACAGCTTATATTAGGAAGCAGAGTTGGCGTGTAGCCTGCAAGTGTACAACAAAAACCCTCATTTGAGGTTCTCGTTCTCTAACCAGTAAATGTTAATTATGTAAATAAGCTTGTTAGTTAGAGATTATAAAGTATCTGTGACAGATCTTTGCTACTTAAAATGAAGAGGAAATTCTGCCTCTTTTATGTCATTTGAAACTCACCATACTGGAATTAATTAGCAACAGTGACTACGGCTTATGGGGTTTAGCAAATGGTCAGCTTAAATTTAACATTTCCTCTCTGAACATGCTTTGACAGTTTTACAATTGAGGCAATAAGTTGTAACACAGAAGTGACAGAAGACGATGTACTGATGGATGCATGAGTTAGTGCTGATTACACTCTACAGCAGCAAGCCTGCTTTTTGTCAGCTCTGGTTTTTGTGGGCTCGATGCAGTGGCGTTCATCTAAGCAAAAAGGAAAATTCAGGTAAAACTTTAGCAGCTTCTCTCTTACATTCTCCAAAAGAAACATTAAACATGGTTTGGACAATTGCAAGTATGCACAATCACTAACGAGTGGAGTGGATTCAGCCGTCCACAGCAGCGTCCCGACCTGTGATCGCTGAGCAACACGCCGTTTTATAAAGTGAAGAAAGGGAGCCGAAAGCCTCGGACCTAGTGTGTTGCTGTGTGTTTCTGTCTGACTGTGTGAAAATGTGCATCAAGTGTTTGTGGGACTTTGCCTGTGTGCTTCTGCCAGCGGCAATCTGTGTTCAGTATGAGCTACAATAGAAACAGTTTGGGCGCTAAACTTCTCTGACGTTTTAAGTTAATGTATTTTGTCCTAAAAAAAGAAAATGACTTTTTTTCGTCAAGTGACATTTAATTCAGCTCATAAAAATGTAAAATACCAGATCACGGCATTATCAAAACAGACACATACCACAGAGGAGATGGAGTAACACCTAAAAGGCTGCCCAAGTGATAATATGTAGCCATTACTGAACTCACTGTGACTTTTAAGCGAAAGATCCCACCTATAGCCTCAACACACAAACAGACATGGGTGAAAACTGATCAGACAACTCTGAAAATTGATGTTCGTTTACATTGAGTCACACGCTGTGGTTTATTGGAATGTAGTCCTCCAGTATTTTCTCATCTCTGCCCAAGTGAGCGGGGTACGAAGCTGTTTTAAATCACCTCTTTCTCTGACTAACCCAACGTGAGCACACAGTCAAAACTTGAATTAACATGTATAGCAGATCACTGTTTTAGCACACAGCAGCAATGCTAAAAAAAAAAAAAAAAAGAGAAGAAAGAAAGAAACAACAAAGCTTTTCAAAAATTCATTAAAAAAAACAACAACAAATCAAAGCAGGAATTAAAAGACAGAATCCAAGAGAAAAAAGTACAACAGGTCTAACTGAAAAGAAAGGATATAATTCCTTGTTTGTCTTCTTCTTTTATACAAATGTGTTTGTCAGTCTGTTTGTTGCTGGGAAGTGACGCAGCTACAAATTGCCTTGCCAGGAAAGCACCGGCAGGCTGCAGTACCACAGCCAGAACAGCGGGGGCAGCAGGGAGGCCAGGCCCTCAGGCCGTCTGGAGGCAGCCGAGTTTCTCAGGATGGCGTTGGAGGTACTTGGACCATCTATCTGAGGGTCCTGTTAGACAGGTAGACAGAGATTGGAGAAAATGAGCTCAGCGTGGTTCTGAGATGTCCCAGAAAGATTATGTTCACAATATGCAGCTGGCATTGCAGAGGAAATTAGGAGGAAATGCAAATGCCTCAACTTTTGCTTATTTTTATTTTATTTTGTTAATATTATGCCTACATACTCATGTTCACAATGTTTAAAATGTCTTCAGCATTCATTTGGTGTGGCACACTAAACCATGAAAGGTTGTTTTTATAAGTAAAATGCCACCGTGGAAAGTTAAAAAGTAGAAGTGTGTGTGCGTGCTTAAATTTGCATGTGCACCACGTGCTGGTATGTGTATACAGGACTTCACCAGCGGTCTTTGGCTAATAAAGCTGCAAGCTAACGGCTGGGTCATCTCCCCAAGACCTGGCCCTGCCTCTATTAAATGTCAGTCCAGTGCATAACAGTGCCTTATTATTGTACAATGACATTTACAGTGAACTTTAAAAGCCACCAGATAAGCAACGATCCCATTTCAGCCTCAAAGGAACTACAAAGAACAGGAGTTTACAAAGAAGGCAGGAAGGATTGCTGTGGCAATCACTGTCAGATGGAGGTCAGAGACTTTCAGCTGGGTCAGATTAGAATTGGTGATGATATGATAACTTGCCGATTGCCTTGTGGTCTTGAATGAAATTGTCGTATCAAATGAAAGGGCATAACAGTTTGAGCTTTCACCACCGAAACAAGTTATAGGTTCTCTTTGTGCGATACTGTATCTCAAAGCAAATCTTTAATAGCAGTTTTAACCTGTAACATCAATATAAACCAAACGGCCACCGTAATAAAACCTCCCGTCTAAAAAAAGCACAGGTCCCCCTCGTGTCACCAAAATAACCCTGACGCTTCGGAGATAGATACAAGACCTTTATGGTGAGTTTTCTTAGTGTGCTGTGGTGTAGATGCGGGGATGTTGGCAGCACATCTTCTGTTTCTGTTACTTTAAAATGAGTGAGGAGGAGAATACCTCACACATATTGTGGGATACTAATTTGGACTCAGGGCTGGGTGAAGACCTTATGATCATGTGAACAAGTGTGATATTATTTATTTGGGTGGTATGTGTCACAGTAACACCCACATGTATACCAGGAACACGTTTCCCTAGCAGAATCATTAAATTATAACGAGATTATCAATGTTAGTTACTTTGCCTGTCAGGGACAGCGTGCTGTGGATAGATACTTGCAGAGCTGTGAAACATACTTTAGATGGATGCTTTCCACTCTAGTTATTAACTTTTACTTTAATGTCAAGGTTTTGGTATAACTCTTATCAGAAGGTCTACATTTTGTTGTTTTGTAGATGCCTTTTTAACCGTAAAAGGTTTACTTAAATACATCTCTAACCTTACTCAAAACACATAGTTGCTCTTCATGTGCTAGACATTCAGCTTATGCTTATTCTTCACTTTATACAATAGATTTGTAGTACAACATTCACCGACATTGAACTTACCACACAGATGACGCCATCGGCACTCGAGTTTGACTGCGATTTCTGAGCCTGCAACAGAAGGATACAATCAAACATCTCAACCTACAATCAAGCTTATATCTGCAAATGGCAGTCGGGTTATACGTTACTGAAGTTTCAAGGTTGAGAGTCTGAAGTGTGCATGTTACATCACAAAACAGAGACTGTCAGCAGAGAATCAGAAGCAATTCATTTGCTTTGTTCAACAATCAATGCAGCAATATAATTTTAATTAGACTGAAAATATTCTGTCAATGTGTTTTCACAACAGGTGAAAACACACGGATCGGTGTTCAAACACTGTGACTGTGACTAAACTTCAAACAACTATCACATTCATTCTGTGCATTTATGAAAGCTCGGTGCTGCTCTGATCATAAAAACAGATTGGAACCTGAAGCTGAATTGGAAAAATCTACAGTAACCTTGCAGAGTTTACGCTGAGAGCCTGTTAAACTTTTAAAGCCTCTGATATTTACACAAGAAGAACGAGAGTGAGCGCAGGGGGACAGTCAAACCCCCACTCTGATTTGATCTCAGATTTATCATTCAGCAGCTGTCACACACTCAAATACACTGCCTTTGAGTCCCAGTCTGTCACACGCACACACAAACGCTTTCACCATGTGCGTAAATGAAGGTTAGGGACTGTTCTGTGATGACAACCATGACGGATAATTTGAAGGCTTAACTTTTTTTCATGATTATTACGAGAGTACTATTAAAATTACAGCATACGTAGATATCATACCAAACGCAGAAATGCTCTGTGATGCAGAATGCAACTCTGTGGTTGAGCTCAGCCAACCATGACCATCCAGTTTTTCAACAAAATGCTTGCTGGGTTACTTAATTACTACTTAATAACTGTGTGTCAGCTAATATTAGTGTCTTTCATTTTTTATTTAGGAAAAAATGTAGAAATGTATTTGTATTTTGTTAAACAGTGTTGATTATATCTAACAATATATCATACAATCACATAAGGCAAAGGTACTAAACTAGAAATTGCTTTTTACATCTCTAGCTGGTATTTCAATCATACAAAAACATACAAAATACAGTCCTGATCAAAAGGGACGGTCGGTTTAACTGGAAATAACTTTTGTCATATCTAAGAGATCATCTTTAAAGTAAAGAAGCAGCTTCATTATGACAACTGTGGTTTCAGTGTTGAAGTTAACCACCAGAGCCCAGAACGTAACATTACTGAAGGTTATTGTGGCATCATCTTGACAGAAAACAGAACAAAAAGTCAGCAAACATCCAAAGACTGGGAGTTTGAAGTCTAGAATCCAAAATTCAAATAGAACAGAAACTAATGCGCCGCAACCAGCGTTGGAACATACATCAAAACCTCTGAGTTCACTTTGCACGAGATAACTGTGAACAGGGAATACAAAAGAACATATTTAACTGTGTTGAATTCAGCGTTACTCGGCACAGTACATGAAAAAAATATATAATGGAAAAAAAGAGCAGCAATGGAAAAAAAGAAACATATATAACATCGTGACAATCATGTCCTCTGGGTCTAAGCTCTTCAGGCAAATTTCTAAACAGATTAGAAGTGATTACCACTTTTGCTGATTGCAAGCCCACCATGAGCTGATTTACTGATTGGCAGAGTAGACCTTGTAATCAGCATGTGAACATCTTGTATTTTTGTTGTGCATTTGGTGAATTAAGCAGCTGGTTATGAGTTTGCTACCTGTTTTTCTTTTCTACCTCCAAGAAAAGAAACTTTATTTTTCTCTTTTCTTCTAATGACCTGCACACTGAATATATGTATTGAGGATGGATGCTGTAAGTGAAACGCCTGTGTGTATACAGGAAGTAGGTGTGACAGCATAATAAATGGCTCCTGTATACAGTATAGTGAATTCAGGCCAAAAATAGGGACGCACAGAATGTAGCAGGCATAGTATTATAGAAAGTGAGAATGTGTATTTTGTTATTATACCCATGCTTCAGCGCTAAAGTGGAAAAAAAAAGGGTTGGGTGGAATGATGTCTATAAATCATGGTGTATTTGCAGGCCTCTGCACAACGACCCAAACAGCAGAACAAGCTGAGATTTTAAAGCATTGTCAAGGAAAAAATAACAACACAATGACTAAGCACAACTTGCTTAGTCATTGTGGGGTTGTGTTTCCTGATTAAGGCCCATCTGTGTTTACCGCCATTGTGCTAAACGTTTCCCCGTCTCATCACTGAAAGAGACGATAAAGTTTTACAGCTTGTTGCTGAAGTTTCGAATCCCGAGGGCACCGAGTGTTTCGCTGCAAAACGTTGGAAAAGCTTAATCATGTGAATGTGAACCTTACATCGCACATAGATGTAGGCTTCCATCTGCCACTTTATTGCTTTTATGATTGCAACATCTTCATGATGACTAACAAATTCAGCAATTTAGATGCAGATATTTGTAAGATTTGCATTGTTGCAACTGTGAATATTAGTCATTCGTGTCTTTATAAGATTTTCTGGTGATGTTAAAAGTGTAATGTAATAATAATTGTGATTTAAAACTGACAAACATAGCAATTGAAACACATTTATTGCCTTAGCTTCCTCTTGGACTTTTGAGCCATTTAGAGTTTTCGTCTTCTTTTACAAAGACATCAAGTCCGTTAACAAATATGTGCATGGGTGGAGGTCAGTGAATTCAAATACACATCGCTGTTCTTTGTTTTGTTTTTCTGATTTACTTCCCTGTTTGGAAAAGTCACATTAGCATGTAGAACATTTCCATATTTGTCCAGGGTACTTCCTGTCTGCTTTGGAGTCAACTATATTTATAACAACAAAAAAGAAAAAAAGAGAAATCAGGCTGACAAAGCCCTGCGGTTTTTAAATGTGTGCTGATCTGCACACATTTATGTGTATGTGTTTCTCTGAACATGTGTGTAAATTTTAGCCCTTTTGTGTGAGGAAAGAAGAAACGCGGCAATTCTAGTATCTTAATTTCCTGTAAAAACTAAAGAGGATGAAAGCGTCTTCACATTACCGCCAAAACAAAGACACACAGTGGGGAAATTAAACAGAGAGGAAAGTACCCTCTCCAGCACAAGAAACGAAGACAAGAAAAAGGAAGCTGGGTCTCTTCTAATTCAGCTGGCAGCTTGAGAAAAACACTGTTCAGCCACATGTTTGAACATTTTATAAAGGAGCCAAGTTCGATTTATAGACACTGATAATTTGAAAGGTCTCAGGCTGGTTATTCTCCAGCCCCTAAAAATATAGATCTCACTGGGAGGTGAGGAGCTTTCAGCTTTTAACACCTTCAACATTTTTTCTCTCCACTTTAATTTTTTTCGTCTTTCAAGCCGGGGTAAATGCACTTCAGATCTGCCAGATTCTCACTGGCTGAAACTGGAAAGGTTTTGAGTCAGTGTTTAATGGTGATTGTTCTGCATGTTTGTGCGTCTGTGTGTGTGTTTGTACAGGAGAGAGATCAGTGAGGAGAGTAGAGTGAGTTTTCTTGACAGGCCTGTCCCCCGAGTGTGTCATTTCAACAGCATCGTCCGCATTGATGCTTACATACACACACACATTTAAAAAAAAAAAAAAAAAAAAAAAAAAAAAAAATCACACACATACATGCAACAGCACTCGAATATACCACACACACACACACACACACACACACACACACACGGACACAACAACTCTCTCATTAACTTGTATTTGACGTGGTATCAGAGCAGTGCCAACAGCACACACGCATCAGTACACTACCAAAGCTCATTATCAGTGCAGACTGGGTGTTTGTGTGAGTGCGCTTGCCTTTGTGTGGATTTGTGTGAACAGGCTTGAGTGTGTAATTGCATCTATCTAGAATATCTGTCTGTTAACTTAACTTGCAGGGCTTCATGGCTGCTTATACTGTCTGTGCCTACGTGCATACAGTACAACCTTCCTCACCCACATACATATTATATGTTGCAGCTATCACTTTCACATAGATTAAAAGCTATGCTATTCTCATACTGAGTAAGTAATGTGGAGAACGGCCCAGCATAGCCAGCTACATTGCTACTAAGACACTTTGAAGTGTTGGTGTGGCGCTCGGTAACATCACCTCAGAACCACATTACTGGTTGATTCTTCTCTACATCACTGAAAGCAGCCACTACTGATTTGTCCTGCAGCAACAAGTGTTGTTCAGTGTCAGGTTTAGCTCTTAGCAGACTTTTTCACCTTCTAACCTCTGATATACATACAGCAGACCTTTGTAGGACTTTGAGCACAATGGTATGTAAGCCAGGTTTGCAAAGTCATCCTTTGTCATTCTGGTACATCACTGTAATGCCAGCCCACATCAGATCACCAAGCAACTGGCCGATTTTATAAATGGCATGCTATTTGTGCATCTGCACGCCACTTTGCAACTTGCTCAACTTCCTTCATGCAGTCAGTCATAGTTTGTCTAAATGTGCGTCTGTAGTTTCATAAAAATCAAAAAGATTAAACATAGAAAATATACACAGAACTAAAAGTAAAACTAGCTAAAAGCAAAAAATGGTAAATTTTCATAATTATTACTTTTATTAATGAATTTTTAATGTCACAGTTGTTCTGCCTTCAGTCAGGTGCCCAGTTTTCCATGATTAATGCAGCTCTGGCTTCAGTGTTGTGCTAATTAATATTTTAAATATTTAAATAAAACATGTTTGGTAGGTTAATTAAATTCTAAATTGGCTGAAGATGTTAATAAGTAATGAATGTTTGTCAGTCTTGCTTTATCAGCCATGTGATAGACTGGCAACCTGTCCAGGACGTACCCTGCCCTGACTCTATAACGCTGAACAGTCACGGGTTCAGAGTCCCCCGTGACTCTGAACTCCATAACTGGTTGATTAAATGGATTAGTAACATAAATAATCGATTTTGTTTCTAAAAAGAAATAGGTGATTTCAAATGACAAGGCTACATAGATCTTATGTTATCACTCTTTATTTTGGCCGGTTTGTCGTGGGTTTAAAACCCTCAGCTTTACTACTGTGGTGCACTCTTACTACACCCATCAAACAGGTTTCTAGAAAAAGCAGCAGTAAAAGCTGCAATAAACTCGGCACCAAACTGCAACCAAAGTGCTGACTTAAATCGCTAAAGACCCAGTCATTTCCCTCAGAAGATGGAGGATCTCAAAGGAGGCTTAAATTTATCTATCAATCAATCAATCAATCAATCAATCAATCTTTATTTATAAAGCACTTTTCATACAGAAAAAATGTAGCACAAAGTGCTTTACATAGTTAAAAGCAGCCCACCCCACCCTCCAACTCACTCCCCACACTCTCAATACACATATATCCCCCCACCCCCACCCACACACACATACACACACGCGCACACTTAAAGAGTAAAAATTGGGCTGGGCTCGCATGAGCCAAGTGAGGAAACATTATAACAGGGAGCCGTCTGCACCGGGAGCCGGTCACAGACCGCAGCCTCCGGGCTGGGCACACAGCAGGAGGGAGGCAAAGGAGCCCCCCAACCAGGCTGAGAGGACCCCAGAGACCCAGCAGCCACGGTCAATAACAGCCCCGGTGCAGAGAGCGCCCTCCGAGGAAACACTGGAGATATGACGCAATACGATATATACAGGGTAAAATGATAAAATAAATAAGAACAGGATACAATATAAATATAAATATAAATAGAGTAAGAAGATTAAAAAATGAATAAGAATAAAATCAAAAAATATTAGGTAAATCCTAAATTAATAATAGAATAACAGGATAGAATAAATAAGCATAAAAAATAAATAAACGCTAAGTAAAAGCTAAATTAAAAAGGTGGGTCTTGAGCCTGTTCTTAAAAACATGTACGTTCTCTGCGGCCCTGAGCTCCTCCGGCAGGCTGTTCCACAGACGAAGACCATACCACTGAAAAGCTGCCTCTCCGTGAGTATGTGTCCTGACTTTAGGGACAATCAAAAGGCCAGTACCAGAGGACCTCAGGGTCCGCGAGGGTTCGTATGGTAAAAGCAGATCTGAGAGATAAGAAGGCCCAAGACCATTAAGACATTTAAAAACCAATAAAAGAACTTTAAAATCGATCCTGAAACACACGGGGAGCCAGTGCAGCGATTCTAAAACCGGTGTAATGTGGGCCCGCCCTCTGGTCTTCGTCAGCACACGAGCTGCCGAGTTTTGCAAGAGTTGTAAAGTTGAAATATTCTTCTTAGGAAGACCAGAGAGCAGGGCATTACAGTAATCAATGCGACTGGTAATAAAAGCATGCATCAGCATCTCCGTGTTGGCCCGAGAGAGAATAGGGCGGACTCTGGCTATATTTTTTAGATGATAAAATCCAATTTTGGTTACATGTTTAACATGTGGGATAAAACCAAGCTCAGAGTCAAAAATAACACCCAGGTTTTTCACTTGTAGCGAAGGACATAGTGAAAATGCCTCTAATTTAGACAAGAGTTTCTCTCTCTGAGCCTCAGGACCGACAATTAAAACTTCAGTTTTGTCCTGGTTAAGCTGTAAAAAGTTTTCTGCCATCCAAGATCTTATATCCAAGATACAGTTAAAAAGGGCATCCATTGGTCTGGTGTCATCAGGAGACACGGAGATGTACAGCTGCGTGTCATCAGCGTAACTGTGGAAGTTCACTCCATGCCTCCTGATGACACTGCCGAGAGGCAGCATATACAAATTAAAAAGTACAGGGCCTAGAACCGACCCTTGAGGCACACCACATGTCATTCTATGGATCTTAGAGGAGCATGTATCCATACTCACCATAAAAGTTCTGTCAGAGAGATATGAAGTGAACCAGTTGTGTACAGCACCAGAGAGGCCCACCATGTGTTTCAGTCTGTTTAAAAGAATAGCGTGGTCTACTGTATCAAAGGCTGCGCTTAGATCCAGTAGCACCAGGACTGAGAGCTTTTGGGAGTCCCAGTTACAGGTGGCCAGAAACACGTCTCCCAGTGAATCGTAATGTTGTGTGTGTCCACTGAATGTGGAAATAAACAGTCTAAAAAACAATGTTAATAATTGTCTAGCAATTGTTCAGTTTCTCTCAAACAGCAGAAAAGAAAAAAAAATCAATTTATGAAAGGCTGGGTTCAAAGGCTGGGTTTTTAAAAACGAAGCTAATTTTGTTAAGTGGAGTTTATCCTCTTTAAAATTTGCTGACTGTGGATTTTTAGCGGTATTACAAAGACGAAACCAAAACTATTCAGAAACGGCCGAAACAGGCACATCATGTGCAAATATAAGATAAGGATAAAACATGGTGTTTACAGTTAAGATTTCTATTCACAAAAAGAAACGATTAAGGTGAAAGTGCCTGTAAACAATAACTTTAACAGTTGCATGCTGCTGCATTGGGTTGTGGTATCGTTATATGTGAAATGGCCCTCTGAGGCTCTGTCATCTCTCTGCTGGTAATCACAGTGTTATCCTCATTTCCTCCCTGACCCAGGAAGAGCCCGTCACCAGTGTTCAGGACTGATCCCTCCATTTAGTCAGCCAGATAACTGTTGTTCCTGTAGTGCAGAAGAAGCTGCTCCAAAGGACAGACTGACAGTTTCAGAGCCTTACAGGCCAAATTAGGGAATATGTGGATAAATGCATAGATACACACATGAGTGTGTCAGTTAATGAAGGGGCACGCCTAGAAATCTACATAGGGGGTAAACATGAATAATCCCACTAGAGAAAATATTCCTGTCCACTTAATACAATATAATCTCTGATTTGACCTAAGAGGAAAATCTCCCTCCATATCCCCATCGGCAACTTTTTACTACCAACCTGGCAATATGACAATTAAAAGAATCGTAATGTTGAGTAAAGCTGCAGATGTTAGCTGGTATTCTCAGTCTATTTGGCAGTAAGGACAACACCCCACATTTATTTGTACTACAGTACTCATGGATCTAGGGGGGTGGTCTTCACACGACAATGAGGAGAATACTATGAACCAAAGTTATATAAGATTATTCTTTTTAGAATATTAATTAGAGAGAGAGAAATGACATTTACCAAAGAGTTGCAGATTATCAGGTCAGATAAAAAAGAAGGAAACTTTAATACCTTTTAGAAAAAAAAAATCCTTTTTTACAAAGTAAAACTATCTTGCACCTGTGCTACATTGACTAGAATCCAGCAAAAATAAATTTGGGGCATGCTGAAGGAGGGTTTCAATCTTGATATGTATAACCTCAAATGTGAGACTCACATGTATGGTGTCATATGGTGTCTAACTGAGAAATAACACCGGGAAAAAGGGAAAAAAAAGGTCTGAGAATCATTTTCTTACAGACTTCAGCAGTCATTTTTTTCCTTCTTATAGTGCTATTTAATTTTCTTTGTGATAGCCTCTATAAAATCCCCCTGAAAACTCCATGCCGGCTCGCTTTGTGGTAGTTTGCAATTTTTGAGGGGCAGCATTGGAGGCAAAAGATGATGACAGGTTGACCTGCAGGATGACAGCCTTCCCTGCCATCTTCAAAGCCACTGGATAAACCCAGACTAAAAAAAAAAAAAATAGTACCGCTCCTGCAGTGTTGATCTTTGAAAACTAGACACAATAAAAAATGTTGGAGATTGGCTGGATATGTGGGACATCTGGTCAAGCTAACCTGCGTGTGTGACCCACCTGTAGGCTGCCGCAGAAGTGATAGATTGCAGGGTCTGTGTTAATGTGGTTGTCAATGGTGTTGGGGTTGCGTTCACGGTTTCTTTGGTAGGGGGTGGTGATGGAGGTGGTGGTCTGGACGGGGGACATGGGCTGCCACACCCCGACATCAGTTCCATTCCCGAAGGCCTGGATGGCGTTACCTACAAAGGGAAGAAAAGAAATGATTATAGGTTTCCTGTCCAGAAAACCAAATCCAGGTAAGTTAAGTTATTTCATGGCTCAAATGCACGATAATCCCCGTGTTAAAAGTAAAACTGTATTTTGCCCAAACCACAATTATAGGAGAGTTAGTGGGTACTTAAGTTTTGTTATCACTTCCCTCCATTATAAATTCACCACACCGTCAAAAACCTGAGTGCTGATGTGGCTATTTACCATTAGAGTCCATTAGCAACCCTATTAATAGCCTTCTATGGCTTTGATGTAAAACACACACACATGCATATACACACACATCAGAGGGAAGCTGAGCCTTACAGAGCTGCTGTTTGAACGTAATGATATTCTTCCCTCCAACAGTGAATTATGACCCTGAAAACTGTGGTAAAGGAAGGAAGAGCTGATCTGCATAACTGCTCTTTAACCCCACTCAAATATTCATACTTACATGTGCAAAGACACGTGATTATGTCGGTATGATGAACAGCATGCAGTATTTTCATATTGCATGTTCAGGTTTGTTGGTTTCCGCAATTTTCTTTGACAAATCCAACGTCAAAAATTAAAAACGCAGTTGTGAGACAAATTTATATAAATATTAGTGTAAATTATTACTATAATCTGTGTTTAAAATTGATTGCCTACATAGAGCATCAATGCAGAAACGCAGTGTTGCTTTTAGAGGGGAGCTAAAATAAAGTGCTGCAATTAAGTTTAAAATAAAATGTGTTTTATTAGCAGAATAACCTATCAGTCTTTTCTAGCTCTTATTGAGATATATCTGTATTAAAAAAGATCCATCATAATTCATTAATGATAAAAGATCTATATTTGAGAGTAAAAGCAGATTCATGGTTGCAGATTCATGTACCTTAAGGTATAACATGTCATTAACCTGCACCTGCAATAACTTGCAATGCATTAAATACATTAAAAAGATCAGTCAACGTTTGACATTAAAAACTTTGCATAAAGTCCTTAAATACACCCAGCTGGACTTGATAAGTTCATTTGTGAAATGATGTAATGTAACACACAGTAATGTTGTTACTTTGAACATAAAAATGATAAAAAATTAGTATAATGACATTTAGTTGCTGAGCTACAGATGGTGTAGCAGGGGTTTGAGGAGAAATAAGCATACATACATAAAGACAGATTTTTTTGTATTATAGTAAGAAAGCTCATACTGACTAATACATATATGCCTGGTGATTTGCCTTGTATCTGAATATGATGCTGACACCAGTCTATGTTGTTGCTTCTGGAGAAAATGAGGCTTTATTTTCTCCAGTAGTTCAGGAAACATTCACTCCATTAAAGAGAATATGGACACACATCCATAACCAGTTTAAAGGAGGATCTAAAAACCAAGTGAACCTGTTTCAGCCTGCAGACCTGTAAATTTGCTGATTCAATTCCAGGCCTTTGTAGAGTGGCATCCTTTAGACCGGTTGTTTCTTTGCAGGACCAAAGGAGTACCAGCAGCCGTGTTAGCAAAATTAATTTGTGAAAACTGAAGAATGGCTGATATCAGATCTGAGAGAAACAATCCTCGTAGTCTTTTCTGAACACAGCAAGACAGCGTCCCCTAATTCCTGCTGACCCAAATCTACTCGTTTTCTTGTGCAAGAGGAATGATGGGATCCTCGGTGTGTGCCTGGCATCTCAGAAGGTGATAATGTTCTCAAAATGTTTACCTCTGGCTACATGCATTAGAAAAGTCTGGATTTTAAGGATATTTTATGGAATTTTATGCAATCAGATTTTGTTCTGATCTGTTTGAATAGTCCATGTAAAGAAAATGGTGAAAGATAAATGACTTAGATTTAAACAGAGTTTCTTTGAAGCCACTGAACAAATCACGATCTTCCGCTCCTCTGGTCTTTCCTTTCCTTCCTCCTGAGAAACTGATTTCCAATTGAACTCCCCATGACCTAGAAAGAACCTTTGAGTTAGTTCCAGTCTGCAGATTTAATAAATGTGACTAGTAATCTCGAACTAAGCAAACCCAGAGGCTTCTTCACTTGATGTGCCTTGCCAAAGTGAGCTCTGGTAAGAGAAAGATCTCTGACACAGACAAACAGCATAATGTTTTCATTAATGTAGATTCTATAGAACTTTATTGTGAAGGTCGTTGTTGTGATTTGGCACAACTTAAACAAAACTACTTTTTTGTTTAGTTTAGTTTTATCAGTGTAGAAATCACATATAATGGCAGAAAAAAAAAAAGGCTATGATTGTGTTTTATTTATTATTAGCTATAACAATAGACATGCCTTTTCTGTGTGTACCTTTCATTTTGACAGTGACAATGCAAAATATTATTCCCTCAACATATTTGTTTAACATTTCACAAGAGATGCGGTAGCTGAAGAAATTGGCTGGCATTAATTTTTGGAGATGCAATATTCAGCACAAAACAAGTAATTTTTGTCAATATCCTGCAGCCCTGATGCGTGCGGCTCTGCTCAAGCACGTGAATATTTAATTTTTCGCCGATGTGTGTGTATGCGATTGCGTAGCTGGTAGCTTTGTGTCGAGACAGCAGAAGGCTGATGGGGATATTGGAGGTGTTGATGGGCTCTTTTTTGTCTCTTCTGTCTGTCTCCTCACCTAAGGCCTAATTACAAAACACACTCGCAGCACAGTGAGCGTGCGTGAAAAACAGGTTACATGTCAAATTAAGGCACAGGACATCAGACCTGCATGTGTGCTCACTCCACTCCTTATTTTTAGATATACAATGTTTTGGAACCTGTGTTTTTTCCTGGCTCCTCTCTGACATTTCCACTCATTTGAAGTGTTTTTGGCAAGGTGACGTCTTTGACTAATTATTCAGCATGCTATTGTAGAAAGAAATAAAAACTTTGTTCAGAGATTAAAAAAAGGATTATTGATATTTCCTTAGTTTCTGTTGGAAGAGCTCACATACAAATATCTGTAAATATATCTACAGTTACAACAGTGGATGCGCATATTAAACATGACCACAGTTTTAAATATTGAGGTCAGTATGTGTATAAGCCAAATACTAAGGATTCGAGTTTTTTTTTTCCATTTTAAAATCACACTAAGAGCAGAATTTCATACTATAGTCATTTTAAACATTAGTGCAAAAGTAGCACTAAAACAGTTTCTTTCAGTCAGAAGATCAAGTGAGTGGCTGCACAAGGAAAAGAAACCAATGATGATTTTGATGTGTGCATCATGCAAAGTCACTCTCGTGAGTTGGCAATGAGGATAATAGTTCCCATTCTCAAAATTAGACAACAACCAAAACTGAAAAACAAAATACAAGCTAATCTTCTCTAAAACATTATAAATGCAAATACAGCTAGGTGTTATGCAAATTATTTTTGCAAAATACCACATTTTAAGCATCAGAGCTGTTTGCTTACCAGCATTTGCAAAATAGCAGTTAATCAATATTTGATCTTCTTATCTTGAATGAAAAACTAAACCTTTTTGTACTTATGTAAAATAGCATGTGTAGCTTTCATTGTGAGTGAAAATGTCATCAGCACACTAACCAACATGAGCATATTATTCACTAAGGTGACACTGGGCAAGTTCACACTCGTACCTCTGACGTTCACACACTACCACACAATTTCTATGGTTTCACTTCACTTCCTACAGATTAAACTTCAAGAAGAGAAAGTATTATGTTAAGGGCAAAGCATCAATCCTTGAGCATATTTGCATAATAAACCTAAAGACACTGAGCCTTTGGCTTTCCTCAACACATTTGATACAGAGCTAATGGAAGTCCTGCTACTATTTACTCAGGATACATAAAAATGACTCTGTGGCATACCAAACAAAATATATTCAGTACATTAGTTTTCAGATACTGTTGACTGTATGAGATTTATGTGGCCAGTTTGATGTCACCCGCTGGTTTTGGACTCCACATTCTAAAGTTTCAGCATCAGCCTTTAATATGCACCCATGCTGTTTTTCTGAAAAGAAAAATGGCAGCAGTGAGAACGTAGAGCGTTAAATTATCAGCTAAAGCTAGAAAGCAGGGTTGTTAAGCATGTCTGCCAATTAGTGCAAAGTAACAAACTAAACAGGTTAATCAAAAAGAAATTCACAGACTTTTTGAGTGGGCTACACCAGCGGTCTCCAACCTTTTTTGTGCCACGGACCGGTTTATGCCCGACAATATTTTCACGGACCGGCCTTTAAGGTGTCGCGGATGAATACAACAAAATAAAACTAGTACCGGTACCGAAAAAAGAAGATTTATTCATAACACACGTGAAAAGACCCAGGAAAACCAAGTTAATGATAAAAACGATAACAAAATAACGCTGAAAACCGATAAAAACTATACATTTCACACCTGAGCCTCAACTCTCACGGCCCGGTACCAAACGACTCACGGACCGGTACCGGTCCGAGGCCCGGGGGTTGGGGACCGCTGGGCTACACCACACAGAAAACCATATTATACCTGATATAACTTCATTAATAAAAAACGACTAAAACCACAAACACAAGACGTCCAGTTCAGTGACTCAAACAGGCAGAACTGATGACTAGTAAACAGCAAACAGCCACGTGCATAACTCCAGTATCCAAATGAATGAGTCAAATTAAACCGGAAGCCTTTTTATATACACTAAGTAGCAAATCTCTTTCAAATAAACCTTTCTAAAACACTAGGACAAACAATGATTTAACCTTCATCAATGCAAACGGCAATGTGCACTAGAACAAACATGATATCATCTTCCCACTGCAGCAGATATTGGTGTTAGTAGTATGAGTTTGCCTCATGCAGATGTCTACATTACCACTTTATCTCACTTTACATGTACATGGATTGTTGTAATACTAGAATTATGTTGGACGGCGTGACCTTTGCATATGCAGGAAACAGGGAGGAATTACACTAAAAAAGCTTTGAATATATTAAAGTTACAGTGTCTCCTTGAGAATATTAAAGCAGCGGATCCGAACCTGGGGGTGGGTCACACAATAACCGAGAAGCTGTATAAAAAAATTACAGGATAGGAATGCAGAAGGAGGTGTGTGCTATAATCAACCTCAATACTCTGAAAGCTCACACAACAAAACATACACATTTAAGGAAGTCAGAAGCTTAGAAAGATACAAACCAATGTAATGCTCAAAAAATCCTCTTTTCTGTCTTTTTGTCTAGTCTTTGTCCTTCCTCAAGTTACTTTCTAGCCATGACCCTGTAGCTGGTGTGTGTCAAGATCGTCAGAGTTGTCAGTTCCACTTACTGCTGAGCAAGCCTAATGAGAGCAGAAGGAGGGAGGGCATGAAAGGATGGAGATGGAGACAAAGAGTTGGGATGAGCAGACAGAAGTGGGATGAAGCATGAGCTGGAGAACAAGGGAAAAAGAAAGGGTTGTAATGGGAAAAATAAGGGAGCAGTGAAGAAAAAGGGAGAACTGAGACTAATAATGAAGAGTCAGAGGAGGCGTATTCCTTCTCACTTTGAACTATGTTCAACTTCCCCAGTGAATAAAAGCAAATAGTAGATATAGAGGGTGTGTTTTAACCCACGTTAACCCCCTTTGATCTTGGAAATCTCACAATGACACTTGAACACACAAAATCATGCCAGCACGCAGAAGCAAAGACTTACAATACGTTTCATGTCTCCCACGTGCACTAACTGGGTGCAGACTCACACACACGCACGCCGACTGCAGCGGCCCTTATTATCTAGAGCAGAGGAACCTTGTTAACCCTGACTGGTAAAAAGACAACGGAGTAGAGAAAACAAGAAGAGGGAGGGGAAAAAGATAATAGAAGAGGAGAAGACAAATGAGAGCGTGAAAGAGCGAAGAGTTGGTGAAAACGAGGCTGCCTCTTGTTGGTGTTTTCTCATCTGCTAACTGCCATTCTGACAGAGGAAAATCAAACCACCCACTCTGCTCATGTAGAGCCGAACAACCGGCACCAACTCATTCCCCTCATTGTGACTACAGCTCATTGTCTTCAATGCACACCACTTTCTACAGCACACACCCACGCATGAACACCCTGCCCAATTGACTGCTTGCCACACGGGTCTCGTGGTTGATTGCTTCATCAATCCAATACTGAATTTTTAATTAAGGTGACTGTACATCTTGACAGCTGCAAATAGATAGTGGTCAATCTGTGCTATGTTGCACAAAACTAATTCATCATTCAGACCAACTTTCACCCAGTGACAGGTTAAAGCTGCTTGTACCACAGCAACGTGAACAAGATTTCAAAGAAGCTGCAAGTAGTGTTAACTCATTCAAATTGCCACTCGAGGCTTTTTCAGGAAAAAACAAAAAACACTGTACATTACACTGTACATCAGGATCAAGCTGGTGAATACAGAGGGACCTTCAGCAGCTGATAAGACAGATATTCTCACTGGGAGTTGGCAGAGATTAGAAAAAGAACTGAAGGACAGTTAAATATTGAATTAATATCTACCCTGTGACCAGAAACACAGCTAATGGCAGCGTATGAGATGTGATTATAAAGTTACGCAATTCCGCCCAGGAAACATAACTTTCAAATCCTCCTGGTGCACTGCTGGACCACGTCAACAATGGCTGCTATTTGTAAATGCCACTGACATAGTCCTGAAAAATGTACTTGTATGGGAATTTTAATGAACCTCCACTTCTCTTTCAAAGGAACCCCACTTTTATACCGAGGCTCATTCACCAGTGATGATGAGAGCTGGGTTACCATCTACAACACAGTGGGAGTAAGTACCATGTTTAGCATTTATAGAGTTCAACATTCTTATCGTAAAGCTGACATGACAGCCGTCTGATGGACTGGCTACTTGTCAGGATGTACTCAGCCTCTTGCCCTGTTAGAGTTGGGATAGGTTCTTAACCTACTCTGAACTATATAAGCAATGCAGAGGCCGCATTACTGAAACAACAACCAAGTTTTATTTTGATATGTTTAATTTTTTTTTTCAATCACATAAATAACAATTTGCAATTTTAACTGATTTTTGCTTGCCGACATAATTTAAACCAAAATGCCAATTAAAAGTGTCTTAAAGTAAAATTCCAGAGCGCAAGAAAAGCTGGAATCTTTAATAGGAGATTTGTTTTTATCAACACTTAACCCATGTCATACCAGCTACCACACATCAGAAGCTACATTAAACATACTTTATAACTAAAGCAGGAGATGGCAGCGACACTGTCTCATCAAAATCTTTGCTGATTAAATGAAAACATTTTCCAATTTTAAGTTCACCTGATTGTTTTCACCTGTTTTCTGCTCCCTCCTGGTTCTTGTTGAGTTATTAGTCCACTGTGTGTCTGTTCCTGCATTCCTCTTTCCTGAGTCAGCTGTTATGCTTCCCCTTATGATGCTGCCCTGCCTTGCTCTCCCTCTCTCTTGAAATACGGTGACACCATGAGGATAAACATTTGTTTAAGACTCTGCATTTTGAAGCCTCTGCATGCCATGTCAGTTTTTTGGAATAGCATTTGAACGAGAGGGTTGCATGCCAAGTTCCCAAGTAAAGCTATTATTGTTAGTTGCATTATACCTATGACGGCACACTCAAGCACACATATCTGGCAATTAGTGCAAAATAGCAAACCAATGAAATATTACAATTTCACTCACAAAAACTGAAGCATAAAAGTGACAACAGCATCTAAAACGCTCTAAAAGGAACCACAGAATGGTCAAGTGGTTCGGGCTCAGGAAAGAGGAAGCCTAGCAGAGAGCTGCCACCTACACCTGCCTGGATCAAGACACCTGTAATCCAAAACCAACCACTTTCACAACTCAAGTGTCTAGAGGGATTTTAAAAACATCTACACACCATTAGGCCAAACCCATATTTTAGAACCAGCTGTAAATGTGCTTTTTAATATTGCTAAGATGGGTATTTAACCTCCTAAGACCCAAACTCTTCCACGACATGCATTTTTTAATTTCTCTTTGATATTTGGGCATATTGGGACCCGATGAAAGTAAAAACAAAGAATTACCAGGTTTTTCTTTTTAACCTGATTTTTGTTTCTAAGATAAATGAGAGCCACAATGAGGATATTCGTTTAAAATTTCGATAGATCAGTGGCAGTATGTCCTCATAAGTGGATATCAGGCCCTTGTAGAGCAAAAGTGAGTATTTTGGGCTAAATAACCCAAAATGTGATGTCCATATATGTGGACGCCAGGTCCTAGGAGGCTAAACATGGGAATGTGTGGAAATGTACTCACTTTTAGAGCCAACCTCAAGTGGCTGCTACAGAAACTGCAGTCTACAGTTCCACACTGCCTTCATTTTCCAGCTGCTCGGTGAGCACATATGCTCATCCAGCATGGGTGTCCTTGAGGGAGATTGTCTTCCAGCTGTGACCCTGTCTCCTGACCTCCGTAGAGGAATCAATTAGGAATCACATTACACTTAAACTGTGTTGGGGAGGAAAGAAGCAGCTGACTGCCACTGAGTGTAGTATCAAAACAGAAGGAGCAGAACCAGTTTAGATTACAAGGAAACTCAAAGTGAGGCTGGCTTACATGTGCACAGACCCATATTAATCTGGTTAGAAACAGGTGTGTTTACACTGAATGTATGTGGAAGAGAGAGAGAGAGAGCGCGAGAGAGTTTTCCCGTCTCCATGAGTTTGAAGACATTTTTAAGACTCCAAAAGTGGTTTTAGTGTCAAGGTTACAATTAGGCTATGGTTCCATTTATGCTAAGGGTTAGTGTTAGGCATTCATTTTCGATGCTTAGGGTTAGGGTCAGCAGCTAGGGAAATCATTTTGTCAATTAAATGTCCCCACTAAGATATGAAAACACGACTGTGTGTGCGTATGTGTGACTTCAAGTAGGTTTGTTAATTATAGTCATTGCGTAAGAGGGTTTAGATGGAAAAGCCTCTTTCTGTCAAAGATCTGGAGCAGGAGTTCTGCTACACATTGAGACACTCTGGTGCAATATGACTGGCTTTTTTTCTGTTATGCTGCTGGATAACAATGCAAGCATGGCAATGGGATATATTTGGTAAGAAGGAGATACTGGAAAGAAAGGAAGGGATAAAAGTGCACAACAAGAATATGACCAGCAGAGCAGAGTAGGTGAAAACAGACAGACACAGAACTCAGAAGAGCTGCTAAGACTAATCCACAGTCAAAAAAGAAAATTGAACAGATAACAGCTGGTCAAAGTAGAGCAGCACAAGAGGAAAACTTACGTAGGCAGGTGTTCTCTGTGAAGAACTCAGTGAATTTGTCACACTCATCCTTATTGTTGCCGCTGTTGCTGCAGTCGCAGTAGGGAGAGACACTGATTTTGGGTGAGCGCAGGTAGTTGGGAGTCATGACAGTACCTGGAGAAAGATGATAGAATGATTCACTGATTATTTTCAGTAACAAATGTGGTCCATAAACAAGGCTTTATTGTAAACTGTTCAACCCTGAATGAGCTGCTAACTACCAATTAAAAAAATAAAATAAAATAAAAATTTAAAGCCTTCAAAATATCAGGTATCATCATCGTGCTGTGTTGATGATAAATGTTTAGCAGTGATGATTTTTATTTTCTACAAGAGAAACGCAGTCTGGTGGAGTTTCTCCAGGAAGCAGAATGCAGAGAAGGTGGAGTGAAGAATAGGCTCTCTCTCTGCGAGGGAAAGTAAATAGCTTCAGTCAGTGATTTCTCACTCCCCCAATGGATTGTTCCCTTGTGCTGGCTGCAGTCCAGAACAGGCCATTTTGTTTTGCAGTAGGCAGAATGAATTGGCGCTGTGTGGACAGTGTGTGTATGCGTGGTCAGGTTTGGCGACTTGAGAGGACCAAATCTCGAGTGTTGCAGTAACTGTTGTCGGGAAGAAATCAAGAGTGGGATTGGTCCACGTTGTGAGTGAGATAGCTACAAAAAATTACAGCTTGGTTCTTCATGTCAAAGCTGTGTTGCATTTTTAACAATGTCTTAAGCAAATTCTCATATTTCAAGATCTTAGAAACTGCAGTTAATCCCGAGTCAAACCTGACCGGTCACAATCGAGCGAACTCACCAATCAGACCCGAGTAGGCAAGGAGGCAGTCTGCATAGTTCTCCTTCAGGCAGCCTGACAGCGAGCGGGGCTCCGGCTGGCAGTTGACAAAGAAGTCAGCGAGTCGTGACCTAAAACACACACAGATCAAAAACTATTTTGTGATTATAGCTCCAGCAGATAAGTTCAGACGGCCAATGCGACTGTAAATGAGCAGCAAAAGGCCCGGTTGAAATTAGTGTCCACTGGAAGTCATTTGTCTCAATTCAATTAGCCTTCTTAATGGCTGACTTCAGTGCAGTAAGATGACCCTTTATGCTGCGGCTGGTTTGTATCCTGGAATGAATGAAGCTACGGACTATTCTCCGCCCAGTCTGTTCTGTTTCATTTACCTCCTTCAAAAATGTTTGTTTACACTTTTGCACCAGGTGCAGTGGTTTGTGAAATTGAAATGGTGTTTGTAGTCCCAAGGAATTCACAATTTGAAGTGAAATTACGTGTGATATAGTGGCTCTTTGACACAAAGCTAACACCTTCAGACTCAAACATCTTTAACCATCTTGGTGTGTTGGTGCAGTTTCGGCTATAAATCCTCTCACTACTGTTAAAACGTCAAACTAAGCTGAGACATTTCCCAACACGGTCAGAACAGGTCAGAAAATCAAAAGTTACTTGCACAAAACAGCAGATGTTACTGGATAGATTTTCACATTTTTTGTACATTTTTTTAAAGTAAGTATGACACATTTTTTCCAAATGCTTTTTTTTTTTGGTAAAATACTGTTAAATGGTTTTAAATGTCAGTAAAAAGCTTCGCATAGCTTGTGTTCCTGCACTGTTGCTGAGTAAAAGCAACAACAATAGCCAAAACTGCACATAAAATTCAAAGGTGGTATGCTGAATGTGCAATAATTGGTCTCCACCAACTACTCTTGCTTAATTTGTGTGCGTGTTTGTTAGGACTTGTTTAATACCTGTAGTGACTTCGAAGGAATTTAAAAACTGGACACCAAAGATCGTCTTTAGTTCAATATTTGATCAAATGTGAAATATATTCAGTGGTGTTCTGTTTGATTTACTAGGAACAAAAAAGTCATTGAAGAATATTACAATGCCCAAGTAAAGTTGATCTTTGTGATATAAGTGAGTTTGACCAAGTTCATGCCAAACATGAGATGTTAGGTTTTCAAGGACTTGATGGACAGCCTGGGTTGTATTCATCAAATTCAAAATGAGCATGTTTAGTATTTCTCATTTTCAGCATTTAAGATGCTCTTTATACTAGTTTCACGCATCCAGATACAGTTCAAATGATTTGCAAAGCAGTGTATCCTTTTTCCTCCCTCTCTCTCTTTTGTTCCTGTTAGTTTTTTTGGGCAGCACGGTGGCACGGTGGTTAGCACTGTTGCCGCACAGCAAGAAGGTCCTGAGTTCAATTCCACCATCAGACCGGGGTCTTTCTGTGTGGAGTTTGCATGTTCTCCCCGTGTTTGCGTGGGTTCTCTCCGGGTACTCCGGCTTCCTCCCACCGTCCAAAGACATGCAGCTTGTGGGGATAGGTTAATTGATTAATCCAAATTGTCACTAGGTGTGAATGTGCGAGTGAATGTGAGTGTGAATGGTTGTTTGTCCCTGTGTGTTGGCCCTGCGACAGACTGGCGACCTGTCCAGGGTGTACCCCGCCTTTCGCCCTATGACAGCTGGGATAGGCTCCAGCGCCCCCCGCGACCCTGAAAAGGATAAGCGGAAGCGAATGGATGGATGGATGGATGGATGGATGGATAGTTTTTTTGGACATGGGGTTGTATCTGCACTTGCAGTGTGATCCGTCTTATCACACCAATCTGGTGCAGAGCTGAGCAGTGCCTGGCGAGAGCTGTCAACAGCAGCCAGCATACTACACCTGACATATGGTGAGGGAACTTGTGGAAATGCATGGCTTTAATCTGTCTGTGCTAACTGACAAATGGACCGGGAGGAAGCCGTGCTGCAGTGAGACCTGTTGTTCAAGCCCTGAGCATATGTGTGATGGATTGAGTGTATGGAGGGTTGAAGCTGCCAAAATCAAAAATGAAGAAAAAAAGATAAATGACTGAATATGTAAATATGTTACAACAACATAAAAATAAATGCAGCCATTCATTGTGTTTCGTTTTTGATTTACGTTTATCAATATTAATAAAATGACAAGTCAAAGAATTTGAAAAAAAAAGTATTTATATATGCATCCTTTTCCTCTGCATCCACCATACTAATGTCCTAAAACCCTCCAAATTCAGTATCTTTCTATATTTCTGTAATCACTTTAAAAAATTACCTTATACAAAAATAAATGCAGAAAATTTACATTGAATTCTTAGTATAATAAACTAAATTCTGGCATCTTCGGTCCTTCATAGGAGAGTTCCATTGGGAGAAAGATGGACGGAAGAAGAGAAACTTGCAGTATAAATTTACTACTGCTGCCTGCTGTTAAGCAGAGACAGAGGGTGAGGCGAGAGGGAGGGAGACCTGAGGCCACAGTCCAAATGGAGCTAATTTATGATGCCTAATGCCTCCATTTAATCCCAGAGACCCACAAGACTGCTGGCTCAAGCCTCCGGAGACTGCATAACCACATATACACACACACTAGTGAGGGCAGTGTCAGATGTCCATCACTGAATTACTCTTTTCTGACTCTTAATGCAGGAACCCTACAGTGTACGTGGGTGTGAGTCTGAGACTTGAGGCATAAAGGCAGACAATTTATTACTGCTGGTGCTACACTGACTACTACACAATGTAAAGAGGTGTCTATGGGGCATGTTAATGCACAAATGTGTTTCACAAAGTGGGGACTTGCCTCAGATTTGCAGACAGAAAGCTTGTCTGCACACTGTAAAGAATTCGATTTTAGGCTCTGTGAGTTAAGATTAGAGTAAAGCCGAGGTCAAAGCATATTTGCCGCAAGCCACTTTCGGTGAAATTTCCCTCTAAGTGAGGACATACAGTTTTTTTATTTAGTTATACTGTTGGAGGTTTTGTTCCATTTCTCTATATAAGGAACGACAGTATGTCAGTGCACTGTGTACAGGCAGCTGCCTTGTTCATCAAAGAGCCAAAACACAAAATGATACTGATCTTTTTTCCAAGCTTGCACATATATAGTGCGTCCTCACCAAACAGAAGGGTAACCCTTAAAAGAGCCATGGTTAGCCTATGGTTTTGACTGATAGGCACAGGATGCTACCACATGATGAAAACTAGTTACACAGTTGATCACAAATCGCTTTTCCTGCATATCCTACATCGTCGATTTGCATCTAATGCCAGCTTAAAAAACACAGTTAATATCCAGAGCACACAGCATTTATCTCAGAAATAAACCATGGCATCACATGGCATCCAAGTTACAGTATATCTGGTACTTATTGACCATATTGACATAAAAAGGGGTTCCTCACTTGCAGATGTAGTTGGTCTTGCAGGATGCCTGCAGCTCCAGACAGTTGGGTTTCTGTTTCTCTTCGTACGAGCAGACAGGAACGATGGTTTGACGTCTCCTTTCAGAGCATGCGGTTTGGTCGCTGAGCGGGCATGAGCAGAATAGCATGCCGTAACTGTGCTTGGGAGGAACCTGTGTGGCAAAAGAAACCACGACATTAAGGATAGAAATTAATTCCTTTATTAAGACCCGCATTATTACTCATATTTTAGCATTATTCTGGGCTACATGTTGTACCGTCTGTGCCTTTAGACACATTTTCTGGATTTCTTTCTTGATGTGGTCTGAAGTAGCTGTTTTCTATTCGTTTTGATGGATTGTTGTTGTTTTTTTTAACTGCTCCTAACTTTATTCAGTATTTATTGGTACAAACTCACCTTGCTGCAGCTCATTTGCAGCAAGATGGTTTAACATCGCTTCAATAAAGCATCAATCAAATCTGACGTTCAAGTTGAAAGAAAATGTAGATGTAACAAATGACAATCGGACCACAATAGGAGAATGTAATGATACTTTAATCTCCAACACAAAGAAAAGCCTAACGCTCAAGGCTCTTTACGCAAAGACATCTCTATTATGATAAAATAAAGAAAAATTATACATCACACAAAGATTAACAATGTCACACTTTCTCTGTAACATTTCTATTTATTCATCTTGTTGCTTTGCAGAAGCAGTGCCAAGTAAAGTTATTCAAAAAGGGGCATCACAGAAGCTGGGTTGTAATTACAATGCTTCACATCATTTTTCACAATATGGAACAGACAGCAAAAACATCTTTTGTGTTTTATGACTGAATCAATGTCAAAGCTTGGCGCTGGAATAGCATACCCTGAACAAAAAGACCCACATGATTATTTATTGTGAGTTTGACAACCCCTCAAACTTATGCACTTCAAAATCGTTCTTTCTTTTGAAGCAGGTCCTTTGTGCTGGACATTCAGCTTTTATCAGATATCAGTCATTTGGAAAACCTCCAGTGTGTGTGTTCTTTTTCTTTCTGTTTGTTTTTTGATAAGCTCGTATCAGAAGTGCCTTGCCTTGTCAAAGAACTGCCGCAGGGCCTTGTGGCACTTCCTCTTGTTGCAGACTTCAGCTGTGGAGACGCGGCTGGTACAGGGGCTGATGTAGGCCGAGCGGTACTTCTTACACGTGTCGTTCAGGTTGCAGGCCTTAGCAGCATTGAGACAGTTGTTCTCTCTGGCCACTGCAGGTTCACCTAGTGACATAAAGGGGAGAGGAGACATTGGGGAGAGGAGAGGATGAAAACAAGAAAGAAGGGTTATAATCACAGAGGTCATCAAGCATGTGATGCTAATGCAAAGCAACCCAGAGATCACTAGAAAAAGCAGAAAGCGCTATCACTGCATAACTTATTGTCACATTCTTCATAAAAGTGACTGTGTGGGAGTGAGAAGGAGGACCCAGGTGCAGACACGGAAGGAGACGGAACTGAGTGTAAACAAAAGGCGAAACGTTTGTTAGGCTGAAAAAACATGAATACGAAAGCAAAGCAAGGCGAACAAGCGGCGAGAACTAAAACTAAAACCTAAACTAGGAGAACTAAACTGAGATAACTATGACATTAGACATGAACAAGATTCTGACCTGAGAAACTATAATGAGGAAGAAACAAGAACATGAAACATAAACATGACCTGAGCAGAATCATGAAACACAGGCACTGACACGGCGTGGTGGGAGGAAACACGGACGACCTGACGAAGACCGAATGAAAACACAGACTAAATACACACAGGAGGTGATCAGGGGAAGTGGAAACACATGGGGAAACAGCTGACTGGAATAAACATAATGACACTGTGGGGGAAGTAAAACTAAACACATGAAACATGGAAACACCAGACTTTTCAAAACTAAAACAGGAAACAATGAGAAACGTAGACATGACAACACCAGCTAGACACTTGAGACGTAAAACACGTGGCGAGACAAACGCACAGGGATAAGTGAAAGTACAACACTGAGGACAAGACAGACCACATAGAGACAGGAAAGACTCATAACTAAGGAGACACAGAAGAACCTAAACTAGACTTAAAACTCAAGAACTTAACATCCTTTCAACTGAACATAAGAAATCACAAATACAAAAATAAACTCAATATGCTGTGTCACAGACCCAGCCCCTGACACTTATTGTATAATGAACAAATCATACGAATCCTCTGCATCAAAAACAATCACAACAATGCAATACATCGTCAAATTAAAAGTGAAATGTATTAGCTTATGTAACACAACTGGTTTTCTTTAAGGCCATGTGAGGTGGCTTGTTTTCGGTCAACGAGGTTGTATCCTATCTCAGCTCCACATAAAAACACTTTAATTGTGGACCAAGACAATTAGCCAACTGTTCCAAAATAACTGCATTTTCATCTGGTGTAAGAGCTTACTCAGGCAAACACACATACACAAGCCTGGCCTTTTTAATTTGCTCCAACAACATTTTATGCCATTCAAAGTATATTAATGAGTGAGAATTTCTTCCTTTGGGCAATTGGTGATCTAGCCTAGGTGCCAAATCTATGCTATGTGTATCTATGTGTGGACAAATTAACAGCGACCACAGGCAGGCTAAAGGAGCTTAAACAAAGCTCGGTGCATAAAAGGGCATCAGCTGAGCCAACAGCACGGAGATCAGCTGGAGTGTTGCATAGCTTCCCTCTCTGGGCTGTTGAACTAATAAAGTTCAATTTGTTTGTGGAAAAACTGCATTAGGACATCATATCTTATTTAACTATTAACAATCAATACGTGTATTACACTAGAAATGCAGCATCTAATAAGCTCTATGGAGCACACAGATTACACCTACAGATCATTACAAAACCGAAGCATATCAGCTGCAAAGGTCTCTCAACAAGAGAAGTAACAAAAGACTCAGAGACAATGTAAGAAGCAGAGGGCCGGCAGTCTAATAATGTTTTCTCAAACGAAGCAGATAACCTCAGCAACACATTTTCAACCTACATCGGTGTTTGTGTGCCTTAGTGTTTGCATTTCTGTCTTTGGAAGTGTATGTGTGCATATGCTTATGCTAATTGTACAGAAGACCCCATTTGGAGTCTCACTTTCTGTTTAGCCTGTAACAAACAGTTGCCTTCATCTCCGTGGCCCTGCAGGCTAACAGGCATGCTTTTGTGTATGCATACAGTCGAGGTTCAGTACTTGTCACAGTCTCCAGTGCAGTGCATCGCCTGCCTGTCAGCCTGCACTAATTGCCAGGGTTGTCCTCAATCCACCATTAATTAACATTTTTATACACCCCCTTAAAATATTTTCTTAGGTTAAAAAAAAGGAACAAAAACAGCATTTTTTTTCCTTTATGACAGCGTCAATTAAAATGGGTGCAGCCCAGTGTGATAAACATACCGATGCTGCAGTGGGGGGGGAGTATGGTAAGATCCGTTATCAAGTCGACAAACCCATTGGCTGATGAGTGCCGTGTTGTCCTGAGCAAACTGTGTTAATGAGATTCAACACATCAAGGCGAGGGTGGAGGAAAAAAGAGGGAAGAAGATAAAAGGGACCCAGAGACATGTGGGGATATGAGCTGATAGTCCAGCGAGGTATTAATTGGCGACATGGTGCTGTTTGCTTTACTACAGAGGAGGAGATCCTTGAGGTGAATGCTTCCCAAAACCTCCAGCCGACTCAGAGGAAAACCAGTGCTGACTGACTCATTGCCAGTTTTTACTATTTCTTTGCTTTCATGCCTTCACCTTACCTTTCACCTTTTTCTTCCAACATGGAAAAACAACAAGCTTTTCCATTTACAAGACTTTCCCCCCTCTCTGTTTGACCTGCCTCATTTGGTCCACACCTCCCTCTGTTAGTTTTCAGGCTCATTTGGTGGTATTAATTACAATGTATGCAATTTGTTTTGGTTTGAATGTTTTTGACAATTTTATATTGGAATCAAGTTTAAATTGCTTCATTGATTATTAATTTAGTTTTAATGCTGTGTGTATAAATGTCTAAACTATGAATAGTGTTATTGTACATCATCCTAAACAGGCGCATTCTCTTCTTTGTCTGCTATTAACATGATACTGTAACAACTCATAATAAAATTCTATCCATCCATCCATTCTTATCTGCTTATCCAAACCAGGGTCCCAGGGGTGCTGGAGTCTATCCCAGCTAACATAAGGCAAGAGGTGGGGTACACCCTGGACAGGTTGCCAGTCTGTCACAGGGCTAACACAAAGAGACAGACAACCTTTCACACTCACATTCGCACCTATGGGTAATTTAGAATCACCAGTTAACCTAACTGCATGAAGGAAGCTGGAGTACCCAGAGAGAACCCACAAGGACACTGGGAGAACATGCAAACTCTAAACAGAAAGGCCCAGGAATTTATTTATTTTTTTTATCTTGCTTTTATTACAGAGTGTTTTATGATCTTATTCTTTCTGTTTTATTTGCATAAACAAAGAGCCATGTTTAAGACAAATTTCTATTCAGTTACTGGCTACTGTTTTAACCCTGTCTCAAAGATGACTTCTGTTATAATGATAAGTCTGACCTAAGCCCCTAAAGATATTAGGACTTAACCGCAGGAACAGGGGACAAGACACAGTCACTTTCAGGTATTTCTTTTACACTCTGAATGGTTCTGTGACATCTATAGGGAAGATTAGAGACAGCATGTCTAGTTGAGGGTGGATATTCATTCACTGTACCCCATTTCATTTATAGTTATTTTAAATATAGCATGAGAACAAAGACCTGAAAAATGAATCACTTCCAGTACTGTAAAATTTGCTTTTCTAACATTTAAATGGCATTTTTATGTCACATGTTTATTTTACATGATTGTTTGTGCTTTTAACTCCCCCGTATCACCCCCACGTCTACACAATCAAACATGTGAACTTTTTTTTTCCTTTCACTTGCTCAGATCAACTGCCTGACTCCAAAGTGTCCAATCTGTAGTTGCCCCATGCACTGCTTTAAGAGGTTTGTTTTTTCCCTTGTTTATGTTCAACTCTATTAGTACAAACTGATGTAACTAAAAAAAAAAAAAAAGCTTCACAAAGCTTCATTTTAGAAAGTCCAAGACTTTTGCAGTTTGGGAGGCTTGATCTAAACTAGAATTAAGTATAAAAAGAGCCTCTTGTTCTCTAATTAGATTCACAAGTTATTTTTTTTAAAGTGTTCTCATCAAAATAGAGTTTTTAATGTTAGGGACGCAATATTTCCTGAAGGAGAAAAAAAAAAAGCTTGTGTTGTAGGATTAGTACAAATCAAGACTTTTCAAGACCCTTTGAGGTTGAAGCCAGCTAGTATTTTCAACTATTATGCCTGCCTTAATAAAGGCTTTTAATGTACTTTGGATCCTTACTCTGGCTCAGAGCCTGAATCGTTTTTTAATTTTTCCTAGCATTTAGCTTCAAAAGTACTAGAATTATTCATGGACTAATATTCATGGACGATATATATACATGTATAGAGGTACAGCTGACTGAACCCTTTCCCTCTGAATTCCTTTTTCTTTTCATCAGATATATTACTTTTGCTTTGATATCTCTCATCTGAGCCTGCATCCGCCATAACAGCACATGATTGACAGTCCCATGGACTCTTCTCCCTGACTAGATGAACACGCTACTTATTCCTCTGCCATCAGTTGTCTGATTTTCGGACCGTAAAAATATGGCACCTGTTCAGACAGCATCAAATTTCTGCCAAACTATTCCCTCAGATGAGTTTGTGAATACATCTGAGCCAAGAAATAGGTCATGCACTTGGAAAATTGGGCTTTGTTTTACATCTGTTAAACCGTGTTTAATTGTTTGTTGACAGGCACTTTCAAGTTGCAGCACAGTATGTCATCATCTAAACACTTCTTAGTGAAATCCGAACACACCTGATGTGCTCTGGAATTATGAGACTTAAATGTATCTGCTCCATAAGGAAAGTGACAATTCTGACTAGTTCTACGGTACTCTAGATGTTTGGACTTTCAACAATTAGTCAGTGTTTGACTGGTTTCAAATGCATTTTGAAACATGACAACCTAACGTACACAAGATTTTCCTGGCTCAAAGTGGGTCTTTGAGGGGTGAATGAGCAAATAAGGCAGTCTGCATGTAGTAAAGGCAAAGTATCTGTGTTAGCTTACTTAACTGAAATCTGTGTAAACTAAAACAATTTAGTTAATCCAGGCAACACTAATATATTCAAAAGAGAACAGCTTTATTCATGTGCAATAATTTAGATGTATTGTCATGGTTCTGTTCTGGGTTTTTTCCACGCTTTCTTGTGCACATGGAAAACTAGAGGCAACAGCAAGATGCCCACACAGAACAGAACTAGCATCAATAATATCATGTTTAACGCTGATTAAGTTATTAAATACAGAAGGTGGGTTGCAAAGTGGCCTGCAGATGGCTTGTAACTATGGAGTAGCATAAACACCATGTCCTGTATGAGAATTGCCAGTTGTATGTATAGTGGGGCTGTTCAGTTAGTCAAATTTACCTTCACTTACAGTTCTGGCTGTAAAAAATCTGCATACAACCAGAGCAACAAGCAGCATTCCCCCTACAGAGACTTGATCCGAAACATCCTGGAATCTGTCCATCATTGCACAGAGAGATAGAAGACAATGTAACATGACCTAAATGGTAACACTGGGAAAAGGTTTCATCCAAACAGACTCACTCGGTTGCTCCTCAGTGACCAGTGGTGCTTTGACAAATAGCCGCAGTATCATGGCTTTACCCCAAGGGCCCATTAGGACAAATACAAAGTTGGACTGCATGCAGTGTGAATGTGTGAATCAAGTTTTTGTGGATACATGCCCTTCCTGCATCAATCTGCCCACATCCTTGAGTCTGAATATGTCTGTTTTCCTCACGCAAACATGCACAAAAACATGTTTGTAGTATTTTGCTTATACCAGCCTGCGCCCCTAGTGTCAGCAAATACATTTAATGAACTCCCTTTGCACTCCTGGCAGATGGCATTGTCTCTCCAAAACACAGGCACACACACAAACACACTGCGTGCTATGACAGGGCCCATACAGGGTTGGGGCCGGGGCCATCTGGAGGCCTGGTAGGGGGAACGAGGCCCCCCCAGTGGCTCATGTTTCCGATTCAGCCTCAAATTGATTATCATGTCGCCTGTTTCCTCCAGTCCCGCTGCCACCCTACCCACCACCCCCACTGTCTAATTTCAATTACCACGGGACACCACAGGGTCGAATCCTGACCTCATCCACCTCTGTACTCCCCCATGCACCACTTGTTCAGCCCCTCTTCTCATCTTTTTCTTTCTTCTCCTTCTCTCTTTTTCTGTAACTCCCCTGAATCTCCTTCCCTGTTTCTCTTTTCTGCTTCACTCTTTGTGCTCCTCTTTCATGTCTTTATCCATGCAGCTCTGGATGTATTCCAATCATTACCTCCCTTCCTCTTTCTCCATCATAATCATCCATCTCTAGACTTCTCTCTTGTGGCTTCCATCGCTCTTGTTTTCCGGTATCTCCTCTCCCCTCTGCCATCTGTCCTTTATTTTGTCTTTGGAGTGAAGTGTAGCCATTTAATGGCCTTCGGTGGCCTTTGTATGACTTTCAAATTTTCATTATTTACCTTATAGGAAGGGTTTTTGTACTGCAAAAATTTGTGAATTTAAAACTACCCTTCCTTTTTTCTGTTTTTCTCTGTCAAGGTTGTACTTTTCCAGGCGAATATTGACTTTTGTTTTATGATTGATATCGATTGCTAAGGAAAACTGTGTAAAAATGTATGAGTCAACCCTGAAATCCAACTTGACTTCAACCTCCACTGGTGGAAGGCATGTTTTTCACTCTCCATGTCATTGATATGAGCATACCATTGTCCTTGCCTTGAGCCTTGCTATTGTTGCAGTATGTAACTGTCCTTGTTATAGCTGTTTTAAATATAATGACATTCTGTTTTCCCAGCAGTGTTTGTCACTAGCGGTTTTACTCCAGTCTGACAGAACATATTACCGCACTTTATCCAGTCATTTGGGGGTCAGCGAGGGGAAACTGGGAGCACTTGACAGGTGTGTTTGTTTCCACTACTCATAGCTCTGCAGCAGTGGAAACAGTCAGTAGTTCCATGCTGTGTCACTGGGTGACTGCTCATAATTCACAGCCTCTTTGTTTGCTAAGTACAATAAATGCGCAGGGATTTGTCCTGGTGGTGTGGCTGCAAGGGATTAAAGAACAAACAACGTGACACCCAGGGCCAAGCAGACTTCATAGACAGTGAAAGGTGACAGCTTTAAAACACTACATATTAAAGTCTAAAAATAAATATATTTCTGTTACTATTTTAAATATTTGCTTCATGACTCTGCTTTCAAACTGCACCAACTCAATTATTGTTTTTATTAATTACTGTGTGGAGGACTTTCGGCTTTTCAGAGCTGTTGTTGTTGGGTTTTTTTGTTTGATTTTTTTAAACACATTTTGCATTAACTCTTTAGGAATTGTTGCAAGTGCAAGTGAGCTAGGCCATCAGTAGACCTAAAAAACAAAACAACAACAACAACAACTAATGAATAATGAAGAGAGAGCAAAATCTTAAAGAGTAGCCAATTCACCATTTTGGTACATTCTTAAAAAGAAGGAATGCAGAGAGTATGTGAAGGCAGCTGCAGTAAATCAGAATGTCACACAAAACAAGAGTGGTAACAAAGCACTAACACAAATTGAAGCAACATGAGCCTCAGTAAAAACAGTAGCTGCTCGGATCTGAAAAAGGGTCGGTACGTCATCACTTAACAAGCAGATATGGGTGATTTCAATCTGTTACACATTATAGGCCTTGATTTTAAAATGTGATGTTCACTTTTTATTTCCCCTTAGAATTTTTCCCAACCGTAAACTTAATTTGCTCTGCTCTTGTCTTGATTATTCATTGTCTAAATTATTTTCCTTGCACCTCCTTCCCACTTTGAGAAATTACCTCGCAGTCAGATTCAATAGAAAAATCTAACATAATAAACGAGGCCTGAGGTCTCTTCTCTGGGAATCCTCTCTCTCCCTCTCTCTGTTGATTATCAGTGGTGAGTTACACTGCCATCTGCTTTAATGGGCTCCACGCTTGAAAGTGCAAGACAAGCAGAAATGGAGAGTGTGGTGTGGTGAAGAAGGAGCCTTAAGGTTTACTCATCTTTCTTGGCCTCTTTCTATTTTTCTTTCCTTTCTAAACTATGTACCTCGTTCTTTTCTCTGTGCTTTTCTGATTCTCTGCTGGCTTCCTCTACCTCCCTTTTACTTTCTTTCAGTGTGGTTAATAATCTCACTCTTCCTCCAAACACTGTCCCAGTGCAATAAAGCCACATGGCACTTGGTGCAGCAAATACCATAACTCACAGTTCCTAGTAATTGATCCCTGTAGTGCAACAGTCTCTTTCTCTTTTCCCTTTCATTCCCACCCTTCCATCTATATCTTTTCCTTCCCACCTCTTGTCATTTGTACCAACTTTTCCCTTCCAATTTCATCAAATGCATTGAGGCTAGTCCAATAAAAATCCGCCAAAGACAATTATTTCTGTCTCTCCCATTAGCTGCTTTCTGTTCTCAGTTTCCTGAAATCACATCGCACTGCAGTGTTATACTTCTCCCTCCGTCAAGAAATCCCTTCACCTCATTTCATCCGTCCTGCTTTGCTAAAATTACAAGCCAGGTCCCGACAGGAGTGCTTACCTGATTACTTAAACTGCTCTCAGACCCTCATCAGGTCTTCCAATTTCATACATGAAAGGTATTTTCTTGCCTGAAATTTTGCCTTTGGTCCAAATTTGTCCTCCTCAAACCCGGGATTTTGAGAGCTGGAACTGAAAGAGGAGCAGCAGTACAACCCTTTGGCAAATGGTGTATGCTGGCTAGAAAAAAGTTTCCCTCCTCTCAGCTTTATGTTGGCCCTATATCCCAGCCAAAACTTATTTCCTTTTGAACCCCCCGGTCTACTTTGCAATATCAACAAGCTATTAGAAGCATGCCTCTCATGGTTGAGTGGTTACCTTCAACACCTCTGGAACTAGATGTTCCCCACATGGCTGGAATCCCAGCCGAGTTTTACTCCTTTGATTCCCTTACTTCGACTTTGTCCCAGCTTTCAAAGAGAGGTAAGAGATAGCATGTTAATTGTTGATTTCTCTTTAATGTTTTCTCTAAAACAACTTGTTAATAACAGTTTCATGAATTTGGCTAAATTAGCATGACAGAAAGAAAGAGTTCTAGTGTGTGAGCTAACCAACTGCAGAGCAAGTTATGGGGCTAACAAAAATAAAATCAGTAAGCTGAATAAGCTTACCTTGTTTCCCTGTTAGTTTGTTTGCTATGTTGGGTTAGGCCTTGGGATTCAGAGGGAACAACATGTTGTCAAACTACGATTAAATTCTCTCAGTCCTTCTGGGATAGGAGAAAAGAAACTGGCAGCAGTGAGCCAGTAAGACAGTCATATTGCTGGGACAAAACCCTGAGAAGCTCTCACGTGTTTGAACCAGAAGCACTGCATCACGTTCAACAGAACAAAGCTCTGTGAGAGAGGAAGAAAAAAAACTTGAGGCGGCAAAAGAAAAGGGGAGTGGGAGGAAAAGAGAGGGAGAATTGCCTTGGCTCTCCACAGTGATGAATCTCCAGTGAGGCCTGTTTCATAACCCGTCTGCCAGTGTGGAGATCAGCCGGTAAGAGCAGGCCCTTTGGGGCTGCAGGAGAAATATATGGCTCTTTAATAATCTCCACAAACACACTCCAGTACAGTATTGTACAGTGTACCACCCCCACACAACTCCCACCCTGGTCCAACCCTCTGAACACTATCTACACTCTTAGAGTTCTTGTCATATAGATTTTTGTTATGTATAGATTTTGGTGGCCAGAATGAGGAAAAGTAACCCAATGTGTCGTGGTCTGGGTGGTTTTCCACAGCATCAGCTCCTCCCCACTGGGTGGAGTCTTTGTTGTTCCTCACCTGATGGCAATCGGACCAGCAGTATTTATGACCGGCGCACTCAACTGGTCTTCGCCAGATTATCTGCCAACTTTAGTCAGTTCTCGGCCTCACGTCCGTTCCTTGGTGACTAATCGTGTGTATTAACCGTATCTCTGTTTTTTTCGTCAGCCTCTGAAAACCACCTACCAAGCTCTCCTGGATACCAGTTTGCTGCCACCGGTAATCCCTCTCCGTTTTGGAGCTGCCATTTTCTCCTGCCTGCCTCCCTGCCTTGCATGCAGCACCCACCTGGACCTCTCCTGCCTCCCCCCTCCACGCAACCCCCACCTGCAAGCTTGTAAGACAGCTCAGTGTACTATTTTTTAGATTCACTCGCAACCCTCTGTGGGATTCCCCTGACTGCTCTGTCCTCTGTTTCAGTGCCCGGGCCCGCCACAGTTTTCCCTGCCCAGTACCTGCACCCAGTTATCCCTGCCATCTAGTTTTCACCACAGTATTTTTCTCTCGCCTCAGACACCTAGTTTATGTTCATTGATTCTAGTCTGCACTTTCTGTTAGCCTCTGAGCATTGTAAAAATAAAGTCTCTTTTCGTTACACCTCACCCCTGGCCTCCGGTTTTGAATCTGCGCTTGAGTCCATCCCATGTCCACGGGCCACTGCGCCTGACACAATGTGGTAATGAATGGGAAAAGAAAATCTATTGTCTGAGTTGTTTTGCTTTATATGACCGTTTAAAAAGTGCCATAAAGATGCCACTATGAAGCTTAGCATTTGAGATTTTATTTATATATATATATATATATATATATATATATATATATATATATATATATATATATATATATATATATATATATATATATATATATATGAATGAGAGAGAGAGAGAGAGAGAGAGAGAAAAAAAAGACACTGTTTGCCAGAAGCACCTGCTCTAAAAGCAAAAACGGTAAGAATTGCAAGGTCCTTCACTCTCATTAAGTATTTTTAGTTCTGACACAAAAATATACTTCAGTGGAAGATTCAAACACTTCATAATGACTCAGCACATTAACTGATATTTAGAGAGCTTTGCCAATTCCTATACCCGGTTAAGAATCTGCAAGTGGAGGGGTCAAGTGGTTGTATGCGCTGGTTTGTTCTAGAAATGTTGGTATAAACACAGATGAACTGCATCATATGTGTCTGCTCAGACCTTCTCCTGTGAATACAGCCATCTATTACCCGTTTTGTGGTCTACGTGTAAAAGTTTAATTTAAAAGTTGCTAAATGAGTTGGGAAAAAAAGGCAGAACATTTTGAGTTTTTAAGTCTAAGTCTGGTGTTGTAAAATAGCTGATACTCTACCTATCACCATGTTGATGCTACTTCTACTGACCATAAACAACACTTCAAACAGTACTAGCCTTCTTATTCTCAATTCACTAGATCCAGGCCATTATCTTGATGCCAGACTTTGTGGCCTCTAGTTCAGTACCTTAAAGCTAATGCATCATCGCCCTACCTCACACCAACTGCCACCCTCATATCTGGAGAATACCCCTAACACCCATTTCCTTCTGCTTAATATACCCAGCCATTCTGCTTTCCACTGGTCCCCTGCTCGAATGGCTTGTCCCTTCTCCCCAGCCACCAATATGTCCCAGCCCTTCTGCCTTTACCGTCCCCAACACGCGCTCCCTCTTTGAACATCAAACAGTCCACTGCAGAGATGGATGTGGACATCTAACAACTGCTGAACCTGTTTACTCCTGTGTGAGTACAAGTTGCAGCACAAGCACATGGTGCATGAATGTATTCAGCACCTCACTTGCGTCTGTCATATTGATTTACAATAGTGGCAATGATGTGCCAATGAATTTGTTACGCAGTCGGGAATAAGCCGGAGCTGGAGGGGGGCAGTTATTGTTGTCCGTAATTAGTCCTGCTGGTGCCCTCTCAGGTATCTATGTGCGAGAGAGTGGTGAGCAGATAAAAAGAGAATGAAACGGCAAGGGAAGGCCAACAGGAGAGGCAGAAGAGGATGCAGTTCCCAACAAAAAGTTAAATGCAGAGACTGTCAGCACTTTTCTTGACGAGAGAAATTGAGAAAAGACAGAAAGACAGGATGATTTCTCTTTTTTATCCTGCAAAAAAAAAAAAAAAAAAAAAAAAAAAAAAATCAACAAAAACATCACCACATTCCCCATCAATCCAGGTCATAGACTCAGCAACAGCACCACAGCCATGCTTCCTTCAGCCATCGTTCATCTCTTTCGGACCACTAAAAGAGGGAGAAATCTGTGCAACTTTCCCTTTATGACAGGAGGAGGTGATGGCTGCTGAAAGCAATCTGACGGCTCAGGACTTTCCGATCGATACTAAGAGGCGGCAGCGCAGTCAGCTAGTGCAGTACTTGGGCAGAAAGGAAAAAGAGAGAGAGGCTGTCACTGTCGAGCCTGGATAAATAGATCACCGGGATTACCAGCAGTCACATTTGACTGCTAACCACACTCTTTTTAATCTTCCAGCCTGACAGAACTATCTTAACCCAAATGAGAGCTAGGTAGCAATTCATGAATCCAGGGAGACATTTGGGACTGAAAAGTATGATTCACTATAAATAACTTAAATTGCAGGACCTGTGGATCAAGCCCTTTAAATATTCATCCTGCCTAAGTGCCCTGGAGCAATCCAATCCAATCTAATTTTATTTATATAGCACCAGTCCGTGACAAAAGGCGCCTCAAGGCACTTTGTACTATGAGATAAAGACCCTACAGTGTTACAGACAGAACCTGAACAATCAGATGACCCACGATGAGCAAGCACTTGGCGACCATGTTGAAGAAGAAGTCTCTCTTAACGGAAGGAGACCTCTGACATACCGAGGCTTAGGGAGGGGCAGCCGTCTGCTGTTTGATTGGCAGGGTTGGGGCAATAAGACAGAAACAAGGAGCAACAAACAGAAACTAAAAGAGAAAGTAGAGAGAAGCTAATGATATGGAGCAGTAGCATAGAAACTCATGGGAAGTGAAAAGAGGAAAAAGTAGAGGAAATGCTCGGTGCATCATGGAGGGTGTAGGAACCACAAGCATCCCTGCACTCTGACAGCAAAGTTCTCTGTTGAGATTATATAAGGTCTTTAAAATAAGGATTTTAAATTCAGGAAGCCACTGAAGAGTAACTAATATATAAGAAATATTTCTCTTTCTTGTTAAACTGGATCCACTGAATGCTTTTCAGGGAGCCTTCAGGATGACCAAACAACAGCAGTTTGTGTCTAGAAGTCACATATGCTTTTTCAGCATTAATCTGAGAGTAATTTTCCTAATTTCGTCAGCACTGGCAGGTAAAAGAAGACAGTGCAAGGCATGGAACTGCAAAGAGCTCTACAGGTATATAGATAAACATGTGCTCTATTATACTAATCACTGAGACATCAAGGATTTTGTTTAAGGGAGAACAAACAGGTTGCTGATCCATGCCTGAATACAAGCATGCTGCCCTCTGGAGACTTATGCTGCTACTATCATGACTAAAAATATTCCTCATTTGGTGTAAACACAATCTAATGATAACAAAATAGGCAAAATGATTCACATCAAATGTAGAAAAACACTGTTTACCTAATGGAAAATACTATCAAAAGTGAAAACAGCCAATAAAATGTGAGGCACTGTCGGCAGAATGAGATCATTGTGAGATCTGGACAGTGTCTACAAGCAGTTTTAGGCTGCTATATGTTCTATATGTAAACTTAGTATTTTGTTTTTAAGGTAACAACTTGTGTTATAATGAAAACATTAGAGGCAACATTGTGTTCGCACATACTACAGTGGGGTTGCTAACACATGTGTAGACATAAGCTGCTGGGATACTTCACAGAAACTTGGTGTTTTTATTTTTCAGTATTTATTTATTTATTGTCATTGTCAAGAACAATGAAATTGCGTTTGGGGCTACCATACAACCCAAAAAAAGAGAAGAAAATAATAAATACCCCCTAAAACCCAAGTGTACATATTTAACCCAGTGTGACTCCAATGCAATAAGACAATCCTTAGCAATAATGTTCGTAGAAATTCAGACAAAGACCTGAGAAACATGACAAAATACAACAATGCAACCCATTCAATATTATTGTACTGTGAGATATGATATCAGATATGATAGTTATCTATTTAAGAAAGAGGGGGGGGGGGGGGGGGGGCAGGAGGGGAAGAGAATAAAGATATGATGCACCAATGCAGACCAGTTCATTGCTATTAAGAAGTTGGATATGGTTATTGTCCGTGAGAGGGGGGCAGAGAGTTCAGGAGCCTCACAGCCTGTGGATACAGGCTGTTGGCCAGTCTGGATGTTCTGGCCTGTATAGACCTGTACCTTCTCCCTGAGGGCAGCAGATGGAAAAGGTGGCGCGCAGGGTGATGTTGGTCCCGCAGGATACTGTGCACCCTCCTCAGACTAACCAAAATGCATTTTCTTAGCATTTTAGCTTTCTGTTGCTTATCATGGGACTGAAACGTTCTCCCTCTAGTTAGCATGGCTTCAACAGTATTGCATACTTTGTTCTGCTTTTATGGGGGAATGGTGTGTGTTTTATGAGTTATATGTGTGTGTTTCTGTAGCTCAAGTCCTCTACCAGAGGCCTGACAGTTTGAGGGTTCTGTGCTGTATCTTGGCTTTTCGTGTGTTTGCACTCTTCTGGATAGAGACCACTAATGTTCTGCATGGAGTCTGCTGGAGCCACTCTTCCAGTTTCAGGGTTACAGCTCATAATGCTCCTATTACCAATGGACTAGCTTCTGCATCTGCTCCACTTGTTCCTTTAGTCCCTGGTCCTTTTCTACTTTCTCGTCCTCCTTCTTCCTGAAGTTGCTGTCAATCATCACTATGCCCGGTTGGTTGGCCAGCAGCTGTTTGTCTGTCTGGAACTTAAAATCCCACAGTACACTAGCCCTGTTGTTCTAAGCCACCTCTGGTAGCATCTCCCATGGGGACCTAGAGACTTCTAGTCTATATGCAGGACAGGTGTTCCTGTACACTATCCCAGCAACGATCCCAGAGGTTGTGATGCTCAATGTCCGCAGTTATGGCTTGCAGGTACATCCTGCCACTATGTGTTGGATAGTCCCCGGTAAATCTACCTGGGAAGATTATGACATGTTAAGACACACCTGAATGCTTCAGACAAACAAACTGCCAAAACTGTTTCCATATGGAAACAATAAGGATGTACTTACTTTCTCACAGGACTGCAAAAAGTCTTCTGAAAACGTTCTTCTTCATCATAACTATCATCACAAGGAAAGAAACTAAGTTGAATCCTTGGCCATCAGATCAATGAACTGGTTAATGAAGTGACTCTGTGATAGAAGAACTGCTCCCTGGATTTACAGCCCAGATATTGAGTCTATCACATATTGTGATGTAGAGTACATAAACATGGGTTATCTTGAGGAGCAGACACGGACGTGGTCTGTCACTCAGACAATCTCTATACCTCACATCAAGCCAGTGAGATATTTTTATATGTTTACATCTCTTTGCTACTGTGTTTCTTTTGTCCATAAATACATGTCCAAGAAAACAAATCCCTTGCCATCCCAAACTCTTGCCCTCCCTCGTATAACTGACATAGAGATGGGCGATATCAGCCAGTGCTCTCTCCTCCACAAGCCTTTTGCAAAGGCATGGGAAGCTTTTGATTGATGATGTTCATTTTCCAAGCTGTGTCTTGGACACTTTAGCTGCATACGACCCACTTCTTTTGGGCTATATGTTTTTAATTTAACATCCAGACGTGTCAAAGTCTGGCTTGAAGATGGATGAGAACTCCTCTACCTCTGCTGGCAGGTTGAAAGAGGAAAACTGAGTGGGAGGGGTGGAGTTGTAGTTGGGGTGGTGGTGGTGGAGGAGGGGGCTGAATAGTAAGATACAGAGTGTACAAAAGCTGCCTTATAATGAAAAAGAAAGGAAAGTGAGTGCTGCCGACGCTGTCCAGACTGCTGACAAAGGCGGATGAGATGAGAGACAAAACGAGTGAGCAAGAAAGAGAAAGACAGAGGGAGAGTGGAGGAGAATTGAAATGGAGAGACAAAAGCACAACTGGCATTTGGGGAGAAGAAACTTTGTGGGAGATGGGCGAACAATGATGGTAAAAGTGGAAACAAAGAAAGATAGACAAAGAAGAGGAAGAGTGCACGCATTTCCCTCATAGGGGATGTTAGTTGTAACAAAAGCTTTTTTTTAAATCACAGGCAGGGCTACAGTGAAACTCATTTTCTAACGAATATAAATTCTATTAGTTTGTACAGGAATTATTGAAGGGGAAAACTGAAGTACTTTAGAAGTCTCCAGTTTTGCACACAAAGTTTGTAGCATACTTGGTAAAAAAAAATAAAATAAATGAAAGGTTCTTTTTTATGGTCCTTGTTTGCATTCTTCTGCAAACACGTGACATCGGTGCTTCCTCACTTAACAAGACATTTCCAACCATTTGCACATTTTATCTTTCTAGATGTTTGATTAGATGTCTTACATTCTTTTCAGAAATTAAAAGTCAAACTTGCATCAAATAGATAATCCATCATGTGTGTGAGAATTTGCAGTAAGCAAACGCAGACTTTTCAGTTATGCTACGATAAACAAATACACCCAGACAGCAGACACATTTAGGCTACACACTTGGGGGCTACTTGGTGCCGTAAATGACGTGACCACAAGAAAACTGCAAATGTTGGCAACATCTGAGCTGTATTTGATGATACTGGTATGACAAATGGAAGACGAGCAGATGATCAGATTTCAGGTCAATAAATACACACAAATCTGGGCTCGTATGAAAAGTAAAGAAGATGCCATTACTGCACTGGGATCTCTCTACAAGTTGAGCACACGTTTTAACAACAACATATAGGAAAGCAGGGAGGACTTGTCTCACTACAGGGGCACTGGGCAGAAGTAATTTAGCAGAAAAGACTTTATTCCAAACAATAATGCCACAGAAAATTTGGTTAACAGAAGTCAGTCTCACAGTGCCTCATTTGCAGCTGCCTAGCTTAACAGTAGAAGACGAATATAACATCCAGGGCTCAAAAGCAACGCAGGCACAGAAGTGCCTTTAACCTTAATGTCCACCAGGAGGCTTCCAGTTCAATAGAAGTCTACGGGTAAATGGGCTTGATTTCCGTAAACACTTTCCTAATGAGTTTATGAGCTCACTTACTCATTTCAGGTCATACTGAATAAAAAAAATCTCAAAATTTTTTTATCATCTTGGTGGCTCTAAGTTTCAGAAAGCGACTGCGGTAATGGTGCTGCAGCCAGTGGACACACAAATCAGTCATCGGATTCTAGACGACTAGTTCATGAATATTTTACTGACAATTTTGTCTAGTTGCACCTCAAAGACTGTATATTGCCAGCATTTCTTGATGAAACAAATTTCCCTTCATGCAGCCTTATCCTAAGAGGGAAATACAAAAGAAATGGTTTTACCTGGAAAGCCAATGAGCAACATGAAACTGCAAGCTGATTTTAGAGTCGTGTACTGTGAAGCTACACCAGACAGTGCTGACATTTAGTTTACAGTGTAAGGCCAGTGAAGATCTGTGCCTGTAGTACCCATAAAGATTTCTCCCATAGCACAGGATCTGGTGGGAGTCTGGGGGCTGGGGAACAGAAGGGTTGTGTGATGAGTTCATGATTAAATGAGATTAGTTAATGATTACCTAATGACTCGACAGGCGACCCCAGCCTCATTTACTGACCAGCGACTTCCCCTGCATACTCTTATTTGGCATCATGAAAACAATGGGTCAGTGTGCTCAGACAAAGCCTAATTACATTGACTGTGGATGCTGTCTCATTTCAAACCTTATATTTCAAAGAGTAAACCCCCAAAAAACAAAACAAGAAACCCACCTCCATAAGCTTAGAATTAGAATTAGAATTCAACTTTATTGTCATTGCACATGCACAGGTACAGGGCAACGAATCTGAGCCAGTTTAGGTTTATATTCTTTGCTTTCCCACCCTTTCTCTGTCTCGCTTTTAGACCGTCTGCATTGCTTACAGTCCATGTTTCATTCAACAACTCTGTTCTGTACCTTTCAGTAAAATCAAACCAAATAAAAAGCACTCAAAGGAAATCAGCAAAGGCTCCAGTGCCTTGACCATCCATTTGGTCTCACTGTAGAGGTTTAAACACAGTGGCTCAACTGATTCTATAAGGCAGTCTGCTGAGTGACTCAGGATCCATGAGCATTTCCCATCTATTACCAGGTGAAAGTGAAATTGACAGAGTGAAGAAGAAAGCTTCTGGAAATATATTTTGAGTGTGGGCTGCCCTTTACTCTTGCTGTGCCAATAAAGTTATTTGTCTTTTTTGACAATCCTGCAGGACTTAGTTTGTTGTCAGTTGCTTCTAAAATTTGAAGCTTGCAAAGTTACAGCTTATCTGCTTTGACCTCCAAAAGTGGACTTTTTAGAGACTTCAAAGAGTTTTTGTAGTTGTTGTTTTTATGTTATTTTATTCCTCAATTATTACTGAACTGCAGTGGAGAAAGCACATTTTGGTATTTTCCACTTAAGCCAAGCTTACAGTATATACATATTGTTTGTTTGTGTGTAGCTGAAGCTGGTAGAAGACGCCAGTTAGTAAGACAAAAAGTTTGTGGCTCAAAGACACTTAAAGTGAAATACTGAACATGAAATATAGGAGTTACTACTATCACATAAACTCATCTGTTAACCTCTTGTAAAAAGTTAGTTTAAACAAAACAACAACTTTTTTTCAAAACAGAGAAAGTCACATTTTATAAAATGAAAACAAAAGTAAGTCTCATCAACAGCAGACAGAACCAGGCAGGACTGACTGTATATAAAACTGTTAGACGGTTTATACACGAATTGGCCAATGGGGGAAACTCATTTGTTTGCAAACAGCAATTAAATTGTGCCAAATCCATCCTTTACATACAGTCTGTGGTCTCACTTCAGCCAAATGATGTTTAAAGTACATAAAAGCTGAATGTAATAGATGGAGCATCCTCCTGATCAAACCTCCCCAAACCTCAACATGAATTTAAAGCTTTAAGCTGTTCAGAAACAGCCGTTTACAGTCGCCATTAAAAGAAATGTTGAGTCACTGACATCTTATAAAGAAACATAAATGTTTCTTTCCATCCATTTTGTTTTGTTCTGAATAAGGCAGCTGAAATCTTAAATATTGGCTTTTTCTCTTGCTAACTCAGGGTGGGCGCGTGTTTTGTTATTAAATTTAATGAAGGAAAGAAAAAAAGAATCCCCTTGTTAAAAAAGAAAAATAATAAAAATCTGTGTTTTTCACGTGTTCAGAACTTTCTATTAGCCTAAATGCATGTGTTTGCTTCAAGTTCCTTGATCAAAAGATTGGCCAACCAATTATTTTCTTATTAACACTTTCAGACATCGTGTAATGCCGTGGAAGTGTTTGACTTGTTCAGAAATCCTCTGTTTGAGTGACAGCTGCGATTTAGCTGCTACACAGCACACGTCAGCAAAGGTTTGTTCATCCGCTTTGCTTAATCCTGTTTGTTATCTAAATCCACTGTTTTCTTTATGACTGAAAAGGGATAGAGGTGTGTGTGTGTGTGTCCATGTGTGTTTATAGTGGAGTATAAATTTGCAAGTTTAGCTCTGTGTATCATTGCGCACTCAAACCCCTGTTTATGACTGCATGTTTGCCCACCTGTATGCGAGTGCAGTCACATAAATATGCACATTTACCTGTGTGTGTGTGTGTGTGTGTGTGTGTGGTTACTCGGTTCTGTCTAAATGCCTGCCTGTGGTTTATGGATATTCATTACAGAACCATTACAGCAGAGGTTACACAGGACGGGGGGATGTATTATCTGCTAATGCATAAAATACAGTCTCCCACAAACACGCGCGCACACAGACACACACATACATGTCCATATCTCTTCACATCTCAGGAATGAAAGCATCAATCATCCCGTGTGGAGGATCGACCCGAGCGTCTACGACGCCGTGTAGTGAGATGATGAGAAACAAATCACCCAAACACATTCCTATCTGCTACTTCCCGGACAATTGAATCACTGCAAGTCACAGCGGCAAATCACCGCCTCGCAGGCCCGACATCCGTAAAGACGACTCACTTGTAATTGAGCTTTATTAAAATGGGAGCGCGTCAACGACAAATAGATCGCAGTCGCTGGCTTTTCACGAGGCAAACTTTCATTACATTCAACAGCCGCTTCACTTCCTCACAAGGTCGATCAATCCCGTATTCCTCACCGGATCGATGGGATTGATCTGCATAGCCGACTCCATCATGTGACAATAACAGCTGGCTGATGTCCCGCCCAAGGCGCTGTCAGTTGAAACGATGGGTGTTTTTATTTACTACTTGCTTCATCAAAGTGAAACAGAGTAAAACTGTGCCTCATATGCTCAGGATAGATTTCAATCATTGGAAAAATGAAAAGAATGCCACGGAAGTTGTGGAAATATCAATGTGCCGAGATATTGTGATATAGCGGGAATTTTAAATCTATAAGTTGAAATTTGTTCATGAAAAAAAATCCAGAACCTTTAAATTCAGTGATAAAATTATGCCCAGGAATAAATAACAAAAATAAATATTTGTCTCAAATGTGAATGTAAAGACCAAATAAGCAGAGCACATTACTAATAATGGGTACAGAGACACAGTTTCTTAAAACTAGGTCTTTCAAATGTAAGTATTTGAGGTTTCTCATTCCTGCTGAGTTTCAGGCATTGTTTAGTTTAGCTCTTTGTTTGGTGAAAGTTATTACAAAAGAGGCTGAGGGCTGTTTGACTTTGTTAGAGCGAGCGCTCCCCGTGTGCCTGCGGTCATGTTCAGGAGATAAACACAGGACATTAGCTTCAGGTTGGATGAGCCTCAGGGGCTACATGAACTAATCTCCTCTAATAGACAGCAAATATTCACTCATTACACCCGGAGTGTTCAGTGCTGGTCACTTCATCCCTGTTTGACTTGCGCAAAGACGCTGAGCTATAGTTAAAACAAAACCATAAAGTGTGAAGTAGAGCAGAAGTTAAACGTTAACCATTGGCAAGGACATGGCTTATAACCAGAACCAATGACAATGAATAATTATCCTCATTGTCTTAGAAAATCCAGCCTTGACAAGAAAAAAATAAAACTCGATGGAGGTAAAGTTACTGAATGAACAATGATGCCGGCTGTGAGTTTAACCTCATATTTTGAGGTCCTCATTTTTTGGTGTTTATTTTAATAAATTAAAAGAATGGAAAATGCAAATTGATCAGTGTTCATTGTGAACACATACACACAAAACAAAATCTGATCTGCTTATTTAATAGCATCTGTTTGAAAACTCCAGGTACGTTTTGGTTTGTTGTTAAACAAATATTTCTGTTGTTCATCCCTTAATTTTTATCTTGGTACTTAAAGTGTGATTTTCCACTGACAAAATGAAATAAAGATTTAAAGAAATTTTTGAATTCTGAAAGTTGGCGTGTAAAACGGTCGCAACTTGGACAAATACAAAGACATGCGAGTAACAACAACTAGAAGTAGAAATTGCATCATATCAAGAGCGAAGGAGGCAGAAAAGTATGTTTTGTCTTTTTTTGTGAAAGGGCCTTTCCACAACAGACAGCAGAGAGGAGGAGGACAGAGGGGGAGAGTGGCAGAGTGGGACAGACAGAGAGACACTGACAGACAGAGACAGATGGAAGCTGAAAAGAAAAAAAATGGTATGCACGAGAGGAATGTTCTTAAGGGGTTTTCCTCCCGGACAACGAGAGATTGTTGATTTAAACTGAGATTTAAGCAGCTGCAGCAGTGGATTATATATGTAAGTCGTCTTCTACTGTCCATCATTTCACTTTTTAGCCAATTTATCTACACACGTTCCAGCTTCATTCCATGTGAGCACGTTTTTGTTGTGCATGTTCCTGTGCGTTAACCAGGTACCATATATCTACGAGAGTGTGGTGCAGAGCACAGCTGTGGAAGTGGAACGCACACTGCAGCAGCAGTGATTGACCATATTCCCCCTGGAAGGAAACATAGTGTCTGTGCATCTCTGCATGCATCACGCACCGAGCTGGGAGAACACTGATAAACCTGCCGCAGCCTGATTACCTGCCCGCCAGATTCACTCACTCAACAAATCCCGCTTAGGCCGAGGCCACATTGCAGATTTGTATTCATCAACGAACACTTTACCCGCAGTCAATCTCCATGGTGTGCGCTAATCAGGACCTTCAGAACAGCACTGGAGACTATTAAGCAGGACTCAACACAGTCGAGCCCACTCCATTTCCGAAAGCACGCCTGGAGAGGCACCGATGGAGCCATCACCTCTGCTGGTTGTTAATTCACTCTTTTTCACGCCGTTGCTCCTTGTCTCCCTGTAAGTCGCTCTTTCTGTTCGTCTTCCTGTCTCTCTCTTGCTAACTGCTCCTCAGTGATTTGCTTTTGCCAGGTTTGATTCATACAGACTTCTCGTTGCCTCTCTACAATATTTTAGCTGATTTTCTGTATTTCCTACAGCAATTCTCTCTCTAGTGTCTGCATGTTGATGAGGGGACCTGTATCGAGCGCTGTGGCTGTATTAATCAGGGGCACATGGAGCCATTCCAGGGACTCTGGGCCCATTACTGAAACATTTAATAATTGATCAGGTTACTCAAACACGCACAGGCTCTCGCACACAAGCTAGTACATCCACAGAGAAACTGCATATGTCAACGTTTGTCAGGACTGCAGTACAAATTAGTCATCAATTCGAGAAGGGAGCCGTCAGGTGAGGAGCTGAAAGCTGACAAAAATGTGCATACAGTTACTTAAAATAACCAAATATTCAAAATACACTGTTGTTAAATATATATTTAAAAAAAAAAACCCACACAAAAAGAAAAACTCTCAGCTTCAACTGCTTGTTTTAGTTTTCATGTTTTTTCAGTTTTGTTAAAATAAATTAGAAAAGGCAGTTTTAAGTCAAATAAGCCTTACTGCCAATTTTACATGTCACAGTCAATCACAGAATTAGTTTTATGGAGAACTACTCAGCCTGTGTAAAGAGTCACAGATGTCTACAGCAACTTTGGAAAAAACCACCCACCCCTGGCATCGTTGCCCACCTCTCAATTTTAAATACACGTAGACATTGAGGGCTAGCAGGAGGGACCATGCGCTTACCTGCTGCTCTCTGGCAGGTAGCTCCAAGCCCTCCTGGGTTTTAAATGCACCTTAGAACACACATGCATCAACACTACAATGAGCGGGTGGAGGGAGGTTCGGAGTCTTCTCTCACCCCCGTTCTCTGCGACCTGCTGGAGCAGGGGGGCTAGGACTAGGAGGAGGAGTTGGCCGTCCGACTGCGGTCTGGAGTGTGGAGCCTTCCTGCTGCTGCGGAGTCGGGGCGGTCTGCCTCCCCCCACCGCAGGGAAAAGGGAAACACCACCTGGGTCTGGGTGCAGTTCCCCCCTCCAGGGGCGGGGGCACCTAGACCCGGTTTGTAGAGTATGCTTGGGGAGTGTGATCGTGTGTACAACGTCTCTTTATGTCTGTCTCCACGTTGGTTGAGTGTGGAGTAAGTGCATATGAGAGCATGAGGGTGGGAATGGATGTTTGTATCTGTGTGTGCCTGTATGTCTGTGTCTATATGTCAGGTTGGGTGTCAGGGGCCACCTCTCTGGGGACATCTCAGGCCCTCCAAGGTTTGGAGGCCTATCTCCCCCCACCACCACTTCCCCTGCCAGTGGCGGACCCCCTCAGACATCGGTGCGTTGGTGGTTCTTTGTGTCCGGGGATGGGCGTCCAGGTACACACCGGCTCACTCCTTGGCGGCCGCTTATCGGGGCCTGGAGCCTGGGGCTCGCTCGGGCCACTTCGGAGGTGGGGTGCCCCCGGCCTCTCGGCCTGGGGCTCGGTCACTCAGGCGCAGCTGGCTGCCGGCGGAGCTCACGGGCGCGTCACTGCAACTCCCCCTGGCTTCTGCTCCGCGGCTGCTGAGTGAGCCCTCATCTGGGACTCTCCTCAGCTCTTTCCGAGACAGTGGCGCAGCTGCCCCTCTGTTGGTCTTCCTTGGTCTCTTGTGTTCTGGGGGCCTCTGGATGTCTGGAGTTTTGATCTCCTCCACACCTGCTTCACGCCCTGGAGGACGGGGCTGTGGCCCCCCCACACCCTCTAGCAGATTATTACATGAAGGAACCTTTTAAAAAAACAAAAAACAAGCGCGTCCATGCTCACAGGTGTACACACGGGTGATCACACCCACAAACTACACCCTTTTTGGCTCCTACCTCAAAGCACACTGTGTTCTGTTGATCTTATGTGCTGCACAATAATGTTTAATATTTAGTATTTACTGTCATATTCCCATATATCATTGTGATGTTGTTTATTCTATTACTCTTGTTCTCTTCTGCTTGCTTTCTTTTTTCTTTCTCAGCAGGTGATCCAGGTGATTGATATATGCATTTTTTTTTCTCTGCTCATTCTGTTGGTTTTTGTTTTTTGCCCTTCTCCCCCATCCTTCTTCTCAGCTGTTTCTCTTTCCCTCTTTCTTTCTCCCCTTCTTTCCCCCAGTCAAGTCTGTCCCGTATTCAGTAAGTGAAAATAAAATAAACAATAAAAGGTGAATCAAATGGACCATTACGGCAAGGCTGGGATGGTCAGTTTGGTAAAGTAAATCCGTTGGGCATCTTTCTTTGCCTTTAGACAACAATTCTGATGGCAAAAGAGCCAAACGGGACAGGCCAAAAAAAAAAAAAAAAAAAAAAAAAAAAAAAGGAAAAAACTTGAGGAGCCTGAGAAAATAACCCACTTTACAACCTTTGCCTGGGTCTGAAGCGTACACATTTCTACAACAAACCATGAATGGATTTCCAAACTTGACCAGTAATAGAAGCCGATAATGTCACGGCCGAGTCCGCTTCAATTCTGACCGCTCTTGCCGTTGCCTCTCAGAGGTCACGCAGGGGTATGAACATGCAATATGAAATCCCTGCAGTATGTTGAGATAACACTGATGACAGATTATCATGATAGCATCATGATTGGAACACAAACCTCCCTCCTCCATCACACTCACATTTTCTTAACTCTGTCCCCTCTGGAAGGTGCTCATGCGGTTATTACCAACAACACCATTTCACCCAGCTGGGGTAATTTCATGCTCACCAGAGTCACACACAAGTGTCCATGTGGACTGTGGCATACATTATGCTGGAGAACTCATGATGTAACATCTGGTAAAACTTTTTTTCTTTTAATCTAAACCACTTTTAGAAAAGTGGAAATTGAGGTAATAAAAGCCCCACATAGAAAGACAGGCAAACTAACTGCTTCCCTCCGTATAAACACTAGGCATTTCAGCCCATCAAGGCCTTAATGAGGAATTTAACATTACAGCACTCTTGTGATTGAATAGCCTGCGTCACGTCTAACAGTGGTATGTCGGTTTATTTATCAGACAGACATACCTCTAATAGGTGGAAAAATTAGGAAATTAGGAAAAAGTACAATCCTTGTTGCATGGCTGGAACATAACATTGATATATTTCTCTGTACACCTGTTCATTGTATTTTTCTACTAATGATAACTTGCAACAATCGAGGCGTAATATCAAATCAAATCAAATCAAATCACTTTTATTGTCACATCACATGTGCAGGCACACTGGCACAGCACATGCGAGTGAAATTCTTGTGTGCGAGCCCCACAAGCAACAGAGATGTGCAAACACAACAACACAAACGAGCAAAATACAAGAATGGCCAACCTGAAACTAATAAATATATGTACAATATATAATAGTGTATGCATTTCTGGATGTGTATACTAAATATTTTCCTACGTGTGTGTGTGTGTGTGTGTGTGTGTGTGTGTGTGTGTGTGTGTGTGTGTGTGTACACATTTTTACAAATTAAATAGTAAAAAAAAAAAAAAAAAAAAAAATATAATAATAATAATAATAATAATAATAATAATAATAAAATATATAAAATATACAGAGTTGAATATGTGCAAAACAAGTGGCATTTATATACAGTGTGGAGTGCATAATGTTGAAAAATGAAATATGAAAAATGCTGCATGTGTTTTGTGCTCGAAATGTAACACAGCAGTTAAAAAAATCCCTGTCATGTGTTTGGAATCGGAATTAATGTATTTCCAAATCTACTGGATTTATTTGTTTACTTATTTTTATTGAACATTGAATGTTCGTCTCTTTTTTTGATCGATTTTCTTTGTACGGTGCCACGTATTACACAACTGTTTTCACTAGCTAAATGACTGAATAATTATCTGATCTCCAGTTGTATAACTGGTGAAGTGGCCCAGTGTGGTTAATACGCCATCGTTGCTTAGAGCTGTGAGCTGATTGGCTGTTACTGTTATGCAAAAACTAAAGTTTATGCAACTAAAACTTTGGGTGAGGTTAGGTGGGTTAGTGTTAGTGTTTTCAAACTGTTGCAGTTTTAGGTCATGAATGAATAAGAAAATGAGTGAAAAATAGATTTTTAAAAAACATCTTGAAACAAATAAAACTTCCTTGCAGTAGAAAATGTCTTTGCATGACTTGACTGAACCCAGAAAGCAGATGTACAGCAGACACCCACCCACCACCCGACTCAGCTCCCTTACTTTTTTACTGCATTATATCAGCAGAAAACTACAGTGCTTTGTGTTCCTGTCTGCCCTGAATAGCCTTTCATGAATATTTCTCATATTTTTTCACACTTTTCATGTTTACTTTGGCTTTAGCACTTTGTTGTTTGCATTTTAAGATGTGTTAATTTAAAAAAAGAAAAAAAAAAACCTTCAGGAGGACGGCCAATCCAAATGGTTGGAGCTTCATTACCCATCAGTAAGTAGCGTAGGTGATGAAGAGTTTCATATGCGACTCTCTTAAAACCCCTTGACCAGCTACACAGCTTCAAAATGACTGCTTGAAGAGTATGAATGCATCTAAGAGAGTGTTTGCATAACTAAGCAAATAGCTTTTAAATAACCCTGTCAGAAGAGGCTTCAAGTCACCATATATGAGCCCTCTGGTGATAATTTAAGATAATCATGTGAAGCAAGATGAAAAAGGCTGATGAAAAGATGAAGAGTTACTGCTGTAATTCAGTAGCAACCCTGCAGGTATATATAATGCTTCAGCCACAGAAGCGCTTATTATTTCCAAATGGTGTGAAATTCACTGTTATTTCATTTCGATACAAACGTGTCACGAAGAGCTAAAAACAAACGGTTGAAAGTCAAATTCAAGCAATGGAAGCGCTCTTTGGACTTTTTTTAGTAAAGAAACAGCCGCTTCTTGGCTTAATATATAAACAAGAGCAGTCTACACTGGCAAAGACACCACACTGTAATTCTCAGTGTGAAACCTTTTTATGGTTCAACAGTGGCACAAACAGGAGGTAATCTCTGCAGGTACAAAACACTTTTCCCACAGGCTGCTTCCTCTTCACTTCCACACAGCATAAATCACATGATGAAGCCACAAAGATGATTTTATGTGCATGTGTGAGACGAGGAGTGTGAGCGTGCCACTGGATGAGCACTCATGTGGCCGAGGACAGAATGTCCCCCAAAACTGCTTCAGTTTAATTGGTACTTTCCATTGAAGTGGACCTAGTACAGTGAATCTCTTGGACTTTTTTAATAACTTGAGCTCCAAGTCATCAGTGATGATGAGAAGTTGCATATCCCCAACTCCTGACTCTGTTTTGGAGAAAAATAAAGGATTAAAAAATAAAATGGAAACAATTTCTAAAGTTAAAGTTAAAGTTTGTCCTCCGATTGTCGAGTCCTTGGAGAAAGATGTTCAAAAATCTAATGTTTTGATGGTCTAGAGTCAGCACTAACAGGCCAGCATGATTGCATAGTATTGGTGCCACAGTGAGCTTTGCAGGCCATCGTGTTTTAACAGTTTATGTGTAACAAATAGTAATTGTGGTGAATTCTGTTGCTGCTACTTGTCCTCTTCAAGCCAGCTTTCTTTTCCTCTGATCAGTCTTCTACATTTGCATAGCACCATCAACATCAAGCTTTTGAAAGACAAGCACACAAGTCTTTCTTTATAGCCTCTGCGCTGGTTGAATTCCCACAATTCCTCATTTGCACTGCCAAAGAGACATGTAAACTGACTCCAGTGCTAGAACATAAATCCTACAAAACTTGAATCCAGCAACGCAACTAGAATAAAATCTGATGGGAAAAAAGAGAAATAACAGTTGATCAGATAAGCAGGTAGGCTATAAGCAAGCCAGTTTAGCGTGCTTAAAGCCTGAAACATCTTATTTGGATCTAACGTTTCTAAAACACCTCACATTAAAACACTTTACCATAGAAGGATATGTCTGAATTACCCGTGATACCTGTAACATCGTAAAAAGAGTTCATATACACGTGAAAGTCCTCTCATTAGTTCATTGTCACAGAGTGAAAAAATCCCCTCTGTCCATTAGGTAGACGGCCTGCTATGATGAAGGAGGCCATATAGGAGCAAGTGATGCTCCACAGATCCAGCTGTCTACATACAACCGGTGAGCGTCACACCATAGATCCCTGTCTGTTTGAAAGAAGATAATGCAGGACACATTAGAGCGCACATGCACGTACACACACACAGCTTAACTTGTACATTTGGTCAAATCTGTCATCTGAGGTAACAGAGCTTAGTTCTCTGACACTGTTTAAATAACAATTCCTGACCAAGACCGAGCAGTTCTGCGATGAAGTGAAGCGATCACACTGTGACCTTTGACCTGCAATAGCACTCCAGAAAACAATGACTAACCTCTCTGACATGCATCGTTTTTTTTTTCACTTAAAATAAAAATCTCTGCATATACAAAATTGACCTTTTGAAAAATTCAGGACAATTTGTCTCTTATCCTCTTATCCTTAAAAAAAAGTGCTTATCAGGTCTCATAAAGATCTCATAATGAAAGTGATTTAGCGAAATTAAAAAAAGCCTCTTGCACTTTTGAAGAAATGAATAACGGGAAAGATGTGTTAGAGTAGTGTGGGTAAATCTAACAACAGTGTGTTACAAAGTACATCCAGGCTGTTACTTCTACTACTACCTTTAAGAGGCCTTGGAGAGGTAGTAGTTTGTCTTTAAGGCATGTTACCAATTCCCAGCTCCCTGCTACAGATACCGCTGCACGACTAGATGTTTACTTTTACTCGTAATCCGAAGAAGCCCTTTCCTTCTGTCATTCCTCTGTCGGCGTTTACACCCAAACCCTCCATCTTCTGGACACAGTCCAGATGTCAGATTCTCTCCACCCAAGTGAAAAAGTGGGGATGTTCCCAGGTTGTAAAGATGACGGAGAAGATAAACAACATGGGGGAGCCAGAGAATCAGCAGGAGAGAATAGGGTCCCCTGCTGTTTTGCTTGAGCAGCCATTCATCAGGTGTTCAAGTTGTTGGGCAATCTATTTCTCTATCCTTTTCGGCCATGTTGCTGAGATATGGCCTGGCAGACCTGCGGGCAAAGGAAATGGGCTGCCTTTTTCTTTCCTCCAAGGACCTGGATTTATTTCCTTTAGTGGGAGGCTCAGAGAGGATCCTGCTAAACACAGAACTGGATGAACAAAACAATTGCCGCCGTTCTAACCCATTGCTCAATTTATACTCTGCAAGGGGCTGAAAAGAAAACTGCATAACAGCTATTCAGTCAAAGCTACTAAAAGCTACTTATGCATGACAACAAGAGTCCCTGAGGATGACCTTTTGCAGTCATGCATTTAATGATTGCACTCTCCAAGGGTTAACAGCAGCTACAGTGTGACGTCAACCATAGCTTGCCGTAAATGTCTTCGGGAGGAAGTTGAGTTTTACGGTTGAGCATATAAACCGTCAGACTTGAAGAGCTTCACCAAGTAGTTAATTGTCACAGTTTTAGATTTTGGTTGTGTGTCAGTGTCATTTTTTCCTTTTTTTTTTGCAGGACTTACAGGGGTCTTGCAAAGTGCTAACAAAGTTAGCTACCGTATGAAGACTTCTTAAATTAGTATCAGTGACACTAAGCACCTGCCCTTTGAGCTCAAGCTCATTTTGGAGGTAAACTTCGACCTGGACAGGCTTTTAAAAGGGAATGAATAGAAAAAGTTACACAACAAATCAAATACACACATTTTACATGGCTTGATGATAAAGATCTTTCAAACAAGAACAAATCCATGTGAATGTCTAGTTATTAAAAACTGCTTTATATTTGATATAATCTTTCGGTGCAGAGGAAGGATTTAAAAAAACAAACAAACAAAAACTAATGTTAACATTATGACCACAACAAGATGAATAAAACCACAAAGACCTCAAAGACACCAAAGCACTTGCCTACAGGCATAAAAGACAAATGCGTTCCAGTGTACAGTGTTTTTGATCAACTAGTGCATCTAAGGCATGAAAGAAAAAACGTAAGGCTCAGAGTCAAAGTGTCAAGGCGCCACGCTGATGCACTAGAGAGAAACTTTCAGCGGGTCTAAATAATATTTGACAAGCTAAAACACCTGACTTACCGCGGCTCTTCTGCAGCACTGGGTTCCACTTAAGTAATATGTTTCCCCTGACCATTTGTAAAGCGAGAGCTGCTCTTGTTTCTCACACACAACATTTCCAGCCGTGAAATACAATTTCAATCTATCCAAATAGTGAACCTGTATCTATTTTCCTCTTTATGTGGCCTCAGAGACAGACGGCAGTGCCAGGGCGGCTGGTGATAAAAGCAGGAAATCGGGGCGGTGGTTTTATGATCACCTGCTGAGTTTTTGATGTGTGTCAGTGGCCATGTGAACATGATGGTTGAGGGGAACAAAGGAGCTGCTCTTGTGAACTTTGGTTCAGTAGGAAGCTGATTGCAGCTGTTGATTTAAGAATAGGTGAAAGCCTTTTCATTTGCAAGTGGGCCACAGCTGAAGACTAACACAGACACAGGGCTGGGAAGCAAAGGAGTGGATGCACGCAGCACACGTGAGAAAAGCATAATCGACATAAACATATGTCAGTGCGCCCCAGGGTGGCTGTGGCTACAATGTAGCTTGCCATCACCAGTGTGTGAATGTGTGTGTGAATGGGTGGATGACTGGATATGTAAAGCGCTTTGGGGTCCTTAGGGACTAGTAAAGCGCTATATAAATACAGGCCATTTTACCATTTAAACATGCAAGAACCGGCTTGATTTCCTTATGGACAGAATTAAATATAAAGGAGATTTACTGTGTCCATAAGGATAAGAAAATACAGCACATTAAAAGAAACCTAAAACTCTATCATATCCATTTCGCTCCAAGCTATTTATGCAAGAATCCCAATCAAATGTACCTTTTATTATCATGGTTGGCTCTAATAATCATTCTAAGAAAAAAAAAACTATTTGAGAAAGCAACAGCTTTATTTATTCAATTAAAGGAGACAATGTCAGAGCGGAGACTTAATTCTCTTTTAACCGCTGCCAGCACAATATGGCTCAACCGACATCCATATTAAAGACCCTAGTGCATTAATTAAAATGTGACGCAACCAGTGCACTCAACTGCAATTTGAGCACACAAAAGAATCCATTCATTTGGCCTAAAATAATCATTAAATGCCGCATATCCTGTTCCCTAACTCATTGCCGAGTTTTCCTGTTATTTATTCATTGAATGTCTATTAACCTGAAGGCATTTCACAGAGAGTAATTTATTATTCAATAAGGGTAACACTGGGGTGCCAACACTCGGAAACAACATTTATTTGAGACAAATGTGAAATAAATCTCTGCTTGAAGGACCAAGAGAAGGTGAGGAAGACAGAAGAGAAAAGAAAACTTTACCAAGATTTAAAAAAAAAAAAAAATAAATAAATAATCAAGTGCTGAATATACCAGTGTAAAATTTCAGTTCCAATGAATCAGTGTGCATGTTTTCGTGTGCTCTGCATGCCAGCAAACATTCCTAACAATGATGCGATTTTCAGCCTCCAGGCTACGGCCAGCACAGCTTCACATGTTATTGACCGTCCAATTTGCTGGATATGAGTTGACCTTGACATACACATACAGATCTGGGTCAAACAGCTGCACATGCTAACATACATGCAACGTACACACATACCATCAGAGCCGTAACAACCCCAAAACCAATCCCTTTCCATCCCTGTAGCTATATTTTAATTTGGTAAAGCTCACGCAACTCAGGCTCATCTATTTTATGTCATGTTCAGCATCGTAATTCAATTCCTTAACATGTTATATGACCCAGTTAAAATGTATTGTAGGCTTGTACAGTGGGAACAACAGTGAGCTGTATGGACACAATGAGCCATTGAAAGTATTTTTCCTGTTGTGAAGATCTCTTGTATTAGTCGCATTTTGTTACCAGATTTTAATTATCTTGAGAAAAATGCATCACATGATCAGAAATAGTCACACATATGCAAAGACTTATGTCACATAACAGAACATGACAATATTAGGAGGATCCCCTCTCTATGACATCATAAAGATCCAAGAGTCAAAAAAACATTGTATGAAACTGAGCTTTTTGCTCACAAGAATTCCTTGTGCACACACTGACATCATTACTTGGTAGGACCCACTTTTGTAAAAGCTTTTATTTGACAAATACTAAACAAAATAGGCCTTTAAGTTCATAAGTAATTTTCATTTTCAGTCACCTTTCAATTCATTGACAGCAAATTTTTCTTGCATGACTCTCGAAGAGCAATATCATCCCACTTTGATAAAGATGTATTATTACAGTTGCAGCCATTGAGAAACAGCTTCATATCCTGCATCTTTTATTCAAAAAGCTGAATCCATATATTTGCCATATTTCCACATATATCAGGAAATGGTAAAGCCCCAAGTTACAGTAAAGCCTGATGGAACATTTCTTGCACCTCTGGACAGGCTTAAATCAAAATCATTTTTTTCTCAGAGGTATAGGAACACTTTCCTTATAGCCAGTGCTGAGGTCCACTTTTTATACTCTGCTTAAAAGTGCAATGCTTATCATTTTTGATAAGTTTTCTGCAGACAAATGCAAGTCATCCCACCCAAGTGCACTCCAGGTGGACTGTTGTAAAAGAAGAAGAAAAAAATAGCCTCTCAGACTCCATTATTTCCTTGGCCGTCTTCCAGTGTGTGGACACGTTTCAGCATTTAGCCAGAGTAGTGAGAGAAGATAAAACAAGCGCACTGCGAACTGTTTCCGTCAAATTTCCATCGTGCAGTATGATAGCTGCAGGTGGAGAACACAGGCAGCGTGTTTCTCTCAAGAAATCTTTCTATTTAATTTCCCAGGCTGCCCGCCTGCTGCCTGCCTGCCATCCAGAGAGGATATGTTAAATGTGCTTGGCCTGGGGATGTTTGATTTCTCTCTGCTGCGCTCCCTTCCATCTGACAGATTGGAATAATAAGGAGAGCTAATTGGAGAGGCTGCTCATATGCTTATTAGATGGGATTTTTTAAAAAGCTCCCACCTCTCCCTTTTTTTTCTTTTTTTCTTTCTTTATTTATATACATTTATTTATATACACACATATATACATATACACACATACATACATACACACACATATATATGTGTGTGTGTGTGTGTGTGTGTGTGTGTGTGTGTGTGTATATAACCCTATATATGTACACATGTATATACACGCGCACATATACATTTTCTGTCCCTCATAGTTCATATACTGCGGCAAACTGAGTGTGTGTGCCTGTCTGTGGGCGTACGTCTGTCCTTATATATGTCCAGAGCTTTGCCACGACTCTCTCCAGCTTTCTCCAGCCAGCTGATAACAGCATATTGGGACACATTTTCAATTTCTACTACTTAGCATTACAACGCTTCTTAATCCGGGAGAAAATCAATGCCTAATAACCTATGAAAATGTACAATTGCTGTTTTACCATTGCCAGAGGCCTCGTCTGCATCCCCTGGGCATCAGGCTATAAATATGCCTACATTAGCGCTTAGAAGAAAATAAAAAACACAGAGACAGGCTAAAGACTGAGCTGATACTGAATACTCGAGCTGGGCAGAAAACAAACACCCCTCTTGCTCTTAAAGTTGTTTGAAAGCATATTGTAAACTGCTTTTAAGGTCACACCATTTGTCGGTAACATGAATGTGTCTGGTAATGCTACCTTGTACATTTTAATGATGGAACTTGTGCGCCACTTTGAAATAAATCTGAATACCTAAGCCACTTAAACATTAATGAATTTAAAATATACACTGCATTCAGCACTCATGCACCAGTGCTCTTCATTCAAACAAGAACAAAGACCACACAGCTCCTTCAAAAGATGCATTTTATTTTGCTCTGTTTTTTGAGCTGAATTTTCCAGACCTGCTTGTATGAGCTCTTTACTTTTGCTTCCAATGCACAGTATATTATTTTTAAGCAAGCTTTTCATTACAAATTTGCTGTCTGCCATTTCTCTAATATGGAGTTAATATTGACTGATGTTAAGCAAACTGAACCACTCGTATGGATTTATCCTTTGAACGTCATCTCATGTGTTTCCCTGTGCAGCGATGAAAGTGTGGCTTCTGTTTAGCTTCAGGAACAGAGAGAGCTTGCTGACAGTTCAACCGGCTGAATTCATTACTTTAGCTCATCTTATTTGCCTTTAAGGTCAGATACCTTCCTGTATGTTACCTTTGAAGTGCTAATTACACTTTTGCTTTTTTTTAACTACATTATTAGTTAAAAGCATGATTTAAACCCAAGCATGTGAGATTGTTGCATCTACATGCATGAACATTTTCATTAATTATTAACTGATAAAACTAAAAATCTGTAGAAATTCTTGACAGTTTATGTCATAACCTAGTAATTCATAACCCAGAAATACCAAAGATTTGCTAGTTCAAAGAACTATACATGGGTTTTGCAAATGAACAACTAATCTGAAGCAGATATAAATATAATCTGTCAAAAAAAGGGTTTATGTTCTCATTATAATCTCAAAAATAGCATGGATGGTGTAAATAAAGTGCCAAAGTTAAAGTTTAGTGGTGGAAAAAAAAAAAAATCAAACCAGAACATCAGTGCTGCTGTGGGTGAGCTAGCTCATGATCCATCACAGTTTACAGGTGTTTGCCTTTAAAATGACAAATGTGATGCTGACCTTCAGCACAATTTGGGTAAAGAACCATTAGGTTGCAGGTTTCACTTTAATTTGAATATTCAAGGAGGATTAGAGATGAACTGTGAATGGACAGGATGGACAATGGATGACTCACCATGGCCTGAGCTTATCGGCTGGATGAGCTAATGAAAATATCCACTTTTAAAAAAGAGGGAAAGGGGGGAGATGCCACTTCAGCTCTGTTCCTTTTTTCACAGTACTTTCGAATGCCGCTTCCTGCGCTAGTGACATTGTATTTATCTGAACCTCTTTTGGCCATACAAAGGTTTTCACTGAGAAGCCTAAGTAGTACTATTTCAATTCCATCTCCTATCAGTTGCTGATCATTGTCACATACTTTTCACCACACAACAATTTGAACCAAACTCGCAGACTCAAGATCATTGTTGTACCCGAGTCTAACTGGGCTAGGCCATTACCCCAGCTGTGATAATGAAAAAATCAGAGCTCTCCTGAGCCTGCTGAAATCAGGGTGGGGGTGGGTGCAGCATTCTCCACAGACTGTTTGCGCTACACTTTTTTTGCTGATTTTTTTTGTCAAAGCAAAGTGTTATGGAAAGTGTTAATTGTAGATGAGAAATTTGCTAAACAGCAAACTTCAGTTAACTGAAGATTTTTGTTACAACTGAGAGTGAGACAGACATCAATCTGAGATTGTAGATATTAGTAATTATTTTATGAACAATTATGAAAATCTCCCAAATTGAAAAAAAAAATCAAATGCTTTCCCCTCACTGACCTTTGCCTCAATACTTAAAGTGCAGTTTATTATTAACACTTTAAACAGACTTACTTCTTTCTGTTCATCAGTTAAGCACTGTGACAGTATAAACCTTGCCAGACGGCACCTGTCTTTTTGTCTGTGTGGGTCTATGCACGCATGTTTGGGTTCTCTGCAGCAGTTTATCTTGTGTTTTGGTGAGTTGGAGGAGAGATTTTCCCTGGTGACACAGAGCAGGAAAGACCTGGCTTTACTGGATGTAAACAGGCATGCCGGCTAGGAGGATGAATGACTGCAGAGCTTTGCTCGGGGCTTCATCACCTACCCACACACACACACACACACACATCACATACAGTACATCACAAATACCTGCCACCTCCTGCAAGCAAAGCTCTCCATCTTAGGGGAGACAAAGTTCAACTTTGCTCAGTTCTGCTCTCATGAATGCATATGGATGCTCGTTGCAGTCCGAAGCTCATCGCTAGCAGGTACGCTATGAAATTCATCAGCTCTTCCTCCTCCAGAAGAAAGTGTAGCAGCATTTCCCACTTTAAACACTCACACGCAGGGTGACAAATCAGTTTGCAAACACAAACACACCTCTGAGAGAAACACAGGGCCCATGTGAATATCCACAACCTTACATAAGCAGAATGAAGCAGTCAATTAGTCATTCACCAGAATATTTATCAATAAAGAGCTCAAAGAATTTGTTTTCAAATATTACGCACACAAACTTAAAACAGCAAGCCAATCACATACATATGAATAGCATCCAACCATCCATCCTACCCTCCTCTTCAAAGCATCTTCTTAATAACGTTCATAACTTGTGCCTGGCAAGAGCACTTCTGCCTGGCCTTGACAACTTCGATAGCTCTTTGGAAAAAATCGATGCTCAGATAGGAATCTGAATCAGAGCCTGAGGCTGAAAGAGAGGAATATGGCACAAGTGTAGTTTTGAAAGAAAAGCTACTATGGAGACAAAGACAAGAAGGGCAAGAGATGAATTAAGATGTTGGGAGAATGAGTGTACAAAGGAGGAAAAAGGAAGTATGCGCTTGACAACAAAGGATACTTGTTCCAGTATATTTAATTTAACATTCAGCTGTATTTTACACCTTTTAAGATGAATCTTACAGTCATCTTACAGTGGTTGCTTATTGAGCCAACAAATAACATATTTATTAATAAGGAGATCTGGAATCCCAGCCTGTTCCCAATCCCAGGGTGTCAAAACTTGTTGTTTTGCCAAAGCTATGGCCGACTATGGAAAGTGACATTGTTTTCACTCTCTACTCTATGCTTTTGAAGGACATCTGGGTATCAGACTTTATTTGGCAAAGTGGAACCTGGGTGAACAGTGTAAAGAGACAACTAGACCAAGGAGTAACTGGTGCCTAAACCTCCCCAATGACTACAAGTGGATGTACATGTACAAGGAAACAAAAGTAAAACAAAGTCCCAAACAGGACAGACATTGCCGTATCTTAGATGTTTCTTCCAAACCATCATCCCCCCAGTCTCATACTACAGGCTTCGCTGCTCTTTAAAAAATGACTGTTGTCTCTTTGCGTTGAATATTGCCTCAGCTAGTGCGCAAACATTAAAGGACATCTTGAGCATATTTTTGTAACATCAGTAGCATCTAATAGAGCAGCAGTATTTGAAGCCTTGTGATAAGAGTGCTTTAGTAATCCACAGCAGACATCTGTGTTTAGCACGGTAAAGAAAACATTCATGATAATAGGTAAAGGAAACATTTTCCTCCACAAATCTGAACCGTGGTTTAGTGCCTACTCTGGTCCAGGAAAGTTTAATAGAGCATTTAAATAAAGTGCTCTTCTAAAAGCACCTAACCAGTGAATGCTCTGATGTAAATGGTTAGCAATATATAACTTTTATTTTATAAAGGAACATATAAAAGTGAAAACCATCTTACAAAAAGCCCCAATTGGCAGCTTTTAGAAATCTACACCACATTTATTGCAAGAATTGTAGCTCTCCATATCACAGGCCACTCTTCTTGTTTCTTTGAATATTGTGTGTTCTTAACTTGATGGAATATGGACCGAGTCTACAAAGACTTTCTGGCTCACTTTGCTCTGTAATGTTTCCTGTTTCATACATTTATAATTCAATGGACAGAGAGCTTATGATGGGGTACAGAGAGGACCTGTGGTACTGCGTGAGGAAGTCAGTAGTGGCAGAACAGTATGTGAAGCTGGTTCAGGACACCACTGTCTGGTGCGAGACAGTGTTGAGGTGTGCGATAAGAGTGGGAGATGGGTTTGAGGTGGGGGGGGGGGGGGGGGGGGGGGGGGATAACATCAGCTATCGGCTCTGAGCCACTTGTTATTTGCAATGGTAATGAGCAGGTTGACTGAGGAGGTCAGGCAGGAGTCTCCGTGGACGTTGATGTTTACAGATGGAACTGTGATCTATACTGAGAGTAAAGACAGGGTGGGAGAGAGCGTGAAAAGGTTGAGGTATCCAACTAAGAGAAGAAGAATGAAAGTCAGTAGAAGCAAGATATAATATGCGTCTGTGAATGAGAAGGAGACAGAAAAGGTGAATATTCAAGGAGCAGTGAAGCAAAGCCACAAACAGTGAGCAAGAAAGGGAAAGCATGGAGTGGGTGGTGATGAGTGTCAGGCGTGGACGGATATCAGCAAGAGTGAAGCACCATATTTACAAGATGGAAGTGAGACCTGCACTGGTGTATGGTTTGGAGATAGTTGCACTAGTAAAAAGACAGGAGGCTTAACTGGAAGTGGCTGAGTTGAAGATGTTAAGGTTTTCATCAGGAGTCACCAGGATGGACACAATTAGAAATGCAAACATCTAAAGTACCAGCTCAGGTTGAACAATTTGAGGACAAAGTTAGAGAGACAAGATTAAAATGGTTTGGACATGTGGAGAGTGGGGATAGTGGATATATTGGACAAAGAGTGTTAAATATCGAGGTGCCACGCAGGAGGAAAAGAGGAAGATGAGGGAGAAGATTAATGGACAGAGTGAAGGCGGACATGCCCGTGTGACAGAAGGGGATCCAAGAGTTGGGGTAAGATCAAAGGAGATGATCTGCTCTGGAAACCTCTAAAGGAAACACCCAAAAGATGAACAAGTAGTTAGTAGTTATTTCTGCTGGGCTTTATTTTTTATTTTTTTTTAACTAGTTGTGGCATGTTTTTTTATTACTGTTTTGTTTGGGGTTTTTTTGCTAGTGCACTTTTTTCTCACATATTCAGCCATCTATACATTTGATTCCCTATCCAATTAGGTTAACAGAGGGTTTGAACCTGGACCCTTGATAGGTTGCCAGTCTGAGTGATGTATGTAGCTTGTTAAAAGGTTTACTTAGCTACTTAGCTTAGGTTTACAGCTATGCTACCTAGGAAGTTATTTCCGACAAGAGGTTGGAGGACATTTTTCTATACTTTAAAAGATGGATGTATGATAGTGACTGAGTGTAATTAGTTTAGAGTAGATTACACGAGAGGTCCTTCATCCAATGTCCAATGTGCTCTGACAACAGGCCTGAAAAAGTACAGCTCTAACTCCTAAATGATTTTGTATGACAGACAAGTGCAAGAAGAGGAAATAAGAGCTGAGGAGATAGAAAGGATTTATTTCTACTTAAACGATAAGAGTCCAGTTCAGCAAAGTTGAGGGGCGAGATATGTGAGATGGGGATGTAATTCAGGGTGGAGCGAGGGACGTGAACTATTTCATGAGCAGATGACAGCTCAGATTAGAGCAAGAGATAGGGTGTTACTCAGATGCCCGGACCAAACTGGAAAGGTTGTTCTGCCACGTTGTTAGTAGTGACAACAGCAGTGGTTCAAATGTTTTCTTCCAAAGTTCAGTGTTTAAAGAGTTAATGGAGGTTCAAAAGTAACTAAAAGACCATTCAGTTTCAACATTGTTTTCTAAGTCCATAGCAGACTGATTTACAAGGAAATAGTTTTGAGTTTGTTTCTCTATTCAAATTACTAATGAAAGCTGAAGCTGGGAGCTATACTGAGCACCCTCAACATACGCATCAAGATGTCATGTAAATAAATAAGATTATGACTCAAACAAAGCTATAATTATACTCTACATATAGACAGAATAATGACACAGTGAGGTCAGCATTTCTTGATGTGGTGATGACAGCTCTGCTCTACAGGAAGAAGGAAAAATGCTACTTCTGGCAAGATTTCACTACATCATCAAAGAGTGATTAATGACTTGGGATTTGCTATTGGTAGAAAACTAAGGAGAACCATTTCCATGTATAGAAACTCTCTCACAGACCTTAATGATTAGTAATTAGGCTAAGTCATGGCCAATCAGTCAACAAAATAGATGTAACAAAGTGAATCTTTCCATAGAGCAGTTGTTGCTTACCAGCATGCTGCACGTAACAAGAACTGCATCAATTTAGAATTTGAAATGACATTTCAGTATCCTGGAAATGTAAATAAAAGGCTAGTTAATGTTCAAAGACTAGCAGCATTAATTTGGCGACTGATGCACAATTAAGCAACTTTAAATTCTGACCAGATACCTGAGAGGCAACACGTGCTTGTACGACTTCATGAAAATCTAGTGGAAAGGGAGGGTCAAGGCCAGTAGTTCAAATGAGGAGCAAGAGAACTAAAAGTATTAAAAGCTTCATTTCTCTTTTTTAATTCATCAAAGAAGGAACATTTCATCCAAGTTTCAAATATTTTTACATGAACTGTCTCCATCTTTAATGAGAAGTTCCTAAATGGACTGAGCTCTACAACCTCGAAGACCTTCTCCAGCACGTGTCTATCTCAGTGACTCTTTCTCTGGTATCTGTCTGTATTATGTGTATCTGTGTTTGTAGTCATATGACGATCAAGACGCTGGGCAACACATTAGAAAGTAGCCTTTCTGGGTAAAGCAATGAAAAAATATTTGTCTATAAAAATTCTGCCAGTGAGTGGATAGTGGATAGCCCAGAATTGAGGTGATCACACAACCTGTAAAGACTCGTGGTTGTCTTGTTCTCCTTGGTACCAAGAAAGCAACAGAAACTAATTTTAAAACTTACATCCAAATCTCCCGAAGTGAAGGAAAGCTGGTCTAATCATATACCACCAAGTGCTTAATTACTTAAATGCAATGCTGGCTGAAAGAAAAGCCATTGAACTGTAATTCTCTGTGACTCACAGTGACTCAAACAATGAGTCAAATAAGTGCACCACATTAAATCATGTGACTTCCAGCAGTGTACCTTTATGTTCTAAATGTTACCATTATCACATCATATCCATAATTCCCGTGTCCCAGTAAGATCCTTCACAGGACACTTTGTCCTAGCATGTTTTAAGGCGCTACACTGAACATGAAATTTGTATGCTAATAAAATCTGAATCTTATCTGCGTTACCATGGCAAACACATCGCAGGGGTTCTCTTTCTCTTTTCTTAAAGACAAAGTCAGTTACATGGAAATGAGTGAAATATATTTTCAGACAGGAGAAGACAAACAGTATGCAAACATTGCATTAGACCACCTCTTTACCTGTGAGCTGAAGATATAATGTACACAAATGATTCCTGCCACAGAGCCTGTGGGGAAATCCACAGCAATTCCAACTTCAATTGACATTTAAGTCAGAGGCGTGTGCATGATTGCAAACGCCTGTGTGCAGATTTATGTGTCTAAGCATCCACGTTAGTGTGTTTTATGCGTTTGAATCTATCTTTTAGATTGCATGTTTTCTCTTGATTCACGCTGCTCTCCCCACACAGCCGGAGTGTAAATGTGCTCCTCTCCGTCCGTCAATCAGCGTGCTTATTAGATCGAAGTGTCAGCAACTAAACAGATTATTCCAGCAAGAGGAAAGCACGAAAGCAATAACACACTCCCAGCCTCAATCTGTTGCTTTTAACTTCATTTCACAGACAGACTCCTCTCACTTTCAATATCTCCACCAGCATCACAATTCACCTAAAAGGCAACAAGAATTTTTATTGGATCAATCGTTCTGCCACAGAAAACACAAAACATAATGTTTATGTTTTCCATTTAAAGGGAAAAGAGGAACCCTTTGCACTTACTGTATAACTCTAGTGCAGTGTTGCTCTGGATCAAAACAAGCAAAATGAGAATTAAGGGACCATTCAAATATTTGTGCCCACTGAGTGGCCTTTACAAATATTTATTGTTAATGTTCAGACCACAGGAAGTATTAAAGAGCCAGTCAGAAGCGGAAAACTACAGAGGAATACTAAGCTATCAGCTAACGCTAACAACCTCGGTTAGCAAGCAAGTGCATGCATGAACGACCAACAACAATGCCGACTAGTCTGTACTACAAGAGTTTCACTAGACTAAATGAATTGGCTGCTGTACAGTATAGGCCGTATTACATTATTTATAACAGAAGTGCAGAAAAAAGGCACCGGAAGTTCAGCCGCTCGCGTTAGCAGAAATGAAGCCTAGCATAAAACAACTGGCCACATCTGCATGAACTGACTCATGTGCGAGTTAGACAAAGAAATAAATATATAATCTGTCTTACAACTGTTGTACATTCAGCTCTATAGATAAATATAAAGGAAAAAGAAGACAAATTTTATATGCCATCAAACAAATGAAGGCAAGGACTCACTGGGCTTCTAATAGTATAAATAATAATCATTTATTTGTTTGTAAGTAAGGTCAGTTCTTCCTCATGTCATTATATAATCATAAACATATTTTTTTAGTCAGTTCCAATCTCCTCATCAATACAAGCACTTTGCACTTCAGCATTTCAAACACTTTTGCAACATCACCAGTTTTGTTTTTTATCTTTTTGATTTTCTTTTGTTCAAGTTCAAAAATGTGCATAATGCTTGCGTGACTTACTTATGGTGTAAAAGACTCCCTGCAGAGAGCTTCTCTAATTGGCCTCCCTCTCTCCAAGACCAATCAAAATAGCTGATAATTGGAACAGCAAGGGGTGGGCGGGAGGTCAGGCAGGACACTGCCTCACTTCTCATCGGTGTCTTCTCTAATTCACTCTTTCTTCCTGTTGGTCTCTGCATCTCTCTCTGGCTCTCAGTATGCATTTACAACCTTAATTTGGCTACTACTACCTCAGCAGTAATGTCCACATGTTGTCTGCCAAGTCTGCCTCTATTTCCTCTCAATCTGCTTCCTTTGTGCTACATCCACTATAATGTATTCTGTCTGATTCTCATTTTCCTGAGGTGTGACACCACAACATTGTTTCTGTGTGGGCTCACATGCTCATATTGAAAAAGCAGAATCATCCGTAGATACCATTAAGTAGAGAATGACTGAGAGGGTGTGCGACAGAACAGCTGAATGCATGAATAAAACCTGAGAGCCAGGTTATGTCATCAATATGTTTTTTTTTTTTAAGCTGGCTTTGTATACATATATTAGCTTAAAAATTGTGTTCACCTGAGTAAAAAAGTTCAACTTCTGATAAGAGAATTTAAATGTGAGCCGAGCCCACAGTGGTGCCACAGGGGTGCAGTTACTTTTTTGTTTTGGCAACTAAATTCCTCCGCATAATCTATTTCACCACCTCCCACTCCCCATTCCAGCCGACGTTAAATTCAATCTCTATAACATGCAGCTGCTACTTGTTTTTCTGGATCTCACTTTTCATTAATCATAAACGGCATTACATGTCTGTGGTGAGTGACTGCATTTCTTCTGACAGGATAACAGCAGTTGGGTAATGGTAGGACTGCAGATGCCTTTGCAGGGGAAAAAAGGCTCAGATGAGCACTAGTACACCCTTGTGTTCTTCTTCATGTGTCCAAAAAAAGAGGCACAAAATCAGCGTCTCGCCTATGCAGATAATTGGTCCTCCGAGATTTTACGCTAGCTATCTGTAATTAACTTCACCTATGTCTGTATGCTACATGAGCCGCTATATGATCTTCTGTGTAGACAATAAGATTAGCAGCGTGGCCATGCCGAGTCAGGCCGAGTCACATCTGTTCTCCACATCTTGATTTATGGTTTAGAAATGATGGCCTTCCATACTAAGCCCTTAAAGACACACTGGGGAGACTTTCAGAGTCTGTTTGCCTTAGTGGAATGGATTTGGCTCGGGATTTCAGTAAAACTGCAAAAAAATAAAAGGAAAAAAATGTAAGACATTCAATGAAATATCCCCCCCAGGGAAAAAAAAAAAAATCAATCAAGAAATGAAACGTGTGCATATGCAAAAACAAAACAAATGCCCTCTTTACCCTTGAGGCAACAGCTATTCTACAACCAAATCCCCATATTCATTACCTTCCTGGAGCCTAACGGTAATAAGAAACAGTTTCAGACCTTCGTCCACTTCATTCAGTTCTTTACGTTAATACAACGTAGGCCAGGGAGCAGAGCGCAGGCAAGCTGAGCATAACTGGCAGCTTGAGCACGTAATCCCAACTACAACATGGCACAAAAGCAGAGAGGAGGAGAGAGGGGGACTGAGGGGAAGGAGAGAGGAGACAGGGATAAAAAGGAAGGAAAGAGAGCAGAGTTTAGAAGAGGAGAAAAGAAAGAATCAGCTGAGAAAGAGAAAAGTGGGCAGATACTTAGGAGATCTAAAAGGTGTGTTATTCATTTACAAAGCCTTTAACAAAAAGGCAAATGAGCTTGTCGTTAAGAGTGAAAATATATAATATATATCATCCAGGATTGTAAATTTTACATTAATGTTCATCCAAACCAGTGAATCTGTGCTGCTCGCTTGCATGTCAGACATTTGGGATCATTCCGTATTCAGTTACAAAAATGAAACAAAATGCAGCCGACATAAACACATCATACTTCTTAAAAAGAAAAACAAAACAGATGTCTTAGAAGGAAGAAACAGCTGCAACACTAAACTAATGTAAATCACTGCAGTGTGAATGTGTTTACTGACAAATCTGCATTGCAATTACAGGAAGTTCATGTGTTAGAAAATGTCATATTTTTCCCCCCTTTTTGGTTTTTTATGAGCGATCCACGCTTGATAAAAAACAACAAAAAACAACAACAGAATTATTGTTTCACTCGGAACTGCAAATAAAAATAGAAGGCTTAAAGAAGGCCAGAGTTAAATGTATTTACAAGCAGGTTTTTTTTCTTTTTCAAAATTGATTTCAAGCCACCGCCACCACTCCCCAACCCACAAATTCCCCCACCCCACAAGAAAAACAATGATGACGGTTTCATCATGACAGGTGTAATCTATGGTCAAGCTCCAGTTTGTTTATCCGTCTGTCAGGCACACAGCGGACAGCTAACAGGCATCACCACAGTGGAGATTTCACCCAGGTAACATGAAAAATAAGACACGAGCAAACCTGCAGAGTCATTTATAATGCAACCTGATCAACAAGCAACCCGGTTGTTCAGTCTGACGTCACTAGCCGTGTCTGGGCCTGAACTCCGCTGCAGGTCCATATATCAAACGATCACTATGGCATTACTGAGAGTTGAAAGACTGTCTAAAGTCTTTCATCTTTAATAAAATGATCAGCGTTCTGCTCTACCAGGTGTAACAATTGAGTCTAACATCCAGGCATCCATGAAAACGGAATTTATGACATTTAACGGAGTTAGAAGTTAGCAGGGAGTTAGCTCGCTAGCTTCAATCTAAATACAATATAGCATGTCCTGACTGCGGGGTTTTGGAAACAAATTAAAACGTACAGCTCTGCTATCACTTCCAGCATAAATGAAGACAGAAAACTAAACAGCAGTGACGTTTGTAGGGTTACTGAAGTTGGGCTAGCTGGTATATAATGATGTGCTACGTGACCGCTAGCGACACAGCTATGTTAGCATAATATAAACAAGCTAACTTTTTTTCCACTCGATAAAAGTTAACGTGAGTGTTCTCGGTGGTCAGGGACAAATGTAATCGCATGGCAGGATGCTGTAAAAGGACCAAACTTCAGCCAGGAGAACAACTGAGATAATCCATCCACAATACGAGGTTAGTCATTCATATACTGCTGCATGGGCTGGGCTGTAGTTACATCCTAAGGTTTTAAAAACTGAGCTTAAATAAATGATTAGCGGTAATAAAAGCCGAGGGAGGTCAACGGTGATCACTGACTGTTTTAGGAGCTTTTTGAGATCAAATAGAAGAAAATACATAACATTAAACATGTTAACAACACTAAAGCCATATTAAACACAGACTACTTTAGGCCCGGAAGTAGGATTCGTCGCGTCATCACTGAACAACCGGACAGTTACTAGCAAGAAACAAGTTAAGCCATATTATCAACCGTTTCCATCCACCAGTGTGTTTCATACAACTAAAGCAGCTTAATATCTTTGTTTGTGAATAAACTAAAATGAAGCAGCAACTTCCAGATTTAAGAAATTAAGTCCACACATACAGTGTAGTTCTCTTGTGGGCATTTGGGGATGGCTCCAAAAGTGAGTCCATTCCCAAAATGCAGAACTAAAAAGTATTATAAAAAAAACATTTTTTGTTATATCTCCTTGGGTTAAAAATAAGGTTTAAAGCTAGAAATGTTGTTTCAGTGACTGACAGTGGTGACAGCTGTGGGCGCTGTGGCTGATCCCTTTTCGCTAGATCTCAACTCTGCTAATAAGAATCACTAACCTTGATCTGATCTTCTTTTGGACTACTTTTAATGCAATTATATAACAAATGATGTAGATTGCTGAGATACATCAAAGCATGGTAACATCAAAGGTGCTATTTAAATAGTTAGTGACTTGTACATTGCACTTTGCAACCAAGCTTGATTAACTCAAATACTTAAACTTGTGGCTCAAAAAAATAAGATTAAATAAATAAATAAATAAATAATTCCTTTCTGTTCGGTGGCAGATTAGACAGATTACATTTGTCTAATGTGAAGTATTAAACTACTGAGTACAATATACCGGGTTTAAAAGCTGACTGGAGGGCATGGAAAACATATTTAAGTTTCACATCCATAGTTCTGCCCCTTAAGTCTCATGCACATTTCACCTTAATCTGCAAAGCGAAGAGGCCTTGAAAGTTATTGAATTAAAGGGTTCTTGTCCCTTGTGAGTGTGAAGCAAAATTGCTAAAATGACCTCAGGCTCCATCGGGATCAAATTTGCTCTTGACCAACAAATGAACTACTGCATTAATGCATACTTCCACACTCATTTACTCACTGCACGAGCCGTTACTTCGCCCGCCTCATCTGATTTCCATAACTCCACTGCTAGTGAGGCTAAAGTGGTTTACCTCAATGGAAATATTAGCAAAAACATTGCTTTACCAGCTGAGTGACTTTACTGTTTAATTCAGTGGTAAGTATGCACACAGGCGGCTAATTCCGTCTGAAAGTGCATGAGCCAAACAGCTGCGGATGAATTAACTTATCGTATCGTGGCCTGGTTATTCCAGGGTGTAAATCTTTAGTCAGGAAAACAAGTCAAACATCTTAAGATGGAGCGTGGTTGAGTGTGGGAATACATTATTTTGAGTTCCCACTTGTAAATGAAATTGGTTTCCTTGCCAGTCGTAAGCGCATTTGCACCGAGTACATTTCAACCTTCACTTCCCCAAGTTAAGATGCAGGAGCACCGGCGCTTTGCATGTAAATCTCTCAAGTTTAAGCACACAGCCTACGCTTGCTGGCTTGATCTTTCTGTCCCTTTCTTTAACTCACACACACACTGTCTCACACCGTCTTACTCTCGCTCACACACACACAAAGCTGCACGGCAAATCCAACTCTTGACTTTAACTCTCTAAAACTCGATAACTTGAATTTCCCATGAAATACACTGCAGGGCAATTCCAAAACAAGTCGCTGGCAAATTCAACTACACACAGACCTAAACACACACACACACACACACACACACACACACACAGAGCTTGTATATACACTCATTAGCACAACTGCTTCAAGTCTCTGGCAAGTAGATACAGACACCTACGCACACAAATCAGCGCTCACCCGTCATCTGAATAAGTAAATGTAACAAGGCAAGTTTTTTTCAAATCAGGTAAAAACAGACCAGGTGCTTATTTATTTATATAGATAATATAGCATACTTATTGGAGAAGAATAGATACGTGGGTTAATATTTATGTGCTTGAAAAACACACTATAAATTTGCTAATAATATAAAGTGTATATAAATTGTTACAGTATTTCATTTTAAAAAGCAGTAGAAGGTTAAAATAACAGTGAGAAAGAAGGACTTTGTTCCTGAGTCCTTTTTCTTCCATATCTCTGGCTAATTTATTAAATGGTGGTGGCGGTGTATGTTGATATAATGTGGGTCTGTTGAAATCTTAGCAGTAAAACCTCACCGCTTCATGAAAGCCACAAATTACAACCATGGCCCATGACTTTGACCAATGCAAATCAACCACTGCTTTAAAAATACCCGACAACTCAGCGGACTCAATTCTGACGGCATAAAAACCCTGTGTTTGATTTACATTATGAGGCTGCACAGACCCCAGTGCTGCCAAGGAAAGCAAATTCTGTTATGACATTCATATGTCAACATGCAGCCAGGTTTAGAAATCCAAATCAAACCAGAAAATTACTCCAACGAGCACGGCCAAAGTTTTTACTGCAGAATGAACACACAGTGGGTCCAGAGGTCCAATATTTACATCATTATCTCCTCCATTTTCCCGCACTCTAAAAGCTCATTCTGGCCTGCAGCAAACTGGCACAAGAATCCTGCTCCCGTCATGTGTTTCTCCATAATTAAATACACTTCATTTGATTTGCTGTGATGGTAAGTTGTCATATCTTGTAGGATTTTGTGTGCATGTGTGTATTTACATTTATTTTTTATTTGTTTAAGTGTTAGAAGTTTTCATACAATCTAATATTTAAGGTGACACAAACAAGTTTTGAAGTACATAAAAGTAACGTTTCCATGACAGCTTTTAAAGACACATTTTCAACCCATTTCCAAGTCAATACCAGATCTTTTGAAGTCAACTTCAGCCTTTCTTGGGACTTTATATTCCAAACCAACATAAAGCCAGTATTTTCAATTAAACATGTATTTTTGTCTTTACATTGTCTCTGTGAAGCAGAGTTAAAAAAAAAAAAAAAAAAAACTACCTGCAGACTTTCCCGTATACCTGCTAGTTTGATCATATCAAGGCTTGATCCTGTTCTCCGAAATAAATAAACAGCTCTGGTGTTAATCTGGAACCAGACCAGGACCAATTCCTCCAAAGTGTCGTGATGTGGCTACTTTGGTCCGTACAAATGAATGAACCACGCCAAGAGGAAGTCCAATCTAAACAGACTATACAGCACAGGTGAGAAAATGCCCCAAATGCTTTAGTCAAATGGCTGTAATCTCACCTGACGTTCAAATTGAAGTTATGTTTTATGGAACAGGGAATATTTGGCTCATTACAATGCTGCCTGTTATAAGACAGCAAAAGTATTACAGAGTTGTGGTTTTCTTTTTAAACTGCATTACTAAATCCATTACTTAATTACGCTTCTGCACTACAGTAGAAAACCTGAGATGCATGTTTGCAATATGGTGTTGACACGCAGGTATCAGCTAACCAATACTGAGGACATACATCTTTGAACTTTATTATATTCTCCACCCCTCTAAGATGGAGACCAGTCTACAGAAGACTTCTCCACCCCCCATACAAACTACTTACCACATACCTTCCATATAAACTAACACGAGTGTGTAAACACTGATTATTTATTATTTTCCCCCCAGCTGCTCAGTACGTAGGTGACTTGTTACAGATTTAGGTTATGTTTATTCATGAAGTCATTTCCAGTTTTATGTTGTAACCACTAATCTCTATTCCTGTCTGCACTTTGTCTATTTTCCACCTACTTCATTCAGTACATTTACCAAAAGTAATTCTCATCTAATGAGCCAGATTCATTTGTGTCATTTTTCAACAAGTTTCCACATTTTGGTCATTTCTCAGCTCGTTCATTTTTCCTGTATCTCCCACATTCTTTTAACTGATTTCTCCTTAATAGCCAACTTTTAGATTACCCCGTTTACCCCAGATGAGGTGACTGGAGAGAACAGCCTGGGCTTCTCTGCTCACACCCAGTGTATGTTTCAGTGAGGCATCTATGTCATAACCTACGACATAACAGTAAACACCTCTGAACCCCAGACTCTAACCTACGATGTAAGCTGACGTGCACATCCCAAGAAACGTAGCTACTACACAATCACATGGTACTTCACAAGTAACGCACCAGCACAAGCATGAATGCAACAACGTCAGCCATAGGTTACATTGAAGGATTTACAAAGATTCCCCACAGAAGTCTAAATCAGGCTGCCCCTCAACACGGTCAGGGTTAAGAAGAAAATGGATAGATGGGTGATTTGGCCTGATTTCTGAATCCTATCTTTGACCACCTGTTATTAACCTTTGGCTTTCTGAATGAACGATTTAGATTGCCAAACTCTGGTCTTTCATCTGTCTGAACTGATGCAGTTAAATTGTTTCACTAAAGACAAAATTAACCGTTCCTTTTGTAAAGCATACACAAAAATAGTAATAAGTTATGCTCTTCCCTGGCAAGTGTACTGTCAGTATGGAAGTAGTACTTTTTATGTTTTACACCATAAAAGAAAATCATTAATCTTCTCAGATCAGTATTAGCTACAATGCCATCGCTTCTAAACAAAATGCCCAGCCCCTAACTTACCATCAGCTTGTTCTCAAGAGCACAATGTGGAAAGCCAAAATAGCTCTGCAAAGCCACGTCAAAGTGCCCGCCAGGGTCTGAACCACCACCACAGGCTTTCCGTTGACACGGCATACTGATATCAGTGGGAAGGAAATGCCCCCACTCATTCTTCAGTCCACAAAATGAAGCAGAGGCAGCAATCTGGTGGGAATGTATGTACGTGTGTGCGGCGTGCCAACATCAGTGATTTAAACGGGTATGCTCCACAGGCACGACAGCGGAGTATTGTGAATTACCCATCAGGACGTCTTTCTCTCTGCAGTGCACAAAACAAGGCCAACTCCGTGCTCACACACAGACACACAAACACCTGCACACACACACGCCCATGATGCACATTAGCACGTTTGGCTGTGCAACTCTCATGCTGGTCCAATTGCACAGTATGTCCCTTTCACCTCTCCCTCCCTCTGGCTGGACGGTGATAAGTACCCTGCTCTCAGGCAATGCAAAGCTGTGAATAATGGATGAAGTACAAGTTGCGAGTGACCACAGCAGAGCGCTCACATGACAGACACAATGACAGACATGGCAGGGACAGCAGGCATCTGTCTTTTTCAGCGCCTCTTCTCCCCCATGTCTGTGTCCATTTGCCACTTTCTTTATCTCCATGTTTATTAGAACAAATCAGCAGGATAATACTTCTCTTTTTATTTCAAAATAACATGATTCAGACTTCTGAAAAACTAATTTCACTCAGCAAGTTTTCTTGTCTGACAGCCTCCAGTGATTTGACCCGGGGTCGGCAAGCTTCACTGTTTGCTATCTCATTTGACCTTAAAACCACTCACACCATGTCTGTCTCAATTTATGAATAACGGCAGCATCAACACACATGCACAAACATCACCCTCCGTTCCCTTAAGGTGGTACGGTCATGCCAGCTCTAATTCTCATAATACTTTGTGTGCTTTATTTCAAGCTGTCCTGGAATGCTTTTTACCATTATAGTCTCTTTTAGCGTTCATGTGCACAAAGTACACACGCGTGCTTCAGCACAACTCTGAGTCCGAACGCGAAGGAAGGGCAGTGCATGTGACATTTTGCGAGGTCTTTGAGGCTCGGTGCCAGTAACCTGTGGGGGTGGTGGTGGGTATCTCGCTCCCGCCTGGTTAGCTGACTGCCACGGTTACCTTCGGGGCTCACAACACGCTCAGTGACCTGTGCTGCTCTACTTGAGCAAATAACACAAGAGGGGGCGGGCGAGCAGAGGAGCTGAAGAAGATCTTTAGTAAACACCACATTATAATGTCATGTAACTGACCCAGCCCTGTTTTGTAATTTCGCCTAATGAAGTTTGTGGGTTTGTTGGTTTTCTCAAACCTCTTTAAATATGCACTGTTCCAACAGTCGGGTATTTATCTTCCTGTAGCCGCGGACTCTGCCTGATGAATTGCTCATCTTTATATTCAATCATTTTTGCATCAAATAAACAAGCAGGAAGAGAACTAACTATCTTTTACTCAGGCCAGATGCTTGGATACAACTACAGACTTTATCCAAACACATGTTATTTTGATTTGATGTAAATTTGTAACATCCTGTGAGGCTCGACATGTGATTTGTCTTCATATGTAAGAAAGTTGGCCTCTTTTATATAAACAGAACATGTAAACATGAAAACTCAGACGTAAGTCCTTTTCAAACTCCATGCCAATACTATACGCTTTTTTTTTTTTCACCTACTCTTATACTGCCATTCACACTGACCACTTTATTTCACTGGATGAATTGACAACATGTATTTTTTCAAAACAAACTGGATTTTTAAAAATTATTTGGATATGAAATAAACTGATCTGACATTCAGACCATTATGTTTGGCAACAAGTGCGCTTGTAACTCAAAACCTGCACCGGTATGAATATGCAAGAACACGGCTAGATGCCGCTTCTGGTCAATCAGCTTTCTGAAATTATTGCTCTGCCTCCTCAAACGTGGTCCTAACTCAAAACGCCGATGGCAAAATGCCTCAGGCACACCACAGTTTCTCTTGCAGGTTAAAAGATGTAACCTGTAATATGTACGACTTGACAATTGATCAACTAACCCAGTATTTAATTTTATGAGGTTATAATCCTCAGATTTAGCATCTTGCTTGGCTACTCTTTTCATTAGCTGTAATCTTACACCCACTGGCCAGAGCAATGTCAAAACTGTTTTACTGACGATCAGAAATGATCAAAACTGTGACAACATTAACATGTGAATAAGGTCTGGGTGTGGTTCACAGTGTTGTCATATTGGTTTCTTGCTCTTTAATTCGAGTTAATCTTAGTTGGCCTTTTTCAGGTTGTTTGATTAAATTCTCAAATTCACAATATATCATATACTGAATTGTACCTGATATTTTGACAGTGGGCATCTCAGTCGAAACAGACGTTTACATTACAGCAATTATTTAGGAAAACGTTTAATATGACACAACATCCACATTAAAAGATGCATTTTTTTCCTTTCCCTTACGCATTTGTTTTATACAGAGTGTATTTTCTTGGAATGTGCAATAAGTTTGCTCATATGCTAATCTCAAGCATTTAACACCATTACACAGCAAAACAATAGATTTACCTTGGAGCTCTGTTTCTAATTAATCATCAGTATTTATATTAAGGCTGTAAAAACTGTGCAAAGTCTGTAAGAATGGAACCAGAGGATAAACACTCTGGGCGTGGCCCATCGTAAGCTCCTCTGAGTAAGAACGCTGATTTAAAATAAGCTCTCTCTTTCAGACAGTTATGACTCATTGGTTTGGGAGGAGATTTTAGGCTTTCTCGTTAAATGATAATAGCTCATCCTAAAGAGTGCGCGCCGGTGGCCAAATCTCCCGAGACGACAAAGCTACAAGATGATGACAGTGTGTTCTGTGTGGTAGAGAGGATCGTGAAAAATTCCCCTAGTGTGCTCACACAAATCAGTGTTTTGTTTTTCAAAACTTGAGGAAAAGGATAGCACTGTATTAGAGAGAGTGGTGATCATTGCTCCAATCACAAAGTCAAGGTAAAACACTGCAATGTTAAACACTTCAAGTTGTCTGAAACTGACTGAAAGTCGAGCTTAAACCACTGAAAGAATAGACTGATGTTGAGAGCCACTTTCTCAAAATTGGACTCATATACCAGCGAGAATGTCTAAAACTGCTTCAAGAATTATTAAAAGTCTCTGGGCTTGTTATTTGTGACTACACTGTGAACTAACACTCGACTTTTCCAACTTTCTCCTCTCACCTTCTTTCTCCTTCTTCCTCCCTGGGAACTGCACAACTCAACCTCTTTTGGTGATGTGTTTTTTTGCAAAAGAAACCCTCTCATATCGCTTTCGGTGAAGTTGAACAGTTCGCAGCATAAGCATTCTGACCTGCCTGAAAAGAACAAGAACAAAAAGGCCCAGAGTGAAGTTGCTAGCCGACGGCTGTGTTTTGAATCTGACACTTGGCTGCTCTTCACATGACAGCATTTGGGGACAAGAAAGAAATCCTCAAGGTGGTTGATGCAGTGAAACACTGGTGTCATGCATCCAAATGGTTGCATCACTAAACCACCTTTTCACATTCAGTTAAAAGTGTGGTGTGGTTAGAAAGTCTTCACTGAGATGACACTTTTGAACTCTGAGCTGATCTAATCTAATGGCAGGCCTGATTGTGACATTTAAGGTTGTCTGACATACATTTTTAATGATAATCTTTTAATGTTTGATATCAGAGCAGCTGGTCTCCCTTGGGCTAACATACCCAGCTGTCTTACTGAGGGCAATATTTATGTTTAATCTATTTTTTTACCATGCTTTTTTTGTTGCTTAATTTCTTCTTTGTCATTTAATTTCTTTAAGCCGTTATACCTCATTAATCCATTTTTCAAAGACTAATGATGAAATGGAGGGACAGTTTACACAGTACGGCCTTCTTTGTCAAAGGCATGTATAAAAATTAAAACTAAAGTAACCAAGTCATGTTTGACTTGAAACAACTGTGTCTTACAGGAGAAATGAAAAGTCAGTTCACAAAGTCCGTTTATTTCTCCTTTTCAAATCCTCGCTGCAGGACCATAAACGACAATTATTACCTGAGATGATGAATCTTTTTAAATGACAATTTTGGAGAAACGGTATTTACAGTTAAGCCCTCAGCCGCATCCATATTCCTGTCAGAGAACAGAGGGATTGAAGTTTTTAATTAATCTGAACACCAGCATCCCTGAGGATGCACAGACATAAATACTCTGTCTGTCTCACACACACACACACACACACACACACACACACACACACACACACACACACACACACACACACACACACAGAGAGAGAGAGTATAAACCTTTGCATACACGTCTCTCTGAGACACTTTGTCAAAGTAAAAGTGTCTAAAGAATGAGATGGAGCAGTTGTGCCCATTTGAAAGTGCTACAAAGCTGTGAGACACAGTTAAGAAATGTACATACATTTACATCATCTTCAGTCGGGGAACACATCATCTATTGTTTGATGACTCTGGGCATGCAGCCCGATATTTTAGAGCTTCTGCTGTTCTCACCAGATATATGGGCCAAGACTTCCTGTCCCATGCACTGATCAGTGTTTACAAAAACGTAGAAATGTATGAAAAAGCTAAATTATAGTCAGGCAATAGCCAGTAGCCATAGACACAGACCGAGAACCGCAGCTGTGTAAAACAACAGCCAAGCAATCACCCAATCAAGAGCAACCAGACGTTCCAATATTTCCTGTGTTTGTTATCTTAACTTCACCGTCCGCAAGATCTCTCAAATCTATGTCTGAGAAAGGGGGTTTATTGAATAGTTTCTTATGCGTGACATTAAAAACATATGATCTGGCTCCAAATCCTCATCAAACAAACCTTTCGTCTACGAGAGGATAAACCCTCACTCAGCGTGGCCACACACGACACATGGGTGCAGCCCAGTCAGCCAGTGAAATCTGCCTCCTTAATGATGCTGGTGACATTTGTGCATTTAGCCTGCGCGATAACGCCGTGCGGATTGTGATTGTGATGGCTTCTTGTAACCCTAATGCAAAGTTTGATCATTTACGAACACAGTTTGACATCTTTATGTAAAAAATCCATAGAAAATAAACAAAGATAAATATATGAAGTATAGTTTTTGTTTTAAAAACTTAAACAAAAAACAAAACCCTGGTTTTCACATGTTGCATCACAAATGTTCTCCTGCTTTTGCTCTTCACATGGATTGTTTACTGGCATGCAACCAAAGCCCACTTAAACATGATTGGTCAGTACCCATTACTACTGACCACTCAATAAGTTCATTACAAACTGAACAAATGGTAAATGGTAAATGGCCTGTATTTATATAGTGCTTTACTAGTCCCTAAGGACCCCAAAGCGCTTTACACATCCAGTCATCCACCCATTCACACACACATTCACAAACTGGTGATGGCAAGCTACACTGTCGCCACAGCCACCCTGGGGCGCACTGACAGAGGCGAGGCTGCCGGACACTGGCGCCACCGGGCCCTCTGACCACCATAAGAACAACAAACTACAACCATAAAGCTTTTAGAACTATTTTGATGTACACATAGCTGAATATGCAACAAAAGTATTTATACAGAGAGCCACCTTTTTTCTGAGCATTTCGTTATATTAGTGCTACTGAAGTCGGGGTGCCAGCACTGGGCCCCAGAGAGACTCCAATCCAGCTCACGGGATGGCTTTAGAAAAGTCATTAAGGAATAGATGACAGTCTGATTTTTCACCATCTACAATAGAAATGTCTATATTTTAAAGTTGGTCCATATCATTAAAAAAAAAAAAAAAAAAAAAAAAAGAATGGGGAAAAAAATCATGCAAAAACATTATTATTTACTTAGTTTCATTATTACAAAACATTTGTGGCTGTTACTTTTTCTGTAATTTTACACTTTTATTGGTCACAGTTTAGTCCCAAAGTGCTGTGCTGACAGATTTCTTCCATTTACTATACAAGGATTTATTTACCATGTAGAAAAACAGACATGCTGTTACCACGCATTGACTCCCTCAGTTAAATTCCTTAAAACACTGACAGAAAGGGGAGTTTCACTGGTCTTCACAATGTAAAATGACTTTGACATCCATGCTCTATAGTGTCTCTTTTAGCAGAGCATGAACAATGCCATGGAACTAGCAGCTTCCTTCAGTGTACTCTGTAGTCAAGCAGAACTGTTACGTGTTAACATCTTCCTCCAAGTTTGCTCCTATGCTGAGACCTCTTTACAAAAGTAAGAGTTCTCATGTGTGTGTGTCGGCTTACTTGACCGGTGCAGCTCATTGTGATTCTAGCTGTAGGGCTGTATTTTAAGGTCAGATGCTGAAGCACAGATTAAGAGGGAAAAACAGACAAACTTTACTCAAGGCTGAAAAACAATTCTAAACACTGCAAAAATTGTAACACAGTGTGAATTATGTATAATAACGTGAATTACTCAACATGGCTTAACAAGTTACCACTCTGGTCATTTACTTCTTTCAGCCTGGTGATGTTGCAGTTCTGCATCTCATGCAGACATTCATTTTTCTGTTACAAAGGAAACAAGTCAGGAAGCTCTCAAATGCAGACACAGGTAGCACTTCACTGCTCATTCAAATGTCGTACTTCTCTTAATGCGTGCATAAAAGCCAGTGGACTGAAAAGTCCTGCTGAAATCAGGAGAGGAAAGAGGAGAGAGAGAAGATGCATACTGCCCCTGAGGTTTTAGTCAGAACACACAATTCAGCATGATTCAGCCTCATTCAGCTCGTTGCCGTTATCCCCCTACAGCAAGACTTGGAGCGGGTATGTGTATTTGCCAGTGAGTGTACGTCTCTGGTTAGTTGTGCAAGCACACAGATGTGCACCCACACGTGATGGTGTCAGTAATAAATGATCATGATTTCCAGTCCAGCCAGACAATCTATTAGCATGACACGTGGCTATATTTGTGAGTACATATGCACTCCGGGTGGATATTTACTCCAAAATGCGGTGAATTGCAAATTCGTTCTTAGCAAAGTAACTTTTCAGCAGGCTCTGATGCAAAATGAAATATTTCGCATATACATTGGCGCTGCCTGCAATAAGCTGTTTTAGGCCATAAAACTAATGTAGCAGTCACAGACATTGACTGCCCTCTAAAATGGAAATTCATAAGCCAAAATGGCACAGTGGGAATATCAAAATATGACACATCCTCTTCTTCTTTCAGCCCTCCCACTTCTCACTGGCTTCTGCCACCTCCCCATCCCTACCCATATCTTCTCCTGGGTTTTCCATCTGTTGTGGAAGTTCTTCTGAAGGACATGTCAGCTCTTCCTGACACAGCTGACTAAGCAGAGAGACGGACAGACTGGACTGACACCTCTCTCATATGGTCCCGAGTGAATTCTATAACTGGCATAATCACTCACCAGTGTGGATGAAATCAGTATTAATATCTTAAAGTCAATTTTCCTTGGATCTGTTAAGTCTCATATAACAGAGTAAAATTGATTATATTCTATTATATTTTTACATTAAATAAAAATACGAACTACGAGACACCGAGAACATCTTAGTTTTTGTTTGGTTTAGATATGGTTCCCTGTGGTAAGTGCAAAAAAACATTCAAACATGTAGTCTCATGGGTATACACAAAGATGACATTTAATAATTTGCAAAATGAGGCAAATCAAGAGTGATGTAATGTAGTCAGGCTCCCGTAATAAACTTAAACTACAATCAAATTTAGTTTTTTAAATATGAAACCTCATTAGATGACAGATAAACCCTGAAGTTGTGCAACCACGACTGCTGCTGCTACTATTTTCACAGTGTTTTAACATCACAAACTGAAAACACTCTTACTTTATCTCTAGAAAACATCATGCATGATCAAACACACACACAACTCTATTTCATTACCCAGAATGGCCCAATTGGGATGAGCTCTCCTGTTTCTACTGGGATCCTGAAGTTCCGTGGAGGAAGGGCTCCCTCTGCCCAGAGCAGGCTCTCTGCCCTGGGAAAACCTGCCCTGGGTGCCCCCCCTGCCCAGAGCCGAAGTGGCAGAGGTGCTCCAAGGTTCCCCACCCTCTGTAAGAGATGTGCTTCATTCAGGACCACCAATCAACATCCATCAGGGTTCACAAAGGTCACAGGGAGGTCAAGATGATAAAAGGGAAGCTTACAGAGCAAAGGGAAAAGGAGAACAAGAACCAGAAGTGAGCATTCACATCATTCAGGGTGTTTTCTAGGTAGGAAGAAGGGGCACAAAGGAGCCAGGCGTCTTGTGATGCTAGGTTTTACAAAAGGAAGAAGTTTAGGACAGCTTAGTGTGCTACAGAAGAGAATAAGGAAAGAGGAACTGTAGCCTGTCACATCACTGAGGGAGTATAGTTCTTATCTGCAGGCAACAGAAAGAAGAAGCTCTTTAATCAAGGTAATCACAGCTGGTCCAGATGCTGCTCTGTACCTGCTCAGAGGGATCGCAGCAAGCTCCACGACTGACATCTATGTGACTAAGGAACAATTGGCTGGTTTTTACCCATACTACCAATCGACAAAGTGCACAGTTGTGTTGGTGGGGATCACTCTTTGGCTAACTTATAAATGAAGAGGTGTACATAAAACCAAATGAAATCAAACAATCACATTAGCCTGACAATTAAACAAGTCAAGAAAGGAAGAATCTGACACTGCCTGGAAAATTGGGGGCACGCAGTTATGGAGTTTTCGTTAGAGGAACGGTTGTGGATGAAACAAATGCAAATTTATGTATCAATGCCAGAGCGTGGAAAGGAAATTTGTACTGCCGTGCTACTCTGAAGCAAAAAGTTTAGTAGAAATAGAGACTTTAGACTAAAAGATATCACTACACTACAGGTTTCACAGCTAGCTGAGAAGATGTGCATGATCATCACAACCAGCTTACTACTAATAAGTGCAACTACTGCAAGATGCAAACAGAATAAGATGACAATAATACTCAGGATTTGAAAAACAAAAAAGTAGGACCGTGACTTTTAATGAGTTTGCAAATTAAACCTCTCCAAATCAACTGTTGGACTGGTTTTGGAGAAAACACATACATACAGTGCAAATACTAAAGTAACACCAGTGGTTTCGTACAGTACAGTGTGATGCTGCCCTCCCTCAAAGATAAAAACAAAGAAAAGTCACCGCATAATTACTAAAATAATTCCTAAAAGCCATTCTTGGATTTAAACAAGTCCATAAGAGGTCAAACATTCCAAAGATTTCGAGCAATGGAAGCAGAATAACTTTACAAATCCACTCCTATAAAAGAATGAAATGGTATAGCTCATTGCAGTCCCATTTGCTTTGGGAGAGTATGAAATTCCATTAAGACACACCGACACAAGTGGAAGCCCTGACGGCTGGAGCCGAGGCGAGTTAATCCTGCGAGTTGACTGTGTGCAGCCGAGGGCTTAGAGCAGCAGCTTAACACAAGGCCGCAGCTTTGGCACACCTGCCAGTGGTCAGTCACGCCTCAGCCAGCTGAGCGAAACACAATGTGATTATAACACATCATTATTAACTACACTGTATTAAATCAATTTTATCCTGAACGATTTAAAACATTGTTTAAATGTATTTGAGCATGGTGAGTGACGCAATATTAAAGGTAGGAGCAGGCAACTCTGTGAGCGCTGATTTGGGGACACATTTAGGTTGAAATTGGCTTAAATTTTGGAAGAGTTTTAAAAGTATTTAAATGACTGAAAGTCAAAATAAGCCAGACTATAGACCATGAGAGGTATCCGACTCCTCTATGAAAAAGAATCTAGCTACACTCATTGAGCATTGGGTTGGGTAATTAATCACATTTGTAAAAATGAATAATTTTTGCATTTATTTTGCTAAAGAGTCTGCATTTCATAATGAAGAGCACAGCGTTCCTTTACAACAGCGGGCTCTGTAAACTTACTAATTCTGTCACGATCTGGTACAGGGATTCAAACGCAGAGCGGTAAGGTATCTCCAAGGTGTAGTTTATTTACAGTGCCAGTGCAATATATGTACAGTGAAGGGATCCAAAACTCCGGGGGAATCACAGGGTAACTCGCTCACGTCTTCTTCGCTCACACTCACACACGTTCCCGCAGCAGGGAGGTCGCAGGTCCCGGGGGGGGGGGGGGAGATCTGAGGCAGACGAGAAGGCAGGTCACCAACTAATCACAAATCACGAATATGAAGCACAAGAGCTGTGAGAACACTAACGTTAGGGGTACAATCATCCAGCGACGAGAGGATCTGTGTTCCAGCCTCAAATAGTGCTCCCGGTGATGATGGGTGAGTGTTGTCAGGTGTGTGTGTGGGCCAAGGGCAGGAGCCCACAGTGAGCTCCGCCCAGGCAGAGAGGGAGAGAACAGAAACAGCAATTGTAGCCTTGTGGGGCCGACCGGGCAGGCACGGAGACCATGACAAATTCTTTAGTTCAAGAGCCAAATTGGGACAGAGAAGACCAAGTCTTCCACTACGGATACAAATACCCAAGTGAAATTTGAAAAGTGGAGAACTTTTCTAAATCTTTAGGCATGTAGTATTAGGTTCAGAGAAATATATGCACTTTACACTTCCAGCAAGCAACATCTGCTCAAGTTTATTTTAACGTGTACTGTTATACGAGGCTAAAAAGGGTGTTCACGCTGCATAAAAGAGTCTTTCAACCCCCCCGCCCCACGCAACTCTTTCTTGAAAACTGATCTTTCCCAACTTGTGCAGTTTAAGCTATATTTTTGCAGTGCAATTTTTGCTTGTGAGTCTTGCTTGACTGGATGTGCACACATAGCCGTGTATAACAATCAGCGTAGGTGTCTGCTGCTGTGTATGTGAAAAGTTAATTGTCCATTTTTTCATGCAGTATAAAGCAGCAGCGGGAGGCAGACCTGGCACATGCTCCCACCCACTGATTTGAGCTGTCAACCACGTTTATTAACTATGATGAATCACCCCTCCACTTCACATCCAATCAAAGACCTCTCAGAGGGACTCAAATCTGGTCACCTTTAACTAAATGATTTTCTTGGCCCATGGTGCGGCAGCCAGCGATTGGACTGGCAACCTGATGATATGGCTGCTGTTAGAATTATTCTGCCAATAGCCCACAGCTGGATCAGTCATTTTTGAAACAGTGTGGTGAATTAAGTGGCCAGCTGACATGCCGCTGCACGGTTAGGAAAAAATTTAAAAAGCTTGCTTGGCATGTTAAAGCAAAAGATAAAGAGCTCTACATACTTGGAATATAAAGGTGTTCTCTTGACCTTGCCTTGAGGATTAAATCTGTACTGGGTTTCATCTCTGCTGCATAATATAGTACATTTTACAATATGAGCTGACAGGTACCACTGAATCAGAATAATCTTTCTTCCACAATGTAGAGGGATTTTCCGTGAGTCTTGCTTTTTCTCCCAAACCTCCCGAAATCCATCTATTTTTAACTAAACATGTATTTGCACATGTTATACTAAAAATGTCAGCAGCACAGGGAAGAGACAAGGTCAATGAAAACACAAACCCCCAACTGACCAAGTCCTTCTCCCAGATCAGAAAAGTAGACCTTGGCGTGGAACTGTACACCTTGAACGTCGCTGAAGGATAAAACCTTTGATCCGGGCCTGAACGGAAGAGCTGGGGCAGCAAAGACAGAGGGAACTGCACAAAAGGAGAGCGATCAATAGATTCTTGTAGACACGGCCTCAAGTTTCCAATCCAACACAATGCTGTATTGATTAGATTTCAAGGAACAGGGATCAGAATGTCAGCAGTGGATTTGGGAGTCTTTAAAAAAACTACTGCGCAGAGGATGGAACAATAGTATATAATGAGGCACTTGCTTATGCACTGCAAACTAATAACATACTAGACCTGCAAGATAGTAGCACAAGAAGATGCACCAGAAACATGCCATGTCGGTGTAATACAGAGGGTTTTAAAAAGTACCAAGGACAGCAAAGGTCTTCCACTACATGCATCAGAGAACCAAAGAAGGGAAGTTATTTTCTGCAAATATTAGAAGCACTGGATAGCCACTGTGCAGAGAAAGAGGAAACCATCATCATCTCAAAGCAAACAAACAGAAGCTGCAAGGTAATTGGAGTAACTGTGGTCTAAAGACAAATACTGTCTAAAAAGTTATTATAAATATATGCTGAAATGTTATCATTGAGTATCTCACTAATAACTTGTTCTAAGTCTTCCCATTAATCCCCATGTCATGCTGAGGTAAATGGCTAAAATAATTAGTAGTAGAGGTGACACGATATGACTTTTTTATGTCCGATGCCGATACCGATATCATAAATTTGGATATTGGCTAATACCGATATGAATCCGATATAGTGTGTTTTTTAATCAATAAAACTGTTTTTAATATCTTGCTGCATTTTGTATAAGTTCATACTCAAAACAAAAACAAAACACTAAAGCTATTCTGTTACACCTGTATGCAAAACATACACTGCACCCAAAATATTTCATAGTTCAGCAACACTGATTAATCTAATAAACTTAAACCTACTCCATCCTCCTTATTCTGGTATTTTAAAGAGTAAGCAACCTAACTAATAGGGTTCCAAACTCCCAGCAAAATAAATAAATAAATAAATAAATAAATAAAAATAATAATAGGGAACCACCCTCCAACTCATGATGCTTAATCGACGTAATCAACTTTAATTTGATACAGTGTGGGAAAAAAATGCACAGAAATCAATTATTTTTCAAGAATAATTAAATAGATTCAACATCTTTCTTCAACAGAATTGCAGACTGCACAGATGGTACCTTCCTAAAGGAAAAAGTAGTATAGCTTACTAGGGTATATTAGACTTAACAGTTACCATATACAGTAATGGACTTCTATACATTTTACATCAGATTAAAACTTTGGGTGTAAAATTCCGATAAAAGCTAGACATTTTAAATGAGAATAAGAAAGAAAAGTATGTCTTTGTGCCTCCTGCCTTTTCCCTGTTCATGCCCTATCGGCCCCCCTGGCTAAACTTTGCTAGACAGTTGCCAGCCATCAGCTACGTAGAAAAAGATCCTGGTGTAGAAAGTAATATTAAATAAATTCTAACAACAGATTATCAAGCTTAAACGTGCTGCTGTTGTTCAGCCACTGGTTTCCACTTTCTAGCACAAAGTGGGCCAAAAACAAACAAGAGAGACAGACTCGCGACAGAAAAGCCGATCAGCTGATCATTAATCAGTTTCATGATTGAAGTAGCAACAGGAGAGGGAGGGAGAGAGAGAGGCAGTCGCTCCATATATCGGTTGTTAAGCTAAACGCTGGAATGCTTTACAAACATTCAGAGATGAACTTACACACTTGCTTTACTTCTCTCTTGGATAACTTTCTCGGAGATGAAATGCCGGTTTGGTAGCGAGGCTCCAAATACTCAACCAGACCGCTGACAGGTCTTGCACACCACAGCCGCTCTATCACGTGAGCACACTGCTCCGACGTGCTATGGTTATGAGCCAAGTTACGCCATGTCGCAAGTTTTGTGAGGTGCTTTTTTGATATTTAATGGATCGGATTACATTTTTTTTTTTATTTCTCTCCGATATCCAATCCAGTAATTTAGGTCAGTATCAGACCGATACTGATACGTAATATCGGATTGGTCCATCTCTAATTAGAAGCATAATAACACCTTACACTTTTAGACCAAAAGAACACCTCATTGTATTTTAGAGATAAATGTAAATACAGCACTGATAATACATCTAAACTGAAATAAAGCTACACTTTAGTTGTTTTCAAGACATGCTAGCTTTGCTAGGATTCTGCTAAGGCATGCTGATTGGTCTTTAAGCATTTACAAAATGTACTTCATGGCACCCATTTAAAAATAGTAATTAGACAGAAACACTGCAGTTAAACTAAACCAGAAACTTAAATGTGTGTTTAATAAGCATCTGGTTGTGGAACTGAAGACAGCTGTTATAAGGAGGATGCCCGAAAACAAAATGGCAGATGTTGTAAAGTGGTGTTGCTATGACATTGTATCCATAAAATATTTTGACCGTTTCAATCCAAAAGCATGATGGACACTGCTGAAAAAAAAAAGAAAAAGAAAAGAAAATGTTAATGCTATTAAATTTACATTTGGGGGGCTGCAATTCCATTGGGCCCTCTTCACTCTGTGATATGACAAAGTGCACCGTACTAAACATATCCGTAGAGCACGCTATTATCTGACACTAACTGGTACTAAAAAATTATTATTGCTTAGAAGCTCACTTGTAACATTAGTGATATAGTGTCGTATTTGCTACCACCAACAGACACACAACTTCAAACTTGAAGTCAGGCAGGCGCACAGGCCCTCCTCATTAATAGCTGAAGCAGTCGACTTTCATGTCACTAAACAACCCGTCAGGAGGAATTTTGAGACTTCAGTAGAGCTCTCTTATTTGAACAACACTGAAGTTTGAACATTTATCAAAAATGTTAATCTAGCCATTAGCTGCTTAATTATTAGCAATTACCACACAGACACAAAGCCAGCCTCAGGGAGTCACAAGCTAGCATAATTCATAGAGGCAACACCAAGTTAAAACATGTGGATCTGTTCCCTGTGGAATAGGAGCAGCTAAAAGTACCTTTATCTGCTAGCCACATTAGCTGTACTAACACAAATAATAATGGCCTTCCTATCTATAATAGTTGGTGTTAATTTAACAGGATAGCACAATTATTTGTGTCTTAAACATGTTAAGTTTTATTTAAACCCAATAACTTTTGTTAACCCTGGCTTTAGGCCTTGTATTTTTTAGGCTAACTCTCAAACCAGCTCCTGGTGAATCCAATACATCTCCTGGTGTTTGTTCAATACAATGCCTATGAGCATAATCTAGCCAGCAGTTACATATTCCTAAATGTAACTGAAAACAATTTAGGCAAATAAATTTGCTGCAAAGGTAGGGCAACCCCTTTCTAGGAAGCCTGAATGATAACAGCTCCAGGCATGTGAGTCATTCTAGCTTACAAAGTAAAAGTCATTTTCTGGGAAATGATGGAAAAGGTTTTTAGGAATGCTGATGAGGTCAGAAGTGCATGACTGTGATACCTAAACTAAAGCAGGAAACTCATGACTTCATCAGCTGCTCTGTGTGTTCCTAGAAAAACACATGACCGCTCTTTCTCTTAGCTGGCATGAGGACTGAATAGTGATGGACAGATGTTTCTTTATGTCATGAATCTTTACGCAGTCTCTCAACATGTGTAATTCCTTGGCCTTGTTTTTCTTGTGAAACACATCAGCTATGGAAGGCTTCTTTGGACATTTTGTAATAATTTAAGGCTGTCTTAAGGGATTTTGGACATTTAACAGTTATAACTGCTCAAGGTAGCAACCTATTTTACCTGTGTCTGCACTATAGAAACTGGGTAGTTGTTGGGTCTCTGCTGTTAGGATCTTGTTAGCTCATACTACTTTCTTAGCATTAAAGGAGCATTGAGTGACATAGCTGTAGTTGGGCCAGGTAGTGCACACTGATTGGCAAACACTGCAGCACCAACAACTGCCATTAAAAAAGTAATAACATATTAGTTATGTTAACAGCGAATCTGGACACGGGCATTAAAAAACAAAACAGAGAAATACAATGCCACACTGACTCAGAGTGAAATACTTGCCAGCATTTGCCAGGAATTACAAGTCTTTCACAACATAACAAAGCAATGTAGGAATAAAATGAAGAGGCTCAAACACGATTTCAGGGAAAGCAAATGAGTACAAAATACAGCAAAGGTGTACTTCTAATCACTAGCTGACTATAAAAGCACTTAAGCATTTTTATTATGAGTGTGGATGCAAAAGAAATAAGGCTTGGAAGGTATGTTGTTTCTAGGGAAGTTCTGAAACTAATCTGAAAAGAGTCTAAAGGGACTTTTATGTGGTCTGGCCACTAGTACTCCATCTGTTTTAATAACATCAGAAAACCAGTCACAACCAGTGTTGGAATGGTCCATCACTAAAAAAAAAAAAAAAAAAAAAAAGAAGTGATAAAGTCCTTTAAAGGAAACTGTTATGTCCAGAGAAACTCCCAGCTGTAAGTCTATTTGACTGAATAAGCATGAAGCAGGAGGAAAAAAAACGAGTAAATGCGCTCAGTCAACTAAGAAATAAAAAAAATCAAGTTAAGAGGCAGGATCCTCTCTCATTCGCTCTCTCTAAAAGATTCGGCACAATTAATGATGTTTCTACCTCCCTTAACTCCTCTGCATTTCCTCCCTGAGTTTCTCTTACTCTCTTAAACACACACACACAGATGCAGGCGTACACACAAACACAAGCAGGGAAAGAGATAGCGATAGGCACTCTTATCTCTAAACATTGGCAGCTCATAATGAGAGTGACTTCCTCTGTAGCCAGTGGTTGAATGGTGCTGACAGCTTCTCAGCACTGTGTCAGCACGGGGGGATTTGAAGCGCTGCCTTAGCTTGACAGCCAGGCCACGCACTTACAGATGTTTTCACACTCACAACACACACATATGCGCAGACGTCGCAGCGACTACGCTTCAAGGTTGACTTCTGTGGGGGGGAGGACAAGATCTGTTTGAAGTCTTGACACATGGAAGAGACACAATATTGAGCTTTGGTGTATTGGGGCTTATGAGTGGTGAGTGGGTGATATACAGAGAGCTGCTGTAGCAGCCAACTGAGGGGAGGACTGAGCTTAAGGAGAGAGTTTAAGCCAAGCAGACATCAATACACGGCGACAGGGAATAAATTCATTACAAGCCAGAGACCACACTTTCTGATTACTGCAGAAAATTTGGAACATGCACAGGTTGGAGATAAATACCTTCAACACCTCGGGTGAATTTAAGCAACACTTCTCGATGCCCTTGACATTTAAGTATAGGAAAACACACAGAGAAAGGTTTAAAGAATGTAAACATTCTGTCATGCTATACTGAATTTATTAAAAAGTGCGCTGTTTATTTTAAACTTTTGAAGCAGTGGTTTAAGATAAGTGCTGCCAAGCTGAACACTATATTATCACCTCAGAACTGTCAACTGTGAAAGGTCAGTCTCCAGGCCAACGTGACAACGATAGTTGTGTAAACTCATCTTTATTCATAGGTTTCACGTCCTGGAATCTATGACGCTCTTATCCGTTTTCCACCGCTGCCACCCTATCATTTAAGCAGTGAAAGTTGTTTTTACATTAAGTCACCTTTGGCTGCTGGCCTGACAGTCGATTAAGGTCCGTGTCACTTTCTGCCCAGTGCAATGTTTCTCTCACCTCTCATCATGCCGGTGTTATATGATAATTGTCTCACACAATAATAACAGTCTTATCGGCAAACAGAGGGATCACGCAGTTTAATCTTTGTGGCGTCACGTCAAAATATATACATCTGTTTTTAGATAGGAAACAAATAGTGAAGTTCATGGGGAGACCTGGGAATTTAATATGCACCAATCAACCACAAAATGTATACAATTTAATATTTTGTGGTTCCTCCATTATGCTTACGAGGCCTCTAAAGGTGTTCTGTCATTACAGCCATCCAGACATTAGGCAGATCTTCTAAGTCCTCGCACCTGCTGGGCGAGGCTTTCATGGACAAGACTTGCTCAGTTTTGCCAGGTGTCACTGCCTCCCTGACTGCCAGTCCAAGTGGACACCTGACACCTCAGTCTCTTCGTGCTGCTGTGTAAATAGAAGAGACGTAAGTAGACAATAGCTGCCAGCGGTGCCAGCCAGCCTCTCCTGGTACTGCCCCCTGAACCCTATGCTCCATCCCTCCCCTGCAGCAAAGACAAAACTACACCCTGCCACTACAATTATTCATATTTTTTGAATAATATATAATATAAAACGTTTTTTTAAGTTCTTTCTCTCATGTTTTATTATCTGACTCGCTAGCAGCTTATTGTTGTGGCAATTGCCTGTATCAGCTACATTCCAGCAGTCCAGCTGAATCCAACTTGACAATGTTGGACTGCAGCTGCTGGTCGTAGTCCTTCTGCTGTCCTGGAAAGCTGCTGTGTGCTGGAGGCGACTCTAACCAGAACCTGAAGCAGATGGAGGACTGGCTCATGCCGAACCAACTCCACAAAGCAAAAGAACGACTACCGCCATCAGCTACACATCACAATAGTAGTTTTCGTGTCCATTGCAAGGAAAAAATGCTGCAGAAAATGTTAATCAGCTATTAATCTGCCACAGTGAAGTAGATAATTAAAATATTTGCAGATGAACTGATAGACAGAGCTGATTGATTTAAGACTGTTTCCTTTCCTTGGAAATGCATGCACAAATACAAGTGTTTGTATCCTCCAGCACATATCTAAATCTGTGGGAAACCATCATGGTAAATGGTAAATGGCCTGCATTTGTATAGCGCTTTTCTAGTCCATAGGACCCCAAAGCGCTTTACACTACATTCAGTCATTCACCCATTCACATACTGGCGATAGCAAGCTACATTGTAGCCACAGCTGCCCTGGGGCGCACTGACAGAGGCGAGGCTGCCGGACACAGGCGCCACCGGGCCCTCTGACCACCACCAGTAGGCAAACATGGGGTTAGTATCTTGCCCAAGGATATTTGGCATGCAGCCAGGAGGCAGCCTGGGATCGAACCACCGACCTTCTGATTAGTGGCTGACCTGCTCTGCCACCTGAGCTACAGCCATATTTAGATCAAGGGGATTTGAATGTAAACATCAACACTCTGAACTCTTTCTCATGTTCTCTACCCATTTCTGAATTGCCATCTGGAAATGCCGCTGGCTTGAAATGATGTATGTAGTCAACAGCAATGTTACGGTATGTTTCAAAGCTACATTCACATGAATGCAAGGACCCAGGTTATTGCCCAGCGTTGCCCATATTATTGCGGCTCTGATGACTTGCTGTTTTTTTTTTTTTTTGGGAGGGGGTTGTAATTCTCAGCATTCAGTCTCTTCGTTAAAAGACACACAGGAACAGTAGCAGGTTCATGTGTCCATTGCAGGACCTAAAAATCCCTCAACATTAACATTTATGCCAGCCTATGGGGAGCAGGCAGATACTGTAGCTTCTATAGTAGCTCTACTATCCGATCAAACTGCACAGATGAGCTGCTGACCGTCTTGTTGGTCCATCAATTCTCCACCCTTTTCTAATGTTTTGTAAGTACTAACCACTGTGTACAAGAAACACTCAACAAGACCTGCCATCTTAGATATCTGAGGCAGCTGTCCAGCCTGCATGACATGGACCATGTCAACTTCGACTTCAACATCTGACTGTTTACTTCCTGCCTTATGCTTTATAACGCATCCCTTGGAAGGTACCATTTTAACAAAATAATGAATGTTATTGGCCTGTCCGTCTTTATTGTTGCAACTGATTAGTGCATTTACAGAATGAAATTGTCAAATAACAAGATAATGTGGAAGGCACAAGAAACAGAAGGAGCCACTGAAGAGGAAAAAAGAGAAGCGCCCATGGAAACATGAAAGGTACCTGTAGCAGCAATTGTTCATGAAGATAATAATAAGAACATACCCAGGCTGTGTATTCATCCATTTCCTGGCCACTTTGATTTTCCAGCACCCCGGGCCAAATGGCGTGGCAGTAATTCCAAGTTCACTTGAATCTCAGAATAATATGCTGTGTTTCTGTGTTGCTCTCTCCTGCATGGATGACTGACTCATAAACATGGGCAAGTGGTGAAGAAAAAGGCAGCTATTTCATGTAAAGTCTGCTCTCTACTTCCTCTAGGCTTAAACGGACTCATGCCGTGTGATAGAAAATTGCTTTTTCCCCCCTCCTCTCAACGCGACGTCTACCTTTTTTGTTTACCGATTTCCAAAGCCTGTCACTGCAGTTCAAAGAAAGGTTACACATTAAACTGAATCGAGTATGTATACGTTCGATGAAAAGATAACACATGCAAGACATATCGATGAAAGTATCTGCATCGTCTATATATGTCAAATGAAAACAAGATTTTTAAAATAAGCGGTGGTCTCTGCAGTTTCACAGATAGCAGAAGACATGTAAGCACTTTAATGAAGTAAAAGACCAAGTGAATCAGACAGAGTTGCTAAAGAGAGATGGGAAGAAAGGGCTAAAGCAACTGAAAACTTTGATATTTTAAAGAGGAAGGAAACTGATTAGTGCAATTGACGGCCTAATTTAAAGACGGGTCTGCTCTATCCTCACACACTTAAGCCTTGTTTCCTTCCACCACGCACAGTGGTTAAATAGTTAAGCACCAGTTTTAAATATTTCATGTGCAGAGATCGCATTTAAAAAAGTTCCAGACTTAAAGCTGTCATCACTTTGATACAAAAACAAGCATTTAATGGAGCTGCCAACCTACAGGAAGATATGGTAGTGTTGCCAGTCCGCAAATGACCTCTAGCAACTTCCAGACAGCAAAGAGACATTAATCTGCATATATGAGAGACTACAAAAACAGACAAGAAGGCATTTACTCTTCATTGCTTTTGAGGTCTACTGGAGAATTTCAGTAGGGTCTTTTTCACCCCAATATTTTATCTTTTTTTTTTTCAAAAGCTAAACACCAGTGAACACAGCAACAGTAGGTGCTCATCTTTTTGTACCTCACACTTGATTGTCAGTCACTAGACTGACAAGAAGTAAAAGGACTTCTCAGGTAAAGATCTGAGCTAAAATCTCCTAGAAGCACTGTGCATGTAGTATTATTTCATTATTTTGAGAGTACTATCATGTCAATAATATATGTTGGGTGATTTAAATATTTTTAAATGTTTAAAAGCCACTAACAGAGATTTGCAGTTACTAACGATTGAGTGAAGCCATGAGGAGGAAAGTGCAATGGTGTTGTGATAAACAGCATCATGCTCTCTGCTTAAAATTCCTGTTAAGCTTTCTTTAATGTTTTTCTCAAAGTCAGTGCACATATACTGTACATTTATGTTGCATAAACTGTGCATCTGCATGGCTAAGACAACACTCTACGCGTCTGTCTGATAAAATCAGACTGAGGTTTATGGGAGTGTCACTAGGAACAGGTGTTCAAGGGCGGTGCAGTGTGTGTTTGAGCATCTGTGCATCTGTGCACTGTATGTATGGGTGTCACTAGAGATTAGTGGCTTAGGTCAGAGACACGGGGTCGATTATGGAATTACAGGATCATCGGGGCTGCCTATTGTTCCTATAGCCTGGGATCACTGCCACGCTGCCTCACTGAGACAAACACGAAGCACATGAACAAGAAGAGAGCCTCCAGAAGCGGAGGGCTCATCACAGATCAGTAACTCGAATCATCTGTACATTACAAACAGATGTCTCAGAACCTGAGTGCATTCTGCAAGAATAGTTTTCTTTTATTCAGTAATTTGTCTCACAAATGAGTACAAAAGCTGTCCCTAACATTTTGGGATGCAATTGACAGTGTGCAAGAGAAAAAAAATGTGTTCAGTAAGAACTTGAAAGTGATACAAGTCACCAAAGAAACCTGTGGAAAGACGATGAGAAATGCATGCTGGGTATTGTGCCGAACCATAATATGCTTCTTTAGAAAGTTCTGGCAGAACGGGATCAAAAATTGCATAATTTTAAAAAATGACAATCCCCGAAGAATGCTGTTCATATAGTTCTCCTCTCAAAGTCTGTATTTTTTTTTTTTGCTTTTTTTGTATCCATTAATATTCTTTGCTCAATTCAATGTGCCACACTGTAGAAGTGAAATATAAAAGGCTGTCTGAGTGATCAAAAACAAGCACTAATCATTTCTGCCTCGATCCTTCTCCTGTCACCTTGCCCTTTAATTTCCTGCAGAAAGCGCACAAGAGGCAGAGTGAGCGCAGGCTTTCTGTTTCTGTGCTCCCTGTCCTCTTAGCCTTATTCTGCTACTCACTGATTAACCCTTACTCTGCAGCCTTCTTCTCTCACCCGTTCTTCTACACTTTGAATCTCCTCTAATGATAAGAGGCTATTCTCATTCTAGCGATAACTTCCTGCATTATCCATCTTTCCCATGCTCATCACCACTGCACATTCACTCGCCATAGAAAGAAGTCATGCTCACCATAACTGCGGCTTAATGACAGACTCGGGCTGATCGGATATTAGAGTAAGAGATATATGTGGACATAAAGAGGTATCTGGACGAGCACGGTTAAAACTCGTCAATTAATCCGGTGCTTCCCAACCAACTGCTCGGGACCTCCCAAGGGGGTCCTATGATAAATTGAAAGAGGGTCGTGGGAGCATTGAGGAAATTAAAAACTAAAGATTTATTAACATTATTCAAACTTTTCTTTTCTTTCCTCTCTTGAGCTTATGAAAATCTGTCAAGTCCAAACAATTGTGATGATAAAAGTAATTCACCTCAAAGCTTGACAGGAGGGGGTCACATTAAGACATTGTTTCATTCATTTGAGGAGAGATGTGATGTGAACTATTAAATTATGCCACAGCAATTTTGCATTTTTCACATTTCTGATCTTTCACTAAAACAAAAGTAAATACAAACTTGTCAGCCTAAAATCATCACAAGAATGAGACCATAAACCTGTCTGTTCTCGCCCCGGGAAACCACAGCTTTGACTGTCTAGAAGTGGCACCTGCCTGTGAAGTGAACTCTGATACCGTGCCGCATGTGTTTCAGCACCGATGGCCTTTTTCAGACTGGCTGGCATACTAAAAACCACAAACATATGGCGTTTCTCCTTTGAATGTACTTCCTTTTTTTTTTTATATATAAATAGAGAGTAGGAATAGAAATGATTGAGCTTTACACAAACACTGGCTTTCCATCCAGTATTTCTAAAGAAGATAATTGGTCATGAAGTCGATAACCCAGTCTAAGATTTGGCTTATCTGCATCTTGCCACCCACATTATGATCTCACCCGGCTGGGAGAAAAGCACTGGTTTAGGGCGAATCAGCCTATTGTGAGATTTCACAAAAAAATAAAAAATAAACCACACACAGATGACAGAGGAAACAGAAGAACCACCTCTCTTTCAAAAGGGGTCACAATATCAGCCTTGTTCTTTGGAAATGTGGAGGCAGAGCATGTCTGTTTGATTCGTCATGGCGCTGATCACCTGCAGAGTAATAATAACAATATAAGCAGCAACATGATTGCGCCACATACATACGTCAGCCTGTCTAATATCCACAACAGTCTCAACTGTGGGACCACAGAGAGCCTGAGTGGCTGCAAAGAAGGGAATAACATCGCCATCTAGAGGCTCGAGTCAGCATCTTTCCCACACACAGCTCTGAACAGAAAAAAAAATGCTTGTCATGCTCTTCCAAGTTACTCACAGAACTACTCACACACTTCTCAACAAGTGGATTCAAACAGCCGCAACAGGAAGCTGCCCACAAAACCGCAGTAAAATACACCTCAAACAGCAGAGAGGCCCTTCAGCATCGAAAGATTTACCCACTGCTCAATGAGACTCAGAACTATAGCTCCCCATGCAAGGTCACTTCCAGCCAGCATGCAATATTGCTGGGGTGAGAACAGGGGGAGAGAAAGACTGATAGCAGAGATGATGAGGGAGGATAAATACTTGACACACAGATAACCTTCGACGAGAGCATGCACAGCTTGGAGCTTATCTCAACTGAGACAGGTGACAGTGAAACAATGGCAAAATAAATGGCCAGAGATGGAGGAAAAGCCTCCACGGGCGGAGAATTTTTAAATATTCTTACCTATGATGGGAGCCAGACGGAAAATATCAGACAGACGGCTGTTCACGGGTTCATATGGAGAGTCTTCTAAGAAATCATTACCTGCAAGAAAGATGACAGCATGTTATAGATACATTTTCAGCCTCCTTCTTGTGTTGTTAATCACCCTTCAACCCATACACTGGCCTGCATGTGACACGGGTTATTTGGGTCAGTCGATATCCACGCTGGCGCACAGCCACATGCTTGATTAGGCAGGTTGGTCAGCTGTGTTGCGCAACTGGAAGTCGACTCGCTGGCGATGAGCTGGGTGTAGTTTGGGGACTAAAAGGCCCCCCTGCTATGATCGACACTTTGAGATGGCACAGCTAGCGCTAAGGGGCTTCACGCTCTATTACCCGCGAGGGAAGTGATTTGAGAGGTCAGAAGGTATCTGAAGCTCAGTAGGACCACGTCTGTGAACCAAGTCAAGGGGGCAAATTTGTGTTGTGCATGATCACATTGGTTGTGCGCTACTTGTTTTGTTTTTTTTCTTCTTATGTTTGTGGAAGCAGATAAAAGGAGACTCGTACTTTAGAACTAGAACGAAAGGAAAGGAGGGCGAGGGCTCATTTCGCTTCCGGAGGAGCTGGAAACCAATCATGTCACCCACTTTCAAGACAGATCAGAAGGCTTAAGCTGTTATAGCTGAAAGCCCTGAGGTGGGGCGGGGGGCTGACTGGGTTTGTGACACCCCCCAGAAAATTATAATAACAACATTAGATGACAATGAGCTACTTTTTAAATTCTATGATAGACCTTTAAACTATAACAACACAAATCTATAGTTTAATTAGAAGATGGTTAAATAGTTCTAAACATAAATCTGTAGCTCGGGGTCGTTTATTTTGTACAAGAACACACAAAACAGTTCCACTAAAGTCTAAGCCAACCTTGTAAACTCTGATACATCCCCCAGTAAATGCGCAGGCAGTTCTTCTCCTTCTTCATGCCCCTTTTACACCGGCAGTTGTACAGCGGGCTCTGTTTGAGCGCGTCAATCGCGCTCCGGCACTCGTCCTTGGCTTCCAGGCCGGCCACCATGCTGAAGTTGCTCTCCTTGCCGCCGGCCACGCACTGCCTCATCGTGCGGTACTTGGTGCTGCACGCCTGCTCCTTCAGACACTGCTCATTGGCCCGCACGCAGTCCAGCCGGGTGGCCCCGGCACGCAGGTTCTCCTCCGCGTAAGACAACACATCTGAAAAATAAAAGTTTTATCCGTCGCGTGTTTTCTCACTTTCCCAGTAAACACTGGAAGCTTAAGCACTTTTCAAGCTGCTTTAGGGATTAAAATATTACACAAATATGAGCTTTTATTATGAACACGCCACAAAAGAGTACACGGGCTATTTTTTGGAGCCACTATTTTGGAGCAGTTATGCACATAGTTGCCTAACTGGCACTTTCATTCAGCTGAAAGTAGAGTATAAATTGCTGTCACGTTCACTGTTGTTTGTTGAGGCACTGACAGCTCCTCAGAGTTTTTTTCTTTTTGGAGCAGTTTACTGCACAGTTGCGACCACACTGTACTGCGAGCAGCCGATGCGTCTGCCGGGCGCCTCTTTATTAATAGAGCGCAGAATGTCGCTACTAAATATTTGATGAAACTCTATAATCAATTCGAAGCGAGCAGTTGCTGGTGCGAATCAACTTAAACTTACCTAAAACAGGAAGAAGAACATAAAACACAGCGAGGATCATCGTTTTTCCTCTGCGTGGGAAACAAAACCCCTTGTTGGAACGTAATTTCTTAAGTTGATGCGAATTAACAATCGTTAAATTCCCAGGGTACTTCCACTGTATTGAAATCCATTGAAAAGGTGCAGCACTGCGCGCTCCTCTGTATACAGGACAGATCCGGCTCGCCTCATGCGAGAGATAATTTCCCCTCCAAACAAAGTGTCCAGTCCCGATTTCTGCTCTTTCCTTGACTCAATAGAGGGAGAGAGAGGGAGAGAGAGAGAAGAAGCGCTTCTTTTTTGTCTTTCCCGGGCGGGTTTGTCTTCTCACCGCGAGGAGACAAAGACAAGGGATGAAAGCAGCGGTGGAAAGCGAAAAAACGGGCGAGTGTCCTCCAACTCCAGCCAGTGGGATGCTTGCGTCTGTGCGTCTGAGCGCACACAGCCAACTGGAGTCCCACTGCTGTCTAGCGCATTCAGCAAGGAGGAGAGTGGCAGCTTCCCCCTCGCGCTAAAGTACAGTAATCTGATCATAAATTTACAATGATAGACCTTCCCATCAGAGCAACCCCCCCCCCCCCCCCTTTTACCACAATCTCAGCACAAAAACTCAATCGTGAACTTTTAGCCCACTTAACTCAATAATGAACCAAATAATGTAGAATATGCTTTAGCGTTATGATCCTTTTGTTTTTAATAAACTTTCCATGACAAGTACTATTAAAATGGCCACTTTTGGTGTATTTTAACTGCTGCTGCGTGCACGTGATTACATTTAAAATAAAGGGAACCGACTTTAACAACCATTGATGTGAATGTGTGTGTGTGTGTGTGTGTGTGTGTGTGTGTGTGTGTGTGTGTGTGTGTGTGTGTGTGTGTGTGTGTGTGTGTGTGAGTGAGAGGGGGTGTTCACATTTGAGTGTGCATAAGCTGCACTGATGGGGAGAGGGCAGAGGGAATGGCTCCTGTGTATGTTTATGACATGATTAATATAGCAACACGTGTAGATGCTTATATGGCAGGGTTTGTTTTTGTTTTGTTTTTTAGATGTGAAGCACCTTTTGAACCTGGAGCGAGAAGGTGGGACGGATGTATTTCAGCTGTTTAGTCAATAATCCACACATATCACGCATTTGTGACTCCTCCCAGCTTCATATCGTTTTCATATTATTTGCAAATACCAAGATTAGAAGAAAAAAAAGTGTTATGCAACAGTAGTTACCAGCTGTGAACACAGAGGACTGTTGCGTGTTTGCTCATGTCAGAGGTATGATATAATGTTTTTGATGGCTGACAGCAGCCTGACAGCGCTGAGCTGAGAAAAACCTGCCCTCAGTCTGACACAGAGGAGAGCGGACACTGTCGCCATCTGTTGGTGATTTGAAAGAAAAGTCACTTTGGTGCTTCTGGTGATGGGCAGCTCAATTTATTGTCACATGTATAGAAAGGCAACAAACTGATTATTACAAAAACAGGGATGATGCATCATGGAACTGCACTCTTCCTGTAACTCATTGATTTCCTGTATGGTATATTTAGGGGCTAATCCACTTGGATAAATACATATGTCAAGGAGCCGCTCTCTGCATTAACGACTGAGGCTGAATCAATCACGCATCCTGCGCCCAAAGCAGTAAATCAACTGCACATATATATAGAGAGAGGCAAGGAGCAGGTTCATTCACAGATGGGCTGTGAAGCAACTGATTTGAACATCAGTGACTTATCCCTTATTGAAAAAGTCCTGGATAGGTTGGTACAGGTCAATCCTGCAGGCTACATTGACATGACACAGGCCATGGATATTATTAAAAAGAGAACATGACTGGAAAAGAGACAGAAAATGAGATGAACGGCAGTCTCAGTCCGCACTGTGGGATAATTGTCTGCTTACAATTTGATGACTTTGCTGTTCTAACGTCTCCAAAGGGAAGTTTGCCAGTCAGGGGGGAGGCTCAGGCTGGTGATTTATGAAAAAAAGCCCTAATCAATATTTGATATTAATTTTGTAAATGAATGTCAGAATGATGTAGCCCTCTGGTCGTTTAACTGTTTCACGCAGTAATGTGTTTTATGGCACCGGATCAGAGGCTTTTTCTTTTCTTTTTTTTACTAGAAACCTGGTCAAAGTCTGGAATTGTGTGACAAATGTAGGCAGCAGGTGTAGATGGATTACTCTGAGAAAGCTGACTGCGCCAATACAGCACTTCATAACACTCAACAGTCAGGCTGAGTGGGGACTGATAAATGTCAGTGTACTGCCGGTCACTATAGTTAGGCGGTACTTCTCTAATTTATATTACCAGCAGATACAGGACAAGGATGATGACTCTGAAGAAGGAAAACGTCAATTTAATTGCTGACTTGAAGATTTAACACAGGTTGAGTTGTGATTTATCTGATAAATCCATGAACTATCTACAGTTAACTGAGGCTATATCCAGGACATAAATAATTAGCTGATTGATTGTGTTTTTTTTGTTTGTTTTTTTTAAATTTGTATTTACTTAGCGAGGATAGGTTAATTGGTAACTCTAAATTTCCCATAGGTGTTAATGCGGGAGTGAATGTGCGAATGGTTGCCTCTGTGAGGGTCCTGCACAGTATCTTAGCTGCTCTTCTGGATGGAAACGTTGGATGTTGTTCCTTGGATCTGTTGGAGCCACTGGCCTAGCTTGGGGGTCACTGCACCTAGTGCTCCAATTATCACTGCGACCACTGTTACCTTCACCCTCCACATTTTCTTGAGCTCTTCTCTGAGCCCTTGGTATTTGTCATGTTCATGTTCTGTCTTCCTGATGTTGCTATCATTTGGTATTGCTACATTTATCATTATAGCTGTTTTTCTGCTTGTCCACCACCACAACTATGTTCAGTATGTTAGCTTTTACCAGTTTGTCTATTTGTATGATGATATTTGTGGGTGTTACATACTGTGCAGGGGCCTGTCCTTTCATGATGGTTCCTCCTCTTGGAGGAGCACAGTATGTAACACCAGCAAATAGAAGAAGTGGCTGATATTGAGAAATCCTACCAAGGGCTGGAAAAAGCTGAACTGAAAGACAGCACAGAGGCACTAATCATAGCAGCAATGGAACACGCTCTGAGTATAAGGTCAGTAGAGGCTGGAGTCTACAACACCAGGAAAGACCATGGGGTCTTGCCTGGTGGGGTCCTGCCTGGTGTTAGGACATGTTTGCAACTGTGCAACGTCCACTTGTTCATGTCCACTTGCCTGAACTTGAACTAATGTCTAGTAATGTGACTCACTGATTATTGTGTGTGTGATAAAACCATTTCTTTTTCTTCTTCTTATTATTATTATCATTATTATTAGTAGTAGCGGTATTTCATCAGATTTTGTACTGCTATAATGGAGGGATTTTCCAAATATAGAATCTATAAGTATAAGAGCATAAAGTATAAGATTGATTTATTTATTTTCAAAGGAACAATCTTTATAATATTTAATGTCAATATCATGATATCAAATGTCAAATTTAATTTAAAATAACTGAATAAGCAAAACTAAAACCAAACATTTTAAGGACACAATAAAAGTAATGACTCCTGACTGAAAACTATGACTACTAAAACTAAAGCTAAATATACTGAACTACAAATACAAATTAAAGTTTAACAACAACAAAAAAAAAACTAATTAAAAAATGTTGCAACAATGTCACAATTATAATGAGCTAAGTCAGTCATTCAGACTCTTTGTCCTGACAGAAACTAGCCTCCTTAGGTTAGATGGTCTGCTAGCTAACTGTTTATTGACCCAGCTACTAAGCCAAAATGAGTTTGGACACACTTTTTCAACAAATTCTTTTAACTGAGCAACAGTTAGCAGAACAGACACAAAAAATCAAGGATGGTAAGTTTTGTTTATTTCTCTGAATCTGTTTTTTTTTTTTTTTTTGCTTAATTATCACTCTTCAGCTAGCAAATAAGCTAACAGCTAAACGCTAGTGACAATGCTAAATATGTATCTATACAGGCTACTGTATTTTAATGTTTAATGTTGCATCATGTGATGTTTTTTCAAAAATGTTTTTTAGTCAAAATAGCCATCATCAGATGCAATGAGAAGATAAAGAGTGTCACTGAGCAGTATGGAAAGAGCAAAGAGGAACTTGATGAAAAGGTGAAACTGTTGCTAGTTGATGCTAACGAGTGAATTATATATATTTTGTGACCAGAGGCAAAGCCATAGCACTGTTTTTAAGATGCTCACATTTATTAGATTTTAGATATAAACCATTTGGTTCTTCAAATAACCCTTTGTGTGATGGTAGCCGTAGTTTACTGAGCTTAAATTCATCATATATAATGTCTTAAATGATCTTGAACTGTGTTTATTAAATATTTACACACTAGCTGTAAAATCATGTCACAGGGTGATGGAAAGTGTTCACTTGTTGCACTGTATTTTAGAAGGAGCCCCTGTAAATTGGTCTGTTTCATGGTACTGTGATTTATTACATAACAGCTTTATGTTTACACAGCTCAGTGCAAATTTCAGAGGTCCCATATTATTAATTTTCTAATAAAAATTAGTAAAATGTTGTTCCTGGAATGTTTTACCTGGGATGTAACATAACACGTGTGTATGTATAACAAAAATAATTAATATTTAATTTGTTGTGGTTTCCAAAAGGAAAGAGGCCATTCTACTCATCATCACCTTTATAAAACTGAAAAAATACACACATTGTAAAATATGAATAGAAACTGATTAATTAAAAAAAAGCAGACATTGAACTATCAAAGCAGCACAATGCCATATTGAGGAGCTGATCTAGTTTATGATTTAGAACACTTAATCTCTACATTCAATGGCTAATTTCCCCAAATAACATTACTGAGACCTTTAGTTTGTGAGATATAATGCCCCATTAAAAATAATTAAAAAAAAAGAGGCTCTTTGGTTTTTTCACAAATATTGCAAGGATCACACCATGCCCTACTGATGATTTGAAACACATGGCAGTGGTATCTTTTTTTTTTTTTACTATTGAGACTGTTTACATTATGCAGATATGCAGGCTGTGTTTACTGCACAGTGTGTTTACAGCTCTCATGATGTAAGGTCTTATGGTTTATGAGAGCTGTCTTAAGATAATTACAGTGTTTATAGGACTTGGAAGCTGATTGTGCTCACTGAAACATGCTGCACTTTAGTATTACAGCAGAAGAAAAGCAAAGCTACTTTCTCCTCTTTAGCTCAAGAAACAGACTGAAATTACACCAAAAGTTATGCCCAAGGCAAGAATCTACCTTCCTACATAATCGCTCTTTCTTTATGTTTATGATATCGATTTAAAAAGAAACCTGAATTGTTGCTGAACTAGTTAACGAAACAGGATGTTTTTAGTTACAGTTTCAAAATAACTCCAGTTATTATGTCTGTCTCTAATAATCAGGTATAGAGTATATACTGATTGTTCCAAACTAGAACTTTGATCTCATTTCACCCCGTCTGGTATCAAGTGATATTGCTCACATACGAAGCATCACCAATCCATCTCCCTCTCTGTACATCTGTCTGTCAGCATGTGTGTCTTGATCATCTCCTGTATTTATGCTTCAGGCTCAGCAGTTGTCTGCAATGAGGCTGCGGTGTGACCTGGCAAAGAAATATGAGAACCAGATGTTAAAGCAAATTGAAGAGCTGCTCTGTCAGAAGAGCCACCTCAGGGATCATCTAGTAGGTTGAAGCCTGGATCAATACTTATCTCTCAAATTAGACAGGTTGTATCCAATATGGATACCTCTTCAGCTTTAATAGCTTTAACTTCTTGATTGAATCACAGTACTATATAGAATGACCCGATCAATTAATCAGTGAAAACACAGATCAAAAAAGTGGTACCCTTCAGAGATGTTTGCATTTTCGTAGAAACTGAGTTTGACATTTTAGAATTGCTTGTTTAAAATTCCACAGGTATTAAACTAGGTTATGTAAAAAATAATGTAAAATCAGAGCCTCATTTTAGAAGCAGAATCCCACCAAAAATGGTGGGATTCTGCATTCTACACAATAAGCTCTTAGAGCAAAGATTTTCTTTTTTTTCCAAATGTTATCATAATTATACAGTAACATTAAGTCTGTAGTACCACAAGGTCTGTTAATATTGTTGTTAGAAGTATTTCCCATGATCCTCCTTTTCATACCAGACCAAGATAAAGATGGTGGCTAAAGAAGAGGAGGAAAACTTCCTTCAAGAGATCTCAAGGTTTAACAGTGACTTCAGTCTTAAGGCGAACAGAGAAACAGTCTTCAAGAGCCAAACTCACACTGTGCTCCTGGATCTGGAGAAGGAGGTGGAATCGATACACAAAGGTTGTAAAACACTTTACTGTAGTGTTTTCAGGGAAGACAGAGGTTACATGAAACAGATGTGGCCCTGAATGCTGCTCTAGAAATTATTAGTTATTTTAGAAATGGGCAAAATAGATCTCCAATGCCTATAATTCATGAAAAAGAACGTTTTCAAGGACTCCATGCAGCACACTCTTTCTGCTTCTGTGGGAGTTAAGAGAGTGAGTAGCAGCGAGGTGCTAGTAAAGAAATGCACTTGATTCACTCATCATTAACAAGTGTGACCACCTTAATAAAAACAGAAATTTTGCCAGCTTGCTCGTTTGGAACATTTACCATAATCTTCCCAGGAATGGATGTCCCAACAAATTCACGCCAAGGTCAGATCGTGCAGCGTTTAGAGCAGCGGTCCCCAATATTTTTTGAGCCACGGACTGGTTTAGGTCTGACAATATTTTCACTGAACGGCCTTTAAGGTGTGTCGCAGATAAAAACAATAAAATAAAACCAGTACCGGTACATAAAAAAAGACGATTAATTCATAACACATGAGAAAAGACCCAGAGAAACCAAGTTAACGATAAAAACCCTTAAAACCATAAATTTCACACCCGAGCCTCAACTCTCGCAGCCCGGTGGGGACTGCTGGTTTAGTGAAACAGCTAAAATTCCTACAGCTACATCTCAGACTCACTTAGCATGTTAAATGTTAAAGTTCATGGCAGTATAATTAGAAAACGACTGAATAGCTATGCCTATTTTGGAGGGGTGTCCTGATTTATCTTAAAGACTATGGCATTGAAAAGGGCTTGAAAAGTTGAACAAACTAAAGAACTTCAGGATCAATGTCCTTTGACCAAATTGTAGATATCTGGCCATAATGCACACCACCCTATTTGGCAAAAACCAATGAAAGCATCTCAGCACGAACACTGCAAACCATCTGTCAAGGACGGTGGTGGAGGGGGGGATTATTTGGGCTTGTTTTACAGCCACCAGCTATCTGTAAATAGTCACTAACATGTCAGGTCTAGTTGAGTATTGATTTAGTCCGCAAGTAAAAAGCCCTAATTTGGCAGATCAGGTGATCTCATTGCCAGCTCACTGCTGGTTGGGAACCAAAATCTCATATCCCGATATAAGATAACGATATAAATCACAAACGATATAAATCACAAAAATTTAACATTTTTTGTAAATTCTGTGAATCTCAGGCAGCTCGACTTGCGTGAAGTGTTTCCAGCTGCGCATCCTTTACCCGGAGCCGAGTGTTTTAACCAATGCATGAAACTATACATTTTTAGACATAAGTTGTAACGGCCGCCGTTTTCTTTGTATTTATTACATGGCGTGCTGTGGGGAAAAGCCTGTTCTAACGTTTGGGTCTAAGGTTTCTTTTTTAGCACCTGGCGGCGCTTTTTTACTCTCATCCGTAAATAATCTGCTCTTTCACGTGATTCAGTTTATTTTGAAAAGTTTCAACAGGATCTTGAGCTTTATTGTGAAAGGTTTAAGTGGAACATAAACAAGCGGACACGCGAAGGTGTTACCGTCGCTGTTGCTAATGACAACGCATAAAAACAGGTGCTTGTCCATCAGTAATGTGGTTATATTACATTTAAGAGAAAGAGAGAACTTTAAGAAATTAATATAGCCACTACAGTGACCATCAGAACGATGAACAAATATTGTCGTAAACAGTTTATTTTGCGACACCACGAAACAAACAATAGTGTAAAATGAAACGCTAGATGTTTTTATATCGTCATCCGATATATATCGTTATATCGAACAGCCCTATACCCTTCTACATATTCTGTTTGCAGATCAATGTCCTGTAAGATTTTCAGGATACTATATAAGCTGTTGCCACACAGCTGCAAGCTGCTTTGCATCCCACCTCCTGCCCAGCTTATCATTTTATAAGATAAGATAAGATAAGATAAGACTTTATTGATCCCACAACGGGGAAATTTTTGCGTCACCTCAGCTCAGGTACAGATATATTCTTTTGACTGAAGTGGTCCTGAATGAAATGAATAATTGCTACATCTACTGTGTATGAGCCCAGACATCTCATAGTAGTATAACAGTTGCCTGCTAAATATAGAAATGCAAGAAACTATATCTGTTTAAACACCCAAGATTCCAGTATAATCTGTGTTAAGTTGGTTAGTGAGCTCAGGACTTATAATAATTATATAAGCTCACACTCAAACACCTGGCGTTTGCTGCACTATTAATACTTGTGCTGTGAACATATATATCTATTAAAGTGTGGTTAGATATTTAACCACACAAAGGTAAAGTAAAGGTTAAATATCAAAAAAGGTTTTAGAAAACAAGTTTAATGTAACAAAGGTTTTCTTGACAGTTTGAAACCAGCCAAACAAAAACACTGTGTTCATGTTTTTAATGTAATCATTAGGATAACTAACAGCTCTTATACAGGCCTAATATGAAGTGATTTAAACTCAGGTTGTGGCCCCTATGACAACCGTCTTTGCATTATGTATTTGTATTTTTGTCCAGCAGTATACATTCATTATAGAGTTTCTGGTGATTATTACTCAATCCATGAGAACCTTTGCAGATTTATCTTTTCCTCTTCTATAATTTAGAGAAGGAGTTGATGAGCTGCACAAACAGTCACATGAGCTCCATTGCAGAAGAGAAGAGAGCACTCCTGCTTGAACTACAGAGTCTGAATGATATCGACGAAGGTGAGCAGCGAAGGTTCATTTTATGCAAATCAGACCATAGCCATATTTTTAAAAGGACCTCTGTAAGCTCCTTTAATTTTTCCACATGCATTCACACAGCCTTTAACCCAGACCAGCAGTTACTTTATAATTCAGCTGGTCTGCCAAGGCAGTTTAATCTTGAGCCCAGATGTTAGATCTTCTACAACATATTTCTGGCTCCATGAACAGGTTGAGCGGGTGTGCTTGCCGTGTTTTTTAAATCTGAGTTAAGGAGGCTGTACACACACATACTGTAATAAGTCCTTTCTAAGAAGAGGAGCCAAACATTCCATGTCAAAGTAAATCCAAAAGTCCACAACTTTGTTTCTGTCCAGGGTTTTACCACATAAAATCCAAAAGGTGAGGCAGAACAAAGTCCAAAAACCAGTCTGTACATGAAGATAATAAAAATGAAATAAAGACACTGGCAAAACAAAGCAAGAAGAAAAGCTTATACTAGAATTATAAGAAAGGGCTGGAAGTCTTGACTGCCAACAAGACAATCTGGCATGGAACCAATGGGAAAGTGAACACACACGAATACACAGGTGAGTAATTGGCTGATGTAGAACAGGTGTGAAAGAAAACTGGCAGCAGACTGAAAAAAGTTAGCAATTAAATAAAATGTAAGAAAACGGACAACAAATTAAAACAGGAAGTGAGAGAAAGAACGTAACAAAATTCAACGTACCATCAAAAGATTAAGAGTGGAAAGGTAGTTGGTACAGATGACATACCTGTGGAGGCATGGAGCTGAGCTACATGAGAGATTGTGTGAGCTCTCCAGAACCTCACAAAGTCTTAGAGAGTGAGAGGATGTCTGAGGAAAGAAAAGTGGTGTCAGAATTAATCATTTAAGATTGTCATTTATCCTTAGAAATATATATCCATTCGTATGCTGATAAAAATCATATCCTTATTAGGTCTGATAAGATTCTGTGTGCACTTGTGTACCATGAGATGAGAGGAAGCAGTCTCGATGGTATAATTCTATTATAGCTTTTGAAACCAGACTGTCCTGTTCTGTTTAAAAGTGCCAGAGTTCACACCTTTAAATGTGAGTTTGAGAGTTTGAGATATGACCTATTGCAAGTTCCTGTTTTTATAGTTTAGCAAGATGCTTACTTCTGCATACAATTTAAGTTCACTGAAAGGTCATATGTCTATGTATAGAATGGCTGGAAACACACACACACACACACATACACCTGCACACACACACAGAATACAGACACTGATGTTGCTCAGATATGCCTGTTTTAAGAATGTCACGTGTATTTGTAATTGCATATTCATGAATGATTGCTTGCTGACAATAAAAATAACTGTAGCGAAGGAATCAGTTGAAGTTGGTCGAGTTCAGGTGAAGGAATCTTTTCCTCAACTTTGACTGACTTCCCTCGCGAGCCACAAACACAGAGAGTGCCTTCTTGCCTTGTTTTGTCGTGCAGTTGTTGGTCTCGTGTTCCAGCGGGGTTTGTGCCTAGATAAACCCAACAAGTGGTGTACTGGTTCAGGCTTTCAAGAACAAGGGTGCTGTAGCTGTAGCTACTACAGAGGAATAAAATTGATGAGCCATATCATGACGATATAGAATACAGATATAGAATATAGTTATGATATGGTCTCAAGACAGGAACTGTGTTACTCCATGAGTAAGTCATGTATGTATGAGAGAATGAGAAGCACAGACTGGCTGCAGTGGACAGTTTTTGTTGTTTTTAACATTTAGTTTCACTTCACTACAGAGAACTTCTTTGTCTTTCATGACTTTGGTCTTCTTTGTGGCAGGAGCTTAACTAAAAGATCGACAAACACAGAAGCGTAGCCCACATAGCTGTTTTTGGCACTGCCCTCTTGGTGAGGGTACACAGCTGCATGACAGTCTGCAAGCTCTGTGTAGGACCAACACACAACCATACCAGTCCCTTTAGAATAAGAAACTTTAACAGTTGTAGTGTTGTATAATCCAAACCTTGTTCTGTTGTTTTAACCGTGTAGCTACAGCATGTGTCTGTCTTCCCTGAGTGACGTCGTCTTATGTTTGATTTATTACTCCTGACTGCAGACCTGGATCGGCAGCTGAGTGAGGCTGAAGCAATGACAGAATCTCTGAGATCGGAGAGCCAGCTTGTCAGTCAGAAACCTCTCACTGACAGCTCCTGTCTGAGGTGAGTGCTGGATAACTGTCTGGATGCTGAGGCAGGTTTATGCATTTGGACACATAGATGGAATCTACAGTACCAGATTTACTTGCAGTTACATCATGTCACAGAATAATCTTTGGGAGGTCCAACACAGTAAATATTACAGATAAATAAGACATAAAAGAGCAGAATTACATAAAAACACAGCATTAGGCTTCTCAGCATTTCATTAACAATATTTCCACAGATTCCTGGCGTTTTAAACATTCCTTGCTGAGCAGCTGTGATTTTTAATTAGTTGAGAATTTTGTTTTGTGAATGCTGTCGGAGGACTCGGTGTTCAGAAGCACAACCGCTGTCCCCTCTCTGCAGGACCCTGTGGCTTTCTTTAGTGTAACTGCAAAAAATTCCATCTCAGTAGTGGTATTATCAGCTTTGGTCATTCTTACAACGGTAAATGTACTTAAGAAAAAGACAGACGAAAGAAATGCTGCAGAGCCAAGCATTCTGGCTTTTAAATTAAACTGTTTACAAATGGGAGATCTGGATCATACCAAGAAGGGCTGAATAGACCAGTAAACCCAGTTCTTGTCTTGCCTTTTTCTCCGTCTTGATCCTGCTGGGTAGAGTCCAAACATAGAAGTGTAAATAACAGCACATTAAGGCCATTTGGTTTAATTAAGGCTTTGATCTGGAGTTTATTTCATTTTGTCAGCAACTGGAGAAAAACAACCAACTGAGGCTATTGTGATTGATATATTTATTAATGATGACAGTGTAAAGCTTAGCATTCAAGCTAAGTGTTTAATCAGCTTTGGTTTTAGTGGAATAATAAATCATGCTTTAACCACAGACTGTATATAAACGATGGGCATAGTAATGCATCATGTTCATTTAGTAAATTGCTGCATTTACAGTAAAATAGATGTTAAATCAGGGTATGATGGATATTTTGAAATCTACAAGTAGGAGCCTGCAGTTTCCCATCGATCTCTGCTCACCGCATTTCACAAAGTGCTTAGCTCGAGGTGCCAAAATGGAGTCTGATCTCGTGTCTGCTGTCTGTGGCTTTAACTGGAATAATCTATAAAGGAATTCAAACACACTCATACATGTCACATGTAGAAAACCATGTTACACAGAAGTCTGTTTTTTTTAGGTCACTTCAATAGTTTGGATTTCTCTAACAGTAGTTCTTTGACTTTCAAAGCAAATGAAAAGTATTGAATCTGTTACCATTAAGGCTCCTCAAAGTCAAGTCAAGTCAAGTCAAGTCAAGTTGGCTTTATTGTCACTTCAACCATATACAGTTTAACAGTACACAGTGAGGCGAAACAACGTTCCTCCAGGAACCAAGGTGCTACATGCAACATAAATTTACAACATAAATTAACAGAAAACACTAAACTAGCTAACTAAGAGGCCTAGTTAGCTGGCTAGCAGAGACAAGACAGACTGACCTAACATAAATTACAACATAAATTAACAAAAAAAAAACCAAAAAAAAAAACTAACTATCTAACTATCTAAGGAAGACTTTTTTTTTTGTTATCAGACAGCAGACAATAAAGCGCACGTGCAAATGTGCAAACAGAGCAGCAAAGTGACAGAATGATAGAAAAACACAACGTAACTTAATAATAAGGTTTTGTGATGATGAGTTGAGGTAGTGGAGGAACAGTAAACATTCCTTAGTGTAGCAGCAAAAATTAGGAAGTACAGAAGTTAGTGCAAAAAGTCCAGTAATAATATTGTGCAAAAGAGCATTTACAGGTTGGTGTGTACGATGGTTTGGTGGTGTAGGTCAGTGTGTTTGCGCTTGTGTTGATTAGTCAGTCCAGTCTCAATGTTTTGAGGTAGTTGAGTTAACCTGAGTGATAGTGTGTGTGTGTGTGTGTGTGTGTGTGTGTGTGTGTGTGTGTGTGTGTGTGTGTGTGTGTGTGTGTATCAGTCAGTCCCTTTTTGCTGAGGAGACGGATGGCTTGTGGAAAAAAGCTGTTGCACAGTCTGGATGTGTGTGCCCGAATGCTTCGGTACCTTTTTTCAGATGGCAGGAGTGTGAAGAGTGTGTGAGAGGCCCAACAGGCTCAGCTTTCCGATCAGTTGTTGGGGGATGATCGTGTTGAATGCTGAGCTGAAATCTATGTACAGCATTCGGACGTGTGAGTCCTTCTTGTCCAAGTGTGTCAGGGCAAGATGGAGTGCAGTGGAGATGGCGTCGTCCGTTGAGCGGTTATGGCGGTATGCAAATTGCAGTGGGTCCAGTGAGGGGGGCAGCAGGGTCTTGATGTGTCTCATGACGAGCCGCTCGAAGCACTTCATGATGGTGGGTGTAAGTGCAACGGACGGTAGTCGTTGAGACAGGACACAGAAGACTTCTTGGGCACGGGGACGATGGTGGTGGCCTTGAAGCACGTGGGAACGACGGCACTGCTCAGAGAGATGTTGAAGATGTCGGAAACTTTAGGGAGACTGCTTTGTCAGATACAGTTATTTCATCATTCTTTTATCTTCTAGTGGGTATGAGCTTTATTGTCATGACTCGTGCTGTGGCAGGCAGAATGTAGGACCCAGATGCAGGACTTGAAACGAAAGGTTTAACTGAAGGAGGCAGCTTTAATGGCTGTGCAAAACTCAATACAAGAAAACATAAATAAAACTAGAAATATATAAATATAAAAATAGAAACTTTGGAACTACAAACTAAAACTAGAAACTCAGAAGAACCATTTAGTGATAAGGACCAAAAAGGCACAGCAAGACACACAGCAACATAAGGTAATGACAACACACGGACAGACGAAAACACAGGGCTTAAATACACCAGGAAGTGACGAGGGAATTGGAAACAGGAGGGAGACACAGCTGTGACTAATCTGACCAAACGAGACAGGGTGGAAGCTAAACTCAAAACAGTGAACACAGGACACGAGACCGTCAAAGTAAAACAGGAAATACAAAACAGGCAATCCAGACGCAGACTTGACAAGGAGACACGGATGACAGAGAAGACCGAGGAGATGCACGAACATAGAAACCAGGAAAGAACAGACAAGAAAACATAACTGACTTGACACAGAGAACACAAGGGAGGAACAGTAACAAAACCTAAGATCTAAAAATCACTAAAGTATAACCAGAAATCACTGAATCAAATAATATTAATAAACAAAAACATAAACACTGAGTCACCAGACTCAGGACCGTGACATTTATAGCATGACATATTGAACTCTGTTAGTATCATCAAATGTTATCAGGGCCTAAATAACAACAAAAGGAGGCACTGATCATAGTAATTTTCACAGCCAGAGAAAACAGTCAACAGCACAATATAAAATTGAGGGCTGACGAGTTGCTTGAGAACATTAGATGACTGTTTTAGTATCCTGTGTTCAGTTGGTGTTAAAAAGCTAACATTAGCTACTTGTTAACAAGTTGCTACAGTTAGCCAAGTCACTTGGACACTTTCAGTGTAAAATGACCTGAACACTCTCAGAAAGCTTCTGAGCTTAGCTTCCATGAATATAGCAGCTTAAAAGTGACATTTCCCATATGGAAAAGATATATATAAATCTTATAAAGTTTGTATCTGTCTTGTGTGAGACTTGTATGAAAAGCATATAAGAGTGAAAACAGATATAAGATCCCGTGAAAATTTATATAATGAAACTTGTATGTTTTGGATACTTACTAAAAAAATATATGAAAGTAATGAGAAAGTGGCCACTTTCATGAGTAAATCATGTAAGCCTTACATGATTTACTCATGAAAGTGGCCACTTTCATGAGTAATCACATATAAGTTTTTACTATCTCTTTTCCATATGGGTTGTTTGAAAGAGGACCAAACTCGTGCTTCACATGTAGGAAAGCTAAGCATCAAGATCCCTCTGTGCTCACTGTTTTCTCTGTCCGTTATATTACATTGTTAATAGTTGTTAATCGGTGCAGTTCAGTATTCAGTTATAAATATGTGGGTGTCACAGCCCTGGGTTCTCTGTTTTTGAACTCCTAAGTTGTGTTGACGAATAATCGTCTTTAGCTTGATTCTTTGTTTATTTATTGCGTTGTCACTTTGGTGCTTCTGTTCCAGTTACTTTGGTGTTTATAGTATTTGTTCTGTCAGTTAAACGTGCCTCCCCTGTGCTCCCCATGTGTAGTAAAGTCTCTGTCACTTTGTTAGTGCTCCCCTTTTAGTTATTTCCCGTATTACTTTGATAGTCGTTTGCTTTAATTTTAGTTTACTTTTCGTGTCTCATTGAGCCATGAGCAGTTCCACGTCACCTCCTGTGGATTTAGTTCCTTGATATGTCATACTGTTTCCCATAGTTCCTGCTGTTTCTGATTTTTCGGATTAACCTCTAGTGTGTCAGATGGTTATTCATGGAGTTCCTGTCTGGACATTTTGTACCAACACATCCTTCTCCATTGAATAATCAGTCTGTGTTCATCCTGCTAAGATATTTAAACTGAAATCCATAGCCTTTGATCCATGTGGTTTTCATTTAGCCTGTCTTTGCTTTTCAGTTTCTTTATTCTATTTTTCATTCATATTTCCATTCAAATCTTTCTAACGATGTTGTTGTTGTAATTTAAATCTGTTTTTACTTTGTGCTGTAGCCGTAAAGCTACATGTCTTAATGTTTCTTATTTCTCAGTAAGTACAGGAAAAATATATACATGGATTTTTTTCCCCTGTTCTGTCTGACAGTGTAACAATCAGAATTGCTGTCTGAAGGCCAAAGAAAGGCCAACAGTGGTCTGCGTCATAGTTATATTTTATTAGAATTTTATTAGGATTTCTTTATTTTGGATTATTACGACCATAACTGACAAGACTGGGGATGGAAAAGAAAAAAAAAAGAAAGAAAGTGAAGTTGGAGAGAGAGTTAACATAAAGACTGAGAAAAAAATAGCAGGGAAGAAAAGAAAAGAGGAAAAAAAAATGACAGCATGCCATGCCAAGCGGCTGCCAGGAAGCAAACCAGTACACACCCGAGCACCCAGCCCCGGACACCGGGAACCACCAACGCAATGGCGGGTTGGGGCACTGGGGTAACCTGAGATGTGCTTAGAAGAGAAAGAGTCTTAGACCTGACCTGACACATAGGCATAGACAAACAGGCACCCACAGACACAAACACGCATTCCCTTCCTTACGCACACAAATACAAGAATTGTGAATACTTAAATATAAAACTAAACACTAAAAAGAAGCGGCAGAAAGCACCCGGAACGACATTTAGGACAGAGATGTGCTCCCATTGCAGTACAGATGGACAGTATACAGTATAGATGCATGGCATAAATTACATTCTTTCCTACAGAAACGTATTGAAACAGGTTCACCCTGTTGCTACATTGAGAGACGTCCTTTATTTAATTAAAGGTTGGAGATCAATAGTGTTCCAGGAAGGAAGGGTCATTGTTGTTGCTGATGCTGCCACTTTGGATAATGTCCTCTCCACAATACCACGGATCAGTTTTGTTTCAGGTTTTGAAATAAAGATATTAAAGAGGAAAGGAATAAGGGCATGTAAAAAAACATTTGCTTCCCTTTGGTGTGCTTTATTTATATTTCTCTATATATTAATCTTCATGTGCGCTTCCTTTTTTTGTTAGCCCACCTTTTGTCTCTCGCTCTCTCTCACTCTCTCTGTCTTAGTATCATCTTAAATCATGCATGTGCGTGGCATGTCCTGTTCATCCATCAGCCTCATTAAACATACTAGGTCCTTCATTACCGCTGGGCTTATTAGCCCCGGGAAGTGCTGAGGATGTAGCTTTGGCGGAGACACCCCCTCCTGTCGTAGCCATTCTTATGATCATCCATTCTGAACTGAAACCATCAATCCTGTCTTTAGCCACTGCAGCGTCTCTTTAAAACGCATATTTAACTCTCCGCTTATTGATTGTTGGAAATTGAATGCATGTCAATTTGAAAGAGTGCAAGAGTCATTTAAAAAGTGTTCAGTGTGCAAAACAGTGGCTGCTGGTGCAGACTGGACACTGTCACAATAGAAAGATACTTGAAATATGCACCTATGTGATTGGAATTGATTATATAAGAGCTGTATGTATTTTATTATGTGTCGGATTTTCTTCACTGACATATTACTGGCAAATTATTTATGAGTGTTCATTTAAAGATGTCATAGCTCTGTAGAGTTCCAGTAAAAGCCAGCAGAGACCACCAACAGCCAAAATGCCAAATGAGTATTGCTTTAGGGACATTATTGCGTCGATTGAAGCACAGCCTGGTCGCCTTAAAAATCGGATTTGTAAGTTCCAGAGAGAAGTGTAAAGTTTAAAACGCGTCTGTTGGTTTTCAAACTGTGAAAATGCAATTTTAGGCAGGCTGTTTTATTGTTTCATTAACTTCCAATAAAAGCAGAAACGGTTCGTTCGTCTTCAATTCAGGTGTAGCTCAGTATGGATCCTCCACAACTGCCATAACAGTTCAATCACAGCCAAGGCGTCACGCTGCGTGGATCAAAGTCCAATGGTTTATCAGAGACAAACTGAACTGAGTAACACAATTGTATGTTTATGAAATTATAGTGTGAAATATTAACTCTGCTGCCATAAGCGCAGACTGCTTTCAAAGGCACAAGAAGAAGTTTGTTTCAGTCTGTAACTGAGGAGCAGCAGTCCATAAAGTTCACATATGTGATTACGTTCAAGTGCATTTTTGATCTGTCTTTATCTGATATACTTTATGTGATTGCTTTGTTTAAAACTTGTCATTGTTATTACATTTCTTCCAAGATATTGTTGCAAAAGTGCTAATTTTTAAAACTTTACAGTAGTAACAGCTTCTTTCTCCCTTTTATTCTAATCTTAGGTTTAATTAAGCAAACACTAGCAGAGCACGTTAAAACTTTCAGTTTACACATATCACAGTGAAACTTGCCCAGTTTTAATGATATTAAGGCAATAAAATCATCATCACAACTTCCATTCATTATATTTTTGTAAATGCATTTTTTACACATGATTAGGACTTAATATTATGTCCCCAATAGCAAAAAATGGTTCATCATCATCATCATCATCATTTATTTATTTATATAGCACTTTAAAAACACACCTGGTAGACCAAAGTGCTGTACAATACTAATATGCACATAGTAATAAAACCAGACATAGCAATAAAGTTAAAAAACAATAAAAAATTAAAAAAATTAAAAATTAAAAATTAAAAAAAAAAAAAAATATATATATATATATAAAATAAAATAAAAATGTCAGTTACCCACAGAGTTAAAAGCCAGGGAATAAAAATAGGTTTTTAATAAAGACTTAAAAACTGGCACTGATGCAGCCTGTCTAATATGGAGAGGAAGGTTATTCCAAAGCATCGGCGCGGCAACAGAGAACGCTCGGTCTCCTCTAAGTTTCAGCCGTGACTTTGGGACCGAAAGCATCAACTGCTCAGCTGACCGAAGGGAACGAGTGGGGACGTGGGGCTTCAACAAATCAGACAAATAAACAGGTGCCAGACCATTTAGAGATTTAAAAGCCAATAAAAGGACTTTAAAACGGATCCTGAATTCAATTGGAAGCCAGTGTAAAGAGGCCAAAATCGGAGTGATGTGATCAAATTTTCTTCTACCAGTTAAAAATCGTGCCGCAGCATTTTGCACTAATTGCAAGTGTGACAAAGTGCCCTGCCCAACCCCTGTTAAAAGAGAATTACAATAATCTAAACGTGAGGTAATAAAGGCATGAATAACGCTTTCCAAGTCACGCTTGGAAAGAAAGGGCTTAACCTTTGATAAACGTCTGAGGTGATAAAATGCTGATTTTACCACCCCGTTTACATGGTCATCAAAGGTGAGTGGAGAATAAATTTTAACTCCGAGATTTGTGATCGAACTCTTTAGTTGGGAAGTCAAAGCTGCAAGATCAACATCCAGAGTATGAGAAGAACGATTTGGGCCAAATAAAATTGCTTCTGTCTTCCGATCATTAAAATTTAAAAAGTTGTTTGCCATCCATGCTTTGACATCAGTAAGGCAGTCAAGCAGAGGTCCAGTTGGGAGACTATCAGAATGACTAAGAGGTAAGTAGAGCTGGCAGTCATCTGCGTATAGATGGAATGGCACTTTATGCTTTCGGAAAATCGCGCCAAGAGGCAAGAGGTACAATGAAAACAATAACGGCCCAAGAATAGATCCCTGTGGAACACCCCAAAGCAGAGGGGCCACAGAGGATGAAGCCGACCCCAACTTAACACAAAATGTCCTATTTAAAAGATAGGACTTTAACCACAAAAGTGCCGAACCAGTAATTCCCACACCGTGCTGTTAGCGGGAGATCAGCAAATCGTGATCCACAGTGTCAAATGCAGCTGTCATGTCCAACAAGACCAGCACTGCATATTTACCACGGTCTGTCGCTATCAGGATGTCATTCATAACTTTTACGAGGGCTGTCTCCGTGCTGTGGAATGGCTTAAAGCCGGACTGAAAGATTTCTGACAATTTAGAGTCATTCAAGTAGTCCATCAACTGAGTATAAACAATCCTTTCCAGAATCTTACTAAGAAAGGGAAGCTTAGAGATGGGTCTAAAATTTGATATGACTGAACTGTCTAAGCCTGGTTTCTTAAGTAAAGGATGTATGACTGCATGCTTAAATTCCCTAGGTACTTGACCAGACAAAAGACTAGTATTAATAATGTTCAGAATATGTGGTCCGATGATAGGAAATACCTTTTTAAGAAAACGGGGAGGAACAACGTCATTTGGAGAGCCACACGGTTTAGCATTCAACACAAGTTTCTCTAAATCAGATAAAACAATTGGTAGAAAAGCAGAGAACAGACTTGAGCAAGAACCATGCATGGCTGGGTCAGCAATAGGTAGAGTCGGAGGTCTCAAACTAGCAACCTTTTCCACAAAATAATTAAGAAACTTATTGCACATAACCGCAGAAGAGTGCAAAAGAATATAGCCTTCCGGATTAAGTACAGAATTTATAGTGTTATATAGAACACGAGGGTTATGCGAGCTGGCAGCAATAAGTTGAGAAAAATAGGAGTGCTTGGCAGCCTTTACTGCTCTCTGATAGACTTTCCAGCTAGTCTTAAGAGCTTCCATAGAGACGCACAGCCTATCTTTTTTCCACCGTCTTTCACATCTTCTACATTCTTTTCTAGCGGCTCTGGTAAAATCAGTTAGCCAAGGACTAGCCTTTGGCTTGCATTGTCTGAATATAAAAGGAGCGACAGCGTCGAGGACAGATTTACAAGCAGAATCCAAAAAAGAAACTAATCCATCTGAGATGGACAACTCAGGAGGATAAGAAATAAATTGGTCAAACAATATGGAAAACCGCTCGGCAGTATCTGAGCCAAAAGCACGATAACATCGAGCAGGTACAGCACGCTTAAGAACAGGATTAAAAAGAACAATATCACATAAAATAGGCATATGGTCAGAGAACACCGCATCCTCGACAAGTACGTTTTGGACAGATAAACCATGTGATAAAACCAAGTCCAGTGTGTGACCATGTTCTTGAGTGGCACCTTTAACAGACTGAATAAAGTTAAAAGAGTTCACTAAGTCCAGAAAGTCCTTAGCCAGGGGCTTCCCCGGGCAGCAGACGTGTATATTAAAATCACCAAGTAAAAGGATCTGGTCATACCGTGATGCACAGTCAGCAAGAAACTCTGAGAACTCGGATAAAAACTCCTTGTTATATTTTGGGGGCCAATAAACAATCGCACACAACAGCGAAGACGAATGGCCCAGTTCACACAAACAGAGTTCAAAACTGGTGTGGCGTGTTGATGGGGATAGCTGCTTAAAGTCAAGATGTGCCTTAAAAACAACAGCTAGCCCTCCTCCGCGACCAGAAACTCTCGGAACACTAAAAAAGGCACAACCAGCCGGCAGTAATTCAGAAAAGGCACTTAACTCACCGGGTGGAATCCAAGTTTCAGTCAAGCAAAGAAAATCCAGTGCATGGGAAGCGAAAAATTCCTTCAAAATGAATGTCTTATTTGCCACCGATCTGGCGTTAATTAATCCCAACCTGAGAGGAATTGGCTCGGGAGCTTCCGAGGCAGCAACAACCAGATCCACAGGTCGGAGGTTTGTTTGGTCCACTCCACGCCAACGCAGATGTCGGAGAGGAGAGGGTTTTGCAGAACCCTTCTCGAGAGATCCCACAACAGGAACCAAGCAGGAGTCCACCGGGTCCAAAGCACGCAACGGCACCAAGAGTAGCGGGCAGGATCGACAAATTGAGCGAAGCTCATGAGGAAAACAAGAGATCCTGAGTCTCAGTTTGACAAGGCGACCTCCACGGTTACCTCGTCTCCTGTGTCGCTTCCGCACATCCAGTGGCAATGGTAAGGAGCGCCAGTGAGGTGGTGTTACTTCCAAATCGGGAGGCAGAAAGCCTTGGTTGTCATTTCCAAACCGAGCTAAAGCTTGGGTAGATGAGCCTATTTCCAATAATGTCTGGCGATCATAAAACAATGCAGGGCTGACATGTTGCACAAAATTGACTAAAAACAATAAAATAAAACAAATAGAAGAGAGCGATAGACGGCATGCCAAACACACAGGCGCCATCTTTCCATCCATTTCTCCATTTTTTCCCGTTCATGGTCGCAGGGGGCTCGGGCTGGAGAGACAGACAACCACTTACACTCACATTCAGACATATGGTCAATTTAGCAGAGATTCAGATCATTGGTTCACCTGACATGCATGTCTTTGGACTGTGGGAGGAAGCTCACACAGCCACAGGGAGAACATGCAAACTACGCACTGAGAGGCCAGTTAAAACCCAGAACCTTGTTACTGTGCCAAAGGTGCTAACCACTGGACTAGGTCACCTACTAACTGGAAGGTTGGCAGTTCGATTCCAGTTTGCATGCCAAATATCCTTGGGTAAGACACTAACCCCATGTTGCTCTCCGATGCATCTATTAGACTGTGAATGTTAGATAGAAAGTGTTTAGAAGAAGTTGTGTAAAGTGCTCAGATTGAGTAGAAAAGCGATATTTAAGAACCAGTCCATTTACTAAAAAATATAAAAAATAGTCCCATGAAAATCTCTATATCGTTGTTGTTTTATGTGTTCAAACTTTTCTTAAATGTTCTGATTTTTCTTCGGCCTTCACCACATTTAACCTCCATGTTTTAATCAGCAGACTTTTAAAAACAGTTTGACATGAACAAAAATCTTTTGGGCTGGATTCCTGACTTTGCCCCTGGACTGGCGTCACACTGGGTTGCGTGCTTTCACTCCTACCCTTTGTGTCCTGTATCAGAGTGGGTGTGGAAGCAGGACCATTTAAAAGTATGCAGATGACTCTGTTAATGTTAGACTTTACCTGACCACGCATATCCTTTGCATTATGAGCTTCAGTTTCTTCTGGATAAACACAGTAAAACCAGCTTTGTTCCTGTGACCATCACTCAGATGAACAAATGATAGTTTTTGATATCCTACATAAAGCAGTGATTTTGGATTTATCTTCTAATTATATTTTATTCTTTATATTTGTCGTCTGTGTTTGTTTTGAAAATGTGCATGTGTGGATGGATGACTCACCTGCTGCAGACGAAATCTGCCTACGAGTACAAAGTAATATGACCCTGGCTGAATATGCAGATAAGGCGTCATCTGTCTAATTCCTCTCTTTTTATCATTTAGAAAATGTTGTCCAAAAAAATCTGCTCTTGCAACATTTTTAGGAATAGAAAGTTCTATAAATCAGAACATAGATGGGACTAAAACGTCAACTCTGAGTCTGAGGAAAACTACTTTTTAAGAAAACGTGACCTTTAAATATGTGGAGTGAAAAATTCTGCATATTTCTTCTGGGGTAAAAAAATATCATGTGTGTGTAGCAGCTATGATTTCCTAGAAAAAGAGAACTAAGCAGTGCGTATACATATTTGAGCTAAATAAAAAGTCTGGATTTCCAATTACTAATTGAATTTGCACATCAGTAGTTCGGCTTTAACCAGACTAAAAAGCTTTCTGCTGGTCTCAAAATGTTTCTTTCTTTCATTGACGCATTCCTTCTGCATCTGTGTGTCCTCATCTTTTATGTCTCTTCTCACCTGCAGCCTAGCACTTTAAAGCACCCAACCCGCCTTTAAAAATTTCCATTTGAATGATTTTGGTGTGAGAGAAATTGCTACACTTGATTTATTGCTGTCACTTCATTTTATACTTAGAAATTCGTCCCTCGTGGTCTTCTGTTCATCCTTATATCTGTGGAACAAGCTCCAGGAGACATTACTAAATACACAAAACAGGGAGAATGCAGTGTTGACTGCAGCTTTGTGGAGGAGCCGCAGAGTCTAACATTTTAGGCTGTGAGTGTTTGTGCTTGTCTCTACACTCCTCCTCTTCAGCTGTGACATTTGTCATACATGGTGTACATTTTGAATTAACAGCGCACAATTATGCCTCATGCGGTTTAGTCACTTTTATCAAGTACTGCAGTCCCTCGGTCTGGCTTCATTTTCTTAGTGTGCCACAAAGGTTACATCATGCAGGATCTGCTGATCACAGAATGATCTGTTACCGGTTTTGGCAACAAGGCGTTGGACTTCTGAGGCTTCCACCTCTGAACGCTGCCTGATACATAGAGCACCAGAGCGAGGGTTACCCCAGTGACTCATTGTAGCTGAGCCAGTAGATGCTTACTGGCAAAAGCCTCCCCAAGGCCAGTGTGGGGCCTGGTAACCCTGTCCTGGGTGAGGTATCATGGACGATTTTTCTCCTCATCATAGCTCTGAATCTAAGATGGGTGAGGCGTTCAGTCATTTGGAACAGGGTTAGGTTACAGAAGGCAAGGCAAGGCAAGGCAAGGCAAATTTATTTGTATAGCACAATTCAACAACAAGGTGATTCAAAGTGCTTTACAGAGACATTAGAAACAAAAACAAATAAAAAGCATGATTTAAAATTGATTAAAACAAGCAAACAAACAAACTAACTAAACACACACATTTCACACCTGTTCGCGCGATCTGAACCCTTATCGTAAGGGGAGCTACCAGTCCTTCTGTGGACGAGCTACTTTCTATTTTAAATTCCCTGAATTTAAAATACTCTCTAGACCCAGTCTAGACCCAGTTGGGGAGCTACCCAGAGCTCTAAACCCACTTAACAAACAAACAAACAAACAAACAAACAAACAAACAAACAAACAAACAAACAAACAAACAAACAAACAAACAAACAAACAAAACAGTATATAAAATCAAAACAGATAAAATCAGAAATAGATAAGATCAGTAGTTAGTGTAAGTTTTGAAATTTAAGCTTAAAAGTGTGGATTTGGTGCTTTATTCAAATGCAGCTGAGTCAGTCATTTGGAACAGGGTTAGGTTACAGAAGCTACTCCTCTACATCAAAAAGAGCCGTTTTAGGTATGCGTCTGATCAACATGCCTCCTGTGTGAGGTGTTTTGTGCATATCCAACTAGAAGGAGGCCCAAGAGCAGACGCACGGGAGAGATTATGCCTCTTAGCTGGCTTGGGAATGCCTCTGTGTCCCCCTAGGAGGTGGCTGGGGAGCAGGAGGTTGGGCATCTCTGCTCAGACTGCCCACACTTTTCCCTGCTGACCCAGATAAATGGCAGAAAATGGATTGGTAGGATCTGTTTCAAGATAATTCATCAGTTTTTAACTCATGTAAATGTATTGTCAGTGGATGCTGGGATACAGTAAATTGTAAATTCCTTAGTTGAACCATAGTCCTAATCCAGTAGTGAAATTGTTTTTGTGCAAACAAACAGTCACCGAGTCAAACGCTGTGATTTATGTTGCACATATAGTTACAACACCTCGCTCTGAACATTCATCTGAAATGTCAAACAGTCAAGTAAACTCAGACTTCAGGTGAAATCTGTTTAACAGATGGCAGCTATTGTGTTCATTTTGTTGTTTTTCAGAAAGCATTTGAAATATTTTGTGCATGTGGATTCGGTGTTCCCACCATTATAAATACTAGAGGGAAAATTGTATTATGTTATGTATTTCTTTTATTTTGGACACAATAACAAAGCAAAAGTAAATATAATGATAAAAACAATATACCAGAAAAAAATAAGCAGTTTAAACTCTACATGCAAAAATGAAGTTTATCCAAATGTTATGTTTTGTTACTGACGTGGTTTTATTTACTTGCCAGGCTGAGGAAGGAGCTGGAGATGCACAAAGAAGGACAACTTGAGCATCTGCGAGAGGAACTAAGCTCAGAAATTCAAGTTGGTGGCTTTTATTTAAATTATTCCATTAATTTTTTTCCCTTTTTTAGCATGACAGTCATACACAGATGCTGTCAAATTTGCTTAGAAGTTTTGAAAGGTAGTTGTGGGCAAACTTCCAAATGTAACACATGAGCTAAAATGCATATCTTTATTCATTTGCAAAACATTTGTCATTGTCACATTTGTTCTTTGTAAACCTATTTTTTTTCCTTTCTTTTTTAATTGCAGAAGCTGGACAGCAGCCAAGGGGCTGAGAAGTGTTAGGTTAGGCACGCTGATAATTTGCAAAGTTTATCTTGTTTGTCTTATGTTCAAAAACAAAGATGCTGATTTACAGACGGTTAGTTTCTGCTTCCCTGCTGTCTTTATTCTTCTTTATCTCCTAAGAGTCTTAACTAAGCCCTGGATAATATTTGTTTTTCTATGTGTGGATTGAATATTTTCTTTCTGTTGGTCTTTACACTTTTGTGCCCATTTCTGAGAAAAAAAAAAACAATTTTATTAAAATGTATGAATCCTTTTTTCCATGTGTCTAATCCTTGCTTATAACACCAACAAGTTATATAAAAAAATATGATTCTTATTAATGTAACTACTCACAAACACGTGCAAAAAAGGTATTCAAAGTTTTGTCCCAAAAGTGATTTTATATTGCCCTCTAGTGTATAGAATATGGTATTGCTACATTCCAGTCCAATCAGATCATGCCTACTGAAACAGCGGTGAACAGACATTGCATGATTGTTGCATGCATTTTATTTTATTTTTATTATTTATAACATTCATCATATCCTGTTCCCTGGATACCTACCTATCTAATGCTGCCTTTTTCAGCTTAAGTATGCTCTTTACCACCAGACTGAAACAAATACATTTTTTGATTAAAAAAAAATGGCTGCAGTTTTCTCCCAGTTAGCTATAGGATTGTTAGAGAGGACAGCCACTCATCACTGGTCCAACAGTAAAGTCACAATCATAATAAGGGTTCATAGACGAGGTCTGTTCAACACAAAGATTAGATAAGCTGAGGGTTAGGGCTTTGAGCAAGGTTGCCATGCTCTTCCATTTCTAGCTGGGTAATTAAACTTACTGATCAATAATAAATTTGGAGTACATGGGTAAATAAAAGTTTTACTGAGTGAGTTACCAGCCAGAAAACACAGAAGCTTAAGATGCAATATTTAGGCTTTTGCCACCCAATGGAAGCTCTGTGCAATTACAATTTACCACCATTAATCATTCAGTCCACAGACAGTTATTTCCTTAATTGATAATTAGATGGTCTGCCAGCTTACACCAGAGGGTCGTGCTGTGGGGCATTTTCTCTCTGATTAAAGTGACTCCTACTAGAATGATGTGGAATGTCAATGGCTACCTAATGAGATCCTGCAATCTCATTTTGACTTTTTAACCTCGACCCCGGTGAGCTACATCTGGATGCATCTGCAAAAACTGAGAGCAGACAGAACAGCAGACAAAGCAGTCCATTTGACAGGGTGGTTAACCTCATTTTAATGGCTGCTCTCATCAATATATGGCTGTCAAGCACATGAATATTGAGTGTCTAAGGTAAGGTAAGGTAAGGTAAGGTAAGGTAACTTTATTTATACCTAAAGGCAAGGTAAATTTGCTTTACAGAAAAATGACAGCATTTGACATCCCTTTAAAAACACACATACCTAGTAAATATATAAAACTCACTGTGACACATACTTTAATATTTCGAATCAAAAACAGTTCTTATTTAATTCAGTGACAGCAACGGGGACAAAGCTATTTTTATAACGCTTTGTCCTGCATCTCGGAAATAGAAACCTCCGTCCTGAGGGAAGAAGCTGAAATTCACCCCTTAGAGGATGGGAACCATTATTAAGGATTGATAAAGCCATCCTCTGTACCTGCTTAGAGTACAGGGAGGCTAAACAAGACTGTGGCTCACCTATCAGACGACTGGACCATCTCACTATCTGATTTAGAGAGTTTTTCCCTGTGACAGAGGTCTGACCAAACCATGCCACCAAACAAAAGGATAAAACAGACTCAATAAAAGAACGATAAAACAAAGTTAAAATTTTTTGGTCAATGTGGAAATGAACAAGTTTCCTAAGGCAATAAAGGTGCTGGTGACCCTTTTTACAAACTGATTTGCAATTTTGATCAAAGTTCAGTTTTTCATTTATTATGGTCCCAAGATATTTATATGATTGTACTTGCTCTATTTTCTGACCTTTAATTAAAGTGACTGCTTGCCCATTTTGTTGTTTCCTAAAATCAACAACCATGTCTTTTGTTTTAGATATGTTCAGCTGGAGATAAGACTCCTCACACCACTGAACAAAGTCATCAATGACTGGACCGTGGTTAATTTCACCCTCTTTCAGTAAGCTGACAATAACAGAGTCATCTGCATATTTAATAATGACCCTGTTTTCATGTCTGCTCTGACACATATTTGTATAGAGAGTGAATAATAAGGGCGATAGAACGCACCCTTGAGGAGAACCTGTGGAGGAGAACACTGGGTCAGACAGAACCCCATTTATTCTCACTCTTTGTGACCTGTCAGTTAGAAAATCTAAAATCCAGCCCACCAGGTTTTTCCTGATTTCAAACTGTTCTAAAAGTCTTTTAATTAAAATATGGGGCTGTATTGTATTAAAAGCCGAAGAAAAATCAATGAAAAGAAGTCTTGCAAAAGTCCCTTTACTCTCTACATGTTTAAGAATTAGATTTAGTAAAGTCAAAAGTGCGTCCTCCACTCCTCTGTTGGGCCTGTATGCAAACTGCATTGGATCCAGCTGACCTTCAGTCTCTTTCATAATCACATTTCTGATGATTTTTTCAAAGACTTTCATGACAACTGAAGTGAGGGCAACAGGCCTGAAGTCGTTTAGAATTTTTGGACGACTAGATTTAGGGACAGGAACCACGACTGCTTCTTTCCAAAGAGAGGGCACATGTTGTGTTTGCAAGGATTTGTTAAAAATAACCTGAAATATAGGACTGAGTTCGTCAGCACAAGATTTAATTAGGCGGCCACTAATATTATCAGGACCCTGGCTCTTTTGTCTGTTAGTCAAATGAAGTCAGATGGAAGAACAGTGAAGATGGTGGTAAGACATCTGCTTTTGTTAATGTAAATGGAAGAGATGCAGCCATTTATTTATTGATATTTAAGCGGCTGCATTGACACAGATGCATTTGCATTGTTTAGGTTCACCTCATTTTCCACCAAAGATGAAGACCTAGATGAATTCCAGAGGGTGGTTGAAAAGCTTGTCTTGAATATAGTTCCAGTTGCAGAGGTAATAACCAATATACTCTGCTGTGTACACCAGTTTTTCTTTTAACTTTAAAAATCTAAGTTTAAATTACTTATTATAGGAGTAGTCAACAGATAAATTATTAATGTCAAAAAGGGGCAGAGGATGGCAAACTCTTTTGGCATGTTTGCATCAGCGACGTGTTTAACTTTATGTTTTTTGCAGTGCCACCTGTAAAGGGATGTGACATAAGGTAGCATTTGAACTATGATAGCTCGGTATCACTAGAGTAACATAGGAAATCTTGTCTTGTCAAATGTATAGTACCTACATTACCAAAAGGTGTCCCTGTAAGGACGTATTTTGAGCCAGAGAAGGGAAGAATAGTCGATTAGAGTTCAATGATGCTGTAATCTCAATACGTGCAGCTTTTGGGTGCTTGTTTAGCTCAGTGTGTCAAGCAGGCCACCACATGCCATACAGCTGAGAGCGGCCGGCCCGGGTTTGAGTCCATCCCATTCGCCGCATGTCTTTCCCTCTTGCTCTGTTTTAGAAAAGGCTAAAATAACAGCATCTTTTACACATATAGTTAAAAACCTTAATACTGGTTGTGAGAGAAATATGTGAGACTTTGCAACTGCTTTGCCTACTCTGTCTTTTATTAGTTTACTACCTAAAATTCCATAAGCACCTTTAACAGCTGCACAATAATATTTACATACTAATCACAGAGCGCGACAAATGTGAAAATAGAGTTTCAACGTGCGTTGTATGCCCTTACAATATATTTCGACATCCAATGAAGAACAGTTTGGAGACAAACACACTCCGAACTTTAAAGAGTGTATAGTTAAGACTGGCTCATGTGACCCGAACCCTCCTTTAGTTACACGGCAATGGGCCTAGGCTGTTGGGAGCTTCCCATGATGCACTTCTTTACTCATCTCTTTTCACACTCTGTTTTTAATCATTCGTTATCATTAATCTGTCTTTTTTTTACACAGTATGTTTTTTGTCCTGTCTTTCTGCCTTCACCCTCAGCCGTTTGTGGCAGCTGGCTGCCTCTCCCTCAGCCTGATTCTGCCAGAGGTTTCGTCCTACTGTCACCAAGTGCTTGCATGCAGGGGGTCTTCACTTTGTTCAGGTTTTCTCAGTGGTATTGCAGCATCTTGGCAGAATAAAGCACCTTGAGGTGACTGATGTTGAAATTTGGCCCATATCAATAAAACTATATTAAAACGAACTGTTCCTTTGATCTGACAGCATGAGGGGCCAGTATAATATTAGTATTAAACTGTTTCATTATGATACATGATACACCGCCAGTGTGTAAACTTTAATCTGGATTTTGTCCTAATAACAGGTGAAAAATATTGAGATATTTTCAGGCTTTAAGTGCACACGGGTTATGAAAAATAACTGCTACAGTGGTGAGCCACTGTGAAAATGCAGGGTCTGTAGAGTGTGAAACTATGCAAACATATATTTATGTCCATATGCACAAATGCCAGAAAAAAAACACTCCATGTTCAAGTATTTATTAAAATGTTTTTACTGCAGCAGGAGGTCCTTTTATACCCATTTTCATGACACGGTTCTCTGTCATGTTTAACCGCATACAAGACAGGCATACTTCAGCTCTCCTTGTATGCCTTTACCCTTCAGCTCAGCAGTAAAATCTTCAAGGATGCGATTCTGCATTTGACTGCTGCTCTTGGTTGTTATGCAGTCCTGATCTTTTGGAAAATATGCAGTTGTTGCTCCTGAGACTTGAATAGATGCTTCTAGAAAGCAAGAGCAAGACATAAGTTCAACCTCATATCTTAAAATTTACATACAGTTTCTGGTATTTAAACTCTCTGTTTAGGGCCACTAAGATTACACTTATTAAAATGCAATGAAAAAGAACTTTGCAGAGAAAATTGCAAGCACATTTGGATATGACTGAGTCGTTGGGAGCGACTCCCTGCTTTTCCCTCAGCTGCAGATTCATAGTAATAAGAGATGAATAAACTGCTGCCTTACCGATGCACTCAGCCAGCTTGTTTCCTCCTACGTACTGGCTCTGCCACTGATATCCTGTTTGCCCACTACATTCATCAAAAACACGTCTTTTTCTCAGAAAACCAAAATCATAACCCTGTGAAAAAAGACTCGTATTACTCATCCCACTTTCCACTATATGAATCATGAAAAACTGAAAAATATATGACAGATGCTGGTACATGCATGTACCACTTACATAGTTGCACATGGGTTTGCAGTAACGTTTGTTGGCAACAGTGGCACATGCTAGCCCCCCGTTTTTTGGCACTTCAGCTTCCTTGCATTGTGTTGGCTCAGATTCTTGGCATTCTGTAAATCAATGAATCGTGAACATTTATATATTAGATGTCTATTTCTTCTGTCTTTCCTGTTTCTTTAGTTCTGCATTATACCAGAGCTTCTGTTCAAAAACAGGGAAAGTAACCTTATTTTAAATGTAAATGTTATTTTCAGAGGGATTGTGTTCCTCAGTAAAGTTAAGGGTGACATGAAAAGCCACTTGGCAGTTACTACTTTCAAGGGTCCTTCTGTGCATAGTAGACTACAGTTCATCTTAATAAAGCTTCAGTTCCAAACCAACCACTCGTGTGCCAGTGATTCCACTTCATCAAGTATTCCTCAAGGAATGTGCTCATTTTCTTGTACTCTAGAGCACTTCTGAAACCAGTTGTTTCCAAACCTTTTTTGCTAGGCCCCCTTTGTTTTACATGAACATCTTTGCGCGCTCCTCCAGCCACATACACCTATATTTTGTTTTCAAACTCCATTGTAGTTTATTTCACACCTCAAACCTTTTGTAAACAATTAATCAAATAAAAATGAACAGCAATAAATTAAAGGTAGCAATAAAATAAACTACTAACTCTTTTATGCTACGTCCACACCTACACAGGCAATTTAAAAAATGCAGCTTTTTATATGCTTCTGGGCCTTTTGTCCACATGTAAAAACGGCATTTTGGGTCACTGAAAATGGAGATTTTTAAAAACTGCTCCCAGGGTGAAGTTTTCAAAAAGTTGGTTTTTGCTTTTAAGTGTGAATGAGGAAAACAGAGATTTAGTCACACAACGTCAAAGGTGTGCACCTTTTTTGACGTCACTAACCTTCCGATCAGTAGATGACGTGCTCTCCTCCTGCACTACAGCCACGAGGTGGAGTAGTGAAGGTTAGTAATAAAGAACTATAGCAGCTAGGACGGGCTATGAATGGATGGATGGATCTAGCCTTAAACTCAACTACACACCCCAACATAACCAGCCTCTGGATGTGGTTCCCAATTATGTTTCAGACTCAGTAACATGAGGAGGGTCCAGTGGGAGCTCTAATGTGATCCTTACTCATCTGGATAAACATAAATTTCAGTTTGGGGGATCATTTTAATCGCAAACTAAAGTAAATATTAGTCATCTAGTTGTTAATGACATTCTGCTTCTTGTTCGGTGGTACTTTATTAGTGCGTCTTGTTTCTAATGAATATATTCAAGAACTTTCACGCCTCAAAATGGGCTTTTGGGAAGAGACTTGTTTTTTTTTCTTTTTAATGGCCCTTAAATATACAAAAATACATTTTATGCTTGAGTGAATGAAACTCCATTAAAAATGGTTGAAAATTGACATTCAAGTCGTGGCAGTTCTCCTTTGCATGAAGGCCAAAATGCCATTGCTGAGCACCAATATTTATTTTATGCAGAAAAAAAATGCATTTATGTATTTGCACTGCCGCTTATGAATCTATTAAACGTTATGATCTTGCTTAGTGCTTCTTTTTTGTTGACAACTGAGTTACAATTATTTTAAGATGGCTAAAATTGGATTACTAAGCTATGAATGTCATGAAACGTCTGTGTGCAGGCAGGATAGGACCCAAACGGGAGTATTAAATACACGGGGAAGGACACAGGGAAATGCATACTGACACAAATACACAGAAGGATTACTAGGAAATGAGAACACACGGGGAACACAGCTGATACGAATTAACAAGACGCCACAGGGGAACTACACCGAACATGAAAACACAAAGCTTTCAAAATAAAACAGGAAACTGTCGAATATCACAAAGGAGTGGGAGAAAGATAAGAGTGAGGAAGGGAGAGAGACATTACACAAAGGGAGACAATACACCATAACATGACCTGGGGACTGGGAGGACACAACATTCGGGGAAATGAGAAGGTCTAAGGAGATAAACATAGATGGGAAACATGGAATGACACACACAAGGAAGAGAAGATGGGCACAGAAAAGGGAGATAAGGGACAAGGACTGACACACCTAAACACTAGGGGTGCAACGATACACAAAATTCACGGTTCGGTTCGGTTCGATACTTTGGTGTCACGGTTCGATATTTTTTCGATACAAAAAATGTTCAAGCATTTTTAATTTGTCATTTATTAAAATTATAAATATATATTTTAACTCAAAAGTACAGTTTTTAAATTTAACCCCAACCCTTGTGCGTGTTTTTTATTTTGACAGCGAATGCGCACCTGCGGACCACTTATGTGCAGCCCTGGTTATTTAGCTCGTCATATCGCAGCCACAGAAATTCTTTTGTCCATGAAACCATAAAGCTGCACTTTCTTTTTGCCTTATAGTCTGATTTGTCATAACTTCTCCGTTTTGTGGTAAGCTTTTCTTTGGCTGTCACTTCTTCACCCTGACCTGTCTTATTTGGCTCAGCAGAACTGAAATGCTTTTACACACTCACTCACATAAGCTCAGCGATTCTCTGCGCGATCAACCTCTCACATGTTTAAGCTGCGGGAGATTTCACTTGTCATGTTTGCATAGTAAGCTAACGATTAATAAGACGATGTCAGAGGAATTGGTGCACAAATTATCATCACTCACAGATCAGTACTGTCGCTCTCTATACACAGTTCGCACGATTGCAAAGTGAAAGCAAAAAAACGAGCGCAAATTCAAACGCGATTTCAATATGTCACATATTGACAGTGGCTCACCGATGCCAATGACATAATTACCCAGCTACATTTCTGAAAGAATGCAAAAGCATTGACATATATTTTTCCTACAATAGCCCGACGGGCAGGGAAGAGATAGAATTTTGGTAGCCCGACTGAAAAAAATCGCTAGCCCCGGGACGTCGGGCTAGCGATATTGCGAGCCCTGTATCTGATTGAGGAATCACTCATCTTTGGAAAAGAGAGTTTATTACAGAGAAATGTCTCTTTCCAAAATAAAAGCTATACTATCCGCTTCTTCTGGGCTATATTCTCAGCAGCATAAGGAGAATCATGTGCTAACAGCTGTCTAAATGACTCGGCTAAAGTTAGTAGCATGCTTGTTGTTTTGGTCTTTGCACTAGGATGATGTCGGTGTAAATGTGCAGTCATATTCGTTGTGTTCCCACTAGTGCTTTCAGGTTAATCTCGTTGAAATGACCTTAACGCCACAACACGGCAAATCTCCGTTAACGAGCTACCGCCGATCGCTCCGTGCATGGGGCTAGACGGCCAACACGTTAACGAGCTAACTGCGCTAACACACTAGTTCACACCAATGTAATTGAGCATTGCATGGCACATCCAACATAGGCTACTGTTTTACTTTAGTCCATGACTCGCTTACCTTCAGGGTCATACGTCACATGAAAACCAAAATAATTCCAAACGCCAGATCTGAATGAGGGTGGGGGAGGTCCATGTTAAAAGGAGAGCTTAACTTCTGTCTCGCTAGCTTGCCCTGCGCTCTTCCTTCTGACTATGCTGTCTGTGTTGAGCGCTCAGTGGATCTGCGCTGGACAGTGCAGCCTAGGCGGAGTAGTCGAACACAGATTCACTGAGCGCTCAACACAGACAGCATCGTCAGAAGGAAAATTGATAAAATAAATTACAAATGTTGTATTGTTCGATACATATGCGTACCGAACCGAAAGCACTGTATCGAACGGTTCAATATCGATACGAATATCGTTGCACCCCTACTAAACACATACAGAAGCGGACACAGACATGACGGGAGCCTAAATGTACAAAGGTTAACATAGAATAAACTCAGGATTACTAAGATAATAAACCATAACACCAAAGGTCAAGAAAACACAATATATATTCTTTTTGACACTGGTTCACCCTCATCCCAGTTACAGTTAAACACTAAATAAATAAAAATATACTTTAGTCAACTTTTAAATGTATCTTCCACTAATTTAATGAAAGGGTGAAATACTTTGAGTGGACTCAAGTGGATGCGATGTGCAGTTAAGAAATGGTCGCGTCTAAGACATTTCAGCAAACCTGAGGTTGTGAGATCAGCAGTACTAGTCAATGTTTCTAATCAAACTGCTAACACCGTGATCAATAACTTCTTCATGTATAGCAGCAGGTTGTGTAACTGAAACAGAACCACACATTTCTGGCGTTTTTGACAGAACTGGCTTTAAGGTCCAATGCACAAAACTGAGATGAGAACAAATGTGGAATTATAGACTGTAAACATCAGTCGTTAGGTTATATTTACATTCATATCAGCCTTTATTTTTAAACATTGATCATTTTATATTTATGTTGCAACGGTAACTAAAGCCTAACACTTATAGTTGTTCTAACAGAATTGAAGTGAAATGCAGAAACAACACAAACAGTCGCACATGTCGCTGGCTCATCCTCCTACCTTTCAGCTGGTGTTTGTGCAGAGTATCCGTCAGATTCCTCATGTAGAGCTCCAGTGCAGCTGTCTGCTGTGCAGTCCAAGAAGATGGTGGGTTTTCGCCACACTCTACTGCCACCTATTGGTTAATATCAATTTAGTTTATATGGAAAGCAAATGGAGAATATTGTCAAGTTATTTATTTTCCTTTCCTTTCTTTACCGTCACTTAATTTTAAGTAAGTAAATGACGTGAGTTGTATTTATATGCATGTATGTGGAAAGACAAATTAATAACTTGCACTGAGATCAGCTGACAAACGTTCCCAGAGTTCAGCTTGTGAGCTGCAGTTGAGCGGAATAGTTTCATGAGCCACACAGGAGGACAAGACTGCAACCAGGCACACAAACATAAAGAAAACCCCAATGTAATATTCATCTTCTCTTTTACACCTTACATTTTAATCTTCCTTTAGCTGCATATTTGTATTCCTCATGTACACTCTGCCTGTGATCTCACATTAAGATAAACATATGTAAATATGAGTTTACCTGCAAGTGAGCAAAGCCAAGTCAGTGTTGCCTTTAAAGCCATGGCCACTAAATGAGGGTTTTCTGCCCCAGAACTGAGAACTCAAAGCTATGACAGGTGAATTTATTGACTCAGTCTGTCAGGGCAAAGTTTACAGAATTGGTAAATACTGTTGTTTTCAGCTGCGATTGGAGTCAGCATCTGCCAGCATTTCCTTGACTATGACGTAACATGAAAGTGAAAAAGATTAATTATTGAGCACCTTTACAAAAAAAACCCCAAAAAAACAAAAAACAGTGTCACTTATACATACAGTATACAGGAACTCCAGAAATTGTTCTTCTCTTAGTAAGAGAGTTGTTTTCAGTATGCATGTCCCTGCTTTGTGCTGATGGGGGAGCTGGAAGCACACACTTACTGCTCCAATTAGGGCTTTGTGCTGTTCTGCTTCAAACTGGATGTCACTACTACTTCTTAGCTGCGAGACCATTATGGAGCCAAATGTCAGAATGTGATTCAGACACACACCCTCTCACATACATGTGCGCACACCAGCCCATCAGACACACTGGGTGACTTGGTGTCAGCCAGTAGTTGTGCCACGAAGGATGACTGTGTAAATAATTCACGGTGGATGTTATTCATTATGGATGTCTGATGATCTGCGAGAAAATGAATTATTGAAGCTTTTAGGAAGAGTGATTGAGCTCATTAACATGGAGGGTTGCCTTCTTTGTTTGATTTGACTAAAAAAAAGAAGAGTTCCTCCCTGTCTTCTTACCGACTTGTCCTCTACATCCTTCTATTCCTTGTCCTTCTTAAGAAAATCCTTATTTTGTGAATGCCACCTGGAATTCTTTCTATAAAAAAATTTAACAATAATACATTTCTTAAAGTGTGAACCTATGATTTTCTTCATGTTGCAATGGTTTGCACAACAAAGGGCAGTTACTGTCGGGGAAACCTGTGTTGAAGCTTGCTATTTACTTGCATCAGCCTTTGTAGAAGTTTGAACAGAGAAAGCAAAAGAGAGAAAAAAACAACAATCATCTGGTGAATTATGAAACTGCAAGGTCAGACGTACAGTTTTATCCATTTTATAAAAATGTCTGACTGAAAATATAAAAGTATAAAATATAAAGGTCTTCTGGTACAGCAGTAAGAGTAAAGTCATTTTTCATCAGCTTGTTCTGGCATACAGTCCTTCATGTAATTCTACAAATCCCCCAGAAATGAATCATTTTAAGTTATTCAGTAGCATTGAAGCAACAACATAGCCCTTTGATGCTGTGATTAAGCATTTGGTAAAGGACATTTCGAGTACCTATATCTTTTTGAAACATGCACTGGAGTTAACCTAACTCAACCATCTCTACCACTTGCTTTTGGCTTTTTTATTCTCAAAAACTCCACTGAATGATGATCTGCACTTTTCATTTAGCTTCCTTTTCTCATTGCTAACTTCCTCAGCTAAGTATAATTTAAGTATATTGTTTAACATGATATAGTGTCATAGGGTTAACTGAGCAGAATTAACTAGCATGTTAAGACCTTTAGACCAAATGCCTTTTTCATACACACATTTGTAATGTAACGTATATATACGTACCCAAAGGACTGTGATTTAGCAAAAAAATGTTTCCCCAAAAAATACATTATGAAAAAAATTTAATTGCCATCAAGCAATCCAAGCTTGTCCTGATGTTTCTAAAAAAGAAAATGAAGAAATAGAGGTTCTGAGTTCATCCAGATTCCAATTCCTAAGAGATGGCAGCAACAGGAACAATTTCATGATTTGATCCAGAATTTGAAGCGGTATGACAGCTTTTTGGGACCACTTCTGATGAAGGCAGAGAAATAATTTCAGAAAGCCAACTGATCCAGTGTCTAGCTGTGTGTCTGAGGTAAAATAGCCATATCTGCATTTGTTCTGCACCGGCACGTTTTCAACTACTGAGAGCACACTTGCTGCCACTTGTTGCAGTGGTCTGATTGGTCATATCTGCATGTGAAAAATAAAGCTTGACCCAAAAAAAGCTGCCGAGCCGCTGCTGAACTGCTAGCTCGGCAGTGGTATCCTTTGCTCCAACTGGTTTTAACTTCGGTTGCTCACATTGTAATTGTGAATCATTTAACTTGCCCATTGTCTTCTCAACGTTAATGATTATTTTGTTTAAAATCCCTTTTTAACAGTAACCCTATGTGTTCTAAAGAAATGCTTGTCCAGTGTTTAAATGTGATACCAATGGATTTCTTTTTATTTTTTACAAGCATCCATATGTGGTGAGTTGGGAGTGAGACCTATTTCAGTATTGCCATCACTTGGCATGCCAAAAACATCAGTTAAACGAGGCGGCAGTGGCTTTTACAAAATTAGGGAATCAGTACAGACTGTCATCTCTGTTTAAAGATGTTCCAACATAAATGTCTCATTTGATGTCTGTGATGACTTTAACCCATTTTCAGGCAGACCTCTAATATAAGACATTAAGAGTAAAAGTTCACTCATTTCTAAACCCTGGTTAAAGGTGTAGGACCTGTTCTCCTGCAGTAGAAAAGGCTACACTTCTGAAGAGACTGAGTTTTAATTTGATACAATCAAATAGAGACATTTTGAAAACTGTAAAGGACTTTAAAATTCATTCTTTTGCAGTATAAACTGTTTATCTAGAAATATGGTAGAGGTGTGTTGTGTTTAAAGATGGGGTTTAAAAAAAGTAATCTATTACACTTCATCCCTTCCTGAGCACCAGCAGGCCTCATTACCAAGTAATGCAGTATTACATACTGATCAGAGAAAGAAATTTGTTACACTACTTATTGGTTTACTTTCACATTACTATGTGAAATAAACTGAAATGCATTGTCATATAATCAGTTAACTATATAAACCTATTATTACTACTACTCATTAGAAGGTTCGGTGTTCGATCGCTGGCTGCTTCAGTCTGCAGTTATCCTTGGGCAAGATGCTAACCCCAGGTTCTCTCCAACTCTTCCATTGGAGTGTGAATGTTAGATAGAAAGCACAGAAAAGGTGCTGGTATGAATGAGTAAATGAGGCAAGTTGTATGAGCTGCTTTGAATGCTATAAAAGAGTATAAAAGAGCTATTTAAGAACCATTTCATATATATATATAAAACACAAAACTGACAACAAAAAGTAAAGATCAAAACCAGCACAAAAAGAGTTTAAAGCAATGATTACTCCAATTCTGTTTATGGGTTCTTGGTTAGCGTTAGCACACTGTCTGTGCAGATGTTTGCCAAGAGCCAAAGTTAGCATAATGGACGCAGCTTGTCTTTTGTGCATATTGTATAATGTGCATAATGTCCATATCTCCACTCCATAAAAGCTGGAGGCCCCTCCACCATTTCCCTTCTCCTGGTATGCAGACATTTGAAGATCCTTTGCAACACAAGTAACAATTTTATTTTAACAGTGATGTAATTACTGAATTTTATAGAGCAATGTGTTACTTTAGCACATTACTAGAAAATGCAATTTGATCACAATAACACATTCCAAACATTGCTTGTGTTTATAAAAAAACTTTCTGTTTATCCGAGACTGGTTTGCAGGGGCGTGTCCCCAGCCACCGCCTACAGGTTATCCAAGGCATTCCTGAACCTCTTCCTAGACATGCCAAGAACACCTCACCCAGGACACTAAGGAAGCAGATCCCCAAACCACCTCAACTGGCTCCTTTCATATGGAGAAGTGGCTCTACTCCGATTTCCTCTCAAATGACTGAACTCCTCATCCTATTTCTAATGGAGAGGCCAGCCACCCTTCAAAAAGAAGCTCATTTCTGCTGCTAGTATCCTCAGTCTCATTTTTTTTGTCACTACTCAAAGCTTGTGACCATAGCTCATGGTATGAGGAATTAGGTCAACTAGTAAATTGATAATTTGGCTTTTATGCCCTCACCATGAATTGCTACCTTACATGGAATATGGCCCCGTCCACCTGGAGAAGGTGCTATAGGGGATGACTGTCCAGGCCCCAGCTATCTGGAACAAAATTACACACCACAGAATTATTCTTTAGTGTTATTCTTTACTATTGTTGTCACTGTGGTGACCTCATAGCTGGTTATGGCCATGTTTCCAGGGAAAATGATTGGCAGATTTAAATGAACTGTTTGCTATAATAGGAAAGAGAAGCTCATTTGAACCTTGGATCCACTCCCCAAGCATTCTCCTTCTTCTCCTGGATTTATAAGTGCCTGCTTGCTCCACACGTCATGTCGTTCTCATTTCCGTGTCCTACCCTGCTGCCAGGACTGGCCTGTCGTGAAACCGCAGCCTTGGACCCAGCTGTTGCTTTATATCAATAAACATTTTTCATTCCCATTTAAGGTTGTGGTCCTTCTTATTGGAAGAGAAAGGATGGTACTTATCTTTATACTTCCTTTATTTAGATACATCTGGAAAGCTTTTTAGTAAACTTAAATAAATATGGAAACAATAAAAACTAAAAATCCACACGTTAATCTAATATTTTGTCAATCTTTTTTATTTATTTTCTTTATAGCATTCAGAAGGACACACACAGTTTCCTGTTATTGCACAGAAAATCTAGAAATAACGCTCTAAATACATTCTGCTTGGGAACATTGACGTCCAATATTTAGCCCTAGGGAGCTTCACTGGTGTCGGTCACTGTAGTGACAGAAGCTGCAGCCAGCATCTGGTTTTCTTTGCAAAGCATCGAGATTCAATGCAGGATTAGCCTTGCTGTCCGTGATAATGAAATCGGTGCAACAACCATCCAAAGATCAATACTAACACTTCATTTTTCAAATATTTTTGCACAGCCCTCTGTTGTAGAAGGGGATAATTATGGTTATTTAAACAGTAGACAAAGCTTGTGAATGCAGTATATTGTGTGAAACAATGACCACCGGTGCTGTCATTGTTTATTCACACAAACAAAAAGTCACCTGTCAGGAAAATATAACCATGAGTCATTTTAAATATTTGAACAAACCAAAGCTGCTGTTGAGGACTTTGACTTTATGTACAAAAGCGCTCGCGCACACACACACACACACACACACACACACACACACACACACACACACACACACACACACACACACACACACACACACACACACACACAGCTTAAACAAACAGACAGTGTGCCAATCCAGCCTGATTCCCTGCACACTCGCTTACATCAGTATAGAGCCATACTCACACCTACAGACACCCTGCGTTACTGTGTGCTATCAAAGCGATGACGAATGGCGTGTATGATAGCAACATGCTCTCCTCTCTGTCTAACCTTTCTGAAATACTCGTGACATTCTCCCTGCAGCGCACCTTGTCTGCCTCCCTCACAGGCATTGTGCTGAATTAGCCAGCCATGGAAAACGGCTACTCTGTTGTCAAATGATTCACACGGATGAGCTGCAAAAAAACAAAAAAGTCTGGGCTAATTGGTATTCAAGAAGACGCCGTGCTACCTGTTTCAGAGAGTCTTCCTGTTTGAGAGGCTCACAGGGCCTCCGGGGAAAGTTTGAATGCAGTTGCAGCTGATGAATAGCTAATAACTTCTACTAGCTCATTTAATTACCTCTTTGCTTTTATCACAAGGCTGATTTATTTTCTCAACACACACACGGGCTGCAGCAATTGCGCATCATTTTAAAGCTGCAGCACACGGCCCTGTAAGAGATTTTGGAAGATTAAATGCGTAAATGCCTTCGGAAGCGAGGGTTTAACACGGATGTTTGACTCTGAGCTCGCGAAGAGACAACCAAACTGATCTTGTCAGTTGAAAAAGGGCTTTTCTTTCTAAACAAAAATCAAAGCAAAAGACTGAGAGAGAGAGACACGTAGGGAACAGGCCAGTTAAAAGTGGGCCTGATAACTCCAGCTGTGCAGCATCACACATTTGAAGCACCAAAAAAGAGGCTTTCTTCTCCCTGTCTCGTCTAACCTTGCACACTAATTAACAAACTATTATAGTGACAGAAACGTCTGCTGAGCGCTTTCAATGAAAATGTCTAAAAACAGTTGACTGGCAGCTCCAATCACCACTCATCTCCCACTGTTTTTTCCTCTCTCTATTGTTTAGTGTACACAAATTAGAAGGAAATCACAGTGGTACCATTTTGGGGGAAAAGTGCAGCAGGAGAGAACGTTTTAAATGAAAGACTCTCTCTGCCAGATAAATGGATCCCACTGAGTGAGCCTGTTCACACAGTCACTTAGTCACCCAGTCAGTCAAATGAACATGCAGATTGTTCAACACCTACCGGAATGAAGAGAACATCCACGTACTGAAGCAACAGCCCAGAACACACACCAGATGGGGGAACCTATTAATTGATCAAATATTTATAAGATGCAAATGTGGGGGGAAAGAAAATGATGCCGTCGCTGTCCCTGAACACCTGTTTCCCGGCCGGCTTACTGAGCTCTTGTTTACCACCTGTCTTTGTACATACTTCCTCCCTTCCTGAGCACCAGCAGGCCTGTGACTTTGCCTCATGTCTCACTGCTTAAAGATTCTACAGCTTGTTGGCTAGCAGTGTTGTGCGCTACAATTATCCAGTAAACAGGTATGTTTACCCTTTCCTTTACCATCTGTATTCATTTAATCACCTACATATTACATCCCTGTTCACTGCTCCGTGTCTTTTTGCATACCTTGGTCCACTAATGTCCAAAGATTATGCTCTAATTGGCTTTTTGTATGCTAATGGCTATAATGGACTGTATATAACAGTGAATGTAGGCTCGCTTTTAGCATGTGGACTGACCGTATTTGCATGACAAGTTGGAGCGCTACATTTTCATCTACATACATGTGACAGGTAACAATAATAATTAGTGCTAAGAAACAACAAAATACAAAAGAAAATTGAATTTCCCTGAGCAAAGATCTGTGCTGCACAGCATTGTTAGATAATCCAAAACAAACATGCTAAAAGGTCCAGTTTGGGGACTTGGAATCTTGTCAGATGCCTGAAATTGCTGTTACAGGCAACTGAGCTCCTCACTTCATCTCTAAAGGTGAGCCCAGACACCTCATTTCTGTTTCTGTATCCACCCAGAGCTTGTGGCCGTAGGTGAGGACAGGAACGTAAATGAACCAATAAATCGACAGCTTCACTTTCACGCTCTACCACAACAGGCCGGTACAGCATGCACACTACTGCAATCCATCCGTCAATCTCCCACGCCATTCTCAGTGGACACTCTACCTTTCCAGTGGGAGAAGTTAGTGTTTACATCATAGTGCAGTGGCAACTACTGTACTGCAGAAATCGCTTGAAGTATTTTCATAGGTGTTTGTATGTCTGTGAACAGATTTTGTCAATAACGTCACAGCTGGTGGATTTTGTGCAGCCCAGTTTTGCAGCAAAACGTGACACAGTCACAGAAAAGTCTATTATATTGAGTCCATGGACACAAATGTCCCGTTTTTTTTCTTATTTTCGGTACAAATCTCATCTCATCTCACCGCAGCAATTTCCTAATGTTGTAAACCCGCTCAACATTTGGCAATAAAACCCTTTCTGATTCTGATTCTGATCTTAGAACATATTTCTGCTTCCACCTCTAATGTCATTTGTAAGGATGCCTAAACCTAACCATATAACAGACTGAAGTGAAAAGCAATACCAAAATTATTGTAAATTATTGGTATTTAGACAACAATACTTTGTGTACATGAACAGAAATAAGTAGTTTTCATGAAAACGTGGTAATAATAAGAGAATGTTTGTGGTCACAGAGAAACACAAAAATAATGCAACAAATTACTTTCTCCTTTGTATTTAAGTACAATACCGCCTCACTCTTAGGAACATTTTGCTGTGTAAAATATGTAATATAAGTACATTTTTTTAAATTAATGACCCCAACACTGATCACAACAAAGTGCCGAAATACCTCCACAAACACTTGACCACACAGCCTGCAGTTATTATTGCACTTGCTTAGCGATGTGAGCAGAGCCAATGAGAACCCAGTGAGACTCGATAAGAGAATTGATAAGTGAGATCGATAATGGAATTGTTAAATAATTATCAGTTTCCATCTCCAATCATGTGAGACTGTGTTGCTTGGTATGAATAGCTTCAATCTGCCGAGTATGTCATGATTTTTCTTTTTTTAAAAATTCTTTCCACACAAAAGCAAAACAGGTGTAGTCGATGGAGTTCTGACAAATGCCTCACTGCCTGAGTATCTGAGAATCCTGCACCTTAATGATCTGTAATGTATGGAAAATGTAAATGAAGGAAAAACAAGGTTTTTGAGCACTTGAATTTGCAGAAAAATAATGAGCTCAGTCTGTGTTTCTAACTTGTCGCTATCAGAGAAAATGTCAGTGTACATGTTGAGTGTCACGTAAGCCGTGTGCTTATGGTTTCCTTGAAGCAGAAAGTCATATAACATAAATGAAAGTGCACCGGCTCATCCACGGGGGATCAGTGTCAGAGGTGGGGATACGCTTCACAGCTTCATGACAGAAGGGCACAAAGAAGGAACAGGAGTTCGTTGTTCTTGTCTTTAAAGGGTTAGCGCAGCTGAGGGAGGCTGACAGGAGTGCCAAAACTTGCAAGTGTCTTTTCTTAAAGAACAAAAGCACAAGTATGAAAGGTTTTTGAATTGTGCGAGAGGAGGCTTTGTTAGCAATCAAAAGGATTTTAAGTGAGATTTCCAACCCTTTTCTTTTAATAACTTTTTGTGCTTTGAGGGAAAAAAAAACAAAAACAATAAAAATGCTCTTGACATGTTGGTGCCTGGTGGTTAATTTATTCTTTGTTGCAGACAAAGATTTAGAACCTGTGATTCAATGAGTCGCTGCTTTAATAACTACATGAACATTTTCTTTTAAACAACAGAAATGAATTATATTAGTTGAAAGTTTTTTAGAAAAAGATAGAGCTGTAGATGGCAAATTAAATTAAACAGGAATACCGAAGCAAGAAATAGAGATGGAGCTACAAACAGCAGCAGGACAAAAGCCTGGCTGTAAGAAATGAAAGAAAAAGAACGTCTTTGATTACTGCACTGCCACTAAATGTTAGGTGGCACAATTTTACATCATGTTTTCTTGACACCACATTTGGTGTCACGATGATAGTTGCTGGCATTGCTGCTGATTTGATTGGTCGTAACAGACAAAGACTACATAGGAGGGGAAATACCTTCATGGAGGTTCTACGAGACTTGGCCTGAGATATCTTGACACAGGACTGCAAGGCTGAAGGCAGTGTGCATGTTTGAATACAGCAGTGATACCAAGTGATACCAAGTGCCAATTTATTTACTTGTGCTTCCTGAAAAAGGGCTTGCGAGCCTCTGGGCTGGGCATCCTCTGTCCTCTATTCTTCATTCATCCAGAAATCAATCACAGTAAGCCAACTAGAAGGATGTCATGATCCTCTCTTATGAAGATGTGCTTTAGGAAGAAGAGGGAAAAGCCTGATGAAGGAACTATAGGATATTGTATTATTGTCGTCCTGCTATCTGGAAACCTTTCTGCAGCCATTGGAATAGGTTTAATTTGAGTAGAACTTAGATGATCATCACATGGGAAACCTTGACTAGTAACCACTTTAATTCCGACCTTTTCAGTCCTCTTTTATGTTGGTCTCACTTCAGATGTGAGAGTTTGATATCAGACTGTTTTTTGTGTATCTTTTAAAATGTTTTAACTTGGAATAGCAACTTGATTAAATGCTCTTGAAGTAAACTTTTCCGATCAGTTATTTTAATTCATAAGCTTGTGGTTTGACTGTTGCTCATTTGTGTCGCATTAATATTTCTCCTTGTTTGCTGTACTCATTCAAAAAGTCACAAATATGTTTTGGAAAGATCTTTAGGATTCATAGATTTCTTAGCTGTGTTACTGAGTCCAACTGAAAACAAGAAGTGGGTTATTTCGCACTTTTTCGAAACCTAAGAAAAAATAAAGTGAGTCACAACTTCCTTTTTGAGGAAAAAACAAAGTCTACATATGAGACCTCCTTCTTTCTGGCTCCTCTGCATTTATTAACACTGCCAGCGTGCAGCTGCTGACTGAGATCACAACGCCGTGCATGTACACGTGCCTGTGTAAGCTTACCACAAAAGATCCAATAGTGGTATTAACTTATAATTCATATTTTGGGAGCAGAAAGTTTGAGAAAGAAAATAGATGTTTGCTGCCCGAGGCATTTCTTGTTTAGTAGGGGAATGTCAAATGCATGTGTGCTAATTACTGGAGGACGGCTCTGTATTAACCAACTCTAGTGCATCTTTAAACTGGCAAATTTAAGATTCTTCTTAGTGCCAGCTGTGAGACTCTCCGCTGTTAGGTTTGGCTACACACAGACGCACACACACACACACACACACACACACACACACACACACACACACACACACACACACACACACACACACACACACACACACACACACACACACACCAAGAGTTCTTATTAACTTTGAAGGCTGGGTTTGATGCTGTTGCATGTAGTAGAATAAGAAAAGCTGCCTTTTGGGGTTTCCATTTGCATGTGTTGATTTCTATATGCGACAGTGTGCCTGAATTATTAGTTTAATTCTCCCCCTTTAAGTCACTGAATGAGTGCTGTTTAAAAAGAAAAGCCCAGTAAAAGTGCAGGGTATGAAGCAGGTATGGAGGAAATCCAGGCCCCAGATATCCAGAGGCCCCAGAGTACAAGGACCCGAGGAGGACCACCAAAGGGGGGGGAACCGTGCCACCCTGCTGGTAAGAGCTGAGTAGAGCCCCAAAGGAGAGGTCACCCCGCAGCTACGGAGCAGAGGCCAGAGGGGGTTGCAGTGGCATGCCCGCGGGCTCCGACTCACTTTCTGACTCACTTTTAAAGTGGAGCGAGCTAAAGCAGAGGGACACGTAGAAGTCTGTCGGTCTGAAAACTGACCAGAGATCAGACACTACATAAAGTCAAAGTATAATGTGGGTAGAGGCCGTTCACCCACACTCATCCAATGATCCACTTCAGCCAGCTTTGCAGACAATTCATTTGATTTCTTTTTCAAACTGTGGTAGAAAAAACATTAAAGGGACTAATTTTCAAATGATACGTCATTTCTAATAAATCAGTTTTGGAAAGCCTTTGCTGTGTGACATAGATAAGCTTCTTTTTTTTCCCCCCAAATCCAGTTATTATAAACCCAGTAAATGCCTTTAAAAATCCCATTTGAGCAGTTTTCATGAAGGCATTGTGTTGTGAATTATTCATAGGGTCTCATTCTGGGTTGTTACTGATCAAAATTTCATGGTTAACATCACAAAATCAGGTTTAATAAAAGATATATACCTGTGTCATCCATCCGATTAGAGGCCATCCACAGGGATCGGTAACATTTACCTCCAGAAAAATGACTAAAAAATAATTAATGCATGAAGGGTAAATTTAAGGGCGTGAGATTCCCAATATATAGGCATTAAAACACGAAATAATAGCACGCTAGTGTTTGCACTCCTCACTCCAGTAATGATTGTGGAATCACTTTCAAAATATTTTGCAGCATCCTTTTTTTCCCCACAGCAGAAATATTGCATTAAACTAATGAAGTTTTTTTTTTTTTTACCTTGCACTTTCATCTGCTTGATAAATTATTTTTTAAAAAAAATAACCTGCCATCTTTGTTGGGAGCTCAAAACTACCGGGATGGAAGTGCAGATATTTGGCTTTATTCAAACTCATATTAGTGAAGGTTTTCTAAAGAAACATTTCAGCTCTGCTTGTTGACTGCTGGCTGTTTGTCTGTTCTTTACTGTTTGGAACGGGAGACTGAATCATTTCAATGAAACTTGTTTTCTGGCAGACATTGAAACAGTCATTCCAGGTTACTGCACAAGGTTTCAAATGTTCTGCATGTTTTCACAGTTTTCGCCTCATGGAGCGTTTGCATTAGTGGCAAAGCATAGAGTATACAGAGATCCCCGAGCCGGCGAAGCTTATTGGCTCACCTGAAAGGAATAAAATAACATTTTATCTTATTCAGTGGAGCAGTATTTCAAATCTCATTGTGCAAAAGGAACCAGATTTCAAGAATAATAATTTAAACTTTTTAAAAAAACTCTGATTTTTCTTGTAGGTTGTAGCTGTCTGTGAAGAAAAACACTCAGAATATAGAATAAAAAGTCTCCAAAAATTTGATTCTGTTCATCTGGACGTAGCGTTTTGTGGGAGAAACGTTTTGTCACTCATCCAAGTGACTTCTTTCACCATCTTACATTGCTGTGATTGTGGCCATTCCCCAACTCTCTGTGAATGGTACTCATGGCCATTGATCAGTGGTCTTTGATCAGTGGTTGTTGATCAATGGTCATGAGAATTTGCATAATTAAGATTAAGGAACTGACCTCCCAGCCCATTGTTCCTTCATTGGGCTGGTTTCAGTCATTATGCAAATGTACTGTTTATAAGATTGGAAACCTGCAGTCAGCTAAGACTGAAGAAGTCACTTGGATGAGTGACGAAACATTTCTCCCACAAAACGCTACGTCCAGATGAACAGAATCAACTTTTTGGAGATTTACTTTCCTGGATGATTGAGAATGCATCAAGACATAGAATAAAAAGCTTAGTCATAAGTCAAAAACTACGCATTATTATCTACTCTTAAAGAAAAAGTTTTGACAGGGATAAATCCATCGTTGAAATAAACTGTAAGAACTCTTGCAAGTCAACAGAGCATCATATTAGTATGCTGGTGACATGACAGAGGGTGGATATTGAATACAGATTCATTAGGACAGTCCTGTTTGTGAGGTCCTGTGCAAGATTAATCATTTGCAAGACACCATCATGCGACTAGTGTTGGGTGCAACTTGTCTGACAGAAATGCATTATTGCAATCACATTACATTTTTGTTACTCTGTATTATAATGCATACGTTTATAAATTCAATAGTCACATCACAATTATCTGCATGATGGGTGGATAAAAAAATGTGCTTGATTTATGTGCACTTCCACAATACTCAATAATATAAAAAAGGTGGAGGTATTACTTGTATTTTATTGCACAAAGTATGGAGGCAAAGAGCAAACTGTTCCTAGAAAAATCAGTCCATCAATGCAAACTTGTCTTTAAAGCTCTTCAAACAACCTGCTGATCTCTGTTACCCACTCTGTGATGCCAAAATGAAACTAGCAGCACAGGTTATACTGCAGAGTCACACAAATGTAAAACATCACTTTGAAAAGGGAGTAACGAATGTAAGTCATTAGCTATTTTTTAGAAAGAGTAATATGTACTACGTTACTATTTTTAAGTTAACACCCAGCTTGAAGTTTCACAGCAGTTTGCATCACGCTTGCTGTTCCCATTGTTTATATACAGTCTGTGTTTGCACCATTGCTGATAGCTAATAACACAAATACATTTATCTGACAGTTTGACGATTGTGGGCCAATTACCTTGCAGTGGTTTTCCTGTCCAGTCTCTTAGCAGCTGAAAGATAAAACCATATGTTTAAATATTATCTATAAAGTCTTTGTTCTCCTACATGATCATAAAAAAAGTAAACCATGATTTGTTCATATTCCTAAATTCATCCTATATCAAAGGATGAATAAATATTTCCCTAGATAGGCACACAGATGTACTTTTGTTTTTGTCTCCTTTAGTCTGCCTTCTTACTTTTCTCTCTCGTATCATAGCACAGCAGTATTAGCATATGAGTCAATGTACAAGTGGGGCAACACCTGGGCTAACATTTAGTCTCCATGCAAAAAGAACAGCACAGAGAACGATGGCTCACTGACATGTCAGGTATCGTTTACCTCCAAATCTGCTCAGAGTGGCTTTGTAGATGTAGGGTGAAGCACCGTATGTGTCTGTTTAACCCCGGGACCTAAGCAGATGCTTCACTTAACACGCCGGTGAGCGTTGCTCCTTCCTTCATTATTTTTAAATGTCATGTTGTCTTTGTTTTTTTTTTCACATACACAACACTGTACACCGCAAATGTCACAGTCTCAGCCCAGTGTCTGTCTTCTGTTATACCCACCAGTGTTTATTTTATTTCTACACACAAATCAATAGAAAATTCAGACAGGATGGTAAATGAGCTTCTTTGTCCCTAAGCAGGTACCGCTAGGGTGCCTCTAGTCGAGAGATTCAAGCCCTTCTTTTTTGCCACTAAGCTGTTAGAAAACTGAATTGTGCAGCTCACCACAATCTAACCATGTGAAAGTGATGCCTCATGATTAGCATGAACCACATGTTTTATCCTCACTTTGGTTTTTGGTTCCCATGCACATCTCCTCACGTGCCCTACCAGTCAGTGGAGCATGTGTGTACAAAGTGCACCAGTCTTGTGTACTTAAAGGGCATGTTGCGCTTCAGTTAATATAACCTCTTCAGGGAAAATGTCTTGAATGATTAAATTAGCAGCATGTGAGCTCAAGCACACATAATTTCACCACCTGAAGCTTAGTGACTAATTGATTGTTTCTGAGCAAGTAACAGCAGCTGGTATTGGGTTCAATGTGCACACAACCTTAACCAGTGGTGGCATTATGTGACTTTGCCTGCCCTGATTTCAAATCAAAAATAGTTTATACTTTTTTATCATGCAGGAGGCAATTTAACTACATGGATATCCCCTTTATGTCCCGATAAACGTCCAAGGAAGACAGAAGTGTAAGGGCCAAGGGGTACCACACTTTACACTCCTGTCCCACATTCTTTCCTGAGGGCACTGCATATTATTTTAAGAACCTGAGGCTAAATTCTCACAGTTGGAAAGTTTTGCAGACAAAAAATAAATAGAAAAAAAATCCACCCACAAACATCCCTATGCTATCATTGTAAATACCGTCCACTGAATGGGCCGCCATTACGATAAGACCACTGCTGTTTTCATCCTCTCCTCTGCTGTTTGTTGCACAGTGTGTGACCAGCCCCACTGGTAGTGAAACAGAAGGTAGAGACGAGCAGAAAAACACCTGAGGAGACTTGCACTGACTCAATAAAATGAATGCACTCTTTTTAACTATTTGGATTAATGGGAACTGTTTGTACTGTGTACTCTCCGTGCAGCCAGTACCAACAAGTCAAAGTAGGATGTGAACAACAGCTCCGTTATTCAAGTGTTTAAAAGTAAAAAAAAAATTGCACTTTCACTCTTCTCAATCAATCAATCATTATTTTGACTGACTGATGTGAAATCTACCGTGGTAGTGAGGTGAAACTGAAAAAAAAGTCTCTGGCTTGAATACACTACCCATACACTTTCCTCCTTTCTTTACCATTCTTGTGACAGAGGGGACAGATGGCTTAATGCTGCAATTTTAAATTTTGCATTATTGAACGGTGACTTTGTTTCAGTTTGACTTCTAAATCAAGCAAACCAATTTAAGAGAGAAAGTTAATGTCACGTTACTTTATTTTAAGCTTTTTTTAAATGTGTCGTTTCAGTATTTTTAATCCCCATTTCAAATTTAATTACCAATACTGATAAGTAAAAATATCTTCTTGCAAACATTAGCCAGTCTTTAACTTGCCAGCTCCTTCACAAAGCCTAGGTAATAACAGACTGTGCTTTTGTGCGTTCAGAGCTACTGAGTGGGTGCGGGTACTGCCTCCTGCACACTCTATCCAGGCAGCTCCCTCGCATAAACCACTGTGTAATCCCAGGAGTGCAGAACTGTTCAACGTGGAACGCATCCTGCTGTGTGCTACCCGTGAGAAAGTGGAACATATCTAAACCTGATTCTGTCAAAATTATCTGAGGTGTGATGGCTTCAGTTTTACAAGCTTCATTTTTTAACTTAATAAAGTAGAGTTTGAAATTTCATTATTTTTACTGTCTGGTCTGTTAGAGAGTTACCACTTTTGATTTTCTACTGTTGCTATGTCTATTTTGGTGTATGGCATATGGCTAGTGGTTGGTAAAGATCGTGGTCACTAATGCATTGATGCGTACTCAATAATCCAGGTAAAGAAATCCCAGAAAGCTAATTCTGTTCATCTTCATTTTCAGTGGGACACACCTTTTGTTACTCATCCAAGTGACTTCTTCAGTCTCAGGTGACTGCAGGTTTCCCCAGCTTTAAAAACAGTACATTAGCAAAATGACCATAACTAGCACCACCTATTACCAGTGGGTCATGAGAAGAGTTTCATGTTCATTAATGTGCAATTTGTCATGACTGGTGATCAATGGCCATAAATATTATTCAAAGAGGTGGGGAACAGCTGCAATCACAGCATTGTAAGATCGTGAAAGATGAACCTTTAGGCCCCCTCCTCGATTTTCACCTAAATGGCCTCAAACCAGCGTGCGCCTCCATGTCCAGGATGTATACATTTGCAGCAGTGAAGGCGTGGTCACTGGTCTGTAAATATAAAATAACTGTGGTAGCTCTTCTGTGTTGTGCCATCTGCTTAGTCAGAGGTTGAGTTCCCTGATGTATAAATCACAACAATCATCCTGGTAATTAATAGGATACACTGTATCATTCTGTTTCTGCCAAGGGACACAATCCTTGGGGTGGACACATTTTGGGCTTAGTGTGTTTTGTTTTTTGGAAATCCACAGAGATATGGTGTTTTGAGAATACCCTGACACATAAAGATCACTAAACGTTTTCACCTAGGCAGCAGTTGTCCTTCTTACCTACAGTGACTGAAGCATTCTTAAGGTGCCTTACATACATCTATAAATATCAGTTTTTTAAAAAGGGAGAGCTGCAACATCGTGCTATTCAATACATCATTTTCAATAATTCATTTATGGATCTTTTGCCTTTCTGTGCTACAAATGTGCTTCTGTTGGGAATAAAAGTGGCCTGCGAAAAAAAGTTAAATACTTTGTGCAAAACACAAGTTTCTTGGACAGTTTTAGGATTATTTTATGGTTTTACTGGTTTATTGCATTTTATAGAGAAACAGTAAGATTAGCATGAGAGGTTTTAAGACATGAGACATGAATCATGAACTGCTGTCAGAGTCGTTCAGAGTTTTATAGTACTACACGTTTCTAAGGATGCTGTGCCTCATGGGACAGTTTTATATCCTCATGAGACACGTTTGTGCAAAACACCTCCCTTGATGCATTCATTTGGCATGAAACTGATGCTTAACCGTTACTCAGATTCTCTTTTTTCCTGCTTTAGTCTAAAGAGAAGTGAAGTACCTGGCAACTACTTGAAATGCATTCAGTGCATAACAAAATACATTTGGCCAATATTTGCATTTAGATTTTTTTCAAAACTCAAATGGTTTAAAAAAGTATAATATAATATTTGATTGTAGCCGTTTTAGCAGCTCATTATACAGACTTAACATTATGGAATAGCGAAAGGAAGACATTTGCATTTGGTCTCAGGCTTAGCATGGTTTGACCGAGTGGTTTTCTTTCCCCAATTCTTCCTTTTTTTCTTTCCTTCACTTAACATCTCCTTTGTAGTCAGCATCCATAAGTTTGTCATATGCAGCTGTGAACTGCAGACCTCAACGCAGGATGCTGAACACAAAAATTAAGCTAAAAATCAGCCTTAAATATTGTTTGCTTTAAAGTGTTGTATGTTGGAGCAGCAGTTTATCGGCAGCTGAGAGGGAGAGGTTGGATAAACTCATTAGGACGCCAACTCTGTTCTGGGATGCACCCAGTGCAGGTGGTGGGAGACGGAAGGACTCTGGTCAAAATAACATCTCTGATGGACAGAGTCTCCCACCCCATGCATGTAAATGTTGCTGAACTCCAGAGCTCCTTCAGTGACAGACTGCTGCATCCTCGATGCATGAAGGAGCGTTTCCGCAGGTCCTTCCTCCCTGCAGCTGCCAGACTGTACAATCAGAACTGCTCCCAACAAACATAGATGTTTTTTTATTTAATTTAGTTACGGTACAGTACTCTGTTTTTGGTAATCATTGTCCTTGATGTAAATATGCAAAAATTGTGTATGTTTCTGTTCTGTGTCTTGTGTACTGTTTGTTTGTATATGTATCTTTCTTGCTGCTGTTACACCCAAATTTCCCCTTGTGGGACAATTAAAGAATTATTCTATTCTATTCTTTATCTATATTAATTGATACTATATGCAGTGATACATACATTTCTGTTTCAGTGGTCATTTTTAGATGCTTTTAAAATGTCATTAAGATTTTCATGAATCGAGATCTGAATGGATCAGGAGTTTCCATAAGGTTAGTATCACTTTCAAGTTGAAGTCATTGCTAAGGTATATGTAGCTTCACAAATAGATAGTGTCCCTCCAGATGGTTCACAAGTAAGAGCGAATGGTCAACAGCTTTAGTATTATTGGAGTTAAATGATGCAGCAAGATGTTATAGCTGCTCTCCATTTTTAAAGATGATCAGAGATGCTCATTTTATGGAACATTTAGTTCTGTACAGTTGCTCTAACTGCACTAACTGACCAGTGGATAGCTGGAATTTGCAGTATCACAGTATGCATAGTATTTAGGCGTTTCTCAGATTTGTGTAAAATAGTCAAATGAAAAGGTAAAGAATTACAGTCTTGGGCTACACTTTAAATGAAAACAATGTGGCAAACACTAGGTATGTGAGAGTCATCAAATAAACAAAGAGCTAAAGACATCAACATTTATTTAGCCTTATATTAGCTAATATTAGCAACCATAATATTGCGACTTCACCAGACTGAGTGTCTGAGGAAGAAAAAATGCATTTCGTCTCTTATGTCACTGATACCTTAAAATGGAAGAAGTGGAATGTGTTTCTTCTTTTAAAAAATAAGCACTTTAATATCTCAAAGAAACTTATATAAAATGTTTTGCAAACTGTTCATAGGCAGCGGATAGCTTTATGATGGGATTTCACAGGCATTCTTTTTATGCCATTCAATCACAAGCATTTTGTTGGACTGACAGCTGAATTCCTATTTAATCTCATCCCAGCTTTCTATCTAGCAGGAAGGCAGGCGCAGTTCTGAAATGTGTTTATTGGTTTCTTTAGCTCGCAACAAAGTTACACTTTCATGTGTATTCTGTTGCTTTCCACGAGTGGGATAACACTGATAGGATAACATTTATGTAATCATAGCATGCAAAACGGAAAATACCAAACATGCATGAAGGTAAAATTGTGCATCTGTGAAAAGAATCTCCCGAAGTCTCTGGAAAATGTGCATCTTTAGCCTTTTGAAGGCTAGGCTTATTTTTTATTATTTCAAAATGAAACTTAAACTAAGAATTTAAAAAAGAATCCTTCTATGAGGAAAATTCTGTGGGAATGGTAGCAGTTGTCACTGTCTATACCAGAAAGAAAAGAAAGAAAAAGGCCCATTTACCTGGAAATAACTACAGTTAAGTCCTATCAGTGAATCCTGTGGCAGATCCAGTGATTTGCCTGCAACTGGCCCTCAGATGGACCATCTGTCCACACAGACATACAGGTGGCCAGATGGTCTAACATATTTGCTGGCCCCTGGGCCCCACAGACAGAGACAAGAGGAAAATTGGAGGCTTTCCACATCAGCCTTCTGCAAAATAAAACATATAAACAGACTCTCTCCGTCACAGATGTGCACACAGAAGCGAGAATATAGAATGAAATGTGACTCTTTGACCACACGGAGGTATCATCAAAAACAAATGCTTGAAAAGAAGTGTCTTCAGAAAAACCACACAGTGTATGTGTGTTTTAAGTTGTGACTGTAGACTGAATGATATTGTGAATTTAGTCTGCATGAATTGAAAGGAAATGGTATGCAAGTTATTATTACTCCCCAAAACTGCCCTGAATGCTTACATTTCTCTAGACAAGTGTGCTGTAACCCAACAAAGGTACAAAGGTAATCTAACGATTTCTACTCAGCATCTGAAAACGATCCAGAGCTTACAGGAACTGTAGTTTTGTACATTTGGTCGGGACCATGGAAGAGAAAATGATACGTTGACTACACATAGACAAAATATGTCTAATGAAGGAAAGGGGAAAAAAACCCAACAAAATTTAAATAAATAACAGGTGGCATTATGTTAATGAATCATGAGGCAAACGACTAATAATTCTGTACTGCTGTTTAACACAGTTCCAACAGAGGGCCTTCACTTATGTGTGCTATGTCGGTCTCATTATTTATTATTAATGGATTCATGCATAAGATAATGTGTTAAATAAATAGCAAAAATGAGCAAGTTGTCCATTTTCCTAAAAGGTATATATGTCTGAACTCACTGGTCAAATGTATTAAAGGCATTTCTTTATATTTTGTTAGAAACATTGAAAACATGTTGTGGTGGGGCGTGGTCTGCGGTGCCGTGCAGAGAGGGCAGACGCACCTGCACGGCATCCGTAATCACGCCCGCCGAGTTAAAACACCGGGACTCAGGTGTGTGTTGTGTTGTGGTGAGTGTAAATAAAGATGGCTCTGAATGATGATCTGTGGTCCCGTCGTTCCTTATTCTCACCACACATGTACGACAATTTATTGAAAAATATGAGCACATTCATGGAAATACTACTACCTCAATTCTTCAACACATCCTAAATTCTCAGCCAAACTTTTTTTTTTTTACGTCTTCAGAAATAGTTCTCCAGGCTTCTCGAAGGACATTCAAACTCTTCTTTGGATTTTGGCTGCCTTTTATTTGTTTCAAAAATGTTGAGATCCAGGTTCTGGGGAGGCCAATCCATGACTGATAGTGCTCCATTGGTATTGCAGATGGTACTCCAGAATATTGCACGGTAGATAAAAATAGCGCAAGACTCTTGCACAGCACTATATGTTCAGGAATAAATAACAAAAAGACTGTATGGTTTAAAAAAATGGTTTGTGAAATGTGAAGTATCGGCAAATGTATAGTAATGTGTATATAGTGAAGTATAAAAGCAGTATTGCATTGAAACTAATTTCATATGTTAACCCATTTTCTAGAAATAAAAGTCCAGAGCAACACTTTGGCTTGGTTTTAGTATTGAAAAAAATCACCTCCCAAAAAATAGATTGTCTGAAGATTGCACTTGCACTAGAAAACCAATTTAACAGAACAATTTCATGTCTCATTTTGTTTTGTGCTTTTGACATAGGCTCACTGCCGTACATCCCTCTGCTCAAGCTGGCCTCCTCTCAGTCCTCTGGCCTTTGCTCTGTCTGCTTCACTTTCTTTTTAAAGCTCCTGAACTCCACTCTACTTATCTCCCAAGTCATTTTACTTTCGGTGATTTTGTAATCAGCTCCTCATCATGACTGTCTGCAGCTTACTTCTAATAGGTTTTCCTGTGGCTAATATCAGCTCCATGTCTCTGTATGCTATTAGCCTCTTTAATGAAAGCATGACCCCTATCTGTGGCCCTGCCTCAGTCTTCCTCTCAGCCCATCCAGAGCTTTAGACGTCGCAACAGTGAAGTGATGGAAAATGTCACTTCTTGTCCATATTCAATTTGATCTTAGCTATTATGGCTCTGTGGGGCTCAAACACAGCTAAGGCTACAGCTCGAGGCTGAAAAGGGAGTTTGTTGGTTCTTTGTGATATTTGTCCACATGATGGGATCATTGAGGAAGCTCAACATAGCATGCAGAGCCCAGATTTTGATCTCAGCAGCTGTTTCTGCAGCCATGTTCTTGAAGTAGTTGTACAACAAAGACAGACAAAGGAGATATGAACAGCAGAGAAAGCGCTTCTCACAGTAAGACAAACCTTTCTCTGGTTTGAACTTCAGCAGGTTCTCGCGACAATGCCTGCATGCCTAAATGCATTGAGATGCATGCAATGTGATGTCATTTGTGTTCGCAAGCACTTGAAAAGATGTCCCTAATGAAGTGGATGAATGTGGTACGTTCAGTATAAATGTGGCTTATAGTGTAGAATGTTTTCAGTTGTTTCTTGGACTAGAACAGTAACTATACAAATGCAGTCCATACGAGGAGTGAGAAGAAAAATAGCAGAAACTCTGAATGAGAGGTACAGACAGAACAGTGTGTTATATTAAAGTACATTGATAGACAGCATGTTGGACCGGTTTTCTTTCCACCTTACTCATAGTAATAACTGTGATAAGTGTGATATATTAACAGTAAACAACGTCAAAAAAGCCAATACATTGCCAGCTGGGTAGCTTTAAGAATCTAATTTTATTCATAAAACACCATTTCACAACAACAATTTCTTTCAGGGTACCTGTTGTTATAAGGTAACCATCGCGTGTGAGCAGGATTTGCTGACAGTGAGGAAGAAGAACTCCCTTTGAACAGGAAGAGACCTCATGCAGAATAAGCAAAACGCAAGCTAACCAAACAAAAACAAAGGTTAATGCCAGGCACTTATATAAATAGCAAACTAGCTATTAATCAAATTATTGGTTTAAATATCCACAAGCTAACAGGCTGAAATACACAAAGTGTAAGCCCTGACGGTGGTGGCTTTACAAATCTACCAAGAGGCAGCATAGCTATATGAGCAGGACCTTGGCAAGTGTTAAAGACAGTAAGATATGTCTGGGAGCTGCTAACAACAGCAGCTGAGCTATGTTAGGTTGTGTCAGGGGGACAGGTTAGCAGTATGTTAAATGATCTCAACAGAAAGAATGAAGGACAACTTCTTAGCCGCCACATGCGCTGCTAAAGAGCAAGCTAAACTTTGTGAGGTTGTGATGTTTCCTTTTCTAAGGCTGGCAGTTTGTGTGATGTTACATAAATGATGTGTAGGCAGGAGAAGGTGAGAGAGCTTTTGTCGGTGTCAGATTCAAGAGTGTGAAGCTGCAACTGCTTCCTAGAATCTTTGCAGACCCAAAATCAAAAACTGAGTAAGTTTTTCTTTTTTGCTCAAATCTCCATAAGAGACCTATGGTCACATTCCCATCTGAGCAGTTTGCATTGAAATTGCACTGCTGTTAAATCAAAGAAAGAACAGTTATATCTGCTTGAAGCTCTTAAGGCACATTTTAACACTTCCTGGGAACCAGTAAGGTTTTATCCGAGTCAGGAAATTTTGCACACGTGATAAGACAAAGGCAGATTTTCTGCATATACACGAGTGCCCTGTTACTACTGAAGAGTCGTTTTTCCTCCCTTTAACAAAGAGGAAACGTTGAGTGGGCTATTGACATGAGAACAAACATGTTGGTTAGATTTTTATTCCGGTGGATCCTTGAATAATTGAACATACCTGCTTCAGTTTGGCTCAAGGGGTAACTAGAAGTGAAGGATATGTAACTCATTTCATTACTGGTACTAAAACTGACAAGCCAGATGATGCTGTAAAAGGACAGCACTGTCAACACAACCTCGACTTTTGGGATAATGTCATCTAAAAATGGGAGAGAGTGGGATTAATGTTGACAGTAAATCAAATATCAGGATAAAGGTATCGCTGTGAATATATTTTGAAGAACGCGTTCCAAAATTAGATAGCATGCAGTAAAAGTTGTTCCTGAAACTGTGCTCAGTTCAGACTTGATGAAGTCTGTAAAGCCATTTATTTGCTTGAAACCTGTCCTCCCAGCTGCATCATTACTTCTTGTTCTTTCAGAGATGGAGTCAGGGGGACTTCAATAATTAATGACAAACTGTTCCTCAAAGTGCTGCTCTGGAACTTGGGTTCCACCCACATGACTTTATTACCAAATGTGGCCTACCCGCCACTTAAAAGAGCACAGCCAGCAGTGGTTATTCCAATAAATGTGTAGTCGAAACACGTTCCTGGGAATTACTCCTCTTCAACGCGTCGCTCCTGTGGGTCTCTCCAGGTTTAGGATTAGCCTTTATCCTTTGTTTTCCTGTTCCAAAGAAGATTTTGCTACATTGTACCAACTTTTTTCCCCTGCAGACCATTACTGAGCAGAGTTTATTTATTGTGTGCACTCAGGGACCCCCAAAAACCTCAGGGGCTGAGGGAGCTGAGACATTATCCAATGGATTCATTTGTTTTTGCTGTTGTTAAAATAAATAAATATAACTTCCTCCGTGTTGATTTGAACTTTCTAAAAGACAAATACATGGAGGCTCTTAATAAAGCAATCTTTCAGTGTCAGAGCTCCTCTGACACCCTGCATCCTCTCTCTCCCGACTCTTCCTGATCAGTGTGTCACACAGCTTCAATCCAGTTCCAGTCACTGATCTCCAGGAGACTTAACAGTGCTTGCCATAGATTTAAACTCTTTAAATATGGTAAAGGTTTCTGAAAAGTGTGTCTATGCATGCATCAGTGGTGCCAGTACATTGCACTCCCATTTGATGGACCTCATGCTTAATTAATCAATACAGCTGTCACAGGCTGGTATTTTTGTACTTCTGTCTGTTTTGCTCCATTTTATTTTAGAAAGCCACAGCGTTTGTGAGCACTGCCAAAATGTGTGTGACGTGCAGCTAAAGCTGAAGCTGCTGACATGCTTCTTTCAGAAAACTTCCTCAGTAGACAGCGATGGCACAACAGTCTAACACTGTTAGACTTGTAAATGTCAACATCCTGATTTAACGACTCGTGATACTTTAACCTACACCTTTTCTGATTTATATGTTCGATTTTACAAATTCTGTCATGACTAATGGAGAAAGCCTGATGGCAGATGGGCTTGTACCCATTCTCGCTTGGACGTCTTAGTCATTGGTAATCACGCTGTCATTCCTGCCACCCTTTTTCTTTTTTTTAAAAAATTTAAACCCTCTCCTTTTCAACGTGCTACTATCTGGGGAGACCTAAGGAGGGTTTAGTCCCAGTGGAGCCTTACAATGAACTCTGTCTACTGATGGAGCTCTGCAATGGGAAAAAATGACAGGACAGAATATGGAGAGGTGATGTGGGAGAGAGTTTAACGATCTCTGTCTCAATGACTATGCCTGCTGTTACGTGTTCACTCGTCCTTGATACCAAGTGAGTTCAATCCATGTTTTATACCATTTGTATGTCCCCTAAACATTTTTTCTGCATGGTCTCATCATAAATGTCATGCCACTGACTGAATAAGCTGGCTGTAAGCATTGCTACAATATGAGTAACCGTAATGTAAAAGAATAGTATTTCTGAAATGTTAAATGTTGTGAGCGTTTCATGTGTGCAGCTCTGCTGTGGCTCTAAAAATGAATTCCAATGTATGTTGTTCCATGACCAGGAAATGCTTATTATACCCTCGATATACTCGCTCTAAAGAACATCAGGCAGTTAAAACACTAATGTTAATATACATGCATTCCAGAAATGTTGATATGAAATGTATTTTATGGTTGACAAACATCTGAATTATTATTTTTAACATAGCACTAAAATGTTGAATCCTTTACTTCAGTTTGTTTTGCATCAGATCACAACAAAAGCAACAGGACAGAAACGATAAAGAGTGACACTGACACAGCAGGTGGTCTTCATGTTTGTGTCCCCGAGAAACAAAAGTGAATTTGCTCTAACTCATCCCTTTTTCTCACCACCCACGTCAGAATGCACACCTTCCTTCATCCTCCTGCAATCCTGCCTTTCATCTTTTCCACTTTTTCTTCCTCCTTCCCTGCTGATCCTCATATGGTGCACTAATAATCAGCTCAGTAAATCAATATCCAAACCAATAACCATTACCTCAAATTAGAACTGCTTGCTCTAGTGAAGGAAAGCAGCTGACACCTTTGTAAAAGCACCCATCATTAGTGTCCATCGACCTGACCGAGCCACACAGAACCTGCGGGACGACTCGCACAGCATGAGGCAAAAACAAAAGAAAGGAGGGGAGAAAGGGGAAGACAGAGACTGACTGCTAGAGAAAGAAAACCCAAAGTTGTTTCCAGTAAATAAATCTCAGCCACAGATAAATTCACTCTGCCAGAATTTATCCTCCTTTAACAGATGGGATTTGGTTCGCTGCTTCTGTGGCAGAATTACTCTGTGTGTGCTCGTTTTGAGGCAGAGTGGGATTGGAGGATACATAAAATGGCAGCCTCCCTGTATCCCTCCTTCCATCTCTTTTCACTCCTCCTCGATCTGCTGGAAGCATCGATGTGGGTCACATGTAAATCAGTGCAGTGGGTCGAGCTGGTGTTACGGGATCCCCCAACTGAGACATCATACATCATCTCAGCTTGCTTATTGTAAGGCAGGCGCTCACACTGTTGGTTTATAGATCACTTATGTAAGCGAGGTGTTGGGGCGGTTTTTATTTATTTATTAATTTTGGGCTGGTGTTCACTCACTGGCCCACAGATGGCAGTGTGGGATAAATGATTTCAGCTGGCAGTGCTGGTCATCACTGTCCACTCACCTGCTACCCTGAATCAGAAGAACAGGTAGATTCAGGTAAACATGCCAAACACACAAACACAAAAACACTATATCACTCTCACTGTGTGTGCTCTCTCACCAGGTGTGAATGATGAATCTTATAGAAAAAAAAAATACTACAGACAAATGGTTGAATTGAGTTGGTGGGGAATTAATGAAAAAAACAGGTAAAACCAGAACAAAAGGTTCCTGCTTCACATGTTACAGAACCAGTAAAACACTGCTAAATCTCAAGTTTAGCAGTTAGTTAATCATAGTCTAGATGATCGTGTCTGCTGCTGTTAGCAGTGACTGTCAGACCATCTTCACTCCCTAAATTTATGTTGCTTTGCTTTTCACATCACCTTTAAAGCACGTGCTCTTGTCACAGCCTCCTATTCTGCTACTGAGAACTGTCATTCTCACTCATGGGTTAAATAGGCCTGTAAACACCACTGAAAAATAAAGCATTTACATTACTTTTCCAGTTTTTCTTTTTGCACCACAAATGATAAAATGGCAATAAATAGCACAACGTTTTTTATTTCCCTAAACTCCAGTCATAGGACTGTAAAAACAGATCAAATTAAATAAAAAAAACAAAAAACAAAAACATAATTGGAATACATTATTGAGACCATCAGCCTGGTGATTTTGGAGGTTAACTCTCTGGGAAAAGTAAATGGTAATGTTCATTAACAAACTGGTAACAACAAAGTTCAGCTGATCATCAGAAGATATTAAATTGATCCACAATCTCTGATTCATCAGCAAGATGATCGACTGAGGATTGTCGTGTAGGCTGCTAGAATGTCCACAACAAATTACATGAAATCTTGCTAGTAGATATCCAGATATGGTGGAACTAACCTATCACTCAAGCTTATTTCAACATATTTTAGTTTAAGTAATCTGAGAAGAAACTACACTTTTGTACATCCTTCAGATTCTGTTGTTGGGTTACATGCACTTATGTCAATTAGATGTGTTTTTAGAGGCAGGTTGCTACTATTAGCTAGTCTACTGTTTCAGATTTGAATTAACATCCCTTCAAATTTTGGATTAATCTATCCTGCAACAATCAACAAGAACTGGCTAAACTGCCTTGCAACCCCATTCAATGACTGTCCTCTAAGCCTTCAGCATAAGACATTGGATTGGACTGCTTAGATCAAAAGTTTAAGATGTGCGATAAGTGTGATATGAAATACATTCTAATGTGTACAGGTGATTCCTGCAGGTTTCAGATTATGATACAGAACTGCTTTTGAACTATAATCTTATGTCTTGACTGTATGTTATGTGTTTTTTAGCATCTTAGTGATTGATGGTCATTTTCCTTTAAGGGTATACACTAGGGCTGGTTTCGATGTTCTCTTCCTCCCTGGCCACACACCGCCCTTAATGATCCAGGCCCAAGTGTGCATCACTTTGTCTCAGCATTTGTCTCTTTTGAAAAGCACTCTTGCAGATCACAGGTTTAATGATTTTATGTATTCTTGGGCTTAATTGGGGAAGGAGAGACAAACATTCTTCACACAAATTGGTTCATTTCTAAAAGCAGTTTTTATGGAGGCAGCTGTGGTTGAGGAAGCACTGAAGACCTATAGTATTCACACTATATGCGTACCTTGCCCAAGTACAACGAAACATGCCTAGGCCTGCATTTTTAAGCAGGCCACAGTTTGCAGCAATCACATTATTCAAACTAACTGAACTCTGGGGATCAAATGCATCTGGGCACAGTACGAATCATGTGAGCACACCCCAACTGTTTGTCTTGATGATGTTGGAGACCGCTGGTGTTAGCAGTGACTGTCAGGCCCTAACTTTAAAGCATGCGGCCTTGTCACAGCCACATCTTCAGTAAGTGAGAGTTCTGACTCCAAAGGTTAAACAGGCGTGCACACACCACAGAAAAGTGAAGCAGCGGTTAGTACTGTTCCTCACGATAAGAATGCTCTCAGCTCAAACAGCATGCTTGTTAGGTTAAATGGTGATTCTAATCTAGTCACATCTGAGAAGGCAGTGGGGAATAGCTGTATATCCTGCTTCTCACCAATAGCCTTCCACCAACTATGAACCTGAACAGCAGGTAAGTAGGAGACAAATATGATGTGATTCAACTCATGGCTAAAGCTGTTGCTGATTCATTTGAACATTTAAATTTAAGTAGTCAGAAACTTGACTCGCTGCTTATGTTACACACGTATGATTGCACTTTTTTGGGAGTAGGCTGTATTTTCAATTTTTTCCCCCTGATTTTCCACATTCTGCTTACTCTCGTTTTACAGCCTGCCAGTATTGCGGTAAAAATGTGAATGACGGTGAGTTACACACTTTGTGCCATAGTTATTTTAAAAGATTCAGTGAAAATAAAATCAAACATTGTTAACATGCACAATGCAAAACATTCACAATCAGGCAATGCACAGAGTAAATGTTACGATGAGAAAACTTTATTCTCCCATTTCAGGATTCATTTTTCTTGCCGTTCTTTATAACAGTGATTTAATACCAAATTTCACACTTGATTATTTCTAAGGCAGGGGAAAATGTGATTTGTTAAATAAGCCACTTTAGAAACAAAATACTGCAAATGAGCTAATTTTAAGGTGCATTAAAGATGTAAGAAGATATCCTTTATAATATCCCAGTTTCCCTCTGATTAGGCTGTAGGCTCAGATAAATGTGATTTCACTTCTCCAAGGTGAAATAAAACTGATTTAAAGAGGATACATGATGAAAGTATTGATAGCAGATCTTATTGTCGGTGCCCCAACGTACCATGTAATTCTTTGGCACCAATTTTCCGTCTGTATCAGGTTTTGATGAAATCAATGACTCCCAACAATTTGCACCTGCAGATAACACTGAACCGTATCAACGTGACAAAACCCATTAATTAACATTTTCTGCAATTACTTGGAAACTTGCAAAGTGGCAAAGCAGACTTTACTTGGTCAAACATTGTAAATACAAGTGTTGACAAAGAAGACAGACAGAGACAGGCTTTGGGCTTTGGCAGGCAAGCTAAAGCAAAAGAACACACAGGCTGACGGGGAGGACAGAAATAGAGGGAGAAACTTTAATCTGGCAAAGGGGCGAGAGCTGGTTGGTAGGTATATATACTGGGCAGATGACTAAACAGGAGCAGCTGTGTAAAGAGGAGGCTGACCAGTATGAAAGTGGTATGACTCATTTTGCTGAAGCTTCAGGGCTGAAAGACATGGTTCCTTGAAACAGTGTTCAACAGGCTTTGGGGTAAATTTCCTCTTTGTGAAAAGCTTGTATAACAAAAGAGGGTGTTTAACACACCACTGTTTCTGTTTAAATCATCACTTTCAGCACAGCCCAGGTGACAGAGAAACAAAGGACAACTGGTGGGCAGGTGCAGAATGGCAAAATCTGAAGTGATTGGATCCCACTGGGCACAGCTGTGTTACATTAAAGATCTGACATATTTACCAGAGCTGATTGTCACCACTCAAGAAACTGCAGATTATTGGCAACAAATCTGTTAGAATCTGGTGGTTAAAATTCAACCATCCACACTCTGAGTCACGTTTATTCTTGAATAAAAGCTGCAAATGAATGAGACAGGACGTCAGACACAGGAATGGCATAGAGCCTCTAGCCAATTTTCAAAACAAAAGACCGTGTTTCAACTTATGGCTCTGCTGCTGAAACTCTCCCAGAGTGATGTGAAGCTACGAGAAAGATGAAAGAAAATCTGAGATACAGTGTCATCAAAAGCTAATGTCTTAAATGAATATATGATAATTTAAAAAATGCATGTCTGCTTTCTTCCTGAGAGTGAGATGTGAAGATCATTGCAAAAATGAGGACGTGACCTGCTTAGTGTAGTCTAAAAGTATATTCTCAGACAGATGTTACTAGCTTAGCTGTGCCTAAGTACCCATTAACACAGATGACCCACAACAAGCTGACCTGTTGTGAGGAGCTCTTTTATCACGAGCTGTGGTGTAGCCAAAGGAAAGGCAACCTCAAGCTGACCAAACGAAATAAAAACTGCAAATTATTTCATTTAGGAAATAGGTTAAAACTGTGGTCAGAAGTAGAGTCGCAAAGCCAGGTCAACCAATATGCACTGACCTGTTTGCACAGATAGCAAATCTGCTTTTTCTTCCCATTTTCAAAGGGTATAAACCACAATTTATCCTATTGTATCTCTTTCCTTCCTTTCAACAGTTTTTTCCTCTTCTTTTCAGTGTAGTGCCAACCATTCATCTTAATTTAAGATGCTAAATTATAATGTTAAACATAACTCAAGTCTCTGTAATGGAAGGAACGACCCAGTTCCCCACTGATTGGCAGGCTACCAGTAACTTCAACTCATCACATCTTCCCACCAACTGGCTTTTCTGTCCCCTGCCTGTCTCACAGCTAATTTTATTGATGGTGCCATCTTACACAAGACAGGAAAGTGAGTCACTTCGATTTTCTGCAGCAATCTTGTGCAATTTTTACACCTTTCTCTTCTCTTAGGGCAGTTAAAGTTAGCAGTTAGTATATCATAATTACAGGGAAATTGGCAATATTCAAGCAAAGGTTGAAAAAGGGTATTGAAATTGCTGTCAGCCGAGCTACACAAACCAGGCACAATCAATGAAAATACCAGGGACAGAGAGGCTTCTCTTGTTTGAACAGAAACTTTGGATGAATGGTGCTACCAAAAGAGGACAATCATTTCATAACATTGCCTTTTACTCAGTGCAGGTGGCTGCTCTGGATGAGTGATTTCTGAGAGGAAATGGAAAGCAAAGCATAAGTGGAGGTGAAGGTGGAAGTAGGAGAAATAAGAACTGGATGACAGTATCAGCAAAGTGAAATGCTTAAAGTCAAGCTTTACTTTACTTACGTGTCTTTCCCAGTGTGATTTGAAGGTTTCTTATACATTCGATCCAATAAATTGACTCTCAGTCATTCACAGCAGTTTCTATGACTCTTTAGATGGTGATCTAAATTGATTTTACTGCTGTACTCAACTGCATATAACATGGTGGTTCATTTTAGATCAGGTCCAAAAATTATAAGTCTCTGTCATCTTCTGGTTTACATTTTGTCAGCTTTTAACTGCTCATTGTCAGGAAGATGATTTTTATATTTCTAATGGGTGAAATCACGTCTTGTATTGCTCAGTAGCAGTTTTTATTCATATATACCCTTTTATTTTTACCTTAATTTATATTTATTCAATTCAATTTTATTTATATAGCGCCAAATCACAACAACAGTCGCCTCAAGGCGCTTTATATTGTAAGGTAGACCCTACAAGGTTCAAGGTTCAAGGTTCTTTATTTGTCACATGCATACTGTATATATACACAAGACTAATACGATTATGCCCATAAAGAATGCTGAAACTCCACTTTTGCTGTCAAATATTATTGGTGGTTTCAGGAGTTTAAGGCAGTTTATCTGTACAGTGACGTACAGGATTAAATGCGAGACCTTGAGCTGACCAACGACTCGGAGCTTTTCGGTCTGCAAGCACATTGCAAATTTATTAAACATTTTAATCAGGTTTTCATTTACTCTTTCTTCAGCTACAATTCCCACTAAAGGATTGCTTCTTAGCAAGCCTTGCTGTCAGCCAAATGGCCTTGTGGTGAAATGGACAGAAGGGTGAAAAAAGCAGCAGGATATGAGGCTAAGTCCCTATTCTCTCCCTCTCGCTCGCTTTATCCACAGTAATCCCCGGGAGCCCTGAATGATAATGGGTAATGGATCTCCAGACCAATCCCTCCCCCCTGTAGAAACACACACACACTAATGTTTCTGTCACTTTAGAGGACATTGCATTGACTTACATTCATTTCCTGGAGACTTGCATAGCTCTTAACCCTTACCTAACCTTAGCCTTACTCTAATCCTTGCCTTGACCATTAACCATTATCTTCCATGGTGCATTTTTGTGATATTGCTTATGCTGTCTTGGTCTTTGTTCCTAAACTGCTAAATCCCCACAATGTTTTGGTCTAGACAACATTATCTATAAAACTGTGCATGATCTCCTGTATGGTCAATGCTAACGATGCAGTTTGCTATGACTAACACACTGCATCTGCAGGTCTCCATTTCTCCATCCATTCCATCCTATATTATTGTTTCCTCCCTCCTTTGGTGGCAGCTTAACATCCCTTTCCATAGGTATTTGGGAAACGTTTAAATGTAATAAACAAAGTACTTGAACAACGTTTTCTGGAAAGAAGTGAGCAGAAAATGAGTGAGTCATGCATATTTGACACACACACTGATACATATTGACGTGTGGGAAAATGACAAAATATCACTTGTAACTGACTTGTGAACAACATGTACACATTGCACATGACTGAATCCAGTTGATGTAGGTGTTGTGCTGTTTTTGCCAGTGCTCAAAATCCAAAAACATAAAATGTCCAGTAGACACCATACCTGTTGCATGTGCCCCACATTATTCTTGATACAATATAACATGTGACTGACACTGTTGTACAACCAAATGGAGCCCGTGTATTTTACACACTTTTTGTATGATATAAAAAGTGCAACTAAAAATCAATGCTTCTTTAAAAAGAAAGAGAGAGATTACATGGTTGATTTCCAAAACAGGAAACAGCTAATTCTAATTCTTTTGTTTTTTTGAACTACTGCTAATAAAGATCGAACTACTGCCCAAAAACATTCAACAACTTTCTGGAGGAGTCTGGTGCCAGAGGAAGGCTAGTAAACGGATAAAAGGTAGCGCTGCTGTGTTGCTGCATTGACCCAACCTGGTGGTCGATATCCTAACCCAGACAAATCAAACGCCCACCCAATGTCCAGTAGCCAGAGGCCATTTAACACATTTCAAAGTGCTTGGATCTCAAACCTTTGCAGACCCATGAGCCACTTCTGTTAACTGATGCCCAGCAGCAACAACCCACAGAGCTGCAGATTAATTTTCCTCATCTATAGTGCTGTTACGCCTTCTATTAGGCATCACGTTCTCAGGTTCATAACCTGTTGATTCATATTTCCCAGGTCTCCCACTGCCTTTTGCTAGCATGCTCAGAAGAGAAGAACAAAGTATGCCTTGTTAAATTCACCAACTGCTGACAAGGAAACTTTAACGTAGAAAATGACTTAACTTTGGATTTCTGAAGTAGGCTTCAACATCCATGCGGCGCTAGGAACAAAAAAACTAAACAAAAACAAAAAGAGTAAAATCTCCCCCAATAATGCTGTTGTATACAACACAGTAGATTTTTTGCGCATGGAACTTGAATGAAGAACATAAATTGTTATCAATTATTAAAGACTAAAAACTGTAACAGGATGGATCATTCCATCTGTGTAATTAACTGATAGCTGCATTAACACATTGCTTCATGAGGAAAATAAATGTTCTAACAATACTCAATGTTTAGTCATTCGAGTAGTTTTCATAAAAAGGAATAAATTGCTTTGCCATGTAATTAAATGAAATTGGTTGTAACTTGTAAATTATAGCATTGAAAATTGTGTTTTAATCCGCTAAACACGTCAGTAGACGTGCAGATCATATCTACATTGGGTTCATCAGTCCATGACCAATTCTGCGTCTATATCAGGGATCCCCAATCCCAGTCCACGAGGGCCGGTGTCCCTGCAGGTTTTAGATGTGTCCTTGATCCACCACAGCTGATGTAAATGGATAAATGACCTTCTCAACATGTCTTGGAGTTCTCCAGGGGTCTGGTAATGAACTAATCGTGTGATTCAGGTGCGTTGACCCAGGGTGAGATCTAAAACCTGCAGGGACGCCGGCCCTCGTGGAATGGGATTGGGGACCCCTGGTCTATATAATGTCCAAATTTGGTCCGCAGTTTTGACATTCAACATTTGAACTCTAGACAAGGTCATTTTTTGAACATCATGTGGACGTGTATGACTGGTGTGGGAAATTTACATGATTCACACGTAATTTTTTGTTTGCTAATATCAACATTGCTGTTATCAACATTATACATATGAATATTATTATAAACAAACATATAACATTAGGTGTTAGCATATAGATTTATTCAGTGCATGTGGGTTTTTGTGTTTCAATTCTATTTCAAAGGTTTTTGTATTTCTATTAATAAACTTCTATGTTTGCAACCAGGTTAAAAATGTTGGAACTCCTTTTAAAGGAGTACAATCTGTTTAATAAGTTTAAAGGAGCATTTGCATTGTATACGGTCCGCTTTTACAAGTGTCCTGTTTTATTGTGAAGAGCTTATTAAGAGGAAGTAAATGTGCAGTTTCTGTACAGCAAATATGACCTCCACCCTATGGAAACATGGGACTACAAAAGCTATATATGTAGAAGCATTATAAAAACAATATCTAAAATGTTTGACACTGAAAAGATGTCCACAACTACCACAGCTGGACTATAAATAGCCCTTACAAGGAGATTCTGTGGACGTCAATACTCAGTAGACGTAGAAAAACAAAAAAGACGTCGTCTGGTGTTACCAAACAACCCCTTCAGTGAACCAAAATTGTACTTCCAAAAATGACTTATAAAATACGCCACTTAGGGTTTGCTATAGAATATTCGTTAAAGGTGGAGTAGAAATAAATTGTAATGCAGTGTCCCCAAACTAACCTACAAAAACTGATAGTATACTAATACTCTGGTAGAGTACTAACATCATGCGTTTTTTTTACAAACACTCTAACCAAATGATAATATCCTTTGTGTGTTCCAACTGTCCAAAACAATCCATACAAGCATCTCTAAAGTAACTTAGACCTAGAACAGTTTCTCCTATAGACAAAGACGGCCTAGGGAGTAACACACACTCAACTCTCAGTCAGTAGAAATTTGACCACCTTTTCTAATACTAGCCGTTTGCTTTCATCCTCATAAGTGATTCTGGTAGATAGGCACAACAACTACTTATTTAGGTTTAGAAAAAGAAAGTACTTTAGGCTAGGAAAAGCTGAAAATCACTCTTTTCATCTGGGGAAGAAAGAAAGAGATTGTTTCTGGGCTGCTTTGGAAAGCAGAGCAAAGGTACATTCAGCCTCAGTACAGCTGCTAGTTTCCCAGCAGCTCAGGAAATAATATAACTTGGAAAGCAATTGAAACGGTGACTACCTGAAAGAATTGTTGATTAAAATATCAGAGAAACTGTTCTCATATTTAAAAGACGTTGCACAAGCCTCCACCAAGGTAGCTACTGTCTGGTCAGTCTTAGTTTTTAGGGAATGTTATTATATTTTGTACATGTTCGTTTTGGCTTATTTATGCTTTTTAAACCTACTTTAATTATGTTTAAAAATAGAGCAGTAAAAAGGGTAGATAGGGTAGCATGGCAGATGTTTACTTTGATTACACAAAAAGTATGTAGGAGTAGGCCCTGGACATATACTACTCAATAACTTGAGCTTATATAATATCATACTACAGTATATTTCTTACTAACTATCTTTCTCTTGGTAATCCTTTCTTTAAAGATATAAAGCACTTTGGGCTCAACTTGAAAGGAAAGCAGGTGTGAAATGTAGGCTAAATGTAAGATCAGGGTTCAAAAGTGACATATTTGTGTGTGAATGTGAGAGTGAATGAATAGTGGAATTGTAAAGCGCTTTGAGGTTCTCGAAAAGCGCTATATAAATGCAATCCATTATTATTATTATTATATTTGGGTGGAACCTTAATAATCCCCCATTCCCTCTGTGTTGGTATAAACAACGGCAGTCAGAAATATAGTTTTAACTACCTCTGTACACCTGTAGCATTATTATCACTTTGACCTTCAGATTAATGATTGAAGGAGAGGTTAGAGGTTAAATGTGACATGATATGTTTAATGATGACATAAGTGGGCATAACACACTTGTAAGAATCATAGTTTCTAAGTTATAGGACTTAACCAATAAATCATTAAGTTGACCTTGAAGGCCTCGGTGGATGTAAGGCAAATTTTAATGGATTGTTAACATGACCCCGTTCTTCATGCCTACACAGATTTATCAGAATTCATTCAAAACCTTTTAAGCTATCGTGTTTACAGACAGAATGACACAGAAGCAAATGATACAGAAAATATACCCTCCTTAAGTGGTGGTGGTGATGGTGATGTGGTGGAGGGAGAAAACTGAATTGATATATATAAATATTAAATATATGCTTTTATTCTGCAAATACCATCAAAGGCAGGGCCATGAAATTAGAAGCAAATATTAACAGCAAATTGAGGACATTGTTTCAGCTCCAGCATACTCAATTGCCTGTGATGAGTCAGTGGACATGAATGATACTGAGCAGACAGCGCTGATGTAAGTAGGCGAACCTAGCTGGGCTGCAGTTGATACATTTGTGAGGCTATTGTGAGCTATTTAAAAGCCAAAAGAATAAATTCCAGACACATTTTGTCAGTAGCTACAGACAGGACATTCAATGAAAGGAACACAGACTGGTTTTATGACTTTGCTGCAGAGCTTCTTGGATCGAAACCTACTTACTTTTAATTTCATCTTGGACCATGAAACACTGTCCAGTAAAACATTATTTCCAGAATGTATGGAAATGATGAACCTTGTCATCCAAATAGCAAACAGAATAACTGAAAAAGGTTGAGGTGCAAAGTTTGGTGGCTGTACCAAATGATGTGAAATGTAAAAACTTCACTGCAAAGCAAAGACCCGACCTATTAAAAGCTGGAAAATACCAGTTGGCTGGAAAAGTTACATTTTATGGTGGGGATGACAAGTTATCCAAATGTGCTGAACAAAAGTGTCTAGAGGAAGAGAAGAATGACCGTACCGAGAGGCACACACTCATAACAGTTTAAATAGGGACACATCAGCTATGAATCTTTACAAAATGTGATTATTGGAAACTGCATTTGTAGAAAGAATTAGTGTCTTTCTCTGTCACACCATTATCCCACTATTCCAACACCTTTCTTGTTCAAAAACAGAAATTGGTCACTATAGAAAAACTCCAAGTATCGGATCTATGATCTATGATCTATCAAATCTATGTTTGGATGCAAATATAAATCCTGACAAATATATGAACGTAAAGATTTTTTGCAGGCCTGTGCACCTTTGGATCAATGTACTGATGCAAGTATGTTTTCTCAAGCATGAACTACCGGAAATTCAAATATTACCCTGCCCTCACAGATGACAGACTGCAGTCTTGTTTGAAGACTTACAGCCCTGATACTGAGAAAATCTCTAGTGTTGTTCAGGAACAGAAATCACAATAAATAGGAGACAACATTGTCCTTTAATTTATATCAAACTATCTGTTGTAAGTTGTATTTTGTAAATTGAATGACTGTTAGCAGTTATCGCTTATGGGTGTTAAGGTAAGATGCTGTATGGGCTGAAGAAAGCAAAGGATTGCCTCAGTGAACTCAGCTTAAATAACATAACATTAAATAACATAAGTGTTTACTTTTTGATAAATGCTTTTTGTTATTTTAGTTAAAAAGTTAAATACATTTAACAAAATGTATCATTCAGGAAAAGGTACAAAATAATCATAAATAATCGAGAGTAGTTACTTGTGGTTAACATTTTTTTTTACACATATTAATAGGGATGGGAATCAAATTGCCAGTAATATAAATGTTAGTCTGTCTGTTGATTCCTATTATTGGTTCCACTTGCTTCACTATCAGCTGATTTGTTGGAGGACAGAAATAGCGGGGCAGTCTACAGTGTGGATATGGACATGACTTTGATTTCTATTGTGTAAAAGGTTGAGAGCGTGATGGTTGCTAATGTTGCTAAAGTTGCTAACACAACTTTAACTCTTTGCAAGTACCTAAGCTAGCCAGACAGGATGCTAACACTAAGCTAACCAAGAACAGAGTAAAAGCTAAGTGACTGCAGACCCCAGCAGTCAGACCCTGAACTTCAACAGGTAACAAACCGAATAGCAGTCAGGCTGCAGCCTCAATTTCTACCTGTTCATGAGTAGAATCGCTAGGGCGATCGCTTCAAAGTGTCTTTCTGCTCGTTTTTCCTTTGTCCTGTAGGTTTTGTATTCATACCTAATTACTGAGAATATTCATGTGTGTCCTCATTAGGATAGGGATTTGTGTTGGTGTGTGGGTCTTTAGCCTGGTTTATATTGTTAAATAGTAATTATGAAACAGTGTGCTTCAGCAATTTTATAGAGTAACATGAAAGTAATGTAACGAGTAGTATAATGAATTACTTTCTCAAACACACTGCATTACTTTTTAGAAAAGTGTTCTGTGTAAAATGTGTAATACATTTTGAGTAATGACCCCAACATTAAAAACAATAAAGACAGAAAATACATCCCTTCTACTTTTGAAAACTCAATGAGCTACAGGTAAGCTTGCAGTCTGATGTTACTACAGTCGTTATAATGGCCACCTGGGACTCACTATCCTTTAGAAGTCCATGGGAAAATGGCCCACAACCTCTGTAGACACTTTCCTAATAAGTTTCTAGACTCAGTCATTCGGTTTAAGTCAAATTCATTAAAACAGTATTTCCACTTTGCATGTTTTGGTGTCACTGAGTATGATTATTCATTGTATCAGCTAAGGACTGGTGACTGTATGATTTCCTTTGCATTCTGCCCAAACTACCATGAGGAAGCCACAAGGTTTTATCCACAAGAAAAGCAATATTTTCTTTTACAGTATTCACTACTGAGAATCAGGCTTTGGCTGTTTCCAGTTGGAGTTTTCTAAAAGCACACAGATAAAAGCAAAATGCTAAAGGTGAGCGATTTAACACTAAAACAAACGATGCAGAAAGGTTCTTCAGAATCAGGCAATAATTTTCTATAGGCTGATAACCGTCTAAGGCTCCTTTCACAAATATATAGCCACTTAATTCATTTTATATAATATAAAAAGCTCATAATAGCAGTTTTATGGAACCTAATTTCTATTCTGGGCATAGTGACAACGCATCCACTGAACCGTCCCTCTGTGCACAGACCCCTTTTAAAGCTGAGAGAACTAAGTGAGAAGTGATAGACGTAGCCAGACGAGGCAGAAAAATAACTGAGCCTAAAGGTGTCATTCATAACTGCCCCATACCTCCCACATGACTGTGTAGGAGAGAACATCTTAGATATCTATGGATCATAAGATGACAAATTCACCAACAACCCACACTGCTGGTGCGGTATCGACACTGCTGGCATCACATAAGATAAGATAAGATAACCTTTATTAGTCCCACACGTGGGAAATTTGTTTTGTCACAGCAGGAAGTGGACAGTGCAAAAGTTATGACGCAAAAATTAGAATACAATAAGAATAAATACAGTACACAGCTGTACAGAATAGAATAAAATAATATACTATATACAGTAGAATAAAATAGAATAAAAATATACAATAAGATAAAAATAGAATACGAATGCTATATACAACTGAGTAAAAATACAACGATGCCAGAAAAGATTATTGCACTTAGTGTTATTGCACATGTGTGGATGTGTGTGTTTGTTCAGTTAAAGTCTTTGTTGTGGAGTCTGACAGCAGTGGGGAGGAAAGACCTGCGAAATCTCTCCGTCCCACACCGTGGGTGCCGCAGTCTCCCACTGAAGGAGCTGCTCAGTGCTGTCACAGTCTGCTGCATGGGGTGGGAGACGTTGTCCAACAGGGATGACAGCTTAGCCGCCATTCTCCTGTCACTCACCACCTCCACTGGGTCCAGAGGGCATCCTAGAACAGAGCTGGCCCTTCGGATCACCCTGTTCAGTCTCTTCCTGTCCCCAGCAGAGATGCTGCCGCCCCAGCAGACCACACCATAAAAGATAGCAGAAGCCACCACAGAGTCATAGAAGGTCTTCAGGAGTGGGCCCTCCACCCCAAACGACCTGAGTCTCCGCAGCAGGTACAGCCTGCTCTGCCCTTTCCTGTAGAGGGCGTCTGAGTTATGAGTTATGGTTATATGATCATAGATTGATGAGTTGAAGTTAAACTGATCTATACATCTGACATAATATACCAGCAGATTCTTTTTTGTTGGGGGGGTACACAATCCTGCTTGCTTATTATAAATCAGCAGCCTACTTTCTTATCTGTTCTGGAACAAATCGTGCAGAGAAAATCTTGGCTTCACAGAAACCAGTATAACGAGCATGACATTTCCCTGACAGTAATTAGTGCTTCCCTCTTGTAACAGGAATTAATTGTGGCATTATTCTCTAATGTCTACTATGAACAAATAAACAGTGATTTAAAATAAGATTATGTCTTCGTTCGGTCAGTTCTGCTGAAGATAATGTTTATACATAATTTATATATTTTATATATAATAACTACTTTTTTGTGGAGACTGTTGTTAAGAAAGCTCACAGAGTACAATGGATTTCTGTAGACTGTTTTCCAGAAGATTTTTTATCATTAGAAGCTGTGTTTAAAAAAATACCTCTTTCGTATTGGTCATATTCCAACACACCAATATATTTTTTTCGTCGCACTTGATTTCTAACTGAAAGAACAGTTGATAACTTCATTGGGAACTCGTGCAATCATTTGTTTCTTATTCTTTTTGGATAAATACAGCAATTTAAGCCATCACAGTAATCAGGGGTTCCATTGTATGGTAAGTGACACGTCGTTCAGGTTTGCTTGCTTGTGTAAGAGCTGAAAATAATGAATTATGCTTGACTGAGTGCCACAAACTGTCAGGACTTTTAGTGGTTTCTGTCTCAGTCACTGAGGATGTGTTGTTTAATGGCTACATCACAGAACAGCAATGAAAGGGATACATAAAGAGACTGAGACTTAACATTAAAGTTCACAATTTCATATCTCCTAGATAGCTAACAAATTTCTCTTTGGTTATCTCGGTAGTATTGTACACTCTAAAAAATGATTCATGGGGTTAGTAAGTAAAGCTTAAAATTAATAGCTTTTTCTGCATAAAAAATTAAGTTTGTTGCATGTACACATTGTAATCAGTTGATAACTTAATTTAATGAGTTGGTCGAAATGAAAATAAAGAAAACAGTCTTAGCTCAGTAATATATCGATTTTGAACAGACATTTCTGTGTTAACTTAACATGAAAGTGTATTCAGTTAATACAACTTAAAAATCTCGTAAGCGTCCTTTAAAAGCTGAGTACAAGGCTGACTTGCCCGGACATGTTGTGCTCTCAGACCACTGATCGAAAGAAACGGAGGCAAAGAGAGAAAGCAGAGAAGCGGCATTTTGTACGGAACATTATCAAACGTTAAAGCTTTGTGGTGAGTACAATTTTTTGCCTTGTTTTATTCACAGCAGCTAATAACTCTAACTTTAACTCTATCAACACGCACTGCAAGAAATCCTTTTTACACAACACTAAACTCTTCCTCGGCGAGTGGTGGTGATAAGCTAGTAACGTTACACTTCTGGCTAACTTGTGAAGTAATTCGACCGTAACATTAGTCTTTGTTAAGTTTTGTTTTACGGTGGCAGCCAAATGGTGTTAATTGACACTGAGCTTCTGTAGCAGTAGTTTTAACTCTGCAAAGACAGGGTAATACATGTTTTTCTTCTTTCTACTTTGAAATCGTTGCAGCGTTGATGAAGGTTTGACCAGCAAAAGGCTGGGCCATTTTACATTCATGACTAAACAAATGTAGGTTACTGAGTATACATTCGGTTTAACATCGATGCATTTTGATGTTTAAGTCCTAGAGTTATTTTTATGTGAGATTGAAGTTTGTTAATTGAGCCCTAGCTGAAGAACAGCCTGTGTCAAAGTTCAGTCAAAAAACGCGGGCGAGGAAGCGAACGCCATGTTGTAGAAACGCCACAGGAAAGATCTTAAGTAACATTCATAAACTAGTTGTTTTAATGACATTACATTGAGTGTGCATTAGCACATAAAATATAATTTTGCTCTTTTGGGTGTTAACTGCAGATACATAAGCGCAGTTGTATCACTTAAGAAAAAATATCTTTGATTTGGAAACATAACATAACATTCTCCATTCGCAGGCAGGAAGTTGTCAATCAAGCACCAAAAATCAATGACCTGAAAGAAAGATGGCCTGCTCTTTTTGATGCAGTTCAGGTAAATATTTTTCCATAAGATAATTTGCAGTATGTATTCTTTTAAAGTAAATTGTATACATTAACATGTTGTGCCTATTTGTGCCTTTTTTTTATACAGATAAACCAAGAATTCAGAAGGATCACCACTGTTAACCTGGAGACAACATTCATGGCAAAGCTGGACCAGTACTCTCAGAAAATAATGTCCTTGCTGTCCTCAAGAGGAGGGGCTGCAAAAATGCGCATTCGGCGCATCCAGAACATGCTGCTAGAGGTATGAATGAATGAAATGTAGTTTATTTCAAATAGGATAATCCACTTTTTTTTCCAATAGGTGATATTGAGTCTTAAAAGGTAGCTGTTTACAACTCAACTATGTCAAATTATTGTTTAGAGCTTGAGGCACAAATATCAATTAAAACTATAAATACTTAATAATAAAACAAATTATAGGTGATGTGGATCATGATTGGCAGAGTAATTTGCAAGATTTTGCAGTTTTTCTATTTGTTACCTGGATTTTTCAAGTTCATGAATTGATCATTTCAGAGAAATGGCTCTTTGAAATGATCAATTCATTATTTTGATTATCACTGGAAATCTATAATTGGTACAGTTCAGGCCATATAAAGTCAATCCTTTTTTTTTTTTTTTTTTGGATGTAATTATCAAAAACCCATCCTCCTCGAAGAGCAGTTCGACATTCTTTTTCTTATTCACAGGACGATTCTGTGGAGAGAAGGCGAGAGGTCGCTATCCGTGGCTTAGTGGTGTATCTCAGGGAAAAGGAGGAGGATCTCTTCAAAGAGCAGGTAAATCAGACATGACTATACTTTGTATTAGAGGTACGATCTAATCTATTATTAATTGATTTCTAAATTAATCGGCAACTATTTTGATAATTGATTGATCGGTTTAAGTAATTATTTTAGAAAAAGAAGTCCAAATTCTCTGGTTTCAGCTTCATAAATGTGAATCGTTTCTGGTTTCTTTACTCCTCTATGACAGCAAACTGAATATGTTTGACATTTGAGGTCATCATATTGGGCTCTGAGAAACATTGACATTTTTCACCATTTTCTGGACCAAACAACTAATCAGATAATCGTCAAAGGAGCTTGCAAAGAGAACCTTCACAGACATAATCAGATAATCGAGAAAATTGTTAGTTGCAGCCCTATTTTGTGTTACTCTCATGTATAAGTATGATTACTTAAAACATTTATATTGATTCTGATCTACCAGGATGGTGGCGGGGATATTACCAATGAAGTGATGAAGATTGTAACCAGAGGTGCCACAACGTCTGATCCAGCCAGCGCAAGGATCATACTTGAAGGAACAGAAGTCCTAGCAGACCTGGATGTACCCAGAGCCTGTGCCTTGCTAATGGGGCTGATATATGCACTCAACCTCAGCTACCCAAAAGAACTGAAAAACACTTTTGAAAAACACTTTTGAAGTGTTTCAAAAGATATTCCTCGAGCTGGATGATCTGAAAGCCAGTCCTAAGGTAATGTCACTAAAAAGTAAACTGTTGTACTAAAAAATGTGAAGAGTGAGGCTATCCTCAAATTAAACGGGAAATGTTCCACTGTTGTTTGCAATGTGTTGTGTTACATACTTTACAGTAGGCAGTAGGTGTAAAGTTGAGCGTTGAGCATTAAGTACACCTAGTTAAAAATAATGCACTTTAAAAGGATAGCTCGGGTCTTTTGAAGTGAGGCTGTATATGAGGTACATATGTATTGTGAGTGTATTACACACAGTAGATGGCAGTCAGTAAGCTCCACCTACGGAGAAGCAGACGGGGCCACCGGCACGCAAGATGAGCCTCCATCCTAATAAAACTGATGTCAGTTTAAATGTACATTATATCAAGAATATGTTTACTGCTTTATTTTGCTATCAGACAGCCTTTTCTGTGAGGAAAGAGAAGTTCTACTGCTTGTTGTTTCAATCGCTCTGGCCCACCAGCGTCCATGGACAAAAACAGCAATTTTACCTGACAGCACACAGGAGTTGCTGGTCTCCTGCTGCCTTGATCAGTAAGTGTAATTGTGTTATTTGGTGACTTTGGTGTTAGTTCGGGTTAGTTCAGATTTACCAAAGTCACACAAACAAACTGAGCCTATCGTGCGTGTTGGTGGCAGGAATGTGCTGACTGCTGTCTACTGTGTGTAATACACTCACAATGTACTTCATACTTAAAAAAACCTAAACTATCACTTTAACACAAACAAACTTGAATCAGAGCATGACTGTCAAAATGTTCAGTCTTTTTGAGACAGATTTACAGGGGTGTTTTATGTAATTTATTTTATGGAGGCAACAATTTTGTCTGCTATTGAAATGTCAATGAGTCTGGAATGGTGGACTGGTGTTCTAATAAACAGTTTGATCATAAAACTGGAATTTCAATGTGTAATTTATTGTATAATTGTAAGTTATAAGTTACTGTAAGTTACTAGTACTCAAAAAAATTAAGGTAACAATTTGCATGGATATTTCTGAGTAGAATAAAAGTAAAAAAATAAGTTTTAATAACTAAATGGAGTAATTTTTTAAACAATTAAAATTAAGTTGGTTCAACTTAATTAAGCTTGTAGAGGACAAAGCAAATCATGTTGTTTGTACGTAAGGAATAGAGTTTGCCTAACTAGAGAACTCTTGTGGCATTTACGCTATAGTGGCTAAGCTGAAGTAACTTAAAAAGATCCATGCAAATTGTTACCTTAATTTTTTTACGTTAAGCCAGCAGATCTTTTTTTAGAGTGTAGTTTCTACAGTATAAACTGCTTTGAGAATGACTGATGTTAACTCCTGATATATAAATAAAATTAAATGAAAGCTACTGCTATTTTTAAATGTTACATTAATATCTCTCAATCCATTTTTACCTTTTATCCAGATCTGTGTAGGCAGCAGCTTAAGCAGAGATGCCCAGATTTCCCTCTCCCCAGCCACCTCATCCAGCTCTTCTGTTGGGATACTGAGATGTTTCCAAGACATCTGAGAAACGTTATCTCTCCAAGACAGTTCTGTGCCAAATCTTAAGCCAGGTCCATCTTTTAAATATTTTCTTCCAAGGAGCCAGTCTTTCTTGTAATTTTTAAAAGTAGCCTTGAGACATAGTCCTCCAGGATTTCTGAAGGTCTTTTAAAGTTTTTCTTTGGACATCGGCTGCTTTTTCTCTCATTTTCACTTGCACCCGACCAATTTCAGAGCATTTATTTTTATTTTCTAAGTCACTTAACAGTGATGTATGACTCACTAAAGCATAAAATAGGGACACAACAAGGAATGAGTCAGTGTTTTGTCTACACATAGCAGACGACTTAGCAAAGAACCAATTTTAAATCTATAATTTGACGGGAATAAATGAATGGAGGAAGAAGGCAGCCAAAAGGCCTCTGGAAGTCAATTCCTGAAGACTTCTGAAAAAATGTACAAGAACGTTTCCTAACAGAGTTCAGGCTGTGATGACAAATAAAGGTGGTCATACGAAATATTGACTGACTATTGACTACACTGCTCCAGAGTCCGATGGCAGCGTTCTTTACACCACTGAATCTGACACTTTGCATTCATGTGACACTTGGATTCAGCTGCTCAGCCAAAGAAACCCATTCCATGAAGCTCTTTACACACTGCTCTTGAGTTACTCTGAAGGCCACATTATGATTCGAAAGAATGGGTCTGAATGTCTTGGTGCTTGGCTTTGTGCACCTGTGGCCATGGAAGTGATTTGAACACCTGAAGTCATTGATTATGATGGACAAGTGAATATTTATACGTGTCAAAATACAAAAATCTAGCACCCCAAAATATCTCTTTTCTTTAACAGTCTGGAGTATTAGCTTTTCTTCTTACTAAGTTTTTGGGGCAGCTATAAGAAAGATGATTATACTGGTGCAGACATTGTGATTAAGATGATCTCAAACTGTGAAGACCAGTGTGACAGAAATACTGGAAATTATACTCAACAACGTAGTGTAAGCTGTACAGTGTAGCGCGGAATGCCTAGATGTCTACATTGGAGAAACCAAACAGCCACTTCATAAACGCATGGCTCAGCATAGAAGAGCCACCTCGATGGGACAAGACTCAGCTGTCCATCTGCATCTAAAGGACAAAGGTCATTCTTTCGAGGACGCCAATGTTCACGTTTTGAACAGAGAGGACAGATGGTTTGAAAGAGGAGTAAAGGAAGCCATTTATGTCCACTGTGAGCGACCATCTTTGAACAGAGGCAGTGGTTTACGACACCAACTGTCTGCCATCTATGATCCAGTTTTGAATCCCTTCCCAGATGCCTTAACGCCCACTCACACTCTGAGCCATTTGACCTCAGTAAATCACATGATAAGGTGGGGCTAGTGCTCACAATGGGTTCACCTTGGCTGATTGTGACCCACACCCATTTTCACACCTTGGCTCGTGTGATTAAGCAGAGGATCAATTGGATGGTCCAATTGATCCTCTATGGACCATCCACGCCCTATGGGAGGGACCCTCTTGGGGACCCTCCCATAGGGCTTAACATCTAGGACTCTCCACCAGTTGGTCTTAGTACTGAAGAAGCTTCTCAGATGAGAGGTGAAACGTCAACAAGGACACCTAAAGAAGTCCAGACGCTTTTCTTTCCAAGCTCCTTTGACTATACTCATAGGAAATTCAGCTACGGAAAGCAAAATATAATAGCAAAGTATTGAAACCAAGAATGAGTTGCACGAATTATTACTTCCTTCTCATCTGTTTTTCCATTAATAATACTTATCTGGTTTGACAAGTAAAAGGAAAATGTAACAGATTTTTAAATATTCATACTGATTTTGATCACTTGCATTTTTTCAAATATAACAAAAGAAGGCAATTGTATCTTTTGGTCACAAAGTTGACAGAAAAAAAAAAGAAATTATCATTTTAAGATGAAAAAAGTGATCAAAACAAAACAGAAAGCCCTCCTGAATGAGTTTTTCCCCACTTTTTTTTTTTCATTTCTCATGCTTCAACTGGATTCTATGCACTCCTTTAATTCTCTTTGTCTCTATCACAGTTGCTGGTCGTTAACTATAGCTTGAACTGGTCAGCACATGTCTGTGGTACTCTGTTCCCCAGTGGCTTAAATGTGCTGAGCGCAACACCGTTTTACTGCAGAACTTGTGCAGCACATTACCTTTTTTTCTTTGGGGCTTTATCATTGTAGTGAAGCTCACTGTGCACCTTCCTTTGCTCACAACATTCACCAGAATACAGTGTTGGCATTGTATATTTCTCGAAACCAAAAGCATACTTTAAACAATAATGGGTGTCATATGTTAAGATACTATATGTTACTTTTCATTGGGTTTATTCATTGGCATCTGACAATGAGTTAAATAACATTATTTTAAATGTTCTTTATTTGAAACAATAACATAAAAGTTTCATTAGAATTCTCCATTTAACAATTTCTAATAAAGCTTTTATTTCTAGCCTGTTCATTTCGTTTTGTATATTAATTTAGGTTATTTCATGATCAGCAAAGTCATTCTTTCAACGATGTTAACACTTAAAGCACTCATGCTAACACAGGAATATTCAGTGTTTTCATAAAAAAGTATGTATAAATCCACCCTTTATTATAATGCTTGCCTTGTTGTTAAAAATATATCCAAATCTAGTTCTTATTTTCAGTCACATGGTCCAGTATCATGTGACTCAATGTCTTAAATCCTGTGTGTTTAAGACATTGTGTTGTATCACTTTAACCAAAGGAGTGGTGCTTAGTGAAGTCGCTTGGTAATACACACAAAGTCTGCATTAGTAAGAGCTTAAAGGGAGATTTATTGTAGATGTGAGTCTGGCAGTCAAGTGTGCATTTGTGTGACCACATCAAAGTAAAAATGTAAAATGAAGGCTTTTGGGGCTCAGCAGAAATGAAGATAATCTGAATTTGAAAGGTTTTTCCTAATCCAGAGCAGCCTAATTTATTACATTAACAGAAAAATAAACAAAAAGCCTCTCAATTCTTCATCATACTGAGGAAAAACCTCTTTGTCAACAATTAGGACTGATTTGTGAGGGGTTTTCAGACACACTTTCTGCACTTATCCTGTGTGCAGCCTCATTAATGCTCTGAAACATAAGGTTTGCACAAGAAACCAAATTCTCGTTCCCAGGGGGTCAGATACAAGTAATTTTTCAAAGTCAGTGGTATCTCAGGGATATGCACCAGGTGTGCTTTGGTGTTGCCCCCAGGAGCTGAAAAATGAACAAATCAGGTAACTCAAGCAAATGCCAAAAACTGCTGCTCTTGGAGTGGCCATCTGAGGCTGACATTGAAATTGAGGTAATCCCCATGCTTTTCTGTGTCGAAATACCCAAAGAAATACTATAGTGGGTGATTAAAAAAACAAAAACATCCATCTGGTGATGCTTTAAATGAGAGATGTGCTGACAAATGCAGCTATTGTCAGGAGCTGCAATATGGAGAGAGAGAGACAAGTGGACCCAAATGCAGGACTCGCAGGCAGACCAACAACAAGATATTGATACAATATTACCATAACCTTTTTCCCAGCGATTTATGCAATCATTTAAAGAAAAAAAGAAAAATGTAGACGTTTTCAAGGTTGCTGGTTGTTAACCTTGAATATAAACTGAAGAAGTGGTTGCAGCATCCCTCCAGGAGGAACTGTTAAAGCTGAAAGTACTGATGCAGCCAAAGGTGTGTGTTTGTGTGTGATTAAAGAGAGTGTTTAATGATTTGAGAAGCTGCACAGCAAAAGGTAGCCTTTGATGTGCAGAGGGTTGCTCTCAGAGTGGAAACGCAGGTGCTGGTAGACCTCTGGCTTTTGGTCAAGCGACTTGGAATGAAAACACAATTCTGTACATATATGCATGTGCAAACACATTCACTGAAAAAAGAACATCCCACATCACACAATACCACCCGCACACTTGTGCACTACCTCTCGTGACTTGTTGGAAAAAGATGACTGCATCTGACATATCAGTTTGACCCTTGCTTGACTGGGGTCAGAAGTGTGGCAGCTACAAATGTGTGCATATTTGTGTGTGTTGCACGTGGTGTCAGGACTAATGTGGCGTACGGTGACATTCTGATAAATCTCCAGACGGCCTGTGCTCTGCCCTTTCACAGCTGCTGACTATGTTAATGGAGAGTGGAGATGCAGGGTTTGCTGGGTCTCCCTGTCATTCCACCCCCTCTGGAGACACTTACAGTAGAGATGGATTCGATATTTAAGTCGATACAGCTTGCAGTCCTACCTGAGGGTGGAAGACTTGAATTTAGTTTAAATGCATCCTGATAGAAAACAAAATTGGCGAATGGATATTCTGCCCAAAAGTATCAGCAATCGTGCAGCGGGGCACTCGCCACTGCTCAGAGGCTAAAATGCCTCAGGAAAGAAGGCCATTTGCCACCAGTAAAATATAGCTGCAGTGTGCCATCTGTCTGTTGCTGCAAAATACAATTCACAAGTCAGTTTAGCTTGTTTAGAGTTCGTCCAGAGAGCAGAAGTATGGTTTCATGCTGAGAAAGAGCAATAAAGATGAGATGTTTGCTTTGAGAGTGTTGATGGAGAAATATAGAGAAGATTAGAAGGAGTTGCACTGTGTATTTGTGGCTCTAGAGAAAACAAATGACATGATGCCAAGAGAGGAGGTGTGGTGCTGCATGAGGAAGTCTGGAGTGGCAGAGAAGTATGTGAGCCTGGTGTAGGAAATGTATGAGGACAGAGACAGAATGGAGAGGTGTGCAGAAGGAGTGACAGATGCGTTCAAGGTGGAGGTCCATCAGCGATCTTCCCTGGGCATCCTCTTGTTTGCAATGATGATGGAATGGTTGACAGATGAGGTCTGACAAGAGTCGTAGTTCATGGGCTATAATGTTTCCAGATAACACTGTCAAAGGCAAGGATGCAACGAGTAAAAGTAGTGAAAATCAAAGAGTTTAAAAACCTTGCAAAGCATAGACGGTGAACAAGAGTGGTGAAGAAGAGAGTACGGGCAGGGTGGAGTGGGTGGAGATGTGTGACAGAAGGATAGCAGAAAAAAAATGAAAGGAACTGTGACTTACAATGATGTATGATTTGAAGACAGTGCCACTGACAAAAAGACAGGAGGCTGAGCTGGAGGTGGCTGAGATGAAGATGCCAGATTTTCACTGGGAGTGACCAGGATGGGTCAGGATTACTGTGTACATGTGAGGGACAGCTCACACTGAGTTTGGAGACAAAGATAGAGAGGTGAGGTTGAGATGGTTTTGACATATGCAGAGGAGGGATAGTGGATATGTTAGATAAAGGGTACCATATTCAGTACAGATACTCCCCCCCCCCCCCCCCCCCCCTTTATTTAAATATTTGTCTTTATAAGCTGGTCTTTGATTTCAAAGAGCAAATACATTGCACACTTAAAATTTTGTGTAAGCGTTGATACAGGTATTACTAGTTAAACAATCTGATTCTAGCCATATTGCAAGATCATCGTCAGTCAGTAAAACAAGAAATCCCACACCTCCAAGTGAAGTAGAAATCACTTTTTTCTTATGTATTATAAATGTATTCAAGTCACATTTCTCACATAGCTCAGCATCTGTTTAGTGAAATATAAATAACCTCTCTACAGCCTCAGCTCCAGTTTGTCCTCCTGATGCATTTAGCATACATTTGATCACAGGCTGAATCCAGCTTGTCTGCTAAGACTGTTAACAAGAATGATTTAAAGGGATGTTAGGAACCGTTAAAAACTGATATGCTGTCATTTGTCATTGATTGATTTTAAGAAAGCAGGTTACTAGCCTGTCAGGTGGAAGACACAGGAGAGAGGAGTAGAGGAAGTAGAGTAGAGGACTCAACCATCCAGTTGAGTGAGTTAGGCTGGAGGGGACAAATAAAGCAAGTTTGAAGAGGGTTAAAAGACGCTGGATATCCATTGTGTCTATCTTGCTGACTTAATGTTAAATATGTTATTAATTTAGGTTTCCATGTATGACACGATGAAACATTGATAGATAAACACAAGATTTCCTTTGTTTCCTGGTCATAATTAAAAATCTCTGTCTTTTTGTTCAACTCAACCCAAAGCACATGAGAAAATAGCTGCATGTATTTAACATTATTAAATTAGGAAAGCAGGGGGCGACCCACTCTCTAAGCAACACTGATGTGTCAATAATGAAAAATTGTTGACAAATTAATTACTCAGTGCTACACTCACTATTGACTGAGAGTGTAGGGGAATATAAAAATAAATGTGATAACATTTGTGGACATAGTAAAAGGGGAAAAGGACGAGGCAAAAGAATGTGAAATGGGATAAAAAGTAGATAAAGGGGGAAAGACAATGGAAAGACAAAGGGGAAGTCAGGATGAAGGAAAATGAGATGAGGCAGAGCTGAAGAGGGAAAGGGACTGGAAGAAGAAGCAAAAAAATGCAAGCAGAGATTCAGAGGAAAGATGAGGCATTATTAACATTCATTATCATATAATTTCACATAGTAAATATGATTTTTTTTCCAAATCCTCAAGGGTTATTCCAAGCATGCTCTTGATGTTCTTTTGACCCACAGTCAGTCTTGAAATAGAGTTCTTTTCTTCAGGCGCTGTGGATTGTGATGATTATTCCCGCGTGTGAACAAACATGTCTGTGACAATGCACAGCTTGCATTTTGCTGTGCTGAATAGTTTGCAGAAAATAAAAACTTTATATCTCCCTTGATTGTTAACTTTCTGTCGTTTTAGTTATTTAAGGAAATGTGGAAATAATGACAGATTGCTTCTGTGTTCGGTGCTGCAATACAGAAAAAAAAAGCACAAAGAAAGCACCTAAGCGAAAAGTTGAGCAGATGATGGGGAAAAAAAGGAAATTGCTTTATAATGGTATAAAGAGAAAGATGACAAAAATGGCAACATAGGTCTGAATGGAAAAGCTTGATGTATGTCAAACTTTTTAAATAAAGCACATTACTAAGTTAATTATAGCCTCAAAAGTTTTCATTTTCTTAAGAATATGAATGCCACTTTTAAGATGTCTTAATCTCAAAAACATGAATACTTTTTTAACTCCTAATGTAAATTTTAATGTCAACACCATATCCACCACAGATTTATTCATTTATTTCTATGTGCCTACAGTGCTTGGTGAAGAAAAAACATGATTAAAATCCCAGTTTTTCTTCTAATCTTAACCAAATTAGTCTTGAGCTCTTGAGAAGAAGTGAACTTGACCTCCTTGGTTTATAAAGATGTTTCACCTGCCATCCAAGAGGCTTCATCGGTTCTCAAACAGGTGACGGAGAGTCCCAGTGGGATTGTCCTCTCGGGCATGGTCTTGAGGGTCACTGACCCACTATTAATGCTGTGAGTTGTCACATGAGCCAAAGTGAACTATGAGTCATTACCAATACAGGGGCCAAGGTGTGAATCCTCTATGAAACACACCCCACTATCATGTGAGCTATTAAAGTAACATGAGTCAAGGTGTCAGTGGGGAGTTGGAACTGCTTGGAAAGGTACCTCGAGACTGGATTGCACTGTAGGTGGCTCATAGCTGCTGTCATAAGCTTGACCAAAGCACTTTTATAGCCCAAATCTTGTGAAGTTCAAGAGGCAATTGCAGGAATGCGGATGCAGGAACAGATCAACACAACACAAGAAATGTAAGATAGAACAAGAAACACACCAAGGTGTGGGTAGTGGAGGAGAAACAGCTATATAACAGATGAGTTGATGAACTGAAATTAAATGCAAGACACAAGAGACGATAAACTGAGAGTAGAACAGGAAATAAACAACAACCATAACAGAAACGTGAGAATGCGGGAACATGAATATATTTGACAAAAAAATGGAAAGACACAGGAGGATGAAACAGAGGGAAAGCCAGGGGCGAGTAATAAAACTCCATAGATACAAACAGTAATAAGAGCAAAAATCAGAGGCTCAGAAGTCCAAGGAATAAATTTTAAAAAATCAAAACCAGAGAAGCAAAGCAACTGAAAAGAGAACATCTAAAAATAAACTCAAGTACCCAGGAACAGACCAGGGATCATGACATATAGATCTGATACCAAGAACAGGTCTGTGACATACCTAAAATCTGTGTCTGATCAATTTATTTATTTCAAAACTGTAGTACATCATATTATGGCAAAACAGTAGGAAGGGAATGCTTTCTATGGATGAAATAAACTTATAGACAAACAAGAAACCTTCATTTTAATGACAACACTTAATAAAAAATTCTTAATTTGGTTTCTACGAAAAGATAATATGATTTTATCCTGTTCACATATCAAGTCACCAACTTGAGTGCCAGTCTCCATTTCACACCCCACTAATCAAATAGTGGCCCTCAGACTTTATGAAAAACTTTTACTGGCAGCTGAGGTACAAGAACACATCAATTGCTTTGCCCATAATAGCTATATTACTTTTCTTTTATTTGATTATTCAAATTCTGCCTATCCCATGACTGAAAACTTCTTCCTGCAAAAGCACACCACAGTGCCAGTAAAGCAACACTATGGCTGCCAGTACGTTGGTTGTATAATTAATAAGCTTCTCTGAAACAATAAATTGAGTTAAAATATTGTTTTGCAGGTGATATTGCATGTGTAAGACTCTTATTGTATGCAAAGAGGATGGCTTTGTGTTGAGAAACTACAATAAAGAAAAAGCATCAAATATATATTGAACCTTGAACCTTTTATTGATCTGCAGCCAAACAGGAAGCTGCAGAAAAGTTGCCCTTAGAGACGAGAGTTTACCTGTAAGGCATATGAATGTGTGTCTCTGTGTGACATCAGTGTGTACATGTGGGTTACAAACATGCTTGTTCTCATCAGAGATGGGCAGTAACGCGTGTAATCTGATTACTTTTTTCAAGTAACGAGTAAAGTAAGGGATTACTATTGCAAAAACGGTAATTAGATTACCGTTACTTTCCCGTAGGAACGCTGCGTTACTGCGTTACTAAAACTGTGATTTTTTTTTGCGAGAATGTCTCACGACAGTGACGTAAGCGAGTGCGCCTTTGGTGACAACAGCTGTGTGCAGATCAACAGTGGATCACATATCGATTGTGGGAGAGAGTATGAGCGTGCAGCGTTTAAAGCGTGGAAGTACTGACCTTACTTTGAGTTTGATTCCATAAAAAGTGACAAAAACATTAGCATCCGTTGTGCGTGGGAAGAAAACTTTTTACAGCGACAAAAACCCCTAAACTTCCAAGCAAGCACCGAGTGCGCAACGACGTAATGAGAAATTCACAGAGAAACTCGCGGATTCTTCAACTGACCGCGGCACACCTGCACCAGGGTAAACCTCCGCCTACCGCAGTCCTGCTTTACAGGTGAAAATAGAGCAACAGGACCGCTGAGTCTTTGACTTTATTTATTTTCTGCTGTGTTTTACTTGCATCTATTTGAAAGACTGAGTGTAAACACAAAAAATATTTTATTTTATGTGCTGGAATGTGCAGAAAATAGCTTTAAATGTTAAACTAATTTCTTCAAGTCAGAGAATGTTGCATATAATTAAATTTTTGCTTGATGCATAAAGTTAAAAGATTAAAACTGATAAACAAGTTAAAAAAAAGAGACTTTTCCATTTGATTACATTTTGTATGATGGATTATGTAGAAAAAGTAGAACTGGGCTGAAAGATCTATCGCTTTATCACCTCTTCAGGTTGTAAATCGTGTTTTTAAAAAGTACCTAAGTAACTACTTTTGAAAATAAGTAATCAGTAAAGTAACAGGATTACTTTTTTGGGGAAGTAATCAGTAATTAGTTACTGATTACTTTTTTCAAGTAACTTGACCAACACTGGTTCTCATATGCTTCTCTTCTTGTCACGTGCACCTTGTACAGTTGAGCAACTCAAATGTGCCAGCTTTCTCACGTTCTTTTGATCTAAAAGGCTGAAAAATGCAGCCCAACACATTGTTCCTGCTATTACTAGATAATGGCCAATCATCACTCTTTCCAGGAAGGCAGGGAATAAAAGGTTATTTTTACTTCTTCCTCTTCTTTGTATTTCTTGCTTATACCACCTATATTTCATTTCCATTCTTTAAAACTCTTGCCCTCTGACTTCTATTGTTATGCTTGATTAAACACACATTCATCAGTGACAAAACTATTCAGCCTGAATAAAACTCCGCAAACTCTTGCGTTGGTTATTATTTGCATTTTATTTACTGTTGTTGTTCTGTGCCTTCTTTGTCAGCAGTAGAGTTCCTCAAAGGCAAACACTCCAGACTCTGGTGTTCAAACACCTCAGACTTTTTTTTGGCTTTGTAGAAACAACTCCTTCACACAGCTTAGTGAAAAATGTATGGAGTGTGTTTTCACCTACGTATTTCTGTCTCTGTGAAAGCATCTTCCTTTCACCTTGATCTCACCTCACTTCAACTCGGTATGTAGCAGTGACTGTCAATGCTTCTGTGTCTGCATTTGTGTACATAGCCTTTTGATAATTTAACAGTGTGCACGCACACACAGACACACAAATATCTTTGTAAAAGTGAGAGGAACCACTGTGTAGGTGGCACTTTCTTTTTCTGCAATAGCTTTTACAACTGCTGAGGAAATTACAATGCAACATCCTACATTTCTTTGAGCTCCAACCTTTAAATCTTGGGATCAGATATGGTCTCTGAGATACAAAATAAATCGTAACATAAAAGTCAGAAAAGGCGCAGAAATTGATTCACTTTACTCTTCCATATTCTTAGCTGTTTTTGTTCCCCACACTGAGTTACATTTGGTCAGGACATTTCACCTTTCAGAACTACCAAATGCATATTTGCACATGCCACAGCATTTTATATGCACAACTATCTTCACCAGCTAACTGCAGCTGATGTCTTTCTGCTGTTTGCTGCTTAACATAGATGGCGTTGATACTGAAGGCGTGAAGTTGTTGAAACGGTTTGCAGATCAGAGGGGAACAAAAGTGCAAGGTGTTAATTTACTGTGTTCACATTGTTATGAGCAACAGGATGTAGAAAATAACCAAGAAAGTAATACGTAGGAGATAATAATAAGAAAAAATAAAAGTCCAAAAGCTAAAAAAAAAACTTGACATGAGCGACTTAACGGCTATTACATTGACAAAACGATAATAAGGCCTAAAGGAATAACAAGGGAAGGAGAAAAAAACAAAAGCAGGAAGTGAAAGTTTTAGGAGAAAAAAAAAGCTACTTTGAAAATAAAGCAGGAAGTAGCTAAAAGAGAGACAAAGCATGAATAAAAATGTTAGAAAAAATAATAATTAAACTGATTTTATGTTGTGTGTGTATATATATATAACTTTTCTTTTTCCTTCCATTTTCACCAGTGTTTTTTTGTTAACCTCATATTTACTATGTGCAGGGTTGACTTGGCCAAAGGGGAAAAAGAGTAAACGACAGAAACACTGGGAGTCTTGCCTTCAGCTTGCTGTTTATTATGGAGCTAAATGAAACTAGGTGGCAGATGGGTGAGAGGCTTCACTGCTCTGAGATCCAGCACCATTCATCTGCATTAGGACCACTTATTATAAAGGCAGCAATTTATTTTCTTGGGCACTTTTTGCTGTGAGGCTGAATACTGTAAGTGGGAGAAAAGGAGGAAAAGCAATGGAAAGAGCGAATTGATTTTGCAGGATGAATGGAGTGAATGTAGTATAATATTTATCTACACTAGATTAACTGGGAAAAAAGGGAAGCTTAATTGAACATTTCCAGCATCCCTCTTTTTCTGGCTGTCATCAGCTCACTGTGTGCCCTTTTCTTTCTTTTTTCTTTTCATTTGCCCTCCTGCCAGTGCTCCAGAAGAACAGATGACAAGGACTGCAGTCATTCATCGACGGAGGAGAGAAAAAAGAGAAGACAAATCATGGCCGCTGAAAAATGTGGCGTTTTTATTAGGACCGGGGCTGTTTCTACGTTGATTTGCATCTGGATCGTTTTCAAACTCCAATGAAGATGCACAAGAGCACACACACGATGACAGATTGTCAGGGATACAAACTGACACATGCAACACACTCGCATTTGCACGATAAAAGTTGCTCTAATGAGACGGCAGCAGCCCCACAACAGTGTTTGAGGAGCTCCACTCCTGCTACTAAACCTCAGGCCCTTTATACATACACCTACACACTACAACCTACCATTAGCATTCAACAAGCTGCCTGAGTGCATTTTGCAGCAGTTATTTTAAGCACAGAGTATGATCATGCACAAATGATCAGAAACATGCTAGTGGAAACATGTTTAAGTATTATACATTCCAACTGAAGTTTGAATCATCACAAATGGAGGTTATTGAGCAACTAGGCTGTGGTTTTCTGAGACGGCATACGCTCTTTTTCTTGTTTTTACATGTTTCGTCTCTATTAACCACTATGACTATGACTATGCTAGGTCTAAGCAGTGCTTCATGCAGAATATAATACAAATACAAAGCATGACAGTCACTTCACATTTGGGCTTCCATACAGCAGAGCAGGTCATTTACTATTCAGAAGATCGTCAGCCTGTTATCGCTCAGATGCTGAAAAAATAAAAACTATGGTGCACTTTTTCATTTATTCTTACGTTTGAAACGATCCATAAGATTCTGATTTTCATGTTTGTGTGAGCTTAACATAATTTTCACCAATATTAAATCAGCTTGAGCTGATATTGGTATCTCGCATCACATAAAGTAAGAAAATGATATCTTGAACCAACACAAGTGTCACACTTGGATCTACGCCTCGCTCATCACATCTGGTTTCAAAACACTGACTACAAAGGCACCAAACTTCAGTTTTCAAAACAGGACTGGGGACATTACAGAGGTTAGTGGTGGCTATGCTTGTCTTTTATATATCTGTGCTCTATGGATAAAAGCTAACATGAGCCAGAAGCAGCCAGATACATATGCTGGAAGGAAAGCTACGTTAGATTTGGCACATGATGCCTAAGATTCTGTCAACTGAGAAGGAAATAGTCTGTTAGTTTTTCAGTATTTAGTCTTTGATTTGTGTTAATTTAAGTCAGCAGAAGTGTTGTTGAATAAACATTTTAGTAAAATATTTGTATTGTGCATAAATCTCCATAAGTTTACATCGTATATTTTTACTTTTCAGTTTTTACATCTTCTAAATATTTTTAGTTTAATCACATCCTCTAAAGTAATGCACATTTTCCAAACTCTTACTGTCTGAACAAAACGCTTCTCTCTCTCCTCACTTAGCATTAGTGTTACTGCAGCTACCTGCTCTCCAAACTGAACATCAGCATGTCAGTCAGGGGGTGATTCACTCACTTGTTCATTATAATCCTGTCTGATGGCGCCATTTAATCCCCAGGGAACAGAGTATTTCCAGGAACAACTTTCATCATTATTCCACCCAGCCAATCACAGCAGTTCACCTGCAGCCTTGAGACACAGCTCCATTAGTTTAGTGGAGTAAGGTAAAAATGGCCTGCTTACAAGAGAAAGATGATCTCAATTAGAGTGTAGCACCTGTCCAGTGTCACGTTGCTTAGACTCTATTGCACTCTATTTCTGTAGTAGTTTGACTGCACAGAGGTGCAGAGAGTGTGCAGAGGGTGTGCAGAGGGTGCAACTTTAATAAAATTCTGAATTATCAAGCACAGCACACAGACAACTAGATCTCTGTGTCTTACAGGTCCTGTCGTCTATTTTAGTTTCCATAGTGCTTCATCAGAACTTCCAGCAGTGGTGGGAAACCCCGCAGATACCATGTCAGGTTGTATTTGTGTGTCTCTGTGTGTGCCTCTGCTTTTATCATCAGAACATCTAGGAAGGTTGCTGGAGGGAGCAGCTACATATCCTCCAGCGTGAGGCACTCTCTCATACACAAAAACACACACACAAAAACACAGATTTGCTCTTGTAATTTGATATCTGTGAGCACCAATAAGAGTTTTCACTCTGCAGAGTGGCACGTTTGGAGACTGAGGACAATCCCAGTTCCTGGTTTGAGAGCTGGTTGCTGGTTAAATTACATTCCACATGTTGTATTTCTCAATGTTTAACTATATGCACTACGTTACCGTCCTTCAAAGAGGAGTTTCAAGTAGTACACACAGTAGTAAGGCACAAACTTTAAAACCACAACTATGGCCTGAAGAATGAATTATTAATGCCCAAAAGCTAACTCAGAGTTTACCACATTGTCTTCAAAACATCTATGATATATGCTCTAATGCAAGTGCTCTCATCCCAGAGCCATAGGTGTAGTGTTGCTGGAGTGCAACCAGAGCAACACTCCTTTACTTTCTTTCTTTATAGCTTACATATTTTTATTAATGCTATTTGCACTACTCTCTTGCACCATCTCAATCTTACTTTTTAACTTCATTTTTTTCTTTATTTATTATAGAGTGCACTGGTTTTATTCTTCATCCTGCTGCTGTAACACTGTAATTTCCCCTGTGGTATCAATAAATTATCCATCCATCTATGAGTCTATGAAGACTAACACGGGAGATGACAGAGATGGGCGGTAATAGAAACATAAGATAAAGGCAGGAGCTATTATTACTACTACTAATGAAAATGAAAACATGATCCAACACATTAGATGACAAAACTGAAACTCCTCACTAGTCTAGTCATAAAGTGACATGAGAAATCAAAGACTCAAAATGACATGAACTCATATCACACCAGAAACACTAAACTAAGTAAATAAATCAAAACATGACCCACAATTAAAAACCCCAAGTTATAGAAGAGAAAGAGTGAAATATAAACTCAAAACATAACAAAGAATGCAAAACTCAAAGAGTTCACGAAACAGTGGGACCGTGACGTAAAGCGTCCTCGGTGTAAAGCTGAAAGCAAACTTTTCTTCTTTGTCTTCCTTACAAAATAATGACGATGACGACACTGGGACAGAGCAGCGAGCCACAAGGTGCCTTTTTCTTTGCCGTTGTCCCTTAAGCAAATGAGAAGCAGTGCTTGCATCATCCTTTCGTCTCTCCTCCCACTCTCTGCCCTGCTGGATATACTTTGATCAGGCATAATGAGCAAAACGTATACACTTGGCTACATTCGCTTTAAGAAGTCTTTGTTCTGACTCTGGTATAAACATGATTTTGTTGTTGTAATTACTTCATTTCATGCTGCTCAGGACCTTTTGAAATGCAAGACCTTACAACGCAGTCTCAACAGACTTGCATTAAGGTGAATTTCAGAGGGAGTGATCTTAGAACATGAAAGGTAATAGAAAGTCTATATTAGGGACCTTTGTTAAGCTCTTAAGCACAAAGAACGTTGCAGAATGAAGTACTCTCAGGGTGTGATGATAGATTTTTGTCTATCACAGGAACTGTGGTCATGACCCATGACATGTTGTTTCCTCTTCCCAGCTAATTTGCATTTCTATTTTTATTTGTCCAATAAAGTGGAAACAATCTCAAAAAAGAGGCAAAAATAGGTTATAGTTTTGAAAAACTTATTGGAGTCTATGATACGCACAGCTGTTAAAAGTGCTTACCCAGCACATGTGCCAAAAAAGTTTCTTCTTCTTAAACCAACTGGGCCACATCATCTCTATTTCTGGACCTAACTTGTCATGAACTTTTAGCTTCGTATTGAAATTCGTTTTCAAGGCTTAAATACAAAATGACACAAATAATGTTGTCATACAAAGAACTGTCTCTGTGTTCTGTTTGAGGAGTCCTATTAAATGTTTTTTCTGGAAATTTTTGTTCATAAAAGAGGTGAACACAAATAATGAGAATGCAGTCTGGATGGCCAGTCCTGTTTTTTCTCAGAAAATGCTGTCCACTCATATTCACTCCACATGTAAAACTCATTGCAAACATAAACCAAAAAGCTTTCATTGCTGATAATCTTGTCACTTTTCTAAAGATGCTGCGTATTCGCGGGTGACTTCAACCATGTATCACTGGACAATACACTACCAACATTCAAACAATATGTGGACTGTCCCACCAGGGGAGAGAAAACTTTAGACTTACTGTATGCTAACGTCAAGGATGCATACAGCTCCTCCTCCCTCCCCCCACTTGGTAGGTCAGATCATAACCTGATTCACCTCACCCCCCGCTATGTGCCAATTGTGAGGAGGGAACCTGTGACCACCAGGACTGTTAGGAGGTGGTCAGAGGAGGCAATAGCGGAACTACAGGGCTGTTTCGAGGTGACCGACTGGGAAACACTCTGTGAGCCTCACGCCGAGGACATCAATGGGCTTACTGAGTGTATCACAGACTACATAACTTTCTGCACCGACTCCATTGTTCCAGCTCAGACTGTTCATTGTTACCCAAATAACAAGCCGTGGGTGACTAAGGACATCAAAGCCCTCCTCAACAACAAGAAGAGGGCTTTCAGAGGGGGCAACAAAGAGGAGGTGAGGAAGGTCCAGGTGTTACTAAAGGACAAGATCAGAGAGGCTAAGGACAATTACAGGAGGAAGCTGGAGTGGAAACTCCAGCAGAACAGCATGAGAGAGGTGTGGAGGGGCATGAAGACCATCACTGGATTCAGGCCAACCAACAGCAGGGGAGCTGAGGGAGGTGAGAATAGAGCCGACGAGTTGAATCTGTTTTTCAATAGATTCGACACCACAGTGTCTGCTCCCACCCCCACAACCTCACCTGCAGTCAGCCTGGAATCCAGAGCCACACCACTGTGCCAGCCTCTCTCTTCACATGTTGCCTCCTGTGAGATTCCTGACACCCCTCCCCCACCCATCACCTTCACTCAATACCAGGTTGAGATGCAAATGAGGAGACTTCACTCAGGCAAGTCTGCTGGACCAGACGGAGTGAGTCCCCTTGTCCTCAAGGCCTGTGCCCCCCAGCTGTGTGGAGTCTTTCATAAACTGTTTATGCTGAGTCTGAGTCTGCAGAGGGTCCCGGTGATGTGGAAGACATCATGCCTCGTCCCTGTACCAAAGACGCCTCGTCCCAGTGGCCCCCAGGATTACAGGCCCGTGGCACTGACCTCCCACATCATGAAGACCCTGGAAAGGCTCATCCTGGACCAGCTGCGACCCATAGTAAGACCACATCTGGATCCCCTTCAGTTCGCTTATCAGCCTCGTCTCGGAACAGAGGACGCCATCATCTACCTGCTCAATCGTGTCTACACCCATCTGGACCAGCCGGCGAGCACTGTGAGGGTCATGTTTTTTGACTTTTCCAGTGCTTTCAACACCATCAGGCCGACCCTCCTGGGTGATAAGTTAGCAGCGATGCAGGTGGATGCTTCTCTGGTGTCCTGGATTGTTGATTACCTGACAGGAAGACCACAATATGTACGTCTCCCACAGTGTGTGTCTGACAAGGTGATCAGCAACACAGGGGCACCACAGGGGACTGTCCTCTCCCCCTTCCTCTTCACCCTCTACACCACAGACTTCAGCCACTGCACAGAGACCTGCCATCTTCAGAAGTTTTCTGATGACTCTGCGGTGGTTGGATGCATCAGCAGGGATGATGAGACAGAGTACCGGGCTGTGGTCGACTCCTTTGTCACGTGGTGTGAGCAGAATCATCTGCAGCTCAACGTGGCAAAGACCAAGGAACTGATCGTGGACTTCAGGAAGACCAGGAAACACTTGACCCCTGTTTCAATCCAGGGGGTCAGTGTTGACATTGTGGAGGACTATAAATACCTTGGAGTACACATTGACAATAAACTGGACTGGGCTAAAAACACCACAGCACTTTACAGGAAGGGCCAGAGTCGTCTCTATTTTTTGAGGCGACTGAGGTCCTTCAACATCTGCCAGAAAATGCTGAGGATTTTCTATGAGTCTGTGGTGGCCAGTGCGATCCTCTATGCTGTTGCATGCTGGGGGAGCAGGCTGAGGGTCGCAGATGCCAACAGACTTAATAAACTGATCCGTAAGGCCAGCAATGTTGTGGGGATGGAGCTGGACTCCCTCAAGGTGGTGTCGGAGAGGCGGATGCTGTCCAAGATAAAGACAATGTTGGATAACACCTCCCACCCACTCCATGACATGTTGGTCAGTCACAGGAGCTCGTTCAGTGAGAGACTTAGATTACTGAAAAGCACCACTGAACGACACAGGAAATCATTCCTGCCTGTGGCCATCTCCCTGTACAACGCATCCACTTAACACACTGTTTGCTGCTACAGCTACACATGTTTCTTTTCCAAATATTTATTTATAAGTGACTTATGTATGTATGTATGTATATATATGTATATATTGTACTATTCTTAGTTAGCGTATTGTCTGTCTTGTCTTAATGTTGGTTTAAAATGGAGCACTGTAACAAAAAATAATTTCCCCCAGGGATCAATAAAGTATTCTGATTCTGATTCTGATTCTGATTATTCCAATGCAGATATGTGTTTATAATCTGTCACTCAGAAAGGCTCGAAATGGATGGATGGGTGGATAAGAGCCGAAAAGGCCTACATTAATACCGTTTTCTCTTTTTACTTCAATTAAACCTTAGCGTTTCGAAACCCTGAACTATTTCATTGAAGAAAAAAAGCTCTCATCTTTTATAGCAATCATGTCTCCTGGCTTTCTTTCATAGGAATACGTGCAAAGTCTATTTACTTGCTAAATATATATATTTTTTTCTTTTGGAAATTGGTATGTGAAAAGGAAAGCCAAATTCACCGTGAAATATGAAAAGGAAAGGGTGAGAAGGTCAGCGTTAATGTGTCTTTTTCTGTGCTAAATGATGGTATGTAGTGATACAGGTGGATGATACACAGAGTGTACTTTCCCAAACAGATGTCTAATGGAAGGTCCCTAAAAGCCATCCCAAAGCAAATACTTTAAAACAATCATTCTGTCTTTGGAGTGTCTCATCAGCTGTGAACCAGTAATGCAAAAAATCATAATTGAATCAAACTGATGTGGAGCCTCAGTTTGATTCATATCTATCTAATATATATATATATATATATATATATATATATATATATATATATATATATATATATATATATATATATATATTTAACCCTCCTGCCATCCTTTAAAAAACTCACACCCATCACCCTAGGGACCATTCTCAGCCACGCCATAAAAAGACCATATATCCATATTTTATTCCACTTTAAATTAGCCAACCTTGTAAAACTACTTCTCCCTGAAATATTCATGTAAAGTTTTAATTATATTTTCGTTGTTTTAACCCTTCAAATCCCAGTGTTATTACATGAGCGCCCTGTGTTATAAGCCCCAAAAACCAAATAACGAAACTAAATATTTCCACAAAAAACCAGTTGAAGTAATATGTGATTGTCATTATAAGTAGGCCTTTAGATGGACCAAAGATTGGCACCAACATACATTTTGACCTGCCATTATTTTTTTTGCATTTTTTTTGCAATTTAAAAATTAAAACTTCAAGGCCCTGAGTCTTCATTGACATCCAAGAAAAGAAGAAAAAATAAAATCATATGATGATAATTTGGGGTTGAAAAATAGCGTTTATAATGGAAGTCAATGGGCAGAAAATGGTCCCCAGGGTGATGGGTGTGGGGATTTCTGCTGCTCAGCCATTTTAGGCTGATTTAAGGAATTCACACTGGAATATTAACATTGACAGGTAAAAACTATCCTGTGGCAAGTTTGGTTATATTCCACTGAACACAGTGGAAATGGCAGCCATTTAACACATAGCAGTGGCACAAAAAGGTCCCAAGAAGGCAGGAGGGATATATATATATATATATATATATATATAGATATATATATATATATATATATTAGGGGTGCAACGATACACAAAATTCACGGTTCGGTTTGATACTTTGTTGTCACGATTCGATATTTTTTCGATACAAAGAAAAATGTTCATTCCTTTTTAATTTGTCATTTATTAAAAGTATAAATATATATTTTAAATCAAAAATACAGTTTTTAAATGTAATGTTGCTGAAACAACAAAGTAATAAAAAAAATCTATCTGATCGAGAAATCACTCATCTTTGGAAAAGAGAGTTTATTACAGAGAAATGGCTCTTTCCAAAATAAAAGCTATACTATACGCTTCTTCTGGGCTATATTCTTAGCAGCATATTAAACATATCAGGTCCCCATAAGGAGAATCATGTGCTAACGGCTGTCTAAATGACTCTGGTAAAGTTTGTAGCATGCGTGCTTGTTGTTTTTGTCTGCTTCCACTTGTCTTTGCACTAGGATGATGTCGGCGTAAATGTGCAGTCATATTCGTTGTGTTCCCACTAGTGCTTTCAGGTTAATCTCGTTGAAATGACGTTAACGCCACAACACGGCAAATCTCCGTTAATGAGCTACCGCCGATCGCCCCGTGCGTGGGGCTGGACGGCCAACACGTTAACGAGCAAACTGCACTAACACACTAGTTCCCACCAATGTAATTGAGCATTGCATGGCACATCCAACATACTGTTTTATTTTTGTCCATGACTCGCTTACCTTTAGGGTCATACGTCACATGAAGACCAAAATAGTTCCAAATGCCAGATCTGAATGAGGGTGGGGGAGGTTCAATTTGCCATGTTGCAACGACAGCTTAACTCCTGTCTCTCTAGCTTGCCCTGCGCTCAGTGAATCTGCGTTCGACTACTCCGCCTAGGCTGCACTGTCGAGCACAGATCCACTGAGTGCTCAACACAGACAGCATCGTCAGAAGGAAAGTTGATAAAATTAATTAAAAATTTTGCATTGTTCGATACATGTGCGTACCGAACCAAAAGCACTGTATCGAACGGTTCATATCGATACAAGTATTGTTGCACCCCTTCATCTTTCATATACTGTCTGCGAAAAATAACCAACTACTAAATTGCCCTTGGTGGTGCACTAATATTTTTAAATGTAAATGGAGCCCTGCAGCAATCCATGTTACTTAATTAGCTCAGTAATGGTGCACAGTCTTTTCTGACAGTTGCTTATGTTATGATGCCAAACTTTTAGATAATGTAATTTATTCATGTTCCACTAATACCACCCTCTGGGCATGGATGACCATGCGATCAGGTGCTCACTCTCAACAAAACTCTAATTTTAAAGCTGTTGGCATCAGTGCAAATCAGCTGTGTCGAGACTGTACGGTCACAGGAATAACAGCCGGTTAAGCTGTATAGAAAATAACAACATGTAAACTTTGTTTTTCTGCTTTAGTTTTAGTGCATTGACTGTCACTGGAAACATGAAGAAAACTGTGACTGCATTCCCATGTCTTGCTACTTTTGTTGAAAAGAAATCAGGATGTCTAGACTGATAATCTGGCTGTTGTTTGATGTCACGCGTGAAAGACTGTTAAGGTCACCGCTGACATTACTGTGGGTTAATTGCTATGCAGGCCTTTTTTGAGGAGGAGGGCGTGGGTTAGGGTTTGTGTTAACATTTTCAGCATTTTCAGATGTGAGATGTGAAGACTTCTCACTCAAACAGTCAGAACATGTAGACAGACAATACCTTCCAGTCACATATTGACTTGATGGGAAACATCAGAATGCCCTTAGAGATTAATATCATTTTCAAAGTATGCCCTGTGGCTGTAAAAGAAAGTTTAATGTTGGAAGTACAGAGTATGATGTGAGAAAAGTAACCTTATTTCTCCTTGAGTTAAATACTTTGGTTTTCCTCTAGTTTTGCTCTGCACAAAGACTTTAAGTTCCCCTAAATGTTCATGGTGGAGCATATATACAAGTGCCTCCTCTCAGTATCCCTGGACAGCATACTTTCACAGGATGCACCCACAACATGAAATAAATCACGTAGCTGTGGAATTCACCACACCTGCTTTTCTTTCTTTCTTCTTTCTTAAATAAAACCTAAAGATGCTTGAAAGAAAACAAACAAAGAAAAAAATGTCGACCTATTGTTTTTGTACGCTGGTATTTTTATACATTTGGTTTACAATTTATCTATTAGTAACCATCAGGAGCAAACAGTGTGATAATCACTAACATTTTATCTGTCAGTTCGTCTGTTGACAACACTTTCTCTCTACATTGAAGACAGGCTTCAAACTTTCCTTTTAGAGCTGAATCAGACAACACTGACCTTAGATTTCTGTTTGTTTGTTTGTCTTGTGGTGTTTGGAAGAAGCGGACTCGAGCGCAGATCTCCTTGCAATGAGACAGTGAATTTATTTACAGAGTGAAACAATTACAGTCCAGTGAAATCCCTTGGCCGTGGCCCCGTGGTCCATTCACCCAGCTCCCGTGTTCTCCTCTCCACCTTCTGGTGCGAAAGACAAAAAAAAGGAGTAAATAGCAATCCAAAAGCGAGTTGGAAAGAGCACACGATCAAGACACTACTAACGAGCTTAGTCTAATGGTCCAGCACTGACTGAAGCCTGGTTACCGCGTTAAATACACCGGGGTCTGATGGTGGATAATTCACGGCAGCTGGTGAATGTTAATTAACATCCGAGCTACTTCCGGGTCGGCGGACCTGCCTCCGGGGAAGCACTGCTCCATCAAAATAAACCCAAACATAAATGATCAGGTCGCCCAGCAGGGCTGGTCAGACCATGACATGCTGGGAGACTTGAGTATGTCTTCATAAAGCACTATTGCATTCTCCCTTCTCTCTTCCATACTGTATGTTTTGGCCCAGCTTACTATGCTCTCCTTTTTTCCCTTTCTTCTGAACACTTATGTTTGCACATGAGATAGCAATAAAAAAATCATACGTCTCTGTTGCCTTCAAGGCTGCTGACCTTGACCCTTTTCTCTATCAATTTCTGTCTGCTTCCTCCTCCCAACCTCCATCCCTTCATGGCCTCCTCCATTTCTATCTGTATGCCACAGCAGGTGGCCAAAGGTATAAACATTTCATGTGGTGTGTATCTGCAGGGCTACGCGTCTTCCTTACTGGAATCCCATTGCTGCTTTCCTCTGGCCTTAAACCCTCCCACCTCTCAGCCCTGCAGCAGTTTACACCACTATTGATAGACTCATCCACCATTATCATCACCAGACCAAGACAGGGCTGCTTCCAATTGTTGGTCTTGGTAAGGCAACAGACACCTTGAATGGAGTTAGTGGACAAGGTTAGCTGATCTGCAGTATGCATGGCGGAGCTACTGATTGGCTTTTGTGGTGAGAAGAGTTATCAGCTGAATGGCTACATTCTGCTCTGACAGGTTCATTGAAGTACAAAAATGGAACACAATAATTCAAGCTGTTCAAAATGAGACGTGTAATTCATTACGTTGTGAACTTGTACCACTTCCTCACATCATCACACCAGCTTTTATTGTTTTTTCTGTAGGTAGAATAACATTTTGAACTAATTTAGACCCGATTAGTTCAGCATGATTGATAACGACATAAATAAACCCAGTTACTCTGAAATATTTCCAGTTCACTTAGGGCTTCTTTTACCATTACAGCTTGAAGTTATAAGTAAGCATTATTTATATGAACTTTGTGGAAATAGTACCATGACATAATGACTGTTCATTTCACAATTGTTGCTATAGTAGCTTTTATATTATCTATCAACTGCATGCTGTCATAAATCTTACTCTATGTAATATATATATATTACTATAATACATCAAACACTGAATTATAATGGACTTCGTAACATTTTGTTCAAGTTATTTTCAGTATGAATGTTTTGACAAAAGGTAACAGTGCAAGACTTAAACATGACTCATAATGTGACTTCAGCTCATGGAGTGGTGGGTTAGAAATTAATAGTATGTTATCTCACCAGAATGTTGCTTAGAGGTTAAAGACTAGAGTCCATGTTAACAATTTATTTATTTACTTTTTAATCCGATTCCCTACTTTCACCATGGCTATTAGGCACACTAGTTTATTGACTCTCAACATTGTTATCCACACAAAACAGAATGTCAGTTGCCATCCTATCATATCGTATTAATGATGATGCAGACATTGTGTCAACAAAAGGCAAACACAGTCAAACTGCATAGTGCCATAAAAAAAACATCTGACCACATCAACTGGAGATTTCCTTGCTAATCAACCCGTTTAGAATTAAATGTGACACAAAGCTGGAAACTTTCTGTCTAACTTAAAAAATGCAGTTAAAAACAAAACTACCCTTAATGGGTCCCAGTGGCTTCTCAGTCAATTTCAGTTTAGTTCCTTGCTTTAAATGAGCCTCGAGGCTGTGCTGCTTGGGCTTGGTGCTGCAACTGCTATCATACCACCACTAATGGTGTGCAAAGCTTTTGTGTAGATTCAGATTTTTATTATTTTTTTCTGTTTCTTTCTTCTTCTTCTTCTTTTAATAAAGATTACGGGCTGAATGTCTTTGAGTAAGGAGTGGGTTAATTTAAACCCGTTCATTTATCAACATTTCCCATGAGTGAGGATCTGTACGAGGGCTAGAAATGTGCACAAGTGATTAACTGTTCCAAAATAAACTATAAAAATGCTGTTGATGCTACTGTACAAAGGAAGATTATTAACCGCTGCCATGAGATTTAAAATTCAGTGAGTTAAAAAAAATGTGCTGGAATATTTGTTTAATTCAAGGTTCAGAAAATCTTTCAGAAGCCTGTCTTGGAAACCTCATTGTAATTTGTATTTCTCAGTACACAGAAAGGAATTAAACCAAGATTTAAGCTTAGGTTTAATTTGTATTTCTTTTTGATGGCTTAAAGAGGTAATACAGACGTATGAGTTTGTATTATTGAAGGATCTTTATCCTACAATATAAAGTGCCTCGAGGCAACTGTTGTTGTGTTTTGGAGCGATATAAATAAAATTGAATGAAACTGAACCAAAATTGAAATCACAAGCCACAAGCATAAAGACACCACAATGCAGCAAAATGACACTATATTGGAATATCTATTGCTCAATAGCATCAAAAAATACAACAGTGTGTTTCCTTCCTATACATCCTCAGCATTATACCCACAAGCAGGATTCCACTTGAGAAAAAGAGCCATGTGAAGCATGAAATTAGTTCATGACAGCTGTAAAGACAAAGTCAATACGGACTAAAGAGAATCTGTGGGGCTCAGCCAGACAAATAGTTGTGTGTCATTGACTCCCTCTGTGCTAGGGTGGTGTGAAGAAATCCAAGTCTATAATGCAGGCGAGAACATAAAATCAGGCAGTGGAAATTAACCAAATCCTTACAAATAAATAGGCACATTTGAGATGTTTGTTATGACGAGTATATATATCTTTTCAGCTTATGAGAGCTAAGATTGTTATATTAAATGTTATGCAATGCTAACATGAACCTATCTGCATATGTGCAGAAATGACAAGCTAATTACTCAAGGGACAAAGGCCGGGTTAAAAAGGACTACAATTTGCACCCATGTAGATATATTTGTAAGCGTCCATTTATCTGAGGAAGGAGTAACTTTTTTTTTTCAAAGTTGGACAGATTTTCTTATTATTTTATGAGTCACTCAAAGTTTGTTTTGTTATCCCTGCTGTTACAGTTATGCTACTTAGGCTGCAACTTTTTTGCTTCAGTTTAAATGACTGCTAAGTGTAATTTTTCATCATTTTAACATAATCCTTTTTAATTATCAGAGAATGTTGTGCAGTTGCTCTTTCATAGGTTTAACTCATCGCACTGCAGGGAGTTCCACCTTCTGGTTTTCTACCTCGGTTCAAAGACATACAAGTCAGGTAGGGTGAATATTTTATAATTGCTCTAGTTTATAAATGTGATGTATTTCTTGCTTTTCGGTGTTGGCTCTGAGAGACTGCTGTTTTCATCACTGTTCTTGGGGAAACCTGCTCATGCTGTGCAAACTATGCCACTGACACCCTTGCCAGTAGCACAGCATGAATAGAAGTTCAAAGTGGCAGGTTATTATGGAACCTAAATGTGAACAATAACGGATTCAAGCTTCTAAACTTTCCTAACAAAAATCAAAACTTCTAAATTACCAAAAATGAAAATAAAATGACAAAAACAAAACAAAACAATAACGATTCCTCACAGACGTCTGAAAAAGACGCTGCTCACTAACTCCCTCACACACTTGCACTCTGTCTCTATCTCTTTTGCACACACACACACGCACGCACGCACGCACACAGTTTAATGCCGACTTCAATGGAAAGAAGTGGCAGAGGTTTAAGAGGGCAGGTTGCTTTCAACTGGGATTTAAATGGACTGATGTCATGACCTTGTCCAATCTAGAGGCAGCAAGCCCTTCAAATGGATGAATCATGGTGCACCACCTGATGCCCGTCATCCTAGCACGCACATCCACATGCTCTTTGAAAAGAGGGAAGAAAAAGATCTGTAAATTCATTTGTCTTCAAATAAAGTTGTTACAGTATCTCTAAAATAATAGGTAGTCAATGTAGACATGACATCGTAGACAACTTAGTGTAAGTTCATTATTATTTTAGTTAAACTGGAACATACAGTGATTTGCTATCTTTCTTTAGTGTAGATCAATTTCAACATGTCACCTTAGGGTCTTGGGAAATGTGACGACTATTTTGGGATGCATATTGATTTGTCGTAAACAAAAAAAAGATCATTAAAGCAGCGGCCACTTTGAGTGTTAAACGATAATGACATGAACACTTAGAAAGCTTGCAAATATTAGTTCTCTAAACTGGTCATGTTCCATTACATAACACCAGAATCCAATTAAACCTGTCAAAGGAGTCAGTAGCACTCCAATTTCTTCTTCTGCCCTTTACTCACAGCTAATAATCATCTGGCTTGGCCTAAAAATAGGAAAACTTTTACATATAACTGAATATTTTTCATTGTTGTGTGTAGTTGAGAAGTGTAGCACTCAGGGTGGAAGAGAAATAGAAAATGAAGAAAGTGGGTGGCAAAGTTAAGAAAACTTAGAAATCTTGACATTGCAGTGCTTTCCAACCCGTGGCATCAAAAACGGCTCCAAAAGGCACCAACAGCTCAGACGTGGGGGACGGACCGTGAACAGCTACAGCTGTCTGTGTCTGAACATCTGTCAGGGAGGTGGCCACACCCCAAAGCCCAGTGCCCAGGTGGATGCTTTAAATAAGAAAATGCCCCTTGAAGAAGGACCCCCAAGTGGCCACTACAGGAATTGCAGCCTTTTTCTTTCTTTTGAGTTCTGGAGATTGCCACTCGGTTTAAATATTCCCCTTCACCGAGTAGAAAAATGCTGAAAAATTACCCATACTTAATATGTTTAAATATTATTATTATTGAAGGGTCTTTACCTTACAATATAAAGCTCCTTGGGGCAACTGTTGACTTGGTGCTTTATAAATAAGCCTCAATTGAATTGAAAATGTGTTGCTAAGGGGTCCTTCCCATCTGTCCATATGTGACAAGTTGATAGCGAAACTCACCTTTGAAACCGACAACCTGGTGAGTCACAGCATCAGTGCTGAAAGATGCCTGGTGTGTATCTGTGTAATAGTATTTAATGCCTAATGAGATTGGATCGATTATTCTCACATCGTTATGTTGCTCTTTTGTGCTTATTTTAAAATGAACATGTTTGATTTGTTGATGTGTTTGAAGGCATGCTTCAGGGTCACTCATTGATCTCACGCTTCATTCATATTCAAATTAGCAGTCTAATCTATCCCACTTCATCTTCCGCGTCGTGATCAATGGCTCAATTTATAAAGCCTTTGTATGGTTGTTGAGGAAATAAGCGATCCAAAAGCCGTAGGAAAATGTTTCCAGGCAGCTTGCTGACAATGACCGCAAGTGCATGCAGGTGGCACAAAACAAAAGGCACAAGATGAATAATTAGCCCATCATTTCTAATTGCTGTAATATAAATGTGTGCCACATTTACCTATACAACCCTTTCCAAGTGACATAAATATTTGATTTCCACTCGCACTAATGTGCTAATGATAGATCTTCTTACTCTACAAGTGGTAATTCAAGTCACCGCATATAAAAGTGGCTAAATGTGCTCGTCAGCGCTACACTGAAGTGTTCATCTAACTCCCAAGAATATTCAATTTCATACCAGCTATTGAATTTTAAGAGGATGCAATAATCCTCTGGTTTGGTAGAGTGTTTTCTCTTTGCCGAGAAAATTGCTGATAGAGGTTACAAATGGCTGCGGAATGATGGAGACAATTGTGCTCGTATCCCTGATCGCATTCGCTGTGCCATCTGTGTGAGGAAATTGGTTGAAGGGCTTTTAAATGCAGAGTAAATGACACACAGAAGTCTACTATCGCGTTATATTCTGTTAAACTGCATGTCTAATGATGACAGGAATGAAGGAAGATACAAATATAATCTGTCTTCACAAAACAAGCTGTTTCTTCATTAATTTAGATGTTTAACAAGACACCAAAAAAAGGTCCATTTCTCTGGTGTCTGAGGCTACAAGTACATGAACATGTTTTAGCACTGTTTCAGAAAAAATCTGTGCCTGTAAATGCACATCACATTGACCATTCATACATGTTTGTAAAGTGCACGAAGACAGTTGGTCGCTTGTACAAAATGAAGTGGAAGAGCAACAACAAAAAAGTAAGACAGGAGATTTTCTCTGCTTGGACTGTCGCAATGATGAGGTGGAACAAAGTAGCATAACACCTGCACTGGGAGTTGTTGCGAAGCAAATATGTCAGCGTTGCTGGGCGGATTATTCACTGCTAGAGGAAACCATTGCAAAGAGAAAGGTGTGCACTTAAAAGAGGAATTTAATTTCACAAAATATTGAAGTTATTATTGTAATGTTTGGCTTCATTGTTGTGACTGACAGGCAGTGTTGGTCAAGTTACTGGAAAAAAACTTTTCTTCCCATGCAGTGAGCAACGGACGCTAATGTTTTTGTCACCTTTTATGGAATCAAACTCAAAGTAAGGTCAGTACTTCCACGCTTTAAACGCTGCACGCTCAAACTCTCTCCCACACTCGATATATTATCCATTGTTGATCTGCACACAGCTGCTGCCACCAACGTCGCACTCGCTTACGTCATTGTCATGAGACACTCTCACAAACAAATCGCGGTTTTAGTAACGCAGTAACGCAGCGTACTTACGGGAAAGTAACAGTAATCAAATGACCTTTTTTGCAATAGTAATCCCACTTTACTTGTTACTTGAAAAAAGTAATTGGATTACTTACTGCCCATCTCTGCTGACAGGACAAGAATGTTTTCATCATCGCTCACAAAAATCGAGACGCAGTGTTCACGTTTTCTAAAGTGACCCATTAAAACCTGCAGCTGACTCGGTTTAGTTGTTTTATAGTTTCCAAAAGTCACACCTTTACTATTTCTAAAATGGAAAATGTAGTGTAAACATGGTGCTACTGCTCTTGAATTGCAGATATCAACGCGCCAGACTTTACTATTAAAGTAAACGTTACTCCAGATATTTCTGTTATCCTCCTCCACACGGGCATAAAAAGTGACTAACAAGTCTGAAAGTTGTCTGTTTGTAAGAGGTGGGTATTTATTGTGTGGATGTTGAAAGGCATAGGCACAGTATTTGAGACAATTCATAGTATTTGTGCTAAATCATAGTATTAGTACTTCAGTGAAATTATAGTATTTCTGCTAAAACATAGTATTTCTGTTAAATCATAGTATTTGTCCCAAATCATAGTATTTGTGGTAAAACACAGTATTTGTGCCAAATAAAGGTATTACTGCTAAATCATAGTATTTGAGCCAAATCATAGAATTTGTGCTAAAACATAGTATTTCAACCAAATCACAGTATTTCTGCTATGTTGTAGTATTTGTGCTACATCATAGTATTTGAACCAAATCTTAGTAGTTGTGCTAAAATGTAGCATTTCTACCAAATCATACTATTTGTGTTAAAACATAGTATTTCTGCTATATTATAGTATTTGTATCAAATCATAGTAATACTGCTAAATCATTGTATTTCTGCTTTGTTGTATGTTTGCTAAGTCACAGTATTTCAGCTAAATTATAGTATTTGTGCCAAAACATAGTATTTCTGCAATGTTTAAGTATTTTTGGCTAAATATAGTATTTCTGTTATCTTATAGTATTTCTCCTAAATTCTTGTATTCCCGAGAAGTTGTCATATTTCTGCTGAGTTACAATATTTCTGCTAAGTATTATGTTTCCTCTAAGTTATTGCAGTTCTGCTAAGTAATTACATTTTTCATAAGTTCTTATGCTTCTGCAAAGTTTTTACAATTTTTGCAACTTTTCAGTTTTTTCAGCTATTTCCAGCAGACAGCTTCAGCTTTACAGCATCCACACAGCATTTTCGCAGGAAATGCACATTTTTCTAGTTACACTAGTGATGGTCACAGCATGTTACCATGTAAAAATGTCCCCAACACCTTTGCTTTTCTGCTCCTAATTCATACTCGGTGTGTTTCATGTGTGCTAATTTGGTGTCACAGTTTCACCTCCTGTGATTTTTCTGAATAATGAGGAACAAAAAAGATGATTTATTTGGAGCATTTTGGAGTTTGAGAGGTTATCAAATAAGCAGAAGCTAAATTAGGAGGCTTTTGGAATGTCACAGTGCTTAAAGATCAGTCTTGACTTCTTTCATTTTTAGTCTGTGGTTGATAGCTCAGTAGGCAACCTCCAGAGTAAAAAAATAAAAAATAAGCCAGTGCCACAGTCCTGAAATAGCCACTTTAGTCTGGCTCAAATAAGTCAATCCCAGGCTACCGTATTAAAATGCCTATATTTACAGCAGAAAAATGTGGATGCTTTGACCGAAAGGTCGGTGCTTTTTTCTCTTTTTTACCACTTAATATGACAGTGAATTAAATATGCACGTATCTGTTTCAGTGCTTTAAAAGGGTGTTCTCTGAACCAGGAAGTGATGTCACTTTGGCTGTGATGACTTCGGGGAAGCTCCACTAGCTTTTTAATAGCTTTAAAGCCTGCAGGGTGTCTGTTTTCATCAGCCCTACTGTATTTCTGGTCATCGTGTTTGAGTATTGATGATGGCAAAGTCTGTTAAAACATTTGTTTTGTAATCTCTAGAAGCCATGTATTGTTAGAAATACCAGTTTTTCCATACAGCCTTGACTTTAGATACATACAGCAAATTGCTATTACCTGAAGTAAGGTACAGGGGTTCACAAGACTGGCTCTCAAGGTTATCTGTGTAAACAAGGAGGTCTGCCTGCCAATCTGTGCCCTGCTTGATCCCTCATGCTTTCTTTGATCTCTTCCTAGCTCTTTCTTTGTCTGAAGCCCCTCAGGTGATCAGGCTGCTGACCAGATGAATTTCATCCATTTTAACCTCCTATCTCTTCATTAGCTTCCAGTGCTCACCGCATATAATGTAGGCTGGCATTAGATTCATCTCCATCCGTCTCCTCTCCTGCTCTTTGCTGAAACGACTTTTATGTAGGCAGCATTATTTCTGGAATATATGGTTCAAGTAAAGCTGGACATTTTCTTAATATTAAATATATTTTTATGCTTTTTCACAGAAAGCTTGGAAGATAATTTTATTATTATGATTTTATGATTATGGTCGGGAAATCATGGAAATGCCTGTTAGTAATAGGCATTTCACCTCCTTACACCTTCACTTTCAACATAATGAAATTTGTTACAATGAAATCCCAATCATAATGTTTTCCTTTTTATTTGCTCAGATATGTTGACACTACCTTGGAAAAAAAGTGTGTAAAGATGTCTGGTTTTCTCCTGTATATGAATGCACTTTATTATACGTGACATGAAAAGCCAAAAAAAAAAAAAAAGACTATAAATGCACTTGTATTTTTTTTACAAATGGGAAAAAATAAATCAGTGTCCTGTTTAATTGTCTAGGTGCATCTAATTTGGTGTGCGTGTGTGAGTGTGTGTCATAAAAACCTCTTCACACTGGGAAACCATCAACAGAAGATCAGTGCAATTGCTATGCTGAGCAGAGTTTCATGTGTCACATTGAACCTATTTGCATATTGGAACAGCTAGATTTCCCTCTGGCATGATTAGTTAGTAAGCTGTCACTGCTGTGCTGCCACAAAAGAAGAGAAGCATCAGTGCAACTCAGGTACTGGCATTTGCAACATGGGCTTGTCTCTTTCTCCTCCATAGGATTTGAATCAAAGTACTTAGGGTTAAAGATTAATTTGCCAGTCTGCATTCATTTAAATATCTGAACGGATCAGTAAAGTTTTAGTTAATCTTATAAACTATGGCAGTTTGTGTTGACAAGAAGAGAAAACATTTGATACTATGGCACTGATTAACAACAGCGCCAGTTCCCATCTTCACGTGTGTGATTTCAGGGAAATAAATCACTTCTTGTCAGTGAGGCTAGAACAATACCACACTGGCTCATTAACTGAGAAATAACATTAGTCAGTCGATACAGGACAGACTTCAAACAGACTGGAATGAAATCTGCCTTACAGATGGATAACATTGTAATCAATCACTGCATACCTTCAATAAACACAGGATAACATTGCCTTATACAAATGACAAATATAACCCCTCATCAATTTCCTTTGAGGTTGCTTAACAAAGATACCAGCTCCAGAGATGCTGTAGTCAATACGTCTCATTTGTAGTATTACAGCTCACACTGCATCCCACACCACTCATATGTCAAAGCATGTGGCAGAACACTTAATAGTTAGGCAGAAAGTAAAGTCATGTACGTAAGAATTGGCGAAATGGTAGAAAAGAACTGGTTTATGAGATGAAAAGCCATCTATCACAGAAAGGAGTAATTTGTGACCATTTAAATATGGGGATAATGGCATGCGTTTTCACACACATTCACCTGGAAGTCTTTCCACATTATTGTGGGATGTGAAAATGACAGAAGCTGTGTAAAGACGGAATAATGGGAGCTATAGTACAAAATGTGCATTCTTCCTCACCTTCACAGAGCCGGCCAATTACAGTGTGAACTGTGATTGTTGTGTTAATGAAGTTGGAGAAATTGCCATTTTCAAAGGACTTTTTTTCTTTTGACCATTATGAAGACAACCTTTAACCACAGTATAGTAATAGAATGACAATACGATTCTTGAGTTCACCAGTTTATTCTTGACCTTGAATGCAGCAGGTGACAAAATGATGTTGATTGAAAGACAAAATGCCACTTTTTAGTGCTTGACGTTCCAAAGTCAAAATCTTACCACTAGTGTTCTGCTTAAGAGTTAATACAAATTAGTAACAGATAGCAATGTCGGTACTTGGCTATCATACTTTGCTGTCTCAAACTATGGCTGTAAATACTCTAATGAAGTAAAAAAAATCAGCTGTGTTCTGTTTTTACACAGTCTTCATTTTAGAGCAACTAATGCCACAGGTTATCCAAGGTTCATTTTTAACTTTATATAATGTTCCTCTGGAATAATAGTATTTTTGAAGCATTAGTTTTTATGTTATTCATTGTATCTAATGTGTATTTTAACTTCACAATCTGTAATCATTTATAAAATGAATAAAAACCGTAAAAAATAATCTTTGAATACTAACTTACTTAAAATTAGACAAATCAGATGACATCCTGGCATTCCTAGTTTTGAAACACACACACACACACACACACACACGCACACACACACACACACACACACACACACATATATATTTGTCTGTTTGTCTTCTTCTATAGACAAACAGAAGAAGACGGCCGTAGTGATCGATGTAGCGGTTCCGAATGACAGCAATATCAGGAAGAAGGAACACGAGAAGCTGAAGAAATACCAAGGGCTCAGAGAAGAGCTCGAGAGGATGTGGAGGGTGAAGGTAATGGTGGTCCCCGTGGTAATCGGAGCACTAGGTGCGGTGACTCCCAAGCTAGGCGAGTGGCTCCAGCAGATCCCGGGAACAACATCGGAGATCTCTGTCCAGAAGAGCGCAGTCCTGGGAACAGCTAAGATACTGCGCAGGACCCTCAAGCTCCCAGGCCTCTGGTAGAGGACCCGAGCTTGAAGGATAAACCGCCCGCAGGGGCGTGCTGGGTGTTGTTATATATATATATATATACACATACATATACATATATTGCAACTTAAACTATAATTAGGAATCATCAATTTGTTATGTTGAGACAAATATATAGTTTGCATTCACACAGTGTCTTTGAAGATATTTCAGTCCTGCCATTTATTTCTTCTTTTGTGACAGACACAAAAAGGCGCAGTTACCGTATTTTCACGACCATAAGGCGCACTTAAAAGTCTTAGATTTTCTTCAAAAAGTACGGCGCGCCCTATAGCGCAGTGCGCCCTGTGTGTTGTAAGGAGGACGTAGTAGAGAACACCATGAGAACGCTAAAGGGTGAAGTGTGGGCGCAACCCTGAAAATGGCAACGAGACACGCTTATGAAGCACAGTTTAAACTGAAGGCCATCAGCTACGCGGAGGAACATGGAAATCGAGCAGCGGCAAGAGAATTTAAGATTAACGAATCGATGGTTCGCAAATGGAGGAAGCTGGAAAACAAGCTCCGGCAGGTCAAGAAAACGCAGCTGAGTTTCCGCGGACATAAGGCGAGGTGGCCCGAGTTGGAGGAAAGACTCGAGCGGTGGATCATCGAGCAAAGAACGAGCGGGAGAAGCGTTTCGACGGTCACCATTCGGCTAAAAGCAGTTTCACTTTCACTTTTTATGAAACGGTGCCATTTTTCCATCCGGACCAGGACTACGGTAGCGCAGCAACTTCCAGCGGATTATAAGGAAAAGCTGGCCATCTTCCGCTCCTACTGCAGCAAACACATCGGCGACAAAAACATCCAGCCCAGCCACATCACAAACATGGACGAGGTCCCGCTCACTTTTGACATCCCGGTGAGTCACACTGTGGAGAAGAAGGGGACCAGCACGGTAGCGATACGCACAACGGGGCACGAAAAGTCTTCTTTTACTGTTGTGCTTGACTGCCATGCTAATGGACAGAAGCTGCCGCCTATGGTGATTTTTAAGAGAAAGACTTTGCCTAAAGAGAAGTTTCCAGCAGGAATCATCATTAAGGCAAATGAAAAGGGCTGGATGGATGAGGAAATGATGAAAGAGTGGCTGAGGGAGGTGTATGTAAGGAGACCAGGTGGTTTTTTCCACGCATCACCATCGCTCTTAATCTGTGACTCTATGCGTGCCCATCTCACAGCCGATGTGAAAAAACTAATGAAACAAATGAACTGTGAGCTTGCTGTCATTCCGGGAGGCCTGACAAAGGAACTCCAACCGCTGGACATCGGTGTGAACCGCCCGTTCAAAGTAAGGCTGCGAGCGGCCTGGGAGCGATGGATGACCGATGGAGACCACAGTTTCACTAAGAGTGGAAGGCAGCGCCGGGCGAGTTACGCCACAATTTGCGAATGGATTGTAGATGCTTGGGCTAACATGTCTGCTGGCACTGTTGTTCGAGCTTTCGCAAAAGCCGGCATCATTTCCGAGGAGCCGCACGGCACGGAAAGTGACTCTGACAGTGAAGAAAGTGAACCTGGCATGTTTGATGGAGATTTAGCGCAGCTGTTCAATTCAGACACAGAGGATGAGGACTTCGATGGGTTTGATTGATGATAAAAATGTGAGTACCAAACTTTGTTTTGCTCCTGCTTTATTGTTAAATATGCACACTTGTATGCTTGTGTGTTGTTGATGATGACGATTACTGGTAATAAAAATGTGAGTAAGGTACCGAACTCAGGTTTGCTCCCGCTTTATTTTTAAATACGCATACGGTACTTGTATGCGCCCTATGGTCCAGTGCGCCTTATGTGTGTGTTAAATACAGTAAGGGCACACATAACTGAGACTGCGCCTTTTAGCACAGTGCGCCTTATGGTCGTGAAAATACGGTAACCAATTTCAGATTGTGTAAAAACTCCTTTGAAATCTAAACATGTAACTGCATGTAAATGAAACTGGGAACTGGATTGTATTTTGTGTTCGGATGCCATAATACACAACGCTTTTCATAACCCATAATTTGATCAAAGTAGCTACATAATTATGCTAATATGCATGAATTTGTAAATGCCAACATAATTTCTCCCTCTTTATCGTGTTATGTTTCTAACAATGTACGCTAAATGTGAGACTGGCCACAGCTGTGAGCTGCAAAGCATGTGAGACCACATTTTAAGTGCAGCTGTCCAACAGATTCGCGCGGTGCTACCTCTTTCTCTGCCTTACTTCCATTTGTGTTTAACCAATTACAGTTTTTGTGTTTTCCTCAAGCTGTGAGAGAGCAGCTTTGTTCCTTTGCTCCTTCTCGTCTTAGTTATACAAGTAGTGTTAATTTACGATACAAGCTTTCTGACTACCATCTACATATGAATGCATTTTCTTGAAGCTTGTGTTTGGGCACTGCCTGTATATGCATGCAGCTTATTAGTGTCGGGTGTCCATTGATCACCTTCATGTAGTGCAAACGCCCCTCTTGCGATTTGATTAAACACACTGCATAGAGAAAGGGATTCATTGTAATATTGATTCTTGTCTGGGCCTCCAGAAAAATTAAAAAAGATAATTATTGATGGGGGAACCTCCTTCTTATCTACAGCACCCATTGGACCCCTGTCCTTCAAAACACAGAGGTCAAACCCACTTATTTGCCCTTGTGTGCTGTACATTGCACCAGCATCATGCAGTGCTTTGCTGGGGAACTTTGTGCTCTCTATCAAAACCTGCATGTATTAAAAATTATTTTTGTAAAAAAGAGGAAAAACCAACTATCACACTTAATCAACCAACCAAGATTTAACATTTTGAAGAAAATAATAAACCTGCCTCAAAGTAAGTTATGATTTTATAAACAGACCTGTCCAAGTAGACAGGAAAGGAGGGGAAAGGCTATGCTGGAAATAGTCTAGGCTAGACTCAAACCCAGACCTCTGTTGGACCTTTGCTACATGGTCACATGCTCAACCAGGTGAGCTATAGCCATCATGATTCATGGCAAAGAACTCAGAAGCAGACTTAGACTGAAAGCCACAGATCAGAGATTTATTTTTCAGGAACTGGTTGACACAAGGGTTAAAGCTATAAATCACAATAAACTTCAAATAAGTCTCTAGTAAGGACATCACCAGTTTCTCAGAGTGAACCTTAAAGGAAAGGGTCTTATTGTGTTTTTGTAGGGTCTTTACCCTAGAATGGCAGCGCCTGGAGGCAACTGTTGTTGTGAGTCGATGCTACATAAATAAAACTGAATTGAAAGTTGGCAGACAGGTGAATGAGATCTGCAGCTCACCAGAGCCTGAAGTGCTGCAGGTGACCCTGAATCCTCGCTTAGTTGTGCTGCAATAGGCTTAGGTTGCTGGGGGTTTCCCATGATGCAGTGAGCGTTTCTTCTTCATTCACCTCTTTTTGCTTTTTATGTGCTTATACAGCGCTTTGCATTTAATCAGTTAGTATTACTTTATTAAATTAGTTACTCTTACAGTGTTGAACAGAGTGGTTTAATCTTTTGTCCTCTACCGACCAATTGCCTCAAGTTACTTCCTGTTAAAAGGGAGTTTTTCCTTCCCACTTGTTGCCAAATGCTTGCTCTTAGGGTTTTTTTTCCAAAATGAAATAAACAAAAACCGTTAATGAACGATATAAAAATCATAATTAGAGAAATGTATTTGATTTAAAGAAGTATTTTGAGGGGACAACGTTGTACATTTGCAGCATTCACTTTTTTAAAAAGAACTTTTGTTTTATTCATGCTTCCTGCTCTGTATGAATCAGTTGGGATATTCAATGGAAAATCCGCAACAAAGCATGTCTACAGCCAGCCTGACTGGGAGATAATCGAATTCAATAATAGCCTTGACTCTGCACTCTTTGGTGCTCCCTCAGTCTATTTCTATAGTCTCTTTCCATAATGCCTCCCTCTACCCCTCACTTTCTCTCTTTCTTCCTCATGTTGTTGCCAGCCTGGCGATGGCTAAGTGAACTGATGGATCCCATACAGTTTCAAAGTCTGTGTTGAATAATTCAAAATGTTTGCACAACCTATAAGGACCATCTGATACATAAATATACACTTTGTTAGACTTCATGTTTTGAAATTATTAAAAAGAAATGTATGAAAGAGAGTTCCTTTGATTTTCTGCAAGGTATTTTGCTTTAATAGAAGCAAGTGTCTCTGTACTGCATGAGACATATCCTTAAGAATCAGTGTTAACTTTCTATTTCAACTCCATTTTATGGAATTAAAACAGTCTTCAAGGACCTGCGAGGATGTATGTAAGAGGCACAGCTTTGAGCTAACTCGATGCTTACATAATGGCCACCTCATGATGCAGAACATGGTGTTGATCAATAGGAACACTGTTTCTATTAAGAGAAACCACAATTAAATGTACCTAAAAACTACAGATGCTAGCGCAACTATACTGGAAGTCAAGAGAGGTGACCCTTTAATAGGCAGTTAACATTAAATACCATATGGTTTAATCAATCTTAAGCCCTTGAGTTCTTCTGTTTGCTTCACAGTGCTTATATCTGTAAATTATGCCATTGTACATATCCTTGTTATCTGTTGTATCACTAGAATCCATCGCAATGAGTCAGGCTGACAGATGTTACCTAATTTAAATGAATCACCATAGTCAATGATGATGTACTCCTAAAAATTGCCACCAGCACCTTGCAGTCGCCTGAATGCTGCTTCACTTACATTAACATGCTTATATGTCTCATGCTGCACTAGAGCTGAAATGATGTGTCAAATGCTGCTGTGGCGTCTCATCAGCCAAGACAGTGTAAGGCTCATGCCGGCTCGCCTGCCAGCATCCAGAATCATCCTGTTGAATAATGCAGAGCCGAGCCTGCTCCTTCTCTTTGACTCGCTCATGTCTGTGCACGCAGAGCATCAAGCAAACTGCGATGCCATCAACATGCTAATTGCATGCAGATAGGTCGTAACATGGCAAACGGTATAAAGGGTACAACAGCGACTGACTCATTCATCACAAGCGGATTACAGAGCTTAGGGGGTCAATATTAAAGCTATGTGAGCATTCCATATATGTCGCCGTTAGCACATCACTGGCACCGAACATTTACACAGGTCCCCTGACAGACACACACTTACACACACACTGTTCTTTCTGAACCATAGTCCTGATTTACAGCTTAAAAGATGCCTGATTATTTTATTTTATTTTTTGTGGTAAACATCATGTCAAATGCAGTAAAACACACTTGATTACTGATAAGTCATCTCTTATATGGATTAAACAAAGTGTAGTGACAAATAAAGAAGGGCAGCGTTATTATGGCCATATGTTAAAACAATACAGCAACTACAACTACAACATAGGAGGGTGCTGTTATACAAGAAGCTTCCAGAACAGCTTCAAACGTTCTTGTCATACATTTAAAAGGTTTTTTCAGGCTCAGGTTGGGGTTACTTTATTTATACCCGTAGATAGATTTTGAGTCTAATAGGTGAGTCATCCATCTACATATACATATTTTTACACAACAAACACACAGAACACACAACACAAAAGCATAACGACATAACGAAGAAGAAAAATCATCCACACCACATCATGTGGAAAAGAAAAGGTAGGTGGAAGCATAAAGGGAAATGTGATAAGTAAGGCAAGCTTGAAAGTCAGTCTCTGTTATAACCACCTTTTTTTCTCCAACACAGCCTCTTTAAGGTAAGTTTCTTGTAATTTCTTTAAGCAGTATTCACGATTGGTTCTCTTCTACGCATACAGAGGATCTTTCACCACTACACCGTGGAGCCACTCCACAGAGGCAACAATGCTAGTAGCAAAGAGGGTCTTCTTAGCTGTAGTCACTCATAATCACTCACAAGAAGTTAAGAGGCCATGCTATGAAGCTCAGTTCACTGACAACTTTCTAAGTCACCAAAATTGCTAATTCATGTTGCTGTATGTATAATTTTGACCCAGCAGATGTGATCACTTTTTTCTGTTAACCCATAATAAAGTCATTAAAGAACCAAACTTCATGAATGTTTTTTGTGACAAAGAAGTATCTGTTCCAATCACTCTATCAGAGAAAAATCAGAGTTTTAGAAATAACGGGACACTCAGTAGATCCATTATGTTATATTCTTTACAAGTGTATGTAAACTTTTGACCACAACTGTAAATACACATGATGCTAGGACATGCACATGAGGAATCAAAATAAAAGAAAAGAAAGTGCAACTGAATAATGAGAAACTCTAGGACAAATGTTTTGCAGGATGGGCCACAGGTAGGTACAAGCCTGCTAAAAAGATACAAGGAGCAGAAATGGAAGGGTACAGCTAAAAACAGGGTGGCAAAGAGAAAAAACAAAACAACGAAAGGACAGGATGCAAAATAAATAGAGACACAAAATCAAAGCATTTAACAAAATGAAACTGGAAATGACTAAAATAGTGATACAAACAGTACAAAAGATCACTTAAAAATGGAAGCACCTAGAAAACATTGAAAACAACAAAATAAACCACAACAAAACCCCTAAAATCCTGACAAATATGAAGCACTGACAACAGAGGAATATAGATTATATGATTTTTTTTAAAAAACATTGTGAAAAACCACTGTTTAAAAACACAGTGGGTGTTTTTGATTAAACAACAACACAGGATGTGTGCTGGTGCCACGAAAAACTTCTGCAAACTTTTCTGTTGAACTGCATGACGTCATTGGGCTTCCACTCTATTCTTTGTAAACCAGTTACTAAAATAGGTTTTGATTGTCCAATGTTCTTGTATTAAAGGCAGTTGTAGAACCAGATCACTGCTGTTCCTACACTACAACTGCATTTTGTAAATTACCAAGCAGGCTGAGTTTTATGTGTGATTTTACGATGGTGGACAGCCTCATAATTGAGATGCTTGCATTCTGACATTAAAGTGTTCTCCAATGTCGATGCCTCCAATAAAGATAAAACATTCACGCATTACTGACATTCCAATCAGCAGCAATTTGACCATTGGGGTGATCATCAGGACCAGAATTGCGGGTCATTAACCATTTCATGCTGTGCAAACATCAATGAGAAGTCGCCTGCTGAGAGGGTGCCGTGCAGCCTAGATTCAGATTTTCTGTTATGCCCAGTCTGTTCTCAAATAAACCACCTTTGATATTGCAGTTTGAGGTTGCATCTAAGTAGCTTTTAAGCAAAGATCACAGGCAGAATTTTATTAGAATTAAATTAATACCAATTTGTGTCTTTTCAAGAACTACAGTGAGACCGTGGACTCCCAGATATGGCTACAGTCAACTGTTTTTTTTTGGGGGGGGGGGGGGTTTCTGGAAAGCATAGCAATGAATAAGCCATCTAATTATGCAGGCTTGTGAGCACTTACCAATGCTTCCATTATTTTAGGCTGTTCGTATTGCAAGAAAAAGAGAAAGGGAATAATCTGAAACTGAGTATTCACTAGGATTCTGATAGACATGCAAAAACAAAGGGGAAATACACACGTTTACACCAATGGTGTTCAAGCAGTCAGAAGCTCCTGCTGTGGGTGTCGGTAAAAAATGACCCCTGCAACTGTCATCCTTCCACTTTATGGTCATTCTGCCCAGTGGGGACTAGTTCAGCCCCATTCCTTTGCAGTTTATGTCTCACTTTCAGCCCTGGGGCAGTAAGCATTGCTGCTGTGTCACTTGGCAGGCAAGAGGATGTTTTCTAAAGCAAGCTTTTATGTAGCACTCCAGGGCTGGAATCTGAAAAAAGAGAGAAAACAGTACAAGAGATCAGGCAAAAAAAAAAAAAAAAAAAAAAAAAAAAAAAAAAAAAACACAAAAAAAGGAAAATAAAGAAATAAACTTTACCTTTTCATAAAACTGGAAATTTTACAGAGGGAATAACCATGACAAGTAAATAGAAAGCCCAAGATTGTATAGGCTTTTTGGTGGATTACCTCACTCCACGAGCTGCAGAACAACAACAGCATGAACACTCAGATACTACACTCAGTTGTAGCACACAGGCACACAGGCAGTAAATGCAGCCTTTGTAAAGATAATAATGTTCAGTTTTCATAACATTCTGCCGGAGATTCATTTCAAGTTAATTCGTACACAGCTTTTGTTGTTTCCAGGGGCTATTATTACATTGTAAGTAACAATGACATTTTTAAAAGTTACATTTGAAGTTCAAATCAATACGCCTTAACCAGCAAGTATAATATAAATATATAGGATAATATAAAAATGATGTTGTATTTAAGAATAATCTCCATACTCTCAATCCACCTTATTTCCAGCAGCCGTCACCAAATAAGCTCTAAAAAAACCACATTTTGTATCCTGCAGAACCAAACGACAGAGCTGGCATGCTGGAAGAAAGATGAGTCTTATAAAAGGAAATGTGGCCAGATTGTCTGAGGATATACTATGCTGTAGCACGGCAGCTAGGCACAAGGTCCACAGAGAATTGAAAATTTATGTGTCTTCCCAGTGGCCTTAGCCTAATGTGGGGTTGCTTTATATAAATTGCAGGTTTAGTTAGCTTTTGCGATGATTCCTGTTGTTCCTGGGCCCAGTGATTTGAGTTTTGTATAGGTTATCTTTTTATGAATAAGTTCTTGGTTCATTTGTTGTAGTTATTCTAGTTTCGTTCTTGGTTCTTTCTTCTTTATAGTTGTCTTTTTAGGTTCTCAAACATGCTGAGCTACCTGCCGTGGAGACCCCTTGTGAATAAGGGAGCAGCTGAAAGTACCTTCTTATAGCAGCTTCATTTTTAGAGCAGCAGGCTGCCATCTTCACCAAAACAAAGCTCTCATTGATCATTTGGGTTAAACGGCAGGATCTTCACCAGACAGCTGGTGGTCATGACATTGTAAATAAGGGTGTTCACTGATGTTTGCTCTCCTGGAGCTGCTGATTTCTGTGAGTCCTGAGTTGGAATACAAAAGTTGTTTACCTCTGTGTGCCTTTTAAAGCACAGATATTCATGTAACCCTGACTTCAAAGGCAAGCACACTTTGTTTGAGATCTTGAATGCATTTATTATCCATTTGTTGAAGGGTAACTTAAGTTACTGGCAACCACGAAAATGTTTTAATCAAACTATTAATTCAGTCTAAATATTCAGGGCTTGTAGTTGTGCTGCACATTTAGAAATACAATATCAACACAGTTGCTTCGATTTACTCCGATTGTTCAGTCTGACGTCACTAGCCGTGTCGGGACCTAAACTCCGCTGCAGGTCCATATATCAAACGATCACTATGGCATTACTGAGAGTTGAAAAACTGTCTAAAGTCTTTCATCTTTAATAAAATGATCAGCGTTCTGCTCTACCAGGTGTAACAATTGAGTTTAACATCCAGGCATCCATGAAAACGGAATTTATGACTTTTAACGGAGTTAGAAGTTAGCAGGGAGTTAGCTCGCTAGCTTCTATCTAACTACAATATAGCATGTCCTGACTGCGGGGTTTTGGAAACAAATTAAAACGTACAGCTCTGTTATCACTTCCAACATAAATGAAGACAGAAAACTAAACAGCAGTGACGTTTGTAGAGTTACTGAAGTTTGGCTAGCTGGTATATAATGATGTGCCATGTGACTGCTAGCGACACAGCCATGTTAGCATAATATAAACAAGCTAACTTTTTTTTCCACTCGATAAAAGTTAGCGTGAGTGTTGTAACGCGGTTAAAGGACCAGGGCGCCTGACTGCAGCCTCATAGACAATGAGCTATCAGAATAAGATTCGACTATGGAGCCTGAGGGTGTGAATAAAACACAGGAAACAAAAGTAGAGCTCAAATATATATATATATTATGTTTGTTAGGAGAAGTGTATAGACGGATGTACAAAAGAAATAAAAACATATGCATATATATCACAAACAAAAATAATGTTGACAATACTAAACAGCTTAGTAGGTTCCAAAAGGAGGTGGGATGAGGTGTAGTCCAGTATGTGATTTAGTTTAGTTCCATGGACCTGTGATAGGTCATGTGTCAACAATTTGTGATTCAGTCCATAGGTTCACAATTCCTACCGCAACGTAGCGGTGGTCGGGTGGCTCGCCATCTCGCGCTGATCAGGGCTGATCGCGGGAGCACAAAAAAAACCTGACCTAAACAAGGTCAAAAAACAGAAAGTATCATTCACAGAAGAAAATGAAACAGCATTCTACTGCTGTGACAAAATAAATCCATAAATAACAAAGTCAAGTAATCAATGCCACGTTTCATACAACAATCAATAAACCATCATCTCTTATAATGAATGTCATTCTAAATACTATTATAGAAAGACATTCTCATGGGTCCCATCAAAGTATATCAGCGTTAAAGCTAATAAATATTATCCAAAGTTAATCAAATATATTTACAAAACTCATTTAATCACAGGTGTTGCGCAACAGATTCAATAATGTAAATGGAATTTAACTCAATGCAAAATCTCATAGGCCGTTTCGGCATTTCATCAGAAAAGTAACAAAAAACATCCAAAACGGACAAAACTACAAAAATCAAATCACTCATTCAACTCTAGATACGTTAAGTCAACATTCGGCCATAATGGAATAAACAAAAACAACAATATTCAATAGATGACACTAGTAATTGCACTTACTGTCGCTAGCCTAGCATTAGCTTACCGGCATTGTAGGATGTGCGATCGCGGCTCCGCATGTACATTAATTGTGACAAAACAAAACAAATAACTCACCGTTGAGTCGAGTGTGAGGTAGTGTAAAGATGAATGAATCGGCCGGGTTATTGCACGCTGTCAACTGGCCTGTAGTGCAAAATGTGTCGATATCTGACAAGTACGCCAACCACAGGGACAACAGCAGCCAGAGGAGCAGGGACATGCAGCTGATTGACCCGGAACTTATACAGGATTCATTCCCGCCACAATAAAGGGACTGGCGGAAGTGGTGTCAGAAGTTACCGTGGTTACAGTGTTCTCGGTGGTCAGGAACAAATGTAATCGCATGGCAGGATGCTGTAAAAGGACCAAACTTCAGCCAGGAGAACAACTGAGATAATCCATCCACAATATGAGGTTAGTCATTCATATACTGCTGCATGGGATGGGATGTAGCTACAGCCTAAGTTTTTAAAAACTGAGCTTAAATAAATGATTAGCGGTAATAAAAGCCGAGGGAGGTCAACAGGGATCACTGACTGTTTTAGGAGCTTTCTGAGATCAAATAGAAGAAAATACAAAACATTAAACATGTTAACAACACAAAAGCCATATTAAACGCAGACTACTTTAGGCCCGGAAGTAGGATTCGTCGCGTCATCACTGAACAACCGGATAGCATATTAAGCTTTTCTCTGCACTCAATTTGCTTCAGTTTTTATTTTCCTATTTTTTCTTACCTTTGGGATTTTTGGAAAGTGAACCAATATTCATCGTTCTCTGTAATCAGTTGATAGATGCAAGAAGGGAGATTGTCATCCACATGACGAGGCAGAGGCTTGTGTGTCTTTAAACACCTCCTCATTTCCCTGCTTATATAAACAACAACCCCAAACCTTTATCGGGTTTGGGTTTTTTTTTGGAAAGAATGAAGCATTCTGTCAGTCGACATGAGGATATGGGTTTCATATATGAATCAGATATCACTGTCTGTCCACATATTAGGGTTTTATATTCTCCTATCTGAAGCTTGGATTAGTTTACATTGCTTGCACTCGATGTTTTGTTTATTTATTTATTTATTTATTTATTCATATGTGATCATAAAGTTTCAGGACTGGACAAAAAAGTAATAAAACACAAGAAATAAGTGTCATCGGCAACAGTGAGGCAATAGTGCTAATTGCAATAAATGCTGTTGTAATATTCTAATAACAATATAATGCAATCATAATATTAATAAACATAAGCTTTTGGAATTTTAGGTTTTGCACCTTACAATTATTTACTGAACCAAATATTTATCCTTCCTACCTCGAAAACAGCCCATGCTAATAAAGACCCTCCCAGATGAGATAAATAACAATCTAATTATGAGAGCTTCAACTTTTTGCTGTAAGCCAGTTTGTTTACCTGTCCTGCGACATCTTGCTAATTTGGCTGAGCATTCCTCCATATTGCTGTCAGTCGTTTTGATAAGCAGCTTCCTTCACCACAGAGTATAGCCTGAGGCTGAAGTATCCACCACGGGACAGAGGAAGCAGATGGCAATCACAAACTGTGTACAATAAACTCAAAGTGATGCTTATGTTCTTGAGCTTTCCTGAAAGGTTCTGCTCTTTTGAATATTTACTGCCATTGTGTTTCTTTACTTAAAGCCAGCTCATGCATGCAGTAATAGCCTTTAGCAAACATTACAGACATCACTGAATAACCAATTTCAGACAAATGGGACAAAGATGAATAATGTAATAATGTACAGTACAAGGCATTTAAATTTCTGATTAGAATATGAGTAATATATTGTTGATACATTGCAAAGAGAATATACATACACAACTGTAGCATGTATATGTATGTGGTCTCTCGACCTAAAATATCTGACAGCACAGCATAACAAGAGCTCTGTAATGCTACTGTGTGACAATCATGCAATAATGTGCAGGATATATTAGGTTTCATCTGTGCCTTCAGGTGCTTTTGAGGCAGCTAAATCTTGTGGCATATTTTGTGCTTCTAAATTTTCAGTGATTACAGTTGAGTTGATGTAATTAAAAAGTAATACAAGAAAGAGTAAGACTTATTGCATTTGGAAGACTTGTGATATTAAAGACTGCAATTGGCATATTTAGATTTCAAATATAACCATTTCCTCCTTTTCCATTGTGAAAACATTGGATTATGTGTTTGCAGTCACAAATTTGGCCTATTTTGCCTCCATATATTACTCAAGTTACTACTGTCTTGACCTTTCACATTATATATAGCTGTTGCGAGGCGAAGTGTCCATTCTGGATTAATCCTCACCCACTGGGATCCTCTCTGCATCTGAGTTCAGCACTAAGAAATTAACTTTGTCCGAATGTCTAATGAGTCTTATAGTGTTGGCACTCATAGGTCTGCATTCTGGAACTCTTCCAGTCCTCTTAGGGGCCTGTGCAGCGTTACCTGTTGCAATACGTTTTTCAGCACTTTTCTTTCATCAAATGAGCGCTGTGTGGCTTCTGGGCTGCACAATTAATCCTGCGTTAATTGTGATCATGATTTTGTCTTTCACTATTAATTAAGCTTGATCAAGTGAGATACTGACATTTTCCAATTTGTTATGACTGCTCCAGTACATCAAATCAAGCACTCCCTATACACAACTAAACGGTCTCACCAATCATAGGTGATTAACTGGTCTCATGCCTTTCACACACACACACAAAAAAAGTTATGGCTTCAGGCAAATCCTTTTTCACGACAAAGAAAATGGAACAACATTTTTTGTACTGTGTCAAATAATTTTTACTTGCATCTGGAAATCTCTGTGGACAGGGCTTTACAGAATAAATACAAACTGAAAGGGCTGAAAACTGAAGGTATTAATAATTTCACCTAGTTTCAGATAACAAACAAAATATGCAACCATCTTTTTTTTTGGTTGGGCTGCCTCATGAGGTTATTGTTAAAACAAACCCCGTCACACCTCTTACTTTCCACTTTCTTCAAATTTTAGTCAGTCATCTCCCACAGACAAGTGAGATGAGAAGCAGACATTCACACAGAAACTCTTCATTACACATGAATACTTCGTATCACATGTCACTGTTTGAACACCAAAAGTCATATTCAGTGAAACTAAATGGAAGGATGAAGCTAAAACATACAGGAAGTATAGTCTCCTGGCAGACCACTGCACTGCTATCTTCCCGGATCCTTACCAAGTACTTTGGAGCCTTTGAACAACAGAGGTTTAGATAATATGTTAGTTTGAACCCCACTAGAGCAAATACACAGTGCTGCTTTACACTAGTGTTTGTGCGTTAAGCTTTGTGCAGTCATAACAAGTTGGGGGTACGTGGTCATTTGTATGGGGATTGCATTCACCCTCTGATGACAAACCTTGAATAGTGACAGATATAATGTTAGCATCCAGTCTCCAATGTGAAAATGTGTTCCTATTTGACTTAAATGGGTTGATAAGTGCTTCCTAGTAGGCGCAAGGGGCCATTTAATGGCATAACATATGGGGACTGATAACAGCCTAAACATGAGCCTAGATATAGTCACATGTTGACTTCTCCGCTGGGCATTTTCTCTCCAAAGTAGTGTATAGGTAAATCCTTTACTTTTCTCATTACAAATGCACAGAAGTGAGAGCATGTGGACTGGGAGGAGCATTTTAAGAAAAAATAAACCATTCCAACCTCTATGTTAAACTACTGTAGCTGTACAGATGCACTCTAGAGAAAGCCAGTTAATCACACTTAAAGTCCCGATACTCATGATGAGCCTTAGTTTTTAACCTGCTCAACTTTATTTATTTCATACATGTCACCTCACTACAGTATGCACCATAGTGATGGGGTTGAGCAATGCATAACAAAGACAGGGTGCGTGGGAAATTTATGAGGCAGCTTGCCTGGCTGTGCCTGCAGGTCTGGTGCAGATGACTCTCCAGTGCTCCTGGGAGGAATTACTCTGACAGGGCAGCAGAGGGATGCTGACTGGTTCACAAACAAACGGCTGGAAGAAGAGAAACAGAGAGGGAGAGTGGGGACGACTTTCCAGCGGTGGAATTAGTTGCCTAATTTATGAGAGTTAACTTTGTTGGAGTCAAAAAATACTTGAACGGCTCTTCAGTTACTGCTGTTGTCTTCTGTTTTAAAGGACAGTGTTGTCACTTTGGGAAATCTGCCATTGTTAGTTTTTGTTGACAGTTACAGAGGCTACATGTCCTTCTGTTAAATCCATGCAATTTTGGTCTTGACCAAGATTTTCTAGGCATTAAACCATTTTCTCAGCCATACTATGTGAGTGCACTTGTAGTCTTTTTGCATCAGTCGGTCACAATACTTGTGACTAGTTTTTCAGTATCAATCAGCTGTCACTAAAGTGCTACCAGAGTGCAGCTGTCTCTGTGTGACTACAGTTTCCCTTTTCAGGCATAAGACAATTAAATACATGAACACACACACACACACACACACACACACACACACACACACACAATACGCTCTCTCTCTCACACACACATACACACTAAACACTATATTATGATTTATTCTAAGCAATAAAAGCTACGTTAGCATAATTGGCACACCTATGTAACATATGCAGGCTTTGCCCAGGAGACACTATGATAAACATAAAGACAGCTTAATTGGGAGTATTCTCCACAGGCCAGTGCCTTTTCTCAACCTTTCTGATCTAAATTAAATTCTGAAGCAGACTACCAAACAAAAAAGATACTTATTTTAGGGCCCTAGAGACACAAGCGGGTGCGATAATGCTTAAAAAACCCTACTCTGAGCACTTATTTTTAACCTCTACAGTAGGTAGTTCTTATTATATATAGATAGATAGTTCCCAGTAAAACTCATCAGATCCAAGATGTTGTATCTAGTTCTGATAGGAGCTGGGCAAAATAGATAATTTTCCCCCATTTCAGCTTCTTTATTGACTTTCTCTAAAGAAAAATCTTAGTACTTGCAGTCTGAGCCATTTATTGCTACTCATAATTATGTCTTAATGATTTCGAGTAGCTCATATAGTTAGGGCTGGTTCAGGTAACCCTGAATCATCCCTTTGTCATGACTGAATAGGTTCAAGTTTTTGGAGGACTTTCAGCGAACACAAGTACTCCCTTGTACTTTTATGCCACTACTGCAGTCACTCAACTCTCTCCCTCTCTCCCACAGTTTGTACTTTCTCCTCCATGTCCTCTCTTTGCTGGCCAATATCAGGTGCTGAGAGATAACAACCCTGTTTTAGAGACCTACTAAATCCCCATAAGATGTTGACAGCGAGGGGATTTTTACAATTGCACAGGATAGAATACCCACATTCAGGAACACATGAGAAACCTTTATTCCAAGCATAGAAGACACACAGGTAAACAGTCTAGCATGTGCAAACAATGTGAAAAAGTCCAGAAAAACAAGGAAAACTTAAGGCATAATAGCCTGAGAACACCTGACTACTTTTAACTAAACATACTCCAAACAGAACTCTACTTTCAGCTGATCAGCTTCTTCTGCTTGTTCTAGAAGCAGACTACAAAACAGAGGAGACCGGGCCTTTGTGGTTACTGCATCTAAACTTTGGAACACTCAGCCTTTTTAACACAGGACCTCCTAACACTCAACATTGTGTCTTCTGTTTCTCTCTATTTTTATGCATATATATTTATTCTTTTTCGTTCAGTTTGCACAGCACTTTGGTCAACCTGTGTTGTTTTTAGATGTGGTAAACTGACTTCACTTGACTACAACAAGAACAAGAAAGGGGGAAAAATGAGAACTTGGGGCCATACACACAGCTGAGTAACAGACGTTCTGCTTTCCCCAACTAGTCAGGGCAGATGGCTGCACTCCCCCAAGGCCCTTAGCCTCAAATCTACAATGGTTTCTTCCTCTCCAAAGGAGGATGGCACAAATTGTTACGAGTTGATTAATGTTGTGAACTTGAGTAAAAATAATTAAATTCTTTATCTAATTTCCCCCTTTGAAACCAGCTTTTGTAAGTTAACGTATTCAGCAGCAGCTCCTTCTATTACAGTGTATCAACACCTAAAATAGAAAATGTAAAATTATAAAATGACATACAACAGGAAATATAAAAGGACACTGGTGTCACATCACTGCATATTTTGCAGGCATCAGCCTTTCCATGACCTGCCAAAATGCTGCATTAAAGACTGTTAACCTTCTTTTTTTAACACCAGCTAGAAAGGAGTGACAGGAGAGCCGGAAAAAGAGCAAGAGCTGACAGGAGAGAGAGAGAAACAGCGACTGTGACGGAGAACACTGCATTGGCTTAATTCCGGATGACCTACAAAACAGCAAAATTTATATATTTATGTAAATAAATCTGAGTAAGGCACGGGTGGATGACAAATGTCAACTGGCAGGCTTGACAAATTGGAAACATAGACATCTTGTCTTCTAGCTGTTGGTGAACGAGATAGGGTTAATGTCACATTTTAATATGTAGTGATGATAAATTGTGTCTTTTAATTTAGTCGCCTCGTGTTACTATTATCTCATTACCGCTGGATTAACAGTGTTTAATTCATAATTAAATATTTTGTCTCCAAATATTTAGCAAGTGTGGATGTCAGAGGACCTTCATGATAATTTAATCTAATTCCTGACAAAGTCTTGATGCTCAGTGTTAGTGCTTAGAGAGTTTAAATGAGCAAAACATTTTTGCAAGCAAGCCTTAAGCCAACCCAATCTAGCATAATTAGAAGTTTATAGCATGATATTATTATAACCAATACGTTTGCTTGTGTTTTCATTTGTGATCCGCCTTTTTTTGCCATGTTTTCTAGCAGCTAATGACTCACGTCTTTAGCAGTCTATTTAATGTTACATAAAATGCAGTGCAAACTTTTGCTAAAAGTTCAAAGTGAGTTCAACTTCATACAAAAGCTTTCTTACTGGCAGAAATGAGGTACAAAATCTAAAAATAGTGATACAGCCCTGTTTCCCAGCTATGTGGCAGACATTTTTCATGTGTCCCATTAGATTTTGTACTTAGGTTTAAAAAGCCATTAGGATTGTTTACAATCTAATTTTCCTGCTGGGAATCGTCATGCTTTTAGAAGTGAAAATAAATTGGGTTTCAGACAAGAAAAACTTAATTCAACAAGGATTTTCTGTGAAGCCATAAGAAAAGTGTTTGCTGCTTTATGTTCTAATCATCCATCTGTTTTTCTTTTTGCAGGTTTAGGTTCACAGTCACAGCTGGGCAAGCAGAACATCCCAGGACAGCTGTAAGCAGATCATCCCAGGTGCCTGTTCCCTCTGCATCTTCCAGATGCAGGATGTAGGAAGGTGCTCCCAGACTAACTAGAGCACGCGGCAACGCCATCTCACGCAGACATTGGGTCTGTTTGAGGTTTTCTCCCATTTGTTTATGCCTAGTATAAGGGAGGCTCCCTGGTGGCATCCGTACTGGTGCCTATCTCGCTATTAAACTATTTAGCATGCAGAGAAGCAGATGCTACTTTATACATTTAACGGCCACGAGGCACTTATTGGTTCCCCTAAACATGCACTCACCCAAAGATAGACTGATGAGGATTTTTCATTTTCCTTTAAATGACTTTAATGTTTATTGTTTCACCTTTCAGGTGTGTGAGACACAACCCATACAAACAATCACAACAAAGACTGTTTTCCAATGTGTACGCACTTTCTATTCCCTTTTAATAAAAAAAACAAGCTTGATGTAGTTTACCTTCTTTAAAGTTGGAAGGTGAAATTACCTACCATCTACTATATACTAAATATGAAGACTAATACAGGGATGCAGTTTGACTACTTTGATTCCAGTGTGTTTTATTTTCTTTGCCCTTGCTGTTTGCATCATTGTTTTATTTGACACCACTGCTGTTTTCACAATTGTCTTAGAATTTTAAAACTTAAATACATTCAAAATTAAAAAGAAAAACACAATTTAGATTCAAGAACTCATGTTATAAAAACACAGAGTTAAGACTTATCTCTTCCTTAGAGTTTTAATTCGGTGCAATGCTCAGAACTGTCTTGTTCAACAAGGTTGTGGTGCGTGTTCTCATAAAGACTGACCCTTAGAGGGTCAGCTGTCCATCCAGGTTCATAGTGTTACAAGTATCGGTGATGATTTGAGGCCCTAAATTGTTTACACAGTCATGCCACAGGGATGTCTGTTCCTCATGATGACAAAAAGCAAATCCCCATGAAAAATCTCTCAATTTAAAGACCAGAACACTAATGCAAGTTGATGTAATGTCCTCTGAATTCATGGACACAAAGCTGTGTGTGTTTTGAGTGTGTGTATGTGTGGAAACACATCAGCACCCAGGTGTGTTTCTTGGCAATCCCGTCCACTGACTCTGTGCCAATGTTGCTGCTTGGCTGAACATTAAATCTACTGAAGGGCTGAGTTTATTTTCCTTCCTTTTAAGGCCGTATTTATCGTTTTCAATTATCTCACATCCATAAAAGCTGACCCCTGCTCTTGGCTGCGCGGTCTGAACCGCTGGAAAGAGAAAAAAGACCAAATGTAAAACTGTACGTTCAAGCTTTAGAGTGTGTGTCTGTTCATGCATCCTGCAGGAACTTTTATAAATGCACTTATTTTTGCAGGCAACAACAGTGGCTGGTGACACAAACGTTAAAGAGGAACAAAAACCAGCATGGCATGAAGTTATTTTACACCAGTCACCTTCTCATCTCTCTTAAAAAATGCCATTACATAGTCATATTGTGGACAATCTTGAGATTCCATCCATCCATTCGCTTCCGCTTATCCTTTTCAGGGTCGCGGGGGATGCTGGAGCCTATCCCAGCTGTCATAGGGCAAGAGGCAGGGTACACCCTGGACAGGTCGCCAGTCTGTCGCAGGGCCAACACACAGGGACAGACAACCATTCACACTCACATTCACACCTAGTGACAATTTGTATTATCCAATCCCCACAAGCTGCATGTCTTTGGACAGTAGGAGGAAGCCGGAGTACCAGGAGAGAACCCACGCAAACACGGGGAGAACATGCAAACTCCACACAGAAAGACCCCGGCCTGATGGTGGAATTGAACTCAGAACCTTCTTGCTGTGCGGCAACAGTGCTAACCACCGTGCCACCGTGCTGCCCACCAATCTTGAGATTATTTTTTAAAAATCTAATCACATTTGTTTGTTGGTCTGAAAACGTCTTGGGCCAAGGATAGGTAATATTAGTGTCGTATGTTTTTAAACGGCATGTATGAGTGCAGGGAAAGTCTGAAAAAGGCACACAGAAGGACTTCGTCTGGGTTTTAACACAAAAATCTCTTCCAGTGATGAAATATAATAGTTTAATTATTATAGCCTTGTCTCAGTTATGACCTTAAGTTACTCACTTACTCACTTTACTTTATTAAAGACACACACACGGGTCCATAGCAAATAAAATAAATACATGCAAAATACAAAAAAAGAAAAGAAAATTTAAAACAAATTCCACAATATTACACAATACAACCTAACTGAACTTAGTGTAGAGTCAGTCAGAGATGTAATTATACTATTTCTGGAGTCCTTTACACTACTGTGCATCAGATTGTGAAATATAGCATAACAGGTAGGTAGTCCAACACCAGTGTTGGGCAAGTTACTTTGAAAAAGTAATTAATTATAGTTACTAGTTACTTCTTCAAAAAAGTAACCGAGTTAGTAACTGAGTTACAAGATTCTAAAAGTAAATGGCCCGTATTTGTATAGCGCTTTACATAGTCCCTAAAGACCCCAAAGCGCTTTACATTCAGTCATCCACACATTCACACACTGGTGATGACAGCTACATTGTAGCCACAGCTGCCCTGGGGCGCACTGACAGAGGCGAGGCTGCCGGACACTGGCGCCACCGGGCCCTCTGACCACCACCAGTAGGCAACGGGTGAAGTGTCTTGCATTTTCTTCTTAGTAACGGCAACGGCGTTGTAACGATAGAAACTGTAATTCGTTAGATTACTCGTTACTGAAAAAAGTAACGCCGTTAGTAATGCCGTTACTTGTAACGCCGTTATTCCCATCACTGTCCAACACTAACAAACATTTGGCTTGCACTGGCCCACCTTAGCAACTTCAGCATCAACCGCATTCCATCATTATGTGCCAGATTGGAAGAAGGCTTTGAAGAGTCCAACCTTGACTGGAACAGTGCACATACCAGACTTACGGTCAGCATATTAGCTTGTGCATACATTAAGTACTGGCATTGTCTAGAAATGTCCATATCATCAGACAAATCGTCAGATCGCAGCTTGTTACTTATACATCCACTATATCGTGGAGTCCATGCAGCCATGTTCTGCATGTAGAGGAACCACTCCAAAGTGTAGCACTGCAGGATGCTGCTTCACAGTCCTAATGTGTTTGTGTCCTGGACAGCTGAGGCAGTGATGCCGGAGGCAGAGCTCAGGTGTTCATGTCTGGTGATCTGCAACTGATATGACAGTGCTATATTTTGGCTATTGATTAGTCAGAATAACAATTAAAGGATTAGCATAGTAATGAAATTGATCCACTGATGTAAAGATCCTCACCTAAAGCAGGACAGTTTCTCTTTTCTCTTTTGGCTGACTGCTAAAATATTTTAATCAGACTCACCAAAATGGATTTTTTTCAGAAAGAAAAAACGATATATATTTTTTAATTATGCTCAGTTATTTTTTTTCCATCACAGAAATACCCTTGTACATTTTCTCTCTCTGTTGCCTCTCAACGGACCAGAGCAAACATTCATTTGCACCCTTCAATGAACTCAGCTTTATCTGCTGCCTCTTAAAACCTTGAAATCCAAACAAACCATATCAGTATCTACAGACCTACCCACTCCCTCCCTTCTGAGCGATAGTGTGATACTAACATCTCCACACTTTTGATGTTAATAGTAAATTAATAAGAGTTTGGATTTTAAAGTCTCATTATCCTGCTATGAGATACTCTGCTGGCCTTGGGGCACACAGCCAACAACAGTTCCCTTTGAACGGGGAGTGTATCAGCCTAACCCCCCTCTGTTAGCCATTTCAAAGCAACTGCTGCAATGGACAGAAAATGATGCCATCTGCATGTGAGTGTGACTCCCACCCACTCTCAGCACTGCACATAATCTCCTTTTTATGCTGATTGTCAACTCTTGTGATTATGAATTTGAACAGTGTGTGTGTGTGTGTGTGTTTGTGTGTGTATCTGTGTGTATATGTGTGTGTGCACACGCAGGCGCCTGTACCTGTGTCTGTATCTGTTTATTCTTCATAGTTTGCAGAGGTATGGGGGTCAGTGCACAGAGATGAAACAAAAAATATTATTTGGCAAAAGAGGACAAAGTACGCATTTGAAGAAACACATCATTGGGAAATGCTCATCCATTTATCAGGTTGGAAGGCTGGTCATTACATGCACAGTACTTATTGTTAAGCTGTTAGCAAATGTAGCTGCAGTTCTTTGGATGATGACAATGAGTTCTTGGATAATGTTAGCACTACTAACAGTTTTTTTATTTGTTTTTTCCCTCAGCAATATAAAAACTTCTAGGTCAACTTCAGAATAACCCATGTGTGGTCATAGAAATATTCAAGAATTAAAACTCTGCTGCCCGTTTAAGCTATTAGCTAACAGACGCAGACAGGGAACATGAGAGCATCGCACATTAACGTCAGTGTGTAATCTGTGTCCAGTTGAATCAGAGGTGCCATTTACATTTCCACAGCACCCGTTTGGTATGGCAATTTATTCGTCACTGTTTCATGGTTTCAATACATCAAACTTGGCTCCATATGGATAAGTCATTTGGTATGGGTTGTGTGGGTGTTTATGTTCATCTGGGATCATTTTACAAGCATTTCCAGGTATCATAATGGTCTTTTTAATCTTTGTGTTGGAATATTATGCCTCACATCTTCAAACCAGCAGAACCTTTCTTCAGTGTGGCCTGTTGGTTTAAGAAGAGACACAAAAAATTAGTAATTGTGATGCACTTTTTGCATTTATTCAGGAAGTTTCTATGTTGCTCTATTCTTTACGATAATATTAGCTAAAAAGTTAAATGAGTTTTCCATTAAAAAGCAAAGGTTTCCACTGATAAAATGATTTGTGTTTGTACTTCAAATCTATCAAACATGTTGAACGAATTTGTTTAATCATAAAAAACTGTAAACAAAATATTATTTAATAATTAAAACTTACATTATTTAGACTGGGGCTTGCTGGCTTGGAATCCTCATCCTATTTGTTACCACTAGCATAAGAAATATTGATACTGATACATGGATACACAGATACAACAACAAAAAAAATTGTAGGTGAAGTGAATAACAGCCATAATTTCTTTACAGTGCAATATCAATTTTGGAAACCTTGGATCCTGGTATTCATGTGGATGCTACGACTACACAATGTTGTAGACCAAGCACACTCACCATAACCATGGATCTCCATGACTGCAATGGCCTCACCATCCCACAAAACCAAACCCACACTGGTTTTGTGGTATCCATATTTGTTTGAACAGAACATCTACAGCACAGGTGTCGAACTTCAGGCCTCGAGGGCCGGTGTCCTTCAGGTTTTAGATGTGTCCTTGTTCCAACACAGCTGATTTAATTGCCTAAATGACCTCCTCAACATGTCTTGAAGTTCTCCAGAGGCCTGGTAATGAACTAATCATTTGATTCAGGTGTGTTGACCCAGGGTGAGCTGTAGAACCTGCAGGATGGCGGCCCTCGAGGCCCGGAGTTCGACACTCCTGATCTACAGGATGCACTGGAACAAGTGTGATCCATATCCAGCTATCAAACCGGGTTGAGACAAAGGTGTTCTTTCCATGAGTCAGAGCTGTTGTGGTAGAACAAAGTGAAAGATTACGAGCACAGGCCTAGAGCGATGCGTACTGAAAAACTACATATCTACCTTCATACAACTGAGAAAAGAAAAATAATCTCTAAAATGGACTCAAACAACAACAGATTGGTGTCCATATTTGTTTTGACTCTGACCTTCCATGGCGCTCATCCCCCTTCCAAAAAGTAGCTGTGGAAAACAGAATTCTTTCCTCAATCTGTCAGAGCGCAGCTTTTTGAGGGCTCCGTCTTCCTCACACTGTCACTGTCCCTGCTGGCTGTTGGGATCTGTCCCCTGAGCAATCTGCCACCCCCTTCCAGTCAAGCTATTATGGGAGAATGGGTGAGAGGCTGCCGCCAGCTATTTTCTGCTCACACTATTTAGTGCTTGGTTTTGCGGCTATTTTTCCCATTTGTGGTCCTCCAACCCACCCGCTCCTCTGGATAGGGATAGCAATTTGAGGGTGTGTTGTTTATAAAGTTGGAGCTGTGAACCTTCTCCGGGGCTACAGTAACCTCTGTCTTCTGATAATCTGCCAATTACCAAGTACTGCTCAGTGTTAGGAACTCCCCTCCCTATCTCTTCCAACACGCATACACACACATAGACACGTTCTACTGTCTCCATGGTAACCTCTTCAGGGGCTGACAGAAGAACTGTGGAGAATGAACTCAGAGATCATAATTTGACAACAACTGTGGGTCCCTTTATCCCATCCTAAACCATACTGGGCAAACTGTGTATTTTGTGTATTTTTTCATCAAATCTGCAATGTTAAGGCAGTTATACTCCTTTGTTTAAATACATTTACATAACCCAGTACAGGAAACTTCAGTAAGAATAATGTCACTCTATCTTAAGCATATTGTGTTGATAATAAATGTGAAATCTTTTGGGGGTTTTTTGGATTCTTGTGATGCTTGGTAAGGATTTCAGTGCTCTTGCTGCATTTAGATTGCTTAGTAAAGACACTACTACTTCAAACTTCTGGGGGCAAAAATCAACTTCTGTATAAAATTGATTCAACCTTCATGTTCAGAACCATTTCTAATGATTAGAGATGGGCTTCCAGGCAACAATTCAGAGACCAAACAATAGTTTGGTATTGTTCAGATGACCAGGAAAATGTTTGTTTTTTTTTGATTGTTATTTATATTTATATTCTCTTGGTTAAAAAAAGATTGTGGTGTAACTTAAAATTTACCTGATGTAAAAAAAAAAGAAAATAATTTCCCGGCTTTGGCATAAATATACACCATCTCATCTCATCTGATGTCAGCTCCATGAAGCTGAGGGATTTGATTTGGGAAATTTAAAGCAAAGAACCTAAATTTTGCCACACATCCTTGTGTGGCTGCTTAGCCCTTTAGAGCCGGTCGGAGCGGGCACGCTCTGTTTTGCGTAACTATTTTTAAATCCCGGTAGCACTGCAACCACGTGAGCTAGCGCAAAAATTTTTTTTGCATATGAAACCGGAGGAGTTGTACTTACATCTTATGCCATTAGCTTGTCCTAGGTAACGGTTTCCTTCCACATAAAGCTTTGCAAAAACTGCATAGAAAGCGCTTGCAGCAACAAAAACATAATATTCCAGAAACACGCTTTGCCGATCCGATCAGCTGTTCATAACACTTCCTACGTTGGAATAGACGTCAGCGCGAACTTTTGCATTTCCGCCATTACCTGCCCGAAACCGGAAGTGACGTCATTTCGCGGAAATGTAGTCTTTTTTACCATCAGGGCCTCAGGGCCTATACTGGTCTTTTTAATCTTTGACTTCATGACTTTCTGTGTCGTTTCTGGGATGCTTAGGACTCATATTGCACTGCTGGAAATAGTTTATTTTGATGCACATGCTGCTTTTTTGCAAATTTGCAGTATAATATTTATTTTCGTTTTTCCTGCAGTGTATAAAAATTGGTGTATTTCAAAAATAAAACTATGAAGACACTCAAAATAAATTTCCTGTGGTGGGAAACTATTTTGTGCAACTTTTTTGTATTTACAGTTTTGAGGGATAAGCCTCTTAAATTTCTCCAAGTAGAAATATATGTTAAAAAAGCAAAAACGATTTTCAATTTTTTTGTAGTTTATTGCACTTTTTTGCAATTTATGTAATTACTATGCACTTAATGAATACATATTATTAAAATCTGGGCTATAATGGTTGTGTTGATGTATAGCAACTTGAAATGCTCCCAAAAATGGCTCCACAGCATGTAAAAATATAATATAAGCTCTGGCGGACTTGGTTCTATGGTAGGTCTTAAAGGGTTAGAGCACATTGAATAAAGCGTTTGACTTTTCCCTCGTACCACCGAAAAATTAAAGCTGCAAGGTTGCTTTTAAATGTGGAAGTGAAAATGATCACAATGGGGCTGACATCGAGCGATCAGCAAGAGTGTAGAAACTCTCAAAGCACTTTGCAGGGAGCCATCCTAGAATAACCAAATTAAAATAAAAAATCCTGATATGTGGTATTTAATTCTGCGATCACACACACACATATAGGTGTGTTTATAACTGTGAGCAGTTTCAGTTTCTACAGTATGTATTTTTAGAATGGCTTGCGAAACTAAGGTATTGTGGGACATGGAATGGATTAAAAGAGAAAACATCAGGATATGTTAACAACTGAGAATCAAAGAACCATTAAACATTGAATCTAAAATATCTCTAATTTGCCACCAAGACTTCCAGACCTGCATTATAATAACAATGATGGAAAAGTTACACAAATTTAAAAGAAAAAAACAATTGATTGTGTGTATTTTCACATCATCATATCGCCAGTTCCCATTACAGGCCTCACGTAAGCCAAAGGCCTGACACATTACCACATCAGCCCTCGAGAGATTGTCTGGGGTGTAACAAATGTTGTCACTATTGGAAGGTCACATGTTACCTGGAGTAATATAGAGGGGAATTGTCAGGGTTGAGCTTTACAAATCACTTTTTCAGCCCACAGCTCAATGTTCAAGGTCCCTTCATTATATTTAAATTATTCCACTGGTCAGTTTTTGTTCACCCTGGGAGTGCTGTCTCTTTTGTTGAGCTCTTAAAGTTTAAAATACATAAATGACAGGACATAACATGATGGCTCAAGCATACAGAGGCATGAAATATGAAACATCTGACACTTTTGAAAGCTTCTATCTTAACCTATGCCACCGTTTAGGGGATTATGGGCGAAAACAACTGTTCATAGGCTTTTAGGCTCCTTTCAGATTACACAACTAGTTTAAGTGGGTACTCTTTCATTTACATATTGATCACATCTTGTGTAAATCTCACAGAAAGCCATTAGTAGAAAATTATCCTTATCCTTGCAAGTAGAGCAGGACTTTTCAACTAAAGATGTTGCACCTGGTCAGACCTGCTCATAGATATTTGCATCAGTGAAAAAGATGTTGGACTTTTGCTTTGGTGAGACTGAGGCATGGTCGCTGGAGATAAATATTACCTGAGATATAATGTATTTAAGCAGCTTTCTGTCTGTGCTTTGTTTGAGTAATTTGCCAAGAGTAAACACCGTCTGTTACACTGCAATTTACAAACAATTCACATGGATTTTCTAATATACAGTAAATGAGCCCCATCCACCAGAAATTTGGACCACTAACAAACAAATAATGTTCTTTACCAAATGTTGCTCATCATAATCTTTAAGCTCTTGCTGTCTGCATGCCAAGTACCACAGAAAAGATAGTCAGAGCAACTTCTGTTTCTGTAATGCAGTGAGTTTCCAAAAAATCTGGGCTAATCACTTATGAACATAGTGGATAAAAAAAAAAAGTGAACATAGCTTAGCATGTAAACAGTCCCTGTAGATTCAGTCTGATAGAGAGCTTAAGAAGACTGCATCCCCTTTCATCCCCTTGCCCCCCTAAAAATATTAAATTAGCGTTAAATTTAATTATTAGTGGACCACTTTTTGCCAAATAGTAGTATATCTTCTTTTCACAATAATTAAGTGAATACATTTCACCACCCATTACACTACTGCCTATTACGGTGGACTATAAGCTAATGCAAGTGCAATTTTAAATGATTATTTACTGGTTAACTCAGATAAACTTTTTTTTTTTCATTGCCAACTTTGTTCAGTTCAGACAATGAAGACAAAGCACTGCCCCTCTAGCTGAAGAGAGAAGTTTGAATTATGACTTTGTGACAGTTTTCTTTCCGATATTATTACATTTAGGAACAGAAAGCTGAGGGGTAGGTTTTGGGAAAAACAAAATACAACATTAACCACACTTTGGAAGGCAAACCGCTTTCATCTGTAAGAACTTTCTCGACCATTTCCTTGTCGGTGAAGAAATATACTAAATGTGTACCTTGTGCACTAGAACACGGTGTCTACGAGTCCTGACCATTCCTCCATATTTGATGAGTGAGAAAGGTTGGTCTGTTCCCTTTGACTGAAATAGCTCTTTCCATTTTTTGCTTTTAGTGAAATGTCTTGGAAACCACTGGATGGCTGATAGTGGTACCAGTACCATCAGACTTACATGGGAGAGATGAGTAATAACTACAGATGATCTTCAGATCAAATGAGCTTACCAGATAACGCTGGGCAAGTCAAATAGGCATTTATCAGTAAGAGGAAAGAATTGTTAGTCCTTTCGTTGTCTGTTTTGTTCCTCCTTCCTCCTTTTGTTTAATGAACCTTATCAATAACTGTATGAGCATTTCCAAAGTTTTGCTGATGAGTGGGTGTGAGTGTTTGTACAGTGGTGTGTGTATTTGCTGCTGGGCTGGCAACAGCAGCAGTCAAGCATGAGCAGTGAATAATACACACAGTCACAAACAAGTAGTGTATTAGCAAGGGCCATTACCCCCATCTCTCCCTCTCCTATGAGCACACACATCCATGCAGACACTCAGACACAGAACAGGATGTAATGGACTGTGTTCTGCTGAGCTTTGATGGTAATGAATGTGAGTAGAAATGTGAAAACAGTATAAACTTCATAACTTATCTCAGCAGAGGGTGAGGAAAATAGGTCCATTTGTTTAATTCTGCAGCTTTACTTGGTTCTGATTGAAGTGTGGTTAACAGCAGTCATTTGATTCATGATTTGGTTTTGACTGCAGCTCCTCTCAGAACAAAATGTGTGGCCTAATTTTAGGTTTCAGTAGTCAAAATGGGATTTTAATTTCCACAAAACTGTGTTAAATAAAACCATCCATCCATCCATCCTCATCCGCTTTGTCCGGGGCCGGGTCGCGGGGGCAGCAGCCTAAGCAAAGAGGCCCAGACCTCCCTCTCCCCAGCCACCTCCTCCAGCTTATCCGGGGGAATACCAAGGCGTTCCCAGGCCAGCCGAGAGATATAATCTCTCCAGCGTGTCCTGGGTCTGCCCCGGGGCCTCCTCCCGGTGGGACATGCCTGGAACACCTCACCCAGGAGGCGCCCAGGGGGCATCCTTGTCAGATGCCCGAACCACCTCAGCTGGCTCCTTTCGATGTGGAGCAGCAGCTGCTCTACTCTGAGCCCCTCCCGGATGGCCGAACTTCTCACCCTATCTCTAAGGGAGAGGCCAGCCACCCTTCGGAGGAAGCTCATTTCTGCTGCTTGTATCCGCGATCTCGTTCTTTCGGTCACTACCAACAGCTCGTGGCCATAGGTGAGGGTAGGGACGTAGATCGACCGGTAAATTGAGAGCTTCGCTTTTACACTCAGCTCCCTCTTCACCACGACGGACCGGTGCAGCGTCCGCATTACTGCAGCTGCAGCCCCAATCCGTCTGTCGATCTCCGGCTCCCTTCTCCCATCACTCGCGAACAAGACCCCGAGATACTTGACCTCCTCCACTTGGGGCAGGAACTCATCCCCGACCCGGAGTGGGCACTCCACCCTTTTCCGGCTGAGAACCATGGCCTCAGATTTGGAGGTGCTGATCCTCATTCCCGCTGCTTCACACTCGGCTGCGAACTGTTCCAGTGCGAGCTGGAGGCCCTCACCCGATGAAGCCAACAGAACCACATCATCTGCAAAAATCAGAGATGAGATTCTGAGGCCACCGAAGCGAAAGCCCTCCGCCACTTGGCTGCGCCTAGAAATCCTGTCCATAAAAATTATGAACAGAACCGGAGACAAAGGGCAGCCCTGGCGGAGCCCATCACCCACCGGGAACGAGTCCGACTTATTGCCGGCAATGCGAACCAAGCTCTTGCAACGGTTGTATAGGGATCGAATGGCCCATAGCAATGGGCCAGACACCCCATATTCCCGCAACACCTCCCACAGGACACCCCGAGGGACACGGTCAAATGCCTTCTCCAAGTCCACAAAACACATGTAGACTGGTTGGGCAAACTCCCATGCGCCCTCAAGTATCCTGGAGAGGATAAAGAGCTGGTCCAGTGTTCCGCGACCAGGACGAAAACCGCATTGTTCCTCCTGTATCCGAGGTTCGACTAATGGACGAACTCTCCTTTCCAGCACCCTGGCATAGACTTTCCCAGGGAGGCTGAGGAGTGTGATCCCCCTGTAGTTGGAACACACCCTCCGGTCCCCTTTCTTAAAGATGGGGACCACCACCCCGGTCTGCCAGTCCACAGGTACTGCCCCTGATCTCCACGCAACATTGCAGAGGCGTGTCAACCAGGACAGCCCTACAACGTCCAGAGCCTTCAGGAACTCGGGGCGGACCTCATCAACACCAGGGGCTCTGCCACCAAGGGGTTGTTTAACTGCCTCAGTGACCTCGCCCCCGGAAATTGGCGGGTTTTAAATAAAACCCTTTTTATAATTTGTGGAAGAAATGACCTTCCTTTGTGCAGTAATTGGTAACTCTGCAATTGCAGTTCCATTAATGATTTATTTTCATTTATTTTTCTTAAGCTTTTTTTTTTCCTTTGGAGGGCATTCACTTTGTTGCACTAACCTCTAAACGCTATTTCCACCAATGAAGTTTTACTATTCTATACCCAAGAATGTTTTGTGTTGTATCATGGGTTAATAGTGGATGGTTGTGTGTCCATCTGTGGCGCCTTCATTTCTTTTTATTTATATTATGTAGTCAGTTTTTATAAGCCCATTTAGACTTAAGGGTAAGGTATGATGTAGATCAGCCCTTCCATGTGCATAACTTGAACGTAGCGCAAGCAAAACCCCACCACAGAACACAGTAGGCACTGATAACAGATATGGTAAAGATTAAGTTTAGCATAGAAAGACACATAGAGCTGAGAGGCAGGTGGGTTGCATAGCGGCTTGCAGATCACAGCTGTAGGCACGCTAAAGCAACTTCATGTACAGAAACTAATTAACTGAGATATCAGCTGATAAGATGCTTGAATAATGTCTATGTTCAATATATGCTGAGCAAGAGGGACATGCCCCAAATGATTTTTAGTTTACCTCATATAACTCCTTGTAATGACATGGACACTATTTTTCCTCTATAAATTGACTCAAAGGACATTAATGGATTTTTAATGTTTAACTATTTTCCTTTTCTTCTGCTAAAAGTAGGCTAAGTACAAAGAGTACTCCCTAGAGACATTCTCTGTATATTCAGCGTCTGTGTAAATTCAGATTTTCTATGAATTTTAATAGACAAAACTCCCAATTGTCTAAAGAGAGTCATACATTTTACAAGACACAGTTTTGAAGGAATATATAACAGCGGAAGAGTCGACCTGAATCCCAGCAGCTACCAAGAGCAACATTTGTCAGCCGTGCTTCCATACACTGGAGTATTTTTGGCACTGCATAACAGTTTAATGATGGCCAGAAAAGAATAATTAAAAAAATGAAAACTTCTGTCATAAATCTTGTAATTAAGCTGTGAAGGCTGGGAAAAACCCAGAAAAGTGATATTTATTGCTGTATAATGTACAGTGCCTAACTGTGTTCTCGATAATGACAGAAATGATTTCATAAATCTGATTACTTTGGAGTGTACCAACCAGTAATTACACCATGACAAAACACAACATTTTAAAAGGAGAGCTGCGTGTAGGTAAACTAAAAACTGTAAATAAAGTATTTTTTCCCCTAAATTATAGATTACACATGTTACGGAACGAGAACAGTTTTTATTAATGATTGGGGTAGAAGTTCAGAAAATAAAAAAAAAGAAAAGAAATTAAAATGATGTCAATAAATTCACCACCAACCACACTGTTTTTAGCCACTGCTGATAAAACAGGGAAATTACTTAAGACGGCATTAGCTAAAGTGTAAAATCCATTTTTTCCTGAAAAGTGAAAAAGCTACACGATCATTTTGATGAAGAAAACAAAGTAAATTAAGCCATTCTACATTGTGGCTGTGGCTACAATGTAGCTTGCCATCACCAGTGTGTGAATGTGTGTGTGAATGGGTGGATGACTGGATATGTAAAGCGCTTTGGGGTCCTTAGGGACTAGTAAAGCGCTATATAAATACAGGCCATTTACCATTTACCATTTTAACATCAGGTCCTTGTAGTTACAAAAAATACATGAAAAAAGAATAACTCTTGGATGTGTAGACAAGCTGCAGTCAATCAATCAAAGCCTTAATCAGTGCCTACATTAAAGTTGAATATACAAGTTAATCAGATTAATATAACTTGACGACATCTATTATGAGGTGTTTTAGTAATTTTGAAATAATGAACTGATTGAAAATAACAGACTAAACTTTCCAAACAGACAGCGGGGCCATGTGAACACAGCTGTAGTTACAGTTATTTAAAACACTAGAGGGAAGTTTAATTATGTATATTTGAGTGCAATTTATCATAGTACATAATATAGAGCTGACTAAATGGATGATTTTTGTCTTTTTCTCAAATTCCCATAAACAAACTTATTCCACCCCCAACATCAGTGTCTAACATTAATAACCTCTGAATAAAATCTCCTCCAGTAACAGTTAAAGTGTTTCTCTAAGCTTGTGTTGCTTCATTTTAGATTTTGAGTCCATTGCTCATTTGCAAATGTTTCCAGATCACTAATGACCTTTGGTTTCCCTGCAGCCCCTAGGTTCTTTAAATGCCACAACAGATTTTCCACTGGATAACCGTCTGGGACTGAGATGGCCATTGGAGGACAATCCAGAAACAATTTCTGAGCCGAGCTTCAGTCCACTCAGATGTATGATTGTTCAAGCCTATCTTCCATCAGCAGAGCGTATAGCTTCAGTAGGTGTAGAAATGTTCACTTTGCAGCTGCCCTGCACATGTTGTAACCGAAGAGTTCTACTGCAGCAGTTAATGTTAACAACAGTGGCAATAGTTTCTAAAGGGAGAGGAGATCATTACTCACTCTTGCTCCGAGTTTTCCTGCAGTGGCTGGGGATTACAAGTGGTAACCTTTTTCGTTACAAGCCCATTGGACCCTTAAATGAAAAGGAAAGCTGCCCTCAGCCAATTGGTTATAACATCAATTTTGGTGTCACATATTTCACCGGTCCTACCTTGCCTACCACTTCAGCAGAGTGGAAACACTAATTGGACTTCATGATGAAATATCTGGAGAAGAGACATGCACAGTTGTCCAATGTACTTGCCCCAGAGCGGTCGACACCTCTGAATTCTCAGTCACATCCAATCTTGGGGCTTGCCATTTGGGTGTATCATCCTCCACACCACTTTCCCCCACAGTTCTCTCAACTATTCTCCCGTCAATATCTCACTCTTCTCTGTGTTGTTAGATCAAACGCTGCCCAGTGGGCATTTTTCACTACAACCTTGAAGTATAATCAAGGGCTTACTTTGGTCTGGTGCATCACAGCTAAAGACATTACATAAGCTATCCGACATCATATTTTATTCAGCCCTGTTTCAAAATCTGAATAACAATATCGAACAGAGGAAAATAGGTTGTGCGTGAACATTTCAAAGAAATGTGCGTAAACCATACTGATACAAATGAGCTGTGTACCAACAAGGGTCATTAACCTCATCTTGCTTTCAGTCCACATTCTGTATGAACAAAATTGTATACACACACACACACATACACACACACACACACACACACAAGCTCTATAATGGGCTCTGCGGTGAGCAGCTCTGATGGTGATGAATGAGAGTATTAACAGCGTCTAATTAGCAGCTAGCCACAATAATATGGTGTGTTCATGGGAGTGAAACAAAGATTGTGGGCTCATGAGGGCCAAATGCTCTGGCCGTCATTAATGTTCTCCTCTTTTTATTTATGTTGTTTATGTTTTACAATCTAGTAATGGGAGCAACATATCGCATTAGGTCTTAATAAGGTTACTACAAATGGGTTTATGTTACTTTTTAACATTATATATTTCATAGGTGTTTTAAATTCATTTAAGTTTTGTGATAAAGCAGTGATGACACACTTCCACCCATTCAATCTTACTGCTTGACTGGGGTCGGCAGAAACCTGTGTTATCAGTATAATGTCACTGTCCTGGATGCACTTTTCACTTTACCATTGCACTCTTGTCCTATTTTGCAATAAAAATAAAAGTAATGTCCACATCTCTGCTCCTCAAAATTGCAACCCACTTTACCATTTTCATTTTCTTGTACACAATCAGCTGATTTTAGCACAACTGTGGAGGAATTCATGTCTGATATTTCTTCACCGCCTTCCTGTATTTCTAATGTCTTTCATTACTGCATCACTAAAAAATGTGATTACAGTTACAGTGCAGGAGGTTGCAACTAACACTGACTATAGCTAACCCTTACTTCTGAGTGTCTGACAGTTTGTTAAAATTCTGCAGCTCAAGTTTAATCACCACTTGAAAGCTTAATTCAAGGTAAATTTAGTGAAACTGGAAGGACATAAATAAGTCATCTTGTCTACTTAGATGCATTTATGTTTTACTCCTACATGGTTATTACTGCTGCCAGGGAGGTCACTGCTACTGCCTCAGCAGGAATCCATATGGTGAAAATACTGGCATGAACATTTCTTCACATTTTCAAACTGTCAGTCACAACACAATAGTTAAATGGTGATGATGTTAACAATATTGATAGATTGCAATGTGATACTATCTGGATGGAGCCCAGATTTAATATTATGCTGTCAGTTAATCTATATGTAAAATTATATCCAATCAAAAAGGTGAGATTTTTGTTTCATGTATTTTCTTAAGACACCTTTTCACTTTAATCTTTTAATCTGTTTTTTGTAACATATTTATAGGTTTTTAAATAAATTAAAAGACTAAGCAAAATGAATTTGAGTTCTCACTTGTTTTGTGTTTTAATAATGAAGTGAATTTAAATGCAAATGCCAGCAATGGTGGGTGTGTATTCTCATCCCAGGCCATCAATTACTGCTGTTTTGTCTAAAGCTGTTATTGTCACAGAGATGCACTCAAAGTGGCCTTCGTGTTGGTGGACACAATGTCCAAGGCAATATTCTTTAATAGTCCTGCTGGGTACATCAGTCTGCTGCTTTACAAACTTCCTCCTCTCGCATTCTCTATCACTTTGTCATTCAAATAGGAGCTTTGTGTTTTATACTTTGTTTTATTCTGGTTAGGTTTTGTAACACAGGAATAACCTTGTACATGGAAATTGACCCTTACATATGCCACTTCACCAAATCAACACTGTACATAAGAAATAGGGAGTTTTAATGTGACGCCAAAGGGTTGTTTACCCATATTCTTTACTTACTATACTGCTGAGTGACTGTCTGCTGCTCGTCAAATAAATTTCATTGCAATGTTGACCCTGTGCTAACTTGCATATGACAAATAAAACTCAAACTGATATCAGTATGGACAAGTCAGGAGTGAGAGCTACGTCAGTTGTCCCTCAACTGTCATAGCGATGGTGCTAAGAGACGACGTGCACATGTCGCTGAGATGCCAGTGACTTTGACAAAGTGGCATTATTTGATGCCCTGAGCATAAAGATGGGTAGCTGTAAAATTATTTTGAACCCTTTTCATGGACAGTTATACAATTGATTTTTTTTCCTTCAGAAAGTGTCCGTACTCTTTGTTTGACAGTGCATTCCAACTCGGACTGATGCAAAAGATTGTCTAGTTTTTTTCCTCATCTATTTATAACAGGATACAATATTCTGTTACATGAAAAACAAAAACAAATGAACAAACAAACAAAAAAAAATGCATCACACAGAGTGCCTAAATATGCTAGAAGGAACTGTTAGAGTTGGTATTAAATGTCTCATAGGACTTTCAGTTTCACTTTATATTAATATGTTTTCATATTTTTAATACATCTTGGAAAACACGGGCCAATGATGCCTCCAGTGAGCTGCAGCTTTTAAAATTTTATCTGCAGAATCTAATGTAGAGAGCTGTCAACGCCACTCTGCAGAATCAAGATTTTTAAAACAGCATCTGACAGTTATTTTATTTTATGTTATTTTATTGAAAATGTAAGACTGCAGACAATCAGAAAAAACAACAAAACATTTAACCACCTGGTTTAAGTAATCCTAATGCTCTAATTTTATTTGATAGAAGTATAGAAGTATTTTTCATTCAAAGAGTTGTAACAGTTTGTGTTGAAATGTTCTGTATATCACAGAACATTTCAACACAGTCATAAACTGTGATGCTATGAGGCATTTGACACCAACTCTAACAGTTCCTGATGCTGCACCAGTCGTAAATGCAGGCAGCCTAAATGTGTTTGCCTTGTCACAGTTGTTGACACTGCAGACTTCTGCAGACTGCAGAGAGACATCAAAACATCAGAATTCAAAAAGAACAGAAAAAGGAAAAGATAAGACAACTTATATGAAGAAAAAAAAAGACAGAGGGAGTGTAGGAGACGCAAAAGGAAGCAACAGAATGGCACCCACAAGGATTTTGGCTGTGCGATAAGACTTTGCCTTAATAATGTCCAACAGCAAGCGTTTTGGTGATCACACCTTGCTGTCTTATCTACAGCTCCAGAAGAGAGGAGACATTTATGAGTGTCTACAGGTGTGTGCTTATACGTACGTGTATGTGTGTTTGTGTGTGTGATAAAGTGAGCAAGAGAATTATAACAGTAAAGAGAAAGAGAGAGAGCGAGAGAGAATGGTTCATAATGTTTATTATATTTTGATATTTTTTATTGTACTGGTCTGCAGAACATATCATCAAAACTGTTCATACAAAGCATCTGGAAAGTATTCAAGTGCTTCACTTGTTCCACATTTTGTCATGCTACATTTCAAAATAGATTAAATTATTTTTTCTTACCTCACAATTCGTGAAAAAGCTTTGATTGAAATCATTGCAAAAGGGACATGACACTCAAAATTGCATCCTGTTCCCACTTATCATCTGTCAGATGTTTCTACAACTTGACTGGAGTCAATTTGTCTATGTGAGGTCACACACCGACAATGCATGTCCCACACCAAGCCAAGGATCCAAGGAATTGTCTGCTGAACTCTGAGATGGTACTGTAGCGAGGCACAGATCTGGTGAAGGGTACAGAAAAATTTATGCAGCACTGAACGCCCCAATGAGCACAACAACCTAAATGGAAGAAGTCCACCAGGACTCTTCAGAGAACTGGCCACTCAGCCAGTGTGAGTGGTGAAAGGGCCTAAGTGAGGGAGGTGACCAACAACCCAATGGTCACTCTCACAGCGCTCCAGCATGTGGAAATAGAAGAACTCTCGAGAACAACCATTTCCTCCTCAAATCAGACCTGTATGGTAGAGCCACAAGGAAACCATTCAACAGTAAAAGGCATATTAAAGCCAATCTGGAGCATTCTAACAGGTACCTGAAAGATTCTCAGACCATGAGAACCAAATTATCTGGTCTGATGGTTGAAAGATTGAACTCTTTGGCCTGAATGTAAAGAATCATGTCTGGAGGAACGAGGTACTGCTCATCGCCTGGCCAGTACCATGCTATGAATATGTTTGTCGGCAGCAGGAACTGGGAGACTAGTTAGGATAGAGGGCGAGGTGAATGCAACTATGAAAATGACATACATTCCTCAGTTAAACTTCATTTAAATATATAAAATATTCAGCTTTAGTAAATCCAACAAAATTTATGCAGATTTACTCAGCATCAATCAAATACCTCAGAGCAACAAAATGTTGCTTTGTTAGATCAACTGTTTTTTTACTTTATGTAACAAGTATCAGTCTTGTTGAATGAACTAATACACAGTCAGATAATATTACATATCTCAATCTTGTTGTTTCAATTATTTAGATATAAATATAAATTACATTATTAACACATCCAAACAAATGTAACATTTTTACTGTAATTGGCAACAGTTAACATCCAACAGTATTGTTTTAACTAGTTCCTCATCCTTCAAACCTTTTTAAACCCATTTCTTTGTTTTTTGAGAATTAATTAAGGGTCATTTTGTGCTGAGGATGTTTAGCACTAGAGATATGTTGTAAATGCAATATGTGTTGGTAGAGCAAAAACTTGCCTGTTTCCATTATTACTTTCTGTTCTGTGGAGGGGTGAATTTAAGTGCTAAAAGGGGTGAATCAGAATTAAATAACATGAACATTTCACAGTTTGTGAGCACAGAAAAACTGTAGAAAAATGTAGAGCTTATCAAAGACGCCACATTTGAAAAGCTCTTTTGAAACAAACAGTTAAACTGAATCTGTTCCATTAAACCGAGTTTAACCTGTACTGTATTGTAAGACACACTAATTATTTCCTGCCTCAATGTTGTACTTCTATAAATGCTCTAAAAATCACAAGTGTAATAACTTTTATGCATAGACATTCCATTCAGTACTGTGAAATTAAATACATTCATTTTTTTACAGTCAATATTAAAACAAACTTTCAAAAATAATTGATATTTTTAACATATTTAACATAGATTGAACAGTAGAAGGGAAAAACTGGGTTTGTGAAGTCCCACCCACAAGTTTAGCATTTGTAGGTGTTGCTTTTTTGTTCTGGCTGTAAAACTGCATGCTCATTTGCCAACAATTTGTCAATCACCAGTCATTAGCCAATGATAGTCCTCCTTTCCAAAACACAATATGACCAAGATTTGCAAAATGAACTTTGCAGTTTGTAAAATTTGCATTTAATATGACCTGAAGTGAGTGACTGAAACCATAAATCCAATAACAAAGTGTTTACAGAGGTCCAATAGTTTCTGCAGAACCAGAAATATTTTATGCAATCACATGTAAGCGACTTCCTTTTACAGAACCAGAAGCTGCAGCCATCTTTTATTCTATCTATGGTGGTAAAAATTAGTGCTATCAAAATAAATTTAGACAACAGATAAAGTATGTATAGTACTGTGCAAAAATCTTGGGCCACCCTTCATTTCTTTTTTATTTTGCTTCCAGTGATCCAGACTTTCTATTGACTTTTAAAAGTGATCTTGAGCAATACTTTTCCAGGCTTTCTGAAATTTTTTCAAAATGGTTCTTTTTTTTTTTTTTTATAATTTTTTATTTTTTTTTATATTGCCTGTATGCTCACTCAATTTCAGCCCAAGGGATCACCCAGTGTTGTATCTACACATAACAGATCACTTATTTGTAACTGTATATGTAGGTACTTTGTAATAGCAAAAAGCAGTCTCAGACAGTTTACGTTTTGTTGAAGAATAAAGTTGCTAATACCAAATATTGACTTTCAAGGTCATTAGAATTGTGCAAACTGTTTTTGTCTTATATGCATTTCCATGTGTGGTTGCACATTTTAATAAATACTTCCTATTTCCCTAGCAAAAACAAATAAATGAGTGGTTCACAACTTTTGCACAACAGTTTCCAAAACTAAACATGTTTTTAAAAATTACAAGCAAACTGAATTAGTTACCTCTATTTTTGTAACTATCCTAAACCTAACACTAAAGGGTGCTGTCCTCTTGTTCAACTTGTCCCAAGTGCTTGTTTTTGAGAGTTTGTTTCATGGATGATGATTTGTGTCCATCAAGATTCCAAAATATCTTCAAATATATATTTGCTGGATACCTTAAGTTTAAACAGCAGACAGCGCTAGACAAACCACTCAGGACTACCACAGCTTGAATGAAGACACAAACAGATTTCCACACGTGCTCTCTTTCTGTATGATCACTTTGAGACAGTAAATTGTACCTGGAGTATTCTACAAAACACAGCATAGGGCTAAGCTAGCTTTGTTAACTGTAAAATTATAACAGTTTAATAACTAGTTATACTCATCACTCCTGCTTAAATTAATAAGTATTTAGGTCTATATTTATTCACATGCATTGCTTACCCTTGATATTAAGGATGCAAAAAAAAAATAGTTTTGCAACTGGTAGCTCTGAAGATGTGTTAGCTTAACAAACTTCCAACGCCTTTTCCCGCTTGCTTTAATTTGAACTTTTGCCGGGTGTGGAGCATGTGCAATAGTTACCAGTGACAGTTACAAGTATTTACTTCTCATTGGGTAAACACATATAAATTTAGTTTATCTGAATTTTCTTTGATTCAAATCCAACCAACAAGAAGGAATCATTTATTACCACAAAAAATAACATATTTATGGTATTCAAGCATTTTTATATCTAAGTAATCAAACAAGTGCCTCCATTGATGGTTTTGAGTGTATAAAAAAAAAAACTGAATTAAATTTGAAGGTTGTCAGCTTTCAGGAGCCACGTAAGTGGTAAGATAAAGGAAAAAAATAGAGAGCTAAGATTATTTGGCTGATCTACAAAAAGATGCTAGCAGTTGGAAAAGTTTTAAAAAAAAATGGCCAAGAGTGTTTTAGAAGTAAAACATATTTGACTGAGAGATGTGAAAATGGGCACAGAAATAATGTCCTCGTCTGTGGGTGTGCGTATATACACACACTCATATACACACTGCAGCCCTGAGTGTCACTTATCAGAGTGCTGTTAAGCTTCACAAGAGGTCTCTATCACACAAAAGGTGAGCCTTCTTAAAAGCTTAGTACTCCATATTTAAAATACTACATTATGCTTCTCACTGCAAACTGATTCAGAATAAGTGTCAGGGTTTAGGTCAGGATCATGAGTAGGTGAATATACATTGCCTGTGTAAAATATCCCAGCTCATAAACAAGTATACGAAGCAGGAAAGATTTAGTCGACTCTATAGCCAGGTTGAGATAGTCCCAATAATACCTTTTGTTTGTGTGACATTTAAGGCTCCTGACAATACATACATTGTTTATCCCCGCCAACTGCTTGCTCTGTGACAGATAAAAAAAAATAAAAAACAGACAGCTCAAGGCGACTCTTGCCAAAAAGATTATGACTATAGCTGTTACCTTGGGATAAAATGTTACTTCGTAAAAATCTAAATTTAAGTTTAGCGAAGCTGCAGACCAATTTTGCAAGTCATGTAATGAGGACATTTATCTTTGTCTTTGAATAATGAGCGATGGATTAACAACATTTGGCAATATCACCGGCAGTCTGGGCAGATATACCAGTCCAAGGAAAAGAGTCCAAGAATTTTGTGCTATACACACTGCGCAATAATACCGTTTGTTTCATGTTTTCTTTTGTTTTTTGGTTTGTTTTTTTAAAATAATTATAAGAACAGGTCTGCCACTTTGAAAACAAAGAACACAGCGCTACGATGTTAAAAACTGTATTGTGCTGCAACTTTGCATAAGAAGGTAATAATAAATGAGCAGGGGTTCCCGAGTCCTTCTCAAGCTTAAGCACTTCAATTGATTCTGAGAGACAGCCATTCCAAGCTGAACTTAGATCTTCTGCTAACTCTTTTGTTCTAGAGAGATGACAAAATAAACAACTGAAGTGAACATCCACATTCTGGTATGCACCTCTGTTAAAGAATTACTAGAGATGTTCTGGGCAGTAGTGCAGATTATCTAACAAAAACAAAGCTGGGTCAGCTTTTAATTCTGGACAGGTGAATGATCATAATATATGCATAATTATTATTTAAATAGTCCATAAGAAAAAGTAAAACTCAGGAGTACACCCTGGGACCCGACTAAAATGTATCTCTTATTCTCTCTTTCTATTTTTTGTCATGCAATTTCAAGTAAAGGATAATCTCGTTATAAATTCTGCTGTCCTCGGGCGATAGCCAGCCTTTGAAAACCCAATGGACAGACACAAAAAGTACTTGTTGTTCAGCTAAAAACAAGTCTGTTTGTGGTGTTCATGGCAAGCGAGTTTTAACCCGACAGCAATGATAAGCAGAATCACCCTCAGTGGACGAGTGCAGACGGCTGGGTTGTTGCTGAATGTTGAAATATGACCCACAAGCAGCGTGCGTGACAGTAGAGGTCAAAGGACTTGTTATTCTGATGTCATTTAAGGTTGCATAAAGCCTCAGAGAGGACACAAAAGCAACAGATCACTGATGATCTGATAAAAATATGGCTTTGGCAAAAACACCATTGTTGTCTTTTATGGACGCTCCAAGAATTCATGCCACTGTCTGTAAAACCTTATATGTGGACACTGGAAGTGGGCCATTGAGAAACAGAAAAAGATTAATGCAGTGGGATGAAAGAAACATGGAAATGTCACACTGTGAAGCCGCTGGTGGTCGACTTCTGCAAGCTGCTGACTGAGAAGCTGTGGGTTGTGTGGGTATAAGATTTTTGTAAAAGACATCAATGGGAAAAGCACAGCTGTGGGGTAAGACGAAAAAGGAGGTCATGTAACGGAGAGCCTCACTTAATAATTTTGGTCATTACTGTGGTGACTACTTGATTTTCTTAAGCAACACCTGATTAGTGAACTAATGAGTGAATGAACTCTCATGTTTACATGTTTACATGAGCATAACATCAGCATCCTGACAGAAAAGCCATGGATTTTTCTTTTAAAGCAACAAAAATAGATTTTTAATTTATTGTTTCTTATTGTAGTCTGTATGATTCTTCATATCTAACATGCACACACACTCACAACGATAGCATCTCCTTCCAGACAACTCACATACAAAACTACTTTAACACTTTTTTTTGGCACACATGTAACAACTGTGTCAGGATTGCAGACAAGGTGAGTAAAATTCTAGCCCTACTATAGGTAAAAACTTCATAGGGAACCTTTAATTCAGGTTGAATTTAGGTGTTTTTTGACTATTATCTCTCATCAGCTCCCAGATCACTGCGAGTATGCTGACTGGATATCAATAAGTAGCGTGTTGTTGTTAGGCCACAGCACTACATGCACTGTTGCCATGTCTAAGCCACTTGCTTGCGGGTATGACTCCAGCCAGCAGTCAATCACTAATCAATGAATATGCGGTTCCATGAATATGCATAGGGTCATCAACATATAACATCTTACATAGGTATACATGTGAACAAAGAATACTGTGTGTGTGTGTGTGTGTGTGTGTGTGTGTGTGCGCGCGTGTGTGCGTGCGTGCGTGCGTGTGTGGGGTCAGAGTGTGACCCCATAAAGACTTCCCTAAACCTGCTGGTCTGGAAGTCCAACAGTTCATCTAAACAAAAGGCACTTAGCCTAAAACAGATACAGCCACGTTTATCCTACCATAAAACAATAAAACAAGGTACGACCTCTTCCCATGCTCCCAGGATGTAGGTGTGCTTTGCAACCTGCTAAAGATCACACATCCTATCACTACACAATTGATTATACACCTCTAAGCATATATGGCAATCAACAATACAAAACCTAACAGCCTGTATTTATATAGCGCTTTACTAGTCCTTAAGGACCCCAAAGCGCTTTACATATCCAGTCATCCACCCATTCACACACACATTCACACAGTGAAAGTATAGTACTTACAAATCTTCATGTAATCTTTAAGGTGATTTAACAGAACATAATATATTTTTTGTATGGTTGCTGTTGGCAACCATACATAGAACAACCTGTGCTGCTAAATATATTCACAGTATTCATTCACTGTGTCTTTAATGATTTGCTAGCTTGGGTTAGCTCGTAGCTGACTTGCTAGCAGCTTGGCCTCTTCACCTCCCTCCAGCACCGTCCTGCTCAGTGTGTGGTGTGTTTGCTATGGCACTCCTTGGCCTCCTTCAGTAATAATGATATTGTAATAAATATAGTAATAAAAAAGTGGAAATTATAACTTGGTGTTAATATAAAGATCACAAAACTATACTATATGACAATTTAAGATTTGTATGTTTGGATATCTTCATCTATTTCTTATCCTTCTATTCTTCTTCCATCTGCCTCCTCCACTACTGCTGTCGCCTCCTTCATCTCCACCTCATCCTCTTCTTGCTTACCTCAAGCCTCCTGAACTGGAGTCAGAGCCTGCACTTCCCAGATAAATAGCCACCAGAGTGTTTGAGGTGGTTTAGTGGTAAAAACATAACATATCGCAAAATACTTATTTGTCACAGCTCTTTCCCCCCCAAATGTATTGCTAAGTGTTGATATTATTAAACTATGTTTAAAAATATTATATACAAAAACATTTTTATACACAAATAGTAGTAGAAACATACAGTTATGAGGAAATTCAAGATGGCCAGCCATGGTCACTATGGGGCACAGAGGGTTAAACAAAATTCTCCTGTTGGTAATTTGGCTGTATACACCCGTGCTTGTTATTTGGGAAAATGTATTTTGAAGAAAAACAAACAAACAAACAAAAAAAACAAACAATACACAAACTTGTAGAAGGTCTGTAGGGGTGTTTAATCTCGACCAGGGTCTTTGAACTCTTCCTCGGCATGCATTTTTAATTTCTCTTTGATATTTGGGCTGATTGGGACCTGATGAATGTAAAAACAAAGAATTTCCAGGGGTTTTTTCACCTTATTTTTGTTTTTAAGAAAAATAAGAGCCACAAATGAGGATATTCGTTTAAAATTTTGATAGAACAGTGTCAGTATAATGTCCTCGTAAGTGGATATCAGGCCCTTGTAGAGCAAAATTGAGTATTTTGGTCTAAATAACCCAAAATGTGATGTCCACATATGTGGACGCCAGGTCCTAGGAGGTTAAGCATAAATTGTGCTGTTCCGCTCTACCGTCACATGTCCATCCATCAGTCTTTTTGCTGCTAATCCATGTCCATGTGGGGGTAACATTTTAAATAGAAACGTCTCTCTCCTGACATTTGCTGCACCTCTATCAGGAGGACAACAAGGCCTTTCCAAAGCCAGCCATTAGACAAAATCTCTTTCGCATGCCCTGGAGTCTATTCCCAGCAGTTCTTTCAAATTTGATTGAATATATAAATGGTAAACACAAAATACAAAAACAAAATTCCAGTACCACAGGCAAGAAATGTCTAGTTCTATAGTTTCCAAGGAAAGTAAATAAAATATTTGTCCATCACAAGGCTAGAGAGCACAAGCATTTTTGCTGATTTGAAGGTGCTTTATTCTGTGACTGGTTTGCAGGAAGGTAACGTTGTGTGTGTGTCAGCTGCAGACTACATTCAATTTTATTCAAAATGTCATGAATAGAATAGAATACAATAGAATTCAACTTTATTGTCATTGCACATGCACAGGTACAGGGCAACGAAATGCAGTTTGCATCCATCCAGAAGTGCTTTAGTGATATAGATATATTACAATATATATTAGCAATAATATAGATATATGAGTATATTACAGAAATGGGTCTATTATGGTATGTTATAATGTACACGGTATGAAGTATGTTGTGAATATTCTATAACTATAAGTATGTACAGGCTGTAGTGAGTACAAGCTATGTACAGGATATGAACAGGATATAAATATGAAAAACTATACAGAATATGAAATAAATAACTTTACAGAAATCTGAGATATACAGCTATACAGAAATGGGAACTATGCAAGTTGTAAACAGTTGTAGGGTTAAAAATTATCGAATGTACAGAATGATTATTTACATAGAGCTATACAGTAGTGCAGTTAAGATAAGTGAGATATAATTCCTACAGAGGCTATATAAAGTGCTAGTGAAAGGCTTTGTGAAATAACTTGTGGACTAAAGTGCAGGATGCAAGAGACAGGGGTTTAACATTACCAAGCATTTAATACTGATAAGTCTAGAAAATGGAGTGATCAAAACTAAGGAACACAAAATTCCAAAATTCTCCAGTAATTTAAACAAAGGAAGCGCAGAGAATACCAGCAATCTTCCACTATGAGAGCACACAATATATGCATGAGACAAGGAAAGAGGAAACAGGTGAGGAAACCATTAGGAAGAGAGAGAACGGGAAGTAAACCATATACAATATGGAGGGAAACAGAACCTTATAAAGACAGGAAGTTAAAAAAAAAAAAAAAAGGCCTGTATTTGTATAACGCTTTTACTAGTCCCTAAGGACCCCAAAGCCCTTTACACATCCAGTCATCCACCCATTCACACACTGGTGATGGCAAGCTACATTGTAGCCACAGCCACCCTGGGGCGCACCAGCAACCTTCCGCGAACTCCCAACTCTTGAGCCACGATCGCCCCAGTAGTAGCTAAAAGGGAATGTGTTTGGAGACAAAATGACAAAAGAGATGAGGCATAAAGCACTGAAAAACAACACTAATAAAAAGTAAATACCAACAACAACACAGAGAAGCCCAAACCAAAGAAAACCTAAAATGCAAGACTTGAAACAAAAGTTATGAATCATTTCTAAATGACAGTAAGAAAAGAACCCAATCAAGAATCACTTCACAAAACTAATAGGAAACATTAATTCTCAAAAACTCAAGCCATTGGTCCATGACTAAAATGGCTAATGAACTGCATTTAGCCTAACTGTAGTTTTTTCCCCTCCTTCAGCTAACTACAGGCTTTATAAAAGAATATCTTGAGTTCAGTGCTGACATTTATCAACTTGGAGTCTGTCTGATGCTCAGCTTGAGACAGGGTTATGCATATTGGGCCAGCATGAGCCTTTGGTAAAGTCAAAATGCATTAATTAACTTTTATCTGCAGATTGAGCTTCATGAGCAATTGTCTTTATGCTCTCTGTAGGTTTTCTGAAGATATCTGTTGATCTCCATCTCAACCACACACATACACACAAGGAGAGAACAAATGAGGCAATGAGAAAGCGAGAGAGAGAGCGAGAGAGAGAGAAAGAGCAACTGAAGAAAGATCTTAATTAAGATTAGGCAAGAGCCACTACTGTGTGTCACCAGCTGGCTCTGTGTATCCACTACATGACTCCATTTTTTCCTCCCCTCTTCCTCCTTCTGTTTCTTCAATCTCACTTTTTTTTTTTTAAACCCACGGGTTGACTTTTCAGTCAGGTTCTCATTGATGTTGAGAACACTTCGTCTTTTGTGGATATCTAGCATCCAAACATTCATATGCACGGAGAAGATTGAACTTCTTATAATATTATAATGCTAATTTTAATACTTAAACAGCAACGACCACTGAGAATACTTTCACACTGGAAATTTCTGTTCTCATAAAAATGTTTTGAGGGAATTTCATTGCACAGAAAACACACAAACACACACATACACCCCGAGTCAAACTTGACACAGTCACATAGTTGCTCTGCACCTGACACCAACTCCGACTTAAAGCTGCTAAAAACAAAAGCTATGCAACCCCACCACTGTGCTCCCCCTCACTGTTCTTCCAGGAATATTGTGGGGGAGGAAAACACACACACACACTGCACACACACACTGCACACACAGTACACAGAGCTGTCATTGCTTTCTTCAGGGCAACTAAGAGAGAATAAGCAACCGGGTGTGTGACAGATGCAGTGAAAGGAAAGATGGATTGGGGCAGTTGTTTTTGTTTCTTCTCTTAGAAAACACTGCTTGTACAGTATGGTGAAACTAGGCTGCTGCTCACTGGTGGTTTGGCTGTTTGCTTTATTCCATTCAAGCAAAAAGTTGCGGTGTTGCGCTTCCTTGGTGTTTTTTTTAATCACGTCTTTGATTAAAATCCAAAAACATCAGGATGAATGAAAAACTCAAAATCTTGTAAAAGCATAACATTTTGCTTTTATACCTCTGCCACAGAAGGTAGTTTCTCTATATTATATTTTCCTAATATGAAAAGCCTGGATTTCATATAACCACATACAAAATACTGTAATTTTATGAATATCTCAAAAGAGATTGATGGGGAGAAATAACAGTTTTTCAGTCTATGAAAGAAAAAAGAAACACTCGATTCCCTGATGGTCAAACTTTTGCGGTTATTTTCATGATGAACTCACACTGGCGCATTTCAACTTTCTATAGAATACACTATATGTGGTGTGACAGGAAAATTAATAAAAAAAATTGTTCATTTAGAGAAGTTTGTCTCTTGTATCTGAATTTCAAAGCAAAACAGGTGGAACTGGGGTTTTCTGTTCTAAAATCTTGCAGATTTCCAAGCGTTACAAGCCAATCAGTTTCACTCATCTTCTCTGCCTTCTCCTTCTTATGCATCTCCCAGGTAAAACGTTTCCACCTTGGGGATTGAATGTGCTCATCTCTCATGGGCTGATTTAAATTGAAGGTATCCAAATGCAAATGGGAGCCCCCAAAGGGGACCAGACTTGAAGCATGGAGCCCTACTGGTCTATAGTTAATGAGAGTAACTAAGCCTAATTTTATTTTATCGTATTCACTATTTTCTCTCTCCCCGGTCCACTTTGAATGGTCAAAGGTGGGCATGCAATTACAGTTGTCCTTTAGAATGTTTTAACTAATACATAAAGATTATCCACATGCAGGAGACCAGAGAGCAGCAATGTTTTAACAAAGAAACGTATTGGCTATGTTAGCTAGCAGACAGAAAACTAGTTTGACATTACTAGAACACCAGGGATATACTCGGGGAGTTGGTTTGGTGTCAGTATCATACAGCTGATCTATAATCTGTTGGAAAATTGTTGGAAGAGCTTGGGTAGATTTACCCCCTGTTGATTGCTTTTTCACTTTCTTATACTCTTTTTTTTCACATTTTCCTTATTTGCAACAGATGGTTTTACACCGTTCATAGTAAGTGTTAAAGGAACATGATGGTGACATGCTGATTACTTGATGCAGAGCAGGTGTGACGGCCAAAGAACCACCCACATCCAGGCATCAGCACTTTGTGTCTTCACTGTCCTCTTTCCTCCTACTCTTAATATAGAAATCAAAATCATTATGCCATCTTGAAAGATCTCTCAATTTCTAAAACACATTTGGAGGAGAGAGGAGTGAGGTGAAAGGAGCTTTGCTGGTAGAGCTATAATTGAGGATGAACAGGTGCATGCTTTGCAGAATTGTTCTACCCACGATGTAGACAGAAGTGTGCTGGGATGTATAAACCAATGTGACAAGAGGACTCTACAAGTAACTTGTTTTTATTTGGTTTTTTTTTTTTTCAAACCTTCTTTGTTTTACCAATTGTGTCTTGTTAAAATACAGATCTGTTCATTTATTTCACGTTGTGTTGTAAATGTAAAGCATGTATTATTATTATTATTATTATTATTATTATTATTATTATTATTATTGATCACTGGCTTTCTTCCACTCCTTTGTCCCCTCACCCATCACCATAGCACTTGCTTATAGGAGGTCATAGGATTGTTGGGGTTTTCTGCGTTTTCTCTGTATTATTGTAGGGCAGAGGTGGGCAACTCCAGGCCCCGAGGGCCGGTGTCCCTGCAGGTTTTAGATGTGTCCTTGAACCAACACAGCTGATTTAAATGGCTAAATTAGCTAATCAACATGTCCCGAAGTTCTCCAGAGGCCTGGTAATGAACTAATCATGTGATTCAGGTGTGTTGACCCAAGGTGAGATCTAAAACCTGCAGGACACCAGCCCTCGGGGCCTGGAGTTGCCCACCCCTGTTGTAGGGTCTTTACCTTACAATATAAAGCTCCTTGCAGCAACTGTTGTTGTGATTTGGCACTGTATTAATTTTTCACAGTAACAGTAGATAGCATTATAGTGAATGTCAAACAACTATTACAACTCGTAAAATTCTGTATATAATATTCAAACACTGGTCACTGAATAAATTAAAGCATGCTGGAATGGAAATAAAGAAGATGAAAATATGTTAGCATGAGGAGACATTTTGGAATCCTTTATTTAGTTTTGGTGATAAGGACAAAAGTAACTATGAAGTTAAAAAAAAGATGACAACAAAAAGCTACCTAACTTTTTAATAGATAAGGGCATCTGCTGAAAAAAAAAAATCAGTTAACAGATGTTTAGGTTCATCAAATGCACTAGCGGGTCGGACTCAGGCGCAAGCAGCGGGTCACGTTCACAGTTCTTAACTTCATTGAACACTAAGTGCTATTTACAAAGTGATGGATTTTGGGAAGGGCTCCACGGGTCGGTGGGGAAAGGGGTGGGTTCTCCACACTCGCGGGGTCTCAGCCACTCCTCACACTCCGCTCACACTCACGCTCAATCTTCCAAACAGCGGGGAATAGGAAGGGTCCAGGAATCTGAAGACAGGAAGGGAAGCAATCACTAAAGGTACATGATATAGGGCATGAATCTATAAGCCGGGATTCTCACTAACGTGGTAATTCAATATTCCAGCGACGAGAGGCTCTGAGCTGCTGCCTTTAGTAGTGTCCAGAAACAGTGATGAGCTACAGGTGAGTAATTAGCGGCAGGTGTGTATGCCAAAGGCAGGAGCCCGAGGTGAGCTCCGCCCCGGCCGAGTGATGCAGGAGCAGGAGGGAGGGGAAAAGAGATCAAAACAAAAACACATGCAGCCTTGCAGGGCTGACCGGGCAGACACAGGGACCATGACAGTGTTAATAATATCAATGCACACCACTGTGTGTTTCATTCTCAGTGTCCTTGTATTTACCATGCCGACACAGTGACAAACAGGGATGCTAAGTAAGCCCCATCACTAATTTGTGGTTTAGTGCTATGTCAATGAAGTGACTCAAATGTAGTGTAGAGCTGTAGTGCCTCTTCACCTCACTGTGCAATACCTTTTGTGCAATACTTTTGTAAATAGTCAACGGTGCAAAAACTCAATACTTGAAATGTGCAATTCACTTGTATTTTTATTTTTATTCCTATTTATTCTATTTATCCCCTTCGTATATTTTATTTATATTGTCTCTGTATATATATATATATATATATATATATATATATATATATATATATATATGTGTGTGTGTGTGTGTGTGTGTGTGTGTGTGTGTGTGTATTATATATATATATATATATATATATATATATATATATAATATTCTGTAACTCTGTAACTTCTGTCGGTGCTGTGCTTTTTTGGAAATCGAATTTCCCAGAGGAACCCACCCGAGGGATTAATAAAGTTCTATCTAATCTAATCTAAAAAAAATAGCTGATGTCAAAGAAACACCTGCCTTTTTCCAGACAGTCAAAATGTCATCTGTGAAGAATATGTACTGAAATAGCTTTTGGTATGGTATGAAAAAAACCATGAAACCTTTTGAAGAACAAGGCAACAACAAAACCATTTTCATGGAAATTATTATGATTTTAATCAGTTTTACTTATATTCGGTAGTGCCAGTTCACAACAGTGCCCTCAGGCACTTTATATTGTCAAATGAAGATCCTACCATTTCTGAAAGGAATCCCAAATAAAGAGTCAATCCCCTATGAACAAGCATTTGGCAACTTCCCTGTTAAAAGACATGAAAAGAACAGCTCACTGAAGGTGAGCTAAAGGGAAGGCTACAAACAGCAACACAAGGTATGGGAGAGGGTAGATAAAAGTTGGCAACAGTGCCATATAAACATACTGGGAGTTAAAGAGCTGAGTGGAGAAGTGCTCACTGCATCATGGGAAGTCCCTATGCAGTCTGAGCCTGTAGCAGCACAACTAAGGGATGGTTCAGCATCACCTGGCTGAGCCCTACCAATAAGCTTCATCAAAAATGAAAGTCTGAAGCTCTTAAAAGTACCGAGTGCTTTTCTTCTGAGCCCAAAGTGGGAGTTGGTTCCACAGGAGAGCTTCGAGATTCTACTTTTAGAAACTCCAAAAACCCAAACTAAGCTTCCACTCTGACACTATCATGCTCCACTGGCATAATATTGTGGGATGTTTAACATATGATGCAGCCTGATCAAACTTAACTTACTACATGAGGATTACATTTTCAATCTGACCTGTATTTGTAACATAGTAACTGTGATATATTCACAACCTTTAACGTATTGATTTGTGTTGCTGGACACAAATTTTCTTCAAAGCAAATTCCTGAATTTATTTTGTGTCCCCGAACACTTCCCCCCCTGTCAGTCATCTCTCATATATACTGACTAAAAGGCAAGGGAAAAAAATCTGGATTTGGAGGAGGTTGTCTTGACTTTCATTCTAAAGAAAATGAATCATACAGGCCACAGTTATAATTTTTAACATATCAATTTTTAATATGTTATTAATTATAACTATTTTGCTTTGTTAGATACAGATATTAAAACCTACTTGGTTAGCTTTAACAAAATACAGTAGTTTGGTTTAAAATGCAACAGTTATCATGTCTTTTAAAACATTGTTTTCCTGGTTGCCTTTGTGACATCTCCCTGCTTTCTCTACAAAAAAAAATACATCCCCCTAACCGAAATATATTTCCTATTGAAATGCATTACTTACAAATTCATGCTCAGTGACTTGAAAAAACAAATTTATTCTTCTGACTATTTCATGAACTGCCTTGAAATCGGGCTGCCTTTTCAGTACTTACTGCAGTATTTTGGATCAGCTGAAGGAATAGCTGCAACTAATTCATGTATATGTACCTATATCTTTATATCTACAGTAGATCTAGACAGAGATAGATAGAAAAAAAAAATCTTCTTCCCCTCTCGCCCCTGCGGGCAGTCTTTATCCTTCTATCCTCCATCCTCTGGTTCTCTATCCAAGGCCTGGGAGCTTTAGGGTCCTGTGCAGCATCTTAGCTGTTCCTGGGACTGCGCTCTTCTGGACAGAGATCTCGGATGTTGTTCCTGGGATCTGCTGGAGCCACTTGGTAGTTTAGGTAATCTTGGTAACCGGCTATAGAGGATCCAGGTTTCAGGCTTCATCATGATTGCATCTTTCAGGTCAGTTCCTCTCAGACTCAACAATCCTTCTTCCACCGGCTTGATATCTCCCCCCTGACCTGTCGTCCTGGCTCCCCCTTGCCGTAGCATATGTGTTGTACCTCGTTAGTCTCTTGTCCAGAGAGCAGTCCCTTCTTCTGAATGTTGGAATCTTGTAATCATACTTGCTTTCCTTAGGCAGTGTTATTAGAAGGCATAGCATACATTCTCATTGCTATGCAGATGATACTTAGCTCTTTCAATGAGGCAAGATGACACACACCAATTACTGCTTCATTTTGCCCAAATGACAGATGACTGTTCAAACTTTTATTTTACTTTTATTATTCAATAATTTGTCTTACAAAAATATTTATTTTTAAATTCATACTGAAAGATTTGATTTAATAGATTTAAACTCGAATGCATAAAAAAAAATCTGATTTTCAACATTATCAGTAGGAAACTAGTAGGTTACATTGAGTTAAATCAAGCATAAGTCATCACCCTCTTGGATTTCTAGAAAACCATTTGCAAACTTAGTCTTTCTGCTAGTTTCTATGGCGTGTTGCTATTGTTCTGCCATCAGTCTCCACCCTGTATTAGAAAGAGAGAGTGAAAGAGAGAAAAGTGGGTGGGGGTGGTGGGGGGTAAATTGCTAGGTCCTTTGGTTAAGAACATAGCATCGAGACTACATTTAGCCTCAGAGACAGTATGATGGGGAGATAAATGAGTGTCATATCCAATCTTTCTTTTTATTCATCTAAATAGACAAAAGCACATCTTACTAACTTCTAGTCATTCTTTCATATCATTCAGAGTCAGGGCCTCACATTCATTGAAAGTCAGAGAAAAAGCTGTGCTGTGACGCAGTCTGCCTTGTCATGCAGAGACCTTGTACTGTGTAAACTATTTAAAGGAAATTCAAATATTTATTCTTTTTAATCATACAGATTAAATATTTTCAGGATTATTTTAACTTTTTTTCCATGTAATATCAAAATTCCATATAAATAGCATGCTTGTAGATGCACAGTGATAAGATAAAATGTGTTTTGGGGTAGCTCATGTTATATTTCAGCCCAGTCTTGGATCACAAAATTTGCTGTGTTTACATTTGTTTATCTATTCATGCTATCTGGCTCTGCCTTTGTGCTGAAAATACAAACAACATGACAGAGCACTCCTCACCATGGTCATGGTAGATGACTGCCCCTCCCTGAGCCTGGTTCTGCTGAAGGTTTCTTCCTGTTTAAAGGTTTTTTTTTTTCCTTTCCACTGTTGCTAAGTGTTTGCTTATAGGGCATCATTAGATTCTCTGGGTTTTTTCTGTATTTTTTTTCTGTATTATTGTCGGTTCTTTACCATACAATATGAAGTGCCTTGAGGCAACTGCTGTTGTGATTTCAGATTTTCTGAATAAAACTGAGTTAAGGTGAACGGAATTGAAAGAGCGGATAATAGTTTTTCAAGAGTGATCAGGTCTATTGGCTACTGTAAGTACTTGTCCAATATTTGTTGTCTTAGATTGATTGCAATTCTGAACTCAGTTGTATATTTTGTTTCCCTTTGTGAAGTGGTCACCTTTTTTTTTTTTGTCATAGTCTGGTTGAAGCAGACTGTGTGCGTTGTAAATAGTGGACCCAAATGCAGATAAAACAAGGTGTGGAAGCCAACTTAATATTAACTGAAACTGGTAAACCGTACAAAATCAAAAGGCAAAGGCAAAACTAACAATTACCTAAACTGGATGGGCTAAACATAAAAACCCTAAAACAAGAACATGGACCTAGAACCTGACACGAATTGATGAACCTAGAAACATAGCATGACATGGAAACAAAGCAGATGATCGGACAAGGGATGAGTGGAAACACACAGAGTAAATATACACAGGAGGTGATCAGGGGAAGTGGAAACACATGGGGAAAGAGCTGATTAGACTGAATGAGATGAACTGAATGAAACTAAACACAATGAACATGGAACACCAGACCTCTTCAAAATAAAACAGGAAACATAATGAAACACAGACATGACAACACAAGCTTGACAACATAAGACATGAAACACATGATAGGCAAGGAAGACTTAAACACAGGGGGTGAAGACATAAGGGGAATCTAAGAAACAATGAATTATATACGGCAACCTAGGCATAACAGAAATTAACTTAGATAACCTAATGAACTTAAACATAAACCATAACCATCAAAATATATAAAAACTCAAAACCAAAATCATCACAGGACTGCTGGAAGGATGTAACTACCTTTCATCTGGCAGGTGAAAAAGTAGCTTGCATGCTTAAAAGTTTGCCTTTGATAGAACCTAGAACTCCTCTGTTTCCAACTAGGACATAAGTCTTAAGTGTAAATTATCCACTGAAAAAGTGAGAGCTACATGACTGGTGTGAGACCTGTATCCATGGTGACTTTGCCATACACTATGCACGTAACAACACCTTGGGGGAGCGATAATTGCTGCTTAGTCTGTAGGTGCCTTTAGGAGCCATGAGCACCTCTGACTGCTCATTTTGGTGGTTAAAACGAGCACATTTCCCAGCTCAACCATTTTTTTTTCTTAGGAACATTCACCTGTTTCAGTTGTCAGTCAGTCACCTGCCTTCTGTGTAATTACTTATATCATTTGGTCACTGGAGTATCTGTAATTATCTGCTCTTTATCCCCACCTCTAAATATTAATTTCTGCACATAATTACAGAAACATTGTCACACAGGCACTGCCGCTCAGCTCAGCTCAGTCTTGTAAGAGTTCACGTCAGTTACATCAGGCATGGAAAACCAACTTTTCAAGTGGTAACCCTCCCGAGGTTTTTTCAAGGACACATTATGAAATCATTGAGCATCTCTAATGAATTTGTAATTAATTAAACAAGAAAATGAAAGCTAGACCTGTTTTAATGACACGAGAATATGTGCAATTTTCAAGGATTTTGTGATGATGATAAGCATTAATGGACTGACATGCTAAAAATCTTGTAACAGATATATTATCCTGCTCAGTTTACTTTTTAAAAATGTTTAGCTAAAATAATTACAATATATAGTACTGTGTAAAAGTCGTGAGCAGCTCCTATTTTCTGTGTGTTTATCAGCAGTATTTTTGCACCAACAAGGTGATTCCTAAAACTCTATTAGCCGAGCTATTAGCACACAAGCTTGTCTTTGAGAGCCCTGACTATACTGAGGAATAAATGTGGTCATAATAAACTTTCAAGCTAATTGCTTGAGTGCTACCCTAGGCAGCAAGAATCAATCAGTCAGTCAATCAAATCATTATTTTAAAAGTAACAAGTGTCATAACACATAAAAACAAATGAACATAAAATCAGTGAAAGCCTTTATCTTTACATTAAAAATGTTGACCATTTCCCATTCGAAAAGGAAACAGCTTAATAAGTCTGACCTCTGTTTAGCTCATCTTATATATTTGGTTTGATCATGCAATCAAAAATATACATATATACTATAAATAAATATACCTGTAATACAGTTTCATCAAACTTTTAAAAATGATTAATATTTGAATGTTTTGTTTTTTTCAAACCTTCCATTTTATTCCACAAATTCACACCAAAGATTATGCTACACAGATGTGCTGACTTTATTTATGTATTTATTTATGTTTAATTTGCCTCTCCCTCTCCCTTCAACTCATATCATTTAAAAATTATTTTCTGGTAACAAAAAATATTTTAAAAATATAAAAATATTTAAATATACATGCTCGTCCTATTATATGACCAGCTTTAAATCAGAAGCATACATTGTTACATGTTTCAGCTTAAACATTATGAATTCATGTGCTCCAGATATCCAACCTTATTAACTATCCTTATTGCTCTTTCTTGTAATTTGCATAGTGACTGTAAAGTGTTTTTGTATGTCTGTTACTTGAATATCCACTCAGTAAATAAGTAAGTAACAGAAAATTTAAGTCTGAACTTTGGCTAAGTCACTTTAAAACCTCCGTTCTGTTTATTTGTTTATTTTTGCTTTCTTCCCATACGGTAAAAAAATAAATTTTTCCTGGCCAAAATATATTTCAAATATATGGTAAATATATGTTGTATTTGTGATGCTCAAAAAATATATATTTTTGAAATTGAAAATATATTTTTTTCAAACCAAAATACATTTCAAAAGATATTTCAGGGTGAAGAAAATACATTTCCAACCTTACCTTGTATATCAAAGTATCCTTTATTTAAAATGTATTTAGTGCAATAATGATGATGATAATAATAATAATAATAATAAAAGTAACATGTTTTATGTACATTTGCAAAAAACAGTTGGATACAAACAAAACGGAGTCAAAGGTTTAGCAAGAATTAGGTTGTTTATTCATTTGCTTACAGTACTTCACATTACACAATATCTCACTATAATGTAGCGTTCACTTGACTTTGAAATTATCTGTCAGTGATACAGTAAACAAGATACAACAACTGCTATGTACACTTTAGTTTTTGACAATATATATACAATATAGTACTTAAAGGAACACACTCCACTTTTTTTTTAAAATAGGCTCATTCTCCATCTCCCTCTGAGTTAAAAATGCAGCGTCTTCTTTCTAGATCCGTACGTTAATAGGGCTCTGGAGCGTGATCTTACCAGATGGGGCGTAGCCAGGATTTTTGGTTGAGGCGCCATATTAGCAGGCCAAACAAATGCTTGCTGTGTGGTCGGTTGTAATGTTAGATTGCACTACTGGCAAAGGAATAAGCTTAAAAAAGTCTCTCTTTTCATTGTTTCCTCAAATGGAAGCATCATGAGGGAGCTTATGTGTTGGATGTTACCAAAGGAATGCATCTAGCCTGGATAGCAGCTGTGAGACGAGCTGATATTCAGTTCTCTACCAGCCACAGATATCTGGTATCTTGGTATATTGGTGTGCTTCAGTATTTTCATTCTGGTAAGTTCTAAATAAGTTCATATTACTCTTTTTATTTTCAATGCGCTCTGAGGTCATAGCAAATTAGAACAAACATGCAGGACTACCTTTATTTATAGAGTTGCTAATTATTTGGCATTATTGCAGCAAACCAGCCTATGAAATGAATGAAACAATCCTGACTGGGTTCCAACACTACACATGGGGCACTACAGTAGTTTTTTGCTAGATGTAATGTGACGCAAACCATGCAATCTAAGAGCTGCATCTTAGACTCCACAGGGCTCAGTTAGCATGTTAAGTGCTGAAGTTCATGATAGTACAATTAGAGAAAGAGTGAACAGTGGCTTATGTTTGCAAAGTTGCATCTGAACAGAACATGGGACTTCTGGAACAATGTTCTTTAGAAAGATCAAACAGAAGTGGTCAAGTTCAGCAATAGTGGGCAGCGCCAGATGTGTCAAACCAGCATATAAACACAAACGGCTCATACCAGCTGTCAAGCATGACCATGGAAAGGTGATTATTTGGGCTTCTTTTTTTTTTTTTTACTGCCACATATCGACCCTTGCGGTCACAGAACCAAAAAATGAACTACTCTGTATACCATCTGTCTAGTAGCTAAAGCTTGGTGGAAACTGGATTATTTAACAGGAGAATCATCCCAGCACCAAATCTACAACAGACTGACTGACCAGACCTCAACCAGACTGAAAGGTTGTAGTGAGACCTCAAGACAGCTGTGTATAAATAAATGTCTGCAAATCTCAATAAACAGGACTGCAGAGAGTCCTGTGAAAACTTTCTTTTTCACATGAGTGTATGAGTCTTGTCCAAGGTGTACCCAACTCTCGCCAAATGACTGGCGGGAAAAGCTCCAGTTCCCCCATTCTGGCTAGGAATTGCTTCCCACAAAGCAATGTGTCACATGCAAAAATTGAAACAGCAGCCCCTTCCAAATCTGTCCCTGGCACCATCTCTCATTTCACTCCATTTGCACATTCGTGTGGCGGGACTACTGCATTAAGTGTTGTTTCAGAGGAACCAACCAGGCATCCACACAGCAACACAGTGATGCGCAATGACTGAATCACTTTCTGTGTCAGTAGCGGACATTTCAGGTTGTCTTGGTAGCCTTTTAATAACAAAAAAAACAAAAAAAAAAAAACACCCAGCACGCCTCTGCGGGCGATTTATCCTTCAAGCTTGGGTCCTCTACCAGAGGCCTGGGAGCTTGAGGGTCCTGCGCAGTATCTTAGCTGTTCCCAGGACTGCGCTCTTCTGGACAGAGATCTCCGATGTTATTCCCGGGATCTGCTGGAGCCACTCGCCTAGCTTGGGAGTCACCGCACCTAGTGCTCCGATTACCACGGGGACCACCGTTACCTTCACCCTCCACATCCTCTCGAGCTCTTCTCTGAGCCCTTGGTATTTCTCCAGCTTCTCGTGTTCCTTCTTCCTGATATTGCTGTCATTCGGAACCGCTACATCGATCACTACGGCCGTCTTCTTCTGTTTGTCTACCACCACTATGTCCAGTTGCTTAGCCACCACCATTTTGTCCATCTGTATCTGGAAGTCCCACAGGATCTTAGCTCGGTCATTCTCCACCACCCTTGGGGGCATCTCCCATTTTGACCTCGGGACTTCCAGGTTATACTCGGCACAGATGTTCCTGTACACTATGCCGGCTGATAGGTTTGTAGCTTGTACCTATCCGCTGGAACGTTGAAGACAATATAATTACACTGCAAAGCAAGACACAAGCAGGCTGGTTTACTCATGCATGAGGGAAATCTGGCTGGAGCCAAGTGTCGTCCCACCACCTAGCCTCCATCAGACTCTCAGCCAGGCTCCCCATAGCACTCCTTTTATTGTGGTTACATGAATATGCATAGGGTCATTAACATATGACATCTTACATAGGTATACATGTGAACAAAGAATACTGTGTGTGTGTGTGTGTGTGTGTGTGTGTGTGAGGTCCAGATGTGACCCTGTGAAGACTCCCCAAAGCTGGTGCCAGGAGTCTAGCGGTCCATCTGAACAAAAGGCTCTTATACTTAAACAGATATACGTGTGTTTGCTATACCATATATCAGCAAGAGAAGATACGGCCTTTCCTAGGAGGTGTGTAATCTATGCCGGAACACTCTGTAGAGGGAGTGAACGCACTCCCCCTTCATGCTACACAGAGCTGTTACTTTAGGATGAAACATCCTTTCAATCCACCAATGATTATATACACTTCTAAGCATATATGAGTAAATATTTCTAAGCATAAATGACAATCAACAATACAAATCTAACACCGGCCACTTGGTTATGGCGTTCCATGTATGCCTTGCCTGCTAGCATCTTGCACCCTGCTGTTATGTGCTGGATTGTCTCTGGGGCATCTTTACACAGCCTGCACCTGGGGTCTTGCCTGGTGTGATAGACCCCAGCCTCTATGAATCTTGTACTCTGAGCTTGTTCTTGTGCTGCCATGATTAGTGCCTCTGTGCTGTCTTTCAGTCCAGCTTTGTCCAGCCACTGGTAGGATTTCTGGATATCAGCCACCTCCTCTATCTGCCGGTGGTACATACCGTGCAGGGGCCTGTTCTTCCATGATGGTTCCTCGTCTCCCTCCTCTTTCTTGGGTTTCTGCTGCCTGAGGTATTCACTGAGCACTCGGTCAGTTGGGGCCATCTTCCCAATGTATTCTTGGATGTTCGTTGTCTCATCCTGGACTGTGGTGCTGACACTCACCAGTCCCCGGCCCCCTTCCTTCCGCTTAGCGTACAGCCTCAGGGTGCTGGACTTGGGGTGAAACCCTCCATGCATGGTCAGCAGCTTTCTTGTCTTTATGTCAGTGGCTTCTATTTCCTCCTTTGGCCAGCCTATTACCCCAGCAGGGTACTTGATCACGGGCAGGGCGTACGTGTTGATGGCCCGGATCTTGTTCTTACCATTCAGCTTACCAATATATATATATATATATATATATCCAACAGCAGGCCAGGAATTCCTTCTTTAGAGCAGAGTCCACGCCAGCCTCGTCTTCGGCAGACAAGAAAGAGCCTCCCATCTTCTTGTCCTTCCGCTGGCCCATCACTTCCCAGCCCGGCTTGCGTTCTGCACCTGAATCCATCATGCGACCACCGCCACAGCTCCCCTTGCGTCGGTGTCCTGTAAAATAACAAATAGGGGCCAGAACAATGGTCCCAGAAGCGGCCCTGGCTCATGGCCATAGCGACCCTCTCCCAATCCAGCTGCACCCAGTAAACAACAGTAGAGACCCTACTCACAACCTCTGCCCTGCTGCCAATCACACGCGTTGTCTCTTACTGTTGCCGTTCCATGAGGTCAGGACTGGGTCGCCGCGTCACGCTGGCCATCTCACATTAACCTTCCAGTCTGGGGCCTCTCTCCTTCAGTGCTCAGCTAGCCTGTTTTTAAAAGGTCTTTACACAGCTGATAGGCCACCTCTGGACACACCCCTGCCTCAGCAGGTGGCCCCTATCAGCTAATTTGTCCCATGTGCAGCCAGTCCACAGTGGATAAAAACCATGTCACATAAAACACTAAAAACCATGCAATAGAAACAGAATATAACCATGCAAATAAAACGACACTCATAAATAAACACTAAAAATCAGAATAAAAACAATATACAAGATAAATACAAATTCTGTGTGACATAAAATTTTCTGTGGTCATCATTTTCTGTGGTCTTTGGTTACCATGTAGATGCAAAATAAAGTGCAAAATCTCTTTCATGATCAGGGTGGTGTGCTTAAAAGATTTTTTTTAAAAAAGAAAAAGCTGCGAAATCAAACATTTGAAGGTACCCACTGTGGTGATGCCTCGTGAATAAGAAAAGGGAGCAGTTGAAAGTAGCTTACACTTAGTTTCTGTTTCCACTGGAGAAAGACAAGGTGGTTTTTACTTAATTCTTTAATAAAAAGACCACAAATATGAGTCCACATGGAGTTACACCCATCACTTATTTGAAGAGTGTAGGGAAGAGACTGGAATTGGGCCAAAATTAGAATGATTGTTGTGATTACAGTAATTACCTAGAAAGTTAAATTTACTGATCACTCAACTTTTGAGTGGCTCATCTTTAAACATTAAGATTCTCACCTTAAAGGGCAATTATGACTTGGAATCAATCTAGAAGCATCTCTCCAAGAACATTATAAAATCCAACCTGAAGTGGTTGCACAGGAAGCTTGGCTCAAGGGTGACACTGAGGACTCACTGAGTAGATAGTTACAGGCATCAGAATCTTTGGCCAGATTTCATTGGTTGGAAAAATGAGTCAAGCAGTTTTTTGGTGTTTTTTTTTTCTTTCTTTCTTTTTTTCCCCTTTATGGTCAGTAAGAAGTGTCATGGTCCCTCAGTGCTCCCAGGCTAATTTAATTGGGTTTATTTTCTGTTTGTCTCTCTGCCTTAGTTTTCTCTCCCGTCTCTCCATCTGTGTTTGTGTGTTGTGGTATGTGTTTGTGGGTGGAACTCCTCTCGAGTTCCTGCCTCTGGCTTGAAATACCTGTGGCAATCACCCAGTCATTGTGTGCTTCAGTTTACTGTAAATAAACCTGTAAATAAACCTACTAAACCTAGACATCCAAGCCTTGTACATGAGTCCAACCCGCCTATTGACTGCTATAGAATGATTCAGCAATAAAATGAACTCTAATCCTGTTCACAGGAGGCCCAGTTGGACCAGAAAGAGCGGTCGTTCTGCCACATGACTAGATCGCCCAGGAGATCACAGTAAAAGTAAAAGATCACGCAGCCATCTCATCCTCCAGAAAACTGGTCTCCATGTTTCTCAGAGCCGCCAGAACAATCCTTGCCAACTCCCAATGTGCTCACAGGTGAGTTGAGCAACTACGCAGGATTTATCACTCAATGGTCACTGATTTCAGACAACCAAAGAAAATGTATGGAAGTGGCCAAAAGTAGAGAGCACAGAACGGATGACAGTGGGTGGAGCTTGGCCGGACTTACCTCCGAGTGCAGAAGAAGGTTAACGGCAGGTGAATGCTTTTAATGTGGCCAAAAAGCCCATTTCATTGCATCCTGCTCCTTGGAGCCGAAAAGACTTGCTTGTCAGTAATGGTCGGGGAACTGGCAGGTAAAAATCAGAAAGACTCTTCCCTACCACGACTCATGAGTCCTGCAAAAGTTTCAATAAACACCTGCACTTCAGGCCTTAATAGACTCAGAGGCAGAACAAAGTTTGTTGTGTTCTTCCAGGCCTTCTCTACGTTCCCTCTACGGTCCTTGAAAGTTATAATATAATTGATCTCATTAAAAAAAATTAACAAAATTAACAAAAACTATTTTCCAATCTCATGAAAGAACAGTGTCAGACCTGAATACACTCCTTGAGTATTATGTTTAAATGGATCATGTTTACATTTTTACAGTTCCAGCAATGATGTCTTTGACTGCTTGATTGTAGTTTGTGTTAATTACTATCTACATTCACAGGACTAATCAAAGGTCCCTAGTTCATGACTGGGAGGAGATACAAATTCCTTGGAGGGTTATGTCTGGTGAAAAAAATATATATGACCAAATCATGTAGAAGCATTGCTGTGCAAAAAAAGACTTATTCAAAAGATACTATTAATTATAACTAAAAGGTGCCTCAGGGTAAGACATTGGGTTTGTTCAGCAGGTTCATGCATTAAAAACAACAAACTGCAGACATGCTAACTGTAACTGAAGTATTTTATTAGTAACAGTAATGGACTGGTTTTATTCAGCAGTTTTCTTCTCTAGCAGACAAAATGAACCAGCCACATAACCCCGTCCTTGTCTCAGTAAGAGGGTCCTGGGTTTGAAAGCACTGGCCAACTGGTTTTGTGTCGAGTTTGCATGTTCTCCCTGTGCCTAATGTACTGTGCAAAGTTATGTAAATTAGATCAACTGATGATTCTAAATTGGCCATGGTTGTGCATTTCAGGTGAATGGTTGTCTGTCTTTGTGTTAGCCCTACATTATTACTAGTCATCTTTTCAGGCTGTACACTACTCCTTTGACAGTCATGACCATCATGACCTTGATGTGGATTAATGGTTAGAAGGATGGATGGCAGCACAAACCAGGAACCAGGCATGTTGTTTTTGCTACGAAATATATTTTGTAAATTCTATTAAATCGCTCAATGAAACCCGCTGTTGGTTTACTGAAGACAGTCCTACTAGAAATTAGTGGATTAATTTGATATCCATTATATTTGTTATGGAAAGAATAACATTTAGACTGAAGTCGCAGGCAGACTCGTTTGAGGAATACTGGTCGAAATGGTTGAACTATATACAAGAGGGAAGGCCTGATTTTCTATAATCTCGTATTTCGTGCCCCCCTTTTTTATTTATTTATTTTGGGTTTTATTTTTGTTTTTCCCACTGTTATTCTTTTACTAAATTGTACTTTGTATCCCTTGTATAAAAAAGAAAACCAATAACACATAAATGGAAAAAAAAATCTTTCAATGAACTGTTCTTTTAGAAGGGACAGCAAAAGAGTCACATGTCAAAAGCCCACAGTTATGGGAGTCTGGATAAAACCTCGAGCAGCCTGGGATGACAGAGCAAGTTTAGAACCACGTTGTTGATATCTGTTATTTCTATTATAGGATTTATTTAGCTTGCCATGAAAAAGAAATCCCCGGCCATGTTGAAAATAGTTACGGTACACTCATGTGATCTTAATGAAGATGAGCTACACTGAACTGATTAAATTAGAAGCAGTGACTTGAGCTGAAGGCAGCTTACTAGGAAAGAGTCAAGGCATTTGACGATGTTTATGGGGTTCAACAAAATCTAATTGTGTTTAAGTTGATGTGTCAATAATTCCAGAACCCTTTGAGTAATTGACATCCAACTAATCTTTTGGTACAATATGATCAAAGGGCTCTGTAACCCTCTCAGTCTTTTCCACAGTAAATCCATTCCACTTATGCTGGCTGCCTGAATGGTGCAAATGTCAGTATTTGTTTATCTGGGTGGACTATGGTGACAAGCAAGAAGATAGAATAAAGACATAAGAAGAAAGGGTGAAGTGGAATACTGTTTTCTATTTTGTGTCAGTTGACTGCCTCTCCGTGTTGATTTATAATGTGCTCAATCAAATGTTATTTAGTTTGGTGGGGGGTATTAAGAAACTGCAGAGAATGATTATCACTGTGAGTAGCTTCTTAAACTAATTGTTTATTCATTTACAGAGGGTGAATAATGGGAGAGAAAAACACCAGAAGACAGATGAGCATCTCTCCTATGCACACAGAATCTCACACAAAGATTGGAAACCAAAGCCAACAAAAGCACAGCAGATGCAGTAAACAGCCACAGACAAAGAAGAGGCTGCAGTCAAACAAACATTTTATTATCGAAGATATTATGCCAGTCCATTTTTATGTGTGTTCCTCAAGCTCAGGTCCTCTAACAGAGGCTTGGGGTTTATTATATAATGAATTCTTCATTAATTACTGTCTTCCAATTGTGCATGCGCACATGTACAAGCCGGTTTAATGGTTTCATGAACATGATTAAGAAATCTTTTCTATTTTTTTTAATAATACAAGCTAAGGATGTTGTATGCTGCAAATAAATTGAGCAGTGGCTCAACGATTTGAATTCTTTGACCTCAGCTTACAAGGTCAACATTCATTACATTTGTGTCTTTACGGTTTATCTGCACAAAGTGTGACTTGTCTAGTTCAGAGTCACTTGTGGGAGAGTAAGGCAGTTGAAGCAGAATCTTATCGCTCGAGCATTTAGCGGCAGAATTTAACAGCAATTAAAGCTGCAAAACTTCTGCCACTTAAGCTGAAGTGCCAGACATTGTGCTAAATCTACAAAGTTTTTAATTCTGCGTAATTTACATCAGCCTTTACTGACTTTTAGTCTTTGTTTCTACCTTTATTCCAGTAATGCTGTGTGTCTTGAAAATATACTATTAGCTCTTAATCAGTGGAAGACACTGGCATCACTGGTAAGGATGTCTGTGTCTTTCAGCTGCTGAAGAGCAATATCAAGTCCCATAGGGTACTAACATGCTGGTGTTTTTTTAACCTGCACAGAAGATATGATCCACACATCAAATACAACTGTATCACACAGACTACCACTGATGATGTATCAGTTGATGGTGTAAATAGATACTAAATAGAGGTGTTTTGCTAAAACAAAACCAACAATAAAAAGAAGCAGTAAGACCTTTTTCCAGCCTTTACTCTGTGCTGAATGCCTTCTAAAGCTTAAAGCTGTCTCAATTTCCAAAACAATGATCTCTTATTCGTAAGACATCTCTAATGTCTTATTTTCTCTAAATTCTCCAACTGAATACCTCAGAGAAGTTAAACCCATGTTTTGTTTTTCTGAAAAGTACTTTTTGTCTAAAGACTTTCCCCTTCTGACATTCTTTGTAACTTGATTTGTAAAACAGTGACAGGGAGAGGGATGCCCATAACACAGTAATGCCACTCGGTCACTCTGCCTCAATCATGAGATATTTTGGTTTCGTTACTACTGGATGGCTATCATGACCTCTGTTCAATATGGAAAGTTGTTTTTTTTTTAATCAATAACTTATGACTTACTACTTAGAAGCTAGGCCTGTTCTACAAAGTCCTGCTTTATTATCTATTTGACTCTAATGGACTGTTATTTACAATCATCCTATTATAGTTAATAAAACTTGAAACTAGGACCTAGCAACTGAGTCCATGAACCCATTAGGAAAATATTAACTGAGGTCAGAGAGCAGGTGGCATAGCTCTTATCTTAAGATCTTAGATCTTATTTTTGCAACCAGAGGAATAACTCTCTCTCTCTCTCGGCCATTTGAAACAGTGAAGTTTTAAGGTACTTAAGCATTTGCTTCACTTTTTAGACAAATTATATCTGTCATTTAATGCTACGCAAGCCATAATTTATTAGATCATATAGTATATTCTGTTTTAGACATAGCTGGTAGAATGAGATTGATATTGAGATTCCTTTTTTTTATGTCCCAAGTAGAAACAAAACAAAACAGTTCTTATGTTTGTTTTGTTAATTATGTTGTTTATTAGTGGTATTACTGGCAGGAATATTTGTATTATAGTCCCTGGATGCCTATTAAACAGTCTTGATGAGCTGAGAGTAGAGTAACATAGTAACCACACAGTTAAAAGCCCCTTATCTAGTAGGATTCGTTAACAAGCAGTCAACCAGCAGTGAGGTATAAGAAGCAAACAAGGCCAAACCCATAAAAAGGATGGAACAGTATGAATGAAGGTACAAAGACAATCTGGCCAATCAAAAACATGATTGATATCTACGCAGCATACTAGATAAGTAATGAGGGAATGAACAGCAGGTGAGGTGGTTGTCAGATGGAAGGAACACAGTTAACTGCAGGGCACGTGGGAGTGGCTACATCTGAAACCACAGGAAACAGAAAAGTAACAAGAAGATGAATTAATGAAAAAAAGCTTAGAAGCTTTGGGTGTCAATACTGAGGAAAAGTTCAGTTTAACAATATATTTAGTATCAGTTGCTACTAGCTCTGCTCTTTTAAATCTCAAATGTATATCTCCATCATAATTAATTATGTGCAAGTGTTATATTCAAAGTATTACCCAATCAGTCATTGGTACATAATTACACATTAAATACTGTCATTGTAGTAAGTGATTTTTGTAAACAACAACTGGACAAGAACAAATGGCAAATCTCTCAACAGTCATTAAAAAGTCTTTAGTTTCGGAGTTTTCAAAAGCCTCTGTCCAACAATATGTTTTAATCTCACAAGCAAATCATTTTCATCTTCCAAGTAATTAAGTCAAAGCATTTTTTAAAGCCTTGCATAATTTCTGCCGTCTGAAATGCAAGGATCATAAAGACGATTTACAGTCTAAATAAACAGCTGGAGGAACAATTTGCAAATAATTAGGTTTATGATATGCATATAAAAACAAAATCTCAGATTGAAAGAAGTAAATATGGGCAAAGGGTCACCAATCTGCAAAAAGATGCAAATTATAGAACAATTTTAGACTAATGTTGCTCGACATAAAATTGCAAAGACTTTGATGACATCATGTACTGTAGATCAGTATTGGATGGCCATGATTTTCAGACTTGGATGGCAGTGCATTCAAAAACAAGCATGATTATGTCATAGAAACACTGCATGGGCTCAGGAACACCTCCAGAAATCACTGTCTCTGAACAAAGTAGAATGTGCCATCCCCAAATCCAGGTTAAAATTGCAAAATAAAATTGCAAGGAAGCCTACGCAAACACGATCCGGAAAGGCTGCTATCTTCTCCGAGCCAAAGCTCATTTGAGGCAAAGTGGAAAACTGTTCTGTGGTCAGACAAATCAAAATTATGAATTCGTTTTTGTAAATTATTTCATCCTAAGGACTAAAGAGAAAAAAAACATTCAGCTCTTTCATCAGGAAAAGGACCATCAATGCTGAAAGGTTTACATATGCTTCCATCCAGATCATATCATTTTCAGGGAAAGCCTTATTCTGCGTATTTCTGCAAGAAAGTGCTAAACCATATACTACAGCTATCAGCAGACCAGTGTGGGTGCTGAACTGGCACGCTTATAGTCCAGATCGTACACCATCAGAAAAGATTTGGCATATCATGAAACAAAAAATATGACAAAAATTACTGAGGACTGTTGAGCAGCTAGAATCCTAAATCAAACAGAAATGAGACATTTATGTTTGTGGACCTAAGGGTGGATGTTATTCAGTGGTATATCAAACTTTTCAAACAACTTTTTTGACACGTGTTGCTGCCATCATATTCAATATATAAAAAACATGGGTTTATGAGATTTACACATTCTTGGATTCTCTAGAATTGTATTTTACTGTATGTGATTAAAATATTAAATATAGATTTGATTACATGTTTAAAATCCACCAGGTCTGTACACATGTTCTCCAGGTTTATATGATTTTTTTAATTGTTTGGGTTATAATCCATCCAAAGTTTATTTGGCCAAGTTTTCAAATGAGGCATGATTATTGCTGCCCTTTTCAAAATAAAAACTCTCTCATCACTCCTTTGATGAATGAAGACATTCACTTTTTCAGCTGAGAATGTATGACAGTGAAGTAATAGTTTTATCTGCCATTTGCTAGAGCTGAATGACTGTCTACTGTTAATTATTATTATAGAGACACATAAGGTGTTGTCATAGTGCTAAACACTTACTTTAACTTAAGTTGGTTGTGTTTCTCTGTTAATTGTATTAATCAAAAATTACATATGTAAAGTCAGTATTGTAGGTTTTAGATCAGATTGAAAGAAGTAAATATGGGCAAAGGGTCACCAATCTGTAATCCACCTTAAAAAAGTCACAACAGCTACGCAACATAGTAGGAGCTCTGCCCTGCATCAGTTTCTATAAACGTTTAAAATTTGACAATTTACTATTATTTACAGTAACTGGCTTTCTAAATTGAACATTTCTAAGAGATCACCATTAAGTAACAGCTCATGTAAGTAACAGCTGTGCCAAGACTTTCCACAAGAACATCTACGCAATAAACGTAAGAACTCATATAGTCGCTTGATTAGTCCATACTTTTTCATTAAAGTTCAGTGGTTTGCACAATCTAATTTCAGTTAAGGAATATTGCTCGGTTATAGAGCTGGAAGCTGCAACTTTGATAGTACCCACTAAAGCAGCATGTGGTTCTTATATATCTCCTGTTAACAGCCTCTGCACCAGGTTCCCATTAAACACGGGCTGATCCCAGGATTCCTCACTCTGCTCTGCGTATTAAGATTATTGCACTGTGAGATCACCAAGAGACATCTTAAATCTTCTGAAAGCTAGTTTTGTTGTTGTCTCGGAGACTCCATTATCTCTGAATTAGTCTCTCAGTACCCTAAAATCTTGAAACTTTAAGGAGCTGCAACACTTTGGGAGTATTTATTTATTTTAGATTCTCAACCATCCATTTATAAAATTCAGGGTCACCAGGGGCAAGAGCCAGGGTAAAACTTGGGCAGTTTGCCAAGCTGTTGCAAAGCAAACACATATGTTAAATTCATTAGAATTACAGATTAACCAATTAACTCCACGCATATCCTAGGAGAACATGCAAGCTCCACACCCCAGACTGAATTTGAACCCAGGACCTTCTTGATGTGAAGTGCCTGTGCTAACCAGGTCAGGTCAGAGTATGAGTTGTTGAGGTCATATTACCCAAAACAGCAGGATTTTCGATGCTGTGTTGCCATTAGAACTGCCGGTATCACTGTGGCTGAGCTCTATGAATTATCTTTTATTCAGAAAAAAAAATATGCTAGAAACATTCCTCATAGATTTTGGTGAATATTAATATTATAGCATCATGCAGTTGCTGCAGATTTGTGAGCTGCACATCCATGATATGAATCTCCCATTTCAAGACATCCCAAAAGCACTCTAGTGACTGTGGAGGCCATTTGAGTACAATGAAGTTATTGTCTTGTTCAAGATCCCAGGTATGTTACCTTGCTGGAAACAGTCATCCAAAGAGGGCTACAATACACAGGTAAGCTCAGTTGATACCAAGAAGACCAAAGTCTGTTGAGAAAATATTACACCACCACCACTTTGAGTACCGACCCTGGTGTTGGGGTTGTTACTCAAAAAACCCTTACTTGCTACTTGTTACTTTTTCTTAAAAGTAATACAGTATGTGACTTAGTTGTTTGCTTGAGAGAGTTGCATGCCCATGTAGGGTTTTGAGGCAAATTTAACTGACCCATCCAACTACCAGCCAATAACCTGCTTCAGCACAACATGGAAATTCCTGTCAAGCATCATATTGGCAAACTGAACAGGCAATACACGAGTGGTGCACAGAACGGAATTGACAGGGACACCCGAAGGGCTAAACACCAGCTATTGGTAGACAGAGCAGTCCCAAACTGTTCATCGCCTGGACTGACTATAAGAAAGCCTATAACTCTCAGTACTCTCAGTATGAAGCGCCTTGAGGTGACTTATGTTGTGATTTGGCGCTATATAAATAAAATTGAATTGAATTGAATTATAACTCTGTGCCTCACACATGGATCCTTGAATGCCTAGAATGATACAAGATCAATGGGAACCTAAAAGCCTTCATCAGAAATTCAGTGGGGATATGGTGAACAACACTAGAGGCCAACATCAAGCCAATTGCACAAGTTGCCATCGAGTGCAGGATTTACCAAGGAGAAGCTCTGTCCCCACTGCTCTTCTGCATGAACCTGAACCCCTTTATCAACTATGGAATGGAGCAAATATCAGCCACCTCCTCTTCATGGATATCATCAAGCTGAACAAGACATTGACACTCTGAGACTGCACACAAAGCGGAAGGAAGGAGGCCCAGGAACTAGTAAGTGTCAGAACCACTGTCCAGGATGAGACAGTGAACATCTGTGAGTACATCAAGAAGATGGCTGATAGTATGCTTAGTGAATACTTCAGGTGGCATAAACCCAAGAAAGAGGAGAAGCAGAGACATAACAATCATGGAAGGATGGTATGGGTATGTACCACCGGCAGATAGAAGAAGTTGTTGACATCCAGAAATCCTACCAGTGGCTAGACAAAAGTGGACTAAAAGACAAGCACAGAGGAACTAATCGTTGCAGGACAGGGACTCAGGGACAAGCTCTAAGCACAACATCCAGGCTGGGGTCTAGAGGGGTCTACCACACCAGGTGCAAGCTGTGCAAAGATGCCCCTGAGACAATCCAGCACATACCAGCAGGATGCAAGATGGTCGCAGGCAGGGAATACATGAACACCATAACCAGGTGCCCGGCATAATATGCAGGAACATCTGTGCTGAGTATGGCATTGAAGGACCACACCATCCAGCCGGCCGAGTTCTTCTCGGTTCACCGCATGGACAGGATGGGACTCGGGGAAGTCAAGGGGAGGCGGCATGTGTTTAATAGTGAACAACAATTGCTGCAACAGCGCGAGTGTTGTTCCTCTCACACGCTCCTGCACACCAAATCTGGAACTGCTGTCCATCATGTGTCGTCCTTTTTATCTACCTCGGGAGTTTACATCGGTCATTATAAGTGCCGTTTATATTCCACCACAAGCGGACATGGTCAGTGCCTTATGCGAGCTGCATGAGGCACTCACACAGCACCAGACACAACACCGGGACACCGCGCTTATTGTGACGGGGGACTTTAATAGTGCCAACCTCAAATGCGCAGCGCCGAACTTTCATAAACATATCACCTGCCCCACCAGAGGTGAAAGGACACTGGACCACTGCTACACGACGGTCAAGGACGGCTACAAGGCACAATCTCACCCTCCGTTTGGCAAATCCAATCACGCCGCCATCTTCCTCATGCCAAAATACAAACAAAGGCTGAAACAGGAAGTTCCGGTTCAGAGGAAGGTCGCGCGCTGGATGGACCAATCGGTGGCCGTGTTACAGGACGCACTCGATGACGCAGACTGGACATGTTCAGAAACAGCTCCGATGATGACGCCAACGTGTTTACGGAAGTAGTTGTGGGATTCATCGGGAAACTAGCGGATGATACCGTGGAGATAAAGAATATCACAACGTTTCCCAACCAGAAGCCGTGGGTGGATAAAACCATCTGCAACACTCTGAGATCCCGCACCGTTCCCTACAACACGGGACTCGCGACGGGGGACATGGACCTGTACAAAGCCGCATCATATAACGTGCGGAAGGCGGTGAAAGAGGCGAAGCAGCACTACGGGAGGAAACTAGAGTCACAACTCCAACAGAGTTACTCTAGGAGCCTGTGGCGGGGATTAAGGTCAATAACGGATTATAAAGCACCAACAACCGGTATGACGAACGCGGACGTGACTCTGGCAGACGATCTGAACACTTTCTATGCTCGCTTCGAGGCTGCAGCTAAAGACACTAACGATGCTAACGCTAGTGGCGCTAACGGCTGCAGACAGGAAGATACTGCTAGCACCGGAAACGTGCTCATCATCTCCCAGCATGACGTGAGGAGAGCCTTTAAGAGAGTGAACACCAGGAAAGCAGCAGGACCAGACGGCATCTCAGGTTGTATCCTCAGAGTCTACGCATACCAGCTAGCACCTGTGTTCACTGAGATATTCAACATCTCTTTATCTCAGTCAGTGATCCCCACATGCTTCAAGGAGTCCATCATTGTTCCTGTCCCGAAGACACCCCACCCTGCTTCTCTCAATGACTATCGCCCTGTAGCCCTCACCTCAGTAGTGATGAAGTGCTTTGAACGCCTGGTCAGAGACTTCATCATTTCTTCACTACCAGACACACTGGACCCACTACAGTTCGCTTACCGTCCAAATCGTTCCACAGACGATGCCATCTCTCATCTCCTCCACACATCACTCACTCACTTGGACACTAGAAGGGGGAATTATGTTAAAATGCTCTTCATAGACTACAGCTCTGCATTTAACACCATAATTCCCTCCACACTCACCACCAAGCTGGAGCATTTGGGACTCAGCTCATCTATATGTCAGTGGATCTCCAACTTCCTAACTGGCAGACCACAGGCAGTAAGGATGGGCGGACATGTCTCAGCCTCCATCACTCTCATCACTGGAGCCCCCCAGGGGTGTGTTCTGAGCCCCCTGCTGTACTCTTTGTACACATATGACTGTGTGGCCACTACCAGCTCCACCACCATCATTAATTTTGCTGACGACACCATCGTGGTGGGCCTGATCTCTGATAACAACGAGACGGCCTACCTGAAGGAGATTAAGAATCTGGAGAACTGGTGCCAGAGGAACAACCTCCTTCTAAACGTCAGTAAGACAAAGGAGCTGATAGTGGACTTCAGCACCAAGCAGGAGAGGAACTACCAGACCCCCATCATCAACGAGTGCCCAGTGGAGAGAGTGGACAGCTTCAAATACCTCGGAGTTCACATCACGCAGGACCTGTCATGGTCCTGTCACATCAACACCGTGGTGAAAAAGGCCCGACAGCGTCTCTACCACCTCAGACGCTTGAGAGACTTCCGACTGGCCTCCAAGTTGCTCAGGAACTTTTACTCCTGCACCATAGAGAGCATCCTGACGGGAAACATCTCAACCTGGTTCGGAAACAGCACCATGCAGGACAGACGAGCTCTACAGAGGGTTGTGCGATCAGCTAAGTGCACCATCTGCTTCGAGCTCCCTGACCTGCACTCAATCTACAACAGGCGGTGCTGGACCAAGGCCAGGAAGATCGTGAAGGACCTCAGCCATCCCAACAATGGACTGTTCTCTCTGTTGAGGTCAGGAAAGCGATTCCGCTCCCTAAAGACCAACACAGAGAGACTGAGGAGGAGCTTCTTCCCACAGGCGATACAGTCTCTCAATCACACCACCACATAGTACTGACCCACACATATGGTATTTACACACACACTGGACATTCTGGACATTTGTTTACACTAGTGGCCACTGCACAACTACACTGCGTGGTCATCTAATCTAATCACTTTATCACAAGTCACTTAAATAAATCACTTTAAGAATATTTGCACTGCACAAGACACTTACACATGTGGATTGCACAACCCTGGACATTATATTTCTTCATACCTTTTAGTACTTGTACAGCTGCTGTTATTATTCTATATTTCTTCATATATTCTTATATATTTCTATATTGTGTATTTGTGTATTGTGTATTTTGTTGTACACTTATTTTATTTTTAACTTTAATTTTTATATTTTATTTTATTCTTTTCCTAGTTAAATTTACCCTTCATTTTAATTTGTTGTTGTACAGTTATTTTATTCTTAACTTTAATTTGTATATTTTATTCCTTCCTAGCTAAATTTACCCTTCATTTTAATTTTCATATTTATTTCCTGTCCTATTCATAGTCTTTTTTTCTTTAGGTCACGAGTAGTTGTCTAAGCATTTCACTGCATATCGTACTGTGTATGACTGTGTATGTGACAAATAAAATTTGAATTTGAATTTGAAGTCGCAAGGTCAAAATGGGACACGCCCCCTAGGTGTCACGACTGGGGCAGCAGTCGAGTGAAGGTGAGAAAGGAGGATCCAATAGCAGACAGTGGCGGAGGTGCAAGTGGGTTTTATTTACAGTGCACAAAACCAAGGTATGGGCAGAACCGAACATAAACCTAAAGTGGGAAAACTAATACAAAAAGGAGGACACGGAGCAAGGAGCAGAGAGACATGGAGAAACACGGAATAATGCTGAGTATGCTAGGTACACAGAGGTACACAGACAACGCGACGAGGAGCACAGGCAGACACGCAGCATAAATACACACACCAGGTAATTAGGAAATGGCAGACAGGCGGGGACACAGCTGGAACTAATGGACATAACGAGACACAAACCTACAAAGTAAAACCGGAAACTCACAGACTGTTTTACATTACCAACTCGGGGACACGAACAGAACACAGAGGAGAGACACAGGTAGGGATGATAGAAACACACAACTCAAACCCTAAGAACAAATACAAAATTGGAATAAACTAGAAAAATGATAATAATAAACTTAAAGCGCTGGGTCACCGACCCAGGACCATGACACTAGGGTGGTTGAAAATGACCGTGCTAAGATCCTTTGGGACTTCCAGGGCAGAAACACTGATGATGGTTAACCAACCAGACATAGTAGTGGTGGATACCAAGCTATACCAAGTGACAATTAATCCAGGAAAAAGGAAGATGAGAACTCAAAAAGTACCAGGGGCTAAAAGAGGATCATGAGAAGATGTGCAGGGTGAATGCAACAGTGATCCCTGTTTTAATTGTAGCACTTGGGGCAATTTAATGTTTAAATTTAACATTGTTGGCTGCAGTGCAGTCATGCCTACTGGGCTGCATTGTGCAACAATATAAAAAAAAAACCTAAGGCATTGTAGGGCATTTAAAAAAACATCTTTACCACCCTTTTCTTTTGTTTCTTAGTTTTCTAGACGTGAACCTAATGTGAGGCTCGATTTTTGTGATTTAGATCAATTTGGATATTTTATCGGATAAATGAATGATCCTCCCAAGATGTATACATCTTAACCCTTGTATGGTGTTCGGGTCTGTGAGACCCGTTTTCAGTTTTTTTCAAAAGACAAATTAAACAATCAATTATTTGTTCAACCTGAAATTCATTGGCTTTGGCTTTTTTTCTGTGAAGAACATAAATCCGAACAAATTTTCAATGACTGTATACTGTACCTCCTCCCACGCATTTGCATTACATACAAGGTGTTCGGGTCCACTGGACCCAGGTCTAACAAAAGTGTTGAAAGTGTAGGTCCTGTGTTCCCACACTCTGTCTTCCTCCTTTCTGGTGCTGCTGATAGTGTTTTTGCTCCTGCACAAAGTTGCAACATTATTGAAAATTCAACTATCAACACCGTCTGCTCTTACATCTCGCACATTTTACCCTCTTTCTTGAGGTATCCAAATTTTATTTTCTCATAGCCTGTCCCACATGAAAATTAGGGGCATAATACTATAAATAAGACTTTGCCAATATGGTTCCTTATCACAACTGATCAAGATGGCCAAAGGATTATCTGCTGCGATGGCCTTGCAATTGATTTTGGAAGAGAGAGGAGCTTCTGATGATGATGTCGAGGAAAAGGTTTCAGAATATGAGGATCGCATTTCAGAGAACATGAGGACATGAGTCTGACAGTGACTTTGAAGAAGAGGATGAGGTTGAGCACCATTTCATAACAAAACGAAGACAAGTACCCCATCAGTAGCAAGCTCCAGGACCAGAACAGGCCCATCAGACAGCAAGTGAAGAAAAATGAATGTAAAAAAATGGTGAAATTGAATGGTCTTCTTGCCCAAGAAATGAGCCAGCCTGCAGAGTTGCTAATGTAATAAGGATGCAACCAAGGCCAACACGGCTGGCAGTTACTCATGTGCAGGACATCAAGTCTTCATTTGAGATTTTCAGCCAAGATTCCATCCAAAAAATTATTCTGGATTGCAGTAATCTAGAAGGAAGGTAAGATGGACCAAATTGATCTACATGCCTACTGTGGGGTTCTTTTCCTTGCTGGAGTTTTCAGGTCCAAAGGGGAATCCACAGAATCTCTGTGGGATGCAGAAACCGGCAGAGAACTTTTCCGTGCATCAATGTCTCTGGAAAACTTCCACAAAATTTCCAGGATTTTCCGTTTTGATAACCGAGATGACAGACCAGCTCGATGGCAGAGAGACAAGCTAGCTGCCATCAGGACAGTGTGGGATTAGTGGGTGCACCGCCTCCCCCTGTTTTACACCCCTGGGCCTAATGTCACCACTGATGAGCAGCTGATGCCATTTAGTTGTGAAACATATTGCTTCATGTGTAAATGTGTTGTCTTTCCACTCACTCCACTTGATTATAACTGATTTTATTTTTTATAACACTTTATTAAAAAAAACGAGAAGCACATTAATTCATAAATGTGATCTAATAAAGGTAAAGGGAAAAAATGAACCATGTTTGCTGTTCATATGGCTTGTAATTGGGATGAAGTAAACATCTGTTGAGTAATTTAACATAAAATTGTTTGATAGTGTTAATTTGGAAAGCCAAAACTCTAGCGGGTCCACCAGACCCATGAACACGGTTAAGACAAGCAGTCAGAATACTCAAAGTCCTTCAACAAGTCGTTTTCTCACTGAGTGCTTCAGCTCATTATCCATATTTGTCACTTGGTCGCACACACTCCAAGGCAAGTCTGCTCTTTGTCAGCTGTTTGACACGTTCTTCACCAGTGGGAATGCTGGTACTCTTCATTTCCATGGTGACGCTGAACATAACAAGTTTGCTGTCTTTCTGTGTCTATGATCAAGAGAGACTAAAAAAACTGATATCATGTTTGCAACAGACACACATGTGGGTTTCTGTGCATTGTTTCTATGCATGACTTTCTTGCTCCTTTCCACTCATACGTGAACACAGAGGTTAAAATACACAAAGTCACAGTAAAACAACACACAGGCATGTTTTTAATTACCACTAATAGCCAGCATGCACACACTTCCCTTGTTAGCTGAAGTCTGAGTAGTTTGTGGGGAGCAGCTTAATGATTTTTAAACAGAGGAGGAACACCAAAGTGAATAAGGAGCCAAGCAGAAGACCCCGACACAATTTCTCTCATTGAGCTGTGGAAACATATTGTACATGTAGCAGGGTAGAGTGTGACAAAAAGAATAAACACGTAACTGTATATTTCTTAAATGATTAGCACATATGAAACTGGCAGGGAGGGATGTGTCCATGATGATCCTTAAATGAACAATGCTGTTTTAGTTATGACAAAACAATTTCCGAATAAACATGAAATGATAATGATTTACTTTGAGTTAAGCTTCACACAGAGATGTGCACTTCCCAGTGGGTTGGTTCTTATCTGTGACTCACAAAGGCTCGTTGTCGAAGCAGAAAACATCTAAATAGTTTCCAGAAAGTTATTCTGTAAAAATAACCAAACCAATATTGCTGCTGTTTACTTATTTACTGTAAGCAATTACTAAAGAGTTAATTGACAGACTAGGTAATTTATTATGACCAAATGCATTCACGCTCTGAGCTACTGTGTTCTGTTCTTCTCAGTGTAAACTGCTGTATCAATCCTCTCTAAAGGAGAGAAAGAAATACAGTCTCTACCTAGTATGCAAACAGTAATTAGCCTGTATCACATGACAGTTTGGTGTTTCATTTCTTATCTTGGTCAGTTTCAGAGGAACAGACAGATTACCGCCTTATCTATACACAGTCTATGTCATTAAAGGCTTGTCTTATACTTCCGGTACTGCTTCAGCATAAAACCAGTGTCACAACAAATAAAATGAAGCATCATCTCGTAGCATAGCATATACACTCTCCCTGCATGTGCAGACACGTTTATGAGTCATTTACTGCATATTTTGTGAAATTATATACAAATATATGCATATTTAATCTAACGTTATAACATTTTAGGGTTTTTTTTCTGAAGGTGCTTCTCCAAAATACATGCAAATTTGAATTTCCTTTAAACAAATTATCCAGAATGTTCACTGTTAATTGTTTGTAATGTGTTATAACGTGGCCAGGTTGCTCATATTAAAATAGAAACATGAAATATTTTATAAGACAGATGACAGCAAGACAACACAGTCTTATTTGTCACTTAATAATTTTCAATCCAATCCAGCCTAAGCATGATTGAAATTATAGTAAGACTATCCTTTTCAGGTTTGCATGTTTCTTTGTCTTTTCCCTAATGTATTCCGGGAAATGTTCCAGCCCACAATGTAGCCCACTGACCTTTGCTCAACTGCAATGTCCAACCTCTGGCCTAAGCTCACAAATATTAATTGGCAGCACCTGCATGTTTGATATGGATACATGAGGGAATTCCTGGATGTGGTCAGTCTCGTTTCTGAAATTGTCATACTGCCAGAAAACCATGACTCAAGATTCAGACTCAGAGAGACCGGTCAGCAGTTTGCAAAAGACTTTATTTAACAAACCGTGGAATGAAGGAACCATGGCAAACTCACACCCAGGGATTCTGCAGGGAAAGAAAGAAAAATGTTAACAGGGATTCCGAGGCAAATGAGACACTTTCAGAAAACTGAAGGTGAGACTGTCTTATGTTTTCCATGGGGGTTTCCAAGTCTTTCTACATGATTTTCCCGGGAAGGTAAGTGGTTACGTAAGGAGTGGGCAGGCATATGTTTTTATAGGCAGAAACTCTTACAAGTGCAGATACCCTGAGGAATGGGCAGGCTTGAGACAGATGACAAGGAACCGAACTAGAAGTGAGCAGCTGAGGTGGAGAGAGAAGATAATTACTTGCTGAGAATTGAACCCCACAACTAACGAAGCTGATTACCACTGCAGGGGTGATGATGATCTGGCAGAGATATGTTGCCTGCGCTGCCCTAAAGTACAGCCAAGGAAATGCAGGCCAGGTATGGACAAAGAGTACCAGAGGCAGAGCTCTGCCCAAGAGTGGAACCACTTTAGTCAACTTGAGGAGGAAAAAACGAACTAAAAAACCTGGCTGTGACAGAATGTATCTATAATAGAATAGAATAGAATAGAATAATCCTTTAATAGTCCCACAAGGGGAAATTTGGTTGTAACAGCAGCTAAGAAGACACATGTACAAACAAACAGTACACAGGACACAGAACAGAAACATACACAATTTTTCTTACATATTTACATTTTTACATATGGACAATGGTTACTATAAACAGAGTACTGTACAGTTATTAAATTAAATAAAAATAACTACAGATAAGAGGCAAACCAGGTTTTAGTGCGAATCAGTTAATTAACTTATTGCAGTTACAGTGCAGATGTAAACATCTATGTTTGTTGGGAGAAGTTCTGATTGTACAGTCTGACAGCTGCAGGGAGGAAGGACCTTCAGAAACGCTCCTCCGTGCATCTAGGATGCAGCAGTCTGTCACTGAAGGAGCTCTGCAGTTCAGCAACATTTACATGCATGCGGTGGGAGACTCTGTCCATCAGAGATGTTATTTTGGCCAGAGTCCTTCTGTCTCCCACCACCTGCACTGGGTCCAGGGTGCATCCCAGAACAGAGCTGGCCTTCCTGATAAGTAATAACTGTTATTTTCCATCTTATGCTATAATCTTTTTGAAATTTGATGTTGTTGCCTTGTGTGAAATGTTTGATGGCCTAAGTTTAAAAAAGTACTATAAACAAGAATTATTATTTCTATTGAAATGTTAGGTGATGGCTGCAATCTAAGTGTTGTATTTGTGACATTCTTACTTTGAATTTAAGATAAGATAAGATAGAACTTTATTAATCCCTCGGGTGGGTTCCTCTGGGAAATTCGATTTCCAAAAAGCACAGCACCGACAGAAGTTACAGAGTTACAGAATATTATTTATATATATATATATATACACACACATACACACACATATATAAATACAGAGACAAATATAAATAAAATATATGAAGGGGATAAATAGAATAAATAGGAATAAAAAATAAAAATACAAGTGAATTGCACATTTCAAGTATTGAGTCTATTGCACCATTGACTATTTACAAAAAGTATTGCACAAGGTATTGTACAGTGAGGTGAAGAGGCACTACAGCTTAGTTGTTCCCCCCTCCTTTGTCCTCCTGTTTCCCCTCCCTCTCCCCTCCAGAGAGGAGTTAAACAGTCTGATGGCGTGTGGGACAAAGGAGTTTTTAAGTCTGTTAGTTCTTGTCTTGGGGAGAAGCAACCTGTCACTGAACAGACTCTTCTGGTTGTTAATGGCCGCGTGCAGAGGATGCCCAGCATTGTTCATAATGTCCATCAGTTTCTTTAATGTCCTTTAGCTGTATTATCAACTTTTAGGATTAATATTAATTGTGCTTCAATCACAGATGCTGGAAGCCTTGAAAGGTTAATCTATGAGTGAACACCAAAAAAGCAAAAAGGGAAAAAACAAACAAACAAACATGTAGAGTTTTCAGTCTCTGTATGTTTTGGAGGAGTCCTGATTCCAAATCATTATATAAACTTGAATTCACCTTCTTTCAGCTTTTGTATCACAATCATGGACTGGGGTTACTATCTGTGACATCCTGTTAAAAAGCCGTGATGTGCAGGGTACATCAAAAGAAATGTTACCAGCTGATGGCGCAGCTGCCATGAGAGGAGCAGACACACTCCGATGTGGGAAGATCAATCCTAATCTGACAGTCATTCACTGCATGAATCACCATGATGCTGTCAAACATGCTACAGAGGCAACAACTCATTTTCTTCTTCACATATTTCGCTCCACTTATTGACTCTCTGGACTAGTTATTTATTCTTTTTTTTTTTCATCTATAATGGACCAAGGGTTATCTCCAGATATATGGAGAGGAGGAGTTACATGCCAATGATGGAAGCCCCTACCCAAAGAGAACAAGAGAAGCTCAGACGTCCATCCTCAACATATCTTGATTTGCAGACTGACTGTAGCTCAAATATTTATTTTTTATTTATTTGGCTGACAGCATGCTGTATCTTTACATTTCCAAATGATTTCATGTAAGTTATTGAAGTTTGCATGCCTGACCATATGATGCTATGTGCGAAAGAGGGATTTATTTCTGGCAGGGTACGTTTGTATTGTTTGGTCTGACTGCTTATTCTGTGTCTTTAAGAAGGAAACATGACACTAAGAAAAAATAAAAAATAAATTGCTTTATTTTAAATAAAGAGGTGAAAATATTTTTGCAAATGCAATAATTGTGTTTAGGTGTCACAAGTGTTTAAAAAACAAACAAGCACACAAAAATCTGATTATTCTTTTTTTTTTTGTGTGTCCCGTTTGGATCTTTAGCCATCAGAATTGTTGTCTTAAGGCCAAGAAAGATGCCAAGCGGATTTATTTTACCAAGTGGATCATCATGGCCTTGCCATATTGGTCCATTTGATTGACCTTTATTATAATTATGAATTTATTTTATTTTCAGTTGCTACAAACGGGACAGACATGACTGGGGGATAGGACAGGGAGAAAGAATGAAAGAAAGAGAGGGAGAGAAAGAAAACCAAAGGGGAGAAGAGACGGTGAGAAGGGGGGGAAGAAAGAAAAAACAAACAAACAAAAAGATAAAACACCTGGATCACCTGTATGGAGAAAAAAAACAGAAGAGAAAGCAAACAACAAAGAGCAACATGATAAAAAAAAAACAGCACCATCACAATAAACTAGCTAGCAGTAGATATCAGTAGATACTAAATAATAAACGATATTGTGCAGCACGCAAGATAGACAGCGCACAATGTGCTTTGAGGCAGCAGCCAAGAAAGCTGTAGTCCGCGTCTGTGAATACCCGTGTGTACACCTGTGTGCATACCTGTGTGGATCAGCATGCTTGTATTCCAAAGGTTTCTCCATGTAACGATCTGCTAGGGAGTGTGGGGAGCCACAGGGTATGAAGCAGGTATGGAGGAGATCAAAACTCCAGACATCCAGAGGCCCCCAGAACACAAGAGACCAAGGAAGACCAACAGAGGGGCAGCCGCGCCACTGTCCCAGTAAGAGCTGAGGAGAGTCCCAGATGAGGGCTCACTCAGCAGCCGCGGAGCAGAAGCCAGGAGGAGTTGCAGTGACGCGCCCGTGAGCTCCGCCGGCAGCCAGCTGTGCCTGAGTGACCGATCCCCAGGCCGAGAGGCCGGGGGCACCCCACCTCTGAAGTGGCCCAAGCGAGCCCCAGGCTCCAGGCCCCGATAAGCGGCCGCCAAGGAGTGAGCCGGTGTGTACCTGGACGCCCACCCCCAGACACAAAGAACCACCAACGCACCAATGTCTGAGGGAGTCCGCCACTGGCAGGGGAAGTGGTGGTGGGTGGAGATAGGCCTCCAAACCTTGGAGGGCCTGAGATGTCCCCAGAGAGGTGGTGTCGCTGATTATTCAATGACAGGTGGAACAACTGACAAGCAACTGACAGGTGTAAAAGGTTTTCACTCCAGATTTGTGATATCCCATAAAGGTATGCAGCTTAGTTGGTCCAATATCATAATTTTTTAAATATACATTTGCAGTGTGTAAAAAAACAAAAAACAAAAAAGAACAACATTCTCAATTATCAAGCTAATGCTAATACAAGTTAATGTTTCATAGCTGTTGGACTGTGAAATTTCAGAAATTGAAGATTAAGGATTCAAATGTACTTGCACATGTGGAGTGGGGCATCTGTAATTCTTCACAGATTTAAAGTCTTTGAGATAGGGTGGCCAGAGACATACAGTGTAGTCAAAAACAATTTCATTTGTATACAAACCAAACACCAATTTACAAACATTCTTTTGGAGACACATGCTGTTATGTCTGTACATTATAAGAATGTTCCTCCATCTCTGCATTCCAGTAATGCATGCCTGCCACAGTTCAATACCAGGCAGGTATTTTTGATTTCATTTGAATAATAAAGATTCAGTAGGTTCTGTTTAAATAAATCAATACATAACTCAAAAGGCTTTACAGACAGATTTTTGTACAGTATGAAAATCAATTACTAGAGTTAAAGAAACACTTTTGAACATGTTACCTTGAATTTAAACTGGGTCAGTGACAAAATAATGTTATGTGGCGGTGCAGTTTAACTGTGGATTGACTTGAATTCAGAACTACCGGTTTCAGTCACCCACTGCTTTTTAAATTGGCTATTTAATCTTTAAAAAAAAAGATAGTACAGTGTTAACGGGTATTTTTAAACAGCAGCACTTTGCCATACATCTCTAACTTTGTCTAACCCATTTAACCTTATAAATTGCAGGATTCCTCCTCACTGCATTAGTAATGAAAATTTTAACACAAATCTCAAGTAATCAATTTTTACAGCTTTTCCAAGTGATAGATACAGAAGTTCAGCTCAGTTAGGTATATTATATTTATTATATTCTTTGTAGATTAGGCTCTACAGCTCCTTCATGCCAAAGTGATGTATAACAGCAGCACTTGGAAAAGCCAGAATACAATCCATTATCATGACCAGTGACATCTCATTATCAGATGTTCAGCTCATTGGATGTAGCGTTACGCTAACACCTTCAGCTGCCACACCACTCAGATTCATTTCCACTGGGCCAACCCCAACTGTGAATATATTGCTTTCCATGCGCAGTGAGTCATTCTGGCTAATAGCATATGCCAGATAGCTTTAGGTTAATGTCAGCAAACAGCTTTAAATAAGAGAACAAAAACAGGTTTAGTGTTTCTCTAAATGGCCACGACTCTCACCTTTCTTAGAGCATAAAAAGAAATCATGCTGAGGCAATCGACTGTCACACACTGATTCAATAATTGTCTTTAGGAGAAGACAAGGAGTCAGACAGAAATGTACTCTTGGCATGAAAGCTTGAATCTCTGTCCGGGAGCTCCCAGCTCAACTCTTCTTTCCAGCCTGGAATCCCATAAAGCCAGGAAAGTCCAAAAGAGGCTCCTTTGGCTCATAGTAGTAGGCCAGACAAGAAGCTTGTGTGTCTTTGTGGGTGCATGGGAACCTCTACGATAACACTTTCTTTTGTATGTGTGCCCAAAAGGTCTGAAGAGGATAAATGGAACCAATTACTGGTACTTAACCACTCATCGTGGCTCTTCCTGTAGCCACATGGCTCTATGACAACAGTTACACACTGACACTTCACACTTACACAGATCTGGAATTAGTGGCCCGAAAACCATCTTCCTGTGAGAATTGTCTTCATACATCGGCTGACGCTTGTGGCTGCTCTCTGTTGTGTAGCTAATTGAAAAGTGATATTTTTATTCCATATTTAATAAGAAATAATGTTATCAGGTTCCAGACTCCATACTTGAGGACAGATTATCAGACAATAGGCCCCTGAGCCCAGACACACAGTTTTTAAGCCCACCTATCCCTTTTTTTCAGAAACACAAAATAAAGACTGCTTTTGAATTTCCTTCAGCAGGTGATGCAGTACATTAGGTAGTAGTGCAGCTGAACTTTAGTATTTTGTTTATACTGTAAATGAAGATGTGCTGTCTAACAGCTGTCCAAAGATTTCTGCCACTGTTCCGTCGTTCGCCTCCACAGGTTTCCTATCTTTTTTCATTGTATTTATTATTTTTAGAAGAGAACAACCAGAAGAGAAGTATATAAACAACATGCACATATAATATGTAGTAATACACAATCCCATGATAACATATAAATTGCTGTTTTGTTTAGCAGTGCTAAAAGTAAATGCATCTCTGCAGGTACAAGGTATTGTTTTAGTGAGAAAGATACAGACATAGTGTGATGAAGAGAATAAAAAAGACATCATTGCAGTCAGTTACAACCCTGTCCTGCCCTTCAGCAACATCTAAATGATTCCACAGGCTGCGTAAATATTGCAGTGTTTCCTGCAACCACTGGGGGTTGCTGTTTCAGTAAGAGATTAAATGGCTCTTCAGGCCAAGTAACACAGTAAATCTGCATTGCTCTGCATTGTAATGAAGAGAAGTGTATGCATATCTTTCTTCCTAGATTGTAACATCAATATACTTATTCTTGTTTTGATGTTTCTATTTTATCTTTGATGTTAGTTGAATGTGCCAAATATTAGACAATGACATAATAATGTCAAGTCATGTCATTGTAGTTTTTAGGTAGTTCATTTTCCATATCTGTTGCAGTCTTATTAGCTCGACCCCTTTACAGTTATATCAGCACTGTTTGACAGTGATGACATATTTTTATGGTTACAGCACATCCACTGACTGAACTGTGCCAGCACTGTACGTTACAAAATGATCCTCTAATCACTGTTACTGACAAATACAAGATGAATTTGTCAATATCAAAAATTGTCAACATCCGTCTTTTGATATGAAAAATCCAACAAATATTTAGAAAATTGCAAAAACAAACCCCAAAACATCCCTTCTACTGCAGGGTATGTGACATTTGCATATCTGTTACTAATGTGGAATTTATGCAGATTTTTATAAAGCTACACATAAAACTGAAAAACATGGAAGGACAAAATAACTAAGTAATAATTAATTGCAATTAAGAGTCTTCTTCTTCATAACTTGAATTAGCCTGAGAAGTTTTTTTGTGTTAGCACCATGAAAGGTATATTTACCTGGTGACTATACCTGTAATAGTGCCACATGCACCTCCCACTGACCATTTAAATTAAGGTTACTGCCCCAGACTGCTGTATGGTGAGGCTTGCTTCAAGACGCAGTGGTGTTTAAATTCTGTATTGATCCTTTTACCTACTTTGGCCACAAAAATAGATATGAAGATCTTTATGCATATCTGCATCTATGTAAATAGAAAAAGATGAGGAATTTTTTTTTCTATCTCTTTTCCTAAGAGCCACCAAGAGCTTTACTGTACCTCAAAAGCAAAACTAATTATTATTATAGTTTGTTTTTCATGCTATAACAGGAAGAAAATAAATAAAGGTGCAGAAGCAAATTGGGATGAAAACAACGTAATGGAACCATAAATAGAAGAGAGAATGACTGACAACAGAGCGTTAGTAAGCTGAGGAAAATTGAAATGCAGATGACTTGGTATTCTGTTAAGCTCTTATACTCTCTCTACTCTTGAAGCACCATCTGCAATTTCACTCTCTCTTTACACTTCTCTATAACTTTTTAGTTTTTTCCTCCCTTTTATCTTTCCCTTCAGTTCCTTTTGTATTCTATCTCGTACTCCAGTCTGTGTGCCCTCATTTTTATCAGCACCACTCTTTTCTCCTTGTTCTTGTCTCTCCAATCCAAATGCAAGTGACAATGAATTCCCTCCCTGGCAATGAGCCGTCTAACCTCAGGAGCAGCAGCAATCCTCAGCCATGAAGAAGGGAAGATATCGCTCTTCTCAAATCTTATGATACCTACTGTCTGTGTTTGTAACACTCAAAGCACAAGGTTCTTCCTACTGTACACTTTTGTAAAACACTTTTAAAGTACTTCTAAATGTAACAAATGCAATTCGTTAGCAATAAAAATGTATATGATCTGTATGCTTTCTGGTATGTTTTCTAGGGTAAGATTTTTGGATCTTCATAAACCTGAGCTCCTTAGCATGGACATCCATGTGTCTTGGTAAAGCACAAAACACTTTATGCTAACATAGAGCTGGGCGATATGAGATTTTTTCATATCACGATATGTTTTTTCATTTCAGGCGATAACGATATCTATCACGATATAAGCCAAATAACTATATTTGTAAGATTTAAATGTGCCGTTGCTCACAAGTAAAATGTGAAATAATCAGCAGCTTGTTTTTATTTAAATATTTATTTCCCATAATAAGTTCAACAGGGTAGATGTACTTAAGGAACATGAGACTTTTTCAGATAAATAAAGGCAAATATTGCAAACTACACAAAAGGCAGCCGCTAAAGCATTTAAGTTTCAAAATAGGACAAACGAAACAGACTAAATTGTCAATTCCACTTAGAAACAAAATATTAATTCTAAAAATAAATCTTAGTTTGTTTTACAGAAGAACAGACAAAACTGACTAACTTTTGTCAATATCAAATAAACTGAGAACTAAAAGGAAATTCTCAATCTCTCCTTGTTGTATAGCTGAGCTTTTCAAACAGTTTTAACAGTTACTTTAGTCTGACAAAAGCCGAATGACGAATTAGCGCTTCCAGTCAGAGACTGAGGCTACGTCCACACGTACACGGGTATTTTTGAAAACGGAGATTTTCCATTTTCGTTTTAAAAAATAATCCCGTCCACACATAAAGGCAGAAATGAAGGAAAACGCTGCTATGAACATGCCAAAGCAGCAGGTGGCGCTAGATTCCTAACCGTGCCTAAATGTTGGCCAATCAGAAGTCTAGAAGCCTCGGTGGGAAAAAGTAAACAAAGCTGGGGCATAGAAGCAGAACCGAGTCGTATGTGTGGACGGACAGTAACTGTGTGTATATGTAAGCATTTAAACACTGCAGAGAGTAGAATTAACAGTAACAGTATTGTAGAAATTCATTTCACCGAAACAATAACGTGGCGCACAGTGTGACGCATGCACCAGTTTATTGTATTTCCAGACTTGCTTTCGGCACAATTTACAGTGCACGCTACTCTGTTTTTTGTCAGACTTGAAATAGCCGAAATACCTTCACACTACGGAACTTCTATGGCTCTTCCGTTCGACAATCTCTCCGGCATTGCAACCATCATCTGTTTTCTCTTCGGTCACGCTCGGTTGATTTTTCTAGTCGGCACACTCATTTCCTCCATTATGCGCTGGCTGCTTCCCAAACAAACACACGTGCGGCTTGGCACTTGTGCTGTACGTAACAAGTCACGCGACGTGACGCTGCGGCTGTGATTGGTTCGGCTCTGCGCTACTTAACCTTTTTTTTTTTTTTTTTTTTAAAGAGGACAAGAGTGGCGAGGTCTATCGCGATAGCTTAATTTCTCTATCGAGTAAAAGTTATATCGCGATACATATCGTTATCGTTCTATCGCCCAGCTCTATGCTAACATGCTGCTACATGTCTATTTTAAATCGATGTATTGTTACCTCTATCTCTACCTCTATTTATATAACTGTACAGTAGCAACCAGCAGTCCTACCCTTTACTCAATGTGCAATACCATCAATCACATCGCACCTTATACTGCACTGAACCTACTTCTTACACTGAACCTGTAGATATGAAATGAGGCACTCACACAAAGGCCATGCCAGTGCCTGTGTTGGGGGTGTTAAGAATGGTATTTAAAGCAGATATCTCCATAAAATACTCACTTTTTCAAAATTGTCTTTCTGTATGTAATAATTATAGAATTTTAAAATGATTAGATTTTCATTTTCTATTTAATGGGGATGCATTACAAAATCACCTTTCATTATGTTGACGGAGAAGGATAAACCTGGCCAAGATCATCCAACAAAATTAATAATAAATAAATAAAAATTTCAATATTTCTCTGCTTCTCTGCCACAAACTCAATACTAAATAGAACTCCTGGTCCAATTGTATTTTAAATTGTAAAAGTAAAGCAGTTGCTGCTCAGACTTTCTAATATATCTGAAAAAGTACAGTGCAGTTCTATGAACCGAGAACCTCTAGTGAATGTAAATGTATGTAAACTGAAAACATGGCACTGGGAAACAAGGAAAAAACAACGGGTCATTTTATACAGCGTGTTTGGGGGTAAAAAAAAAATTTTGCTCTAACAGTGCCTGACTTGCCTGACACAACCACGCACAAACAAATGTGGGGTTTGAAAATCCAAAAACTGCAAACTTTACTCTGTTAAGATAAGATAAGATAAGATAACCTTTATTAGTCCCACACGTGGGAAATTTGTTTTGTCACAGCAGGAAGTGGACAGTGCAAAAGTTATGAGGCAAAAATTATTGTTATTGTGTATTCTCAAACACAAATCATCAGGAAAGCTAAGGCTGCCTATAGGAGGAGGATTGAAGATCACTTTGCTGACAACGACCCCAGAAAAATGTGGCAGGGGATCAATCACATTAATTCAATTCAATTCAATTAAATTTTATTTATATAGCGCCAAATCACAACAAAAGTCGCCTCAAGGCGCTTCATAGATACAGAGAAAAACCCAACAATCATATTACATTACCAACTACAGAAGCAATAACCAGGCAACATCTAGGACTGATGCCTCACTGGCTGAGGATCTAAACCGTTTCTTCGCCCGCTTTGAGACGACCAGGCCCTCAGCTGCCACACCACTTCCACCCGCCCCCAGCACTGGCACACTAACACTCAGGGAGCATCAAGTGAGGTGTGTTCTAAGGTCAGTGAATCCCAGGAAGGCGGCAGGTCCTGATGGAATACATGGAAAGGTTCTCAGAGCATGTGCTGACAAACTGACCGGAGTCTTCACTAAAATCTTCAACCTTTCCTTGTCATCAAACACCGTCCCCCCCTGCCTCAAAACCTCCACCATCATCCCCATCGCCAAGAAGACAGCTGTGGCCAGCCCAAATGACTACAGGCCTGTTGCACTTACGCCTGTAGTGATGAAGTGCTTTGAGAGACTGGTCTGTCAGCACATCAGGGCCGGTCTGCCTCCCACTCTGGACCCCCACCAATTTGCCTACAGGACAAATCAATCCACCGAGGACGCTATCGCCATAGCGCTCCACACTGCGCTGAGTCACCTGGAGCACAGAGGAAGCTATGTGAGAATGCTCTTTCTGGACTTCAGCTCAACATTCAATCACATCATCCCGGAGATCCTGGTCCAGAAACTGTCTCACCTGGGACTCTCCACCCCCATCTGCCTCTGGATCAAGGACTTCCTGACAAATAGACCACAGTCTGTCAGACTCGGCCCCCACCGGTCCAGCACCATCACACTCAGCACCCGGTCTCCACAAGGATGTGTTTTGAGTCCCCTCCTGTTTACGCTCTACACATCCGACTGCTCCCCTACCCATCTCTCAAACACCATCATAAAGTTCGCGGATGACACCACAGTGGTTGGACTCATCTCAAGGGGGGATGAGTCGGACTACAGAGATGAGGTCAAAAGACTGACTGAGTGGTGTTCAGTTAACAACCTCCAACTGAACACCACGAAAACTAAAGAACTTATCTTGGACTTCAGGAAGGGCAGAGCAGACCCGGCCCCACTTTACATTCACGGGAACTGTGTGGAGAGGGTACACTCCATGAGGTTTCTGGGCGTGCAGATCTCTGATGACCTCTCCTGGACTGCAAATACCACGGCGGTGGTTAAAAAGGCCCAGCAGAGTCTCCACTTTCTGAGAGTGCTCAGGAGGAACAACCTGGAGGAGAGGCTGCTGGTGACATTTTACAGAGCCACCATAGAGAGCATCCTAACGTACGGCATAACAACATGGTATGCAGGGTGCTCAGCTGCGGACAGGAAAGTACTGCAGAGGGTCATCAACACAGCCCAGAAGATCACTGGCTGCTCTCTGCCCAGCCTGGAGGTCACTGCAAACTCTCAGTACCTCAGCAGAGCTGGCAATATCATCAAGGACCACTCTCACCCCAGCAACCAACTGTTTGAACTATTACCGTCAGGCCGACGGTACAGGTCGCATAAAACCAGGACAAACAGATTCAGGGATAGCTTCTTTCCCAGAGCTATCACCGTAGTAAATAAGCACAAAAACAATTGAACCTATTCCATACCGTCACTGTCATTATATTATGCTGCTATTTATACTGTCATTATATTAATGCTGCTATCCTGTATATATTGTACATACTATTGTTTGAGTACTTACGATTGTTTTTTTTGTACTTTTTATATTTTACATTTATATTTATTATTGAAACTTGCACCAAGGGAGTGGCACTCCAATTTCGTTGTACTCTGTACAATGACAATAAAGGCTATTCTAAAGGCTATTCTAAATAGATTTCCCATCACCATGTTGTGGTGATTTTCTCTTTAATTGACTAAAATCTGTTTCAGTGTTCTTCATTATTTTGTGAACAAAGCAGCAATTTTTAGCGTAGGTGAAGAAACCATCTGATTAGCTACTTATTTGAGGACTTGACCGAGCTCTGTGCAAGGTGAAGTTGATAATTGTGAACAAAAGCTGTGTTTCTCTCATTACAAAAAGGCTCCAGAGGTTGTGATAAAACACAGTGCATCTTTTCAGCGGTGTGATTTACTTTATAATAGAATCTGTTAAAATTTAGTTTGTAACATTTTTATACTTCATTGTTTACGGGGCGTTACTCTGACTGATGCTAGTCATTCAGTGATTTATTGTAGTCATTCAAGGAGCAACAGACAATTAACGCTCAGCTGATCTCATGTAGAGCTGGAGAACAAGCACAAGAGTATATGTAAGTATGTCTTTAAGCTGTAAATGTCCCTTGTGGTTTTTCTCTTAACTAAGGACTCCTCTTTGGTACCTTCAGTGGTCTTTCACAGTATTGCTGTCCTGCTGTTTTTCTCTGCTCGTCAATAAATATGTCTTCTATCCAGTATGCATATGGTTTTTCTTTTTCTTCAGCTGTGGACTCTCTGTTTACTCCGTTGTCTTCACCAAAGCAGAAAGAAGGATCCCATATTCCCTCCTCATGCATGAAGGCCAGCTCTTTATCAGTCACCCCTGTGGAGATGGAGAAAAAGAAAGATAGATTGGAGGAGGGAAAGTTTTATTGTGTTTGTGTGTCCGTGCTGGATAAACAGACAAAAGAAACACAGAGTGAAAAGCTGTAAGTAATACATAATTGCAATATCTGAAAAGATAATGGAATGGAGAGCATGCATGGCAGCACTTGTTAGGCAACAATTTATCTTTCATCAGGCCACAAACAGACTTCATGAGGACATTCTTATGTTGCGTTACATTTCAGTCAAACATGCACATACTCACTGGGATTTGGTCGCTAGCTTTACGCTAAAGGTTGTGTTTTTAACAGCTTAATCAAGAGAGATCCCCCAGATAATACTTTCCCCCTGAGAACAAGGCTTCTTCAGAGCATTACATTTCACATAATACACAGAAAGTCACAAACTGCAACACTTAAGGTTCTTGACATTGTCTTTCATTACTTCCCCTCTGCACTGCTTTCAGTCCACCTGTTTGACAGCTTGATGTGGATTTATTAATCCTGGTTTCAGTGTGAAGAGCTTCTGTGAGACCAGTGACCTCATATGTTGAGGTCATACATCAGCTCTACACACACACAGCGATGGGGATTTCAACTTCTTTTGCTTTCCTTGGTCACCTCTCTGCACAACTTGACTCTTACCAATTCCAGTTCTTCACATGGACAACTGAATTTTTCACTAATATTAAAAAAAGTAAGATTGAAATGTTCAGTATGAGCTATGGCCCAGAGCAATTCTCTACTCAGCTAGTTCTCACTGAATCATGTACACTCTCATTCTCCACTTACTGTCATGTGTTCTGCATCATTTCTTTGGTCTCTTGATGGCTTCTCTTTGTGCTGCTTTCTGACATGATCTTTCTTGTCTGTTGAAATGCCACAACTGTGACTCTTGATATCTCTATTATTTGTCATTTTTTAAGCTGCTAGGCACTCGATTCATTTAATGTTACTCTATAGTTATGCAATCTGGGCAAAGGGGAATGACAGCTGTATCTATGCTTTGCTTTAAGCGCAGAAATTTGAATATCAATGTTTTAAGTGGTTGAGGTTAAGATTTAGAAAACTTAAATCTGGAATCTTAAATCTGCATTAGACTTTACAAATAATATTTTTTCTTGACAGATAACAAGTGACTGACATTGCTGATTGGCTTGTACTGTTGCATGTGTAGGAGGTGGCACATGTTCCCAGCCAAGACGGCATAGGAACAGAATTATTAAAAGAACCCTCCTGTGTTCAGTAATTTTAATAAAATTATCTCCATGATCAAGAAAAAGCAATAATTTGATTACTTTGAACACTCATTATCTGTAAAGACTGAACCACTTTGCATGATTTATTCTGGTTTGAAATCATGTTTTTCATGTTTTTTTTCCCCCCAAGTAGAAGCAGTTTGTCCTTCACACATTCCTCCATCCGTTGTCTCAGAGGAGCTTTTAGTGCGCTTTTGGAGTTTGTGAATAATCAAAAACATCGCTCCTGGTTGGTTTGCCGAGTGTGTGTAATTTTTGTTGGAGAGCATGCATTGGGAACACTTGAGAGAGACAGACAGTGTAAGAGAGAAAAAGAGGTTGATGGAGGGAAAGAGAATGTAAGGCCAAGCTGCTGTTTGGTTAGGCAGTGAAGAGATATTTTCTACAGTGTGTTCCCTTTCCATCCACAGGGGCCAACTCTTTATCTGCTTCCTCTGTGAGCAGGCAGGAAAAGACGGTGGTATGAGAGAAAGGCGATGGACACAGTTACCTAAAAAAAGACTGGAAATGGTGGTGAAAGAAGAACAAGGCACATCAAGGGGATATGGACCTTCTTCCTTTCTCCCACATGTTGAGAACAAAAGTACAAGTTTATTGTATGTGCACATTGCATTACAAGAAAAGCTACTGTTTTCTTAGAGTAGGACTAGCTTTTGAAAGAAGAAATAATCTTTTCTCTAAAATAAACAAAACAAGTTTGATTCTCAAGCAACAAAATACCAACAAGCCTAACTCAGTAACTCACTATCATTATATTTTTTCATTAATGTAGACAGTCATTAAACAGGTATTATTTATCCACATGCAGTGTGTTTGCCTCATTTAAAAGCTGTTTTTTAATGGCTTTAACACTAATTTGGGCAAGATCGGGATAGACAAAGCGTTCAACAGGATTTGGCAGCGTGGTGAAGTCGTAATGATTTAAGATAAGTGAGGTTGATTGTATGTCAACAATTTGTATGCGCCTGCTTTAATATCAACTTGTAAGAGGCGATTCAAGAGCAGCCCTGCAAAGTCCATGGTCGCTCTGAGTACTATCATCTTAAACTGGTTAATTCTGTAATCTTGTAGGTACACTGATGTCTCTATTAGTTCTCTTCTTGAAGAAAAACTTGGCTGAGGCTAAATTACATATTGTACTTAATGAGCACATCTGAAGATTTTTGCCAGCTTATTTGGAGCAATTATATTACACATCTGTAACTTGCAGTTTCAACAAATAAGATTATCTCGTCAGAATACATGTTGACTTCAAAATAAACGTATCTCATCATAAAAAGCACACTTTACATTTTGGATTCCAGCACTGAAATTTTAGTATTCCAGGGTATTACATACTGATAGTTATTCAAAACAACTTTGTGTCTCCCAGATATGCAATAGGTGTCCTAACCAGCAATCCACTGGCTTTATGGTGACAGTTAGATATCTTCTAAGTCATCACATATTGGCCACGTGTGCTTCTTTTAAGTGCGATGTTTCTAAAAAAGGTTAGATCCCATATTTAAACACACATTTGTACACAACATATAACCAACCACACTTATCCTAAGCCATTACTGCTATCCATATCCACTATCCTGTCTACATTATTTTAAAATAAAGAAAAATATTTGTAATACTGATATTGGTGCTGAAATATTAAGTATATTTGCATTAATCTTTTTTTTTTTAAATCTTCCATGAAAAAGTAAAATCTACTCTTGTCACCTAACATGTGATCGCCACTTCTCGCCCATGAGGCTGTGTTTTAGCAAAAGTGTTCCACTGATATTTCCCTGCTTCTCCTTTGGATCCTGAATACACAGAATGTGATTACATAAATAGTAAGCATTACAGAAAGCCTGCCAAACCTGCCTATGGTAATATAATAATAGTTTAATAAAAATCTGACGAAGCTTGAAAATCAGATGACAATCGTGAATCTCTTCAGTCTATGTCAGCTTCTCCTCACACTTTCCTGTTTTTATCAACATATTCTCTCTTTCTTTCTCTCTGACTCACTATGGAGTGAAGAAAACAGATTTGTACTTGGCACTTTGTTTGGAAGATAATTACCTAGACCTCTGTAGTCTGCTCACTGAGCCTGTCTAAAAAAGATATACTCTCACTCACACACACACACACACACACACACACACACACACACACACACACACACACACACACACACACACAAAAGGGAGAGAGAGGATCCATCCTCAGAATTAGTGATGTCGTAACTATGGTGGATCTGTTGGAATGCCTGCTGTTGTGTGTGTTTTTCTGTGTGTTCAAGCACTTTTACATACAGACACGTACACACTGCCAGTGTCCTCGTGTCTTGTAGACTGTGACAGAAAATATTCGCCCACCTGCTCCTCTTCATTATCCAAAATGCAGAGCTGTAGATGTAGGGCGGAATATCTGGCCGGTTACCTTCCTCTTCTGTCTTTCTCGCCTCTCCCTTCCTTTCATTTCCTCCTCTTTGTTCCCCCTCTCCATTTTGTTACAGCTCCATCTGTTTCCCTTCCTATTCCTTTTGGGTTACCGTTTGTAACTACTCTCCCCCCCCCCCCCCCCCCCCCCTTGTGCAGTGCATATTCACCTAATTTTTTCCCCTTTTGGTTCTCTCCTCCCCTTGTTTCCTCCCTTCTCTTATTTCTGTCACTCAGTATTTTGACTCCACAGTCGTATTCAGTGTTTTCTCTGTCTACTTTTCTCCCTTTATTCTGTTTTCTTGCAGTGCTGTCTTCTACATTGCATTGTTTCCTCTCCTTCCCACCCCTCTTGTCTTTCTCTTATTCCATTATCTTGTCTTCTTACCTTCTTATCTTTTCACCTCCTCCCTTCCCTTTTTGGTCTTTTTTATTTCCTCTCTGGTAATATTCTTAAATACATGTTCTTTAATATTTCCTTCATTTTTTACTCTCTTTTCTTCTACTCTTTATTAACTTGTTTCCTCTCCTTTTCTTCCGTGGTTCTTTCTCATCTTAATCTACTTTTCCACATCTTGCTTCTTGTTTCTTTTAATGTTCCATCTTTGTGTTTCCACCCGTCTCCTTTTCATCATTCCTTCGTGTCGCCCCTTTATGCTCTTTTGTCCTCTCCTCCTACTTTTCATCTCTTCCTACTTTTCTTTTGGTTCTTTTTATCCATGTTTCTACTCCTTCCTGTTTCTCTCACCTGTTCATTCTTCTCTTCTCCTTTGAATGCTTTCCACGTATTCAATTACTCTGGAGTTGATTACATGCTTAAAATGCGACACTGAAGGGCAAATGGTTACTTACTTTCAGAAGGAAATCTAGGGGTGTCCTGCTTACGATGCTGCAAGGTTTCTCCCCTGCTTTTGTTTTGTTTACATGCTTTAAGAGGCACCTGTCCTGCTTTATGCTGTGAGGTGTGTGGTGTAGCAAGAAGAGGGAGGGAGGGAGAGAGGGAGGGAGGATTCTCCATAGGAAGGATGCGGCAGTCTCTCTGACCTTGCACCTTTCATTACAGATAACACTTTGGTGCTCAGTTGGTTACATTGTGCTATTTAAATTGGATGGTTTTACTGAACATGTTATCAGCTGACTGATGCATACCTTCCCAAGCGACCTCTCTTGATGTTTCATTTGCCCTTTAGTACACACACACACACACACACACACACACACACACACACACACACGAGATGCCATGTTTTAAACAAGCACAAAATATTCAAACAGTGATGAAGCAAACTTTGGTTTGGTCCCTCTGTTAATTAGTGCTTGTCAAAGATGAGTAAAAAAAAAAACTTTAAGAGTGATTTTGCATATTTTGCATATTGATTTTGCATATTTTAAAGTATTTGTCAGACATGGACGTAAACCTTAGATGAAAGGAAGTGCTTGGATTTTGACCTCACATTCTTAAATCTACAGGTGTAGATTGTGCTATGATGATAAAAATACCCCTCATGGGTATCAGGGGACTTTCTGATATCGCAGATCGAGCACAATCTAACCCCTTACCTTAACTCATGTTTACATAAAGGCTTCCTCCTCACAAAGCATGTTCTAGCTCCCTTTCTACACTAAGTTTCTACATGATGCAGAACAACACAATCACAATATTTGATTTCATTTTATTACACTTAAATTGACTGTGTATGTAACTTTGAAGGAAAAATCTGTAAACAGGTTGCAGTAATTTTACAGTGAGTGGCAGCTGGATGCCAGTAAGTTACTGTACACACTGTACAAGTTCATAGTAGTTTTGCTGTTAATGAAAGTTACAGTCTATCAATATACCAGCAAATATAGTTTAGTCTTCTGCAGAAGACATTGACACTATGTGTCAGTTATTGAAAATTCCCATCCCTTGATTCCTGGTGTGTGTATTTATAGTGTGTGTTACCTTGTCCTCGTTGCTGGTTCGTCTGCGTCTCTCCGTCCGTCATTCTATGTTCACTCGCTGCATCATTCTCTACATCTCCCTGCATCTCCGTTTGTGTCTCAAGGTTTCCGGTTAGCTTTATTCTTAGTTTTTTCCAGTTTAGGTTTTACTCAGTTCTTTTATTGCCACCCTCGCCTTTTGTTGTATGTGCACACTCCACATCTTGGGTCCGTTAATAATCCACACGGTTTGCCCGGCTAACCGTGACAAATATATAATTGCATGTAAGGAATATTTGAGTTCTTACTTTGGCCCCTTTAAAATATCACATTACCTTTAAAAAAAAAAATCATATATTTTCTTATAAAAGTTCATACTATTATGACCTCCAGTATAGTCAGATAAAAAAGCTCTTTTTCATTGGATTGTTGTATAGTTTTAATACTGACACAATCCTGAATAACTTAGATCAAGCTGTACTTAAAATGAAAAATCCCTTAAACATTATCTGACTTGGTTTATTGACAGCATAATTGTACTGAACTTAGAATATTTTTAGGCTGAATGCAAATGAAAAGCCTTAAAACAGACTGAGGAAGTCACCCAGATAAGTGAAATGGGATTTTTTTTCACTGAAAACAAAACTGCAACCTTCTTCTTAAAACCCAAACTTACCGTTTGTAGAGAAACTGCTGTTTTGAAAGCTCATTAGCTCATGAAACATTTGCTGGTTGCTGCAGACACTCAAGTTTTAGTTTTATTAGATTTGAGTACTGAATTTGACAGTACAGATTGATGTATTTTATTCACTCACCTCAAATACCTGGTTGGTGTTTCCAGAACAAAGTTGGTTTTATTTTTACTTAGGGTCGGTCTTCTGCTGTTGATGTTGGAATGTCACATTCATCTTCTATGAAGACCTGTGGAGAACCTCAGGAGTCTGTCCTTGGCCCTCTACTCTTTTCTTTATACACATTATTTCTAGGATAGTCATTCACAATCATAGTTTGAATCATCACTTTTATGCAAATTACACAGCTCAGCTGTGTCCAAAAGGAGATAGAGACAGTTATACATGCTTTTATCTTCTCTAGGTTAGAAAATTGAGGTCATGTACTGTGTGCGGCAGGCAGGAAGTGAGGACCCAAATGGAGACAGGGAACTCAAAAACAGCTTTATCGCTGATAACCAACATTAACTAAACTGGGAATCAACTAGGCCGGAAGGCAGGCTTGGCAAAAGTAACGCAATGAAAAGCGGAGGAAGATGCAAACACTAAATATAAAAGCGAAACACAGCTGTCACTAATTACACTGACTTGATGGGGAGAGCAAAACAGAACATGACGCACGCCAACGAGAGACTATCAAAGTAAAACAGGAAGTATAACACAGAGACGTGGACCTGACACAGAGACAGAGGCATGAACTGTGGGAATAGAATTTTCAGCTTTATTCCATTGTGTTGCCAGAGGGTTATGAATTTCTGATGTGCCTTTGTGAACTTCTGTCCAATATCACTTTGAAATTTTGACATTTAAGAAAATATGAACTTACAAAAATAACTCCAAATGATCAGTTTGACAGCTATTCACACAGCCTGTGGAAACCCTCATATTAAGATTTTGGAATCAAATTAGGCACTAAAACATTTTCCTGTGCATTATCCAAGAAACATTGGCCAAATGGGGAAAGAACTTTGTAAAGACTTTGTTTAGACTAATGCAGGCTGTGGGGTGATAACTTTAGTACCTCCAAGCATTTGAGGGCTTGTCCTTGATTGTAGGTGAGTTAGACTTAGTGCGCTGGTTTATTCATCCATCCCACCCGTGTGGTGAAGAGCCTTGGCATGAATTATTCTCATTTTCATTTCTTGACATTGAGACCATCCCTTGTGAACCTTCATCTGGGACTTTTATTGAAACTGCTGCAGCAATGGGAATGACACTTTATCATCAGTAATTTTGAGAATTACTCAAAGTCAAACTCAAGTACATCCTGAATGAATTTGATTTTTTATTTATTTTTTGGTGGGGCGAGAATGTACCCAGTTGCCACTTTGGGATTTATGTTCTTAAGTAGATCTGGCTGTCGCTGCTGAAAATAAACACTGAAGATAATGAGGGCTATGTTTTTTTTGTTTTTTTTTTAATATAATGTGTGCATTTCTCTTTTTCTCCTAATTACTTGTTGTAAGTGAGCCGTAGTCCTTAGCAAAATAAAAATACCCAAGCAATTATCCATCTTGTTTACAAAGTGAATGTCCCATCAGAAAAGCTAATTGCAATTTCCAGCATAATAAAAAAATATTTTTTTGAAAGAGTAATTGCTATTATGGCAATGTATGTGAATTATGTGTTAAAGTGCATAATACACAACACTAGAATAAAGTCAAATTGTTCTCTCAGGTCCAACTTCCTGGGCTGAATAACAAAACCAATCCAGAGGAATAAAAAAAATTAATTCGACTAATGGACATTTGAGGCTCACTATAAAAGCAAGGAAATCTCCAGAAAAAGCAAACTACCAAAATTTACAGCAGAAGTAAACAAAGGATGGCCCAAAAAACAATGTCTGGTCCCCACAATTGTTTAGTTGTTTATTTATTTTTTAAAAGCAAAACCTTGAAAGTATAATTATTAATATTAAAGCTTAAAGTTAGGGGTTGGACAGGTGGATGACCACACACCAACTGGAGGTGGTAGTTTCTTCTTCTCACTTCAACTAATGTGTATATATATATATATATATATATATATATATATATATATATATAAAAACACCCAGCACGCCCCTGCGGGCGGTTTATCCTTCAAGCTCGGGTCCTCTACCAGAGGCCTGGGAGCTTGAGGGTCCTGCGCAGTATCTTAGCTGTTCCCAGGACTGCGCTCTTCTGGACAGAGATCTCCGATGTTATTCCCGGGATCTGCTGGAGCCACTCGCCTAGCTTGGGAGTCACCGCACCTAGTGCTCCGATTACCACGGGGACCACCGTTACCTTCACCCTCCACATCCTCTCGAGCTCTTCTCTGAGCCCTTGGTATTTCTCCAGCTTCTCGTGTTCCTTCTTCCTGATATTGCTGTCATTCGGAACCGCTACATCGATCACTACGGCCGTCTTCTTCTGTTTGTCTACCACCACTATGTCCGGTTGGTTAGCCACCACCATTTTGTCCGTCTGTATCTGGAAGTCCCACAGGATCTTAGCTCGGTCATTCTCCACCACCCTTGGGGGCATCTCCCATTTTGACCTCGGGACTTCCAGATTATACTCGGCACAAATGTTCCTGTACACTATGCCGGCCACTTGGTTATGGCGTTCCATGTATGCCTTGCCTGCTAGCATCTTGCACCCTGCTGTTATGTGCTGGATTGTCTCTGGGGCATCTTTACACAGCCTGCACCTGGGGTCTTGCCTGGTGTGATAGACCCCAGCCTCTATGGATCTTGTGCTCAGAGCTTGTTCTTGTGCTGCCATGATTAGTGCCTCTGTGCTGTCTTTCAGTCCAGCTTTGTCCAGCCACTGGTAGGATTTCTGGATATCAGCCACCTCCTCTATCTGCCGGTGGTACATACCGTGCAGGGGCCTGTCCTTCCATGATGGTTCCTCGTCTCCCTCCTCTTTCTTGGGTTTCTGCTGCCTGAGGTATTCACTGAGCACTCGGTCAGTTGGGGCCATCTTCCCAATGTATTCTTGGATGTTCGTTGTCTCATCCTGGACTGTGGTGCTGACACTCACCAGTCCCCGGCCCCCTTCCTTCCGCTTAGCGTACAGCCTCAGGGTGCTGGACTTGGGGTGAAACCCTCCATGCATGGTAAGGAGCTTTCTTGTCTTTATGTCAGTGGCTTCTATCTCCTCCTTTGGCCAGCCTATTACCCCAGCAGGGTACCTGATCACGGGCAGGGCGTACGTGTTGATGGCCCGGATCTTGTTCTTACCATTCAGCTGACTCCTCAGGACTTGCCTGACCCTCTGCAGGTACTTGGTGGTTGCAGCTTTTCTAGCGGCCTCTTCATGGTTCCCATTCGCCTGCGGGATCCCCAGGTACTTGTAACTGTCCTCTATGTCTGCAATGTTGCCTTCTGGTAGTTCAATCCCCTCAGTTCTGACTACCTTCCCTCTCTTTGTTACCATCCGACTACACTTCTCCAGTCCGAATGACATTCCAATGTCATTGCTGTATAGCCTGGTAGTGTGGATCAGTGAATCGATGTCTCGTTCACTCTTGGCATACAGCTTGATGTCATCCATTTACAGGAGGTGGCTGACAACTGCTCCGTTCCGTAGTCGGTATCCGTAGCCAGTCTTGTTAATGATCTCACTGAGGGGGTTCAGGCCTATGCAGAACAGCAGTGGGGACAGAGCATCTCCTTGGTAGATCCCGCACTTGATGGTGACTTGTGCTATGGGCTTGGAGTTGGCCTCTAGTGTTGTACGCCACATCCCCATTGAGTTCCTGATGAAGGCTCTTAGGGTCCCATTGATCTTGTACAATTCTAGGCATTCCAGTATCCAGCTGTGGGCCATTGAGTCATAGGCCTTCTTGTAATCAATCCAGGCAGTGCACAGGTTGGTCAGTCTGGTCTTGCAGTCTCGGCTGACTGTTCTGTCTACCAGTAGCTGGTGTTTTGCGCCTCTGGTATTCTTGCCAATTCCTTTCTGTGTCCCGCTCATGTATTGACCCATGTGCCTGTTCATCTTAGCCGATATGATGCCTGACAGGAGCTTCCATGTAGTACTGAGGAAGGTTATTGGTCGGTAGTTGGAGGGGACCGGTCCCTTCTTGGGGTCCTTGGGGATCAGGACCGTCCGACCTTCGGTTAGCCATTCCGGGTGTCTCTCGTTAACTAGCAGCTGGTTCATTTGTGCTGCCAGACGCTCGTGGAGTGCAGTCAGCTTCTTCAGCCAGTAGGCGTGAACCATGTCGGGCTCTGGTGCTGTCCAACTCTTCATACTTGAGACCCTTTCTTGGATATCTGCCACTGTGATGGTTACTGGACCCTGTTCAGGGAGGTCGCTGTGGTCTGCCCTCAGATCCACTAGCCACTGAGCATTGCCGTTATGGGTTGCGTCCTTCTCCCATATGCTCTTCCAGTATTGCTCCGTCTCCGGCCTTGGTGGTGCTGTTCTCGTATTGTTCCCTTGCCACTGAGAGTACACCATTGCTGGTTCTGTGGAGAACAGCTGGTTTATTCTCCTGCCTTCTATCTCTCTGGTATACCTCCTCAAGCGGCTGGCTATGAGTCTTTGCTTGGCAGTTTCCAAGGCCTTAGGTATGGACAGCTTGCTGTATTTCTTATGCACGTTCTTTGTCGCACCTTTCTGCAACTCCGTTACTTGGCTAACCTCCCTCCGTGCTACTTTGATCTTGCCCTCTAGCCTCCTTCTCCATGGAGGGTACTGCCCCTTGTGGCTGTTCAACTTGTAGCCAAGCATCTCACTGATCACTGCTGCCATATTGTAGATCAACTTGTTAGTGTCGGTAATCGTGGTTGTAGGTATCGTCCGTAGTGCTGCATTAACATCATCTAGCAGACCTTCTGAGGGTACTTCACGTAATCTTGGTAACCGACTACGGGGGATACAGGTTTCAAGCTTGGCCATGATCCTATTTTTCAGGTCAGTTCCTCAACGATCCTTTTCCTATCGCACTTGGGGCTATGTACCCAATCTCGGGTGGGGGTGATGATATCTCCCCCCTGACCTGGCGTCCTGACTCCTCCTTGCCATAGCATTTGTGTTGTACCTCGTCAATCTCTAGCTGTGAGAGCAGTCCCTTCTTTCGAATGTTGGAACACTGAGCTACTAGTTGTTTCGCCGTCATTGTGGATGTTGGGTATCGAAGAATCCATAGGTCCCGCATCCTATTCATGTAGCCCCTTCCGCCGGCGTTACTTGCGTAGTAGCATTCCAGCAATGCCCTGTTTTCGTCTCTTGCCCACCGATGCCTTCTTGTTCCAGTAGCCCACTTTTCGTCAGGGTGCCCTGGTTCCTCAACACCTGACGCGGACCTTGTTGATCCGGGCGACGTCCGAGCCGGCATGCCTTCATATTTATCTGTCTCGCTCATGTCTGCGATAGGCTTGCTTAGCATAGGGGGTCTAGCCTTAGGACCCTTACTGGATATAGACGCCCCAGGCAGGAATCAAACTTGCGATCCTCTGTTCCAAAGGCGTGTAGTCTAACCACTACGCTATCCAGCTATATATATATTTAATAATTATCCTAAAAATTAAGATAAAACTGGGCTTCATAAAACAATAAGTAGTGGTTTTTCTTACATTGTTTTAATACAGTTTATATTTAATCAGCTGTGGCTGTACTCTCACAGTTACACTGCTTTTCCAGAAATGTAATTTTAGCTACACATATAGCCTAATCAGATTTCCTTTGTTGTTCCATAAATGAAGTTTCATTATGTGGAAACATTACGACTAGTTTTATATTGTCACAGAAAGAGAACTGATGACAATTACATCCCAAACTTGAATCCTCCTTTTATTAGAGGTGGAGGCAGTGTATGATGGGATCTCCTTCTCTCTTACACATATACACGGAAACAGAAGTTTTTTGCTCACACATAGCTGGACTACACAGCTCCTGACAGACTTGCATGTCTGAGAAGCACACTGTTAACAGGACGCAAAGTCTGAGTCACACTGTGCAATGAGCCCCAGGCCCACTCAAACATACAACTCATCATCACACCTCAGTAAACACACACACACACACACACACACACATACACACACACACACACACACACACACACACACACACACACACACACACACACATAATCCCAGGAGTGTTACGGCAGCTCAGTAGGTTAAAGCAAATAGCAGGTACTCATCAAAGGATGATGGGATGAATCTGGCTCAGGACCCCTCGTGCGTGTCATCCTTGAACTCCCTCTCATACAGTGAGGAGTGACATGCTGTCCCTCCTCACTGTATGCTATCCAATATATCTGAACTAGCATGAAAAACAATTTTTTTTTAAATCTCACAACCTCAAAACATTCTTGATCCTCACCCTTGAAAAAGTCTAGATTAGGAGATATTCAGAATTCTCAGCTGAAGATTTCCTGTGAGTATTCATTTCTTTGGTGGATGAATATAAGCAAACTGAGCTGTTAGTTTCACTTTGTGTTTGTATTCTTATTAAGTGTATCTATCCCATTTGCTTCTTCTTGAGCAATGGAAACTTTTTCAATGCACAAAAGAATGGCAATTGGAGCTCTCTTCTGCTTTGCTTGAGGGGAGGCTTCCTTGGATAAAGATTAGTCAAAGATTATAACACCATCTACTCATGCTCATTGCCCTTTCACCCTTATGCCTCTTCTTCAAGAGCCTCTGTTTCTATCATTAACTTCCAGAGTGTGTAGATATTTTGTGCATGTATGTGTTGTGAAATGTGTGTGCATGTGTGTTTGTATGTGTGCCTGTCAGTGTTGGGAAGGTTACTTTTAAAATGTATTCCATTACAGATTACAGAATACATGCCCCAAAATGTATTCTGTAACGTATTCCGTTACGTTACTCAATGAGAGTAACGTATTCTGAATACTTTGGATTACTTAATATATTATCATGCTTTTTACAACAACGTGAATGTACTATTGCTGTGTGATTTATTACTATTACTGAAGGTCCGCAGCTCCGAACCGTAGTAAAGGGACCTCTCTCTAATACGTCGGGTTCGTGTGGGGCTCGTAGCCGAAAACTAGCTTTACTTTGTTGTGTGGGTCAACTTTGTTAGCCAGAGACAGAGAGAGGTGTTGAAAGGCTGCTCCAACAGAACTTATTGTTTCGGAGGAAAACACGAACACGGTGTACAGTCGAGTCTAAATAGCTTACTTACAACTGGGCTTGTCAGGCACTCTTCTTGGCTGCAGTGGTTATTATTATATTTACATGCTTCCAGCTCCCGTTTTTGCTCGATGACACCTCGTACTTTTCCACTCTCCTTTTTCTCCCTCCTCGCTCACAGACACATAACGGGTATGGCAGTCCATTCTCCCTGCAGCACGGACTACACTGCCCATGAGGCTACATTCTTTAGAGCTATGCCTGTAGCATTCTGCCTATTAGCTTAGCACAACAACAACAACAACAACAACAACAACAACAACAACAACAACAACAAGGCACACTCTCACCCAGGAAACACAGTCGCAGAGAGAGAGAGAGAGAGAGAGAGCGTTGCCCTGTAACCATGGCAACCGTAACGCTGCCGCCTGGAACAACAGAACGTAGCTGTCAAACAAAACCCAAATAGTCCTGACCCGCCACAATATGAAACAGGAAAATACCACCGTGTAACCCATTTATTTCAACAAAGTAACTGTATTCTAAATACCACCTTTTTAAACGGTAACTGTAATGGAATACAGTTACTCATATTTTCTATTTTAAATACGTAACGGTGGTACATGTATTCCGTTACTCCCCAACACTGGTGCCTGTATACTTAATAGAACAATAACTGCCTGCTGACTGGTTTAACCAAGACATCTTGCAGTACAGTGAACGTCTGCAGACCCTCGGACACATACGCTTCCAGCAGAGTGATTGATTACATGTCAGAGGTGTGAGTAAATTTGCAGATTTGTATTTTTTGTTATTGTGTGTGTCTGTGAGTGAGATAGATTCTTGAAATGGTTTATAGCTTTCATGGCATTTAAAGAAAGAAGAAATAAGTCAGAGATTAAAAAAAAAAAGCAAAAAAAAAGCTATATAACATCACAAGAAATGCAAATGGACATTACTACCTGTGGTGAAAATCGAATCAATATGGAGAGCCACCGTCTCCATGTTTTTACTGTCCCTAATGTTTCATTTGACAGAACCCACACAGAACTGAACCGTTTGAATAGCACATCCACAACAGGGTGAACTGATGCAACAAAAGGCAAAACTACTTTTGGTGCATTCATTTCATCAGAGAAATGTCTTTTAAAAGTTCTAAATGCCTGCGTATTTCAAACTTTAAACAAAATACATGAGTTATTTAGAATGAACATTCATAAACTGTCATAAACAGAAAGCAGGAGGATAAAAGACTTTCAACATTCAAACAGATTTATTATCTATATGAAGAGGACATATAGGAGAATTGAAGTCATGATTCTCTCGCCTTACTGCAAATAAAAAATAAGAAGAATTAAGAACTGAGACAGATAAAGGACACTCTAGGGAAATCTATGACAGTCAAATCTATGTATAATAGTGCACTAGTGCAAGATATGAATAAAATAAATAAATAAACAGAGCAGCTTGTGAGTCATACATGGACAGATTGCAGTCAACAACAGCAGCAGTGGTGCACATAGTTGCAGTAAAGTGCCAAAGACAGTCTGCAGCATTAAAGATATGAAAGTAACTGGTGTGAGAGTGTGTTACAGTGCAGGTAGAGTTAGTGGGACGTAGGGCAGAGTTTTGCACTATGCATGTGACAAATAAACCTTGAACCTTGAACCTAGTTAGCTTCATCACTGTTAGTGTGAGGGCCACTGCAATCATGTCATCGAGCCACAGGGACATGTGTCACATGATACTTTGTCCAGTCTATTCTCTGTCCCTCCTCTGTCCAAACCATCTCAGCCTTGTCTCGCTAGAACTTTGTCTCCACAATGTTCACGCTGAGTGGTCCCTCTCATGTACTTATTTCTGATTCTGGTCAACCTGCACTGAATAAAATAACATGTTGGATGTACTTATTTCTACACTGGACATACAGATGTTTTGCTTTAGCGGCAACTTAAACAACTGAGTTAATTTAACTTTAAAACATGAGGCAATTGTGTTAAATACACCCAGGATGCTTACATAAATCCAAGAGATGCCCAGCCTCCTTTTTCAATGTGGTCACTCCCAATGCAAATCTTAATGTCTTTAACTTTGCCACCTCCAACTCGACTTCCTCGCTCTTCAACCATAAAACCACACATTATGGTATTTTAAATCATCTACCATCACTATCTCTACTCCTTACAACTGCCCCCCTCTCATTAACACACATGTATTCTGTCTACTGACTTCCATTCCTCTTTTCACAAGTGCATACCTTCTACCTGCTCCCTATTCTCACTACAAATCATAATGTCATGTGCAAACATCATAGTCCATGGAGACTCCTGTGTTACCTCATCTATCAACTATCACAGCAAAGAAAATGCACAAAGCTAATCTTCAATTTCCAAAAAATAATTAAGAATTTGACCTGCTGTATGCTGAATAATGGAGGAAATAAATAACAAAATATTATCTGAATTATATTTGAGATATCAGCACAGGGATGTGTGCTTTTTGTTGTTGTTATATATTTTCCTTTTAATGGCCCTTAGGTATAAGGCCATATTCATATATTCTTTCATATTCATATTTAATGCAAGAAATGAAAGAATCATTAATTTGTTGCTAAAAAAATATGATATATGCAATGTAATGTGTGTGTGTGTGTGTGTGTGTGTGTGTGTGTGTGTGTGTGTGTGTGTGTGTGTGTGTGTGTGTGTGTGTGTGTTGTAGCTGCATGACTGAAAAGCAAAAGGCTGTGCACATTGCCTTTATGACATGATAGCAGAAGAAAACCATCCACAGAGATTAGATACAGTAAAAAGTAACATACTGAGGGTATGTGTGGCTCTATGATAGCATCATATATGCCTTTGAGGTAAAGGCACATTTATGTTGATACGTTTACTGAAGGGAACCATAAGATAATACGTTTCAGTTGCCAGGATGCTTATCATAATGGTTTGTGTTATGTGTGTTAGAGCCATTATGACAATAGTGTTGCCAAACAGCCTTCTGTTTATCATAAATATGTGAAATTGCACAATAAATAAATGGAAATAAAAACAGTTCATACAAAATGTTTTCTGTCATTACAAACAGAGAAACATAAAAGGGAAGTGGAAGGAACCCGAAGCTCCAGGAGAAAATCCACAAGGAATATGCAATCTCTAGACAAAAACAACTTTATTTAAATACTGTGAATCTTGCAAGGAAACACACACACAGGCGCACACACGCGTGCGTGCGTGGTTTTCAGAGTGGAAGTTGCTTTGTTACTGTTAATCCAAACAGATTTGGACCAAATTTCAAAGACCTACTCTTCCAACCTACAAGCAGTAAGCCTATTTTTACGCATACTCACAAGAAGCCATTTAACAGCTGCCTTGTAGTCCCAGTGCTCTACTTTTGGTTGCTAACCAGCCCTTTTTATCTCAACTCACTGTTGTTTTGCCAGATGGTCCGGGGGGGGGGGGTGTTACATGATCATACTTTTTAAACTTTCATATTTTCCTGTCCTTGAATGGCTGTTTGACATCACATGTAAGTTCAGTACCTTTTCCCTTTCATGTGTGTTGGATCAAAAGCCAAGATTTCAAATGAAACAGAGAGCTGCAAGTTTGTTCTTGGTCTGGTGCAGCGATGTGACAGACACACTTAGAGCTGTGAACGTTTGTGTCTCTGTACAAACGTGTGAGTGTGTGTCCCTGCTTGCCTGCATGTGAGTGTATCTATCAGAGGGTGAGTGTGATGGTGAGAGAAGGCAATGCAGAACATAGACTAATGTTCTGACACTCTTACATAACTCTGACAGAAAGCCAGAGGACAACAGTAATTCTACGTGTTGAGTGTGAGTGAAATTGTGTGCGTTTGTCAGCAGGATAGCCAAGACAGTGCATGTCCTTGAGCACTGGGATAAATCTTTCATCAAAAAAGAAGAAAATCTGTGCATCAGCACCTCCAACACTCAAATATTGAGTCATATCACTTTTATTTAATTATTTGAAACAAAAACTGTGAAAAAAACAAGGAGTTAATCAATTTATTTTTTAAAGTCAGACTTTTCTTCACTGGCTTATTGTAAAGATGGGACTCCAGGAAATAATTGCAAAGTAAAATAAAGGCAAAGTTTTAGATTTACCAGTCAATCTACGTTCCAGCCCTCACCTATGGTCATGAGCTCTGGGAAGTGACTGAAAGAATGAGGTCATGGATACAAGCTGTCGAAATGAGTTCCTCCATACGGTGGCTGTGCTCAGCCTTAGAAATAGGGTGATGAGCTCAAACATCCAGAGGAAAAGGAGCCAACAGAGTGGTTTAGGCTTCTAATCAGGATGCCTCATGTCTCCCCTTGGAGGTTTTATAGGCATGGCCTGCTAGGAGGTGATCCAATGGTAGAGACAGAATTTGCTGGAGAGATTGTACAGCTCATCTAGCCTGGGAACAAGTAGAACATTTTTTTCTGTTAAAAAAAACCCAAAAACCCCCAAACAATAATAAAGAAAAAAAACCTGAAATCTTTAAGATGGACTGAATGTAAGAAGAAGATAAGATAAAGATAATCTAACGGAAATTAACATGATTTAAGTTATTTAACCTTCATTATGATAAGCTCACAAGTTGTTCAATGTAGATTTATATTTTTTGGAACAAACAAGTATTAGTGATCTCATCCTGATCTCAAGAAGAAACTGAAAATGGTTTATTAAGCAATTATTAAACTATTATTACATAATAAATTTTTTCAAAATTCAGTAAATTGTTAAAATCATTATTTTAACTTGTACATCTTTACATTGTCATCATTAAAGGCTGAAATGGCTTAAAGAGAGAGGAAAGTCATAGATAATATGGAACTTGACCTTGTGATTTAAATTCATTCTGTCAGGTGTATTAGTCTGTACTAATATTATTTATAGTACAATGCTTATTGCAAAAAAAAAAAAGCCACAGACTGTGGTGGAGCACCAGTTTTGCTTATTTTTTGGACCATGTTGACTGTAACTTTTCCACTTCACCTGTTGTTTACCAGATCTTCCTGATAACGCTGTTTTGTTTTCTTCTTTTTAGACTCAGCCTGTAAATATAAAAGGCATTGGGGATGGGGATGAATCAGATTTTTTATTTTTCCAAAATACGCCCCTGTCCTTCATGGTTTCTATCTGCTTCAGACAATCTTATCATCATTGTTCCATTATTACCTCCTCAGTGCTTTCTCCAGAGTGGCCCTATGTCACATCTTCTGTAATCCCAAAGAACGCTTTTTCTCCAGCTTTTACAATGTGGCACGTCACTCAAATATGAGTCTCTGATCGTGGTCCTGCAAAATACCCCAAACATCTAATGACACATGCAAATTCCTTTTGATGGTGATGATAAAGTTCAAAACGGTTTCACCAAGTGGCATAATTTCAGCTCTTACACGACACTTTTCCTGTCTTTTAGGTGTGAAGGTGAAGATGTCCCGTACACTCCTGGGACATGTTTTGGAGTCTTTGTCACAGAGAAAGACTCTTAAAACAGTCAAAGTAATTGAAGGGTTGCCTGACGTCCCATTTTCTTTGAGTTGTTATAAATGACAATCATTTTTAGAATATGAGAGTGGCAGCAGATATACTACAGGCACACTGGCACTGCTATCAAGCATGAAGCCAGACAGTTCAGATTCTCTGTGGTCTCCACCAACAGACTTCATTTACTGAACGAGATATATCATGTGTTCTATAAATCAGGAACTCAGAGAAGTACTGAAATTCCATAATTACACTGCAGTTACTCAATAACATATAAGTACTGCCCAGGTTCAAAGAGCAAATAATTGCTGTTTTATTAAGTTGATTGCTGGTGATGAGAGTTGGGTCCCTGGATAAGACGTTTATAGTGGAAGATTCCCAAGGACAAAGGGTTGTATAAGGTCATGGGGCCAATCAGAATATTTCTGATATTCAGGTGCTTGTGAACTATGAATTTCTCCCTTGGGATTGCAATGTTCATGAGTTCTACTGTAAAGTGCTGAGGAGGGACCTGAATATACTAATATATATATATATATATATATATATATATATATATATATATATATATATATATATATATATATATATATATATATATACATACACATAACAAGTGCTTAAAATCAAATCTCATTGTAGATACAATTTGTCCCCTTGTTAAGGCCACAATATACAGTTTTCACCCAAGTTTGTTCTCATGAACACAACAAGCACAAAGACATCAGTTATGTTAAAAAATTATTCATAGATTTGAACCTCCCCAATCAATAAGTTGTAAGAGAAATGTTTTTAAAACACAAAACAATGCCCTTTCCAAGCACAGTGTGGTAAACAATAAGCCACAACCTAATTTCCATCAAAATAAGCTACAAGTTGATTGTACAAGGACCAGCCACAAAATGCTATTTAAAAACAACAAACAAAAAAAGAATCAGTAATTTCACTCGCATACTTGTAGTGTCACTATAATCACTTGACACACCATGCTGCTGCTTACAAAGCAATGTCTGACAAGGAAAATGTCTTCATCTTTAATAGTCTTAACATAATCTAACCTAAAAAGTAATCTCCCCAACACTCGTGTCGTCTGATTCTATGACAGGTACTCTACAGCCGTTCCACGTCTGTGCTTCACTGTGGCACTCTGGCTCAGACAGTCAAAGATGTTTGGGCAAAACTAGCTTTACACAACAACACAAAATCACAGAATGAACAGAGAAAACGGGGAAAGAAATACAGCAAAATGTGCTTTATGCTCATTCATTTTGTTTATTGTTTTAAAATGATCTCAAGTATTCTCAGAAAGGTATTCTCTCCGTTTCTCTCCAGCACTGTAGCCTTGTGAGGTTCACTGGTCCACTCCATCAAGGTAATGTGATTAGTTTACTAGGCTTGGGACAAAAACAGGTTTCCTCTAGCTTCAAGCACTGTAAGTGTGTAAGTGTGAGTGTGTCTGTTTGTGTGCGTTTGAGGCTTGGGTGGACACTTTGATGGATGATGAAGATGAGCAAATCAATACAAAGGGCCTGTCATTGTGGCTACATCCCAATTTACCTCGGCGTGTCTGCACTGTCAGTCAGCGAGGTAAGACAGAACAAGAGAGAAAGAAAGAGTGGAGATAATGATAATATGATGGGGAGGGTAAGAGGATTGAACGGAGGATAGGGAAGTGTGAGACAAATGAAGAGAAGAGGAAGAGAGGGACTGGTTTGCAGAAAGAGATCAATAGGCAGAGGATATGGTGCATGGGAAAGTAAAATAGATGACAAATAGATGCAGTGTCCGACTTTGGTATCTTCCAGCTGCGGTGTCTCTCATATTTGGTGCATTGCTTGATACCTTAAGAAATTCAGTCACGCACACGCAAGTAGAAACTAGTCCTGTAAAAACTTGTGAACACACTGTGGCACAGGCCCATTCATACAGTCATCCAATCCCTAAAGGGTTGCTCTAGTCTACATAGGAGATAAGGATGCTAACCCTTGACGGTTCAAAATGGATTAGACGCATCTTGATTGTGAGTCAATTTTCTCTGTGCTGTAAGCCTTAATGTGTGTTTTCAGCACCAGTGCTTTGCTTTTAATGGTTCCTGACTGCTTTCTGAATTTAAGGATGGAATTAAGTTATCTAAAGGGAAATAGCTCAATGAAAACATCACTTTGCAGTTGGTCGCTGCAGAACTGTCTGTGTGCATGTGTATACACGTAGCCATGCGTGCACTAAGCCTTTGAAGAGAGTGAACAAAATAATGCAGTAGCATTAAAGCATCAGTAATGTGGGTATTTTCAAAATCCCAGCACTTCACAGCTCTTGGTTCTGTCTATTCAACTGTCACAGCTGACAAGCCAACAAATGACTTTTTGTATTTCCCAGAGTTCAAACTTTACGTAAATGTCTCAAGGCTGTGGTTATCAAAGATTATGACTGTTTCGCAGCAATGCTTTGTCAGATTTGCTCAGTTAAAGGCTTGCATTAAGATAATTTTAATGTCTCATTCTGACTTTTACTTGCAACAGCAATCAGATGGATACAATTATAAGACAGAGCCAGACAGAAGCATCCATAGAAGAAATTATTTTTACTTTGCATTGGAAAATCTGAAAAGCTGAAATACTACAGATGTTGCTGTGATAACAATAACCTAATAATTCATCTAAAGGTCTTAAAGAAGCAGAACGTGATGTCACTCATTTGTTTGCAAGATGCTGTTTTAAGCCTCTTGCTCACCATTTCAGCTTTTTGAAACAAGAGTTTCAAGAGTGAGCTGCTAAGGTGATCAGACTCTTATAATCTGCTACAAAATGAGTGTGCACTTTCACATATTTTCAATCACAATGTAACCCAAATGCACATCTTGCTTTATTGCTCTTCTGGATTCTAATGGGGACCATCATTTACAAAACACACATTGTGTTGTATTCAGTATCACTTCAAACTAGTGACTGAAGCCATAAACATATCAGGAAACTGTTTACTAAAGACATGAATTAAAAAGAACTGAGGGCATAAAAAAGTAGTTTTTGTAACCAGAGTAGCATAAGATGGAACATAAGATGGAAAATGTTTGGCTTCTTAGAAGTCAAATGTGGCTTTGTTGCATAAACTCAACAACACTAGTTGCTGCTGCACAGGAAACAATAATGCCAGTGAACACAATGCATCAATGATACTTGCTTACGTGCCAAAACAAAGTTCATTAGCTGCATTTAAATGGGATTTCTTCTCACCATTTGTCCCACTCTACTTCTCCCTTTAGAAATTAAAAAGTTGTAATAGTGTTATGAAGAGACAAATGAAAATGTATTTTTAAGTATCTTTATCCGCCCACTTTGAAAATATTAGCAAATTTGTCCTTTTCTCCCCATTAAACTATGCCTTTTATTTATTTAATTCCACAAAAATGCATTCTTTTAAACAAAGGAAGAACATTTAGGAAACCTATAAAAAAGTATAACAGGGTCTTACCTGCAGTATACACACATTTCTTTTTAGCCACCAAATGAGGTTGGAGAATGTTGAAGACAACTGACGGTAGCCTCAGTAAATCCAAAAGCTAATGAACCTATACAATAAAATCTGAATTTCATATAGCAAACATTTGCTTTCTAGTCATAGATTTAGCAACTGCCACTTCACACACCTACCAGTAAAAAACAAACAAAGAAAAAAAACATCACTATTGGCTTTTTTTCCACACAAAGAGAGGTCTAAGCTGCAGGCAGACAAGCTGTTCACAGCATGCTATGATTGTGGATCACCCATGTAAAACACCTCTTTAATTACAGATTGCATACTACCTACATAAAGCAACATTGCTTGAGTTAAAGACATTCCACCTGGCAGCTTCTGTCTCAATTTTGTGTTAAACTGGAGTACATAATGGCATGTTACACAACGTACCAATTAGTAATACAAGTTGCAAAGCATATTGCTTAGAGGACATATGACAGCTATGCTTTACAACTGTGCTGCATTTGCTTGGCTCCATGTGCCAGCTGTTTGATCTAATTAAGAGGCTGTTTCAAACCTGTTAGAAACCTTATTCAAACTCAGCTTATAGAATCACAAATTTCAAACAACATTTATGTCCTTGGCTGTCCTCCCATGTATCACAGCTCTGCGTTTTTTGTTGTTGTTCAAGGACAAACTTATATTTTTTTTCTTCAAGCTGCTGTACTCCTCCAACACACACACACACACACACACACACACACACACACACACACACACACACACACACACACACACTCTCTCTTTCTCTCTCTCTCTCATTTAATTGCAGAACATCCACCTTTAATTCGTGTTATGGCTTTTCCCTCTAAGTTACAACAGTAATGAGGCAATTTTTCACTCCCCCATTTGCATGTGATGTCACGTCACCACTTATAGAACAGAACAGAGGTGGGGAAAAAATATGGCTAATCTAGGACAAAATCTGTCAGGGTGTCATTCAAGCTTCTAGAAAATGTAGAACCTCCACAGATGGATGATGAGTGGGCATGTATGTATTCTCACAACATTTCTAGTGTGTGTGTGCGTGTGTGTGTGTATATTTATGGAAATATGTCAGTGAATGCGTGTATGTGTGAGAGAGATTGGTCACATCCCCATGACTTTGTGTTTGTGATGATGAGCAGGACACAGTGGGGAGCTGCAGCCAGCTGTTGTGACAAAGTTATAACTAGTGTTTATCAGGCCAGTCAAAAACTGCTCCACCAAATGAGCCAGCCAAAGGTATTTTAAGGCATTAAACATCTCATCCATTAAGGGGAAAAAAAATCCACATGGTACAGAAATCTTTATCTCACTCTACCAGCTGTTTCATAGTCTAGCAGTTCCTCATTCCCAATTTTTTAAACCTGTAACGTCTCATGTAAGGTTCATCAGTGCCATTATGCACCAGGTTTTAGAAAAAGTCAGATGGGTTTATCACAAATATACTTGTGAAGGGCCCCATAGCATGTACCGAGAGCTATTTTTTCAATTTATCCTTAATCTTGTGAATTTTATTTATATAGCGCCAAAACACAACAACAGTGAATACAAATACAAAACTAAAAATAATGTCTGCATTATTGTGTAACTTGACACATGGCACTCGTCAGGTGACTCAATATCTAGATTCCAAAAACATTTTATCCTTTTCTTCTAATGATGCTCCGCGTTACACTTTTACATAAAGACACATTCATAGCACATCATATGATGACCTTTCAGTTGGTTAATTTGTGTAATTATGGCGGTATTCTTACTTTATGTGACAGCCTTGAGCGGGGCAATAGCATTAAGGCGTTGACTGACATCAACTGCTTGTTGAATTATACTTTATAATTACTGATTCATTCAATCATCTGTGTAGGTTCTCTGACAAAATGTGTCTGACAGATCATGGTAGTACTTTTTAAACACAATAATATGAATTTTGTTTGATATAATGGTAAAATACTTTTTTGCAGTGTATAATTTCAATTTTTTGAAACATTTACCCTGAAGAAGGCGATAGGGGAATGTAGTCTTTACTTCATCTATTCTATGCCTGTGAATTGTAGTAGGAAACCAAAATGCCTGATACCCACACCTAAGATTCTGTCCAATTAAAAAATTAAATTAAATTAATATATAGAATAAAATAAAATGAAAGTATGGCTCTCGAATTCTGTTCAGGTCTTTTTGCTGTGAAATGTTGTCAGTTAAATTGTATCCAGCTGAAAGAGGATAGTTTGCTGTGTATGTGAACATTTGTTTAAATTTCTGTGTGAATTTGAGCATATATATATATATATATATATATATATATATATATATATATATATTCCATCAATGAATTAGTTGGATATGAACCTACACATTTGTGTGTTTGTATCAAGTCCACCAACAGTTCCGGTAACTTGAACTTCCCAAAATGAACGTCAGAAAAATGATTCTCATCTTTATTTGAATTTGCATTTCCACATCAGTGCTAAAGCTCAAGATGATTAAACAAATTAGTACACTTGCATATCCCAAAAGATAGCCCACATAGTACCCTTTTCTAAGAATCCAAACCACTAAACAGCGGACAGACAAATCAGTACTACAGGTCTGGTTGGAATAAATAGACATGCCAGTTCTTTGGCAGAAAGCAGAAAAACAATCAGTGTTAAGATTGATGAGTTCAGAAGCTATTTTCTGTCATGTTGTTGTGTGTATATATATATATATATATATATATATATATATATATATATATATAGATATATATATATATATATATATATATAGATATATATATATATATATAGAGAGAGAGAGAGAGAGAGAGAGAGAGAGAGATCTAGAAATCTAGATCTAGAAAGCACTTCATACTACATTTGCCTTGATCATATTAATAATTTGATTTGTCACACTTTAAGGATTTAATCTCAGTGTATGTTCACTCTAAAAAAAAAAAAACTCAATGCAGAAACATTGTTGTCATTTTTGACAAACGTATTGTGATTTCACCGGCTGTTTAATCAGTTCCTCAACCTTTGCAACAATTTTTGTTTATCATTTTTAGAATCATTCATTCTTTTTTATTTTGTTTTTAATCAACATTTTCTTGTGGACCATTATTTTCTATTTTAGCATTATAGTATAATGTTTAATAGCATTTATTTGGCTTTTTAATGCATAAAATTATTCTTAATCATTTTTGTCTTGTTTTACCACATTTAATTCCAGTTTTTGATTTATTATTCTGACTTTTTTTTTGCACAACAGTTTTTAGTGCGCATGAGTTTGTAAATCACTTTTTCTCACATCAATAACTTGTAAAGTGATCACTTGTCAGTTTGCACAATGATGTGATTGCTGCAATCAAAATATTAACCAAGCCACAGCATAGGCAGCGGTTGCATTACTGTCTCCATGCATGTTAATCAGAAGCTACATTATCACAAGAATACATTTACAAGTCAGGAAAGGCAATTATGTAAAACATCAGCGAATGCAGACTAACATAGTCACCTGTTTGGACACACAAACATATGTATAATCTATGGTTGAAATAAATATGTTGCTTGATAAAATGATCACAATCTCAGCTTCAGGGAAAGTGTAACAGATGAACTCAGTACTAATTAATTTCTTGGTTTTTCTCGCTCTGTCTCTATTCCCCTCCCTTTCTATCTCCCCATCTTTCCTCAGGTGGCTTTCCTCATTCATTTCATTACATTCAGCTGGCCATATTCTCTCACTCTCTCTCTTTGCCACCTTCCCAGCCCAAAGGCATCTTCTACACTACTCAACTCAGAGCTCATAACTCCCCTAATTGAAACCGTCATTGCCTTAATTGCTTTAATTAATCACCTTTCCTGTGGTAAAGCCTTTGTGGGAATTTGTAATAGGTGCTGACATTAGCTGCTTGCTGAGAGTGACAAAAGAGTCAGACAATAAATATCTTTCCTTTATCAAGAGAATGGAAAGCTGGATAGAGGAGTTAAAGGACCCGGAGCAAATGTTTCCCTTCTGAAGTTCTAATATTCTTCATCAAAATAAGTTTTAAATGGGAATATTTATGCACAACGATCTGTTTGACTCCACTGATTCAGATTCCTGAAACACAGCTGTGACTCGTCCTTGCAGAGTATGCTGCAAACACATTTCTTTGCTCACAAAAATCCCTATGTTTGGAGAGCTGGATGCTGTAATTTAATATTGCAATGTCAGGTTTTCTTTTTTCCACCTCTGAGACTTTTTCTGAACTTTGATAACAACATAGTTCAGCATAATGACTCAATAAAATTGTATTCTGACTTAGCAATTCATAGGAAAAGTTACACTTTAAGTGTTAAAGTGTAGCCTGACAGTTTCTCTCACACAGTTATTGAGGTTTCTGAGATATTGGTAAGTTATGTTTAATATAAAACTGAATGAAAGGTAAAGGACAGCTAGTCCGTCAATAGGAGAGTGCCAACAATGACAGGAGTGATATATATCTGAGGTGTACCAACAATACGATGGGTTAGCACATCTATACGTCCATAGATGGACTGGGATACTTCATCAGTGATGGCCATCAGGTGTTTGGGGTCTGGCAACATCAGACAACTCACTCAGGTGACCCAGTCATAGGTGATCAGGCTCAGACTTATGTCCCAGCAACATAGGCCCACAATTTGGACCTTTTGATCCAAAACCACCTACAATTATTTTGGCTCACAGTATGTTCTCTAGCTCCTCATTCCTCTTTGTATTTCAGCCATTTGCATCAATTTGCTTCTTCCACATCCTAGGGAACTGAGGGAACTGTAAGCTTACCTACAAGGGCCTGTTTGGAAGAATGGAAGTTGGTGCTACTTGGTCTGGAAACTTAAACTGCTTGCCCAAATCCATGAAGAGAATAGTCTGACTGATGATTTCGAGTTTGGCTGAGGCTTCACTCCAGCCCTTACAAAGGAGACTGTCCTTTGGCCACAGAACTGCTTATTGGTGGCCACTGCATTGAAGATGACATTCACCAAAAACTTCAGCAACTGGTTATAGTGTGAGTGACAGTCGTCCTCCCCAAGGACTATTAGACAGTGGGGAGGATACAGTAGAATACAGTAGAATAGCCCTTTATTGTTATTGTACAATAAAAGGCTATTCTACTATTGTACAACAAAATTATGGGTACTCCATGCCAACTGTGAAGGAATACAATATAAAAAGTAAGACAGCAGGAATAAATAACAATCAGGAGAAATATATACAATCAAAAGGAATAAATTCAAAACGAGGGAAAGGCACACATTAGATAACAAAATGCTTTGAAGTGCAAAGGACTTGCTCTGACTATGGAGTCTGTACGCAAGTAGCCTGCTCTAGCGTACCCTTTGGGCAGAAAGGGCATGTGCTCACTTTTGCCTCAGATATGCAGGTTTCCTGGACTGGGTAGCACTCTGAGCATAAACCGGATACACTGACCTTCTGCACATCAAATGTCATCACAGGTCAGCCTCACCCCTAGTTTGTCTTCCTGTTTCATCAATGGCCCCTGATGCTGTATGCCTGCTGGTCCTGACCTCCTCAATGCTTGCTCTCTCCTCTTGGAGGATTGGATTGGATTTTTTTTATTGCCCTGTTCCTTGTTGTATCAGAGCAGTGAGTTGGATCCCAGCCCTGCACGTCCTGTCACCACTGTGCCCAACAAGGGGTTTTTATCTAAGCCGACAGTCTGTCACTTCCATCCCCTCTTGAGCTCACCACTTCAGGCCTGCCTGCACCTGTCTGATTTTCAGATCTCGTTCATACAGCTCTACTGCTGCTATATCCGCTTGCCATTGTTGATAGTCCATTATCTGAAGTCAGCATCTTAAAGTCCACCCTACTGGGGTGCTCCCACCCTCACTCCTTTCTGTGGAAACCTTTGGGTATGTTTCAACGGGTTGATCTGTAGCTTAAATGGGTTCTTCCTCACGGAAGATGCAGGTTTGGCTGCCAACCCCTCCTACCCTTGATATCGTCTCCCCATGCTATCCGGTGCCGCTCCAGTAGTCCTCCACCAAGCTATTTTTGGTCATTACCTAGCCTGTTCCTGGGGGTGATTGGCTAAGCCAGATTAAAAAAAAAAAAAAAAAAAAAGTTGAAAAAGTTGTATTTGGAAAAAAAAGTGCAACCAAAGCTAGACTCCAGAGAGATACTAGAAAAAAAGAATAATAATACATAACAAGGCTTTTTTTTTAGTTCCCCTTAAAAAAGGAAACACAAGATGAATTTCTCATCAAGAAACAGGAGAAAGAAACAGAGCATTTGTAAAAGTAATTAACATGGGTGAGAACACTAAGGGAATCAGGGAAGACTGTAAACTGTATATGAAAGAAGACAAAACAAGAACTAAACAAAATAAGTACAAACAAGTCAAAGCAGTAACTACACTTAAAAAGACTAACACTCATACTGGAATAATAAAAAAATCAAAACAGGAATCCAAAAAGAATTTATACTTCGTGAAATTTGAAATAACAATAAAACCCATTCAGAAATACATATCATTAATAACCAAAAATTTCAGTTTCAATATCAATTACCCAAAAAATCCCAAACCTGGGAGGCCTGGGACCATGAAATTGATTTTCTTTTGTTAAGTATCAGGGGGAAAGAAAGAGTACAAAGTAGAAACTATTCAGTATACTATACTGAAACCATGCAATAGTCAATGTGTAAGACTTGGACATTGTAGTGGGATTAACAAATATTACTGTACAACTTGCAGACTTTATGGTTTGGTTATTTCAAAGTTGTTTTCTTTTACTAATTGTTTGCATTTTTGTCTGCTCTCTGTAGGGAACATCAGCTCATGTGATTCGTTACAGAGCAGAGAGCCTGACACCCACTGAGTATTGATCTGTCTAAGAAACATCACATCGAGCTGTTTTTATTCAAGCTACTTTTCCCTAAAAATACATAAATGTTTTCAAAAGGATTAACAGTTACTTCTGTGGATTATAATGCATAACAACAAGGATGATGTAAGATGAAATAAAGGGCAACTTTTTTATTGTTTTTGTCGTTTGGTAGAACGGGGGAGTGTATGAATGTATACATGTTGAATACAATTAGTAGATTGACCTTGACATCCCATGTAGCCTTGCATTTAATTGCATTGCCCCTGTTTCTCTTTTGTAGGAGCACCTTTGAATTGATTCCTCTGTTTTGATGTCTCTTGCTATTTTTGTTGCAGCCATCCGTCCTCATGTAGGATGCTCAGATCTCTGTGAAGCAGGAAAAAAAATGTTGATTTGAGGAGAGTCTAGGAAATAACTGACTCAATAATAGGCTTTAAATTTGATTTTTCTCATAATCTCAGATGTTGCCCGATCAAAATGCACATTTATAAAAAAGAATGCAATGCACCATTTGAAAAGTTGGAACAGGACCATGAACCAGTCCAGTCCATAAATGTCTAGGAACTGAGCAGACCAGTTGCTGGAGTTTTTGGAAAGATATTGTCCCATTCTTGGATTCTACCTGCTCAAAAGTCCTTGGTCATTATTGTATTTTTCATTGCATGCATTTTGAGTTTGTGAAAGGTCTCAGCTACGCACAGGCTGCTATAGTACCTCGTCTCTTTTACTCTGAAACCTAGGCGTCATAAAAGCTGCAGTATGCGGTTTGACATTGTCTTAATAATATGCTATATAGGAACCAGTACATTTACCATTTAGGTTTGTTCTTATTTCTTACACTTATGTTTCAGATCAGCAAAGTAATTCTAATTTTATTATACAAAGATAACCTGAATAAATAAAAATGCAGTTTTTAACTGATGAGTTCCTTTGAATTGAGCATAGTGGAAATCAAGTGCAAATCTTATAGCTAGTCTGCTGACCTACCCTTTGGGAACAGCATTTTGCAATGTAACCAGGATATCTGATTAAACACATGGATTCATTGACCAGTCACTAAAGGCAGATAAATTCAGGCAACATGAAAAAATGTTACAATGAATAATTACATAGATTATTAAATAGATAAGCTGACCATAGATAAAGAATAAATGAATACATTTAGGTAAACACAATTTCTCTCACTCTTCACATACCTGCATGCAACCAATGCCATACTACAAGCAAAGCACATGCAAAAAGAAATGGAAGGCATGAGTCTGAATATCACATTTATGAGTCTGCATGCACCCAGCCCAGACATTGGTAACAGCTACTTCAACTTTTAGTTTCAGGCCAGAAAGAAAAACAAAAATACTGAACTCAAGTTGGTACTGCAGAAGACGAAATATGGGATGAGCTATTCTGATGTGGAGTGCATCAATATTGTAAAATGAGAGCAGATGATTTTTTTAATTAAAATATGAGAAGCTGTTATTATTTGGCTTAGCCAAATGTGTAAATGAATAAAAGGATTGCCTTCAAGTTAACCATTTGGAGTTTCTATTTTTCTTCTTGGCTTGACTTCCCACTTTTGCTCTTGTTCTCCACAAGTCAGACTGTCCACTTTCATCATTCATTTTTGGTGTCACATGGCCTGTGGTGTAGACTCTGTATTTCTAGTAGTTCTAAAGACAAAAAGACAATCGAACAACAGAATCAAGACAGAAGTCTCCTGAAATTTGAAGAAAATGGATGTCCTTATTTTGAAAGTATGACTATTTGGCCTAAATAGTGCATTTACAATGTACCATGTAGAAAAAAAAAACTTTAGTTTTTTTTAAAGTTAGGTCAACTTTTGAATTTTAATTGGAATCAAGAACCAGTTTGTGTGGAGAACTGGTTCCCAGTAGTTCAATTCCTTGGAATTGTTAGTCTTTTTATTTATTGATCTCACTTATTGGTTCCACTTGTGCTACAATCAGCTGATGAAGAAAAAATAATACATTTAGGTAAAAGCAATCTCATGTTTGTGTGCTGGAGGAAGAAAAAAAAATGGCACAATTTACACCATGAATGTGGCTGTTACTTTAATCCTTATTACACAAAAGCGTGAGAGCACAATGGCAAAGTGCAAACTGCATCCAAAACAGAAACATCCATATTATGGTGCTTACACAACTTTGGCTGTTTACAAGCACTTGTTGTCAAGGTGGACGGACCTGACTCAGGTGCAGACTCAGAGTTTTGAAAGAGATGGTTCGCGATTGTATTTACAATTACAGAGAAGCTCTGAGCCATCCTTAGTGGCAGGAAAACTTGGTCAACGAGCAGCAGCAGGTGGATAATCAGGACAGGTGCATAGGCCAAAGGCGGGACCCCATAATGAGCTCCGCCCAGGCAGACATGAGAACGAGGCGAGAGAGAGAGAAACAATAACATCATGTGGCCTGGGGTCCGTTCTTCGTACCTCGCTAAGTAAGTTAGCTGGATTTGATTGTTGACGATTTCGCGTGATCTTGGATCGTTCGGTTCTCCGAAGCTCATCTGGGACTTGCTGTCATAGCAACATATCCGTAAGCGTAAACCTGCTCGTAAACCTGATCTAACAAGATTAGATCGCGGCCACTCAGGTATGTCCGCTTCATGTATACGAAAGCAACAGCGATATTTTACCACTGTTTTACCATAAATAAATATTATCAATGTAACTAAAGATAATGCAGTACTTGATCCTTTTATTGATTTCACACAGATACATACAGGTCATTTCCTAAAAAAAGGGAAATGTACTATTAATCATTCTATTTCATGTATTTGATTATTTCAGATGTAATTCATATTTTAGAGTAGTAATAGTAAATTACTTCATGTAAGCAAGATGAGAGACCACGGCTATAAAAGCGAAGGTGGATTTGGGAAGTCTGTCGCAGCCATGTCCTGTCTGTATACGCGAGCCACCCATTGCGGAAGGTGCAAGATTGATAAGGAGAGTTTTCAGAATTCAGCGTATATTGCGGGATAGACAGGATCCTTTAGCTCAGCGCGACAGTGTGCTCATAGAGAGATATCGATATTCCCGTGAGGGTATTATTTACTTAACCAACTTGTTGACGAGGGGGTGCAGGACCACCACCTGTCTTTTTTTGCTCTGCCCTTTTCTTGGTTGCTGTTATAAACAAACAAACAGATTATTTCAGGGTCTCTTTTCAAGAGACTAAAAGCAATATAAGTGATAAATATTACCATTCTGTAGAATATTCTTATATTTCACTTTTACTTGTTCCCATGTTCTAGTGGGTCCTGTCGTAGCTCTAATGTGAAAGAGGATATATCCATCCATCCGCTTCCGCTTATCCTTTTTCAGGGTCGCGGGGGGGTGCTGGAGCCTATCCCAGCTGTCATAGGGCGAGAGGCAGGGTACACCCTGGACAGGTCGCCAGTCTGTCGCAGGGCCAACACACAGGGACAGACAACCATTCGCGCTCACATTCACTCGCACATTCGAACCTAGTGGCAATTTGGATTATCCAATTAACCTATCCCCACAAGTTGCATGTCTTTGGACGGTGGGAGGAAGCCGGAGTACCCGGAGGGAACCCACGCAAACACGGGGAGAACATGCAAACTCCACACAGAAAGACCCCGGCCTGATGATGGAATTGAACTCAGGACCTTCTTGCTGTGCGGCAACAGTGCTAACCACCGTGCCACCATGCTGCCCTGAAAGAGGATAAGAAGAAGAGTAATATAATATAATAAATTTACCCTACCGCCTACTGGTGTTGGCCAGAGGGGCCGATGCAGCGATATGGCAGCCTGGCTTCTGCCAGTCTGCCCCAGGGCAGCTGTGGCTACAACCGTAGCTTGCCTCCACCAGTGTGTGAATGTGAGAGTGAATGAATAGTGGCATTGTAAAGCGCTTTGGGTGCCTTGAAAAGCGCTATATAAATCCAATCCATTATTATTATTATTAAATTACTTACGAGTTTAATTTGTCAGCAACTTTCTGCCAGCACTCTCTCCTTGCTTTTGCAGCCTTTGCAGTGTTCCCTTGCATTTTAATTAAACTCTGAAACTCCTGAAATCCCTCAATCAAGGGTTCTTCCTCTGCTGCCGAAAAATACCGAGCGCGCTCCTTCGACATTTTCGCCGACCAATCAAAGGGTTGCCGATCAATGTTTCTACTATCGATGTGTAGCCCCTGTTAAGCCACCCAGTGATCTCACATTACTTCATCCAGCTGTACTAATCGTCAACAACAGGTGTGTTCGAAGAACCGGAATAGCGAGCTCAAAGTTAGCGCGATGATTTGATCTTGGATGTGTCATTTGATCTTGGATGTAGTAAGCGAGGTACGAAGAACGGACCCCTGGAGTGAGCCAGCCATGGAGACACAGGGGCCACGACACTACAGACAGCATGTTAACACTAAGCTAGCCAAGAACCCAGAGTGATGTTAAAGCTTAGTGAATGCTGACCTCAGCCCAGCAGTTAGACCTTAAACTTCAACAGGTAACAAAGGCAGTGACTCATATGATTCACTTATTCATGTGTCTAAAGTGGAATCTGTCACAAACTGAAAGCAGGGACTCAAGCGCAGAGCAGGTTGACGTATCAGAACACGATTTATTTACACACCAGTGCAATACTATATACAGTGACGGGGGAAAGTCCAGGATTCCAGGGGATTAGGGGAAGGCTCTCTCTCTCTCTCTCTCTCTCTCTCTCACGCTCGCTCACGTCCTTACATCCGACTCACACACGTCCGTACCGCGGGGAGGTCACAGGTCCGGGAAGATAAACTGGAATAGGGAAGGGAGAAATCACTCACAAATCACGAAGGTAGGGCGTAAAGGTATAAGACCAAAAGAAAGACTAACGTCAGTAGCTCAATCATCCAGCGATGAGAGGATCTGTGACCCAGCCTCAAATAGTAGATCGGTAATCAGCTGATCGCCATCAGCTGATCGCCAACAGCTGTGTGAGCCAAGGGTGGGAGCCAGCTGTGAGCTCCGCCCAGGCAGAGAGGTAGGGGAGAGAGAGAAAAAGCAAAAACACAAGTGTAGCCTTGTGAGGCCGGCTGGGCAGGCACAGGGACCATGACAGAATCACTGTGACAATTGTTTTGTGTTCATACTTAAATCTTGAGAGAAAGATTATATATGTGTCATTTTTAGGATATAGATTTGTGTTGGTGTGTTTTGACTGTAGCCTTTAGGTGTATATTGTTAAATGTTAATTGTGAGACATTGCATTTCACATTGTTTTACAGACATTTGACCACATAGCATGCAATTAATTTGCTCAGATGTAATGTCTGATATCCTGCTTAGCAAGGGTGGTGATTCTCAAAGCAAAGCCAGCGAGAACCCAGAGAAGTAGTGACAAGTGATGTCAATAATGGAATCGGAATACCTTCTACCTTCCCATCCCTACTTTTAAATATTTCTTCAAGGCCAGAGGTATTAAACATTTAGATGGAGAATTGTTCTGTGAATATCTTAATCACATCTTAATTATTGTTTGTTTTTGACACTCCATTATATTTTATACTGCCCAGTTGACTTTGGAGTAAAAGTGAGGCCCATTTGACTAAGGCCCAAAGTGAGCATTATCCTTAAATAAAAGTAGATGGTGCAGTGGAAATGTGAATTTTCCAATCATAACTCAAAACCTCATAGATAGTGTTTAAAGTGAAGCACAAATGTGACTGCTGCACACACGCAGCCAAATGATCAGCATAATGATGCTGTTAATAAAACCTGAAACAAAACCACAGCCAAGTTTCCCATGATCAAAACCAGTTCATAACTCTATACACTGAAAAATTATTTTGGCAATTGGAAAATAGAGCATTAGGGATTATGGTGGAGGAGACAGAATTTGCTGAAGGTTTCATACTTTTGAAAAATCTCTTTAAAAAGAAATATGTTAATCCTCGTTGGGGTTTATTTCATTGATCTTCTCATCTTGTTTAAGCCCACTGTTATAAACTTAAAAATTGTGTTTGATATTTTTTATATATATATATTTATTAGGGGTGCAACGATACACAAAATTCTCACAAAATACACAAAATGTAGAAGAAGCTATACTATACGCTTCTTCTGAGGTATATTCTCAGCAGCATATTAAACGTATCAGGTCCCCATAAGGAGAATCATGTGCTAACGGCTGTCTAAATGACTCGGGTAAAGTTTGTAGCATGCGTGTAGCATATATATATATATATATATATATATATATATAATTAGTATTTACTGGGAAAGTAAATAATAGGTCAACAGTTGACCTATAATAAAACCTGTCCATACAGCCATTGGTCTATTGAGACCAATGTCAGGTCTTTGCTAGATTTGTTCCTATTTAAGAAAATGACTTGAAATTCTTTTGTCCTCCATTTGTTCAGTTTAGTTAAATAATTTAAGGACACACTGCCAAGTTTTCGGGCAGTAGTGGTTTGGAAATAACCTTATTACCTACATTGTGCCAGTGCAACTGTGTTATCTTTGGCATTTTGCATGTGTAGATTGCCGTTTGGGTTCAAGTTCTTTATATTGTGCTTCATTGCTACAGTTCACAGGTAATTTTATTTCCTGGACCATTTCCAGCTGCATCCACAGAATAAATATGCTGCAGCATCTTCGTGTACCCATTTGTCCTTAGGGAATGATTGTCAAGTAGTTTTTTAAATTTACTTTTATGTACTTTTGGACACAGCTGAATACCGATAACATTTTGAGAAAAATTAACTGCATACAAAATTGAACTTAACAACACTTCATCAATAGATAGTTCAGGCAAACAACCTACATAAATGCGCAGGTCTCCCAGATATGCAGAGGGTTTCAAAACCATGTCTGTTTAACACACATTATCCTCACTTTTCCCAGGGGGAGTTTCCTGCTACATAAAGGGCAGGTCAAAGCACAGCAGGAAGGTGAAATAAATGACATGTGTATTTCACTGTTTTCACCAACCATGTCAAGACGGGTGCCATACATCATTCCACCACAGTGACATTTTAAATTGGTTACGTCAAATTAATCTGATGTATCATGGCGCCATGCTGAAGGCTCAAATTGGTTTTGTGGCCTGTTATGAGCAATGGGTAGGGATTCATCAAGGGTAGCTTTTAGTTGTTGCCAGGCAAGTTCTGGCATACTTTCTTCCTATCCTTTTATAGCACAAGAAGCTACACGTATGTTAGCTTAGCATACTACATCATGTATGGATGCATGGAAAATGCAAAAAACTACTTTAACATTAACACAAATGTACTCACTGAAATGTGGAAACAAGTTGAATTTTTTTTTTTAATTTCTTAAGCTTTATTTTCATTTTTAAATTGGAAAACAAACAAAAACAAACAAACAAAGCAAACAAACAGAAAGCTCACAACTATGGGACAGAGCAATTATCAACAAATAACCACAACATGGCAGGCCATGTGACGACAGAAGCACTCGCAGGTGCACACTCTCTATCTATGCCTTTCAAGGATAACCTCAGACATCCGAAAACCAAACACAGAAAATACAAGCATAATAATAATAATAACATAACAACATTGATAATTACAGACAGAATTTTAAAAACAAACAAAGAACTAAAAAAAAAGTGAGTGAGCAAAACAGAAAACACAGAACACCATCATGTGAACCCCTCCAACCATCCCCAACAAGTTGAATTTGAGCTTAAGGTGACCTATCCAGTTGAATTTGAAGAACTCGACTTTATTTTGAATAATTAGCATTGCAACTATAGTCTAAGGAGCATGGAAAGAAAAGCATTCGGACTTTTTTACGTTTCCTTGAAGACGTTTCACATCTCATCTGAGAAGCTTCTTTAGTTCTCAAATGGTGAAGAGTTGCAGATTTTAAGCCCTATAGGAGTCTCCCCAAGAGGGTCATGTACCCCCTATTGATCCTCTACCTAGGTGTGGGTCACAATGAGCCAAGGTTTTGGGTGAACCCACTGTGAAGTCTAGGCTAGCCCAGCCTAGACCCAGGCTTCACAATGGGTTCGCCTGAAACCTTGGCTGATAGTGACCCACACCCGTTTTCACACCTTGGCTCGTGTGATTAGGTAGAGCATCAATAGGGGGTCCATAACCCCCTGGGGAAACTCCCATAGGACTTAAATCTGGGATTCTCCACCATTTGACCTTAGAACTGAAGAAGCTTCTTGGATGAGAGGTGAAACGTCTTCAAGGAAACTTCAAGAAGTACAGATGCTTTTCTTTCCAAGCTCCTTAGATTACAATGACCTGGATGACTGAGAACCTTCACAGGCACAACCAAGCGCTTGCTGATTTGGGGGTTGTCCGATTGTTGGGGTTTTCGCTCTGTTATACTGTTATAAAGCGCCTTGAGGTTTGTGATTTGGCAGTATACAAATAGAAGAGAACTGAGCTGAACTGTATCAAAACTGGTAGAGATGAAGTTGAAAAGGTTCACAAGAAAAATAAAGCACAACAATATTACATTCATTTTAGTCTGTAGGAGGGCTCCTCAGTAAATGTAGCATGGTTAACAAGCTTTTAAAATGACACCAGACTTATTTTAATAGGAAATTTGGCCCGGGCCGCTGTAGGAATCTTTTAGGAAGGAAGTGGTTACGGGGTTTTTAGCAATCACTTAGAGAGTGTATAGCTATAATTCACAATCCCTGAATAAGATTTAAATTCCTTGCTGCATTTATTCATAAAGCAGTAGGAGATGAAGGGTTGACTTTCCCACAACATTCTCAAATCCACTGTTATATTGAGGAAACACCTGTCACCAGGAGAGAGAGGATATACACTGCTGCATATTCTACCACTACAAGCGTGTATATTCAGGCAACATGAATGCTGATCAGAAATGACACAGTTCACTGATCCCTATCAACACCTCTAGCCATGTGGAAACTACAGCCAAAAGCTGTATGGCAGTTTAACACTTCTGAATATTCCTTGCCATTTGGGGCTGGCAGTTTATTTTTTGACAATTCCTGAAAATGTGACTGCAGGACATGTCGCGGCACGTCTGGCAGTCCAGTTATTCAGATCAATTAATACCATGTCCCACACAAAAGTCTTTAGTTTAGTTTTTTTATTCATTGATTTTTGCCAAATAGGCCTCAGTATCTGGAAGCTTTAAAAATCTCACCAACTTTAATTTTCATTATAGTGACAGTGCTGGTATCCACAACTACCTGTAGTCTAATTAGTCTGTCTGTAGGCTTGGCAAGTATTTGTAAAGAGAGAAAAAAATGTAAAGAACATTTATACCTCAAATATTTACTGGGATATTAGCTCAAATTTATCTTTGTACAAATCTCTATGAATGTGCTAAGCAATATGAAGACAACCTAAGGAAACCATTGATTTTATCTCAACAATCCATTTGGACTGCTACTATTTTAATGATGATGATCACAAGTGAAATCCACCAATGCACTCTCATTTTTAAACCTGAATGATTGAGCATGCATCGAGACAAAATAATGGGTTAAATCTAAAAAAAAAACAAAAAACTGATTAAACGAGAAATTGATTAAACATATTTGAGGCAATTGGACATGTTTGTATCTCAAAAATACTTTTTGCCCAGTTTATTAGTTTTCAAGCTACCATCTGAAAGTGATGCAGTTATGAATCTACATATCAATATAACTAACAGGGATTTCTACTCCACATTGCAGTTTGCTTTTTATATTTATTGATTGATTGCCTGACATAAAGTCTGTCGTTGTTAACCATGATAAAAGCACATGTAGATAAACAAAAGCTTTACTCACAGAATTTGGGTAAAAATCTAGAAACCTGGACTGATGCTTTCAGCTTCTGACTCCTATCATAACCAGAATTCTGCTTATTCTCTCCTGGCTATAAAACAAATAAAAAACAATTCAACATAATGTCTCTGAAAACCTCTCTAGGCAAGGATCTCTCATTAACAGAGAGGGAAATATAAACTTTGTCATTTTTTTATCAGTATATGTACAAGTAGAAAAGAAAGAAGCAGGGAGAAACGGAGACAGGTTGAGGTTAAGACTACAACACACACACACACACACACACACACACACACACACACACACACACACACACGGGAAGGAAAATAGGTGACACAAAGGGACTTGCCTTGAGTTATCAAAATGCTAATGTAATACAATGGACAACACTGGCTATGGATTTTTTTTTTGGTAAACTGGTTCCTCACTTACGGTGTATCTGTCTGTCTGAGGCCAGTGGTGTTAAGATTGAGAAAGAGGAGAGGACAGCGGAATTGAGTGATAATACGCTCCATGTTAGCTGACCTTTTTCTTTCTCACCAGCTGACAAACAGCAGGAACAGTCTGTCAGGAGGAATCAGAGTTCGTTTGAGTCAAAATGCTGAGCAGTATGAAGACATTACTCTCCAAAATAATAATAATAATCCTGGCACAGATATTGGGAGTGAATATTGAGGGATGTGTGCATCGAAAAATAGGACATTTTGATTAAATCAAGTGATTTGTGAGTTTGATGCAAATGACTGTGTGAGTGTACACATCATTACACGCCTCCTGCTTAAACCAGCCTTATTCCATTATGTGAAGTACCTGCTAGAGTCCTTTAAGGTGGCACATGGCATCTGTCACACTTAGTGTTACGGCCCTAGCTGGGCCTCCTGATACTGCCCTTGTGTGGGCGTGGTGTTTTTCTCCGCCTCCTCCTCTTTTGCTCCACCCCCCGTCTCTCTCTTGCTCTTCTCTCTCCCCAGGACACAGCTGCTGCTCATTGGACTCATTTACCACCTGGGCCCAGTCAGCAATCACCTCTTGGAGGTCATATAAGCTGGGGATGAGCTGTGAACAGGGTGGGGTGTTCTCTGGTGTCTCTGTGTTGTGTGTGGTTAACCTGCTCAAAGTGTGGAGTTGTGGAAACAGCATAGCTGCTTTGTGTGAGTAGTGTGGGCTTGTGAGCCTTGCCTGCTCAAAGTGTGGAGTTGTGGAAACAGCATAGCTGCTTTGCGTGAGTAGTGTGGGCTTGTGAGCCTTGGCAGCAGCAAAGCCAGCTGCTGTTAGTGACAGGGTGAGCTTGTGGGCCCCTGGAAGTACCTCCTCGTGGTGTGGAGTTTTTGTTTGGTTATTGTGTTCTTTGTTGTTGCAACCTTTTTTTCTCTTTTTTCCAAGTGTTATTGGTAAAACGGCGTTGCCGGCTCTTTATGTTAAAATGATCTATAATAAAGACTATTTTATTTACTGAAAACACTGGTCTGTTTTCCTTTCATTCTGTTCTGGACTCATTTGTTACTGGTCCCCTCACTCACATGCCTAGACCCTTTCGGGGGGAACGTAACACTTAGTATCCTGGCTAGAAGAAAAAGGCCTTAAGCCAGCGGCCCCCAACACCCGGGCCACGGAGCAGTACCGATCCATGAGTCGTTTGGTACTGGGCCGCACGAGTAGAGGCTCAGGTGTGAAATTTATGTTTTTTATCGGTTTATATCAATATGTTTTTATAGTTTTTATCGTTAACTCTTTTCCCTGGGTCTTTTCCTGTATGTTATGAATAAAACTTTCTTTTTTTGGTACTGGTTTTATTTTGTTGTATTTATCTGCGACACCTTAAAGGCTGGTCCGTGACAGTATTGTTTGACATAAACCGGTCCGCAAAAAAGGTTGGGGAGCGCTGCCCTAAGCTATAACTTTCTGTATTCAAAGGATACAACCAATCCTAGATCAGACACGGTAATTTGAAGTTGGATGTTCCCTTTTGTGTTTGCCACATTTACCTCCATCTCATCCTATCCCTAGCATCATCTTCTCTCACATTACATGTCTGGATTTTCTCTTCTAACTAATGTTAGTTAGTTACTGGTAAAACTTGAAGGGCTCAATTAGGACTCCTACCAACAAGAGTAATATTTGTAATGTATATAAATATACATACATATATACACACATGTTTTATTTTAAAAAAGGAGCACTTTCTGGCAAATGTATGCTCAGAGTAAGTAAAGAAACTGGCTGCTTCTGATACTTTTTGATCCTCCTAAGAGGAGAAAGTTAAAAAGATGCAAAGTCGGGTGAAAGAGTTGTGAAGAATTCCATGTCCCCTTATTTGCAGTCTAATAATGCAGATTTCAGTCAGGGAGATTGCTTCTGGCCCATGATTTTTGATGCCTCTCATTTTGTCCTGATGTTTTCTGTCTTGTGTTTGTCGTCAGTGTTGTGATCAGTATTTGAAATGAGCCGTTTTCAATTTCTGTGACAAATGAAAAAGGACAAAGAACTGGATTGAAAATTTGCAAAATTCACCTTCTTTTCTTTGTTTTTTGTCAGTTGTAGGAAAAACATAGATAGTGGGCTTTCTCCTTTTGTTTATTTATCATAACAAACATTTCTATCTACTGCACACTTGCAGATAAATAAATATATATATATATATATATATATATATATATATATATATATATATATATATATATATATATATATATATATATATAAAAAGATATTCATAACACAGATTTTCTTGTCTCCTTTGATAAAAAGGGTTTGAAAAACGCACACGTCATATTCATGTATTTAAATGGGTTTTTTTTTCTTAGCTTTTCAGAAGTTGCTATGCTACCATTTGTAGTAGTTCTTGGATCAGAGGTTTGAGGTAATAACAAGCCACCAAAATAGTGACATAAACAACAACCACCCACACACAGAGAACCATACATACTCTACATATTCACAGTCATACTGCATTTAGTTGTTAGAACAAGCAGTGCAAATTGTCCATGTGTGGTTGAAGTGCAATTAAAAAAAAAAAAAGTTATTGACAGAGACAAACATCATGAAATAGAAAAAAGAAAAGTTGAATGTCCAAACTTGGGTTTAGGAGCACTTATGCAAATATGTGATGTCTTGATAAATCGAGCAGATATTCGAAGTTTACACAGCACCATTCTCGCATGAAAATATCTTAAAAGTTTATTTTGTGACCCAGAAAAAGTAATATTTCAACCTCCACCACTCTGTGTTCCTCTGCCACTGCCTCGTTTGAGTTTTGGACGAAATGGATTCTGGGATATTGCATTTCGGCATTTCGAGCTGTTTGGAGATCAAAACAGCCAATCAGATTTTTTTTGCATCCAAGTCTGTGATTGGCTGGTTGTGTGGCACAAATATAACGGTGTACAGAAAGAGTTGAGCGCGCACGGCAGAAATATTGAGAGCGCGAGCAACACATTGCGAGCAAGCGCAAATGCAAAAACTGAGTGAGAAGGGCTGCTATTGTGTGTGTGTGTGTGTGTGTGTGTGTGTGTGTGTGTGTGTGTGGATAATAGGAAACACTGAAATACATTTTTTGCATGCAGCAATGAATTTTGTTCACTCAAATTTAGCTTTTCCTTACTCAAAATAAATTTCTCCTCAAAATGCAACACTTGCACCTGCAATCTTTTTTTTTTAACGTGCGCTGATAATAGTGGCACAAAAATAAAGCCATACTATTGGCCCCCCACAGAGTTCATTTGCACCCACCGATACGAACATGTATGCAGAGGTGTGACATTTTAAAATGCTGAGGATGCATGATTATAGCAGATGAGCAGAGATCAGATGAACCCTTGAGAGGTTTCCCGTTGATTGAACCAATTTCATGAAAGGATGGTCAATCACTCACTCTTAAGTTGCTTCATTACTTTTGTTGTCCTGGCAACTGAGCATAAAGAGCCTCTAGAAGGTGTTCAAAGCAACATGGAGATTTCCATGTGATGTGCAACTGCAACCTACAAAGAATTCAGTTTGGATCCTTGTGGCTTTGACATTTAGGATTATTTTCTCAACTTAACTAAAGCTAATAAAGCAGACCACGTAAAAGATCTTTGATTTTAGAGTAGAAAGTTCATACAAAACCTTCTTCAGTCCCAACAGAAGTAAAAACAGAACACAAAAACACATGAAACAAGCATTTGAAAACACAGGCAAACCAGCAGATGGCTAAGATAGAAATCCCCAAACCTAAAACCAAATTTGTGGAATTCCTGTTGAAAAAGCTTGCATTTACTCAACTGTGATGTTACACAAGAACAAAAAAAAACATTATTTTATTCGGAGACTTGTATGAAATTATATTATGTTATGTTAAGGCTTTAGGAAGTTGTCATTTTTCAGGCAAAACTGCTTAGGGAAATCACTGATATAGTCACATGAAAAACTGCCCCAACCCAAAACAGCAAATTTACCTGCACTTTATAGAAATTGTTTATTAAAATCCATTATGAGAGTGATTGGGACTTTTTTCCTTTTTCTAAAAATGCGCTGGTGGGATTGACTCTCCTCAGGGAAATACACCTTTTGTCGGATTTGGGCCAGGGGGCACAGTATACAGACAATTAAGATGAATATGATTCATGGTTTGTGTCGGGAGAACAAACATCATTACTGCAGGTATACCTGGTCGATCTATTCATCTTCTGCTCCGTTTTTTTCAATGTCCCGCTGCTAACCAAGACCTCAAGCTAGTTAAACTCTGGCACTTGAGGCAAATACTAAGGCTACCTGAGGCAATCTAGAAGAGAAGCAGACCCATAGATTTTGTTTCTTACCATAGATGCTTCATACCGCAAACCACTGCAGTGCATGCTTCAGGTCATTGCTTGACAATATCATGTTGTCATGGTGACCCTTATTCCTCTAAATTTCAACCTCTGTCCTGTTTTTATTTGTTAGAGGAATTGGAATTGGAGCTAGAATGCCATCTTAGCAAAAAATAAATAAATATGACTATCATAAACAACTGTAGATTTGTATTTTCTTAATAAGCCCTTTGTCACTGCTCATTCTTTTGCAAAGTCCAGTGACTAATGACTTTAGATCTATTTTGAGGAAAATGTTCTTGCACTGCACTAGAGAGACTCTGACAGCCACACTTTGCTTTGGTGAGATGGCATAATAAACCAAAGCAGAATTGACAGCTTGAACAGAGAGGCAATGTTTCATGCACAGCACGACTGCAGCGCCCTACAGGAAAACGTTGAAATAAGAGAATCACCTTGCTCCTGAATAGGGGGAATCTTATTAAAGGGGGGTAACATAGAGGTGAAGCAACTGTAGGAGGGAAAGCAGATGAGAGTGAGGATAAGAGAACAGGTTAGAAGGGATGGATGGAGAAAGCGTCAAAACCTAATACCCTAACACTCTTTGAACATCTGTCTGCTTGCTCCTAAAATCAGGGAAGCAGCTGCAGCTCATATGCTGATTAGAGCTGTAATCAATCACTCATCACACTGTGTGTGTGTGTGTGTATGTAACCCATGGATACATATGTGCAGTTGGAGCAGTAATTAATAAGAAAATTCAGTCGGTTCAAGTTTAGGGCCAGATTTAGAAGCCTTCAGGAGCTATAATCTTTACTGGTCTTGATGGTAATACAAATGTATGATCATTTTAATCAATCTGAAAACACAAAGTGATGGGAAAGTCATTTTAACAGAGACTTGATAGCTTCATCATTTTTATCTAGATGCAATATTGACCTTGACTTTCTCTGCCTTTACAGAGTGCCTTTTATAACCTTTGTTATAGCCACCAGCAAAGCTCAGATTTGCCTTTACTCCTGCTATGACAATAAAATCAGGTCTGTTTGAATGAACGCAGCTATTAGATTTGGGGGAAACTATACAAATGTGGTTGTGTGTTTGGTACAAGCACAGCACCTCTCCCATCTGTTCTCACAGCAGTGCATACGTCTGATTCAAAATTCTTTGTTATCATTATGTCTTCGTGTGATGAAATTGTGCCTCTCAGTGTAGAACATACAGTTTTAGAACACAGAAAAACACACAATAAATAAATGTACACAATAGGGAAAGGTCGTAAACAATAGGATGTGGAATAGGCAAATAATTTTAAATAATAGTGCTGTATTAAGTGTGGTAAAGCGCAGTTGTCTGGAGTTCATAGCTATAGGGAAGAAGCCGTGTCTCAGTTCAGCGGTTCTTGTTTTTAGAGTCCTATACACTCTTTGAGAAGGCAGAGGGGTGAACGGTTTATTTCCTGAGTGGGCAGACTCTGTAGCAGCGTGGTTGCCCTTCTTCTAGATATGGTTAGCATACACTGAGTCCAGGTTTTGGAGAGGATGACCCACAATCTCCTGTGCTGTTTTCACTACTCGGGCCAAGTCCTTCCTGTCCTGTTTTTGTGCAGACTGTCATACTGAGACAGAGAATGCTTTCTGTAGTGGAACTGTAGCAGTTTGTCAGCAGCTAAGAGAAAGGCCTGGCCTGCTTGAGATTCCTCAGGAAAAATAGCTTTTTGCTCAGTCTTCTTCACCAGGTGAGATGTATTCAAGGCCCAGGTCAGGTCAGCTGTGCTGTGAATATCCAGGAACTTGATGTTGTTCACCTGTTCTACCTCCTGCTGTGCCTTTCTGGACCTCCTGTAGTCACAATGACCTCTTTGGTCTTGATGGTGTTCAGGACCAGATTGCTTGGATCAGATGCTGGACCTCCTCTCTTTGGTGGGTCTGGTCATTATCTGATATAAGACCCACTATACTGGTGTCATCTGCAAACCTCACAATGTTATTAGTGGAAGAATGGATGACTGTATAGGCATGTGCCATATTTGTTCATTTGTTTTCATCAAGTAAACTCTGCCTTCAGTTGATCAAAAATGCCACAATCAGTATTCATTTTTTTATGACAACTCACCTTTCTTCGTGTTTTGTCAGACACAAAAGGAGGTGGTGCTCCAGTCAAACTGAAATGTTTTTTTTTCTCATTAGATAGGCACTGGCCTGTCATGATTATAAATATACTGAAAAGAATTTCATTATATCTGACAGGACCAATTGAAAGCATGCTTCATCATGCAGTAAAAAATTGTTTTCAAGATTAGGTCTTTCTGTCACATCCTTGAATTGTTTTTTTGTTTTTTGTTTTTTTGTTTTTCAAAAAAACTGAAGTGGACAAAAAGGCTTGGGTTCCTCTGAATGCTGTCTGCAGTACACACAGATACCACTGAAACACAGAAAAATGTGTTTGTCCAGTATTGATAATGCGTATGTATTCCTGAGAGGTGGCTGTGGTATTTTGATGAAAGTATTTATATTAAGTTTGACTGTGGGTGAATTTGCCCTGAGTCATCTGCCACCAAGAAAACAATAAAGATAAGCAAATCATGTCAGCTCTTTTCACCTCAACATATATTTGGTTAGACACCAAAATTTACACAAGTGGCACAGTCAGGATATTGAAGTGAGATTAACACCATACTTACAATCATCTATATTTCTGAAACATTTAGTTTAAATGGTTAAGTGTTACCAGCCGCAGTTATAAAACACTAAGAAAAAAAACCCTCTAAAATAAAATACTTTATATCTAGTTAGAGCAGTTTTAAATATTTTTTTAGATATTACAGTGATATACTTCTCAACAGTTTTTCATATTACTGTCTTTAACACCAAAGTGCATTTGTGTTTGTTGGGGGAAAAAACGTGTTGATGTGTGTATAAATGTAAGTTTGCACGCTACTCCGGTTTTCTTCTTTGTCTGGGAAACATATTGCCAAAGGAGACAAACAAACTCATCTCACGCTGTGCCCACATGGTAACCAGGGAACAGAAACGAAAAAGAAAAAAAATATAGAAGCCGAGACAAGAAGCTGAGCGAGGGGATGCAAACAGATGCTCAGGGATGAAGAGAATAAGGGATTGAGGTGAGGAAACAAGACTGTGTACACTCACCTAGATGGATTTCAACACATTCAGTGAATGGCTCTAAGGTCTCTTGTTTAACCAAGTTATAGCTATGTATGAATTTGCAAAAAAGACAAAAAAGGAAACAAACAAAACAAACATGTGAAGTAACTTAGAATTCTGCAAAAATACCTTTTAACCAAATATCTACCGAATGTCAGGCATGTCTAGAGGAGTCAACTCGATGTGACAAAAAAGGTCTGAGTAATCAACACCTATGCCCTGCTGGTCATTAGATACTCTACTGGGATAATAAACTGACCAAAAGAGGAGATAGAAGCCAGTGGCAATAAGACAAGAAGGAGGAGGAGGAAGGCGGCCAAGGACTATTGAGTGTCAAAACCACTATCCAGGATCAAACAATAAAAATCCATGAGTCCATCAGGAAGATGGCCACAACTGATCGCACGCTTAGAGAATACCTCAGGCACCAGAAGCGTGAGAAACAAGAGGAGCAAGAAGAGGAACCATCATGGGAAGAGAGGCCCCTGCATGGTATGTACCACCGGCAGAGCACTCAACCAGGTACTGAGTGTATGCTGAGTGTGGCCTGGAAGTCCCAAGGTCAAAATGGGAGACGCCCCTTAGGGTAGCTGAGAATGACCAAACATACTTGGTGAGTGGCTCCAGCAGATCCCAGGAAAAACACCTGAGATCTCTGTGTCATATGTACAGCAAAGATGGTAGACAAGCACCTTAAGCTCCCACACCTCTTGTAGGGGATCCAAACTTGAAAATTAAAGGCAACTTGCGGTGCGATTTTTTTTTTTTTTTTTCAAATACTGTTCGATGTCTGTTCAAGTTATGATAAACAAATTACCTTACTACTGTTTAATGATATGCTCGTATATTGTTTTGGGGTTTTTTTTCCAGTTAAAGATCCCAAAATCCTGACTTTTAGGCATTGTCTATGAAGCTACTTTCAGCTGCACTCTAATTTAAAAGGGGTTGCCATAGCGAGTAGTGCCAGATGTTTGATGTTTTAAGCAAATGTGTAAAATGCTACACCATTTAGCCACACTTGAGGAGTTCTCTATGAGTAACCTATTGAAGTGAGTCTTGATGCATGCTCAATCATCCAGGTAAGTAAATCTCCAAAAGTTGATTATGGAGGCAGATGAAACCATGGTCTCGTACGATGTTACATCTCTCTTCTCTTGCGTCCCAGTCACGGAAGCATTGGAGGTAATTCGTAAGAGATTACAGGATGACCCAAACCTCAGCAACAAGGACCACTCTCAGCATCGACCAAGTGTGTTTGCTTTTGGAACTGTGTCTTCATTCCACTTACTTCACATACAAGGGTCAGTACTACAGGCAGAAACATGGGTGTGCCATGGGTTCCCCAGTTTCACCCATCGTAGACAATTTGTACATGGAAGAACTGGAAAAGAGGGTTTTGTTATCCTACCCTGGAACACCACCAGATCATTGGTTCAGGTATGTGGATGACACCTGGGTGAAAATCAAAACCAGGACGTGCCACAATTCACAGATCACAATAACCCAGTGGACCGACACATCAAATTCACAAGGGAGGATATGAAAAGTGGCAGGTTAGCCTTCTTAGACTGTGAGATTTCCATCAGTAATGGGGGACATCTAAAAGCTGATGTGTACTGGAAACCTACGGATATGGATCAGTATTTAAGGTTTGACTCTCATCATCCACTGGAGCACAAACTTTGTGTCATCAGGATGCTACAACACAGCGAACACCATCCCCACTGACACTGCGGCCAGGGAAGCAGAAGAACAGCACATCAAGAAGGCCCTGACTAAGGGTGGTTATCCCAGCTGGACTTTTGTCAAAGCTGGGAGGGCGCAAAAGGAAAGCTCTAGCCGATCCAGGAGAGAAGGACAAGCAGTGCCTAAGCGAAAACCTGTAGTGATTGCGTATGTGTCAGGAGTATCAGAGCAGTTGCAATGCATTTCTTTCAGGATTTATACATCGGGGAAACCAAACAACCTCTGGTGAAGTGGATGAGATAACACAGAAGAGCTACCTCGTCAGGCCAGGACTCTGCAGTCTATTTACACCTACAGGCCAGTGGACACTCTTTCAATGATGAGGATGTACACATCCTGGACAGGGAGGAACGCTGGTTTCACCGTCTTGCAATGCTGTGATTCCAGCCATTCCCCAACTCTCTGTGAATGGTACTCATGGCCATTGATCAGTGGGCATTGATCAGTAGTTGTTGATTAATGGTCATCAGAATTTGCATAATTATGATTAAGGAACTGACCTCCCAGCCCCTTCAGTGGGCTGGTTTCAGTCATTATGCAAATGTACTGTTTATAAGATTGGGGAAACCTGCAGTCAGCTGAGACTGAAAAAGTCACTTGGATGAGTGACGAAACGTTTCTCCCACTAAAAACGCTACGTCCAGATGATCAGAATCAACTTTTGGAGACTATAGAAATGAGATTAATAAAAAAAAAAAATGAAATTCAGAGCAGGACTGGATAAATTTTAGGAGAGTGTGTTCCTCTCAGCCATCTGTCCTTTGAAAGGGAACCAGTCTGTTTCAAACTCTGTACTGGAGCTATGTGGTTCACTCCTGGGGCTTTTTACATGTGTATGTGTGTTTTTGTGCATTTGCATGAACACGAAAAACTGTGTTCCAACATTCATGCATGTTGTTTAATTTGTTGTCACAAAAGGACTTTAATCCCTTTCATACTATAATCCTTTTGATTCTGGCGCCTAAGTGGCACAATTTAGAAGAAAAAGTCGGCTTTGTCTCCCACAAACACTATTAAATTAACCATTGGTTTATGTCCACTTGTTTTTGAAAGCCACCATTACAAAGTGACACACACACACACATACACACAGAGAGAAGTGTTTTTCTATAGTTACGAGGACATCTGATTGAGTTAAGTCACCACAGGAGCTTTAAATCCATAATCCTGTGATCTGTGATCCAGTAATCGGATCCATGCTATGTAAATCTTCTAGCACATTCCTCTTAATGACGTCAAATCATTGTTTCTGTAGTTGCAGTTTTGAGGGCCTGTGACTCTGGAATGTTCTCAGGTATGGCATGAGGGGGATTAAGGACGACACATATACAATAAGAGGGAAAAAAGAGCTGTGTTAATGTGAATAGCTGTGTGTGCTATAGTAAGTGTTGTATGTAGTACTTCATTTTTTCACACTGCAGAAACTGAAGCTTTGGCCATGTCCACACTAATAAGTTTTCATTTGAAAACGCATCTTTTTCTCTCAGCTTTGGCCTTCCATCCACACTGAGACAGAGTTTTCGGTCAAAGAAAACAGAGCATTTTGAAAACGCTCTCCAAAGTGGATACATTTGGAAACACAGTTTTTGCGTCGCAGTGTGGACAGCGAACCCGGAGCCTTTTCGAAAACGATGACGCATTTTAGTCATGTGATTCAGTCATGTGACCAATTAAACTAAGATAGCAGAGGGCATTATACAGCAGTTGTTTTGTTTGCTCTGAATTTTGACAGTCCTATTAAAGATTAATATCTGTTTGTACATGCTCCAGGTAGCTTTTCTGCAAATTCTCACTCGCTTTTGCAACTTTGTACTTTTGTGTTACTCAGAGAAACAATTCCACCTAATTGTTAGTCCATTTAAAAAACTCTGTGTTTTTCCTCAACATTTTGCCGTGACCTTTAACAGAGCCGGAAAGTAAATAAACGGCAGACAGAAATGAGGCAGGTCAAATCGTCTTGAGTTGCACGCATGCGCAGTACTGGAACGTAAGCATTTTCAGCTGTTTCAGTGTGGATGAACAACTCTATGAAAATGATAGTGTTGACGTGGAGCGTTTTCAGATGTATGTGCCATTTTCAAATTTATCCGGGCTAGTGTAGACGTAGCCTTTGAGTAACTTATGTGTAGTGCGATTGTTCCAAAATAAGAGTATGCTGACTGATCAAACACAAGAAGTCATATTAGTTATGTAAGTATCAACAGAAAGGGAAGAAAGAGACAGAGGATTATAACAAAATAAAAGACCACAACACTAGGTGATGAACAGCATGGTGTCATGGTAGTAAGGACTGTTTTTCCTCACAGCAAGAAGATCCTGAGTTCAACTCCACCTTCTGGCCTGGGCCTTCCTGTGTGGAGTCACGCATATTCTCCCCATGTTTGCATGGATTGTCTCCAGGTACTCTGGCTTACTCCCACAGTCCAAAGACATTCAATTATTGGAGTTAGGCTGATTGGTGATTCTAAATGTCCCATATGTGTGAATGTGAGTTTGATTGTCTGTCTCTCTGTGTTAGATCTGCTGGTATTGTGTGACTACTTTTGAGTTCATTGAGCAAATTCAGAATTAGCTGCCTTCCTAAGCTACACTTTTTAATCACACCTTCATCTGGTGTTCCAAATAAATTGACATGAGTACAGGAATGCCTCACTCTTCCAGCACGCACTCTTAAATCCCTGCATGCCTCAACAATAAATGGCTCCATATAAAGCACAAAAAAATAATAAATACATTTTTAAATATATTCAATAAATATAAATGTTTTAAATACTGGCACAATTATGACTAAACTGCATGCTACAAATATAAGGAAATAAGTTTGCTAGCTTAATTTGAATATTGCCCTCCTTATATTTTGTGCCTTAAGAAAAGAATTCCCAAAAATGCATATGCAAGAGGCTTAGTCTCATAAAGCTCATCTTTCCAAGCTCTGTTACCCAATTTTCTATTTGTAAATACCAACCAGTACTTTTACATGCCGAAGCCCATTTGTTCTGGCACAGCACGTTAGTAAATCTGACCCTAAGTTCACAAGCGCATGCAGCAGGAACATGGGCTCTGGTAGCGATATCAAAAATGGCAGCACTGCTCAGGTTAGTATAGACCCGACTGCTTTAGAAAGGCAATAAAATAAGAAAGAACAGGTCCAGGGTGACTCACACTTTGGTAAACCGTACATACACACATACACGCACACATGCACACACACACACACTACCCATCGAGCCTCCACCTCACGTCTATAGCTGACAAAATGTCCCACTCAATCATGTTGTCTTTTTCTCCCCTTCATTGTCACTGCTCTGCTACAGCATTGCAGACACAAAACACACTTAGTCTCTCTCTCATATACACACCTTTCACTCGCTCTCCCCTCTTTTCTAACCCCCGTCATCAAAATGCAAGCAATCTCTGAATCCAGATATGACCATTTTATTCCATACAGCAATCTCATAATTCATACATCTCCAGCTAAGCTGAAAGCCGGCGTATCGAAACTACAGAAATTGCTTTGTATATTTGCATTTGGGAAAAGTTGAGGAATTGTAATTGATTAGGCTACCATTCTAGAAAACGTACAAAGTGTCAACAGTGTTTAGACACAGAGGGGAAATGCACACAGCTAATCAGTCACTAAAGCATAAAAAGCTCTCTCTATTTTGATGCCATTTGATGATAAGAATAGGACTGTTGTTTTCTTTCTCCATTTGGGTGAAAAATGTGTCCGATTTAATGAAATTCTCCTCTCATTACCTTCTGCTATCTTGCCACTTATCTAGTCACTCAGAAATTTTTATGTTTGCTCTGTTGACAGCCATGGCCAATACTTGCACTCTCAAATCACGCACAAATCTGGGACAGAGGAGGGGCTTTAAGCGCATTAAAGATCCAACATACAAAAAGACCGTTTCATTGTGCTGTCACTGGATGTCAGGAAGACAGTCAGCTGTTAAAATAATAAAAGAAAAAGATTATAGAAGCTGACAAGAAATTTTATAATCCGTTTGGTTTGTTCTTGATGCTACAGTTGCTTTTATTCATAATATCATCGTGTTGTATGGAAGCAAAGTGTCTGTCCACTTGCTTTGAGAGCCTTCGGAGCACCAAATGGCTATTATCAATTCTAATCACTCTAAAAAGCCTACAGGTGTCATTTTGTACCTACTAGTAATCCTATATTATTGATCCTGATCACTCATGAAGAAAAAGTTAGGCAAATTATGGAGGAAACCTTACTTTGGGCTAGAGCTGGGCGATATGAGATTTTTTCATATCACGATATGTTTTTTTCATTTCAGGCGATAACGATATCTATCACGATATAAGCCAAATAACTATATTTGTAAGATTTAAATGTGCTGTTGCTCACAAGTAAAATGTGAAATAATCAGCAGCTTGTTTTTATTTAAATATTTATTTCCCATAATAAGTTCAACAGGGTAGATGTACTTAAGGAACATGAGACTTTTTCAGATAGATAAAGGCAAATATTGCAAACTACACAAAAGGCAGCCGCTAAAGCGTTTAAGTTTCAAAATAGAACAAACGAAACAGACTAAATTGTCAATTCCACTTAGAAACAAAATATTAATTCTAAAAATAAATCTTAGTTTGTTTTACAGAAGAACAGACAAAACTGACTAACTTTTGTCAATATCAAATAAACTGAGAACTAAAAGGAAATTCTCAATCTCTCCTTGTTGTATAGCTTAGCTTTTCAAACAGTTTTAACAGTTACTTTAGTCTGACAAAAGCCGAATGACGAATTAGCGCTTCCAGTCAGAGACTCAGGCTACGTCCACACGTACACGGGTATTTTTGAAAACGGAGATTTTCCATTTTCGTTTTAAAAAAATAATCCCGTCCACACATAAAGGCAGAAATGAAGGAAAACGCTGCTATGAACATGCCAAAGCAGCAGGTGGCGCTAGATTCCTAACCGTGCAGAAATGTTGGCCAATCAGAAGTCTAGAAGCCTCGGTGGGAAAAAGTAAACAAAGCTGGGGCATAGAAGCAGAACCGAGTCGTATGTGTGGACGGACAGTAACTGTGTGTATATGTAAGCATTTAAACACTGCAGAGAGTAGAATTAACAGTAACAGTATTGTAGAAATTCATTTCACCGAAACAATAACGCGGCGCACAGTGTGACGCATGCACCAGTTTATTGTATTTCCAGACTTGCTTTCGGCACAATTTACAGTGCACGCTACTCTGTTTTTTGTCAGACTTGAAATAGCCGAAATACCTTCACACTACGGAACTTCTATGGCTCTTCCGTTCGACAATCTCTCCGGCATTGCAACCATCATCTGTTTTCTCTTCGGTCACGCTCGGTTGATTTTTCTAGTCGGCACACTCATTTCCTCCATTACGCGCTGGCTCCCAAACAAACACACGTGTGGCTTGGCACTTGTGCTGTACGTAACAAGTCACGCGACGTGACGCTGCGGCTGTGATTGGTTCGGCTCTGCGCTACTTAATTTGGATTGGCTGACCTTTTTTTTTTTTTTTTTTTAAAGAGGACAAGAGCGGCGAGGTCTATCGCGATAGCTTAATTTCTCTATCGAGTAAAAGTTATATCGCGATACATATCGTTATCGTTCTATCGCCCAGCTCTACTTTGGGCCTAAGATATAAAATCTATATTACATACTCCTCAATGGGTCCCTGTAAATAAATATATAATCTACATTGAAAACCCTCGGAAGGATCGATTTCTGATGTTTAAAAAGTAGTTTGGTCCGATCCATCACAGAAACATCCATACCAATGTGTTTGTGGCATCCAATAACTGAAACTGCATGACATCCAATAAAAAGTTGTGCATGGGTTAACTTTAAAAAATTGTAAAAATATCAGGCAGTGTTCTTCATTTCTACCACTCAGTGGCTGTAATACCATACATACAGGTCTAATCAGGCTGCACATTATTTTCCAATTAACATAGCTGTTCTGCTCAACGTTTATCTACACTCTAAAAACTACAACTGACATTTACTTAAAATTTTTGAGGCAACACTTTTACACTTAAAAATATTGAGTAGATTGGAAACCAGTCAAATCTGTTCAATATACTTGATCAATTCAATAACTAAAGCTTAAACATATTAAGTTGAAATGAATAATTGTAGTTGTTACACAAACATGAAATAATTGGGTAAATAACACTGAAATACTTGGTCAATGTAACTGAAATATATGTATATGTGTATATATATATATATACATATATATATATATTAGGGGTGCAACGATACACAAAATTCACGGTTCGGTTCGGTTCGATACTTTGGTGTCACGGTTCGATATTTTTTCGATACAAAAAAAAATGTTCATGCCTTTTTAATTTGTCATTTATTAAAATTATAAATATATATTTTAACACAAAAGTACAGTTTTTAAATTTAACCCTAACCCTTGTGCGTGTTGTTTTTTAGCTCGTCATATTGCAGCCACAGAAATTCTTTTGTCCATGAAACCATAAAGCTGCACTTTCTTTTTGCCTTATAGTCTGATTTGTCATAACTTCTCCGTTTTGTGGTAAGCTTTTCTTTGGCTGTCACTTCTTCACCCTGACCTGTCTTATTTGGCTCAGCAGAACTAAAATATATATCTGTCTGTGAAGGTTCTCAATCATCCAGGTCATCGTAGTGAAATATATATCCTGCCGCACTCACATAAGCTCAGCGATTCTCTGCGCGATCAACCTCTCACATGTTTAAGCTGCGGGAGATTTCACTTGTCATGTTTGCATAGTAAGCTAACAATTAATAAGACGATGTCAGAGGAATTGGTGCACAAATTATCATCACTCACAGATCAGTGCTGTCGCTCTCTATACACAGTTCGCGCGATTGCAAAGTGAAAGCAAAAAAACAAGCGCAAATTCAAACACGATTTCAATATGTCACATATTGACAGTGGCTCACCCAATGACATAATTACCCAGCTACATTTCTGAAAGAATGCAAAAGCATTGACATATATTTTTCCTTCCTACAATAGCCCGACAGGCAGGGGAGAGATAGCCCCGGGACGTCGGGCTAGCGATATTGCGAGCCCTGTATCTGATTGAGGAATCACTCATCTTTGGAAAAGAGAGTTTATTACAGAGAAATGTCTCTTTCCAAAATAAAAGCTATACTATCCGTTTCTTCTGGGCTATATTCTCAGCAGCATATTAAACATATCAGGTCTCCATAAGGAGAATCCTGTGCTAACAGCTGTCTAAATGACTCGGCTAAAGTTAGTAGCATGCTTGCTTTTTTTTGTCTGCTTCCACTTGTCTTTGCACTAGGATGATGTCGGTGTAAATGTGCAGTCATATTCGTTGTGTTCCCACTAGTGCTTTCAGGTTAATCTCGTTGAAATAACCTTAACGCCACAACACGGCAAATCTCCGTTAACGAGCTACCCTATACAGAGGGGCTAGACGGCCAACACGTTAACGAGCTAACTGCGCTAACACACTAGCTCCCACCCATGTAATTGAGCATTGCATGGCACATCCAACATACTGTTTTACTTTAGTCCATGACTCGCTTACCTTCAGGGTCATACGTCACATGAAAACCAAAATAATTCCAAACGCCAGATCTGAATGAGGGTGGGGAGGTCCACTTCTGTCTCGCTAGCTTGCCCTGCGCTCTTCCTTCTGACCATGCTGTCTGTGTTGAGTGCTCAGTGAATCTGCGTTCGACTACTCCGCCTAGGCTGCACTCTCGAGCCTAGGCGGAGTAGTCAAATGCAGATTCACTGAGCGCTCAACACAGACAGCATCGTCAGAAGGAAAGTTGATAAAATAAATTACAAATTTTGTATTGTTCTTTTTTTTTCTCCCCTTTGGTTTTCTTTCTTTCTCTCCCCCTCTTTCTTTCATTCTTTCCCCCTGTCCTATCCCACAGTCATGTCTGTCCCGTTTGCAACTGAAAATAAAAGAAATTCATAATTATAATAAAGGTCAATCAAATGGACCAATATGATGATCCACTTAAAATAAATCCTCTTGGCATCTTTCTTGGCCTCAAGACAACAATTCTGATGGCTATAGATCCAAACGGGACACAAAAAAAAAAAAAAAATTTGAAAAAAATTGTATTGTTCGATACATATGCGTACCGAACCGAAAGCACTGTATCGAACGGTTCAATATCGATACGAATATCGTTGCACCCCTAATATATATATATATATATATATATATATATATATATATATATATATATATATATATATATATATATATATATATGGTCAGTTAATCCAAAATTTTGTTCCATTTACTTAATATTGTAAACTGAACGTAATCAAAATTGTACTTAATATTAAATATGGTAAATGGCCTGTATTTGTATGGCACTACATTTAGTCATCCTGAGTGTGTGAACGACTGAAGGATTCAAACACACATTCAGGATAACTTAATGTAGTGTAAAGTGCTTTGGGGTCCATAGGGACTAAGTGATGGCATGCTACATTGCAGCCACAGCTACCCTGGGGCACACTGACAGAGGTGAGACTGCCGGACACTGGCGCCACCGGGCCCTCTGACCACCACCAGTAGGCAGCAGGCAACCAGTAGGCAACCGAGACTGTCTGCCCCGGGGCTCGAACTGGCAACCTTCCGATTGCAAGACGAACTGCCAAATCTTGAGCCGCGATTGCCCCCTAACATTCAAATATGAATGTTCACTGGTAGTCTAAGTCTAAAAAACCAAACAAACTAATATGTAGTTGTGTGTTTCATAATACATGTATGAGAAATGACCACATGTTAAACATTTTTCCAAACGAAAATGTAATTTTCATAAACATGTTCAATAACTCGAAATAAACAAGCACTAAACAGACAAGAGCCTTTTCCCTTTTAGCTCAAAGCCTTACATACTTGAAGGATAAATGGCAAACCAAGAGAGCAAACACAAAAGCTCAGAGTATTTAAAAAACAAAATGAACAAAACAATGAAAAAGGATCATGGTAGACAATTATTCGTGTTTTATTTACACTTTTCAGTTGTAGATGTTGACAATAAATAATATTGATTTGAAAAATGAATGATTTTAGTACAAGATACTGATGAGTATAGATACATATTTCTCAAATATTTTGATTAAATTTTAAACAAAAATATTAAGTACATGCAAAAAAGGTATTCTGTGAACCACATACTGAATTTTTTGTCTGAGATAAATGTAAATAAATACCTTAATTTAATACAAACACATAAGTTAACATTTTAGACATTTATTTCAACTTACCAAACTCACAAAATTACTAAAAGGATATTCATAGATTTTATCAGGCTCATCTAACTTATATTTATAGTGATATTTACTAAGCCTCTGAATTAGTTTTTAGAGTGTATAGAATGATATGGATTAGAGTGTATCATCTAAATAAAAATTGTACATATCTATATTGTTGAACAATAATATTTCATTAATTCTCAATTTCTAACTACAGAGCTTGGAAACACTGAGATCTCCTTGAGAATGTCCTGTCCTGAGATTTACTTCACTTTGTCTCGAGTCCCAGGGTGCTGTGGTTTTCTAAGGGTGTGTCTTGAGTTGGAAACCACGTGGCTCTGTGATATTGTAGCCAGGCTGACAAAAAGTCAGAGCTCTTTTGAGCCAACCATCCCTTTAACGTTAACTAGTAATGACTTCATGAACTTCTTCACAAATAAAATTTCTATCATTAGAGAAAAAATGACCAATAATCATCCCACAGATGTAATATTATCTACAGCTACTCTTAGTACCATTGATGTTAAGTTAGACTCTTTTTCTCTAATTGATCTTTCTGAGTTAACCTTCCTGCCTTCTTGGGACCTTTTTGTGCCACTGCTATGTGTTAAATGGCTGCCATTTCCACTGTGTTCAGTGGAATATAACCAAACTTGCCACAGGATAGTTTTTACCTGTCAATGTTAATATTCCAGTGTGAATTCCTTAAATCAGCCTAAAATGGCTGAGCAGCAGAAATCCCCACACCCATCACCCTGGGGACCATTTTCTGCCCATTGACTTCCATTATAAACGCTATTTTTCAACCCCAAATTATCATCATATGATTTTATTTTTTCTTCTTTTCTTGGATGTCAATGAAGACTCAGGGCCTTGAAGTTTTAATTTTTAAATTGCAAAAAAAATGCAAAAAAAATAATGGCAGGTCAAAATGTATGTTGGTGCCAATCTTTGGTCCATCTAAAGGCCTACTTATAATGACAATCACATATTACTTCAACTGGTTTTTTGTGGAAATATTTAGTTTCGTTTTTTGGTTTTTGGGGCTTATAACACAGGGCGCTCATGTAATAACACTGGGATTTGAAGGGTTAAAACAACGAAAATATAATTAAAACTTTACATGAATATTTCAGGGAGAAGTAGTTTTACAAGGTTGGCTAATTTAAAGTGGAATAAAATATGGATATATGGTCTTTTTATGGCGTGGCTGAGAATGGTCCCTAGGGTGATGGGTGTGAGTTTTTTAAAGGATGGCAGGAGGGTTAACTTCAATAATTACTTCCTCCAAACCATCAACGTGTCTTTTAGACCCCATTCCTACAAAACTGCTCAAAGAAATCCTGCCATTAATTAATTCTTCGATCTTAAATATGATCAACCTATCTCTAATAATTGGCTATGTACCACTGGCCTTCAAGCTGGCTGTAGTTAAACCTTTACTCAAAAAGCATCTCTAGACCCAGCAGTCTTAGCTAATTATAGGCCAATCTCCAACCTTCCCTTCATATCAAACATCCTTGAAAGAGTAGATGTCAAACAGCTAACAGATCATCTGCAGAGGAATGGTTTATTTGAAGAGATTCAATCAGGTTTCAGAGCTCATCACAGCACAGAAACAGCTTTAGTGAAGGTTACAAATGATCTTCTTATGGCCTCTGACAGTGGACTCATCTCTGTGCTTGTCCTGCTAGACCTCAGTGCAACATTCGATACTGTCGACCATAATATCCTATTAGCACGATTAGAGCACGTTGTAGGTATTACAGGTACTGTGCTGCAGTGGTTTGTATCATATCTATCTAATAGACTCCAATTTGTACATGTAAATGGAGAGTCCTCTTCACACACTGAGGTTAATTATGGAGTTCCACAGGGTTCAGTGCTAGGACCAATTCTGTTTACACTATCTAACCTTAGGCAGCATCATTAGAAGACATAGCATACATTTACACTGCTATGCAGATGACACGCAGCAATTTAACTCATTGGTGTGTGTTATCTGGCTTCATGGACAGATAACACACACCAATTAGTTAAACTGCAGGAATGTCTTAAAGACATAAAGACCTGGATGGCCGCTAACTTTCTGCTTCTTAATTCAGATCAAACTGAGGTTATTGTACTCGGCCCTGAAAATCTTAGAAACATGATATCTAACCAGATTCTTACTCTGGATGGCATTACCTTGGCCTCCAGTAACACTGTGAGGAACCTTGGAGTCATTTTTGACCAGTACATGTCCTTCAATGCACATATTAAACAAATATGTAAGACTGCGTTCTTCCATTTGCGCAACATCTCTAAAATTAGAAATATCCTGTCTCAGAGTGACGCTGAAAAACTAATTCATGCATTTATTACTTCCAGGCTGGACTACTGTAATTCATTATTATCAGGATGTCCAAAAATCTCGCTGAAAGACCTTCAGCTAATCCAAAATGCTGCAGCAAGAGTCCTGACAGGGACTAGAAAGAGAGAGCAGATTTCTCCTGTTTTGGCTTCCCTTCATTGGCTTCCTGTTAAATCCAGAATTGAATTCAAAATCCTGCGCCTCAAATACAAGGTCTTAAATAATCAGGCCCCATCTTATCTTAATGACCTTGTAGTACCATATCACCCTATTAGAGCACTTCGCTCTCGCTCTGCAGAATTACTTGTTGTTCCTAGAGTATTTAAACGTAGAATGGGAGGCAGAGCCTTCAGTTTTCAGGCCCCTCTTCTGTGGAACCAGCTTCCAGTTTGGATTCAGGAGACAGACACTATCTCTACTTTTAAGATTAGGCTTAAAACTTTACTTTTTGCTAAAGCATATAGTTAGGGCTGGACCAGGTGACCCTGAATCCTCCTTTAGTTATGCTGCAATAGACGTAGGCTGCCAGGGGACTCCCATGATGCATTGAGTTTTTCCTTTCCAGTCACCTTTCTCACTCACTATGTGTTAACAGACCTCTCTGCATTGAATCATATCTGTTATTAACCTCTGTCTCTCTTCCACAGCATGTCTTTATCCTGTCTTCCTTCTCTCACCCCAACCGGTCGCAGCAGATGGCCGCCCCTCCTTGAGCCTGGTTCTGCCGGAGGTTTCTTCCTGTTAAAAGGGAGTTTTTCCTTCCCACTGTCGCCAAAGTGCTTGCTCATAGGGGTCATATGATTGTTGGGTTTTTCTCTGTATCTATGAAGCGCCTTGAGGCGACTTTTGTTGTGATTTGGTGCTATATAAATAAAATTGAATTGAATTGAATATCAAAGTATTCACAATTTATTTGACAAGAAAATGTCTGAGTTACATCTTGTAGGTTGTTCTAAGTAATTTTGGGAGTCTTTGTTTCCAAATAGTAACTCAACTGTTTATTTCTACAGAGATTTTAAATAGTCTCTGTGTTAAAAGTTTCATGAATTAATTTATATTAGAGAGAGCAGCAGCATTTTGGGCCCAGCTGCAAATTAAACAAGAGAAAACAGCTGGGGAGAGGGTGTGTCTGTCATTGCAGGGACTCTTAATTCTTTAATGTCTTCTTTTGTCCTCTCCTGGAGAGTAAAGGCTTTGTTCCTGGACTTGAATAGCTCAATTTTTCACTATGATTTGTTTTCAATGCTCCAATAAGTGCTCTCCTGAAGGTGATTAGTTTTCATTCCACAAACACATTAAGTTATCTTTTTTAGCTGCCTCTTGCAATTCTGCTGTGGTTGCACGCTTCCCAAAATGACTGTGTCAGATGTAGAATATGAATGAGCTCTACACATCCAAACATACACAGAACAGATTGTTACAAAAATTGGTGTCCTAGAACAGATGCATGCTTATGTATTATGGGTTAGTTTATTAGCTTGTCAGTCCAATTAACAACACATTTGGACACCGTGACAAATAAGGAGCCTTCTGATCTTGTTCTGGGTCTAGACAGATGGCCAGTACAGATTTATCAGGTAATGTTAAGTATTTCTATGTGTAGTCTCACCTCAGCGATGGAGTCCCTGACAGATAAAAGTCACTCTGATCATAGCAAATGTTGAAGTGAATGACTCAGACTCTGGCTGCTTCCTGTGGTGTGACTTTATAGATGAAGTAAATGAGCAGAGACCACTGATACACACTGAGACCTGAGTTTACAGTGAAGCAGAATCCATTCCTGTCTATAAGACAGAAAGGGAATGCTGTCTAGGATTCTACCTATCCTAATCTTATCAGTGTTTCCTCTGAGTGTTACTCAGTTTCAGTTCATCCGTATACTGTACAGGTTTGACTGACCCCAGCTAGTCCCAGATTTGGAGCAAAGAGTGCTTTCTCTTTGTTCTTTCTTATTCATTACCATCCATTTTTTAGTCTATAGAGAGACACAAAATATGAAAGGAATATAATGCTGGATTTGGCAAGTTTACACTTCAGAATAGAGCTCAGCATCTATAGCATTCAGGGCTTAGGAGGCTAATCAAAGTTTCACCATTAAGAAGTTTAGAAATTTATCAGCCACAACATTAAAACTGCTTAGTTTAAATTGTTCTCATTCTGCAAGCTCTGAAATGTTGGAGCAGATATATGGGACCATTATGGATGTTCAGCGGTGACTGGCAGCAATACAGTTGCAGCAGATTTGTGGGTTCTGATGGATTATGGAATGTAACCATAAATCAGGCTTTTCTTGAACTTCATGCTTGATCAAATTAGGATCCATGGATTTGTATCCTTGTGTTTCCCGAGTTCCTGTTTTTTGTAATTTGGTGGGTGCATCATGCTCAAAAAAAGCATTTACAAGAGACAGGCAAACAATACCAAAATGGTTAGCCAATAGCCATAGACTCCCACAACATGCAGGCAGAAGAAATGAAGGAAGTCCTACGTCAAACACAAAATACTTTTTAGCAAAGAGGAGCTGTCTGTGCTCGTGGCATACTGGGGAGCTAATGAGATGGGTGGGGAGGTGTGTGGTAGGCAGTGATGGTAAGGGAATTGCGGAGGTGGGATTCTGTGACTCTGAAAGAGATGTGCAACTGCATCCAGGGAAAACAAACAAATGAATAAACAAAGCAGAGATTAATTAATTAGTTGAAAAATATATTTGAAAAAAAAAAACATGTCTGTAATAAGCTTATGTAACAGAACATGAGTTTTTGTGGAATTTGTTAATTTGTTTTTCTGGTCTATCTGGGATCCTGGCAGTCCTAAATACATTGAATCTTTGAGTCTTGAATCTTGAATCTACAAAGCATTTATTGTCATGTGTGCAAGAAAAAGCAGTTCTCTGTGCAATGAAATTCTTTCTCTGCTCTCTACACGCAGATGCCTTTCGATCCCCAGCTCTGTCTGTCTTGGTCGTTGTGTCCTTGGGCAAGACACTTCACCTACCGCCTACTGGTGTTGGCCAGAGGGGCCGATGGCGCGATATGGCAGCCTCGCTTCTGTCAGTCTGCCCCAGGGCAGCTGTGGCTACAACTGTAGCTGCCTCCACCAGTGTGTGAATGTGAGAGTGAATGAATAGTGGAACTGTAAAGCGCTATATAAATGCAATCCATTGTTATTATTGTTCTATGATCATAGGGTTTTGTGTCGCAACAAGATAAGTGCAGACTAACATCTGTCTGTATGCTTCTGTCAGTTTAGCAGGAAAATGACCCAAATGCACAGGGAGGGATAAAGGATAAAATACTATTAATTAAGGTTTAAAGTAAAAAGTCCAAAATCCAAAACCTAATTCTTAATAAGAACATGAAGCAGTGATGATTGAAAAAAAAAGAAAAAAGAACTTCAGGAAAAAGTACATAGAGACACTGACAGAGACTTAAGGGGAGCAAGACTATTTATACATACACAGGTAATCGGGCACAGGAGGAAAACAAAGGAACAAAGAAAGTAAAACCTAATGTGAGACAAAGAGGGCGGGGAACGCGAAGGAGAAGGCTCAAAATGTAAGGGATCAGATATAAACAGAGTCTAAATACCAATGTCTATATGCATGCTCAGTCATCCAGGTAGAGAAATCCCATAAAGTTGATTCTGGTCATCTGGACGTATGGTTTTCAGAGGGATAAACGTTCCATCCAAGTGACTTCTTCAGCCTCAGCTGACTGCAGGTTTTCCCCAAACTTATAAACAGTACATTTGCACAATGTCTGAAACCACTGAATGAACAGGTGGAATGGGCTGTGAAGTCTGTCCTTGGTTAATAATATGATCACCAGTAGTAATTAATTTCTCGTGTAGCTAAACCTAAAGACTACAAATCTAAAGATAAATCAGGAAATGGAAAATGAGGATACAAAATTTGAAAAAAAAAAAAAAAACCTGGAATGATTAGAAAATATACAATGAATCAAAACTCAACTAAAAACAAATCATATAATTAAACCCATCCCAGAATCCAAATATTAACAAGAATGCAAAACTCAAAAAACAGACATAAAAGAAAAAAAAAAAAATACAAGTATCCTCTTTACATTTAAAATCTACAGCATGTCATCAGATGTCACAAGGCAGATTGTGCCACAGTGAAAAGGTGGTACAAAAAGACAATGTTTCACTGGAATAGAAAGCTTTATTTATTCTTTTCTCAGAAGATTTAATCACATTTCAGGAGGGAAAACTAGAGTCACTGGTGAGGAATCCACTGAAACACAGGGAGAAGTGTGTTAGTTGTTGCAAAATGCAGGAGGGAGCCATTGTGGATGTGATATGTGTTTTTCTTACTCTGTCAGCAAAGTCGCAGAGCTTGGAGGGGAGAAGGGAATCATCCAAGTAAGTGTCTAGATGTTCCAGACAGAGAAGGATCCAAGGAAGTCCTGTGACAGGTGTTTCCAGAAGCAGAGAGGCAGGGAGGTGAGTGATCCAGGAAATCCAAAGCTCCGAGAACAAGAAAGCAGGTGAGTCGTTGCAGGAATGACCAGCGATCTGGGGAGCTGTGGAAGTGTGGAGACTGTGGCACAGGGAGACAAAATATTATCACTAGGAAAAAATCAAACTTGAGTTCAGACATGGAGGCCGATTTACCACCGAGAGTAGGAGATGATCTGGGGACCAGTGGAAATCCGTGCTGGCCTTAAATGCAGGACCGCTCATTGCTGCTGATGGTTTACAGATGAGGTTGGGCCAGCACTGTCGGCACACCTTGCCCAAACAGGCAAGGCCAAAACCACGAAAACACAAGACACTTCCCCGGACCATGACACCAGATTCCTTCATGCACACACACAAACACACACAGCATTACACACAGGTTTGAAGCTTGTGTCCTGTATTCTACAAAATCTGTTTTATGTTCCATTTTATCTTTCAGCACATTTTGATGACCACTCATTTGTCGACTTTATGTGATTGTGTCTTATCAATAACTCACTCTCACTCCATCCCAAGTGCTTTAGGCTCACTTCTCTCTTTTGAGATTTAAAGGCATCTGTAAGCGACATCTGAAAGACTTCTTGAGTCATTCAACAACATTACAGGCTCTTTAGTGTGAATGGGGGACATCTCTCTAAAAGAATGACCATTATTCTGATGGAAAATGTCGCCAAGAAATAGTGGCAGGAGCTGGCAGGATGCTTGACTCTGGACACATTTTGCTTCCTAGGAGGTGTGAAGATGAAAGAGAGGAATGAGTGTAGAGATAGTATCATTACTGGCTAGCTCACCTTGAGGTGATGCGAATTCCACTATAAATCCAGAGACTGTTCTCACCTTGTCCAGGTGCTACAAACTGCTCCTCTAGAGTGGTGCACAGGAATCGGGTAATGTTTGAGGAAGCTGTGTTTGAAAGGCTGGACAGGCCACTCTGTGGCTTGCCTTGAGTTGTTCTGTAGTCCAACAGCTGTATTTGTCAGCTGTATTGGTACAAGTGTTACTTAGATATCTGGCGTCTTAATGGCTGTTTAAAAAGGTTACAGTGAGAAACCCCTCAACGCTAACTCACACAAAAAATCTATTATTCCATAGAACAATAGAATAAATAATCAAGAAATAAAAGAGAAAAAAACAGCAATATACATTTAGCATATTGGATAAATTTTAAATGAATGAAGTTAAGGTTATGTTTAAAGCTATTAACTTTGTATTTTTTAAACCGATTTTTTTTTCTTGCCTGAATATGATTAAGGTTTTGCTTCATCTGACATCTTTGAATTTCATGTTCTAATCCACTGGTGCAATATGCCACAGTCCAATCAGGAAAAAAAGACTTATGGTTCATGGGTGATTAAATTAATTTCCTGGTCGGCACAATAACAAAAGAGGAAAGGAAAGCTGAAGCACTATGTTCAGGAGCAAAGATTCATGAACCATGAAGTCATGAACTTTTAGAGAAATTATCTAGCAACAACAACCCAACCCAGATTTTGCATGCACTTGGACTGGACTTTAAATGGACTTCCCAACTCCAGTTTACCAATTCTGTGCAAACCCCAGTTTAAGTACATACAAGAAAAGGCAGAAGGTAATTTACTGGAAGATTCGAGGTGATTCAGTGGGTGTCATGTGTCCTACCTCCTGCATGCTTCTCATCCATCCCCCAAGGAATGTTTCCAGTAAGGAGAATGCATTACAGGGGGGCAGGATTTTACAGTAAGAGCATAGATAGATAGTTTAAAAATATATAAACATAGGTTATTTGTTAGAACTTTAAATATTTAAATAAAGATTTAAATAAATATAATTAATGTTTATATTAAGAAAATATTCAACTGCTTTTCACAAACAGTAGGCTAGAGTGAGGAAAGCCAATAGCTCTCTTTTTTCCCCATGGCTGCAGTCTGTAGCTTGGTGATTATCACACTGCCAGAAATTGATTTTTTTGAATAGTAGGCAAAGCACTGCTACACTGGGCTGAGAGGTCCTGTCAATACAAATCTTATTGCTACATTGACAAAGTGATATAATTTCATTAAAAGTAGAGGACTAGAAGAATGATGCAGTTTCTCCCAACTTTGTTTTTACCCAGAACAAGAAACAAGACAGAATAAAATTAGACACCATAGCTTTGACATATTATTTGTAGCTTAATTAGCAAGAGTCTTTAGTTTTGTTTTATTTGGTACTTGAGTGTACCAAATAAAACAAGATGATAATGATAACAACCTCACGTAATTACCTTAAGAATAAACCTAGTTTTTCATAAGTATTACCACAGACTGATAAAAAAAGCTGGAGCCTTTCACAATTCAGAGATAATAAGAAAGCATTTAAAATACAATTTGTGGCTTTTTTTCAGCTTGTTTTTATTATATTATAAAAGAACTGTTAACCATTTGGATATTGATTTAAATAATGTAACTTTAGGTAATGAGAGAGTACCTTCATGAAGAGTATGATTGGGGTGGCTGTAGGTCAGGTGGCAGAGCAGGTCAGCCACTAATCAGAAGGTCGGTGGTTCGATCCCAGGCTGCATCCTGGCTGCATGCCAAATATCCTTGGGCAAGATACTAACCCCGTGTTTGCCTACTGGTGGTGGTCAGAGGGCCCGGTGGCGCCTGTGTCCGGCAGCCTCGCCTCTGTCAGTGCGCCCCAGGGCAGCTGTGGCTACAATGTAGCTTGCTATCGCCAGTGTGTGAATGTGTGCGTGAATGGGTGGATGACTGAATGTAGTGTAAAGCGCTTTGGGGTCCTATGGACTAGAAAAGCGCTATACAAATGCAGGCCATTTACCATTTACCATTTCACCACAAATTTACAAGTGGCGTTGCCACAGGTAGACTTCTGAAAATGGAAAAAGTAGCATCAGTGCGAGTACCAGAAGTCAAATTATTAGGAAGAAGGTGTTTTCTCAGCATCAATTCAATTCAGTTCAATTCAATTCAGTTGTATTTATACAGCGCCAAATGACAACAACAGTCGCCTCAAGCCGCTTTATATTGTAAGATAGACCCTAGAATACAGTGGGGCAAAAAAGTATTTAGTCAGCCACCGATTGTGCAAGTTCCCCCACCTTAAATGAAGACAAAGGTCAGTAATTTGCACCAGAGGTACACTTCAACTGTGAGAGACAGAATGTGAGAAAAAAATCCATGAATCCACATGGTAGGATTTGTAAAGAATTTATTTGTAAATCAGGGTGGAAAATAAGTATTTGGTCAATAACAAAAATACAACTCAATACTTTGTAACATAACCTTTGTTGGCAATAACAGAGGTCAGACGTTTACTATAGGTCTTTACCAGGTTTGCACACACAGCAGCTGGTATTTTGGCCCATTCCTCCATGCAGATCTTCTCGAGAGCAGTGATGTTTTGGGGCTGTCGCCGAGCAACACGGACTTTCAACTCCCGCCACAGATTTTCTATGGGGTTGAGGTCTGGAGACTGGCTAGGCCACTCCAGGACTTTCAAATGCTTCTTACGGAGCCACTCCTTTGTTGCCCGGGCGGTGTGTTTTGGATCATTGTCATGTTGGAAGACCCAGCCTCGTTTCATCTTCAAAGTTCTCACTGATGGAAGGAGGTTTTGGCTCAAAATCTCTCGATACATGGCCCCATTCATTCTGTCCTTAACACGGATCAGTCGTCCTGTCCCCTTGGCAGAAAAACAGCCCCATAGCATGATGTTTCCACCCCCATGCTTCACAGTAGGTATGGTGTTCTTGGGATGCAACTCAGTATTCTTCTTCCTCCAAACACGACGAGTTGAGTTTATACCAAAAAGTTCTACTTTGGTTTCATCTGACCACATGACATTCTCCCAATCCTCTGCTGTATCATCCATGTGCTCTCTGGCAAACTTCAGACGGGCCTGGACATGCACTGGCTTCAGCAGCGGAACACGTCTGGCACTGCGGGATTTGATTCCCTGCCGTTGTAGTGTGTTACTGATGGTGACCTTTGTTACTTTGGTCCCAGCTCTCTGCAGGTCATTCACCAGGTCCCCCCGTGTGGTTCTGGGATCTTTGCTTACCGTTCTCATGATAATTTTGACCCCACGGGATGAGATCTTGCGTGGAGCCCCAGATCGAGGGAGATTATCAGTGGTCTTGTATGTCTTCCATTTTCTGATGATTGCTCCCACAGTTGATTTTTTCACACCAAGCTGCTTGCCTATTGTAGATTCACTCTTCCCAGTCTGGTGCAGGTCTACAATACTTTTCCTGGTGTCCTTCAAAAGCTCTTTGGTCTTGGCCATGGCGGCGTTTGGAGTCTGACTGTTTGAGGCTGTGGACAGGTGTCTTTTATACAGATGATGAGTTCAAACAGGTGCCATTCATACAGGTAACGAGTGGGGGACAGAAAAGCTTCTTACAGAAGACGTTACAGGTCTGTGAGAGCCAGAGATTTTCCATGTTTGAGGTGACCAAATACTTATTTTCCACCCTAATTTACGAATAAATTCTTTACAAATCCTACCATGTGAATTCATGGATTTTTTTTCACATTCTGTCTCTCACAGTTGAAGTGTACCTCTGGTGGAAATTACTGACCTCTGTCATCATTTTAGGTGGGGGAACTTGCACAATCGGTGGCTGACTAAATACTTTTTTGCCCCACTGTAATACATACAGAGAAAAACCCAACAATCGTATGACCCCCTTTGAGCAAGCACTTGGTGGCAGTGGGAAGGAAAAACAGGAACAAGAAGAAACCTCCAGCAGAATCAGGCTCAGGGAGGGGCGGGGCCATCTGCCGTGACCCGTTGGAGTAAATTCATGACTAAACCAAAGGCTTATAAGAACCAGTGCATAACACACAAAACCCATTGTATCCAAAAAGTGACTGGACAGTCCAAAACTGGCTGCAACATCAAAAGATCAATATATCAAGCTTTATTTTCTAACAGAAAATAAGTCACAGACAAATATAAAATAGGCTAACCACTCCAGTCTCTAATTACTTTCCTACCCAATCTGAGAATAAAAAATGATTACATTAAGGAGTAAAAACCAACAAACAATAAATAAATATATAATAATAAAAAAATACTTGGATTGATCGCAATGGGCCCAATTTACAATTTTTTATTGGAATGTTATTACCTGTTCCAAAAATAAGTCTACAAGCACAAATTTACCATCAGATTTATGAAAATGTGCATGCTCTCACTACACTGAATCAGAATCATTCTAAATCTATGGGCTTATGCTCGCTACATACAATCTGCATACTACCACGGCACCTTTTCTCTTCATAAGGAAACACTTTTACCTGGAGGTGGCTCATGGAGAAAGCTGTGACAATGCTGGATAAAAATCCAACTGAAGAAACTGAAACAGGGGGGAGGTGAATCTTTCCAAAGTATTTTTGCAGAGCTCAGGCTAAAATAACACAGGAACTGAATATTGCTTCCCCTGAGACTCTCCATGTGGCTCAGGTAACAGAAGAAAACTTTGGACATCTAAAGCTGTTTTAAAAAGGAAAAAGACTAACAGACCATAGGAAAAAGAAGAAGACAGTTGGTGAACAAGGAACACCTGATCTATCAGCACAAGATGAGAAAACATCCATATTCTTCAGTAAGCCAACAAAAATTGAATATATTAAAAATTAGTAAAATAAAAAATACATCATTTCAATATGATATTATCCTTTCAAGATAATATCATTTTATTATCTTAAGGTTTAATATCTTATGTATTAAACTGTAGTTCTAAACATTTCTGGCTTGTGAAGTTTAAGAAAACTGTGAATGACCAGAAGGAAATAATAATGTACTGAAAGCTAAATAATCATTCCTTTTGTTTTTAAATAAATAGACATAATCGCATCTGCTGTTCCAAAACTGTCTCTCTGTACCACACTGAATGCGTAACAGCATGATTGTCAGTAAAAAAGCCAATACAGCCCAGTCTTGGAACGAATTGTGCTCAGATTGGACAGTTATACAGCACATTATTAAAATTCACTTTTACCATTCAGCTGTGTTGTTAAAAGTATCCCTTTATGTAAGGTGAAAACTCCATGGCGCAGTGGTGTATTGGTGCCTGATGTCCCCGTATTTATGTGAGACATTAGATTTATGATGTGGATTCAGACACTACAGCAAAGATCCAAACACAAAATCTAGAGACAGAGTAAAAACAAACCACAGAAGGTCATCTGTTATTTAGACACACACACACACACACACACACCCACACACACACACACACACACACACACACGTGACTTGGAAAGCGTTATTCATGCCTTTATTACCTCTGGTTTAGATTATTGTAATTCTCTTTTAATAGGGGCTGGGCAGGGCACTTTGTCACGCTTGCAATTAGTGCAAAATGCTGCGGCACAATTTTTAACTGACAGAAGAAAATTTGATCACATCACTCTGATTTTGGCCTCTCTACACTGGCTTCCAATTGAATTTAGGATCCGTTTTAAAGTCCTTTTATTGGTTTTTAAATCTCTAAATGGTCTGGCACCTGTTTATTTGTCTGACTTGTTGAAGCCCCACGTCCCCACTCGTTCCCTTCTGTCAGCTGAGCAGTTGCTGCTTTCGGTCCCAAAGTCACGGCTGAAACTTAGAGAAGACCGAGCATTCTCTGTTGCTGCGCCGATGCTTTGGAATAATCTTCCTCTCCATATTAGACAGGCTACATCAGTGCCAGTTTTTAAGTCTTTATTAAAAACCTATTTTTTCCCCTGGCTTTTAACTCTGTGGGTAACTGATTTATTTATTTTTTTATTACTATGTGCATATTAGTATTGTACAGCACTTTGGTTTACCAGGTGTGTTTTTAAAGTGCTATATAATTAAATAAATGATGATAAATGGCACACACGCAGACACACACGCAGACACACACGCAGACACACACGCAGACACACACACACACACACACACACAGATACAAACAGAATAAACACAAGAGGCATGAAGAATCAAAGTCCCTTTGCAAGAAACAAAAGAAAAACCAAAAACACATTGCAACTAATACAAACCTAACTGAGTAATTGAAAAATCAGTGAATTGCAAAACAATCTGAGTGCAATATGGAGCACATTTAGTGTCAAAGCATTCAGTAGGTGATAAATTAAGAGAATAGTTGAGTGGTCACCAAAGTTGTTAGGATTGTATGTGCAGCATGCATACCGTCACATTTCTTGAAAATCAATTCAGTAATTGAAAACAAATTAAACAAATGTAAACGCCTTTTTTAACCATTAATCAGAATGCTAACTCAACTGACTTCCATTCCTGTCATGTCCTTTCTGTTTTTAAACATGAAACCATAGAGGAAAGGAATGTGGTGATAGTGTTACCCTTTGATGTTAATTTTATTAACTCTGAAGCTGACGTTATTGGAATAAATTACGTTTAGGGTGAATTTGTCAAAAGGTATTTCGTTGCAGGAAGAGTGGGGTGATGGCAATCCATGTCATACATCTCATGAATTTACAAACTCCCATCAGGAAAGTCACTGGCTGCTGGCTGCGAAATGAACATGAAAGATGGGAGCATCTGAGGACCGTCAGGGTCTTTTGAGGGCACATTCACACAAACAATTCCTATATGAGCCCAGCCGAGCACAACACAAGCAGACAGGCAGGGAGACAGCATTTGAATTGTAATTAGCAAGGGCCACCCAAACAGTTAGGAAAGCCTTAGAGGCATGAAAGTGGAAGCAGGATGTCCGCATGATCCTTGCACTTGGGGCTATAAAACAAAGCTACAGACAAAAAAAAACTGGGCTTCACTGGTAACTTTGACACATGTTAACAAGGATGGAAATGGAGCTGTATACAGCTCCCCCTGCAGCTTAGCGCCATCAAAAAGTGATGAAAATTTGTTTGCTTTCCCCTCTCACATTGTAGCTAAATATGACAATAGCTGCATTATTGAAATGTATAATAGAAGCAGTAATAATATAGTTGCATGCTATAACAGCTGAACTTGTACAAGAGAGTTAAAAAAAACAACTGAAGACAGATTCATGCTTGTTTTTACCTGGAAGTCCGTGGATATTACAGTCAGACTCATTTCAAACCATACATAAGAGCAATTACGGACCTTATTTTTTTCATTAGGAAATAGCACTGAATAACTTTTAAGTAGAGTTGATTTTTAAGATTGTTGTTTACAGTTTTTCTCAAATGTTAAAACACAAAAGCCAATCCTGTAACCCAAATGACCAGTAGTCTAAACACATTTACTAAATGTAGCCACCATATTCCAGTACCATAAACACATGTCACATGAAGACACAATTCACAAAACACAACCCTCTGTACTCATAAATCTAAACACATTTTTCCTTGCTAAAACACATGTTGCAAAACAACTCTGCTCATATCCTCAAATGAAAGCCCATGTGATGCAAAATGCTTGCCACAGTCACCAATCTTTGAACACAGGGAACACACCTGGCGTCATTCACTACACACAATGACTCAAAATTGAAGACACTTGTTGCTAATGCTGTACCCACATGTAAAAGCAAGTTCAGAGTGCACAGTATGCTGAAGGTTCCAAACAAACACAATGGATGAAGGCAGAGTCAGGGGAAGAGGAATTTGATGCAGAGGAGGGAGAAGAGCTGGCCCTGGAAGAAGAGGAGCAGGCCAATGAGGAAGAGGAGTTCAAATGAGAGGAGGAAGAGGAGCGACCAACGAGGAAGAGGAGAAGGCCAACATGGGAGAGGAGAAGGTCCAGGAGGGAGAGCAAGACAACCTCGCACCATCATTACGGACGAGATGCGAGCAACAGCTCAGCGACATGATGCCGCACAGTGATTGTGGTGTGTGTGTGGTGTGAATAACGTAAATAAAAAAACTTCACACCCTGTTCATGTTTTCAAGATTACTGTTGTGTGCAATAGATTCTGTTTTTGCATTGAGTTGTGTTACAGTAGTGTACGTACATGCAGGATTTTCTATAGATTTATACTACTCATATGAAACTCACAAATCTAAATGCCTAATCCTCTGCAGAGATCTACGACGATCCGTTACTGTATAGTTTCTAAAATATGCATTGGCAGTTATGAAACAAAGAACCTTCTCACAAATTGAGCATTGTGTTTTCAATTGTTTTGCTGTAGTGTGTAATGCTGTGTATAGTGTTTACAGTTTTGACAGCTTCGAGCTGCTCTCTTGGTGTGGGAGTTTGAGTTTTGCAGTGGGAAGGTGTGGTTGTGTTTATGTAGCTTTAGAGAAGGGTGTTGTGTTTGGACATTGGGGGACCTGGTGGTAACGTTTGTGAAATGTGTTTTAGCATTTGAGAAAAACTGTAAAAAGAAGTTGTCAGTGTTTGCAAGTAATCCTCGCCACTGCGTAGCATCAGAAGCAACCAAATTTAATTTGGCTTGAAAGCCTTTTAGCACTGAAGGTAAAGACTCTCAAAGCCGCCTTGAATTAAATTTTGAGAGTGGATTAATGATTTCTGTCAAAGGGAAAATGCTCCTGGGTGCTGAAAATGTTTTCTTAGAGGTCATTGGTGATCAGGAGGAAAGAGATGAAGAGCAAGAGACAAGAAAGATGGCTGAAGGGGAGGGTGAATGAGAGTCAGGTAGCTGGACAACTGCTGAGTCAAGTAAAACTAATGTTTGATATTAATATCCTATTTATCAAATGAGATTGCCTTTCCTCCATGCTTTGGCCTCTTCTCCTCAAACAACAATGCGCTGAAACCACAGGATTCACCACTTTTCTGTTCTTCAGATTGCTTTTTTTTGGGGGTTTTTTTCTCTGTCCCCTCCATTCCTGCTTCACCCCCTTCCACTTCCCACACCCAGCATGCTGGCAATGCTCTTGTTCTCTGCCCAGTGCTCTGTGGGTATGTCCATTAAAGCTAGCCATGGCAGGAAGGATCATTAGTGCTTTGGTTCATTTGCTACGGCCAAGCCTCTAAATCAGCTGTCAGACACCTCCAGACGTTTATACAGAGTCACAGTTCCAGCTATTAGATAGATGTGGAGCCTCTACACTGCAAGTCACTTCACAACGGTCCTTATCAAGTTTCCTCCATTAATCGTTTCTCCTTGTTTTTGTCTCTTCATGAATTATTTTCCACTTATCTCCTGCTACACAGTTCTACTTTCGGGATATATGTTATATGTCTTAAATTTTGTATTAAAATTTTTACTACTTTTACTGAAGTTCAGCACAAACATCATCATATTGATTTGTTCATTTTTATATCTAGCCTCTGAAATAAATGAAGCTTTATTTATTTTTCTGTTTTCTTTTTAAATTCAGATGTTTACTGGATATTTATGAGATAATGATCTGTGTAATCCCCAGATGGATTTGTAAAACAATTTACATTTGAATTGATTGTGTTATTATTAATAAATAGCCTATTTTTGGAGCCGCTAAAGCAAAATATTTCTTTTCAAGTTGATGAAGCACAAGTTTAAGCTTTTGTGTCAAAACAATTTCTCTGAAACAACAATAAATACATCTTCATCAGTAAACATCTTTAACACTCTTACCATTAAGTGAATCCACTTGCTTTTATACTCATTTGTGAAACAAAATAGCTTTTTATTTTAAAATAAATTGTTTTGATTTCTTGAAATTCTTAAATGCTTTACAAATATATACTCATTATAGATGGAATATGTTTTATTAGTGTAACTAAAGCTGACCACAGATGTGTGCTCCTGAAACTGTGACGCCGTTCACGACTCTGCTCACAATGATCACCTGTGTTTATGTTACTGATAACTGATCACTGCAACCAAGATGGCGGCGCGCACAGACGCAGCGGCCCGGAGCTCCTACACTTTTGCACTTTTGGTGGTACTGTGTATTATTTCACACAGTCTGGGGTTACTTCAATACAACAGAGATGATCTACTACAACTAAGCCGTGGAGATCTTCAACTAACATCCGAGTATCTCATCCCCCCGGAGATCGTTAAGCAACCCCCGGGGCTACCCGCAACAGCAAGCCGCAGGAGGAGACGTTGCGAGCGGAGGCAGAAGAGAGGCAAGCGGGGAGGCCTGTGGGCACGGCTAAAGACTAGTCCGTTTAAACCACCACTCCCGATCATATTCCTCTCCAACGCCCGTTCAATCCGTTACAAACTGGATGAAATACGACTGCAGATCGCCACTCGACGGACTTTTAATAACTGTTCGTGCATGATTTTCACTGAAACCTGGCTGGACAGCGCCATTCCCGATGCGGCTATCGATCTAGCAGGCCGCACCGCCTATCGAGCCGACAGGTCTGCGGACTCGGGTAAGAAGACTGGCGGGGGGCTGTGCATCTATATTAACAACCTTTGGTGCACGAACGTCATGGTAATGGAAAGACTGTGCAGTACAGAGGTAGAACTGTTGGTGTTAAAGTGCCGTCCATTCTATCTCCCTCGGGAATTTTCTGCCGTTTACATCTGCGCTGTTTACATTCCACCCAGAGGTGGGACCAAGTCATTGTTTTGCAAGTCTCAAGTAAGTCTCAAGTCTTTATCCTCAAGTCTCAAGTCAAGTCTCAAGTAATGTCAGGCAAGTCAGAGTCGAGTCTCAAGTCACTGGTGTAAAAGTCCGAGTCAAGTCACAAGTCTGAAACTTTGAATTTCAAGTCCTTTCGAGTCTTTAAAAAAAAAAATGAAAAAACAATGTTGCAGTTATGCTAAATGTAAATATTAGACCATGTAATTTTAAAATCTGTGTTTTTCTCAACACATGACAAAATAGTGAACTTAGAAAATATACACAAATTGTGAAATTGCACCTCTTTAAAATGCAGCTCAATTAAACTTAGCTCCAAGAATAATTTTCACCAACAGTTCTGAGATAAGCTGCATGTTATTCTTGGATGCGGTTGTAGGACCAGCTTTAAAATCGCATGACAAAAATATCATACACATTAAAAAAAACTGTATCACCAACGTAGCCTGGACAACATTTGCTAGTTAGATGAAGTCAGCTATCTCATCTTAGCATATTTATATGCATATTTATAATCATACGGTTCTTGGAGTGAGTGCACACACTCATGAAGTTTAGTAACTTCAGGTCACTGCAACAAGCCCAGGTACAGTTTACCGCCGGATGGGTGCAGGACCTTGAAATGCACCGTGTGGAAAGTAAAGACCATCGTACGTATCATAAGTTTACCAGTCTCACAAATCGTCGTCATAAATACACATTCGTTAACCGTTTATTAATAGGACCTTTGAGCTCAACGGTAATTAATTAGTAGTGGAAATAATTTCTGGTACCCATCACAGAAATGTAGCAGTGACAATAATACTGTATGCTGTAATCGTACTGGGCAATTAGTGATACAAAACAACTGTTTTATCCTGTGAATAAAAGTATATGTTTTTGTCAATGTACCATAATAACAGAAGCGAAACGCAATATTGTGTCAGGACAATTCACTATTTATGCACAATAAATAAAGGAGCATAGCGCGACAATTTCTGTTCAGCGCCAGACTTGCTTGTAACCTATATCACCAATTATGTTATGAAAATGACGTATTAACTACTAAAAAACACTGACCTTCGTGTAAATGCTTGGAGCAGACTAACCTGTGAGCTGGAGTGTTCTGGGACGTTATATTTGATCTTTGAATGGCTGCGATCCAGGCCATCCGTCGCGTCTTTGTTACTTCGGAAACATGGCTTGAACAATTTCTCTTCAACGACATAATCCGATAACAACCGATCTCTTTACCCGTCGGCTTCCCGTGGCTGTCATGCGACCGGCTATTGCAGTTAATAATACAACGGCTTCTTGACATTTTTGTGTTTCTTTTTATCGCTGTGTGACTGATTTTAATTGAAAGCTTGCGTGCGCTAGTACCGCTTGCCACGAGTTCCCAGAATCCTTTGCGGTTCTACCCGTGAATGACGTCACATTTTCAATCTCTATATAATATGCATGTTAAATTTTATATTTGGGGTAAAATATCAAGTCTTTTCAAGTAAACCGGTTCAAGTCCAATTCAAGTCCCAAGTCATTGGTGTAAAAGTCCAAGTCAAGTCACAAGTCTGAGAACATTTTTTCAAGTCAAGTCTAAAGTCATAAAATTAATGACTCAAGTCTGACTCGAGTCCAAGTCATGTGACTCGAGTCCACACCTCTGATTCCACCAGATGCTAATGCTAAGCTAGCGTTAGCACAATTGAGCAGCAGCATCAATAACAGCCTGGTAGCACACCCGGACAGTGTCTTTATTGCGGCTGGGGATTTTAACCACGCGGACCTGAAATCTGTACTTCACAATTTCCACCGTAATGTGAAGTGTGCTACCAGAGGAGATAGAACGTTGGACCAGGTGTACACCAACATGGCGAATGCGTACAGAGCCCAGGCTTATCCCCACCTGGGTCTGTCAGACCATCTCTCCCTTCTGCTACACCCAATATACACACAAAAGATCAAGAGCACTGGGATTACAACCAAAACCGTGAGAACATGGCCGCAGGATGCTATTCCGATGCTTCAGGACTGTTTCCACTGCACAGACTGGGATGTATTCAAGGTGCAGGACACTGACAATCGTGTCGCATTGGACAGTTACACCTCCACTGTCTTGGACTACATCTGTTTCTGTGTGGACAATGTAACAACTTGGAAACGATTCCGTGTGTTCCCTAATAATCCACCCTGGATGACACACGGAGTTCAACAACTTATTCGAACAAGGAACAACGCTTTCAAATCCGGGGACCAGGAGGCATACAGTGCTGCCAGGGCCAACCTGAGAAGAGGCATCAAGACTGCCAAGCAGCAGCACAGGAGGCGTATCGAGGCCAGGTTTGAGAACAACACAAACCCAAGGCAGGTCTGGGAGGGCATCAGGGCTATCACGGACTACAAAAGAAGAACACCATCACCCTCAGCCGACAGTTCTACTCTGGCTGAGGATCTAAATCTCTTTTATGCCCGTTTTGACAGGGAGAACACCGACCCTGTCCTGTCCCCTCTCCCCTCAACCGACCCTGCTCCGGTCCTGAGCACTCATGAGCTGAGGCGTGTGTTCCGGAGCATTAACACCAGGAAGGCGGCCGGGCCGGATGGAGTGCTGGGCCGGGTGCTAAAAGACTGTGCTGCGGACCTGGCGGACGTCTTCACCTCTATATATAACACCTCGTTGTCCTGTTCACTGGTACCATCCTGTTTCAAAGCAGCAACCATCGTTCCCATCCCAAAACAGTCAAATGTCACATGTCTGAACGATTTCAGACCTGTGGCACTCACCCCCATTCCCGCCAAATGCCTGGAGAGACTGGTCATTAAACACATCAGAGCTGCTTTTCCACCATCCCTGGACTCGCACCAGTTTGCATACAGGGAGAACCGGTCAACCGAGGATGCGATCGCCACAGTGCTGCACACATTACTGAAGCACTTGGAACACAGGAATACCTATGCACGGCTCCTCTTTGTAGACTACAGCTCGGCTTTTAATACCATCCGGCCATACAAACTCCGTCCCAAACTCCACCAACTGGGACTTAACTCCTCTCTGTGCAACTGGATTGTGGACTTCCTCACTAACCGTAGACAGAGTGTCAGAGTGGGTAAGAACACCTCTTCCACCCTTGTGGTCAACACCGGTGCCCCTCAGGGGTGTGTTCTGAGCCCTCTGCTATACACTCTCTTCACCCATGACTGTATTTCCTCCTGTGCGTCCAATCTCATTGTTAAGTTTGCAGATGACACTACAGTGCTCGGACTTATATCCAACAATGATGAGACAAACTATAGGACAGAGGTGCAACAACTAGAGTCATGGTGCCACGACAATAACTTGGTCTTAAACACCAAAAAGACCAAGGAGATCATTGTAGATTTCCGGAAGAGGGGTCATAACAACCATCTGCCTCTCTTCATTGGCAGTGAGGCGGTGGAGAGGGTGAGCAGTTTTAAATTCTTGGGGGTAACTGTGACCGAGGACCTGTCCTGGGGCAACCATATCACCTCAGTTGTACGGAAGGCCCAACAGCGCCTCTACTACCTGAGGAGACTGCGGAGCGCACACATTCCCAGATCTCTGATGTTGAACTTCTACAACTGTGCCATCAGCAGCGTTCTGACGTATGGATTTCTAGTGTGGTTCCCCAGCTGCACCAAGGCCGATCAGCAAGCACTCCAGCGGGTGGTGAAGGAAGCTGGCAGAATTATTGGAACAAGTCTGCCAGAGATCAGTAATATCTTCCCCACTCGCTGTCTGAGGAGGGTGCACAGTATCCTGCGGGACCAACATCACCCTGCGCGCCACCTTTTCCATCTGCTGCCCTCAGGGAGAAGGTACAGGTCTATACAGGCCAGAACATCCAGACTGGCCAACAGCCTGTATCCACAGGCTGTGAGGCTCCTGAACTCTCTGCCCCCCTCTCACGGACAATAACCATATCCAACTTCTTAATAGCAATGAACTGGTCTGCATTGGTGCATCATATCTTTATTCTCTTCCCCCTCCTGCCCCCCCCCCCTCTTTCTTAAATAGATAACTATCATATCTGATATCATATCTCACAGTACAATAATATTGAATGGGTTGCATTGTTGTATTTTGTCATGTTTCTCAGGTCTTTGTCTGAATTTCTACGAACATTATTGCTAAGGATTGTCTTATTGCATTGGAGTCACACTGGGTTAAATATGTACACTTGGGTTTTAAGGGGTATTTATTATTTTCTTCTTTTTTTTGGGGTTGTATGGAAGCCCCAAACGCAATTTCATTGTTCTTGACAATGACAATAAATAAATAAATACTAAATACTAAATGTTAAGATAAGATAAGATAGAACTTTATTAATCCCTCGGGTGGGTTCCTCTGGGAAATTCGACTTCCAAAAAAAGCACAGCAACGACCGAAGTTACAGTTACAGAATTGTTATATATATATATATATATATATATATATATATATATATATATATATATATATATATATACACACACACACACATATAAATAAAATATACAAAGGGGATAAATAGAATAAATAGGAATAAAAAATAAAAATACAAGTGAATTGCACATTTCAAGTATTGAGTCTATTGCACTGTTGACTATTTACAAAAAGTATTGCACAAGGTATTGTACAGTGAGGTGAAGAGGCACTACAGCTTAGTTGTTCCCCCCTCCTTTGTCCTCCTGTTTCCCCTCCCTCTCCCCTCCAGAGAGGAGTTAAACAGTCTGATGGCGTGTGGGACAAAGGAGTTTTTAAGTCTGTTAGTTCTTGTCTTGGGGAGAAGCAACCTGTCACTGAACAGACTCTTCTGATTGTTTATGGCCGTGTGCAGAGGATGCCCAGCATTGTTCATAATGTCCAGCAGTTTCTTTAATGTCCTTTTCTCTGCCACTGTCACCAGAGTGTCCAGCTTCATGCCGACCACAGAGCCAGCCTTCCTGATCAGTTTCTCCAGCCTGGATGAGTCCTTCTTTGCTGTGCTGCTCCCCCAGCACACCACAGCATAGAAAAGTACTCCAGCAACCACCGACTGGTAAAACATCCTCAGGAGCTTCCTGCAGATGTTAAAAGACCTCAGCCTCCTGAGGAAGTACAGTCGGCTTTGGGCTTTTTTATACAGGTGTTCTGTGTTGCATGACTAGTCCAGTTTATTGTCCACCCACAGCCCGAGGTACTTGTACTTGTTGACCACCTCCACCTCCTCCCCCTCTATCTGAACCGGCAGTGGACCTTCTCTGGACCTCCCGAAGTCCACAACCAGTTCCTTAGTCTTTGAGGTGTTGAGTTGCAGGTGGTTTGTGTGACTCCATGCGACAAAGTTCCTCACCAGACTTCTGTACTCCTCTTCCTGATCATCCCAGATACACCCCATGATGGCCGTGTCATCTGCAAACTTCTGAATATGGCATAATTCAGAGTTGTAGCAGAAGTCAGAGGTGTACAGGGTGAAGAGAAGAGGGGACAGCACAGTTCCCTGTGGTGCTCCTGTGCTGCTGACCACAGTGTCAGACGTGATGTCCTTCAGCCTGACGTACTGTGGTCTGTCGGTGAGGTAGTCGGAGATCCAAGCCACCAGGCAGGGGTCCACCTCCATCCTGTTCAGTTTTTCCTGAAGCATACAGGGCCGGATGGTATTACAGTTTTTTCTGATTGCTTAAGCACATTTTTTGTAACTATTTGCTAATTTTGCAAAACTCTTCACACAAATAAGAAAACCTGTCACCCAATCATCAAAACATTGTAGTTCTCTTGCAAAAGCAAACACAGCGAGATTAACTCTTCACACCTTCGTAAAAATGGTGTTTCCGTATCAAACAGTACACACAAGCCATCATCTACTAAGCACACAATGCGCCAACTGCACACTGATGGTATGAATACAAAACACATCTGGCTTTTGCTTTCTCTGTGCACAAGGTAGGCTATGTCAGTTTGAGCTCATACTTCTGTCATAGATCCATAAGCATAGAGGGATCCAAACTTCAAGTACTGGTGTTTATTCAAACACATCAAAACAAACACAAGTGTTTATTTCCAAGTATAGGATTATTTGCAATCACCATAATGACTATATGGGTTACTTGGTCTGCAGTGAACATGCTTCCTCTGCCCCCAGCATCTGGTCATCTAGCAATTCTGTAAAGTAACAATTTCAGTATTTTTACATGAATGGTATTGGTGTGTTTCTCATTGGCATATGATTACATGGTCCACTATTGTAGCTCTGATGTCATCAGCAATTCTATTTCTTACTCTTCCTACCCTTCCTCTCCCCCCTCCTCGTCTTCCTCTTGCTCCTCCTTGTCCTTGTCGTCCTCTTCATCCTACTTCTTCACCTCCACGTCCTCTTCCTCGGCCTCCTCTACTTCTCACTCTTTCTGCTCCCTCCATTGTACTCCGCACACACAGCTTACCTGTATTATAGTGCTTAGGCTGATTGCAAAGTGAACTAATTATCTAAAGAAGTTTTCACATGTGAAAGTGTGCCAGACAGTTGGCAAATTAGTGTTAATGATAGCCATACATGTGTATACTTTTGCTAGGAGTGTGTTGGAAATTTGGTAATTGAGTGTTGTGCAGTGAATTGTGCCTACAGTTTTGCAAAGTGTGTGTTACAAAATTGCAAACTGAGTGCAAAGCAGTTTTTGTGCTTTTAGTTTTGCAAACTCAGTGAGTGGTTTTGCCATAAGTCTGAATAGTTTTAGAGATTGTGCTATAGGAATCACAGTTAGGGTTTAAGCATTCAGAAAAAACTGTAAAGGCACTGGAAAAGTCAAGAAACAGTATCCTGACCGTGCCTTTTCCCCCATCCAGGTGTGAGTGGGCTCTGTGTAAGAGGTACAGGATGGCATCCTCCACTCCGACACCCGCCTTGTATGCAAACTGTAGTGGGTCCTGGGCATGTTGTACCTGTGGTCGGAGGAAGTTGAGGAAGAGCCGCTCTAGAGTCTTCATAAGATGTGACGTCAGTGCCACCGGTCGGAAGTCATTCAGCTCATTGGGCCGGTTCTTTTTGGGGACCGGGACGATGCAGGATGTCTTCCATAGGGCGGGCACTCTCCCCAGTCGCAGACTGAGGTTGAAGACTCGTTGTAGCGGCTCCCCAAGTTCAGCAGCACACGCCTTAAGCATCCTAGGACACACCTTGTCTGGGCCTGCTGCCTTTCTGGGGCGAAGCTTCCTCAGTTGCCTCCTGACCTGATCCACTGTGACACTGGGAGATGTTTGGGAGGAGGGGAGGGGGGGGGGGATGTCTTGCTGCTGAGAGAGGGATTGGAGGAGGGGGGTGTCATGGTGTCAGGAAGGGGGGGAAGCGAGGGAGGCAGGAGAGTGGGGAGAGGACTCTGTAGTGAAGGTGAGGGTGGGGGGGTTGTGGGCTGGTCAAACCTGTTGAAGAAGTTGTTGAGTTCGTTTGCCTTCTCCACAGTCCCCCCCACTGTGCTTTTCTTGGTGTTGTGGCCTGTGATGGTTTTCACACCATTCCAGACCTCCCTCATATTGTTCCTCTCCAATTTCTGCTCCACCTTCCTCCTGTAGGTGTCCTTTGCTTCCCTCAGGCAGCGTTTCACCTCCCGCTGTGCTGCTTTCATCTCCTCCTTCACTTTGCTCCTGAAAGCCTTCTTCATGTTGAGGACAGCTTTGACTTCCTGTGTTACCCACGGTTTGTTATTAGGATAACACCGTACCGTCTTAGCAGGGGCGACTGTGTCCACACAAAAGTTGAGGTAGTCTGTAAGACAGTGTGTCGCCCCCTCTATGTCCTCACCATGTGGGCTCAGGAGCACATCCCAGTCTGTGGTGTCATAGCAGTCTCTCAGAGCATCCTCCTTTTCTGGGGTCCATCTCCGGATGGAGCGCGTTGTGACAGGCTGCCTTTAGACGAGGGGTGTGTATTGTGGCTGTAGGTAAACCAGGTTGTGGTCTGACTTCCCTAGTGGGGGGAGGGGGGTGGCTCTGTATGCATCTCTCACATTAGCATACAGTAGGTCAATTGTCCTGTTGCTCCTTGTGGGACAATTCACAAACTGGTGAAAAGCAGCCAGAGTAGAATCCAGTGTGGCATGGTTAAAGTCTCCAGATATAATAATGAAAGCCTCGGGGTTTTGTGTCTGAAGTCTTGCTGTGACTGTGTGTATTTTCTCACAGGCAGCTGTTGCGTCGGCCCTCGGAGGGATGTAAACACACACACAGATCACATGACTGAACTCCCGAGGTAGATAATATGGCCGCAAGCTAACAGCTAGCAGCTCCAGGTCCGGACGGCATACCGAAACTTTAACGGAGACGTGTCCAGGGTTACAGTATCTGTTGTTAACGTAGACAATGAGTCCCCCACCTCTGCTTTTTCCGCTGGCCTGCGTGTCCCTATCGGCTCTCACGGATGTGAAACCGCATAGGTCTACGTTAGCCTGCGGCGTTAGCTCGGTTAGCCACGTCTCCGTGAAGATAAACAAGCTGCACTCACGGTATAGTCTGTGGTTGTTCAGAGCGCACAGTTCGTCAATCTTATTCTGTAATAGTGATGGGTCGTTCGCGAACGAAATGGCTCTTAGAGCCGGCTCTTTGACGTGAACGACGCGAGCCGGCTCCTTATCGCGAGCCGTCACGTGGGTTTTTTTTTTTTTTTTCTTTCTCTCAGCCTCTCTCTCGCACTTTTTTTCCGTTTCACTCTGCACGCGAGCCTTGTGCTTTACGCTGGGCAGAGGGGGGAGGGGCGGTAGTTACACTCAGTAGCACAGGAACAGAGCCAGAGAGAGAGAAAGAGAGGCAGGGACAACAACATTAGAAAGGTATAGTAATCATCCACAACTATTTTCGGTTGCAGATGATAAAGGATTGAGAAAGTTTATTCATGCAGGTCCATATGACAGAGAATATGCATGTTCTTTTAGTTTTCATATTATAATTTATATTTAATTGTGTTGTGGTTTGCAGTGTTTTGTGTTCTTTTCACTTTAAATTTGTGAAAGGAAAAAGCTGAAAATGTAAATAGTTAAAACTTGAAATGTGAATAGTTGATTTTTGTATTATATGATTTATTTATTACATTTTATGTGGAGTGAATAAATAAAAGTATATTTACGGTGGCCCCTAGAGACAAAGCACATACAAACTTCAAATCACGTACGAACTCTGAAGCATGTACAAACTCCAAAACACGTAAAAACACGTACAAACTCCAAAACACGTAAAAACTCCAAAACACGTAAAAACACGTACAAACTCCGAAGCACGTAAAAACTCAAGCATATAAAAACTCAGAAGCACATAAAAACTCAAAACACGTACAAAAGAACAACAGAAGTGCTCCAGGATGCTGGGCGCAGTGTTGAGCCTTTGTTATCTTGTGGCTACACAAGCCAGCAAGTACCAATGACCGGATTTGGTGTGTGGTAATAACAGGTAAATGAACTTTTTTTAAAATTATTTGAATATATATATGAGTGCCTGTGTATAAATACACAAACAATACACACATGCTTTCAATTGTGTAATTTAAGTGATCTAGTAGCTCTGCTTTGGAAGTTCAGTTCATGCTAGAAATGTGTTTTGGAGTTTGTACGTGTTTTGTCTCTAGGGGCCACCGCATATATTTATATATAAACATATATAAATAAAACCACTTGTTTTTACGTTAGTAATTCCTTTTGTGCATAATTTTATATTATTGTTAATAATAAATTAATTAAAGCAACAAAACAACCTGAAGAGCCGGTTCGGAGCCGAAAGAGCCGGCTCTTTTTAGTGAGCCGAACCGAAAGAGCCGGATCTCTAAAAAGAGCCGGAAATCCCATCACTATTCTGTAACGAGTTCACGTTGCCCATGATCACTGTCGGGATTGATGGTTTGAATCGCCTCCGGTGATCCGCTCTCCTCGCTCCAGCTTTGCAGCCTCTGTAGCTCCTCTTTAGCTCGGCCGGGATGTTGTGTCGCATGCCGGTCTGTCCCTTTGTTTTTAGTGCCAGCAGCTCCGCTCTCGAATAAATGAAGGAGCTGGTTCCAGAAGTTTTGAAAAGTGCATTATCCATCTTGTATCGCTATATCTAAGAGGTATAAGTAGAGGAAGGTGAAAAAAAAACTTTGAAAAGCCTAGTCTAAAAAAGTTAAAGTTAAGAAAAAAGGTGCGGTGTTGCAGAGCTACTTGGAAAGGCTGCCGTCACTCCAGCGCCATCTTGACTATGTTGAGCAGCACAACATGAACACAAGTCACATGACACGGAGCCATCTGCCCCTGACCTTGGGCCTGGAGTTGTACTGCAGCTGTGGCTATTCTCACTCTGCTGTGCACATTTTGTGACTTTAAGATGTGGCATTTGCTCTTGGTTGTGTCGTGTGAGCTGCAAAATGCTGGGTGGAGGATGATAGCTCGGTCACGACCATATTCACACCATGTCACAGCGAGGCATCAGGAATTACTTTAGCAAATCTTATATCAGTGGGATTAAAAGAAGAGACAAAAACTCAACTAAACTAAAATTCTGAAGCATGCTTTTGCCAAAAAGTAAATCATATAAATAACAATGAATGTGTAAACACTATAAACTATTGTGGCCATATTAAATTGGCTATATTAAATCTAAATTTAATTTCAGCTTCGATTAAATGTTTAACACTTCCAGGGCTCTTAGGAGAAATTCAAAACATTTAAGTTAAACTTGTCGTGTATTTTTATGGTGCTTCTACCTGAGAGTTTCAGCACTGATCAATATGAATTGCTACTTTAATTATTTTAGCTTACGTCTATCACAAGCCATGAGATTCAATCCTGTGAAAACCTTAGTACACCTAATCATTAAGTTACATAAAATCTTGAAAACATTGTTTTGTTTATGACTTTATCATTCTTTCACATCACTGTGGATGAATTTTGGCTGACGCTTCCTTACAACTTTGATTTGCATTGATTGACATACATCTTTCTTGAATCCTCAGCAGTTCAGCAGTGTTGTGGTCTGGACTTTGACTGGGTCAGTGCAACGCCTCGGTTCTTTTGTAGCCGCTCTGTTGTTGGTGTGCTTGGGATCATTGTAGTGATCGCCTCACATATGATCTCACATGACAGGAATTCTTTGGCAAACAGAGATGTTCATGGTTGGCACATTGACTGTAAGCTGCCCAGGTCCTGGGGCTGCATAACACTGAAAATCATCAGCCCTCCACTACCATGTTTGGTATGAGGTGTCTCTTGACCTGTTGTGTTTGGTTGTTGCCAAATGTGACGCTGTGCATCAAACATCCCCACCTTTATTTTATCTGTCCAAATGAAAATGTTCCAGTTTGTTCAGCTACAGCTTTGCAAACCTAAGATGTACTGACATCTCCTTTTTAGAGATCAGAGGTTTTCTCCTGGCAATTTCAAACAAGCCACACTTTGTTTAGTCTTTTTCAAATTATATTGTCATGAACTTTAACATTTAGCATTTGCTTAGAGATCATGGAGTGGTGCAGCGCTCGTGGGTTTCTTTTGGAATTGCATGGTGTCAACTTGAGGTGAATTTGCAATGACCTCCATTTTGGAGTGTTGTATTAACGTTTCAGGTGTCTTATCACATACCTGAATGCTCCAGATTAGCAAAACTGCAGATTTGCACTTATTTAAAAGTGCAACTGGCTGCTACTTATTCTTAATTCCCATGGAAACATATAGTGTCCCTAAAGCTTGAGTAGTTGACAAATGTATAACTGGACAGAAAGTGATAAACAGACATCTGAAAGCATACATCTGCAAATGTCTACTTAAATGTCACTAGTTCTGCCTAGACACATCCTATCAAGACTGTAACAGAAAAGTGAGTCTGACAATATTTTAATATGAAAGCAACATGCAACACTGTCAGCACAAGTTATGTATGAGCAGTGCACTTCACCTATTTTTCTACATTGCAAATGATCTTACATCCAAAGCAAAAGCACCATGGTATTTATATGTTAGACTGATCAAGAGATTATGTGTGGAAAATAAGAGATTCTATTTAGAGATTGTGAAACATAATTGTAGGTATGGGTTGCCATGGTTGCCTTTCAGTATGCTGGGGTATTTGTCAGTTTGTCAGCTGCTTGAGTCATTTGACCTTGAAAAATTCAAACATATTAATGTGAGACACAATCAGGTGAGTGGGCTACATAACAGCAGCACTGTGTTCCTTAGTAAGCCTCTATTAAAAAAGCCTACCTGAACAGCTAGTGAGAGGCAAAGATGAAGAAGAGAAGGAATGAAAGAAAAGTAAAGGATCCTAGTGCAGGTGAAAATGCTCTGGCTGCATGAGTGTGTGTGTGTGTGTGTGTGTGTGTGTGTGTGGGTGGGTGGGTGGGAGGGAGGGGGAGGGAGAGAGGCGTTCAAGGTGACAATTTTCTTGTCAGCAACCAGCAGAATGATTTGATTTCTGGGGAGCAATAAGCAATTCATGTATACAGATTGAGTCACTGTTTTTGAGCATCCGAAGGTTATAGCTGGAGTGTTATGACATATTTACTGAAAAAAAGTTGTGTAAGTGTGTGTGTGTGTCTGTTACTCCTCATGCGGGGAGGTTATTGAATTTTGGTTTTGGTTTTGCTGTTTCCTTCATTATTTTGAAAATATCACTTTTGTTATGTGTTGTGGAATTAAAGAAATTTTTTTACAGCTACAATATATCCTGCAGCATTAACATTGCATTAACAATATAATCTACAGCATTGATATTGCTTTAAGATGGTTATTAAACCTGCTGGCCTCACATTAACCTTGTATTACAGGTGCAGCCATAATAATTGTATACACACATTGCATTTTGTGCTTATTAAAGAGTGGAAGCTCAGTCAATTAAGAAAAGGTCATAAGCCTCGTTCGGCGCGATGTCCGGATGATCTATTGTATAAGTGATTTGGAGCTATAGAAGGTTAAAACTGCGTACACACTTACAAAACACATATAGTACACATAATCTAGAAACAGGCCTGAGCAAACTATTCAGCAACCTGTGGCGTTTGAGTTTGCTTAGTAACAGGTGACAGAAGATGTGCCAAAAAGAAGACAAGTCCCTGTGGACCTTCAGGGCCTGAATTCATCGCCATATTTGGAAGAAGATGCTAGAGAGGGGAACTTCAGTGTCTGCATTTATCTCTTAAAATTGATCATTGTCTGTAAAAGATGCAAATAATGTTCTCAAGATGCAAATAATGTTCTTGTCAAACCCTGACATTATAAAAGCAATTGCTTGTGTATTCTTGGGTGGAGATCTATGCTGATTGTGTGCAGTATCCATCACCCCGCGCGTGTGTTCAATAAAATCATTGTTTGACCAGACTCTTCGGGACCAGTGTTATTTTGTTTTCCTCCTCAATATTTTCGAGTTCGGGACAGTGTGTTTCTTCCTTTGTGTTTCTGCGCCTGTGATTATCTGCTCCGCCCTAATTGTTTCCACCTGCATCTCATCACCCCATCTGTCTCTGGCTACGTTCACACTGCAGGTCTTAATGCTCAATTCCGATTTTTTGATCAAATCCGAATTTTTTGTCTGCTCGTTCACACTACAAATAAAATGCGACAGCAAACGAGCTCTAGTGTGAACGCTCAAAGCGGCCCGCATGTGCAAAAGAAGATGTCACACAACGCGCTCTGTTTAGACACAGAGCAAACAATATTGTTTGACTGATGGCCCTTAATATAAAGACTTCGGACTTCACGTTTCCCAATTTTTGCTTTAAGTTATTTTGTTATTTACATAATAATGTAGATAACCTAATAATTATCCTTATTGCTGTTTTAGAGAGGAGCGGTGCTTCAAAGGATAGTTGCAGATTTCTGTCAGAATCTGCAGATTATGCAGTACAAATAAAATGTTCACGTTTCTCCAACGTTGTCTTCCCAGCAGTTTCACCGGGTGGCCAGGAAGCGTTCGCGATGTCTTATCGGGCGCTTCTCCGGTGCTGATAATTGGCGTCTGTCTTGTGTCAGTGACGTAAAAGACGGATTTAATGCGACTTGACCGTTCACACAGCAGTCGCTTTCTGAAACATCGGATATGTATCGGATTCAGGACCACATACGAAAGTGACCCAGATCGGATTTGAAAATATCGGATTTGTGCCGTTCACACTGTCATACCATGATCGGATATGGGTCGCATAGGGTCAAAAAAATCGGATTTGATGCGCTTTTGCCTGCAGTGTGAATGTAGCCTAAGTGTGTGTATTTTCTCTCCATTCTTCACTGATGCAATACATCGGTGTTCCCTGGCTGTTCTCCTGGTTAACCTCCAGCATCTCTCCCTGCCTGTCGTGTCATGTCAGTGCGCCTTGGATCTCCTTTGATTTAGCTGGTTGCATGTTGTACTATTTAAATATCTCTATTTAATAATTTGATGGACTTTCTCAATGATGCAGTATGTTCGGTGGACTTTTCTCATTTTCTTCATTTCACCTCTTTGACCTGGAAATCAGTCGCAGTACATAATACTAAAGCAGTAAATGATTCTGAAGCACAGAGGAGAAAAGACTGAAGAAACTTGCCAGAGGAGCTGTAATCAGTGATGTGCAGGCGTACCCTTTGTGGAAATGTTTTTACCTTCAAATGTGAAAGAGGTGAAGTATGCAGCTGGAAGATGCAATTATTGGATGACTCTTTGCATGATTAGTCCTTTCTGTCTTCCGTTGTTTCTTTTTGTGATTAAAAAGAATTTTTTTTAATGAGATCGTAAAATGCAGTCGTATAACAAATATAACACTTGTGTTTCTCTCCTCATGTCCTTTCTTTGTGTCCTCTGCTTGCTGGTGGGAGGGACTAGGAGTTGACGAGAGGAGTTAAGTACAAGAATCGACAATGTGCTGTTTAGGAACGGGAGGATGACGCTCACATTTATCTGCTTTCCTCTCTGTTGTCGCTTAGATCTATTGCTATAAGTACAAACTGATGTACTCAGCAGACATGAATCTTGAGCTCAAATCCTGTATTGTTATTGTCATGGTCCCCGTGCCTGCTCGGCTGGCCCTGTGTGGCTACATGTTATGTTTTGTCTTTTCTCTCTCTCCTCTCTCTCTGCTCGCTGCCTGGGCGGAGCTCATTGTGAGTTCCCGGCCTCCACCACCTGTAGGCAATCACCTGTGGCTCCTCACCTTGTTTGCTCCCGCTACTTAAGGCAGTGACTGAGAGCACCTCGCCGCTGGACAATTGACTAACGCTCGTCAGTGCTACTTTAGCCTCAGCCAGTTTTGAGCTCTGTCCGTGAAAGTTCCGTGCTAACCCTTGTTCTCTGTATGCAGATTTCTCGTGTTTGGTTTGGAGACTCTGGACGCTTTTCCCGACCCCGCTCTGCACCCCTGGGAACCCTGGCCCCCTTCTCCTTCACCTGTATATAGTGCACCTGGAGTGTGTAAATAAACCTGTTTTTCTGAGATTTCAGTCTGCGCCGAGTCCTCCCTGCTCCTCCGTGACAGTTATGGCCCTGGGCCTCGGAGGGAGTTAGACCACCTTTTCCCTTCAAGCAAATCCAAACTGTGGCACTCCGTGAAGCAATCAGTGGCTGATCGTGCTCACCTGCCGCTACAAACGACTGGAGATCCTTCACTCAGGGCGGCTGCTTTGGAGATTGTGCAGCTTGCCCTTCCTGACTCCCTCTGTGAACTGTGCCCGCTCAACTCTGTTCATAGTGGTGAACTTTGCGGTTACCCTGGTGTATGGTTGAGCTTAGCCTGTTTAGAGTTGCCATTTGTTATTCTCACCTATGTTTGCCTTATGTGTTAATTGGTTGCCCAGTGGTGTGTTGAACACAGCCCTGTCGGTTTTCTGTTTAAAGTTTGTAATAAACCTTTTTTTTAACTGATTCCCCTCAGGGTGGCCTTGTTTGTGTTTGTCTCCTTAGTTATGTTGCGGCTTATGAGCTGGGTTGTAACACCTATACAGTAGGGTATTTCATTGGATGAGCATACTGTAGTGAGACTAAACTCAGCTGCTGCAACTCCATAGACTTACAGAGATTACAAGGACTGCCAGCCTACACAAGTGCAATATAACTAAGCCCAGTCTTATGGCTGTTTTGTCCATGGCTGAAGTTTGTATCTGTCTCCACTGATGTTTGGAGGAACTTTTAGGTCTTCATGATTTCCACATGATGTGCTGGGCATGAAGTCTGCTTGCCTTTGACTTGTTGGCTTCCAGGTTAGTCCAGTCTCTGAGGCAACCACCGTCCAGATCAGCATCCCAGGTGGTTAGAGTGGGACTGCTTAACTATAACCCTCCCCACCATTCTGTTCCAGTATCTGAGTCAGATAGCCACCAGACTGCTACAAACTCTGCCAGCCCACTGTCAGCATCAGCACCCAAATTGGCTGGCCACTGGCCAGCTAGTCTCCAGTATGTTTATGCTCCTGAGTCAACTTGCTACTTGATAGCCCTTCCTCTGTGTTAGCTGTCCTCTCATCTGCTCGCACTGAGGACAGCAGTCTTCACCTTTATTGCCTTTAGACAGCAAAGCTCTAGCCAGTTCCTTTCACTAAATCAATTAGCCTCATGTCTGTTCCGGGTTTGTTCCGATGCTTCTGCTCCCGAGTCATCTGATGCCACCACTTTTCCCGAGTTAATCGAAGAAAAGATTATATTTTGTATCCCAATGGGAAGAAAGGGGGTGTGTTAGAGTGGACTCTTTGCCAATGTCAAATACTGTTTCACTCAGCAACTGGTGCAGTTGTCAGGCAGACTGGTGAGCAATACATAAACAGAGGAATGTAGAAACCAGATGGGGACACCACAAAGGACAGTTTTGATCCAGATTGTTTTAAGTTTAACAGTGTGAGATTTAAGCTGATCTTGATTTTAGACTACATGCTTTTCTATTTTCAACTCAAGTCCATGACATTTCATAGGTGAACCGGAAAACAAAGTAAAGTGGGTCATGTCTCATGAGGCATCTTATATCAAATACATGATGGATGCCAGCCTTTGTTGTCAAAGGCCTGCATTTGTTGGATTCCTACTCATACCTATATATAAATATGGAATAGATGACTCAATTTCATTTCTGAATTAGACACTTTTTTCTCTATCAGTCACTAAGTGAACTGTTTTGTGTCTCCTTTGTTTTAAGTCTTCCATGTCTCCTTTAGTAGACTACATAGGTCACCTGTTTAATAATATATTAAATATAATATAATAAACTACAATATTTATATATTGTTAGTTCCTCCTATACACTCATTCAATTATGAATTTTCAGTCTTACTTACTTGAGACCTATGCAATTGAAGTGCTGTGAGGTTGAAGCACATCACAAAGCTTGTCACAACAAATATGTTTTTCTCCGGGAATTTCTGTAGAGTTTATGTATGTAGTGTCAAGGCTAGTATGATAAATAAGAGGTTTGTGTTCTGTTAATTCACAATGACACACTGATGTGCTCATTCATGCAAACCAGTGTCCATAAAACGCATGACCACATATGTGGCTACATATTAGATTTTCACGTCTTTGATTTGATGTATACTGGATAACCGTTGCTCTCTTTCTCTTGCTGTCAAGAGTCAGGGTCTTTCCTGTGCTTCTGTTTGAAGTCTTCACTGTCATTTGGGATTTTTTTTTCTTTTTTTCCCCCTTTCTTTGGTCTTGAACAGCTTTACCTTTTATCCAGCGGTGTATGGCCACAATAGTAGCACTATGCTACTTCTGTATATAATACTTAGATCGTCTTCCTTTGTCACTGCCTTGTCTGTCCAAACGCTCCGTAATTGGTGCATTCACATCATCCACATTTAGTCAAACCCAAAATCTTTTGGAAAGTAGGACATTTTTCTTAACTTTGCCCTGTGAAGTTCCACAATCCATTAAACAGTCACTGTGCAAATGAATGTGCACACTTCATCTTATGTATCAGATTAAGGGAATTTGCAAAATATTGCAAAAACTGTTCAAAGATTATGGATGTTTTTCCATATTTCTGCTCAATGTAATTGTTCAACTGATTGTTTTACAGCCAGCTGTGATTTCTCTTCTAATTATTTGATGATAAATAGATCAGACACATACATACTCTCATTATGGGCATGAATGGTAATATGTGGAGCTTTTATTGATTTTGTTGAAGTGTCCTTTTTCCAGAGTGGAATGATTAACCATTAAACATTTTTATAATTCCTAAAGAAAAAAGTAATGGTGCATAAGTTTGAATTGGCCACAATCTCTCTCTCTCTCTCTCTCTCTCTCTCTCTCTCTCTCTCTCTGATATATATATATATATATATATATATATATATATATATATATATATATATATATATCCTAATTGTTAACCTGCAGCTTTCCATCCACCAGTGATGGTTGTGTGGTGTTATGAGGCGAAGCTTTTTACCAACCTGGGATGTTTCCTGAGCCTGAACTTTTCCACGTTGTTTTGTCTCTTAAGTACTTTTTTTTTTTTACACCTCTACATCTCCTTAGGGTGTACTCTCAGTGGCAAGGGAACAATAAGAGAACAGCACCACCAAGGCTGGAGACGGAGCAATACTGGAAGAGCATATGGGAGAAGGATGCAACCCATAACGGCAATGCTCAGTGACTAGAGGATCTGAGGGCAGACCACAGCGACCTCCCTGAACAGGGTCCAGTAACCATCACAGTGGCAGATATCCAAGAAAGGGTCTCCAGTATGAAGAGTTGGACAGCACCAGGCCCCGACATGGTTCACGCCTACTGGCTGAAGAAGCTGACTGCACCCCACGAGCGTCTGGCAGCACAAATGAACCAGCTGCTAGTTAACGAGAGACACCCGGAATGGCTAACTGAAGGCCAGACGGTCCTGATCCCCAAGGACCCCAAGAAGGGACCGGTCCCCTCCAACTACCGACCAATAACCTGCCTCAGTACTACATGGAAGCTCCTGTCAGGCATCATATCGGCTAAGATGAACAGGCACATGGGTCAATACATGAGCGGGACACAGAAAGGAATTGGCAAGAATACCAGAGGCGCAAAACACCAGCTACTGGTAGACAGAACAATCAGCCGAGACTGCAAGACCAGACTGACCAACCTGTGCACTGCCTGGATTGATTACAAGAAGGCCTATGACTCAATGGCCCACAGCTGGATACTGGAATGCCTAGAATTGTACAAGATCAATGGGACCCTAAGAGCCTTCATCAGGAACTCAATGGGGATGTGGCGTACAACACTAGAGGCCAACTCCAAGCCCATAGCACAAGTCACCATCAAGTGCGGGATCTACCAAGGAGATGCTCTGTCCCCACTGCTGTTCTGCATAGGCCTGAACCCCCTCAGTGAGATCATTAACAAGACTGGCTACGGATACCGACTACGGAACGGAGCAGTTGTCAGCCACCTCCTGTACATGGATGACATCAAGCTGTATGCCAAGAGTGAACGAGACATCGATTCACTGATCCACACTACCAGGCTATACAGCAATGACATTGGAATGTCGTTCGGACTGGAGAAGTGTAGTCGGATGGTAACAAAGAGAGGGAAGGTAGTCAGAACTGAGGGGATTGAACTACCAGAGGGCAACATTGCAGACATAGAGGACAGTTACAAGTACTTGGGGATCCCACAGGCGAATGGGAACCATGAAGAGGCCGCTAGAAAAGCTGCAACCACCAAGTACCTGCAGAGGGTCAGGCAAGTCCTGAGGAGTCAGCTGAATGGTAAGAACAAGATCCGGGCCATCAACACGTACGCCCTGCCCGTGATCAGGTACCCTGCTGGGGTAATAGGCTGGCCAAAGGAGGAGATAGAAGCCACTGACATAAAGACAAGAAAGCTCCTTACCATGCATGGAGGGTTTCACCCCAAGTCCAGCACCCTGAGGCTGTACGCTAAGCGGAAGGAAGGGGGCCGGGGACTGGTGAGTGTCAGCACCACAGTCCAGGATGAGACAACGAACATCCAAGAATACATTGGGAAGATGGCCCCAACTGACCGAGTGCTCAGTGAATACCTCAGGCAGCAGAAACCCAAGAAAGAGGAGGGAGACGAGGAACCATCATGGAAGGACAGGCCCCTGCGCGGTATGTACCACCGGCAGATAGAGGAGGTGGCTGATATCCAGAAATCCTACCAGTGGCTGGACAAAGCTGGACTGAAAGACAGCACAGAGGCACTAATCATGGCAGCACAAGAACAAGCTCTGAGCACAAGATCCATAGAGGCTGGGGTCTATCACACCAGGCAAGACCCCAGGTGCAGGCTGTGTAAAGATGCCCCAGAGACAATCCAGCACATAACAGCAGGGTGCAAGATGCTAGCAGGCAAGGCATACATGGAACGCCATAACCAAGTGGCCGGCATAGTGTACAGGAACATCTGTGCCAAGTATAACCTGGAAGTCCCGAGGTCAAAATGGGAGATGCCCCCAAGGGTGGTGGAGAATGACCGAGCTAAGATCCTGTGGGACTTCCAGATACAGACGGACAAAATGGTGGTGGCTAACCAACCGGACATAGTGGTGGTAGACAAACAGAAGAAGACGGCCGTAGTGATCGATGTAGCGGTTCCGAATGACAGCAATATCAGGAAGAAGGAACACGAGAAGCTGGAGAAATACCAAGGGCTCAGAGAAGAGCTCGAGAGGATGTGGAGGGTGAAGGTAACGGTGGTCCCCGTGGTAATCGGAGCACTAGGTGCAGTGACTCCCAAGCTAGGCGAGTGGCTCCAGCAGATCCCGGGAACAACATCGGAGATCTCTGTCCAGAAGAGCGCAGTCCTGGGAACAGCTAAGATACTGCGCAGGACCCTCAAGCTCCCAGGCCTCTGGTAGAGGACCCGAGCTTGAAGGATAAACCGCCCGCAGGGGTGTGCTGGGTGTTTTATATATATATATATATATATATATATATATATATATATATATATATAAATGTGTGTGTGTGTGTGTGTGTGTGTGTGTGTGTACGCATGCTAATATTTGGTTAATTCTCCCTTTGCAAGATGCGCCCTGACGGTACACATTTGGTACACACTTCTGGCATAGCTAGATCTTTGGCCACTCTTCCAGGCAAAATTGGAAGTTGATTTATGTTGATTGATTTCTGGCACAGACACAGCTTCTAAGCATGATTTAAATTTTCAGAAATTTGGGAAGACCATTTCAGAAGCTTAATGCTAGCATGCTGATCCATTCCAAAACCAATTTTGATGTGTGTGTGTGGGGGATCATTGGTCCTCATTGACTAACAGGGCCTATACACAAATATGTGGTTAAATAAATGTTTCTCACACAAATCATTTATCAATATTTCAGTACATGAATTTGTTTTTTATCAGTATTTATTATTCTCACTACATAGAGTCCTGACCTCAATGACTTTACAAAAGAAACATTGGGTAGGATATGTTATATGCTGCACAATCATTCCACTTGAAAAAGAACAGGTCAAAGAAATCATTAAAAGCCTCAAATTACCATAACACCATAATGACTGTATGTAAATGTTATACTGAGTCTAAACCCACTTGCCTCAGTTCAGACCCCCTAGGCGGGGTGTTAGGTTCGTTACAGCCTAGATACCACAACTGGTTCTGGTAAAGACAGGAATCAGGGAAACTACCAGTAAACCCTGGCCTGCTAGTTAAACTTAACCAGTAGTAAAGAAACGACCTCAGACAACTCCTTAACACAAAACAAAACTTTACTGAATGTAAGGGCAGAAGAAATAATGTACAACACACCCCTTTATTTTAGCTCAAATGATAATCCAGTTCCTTAACCGAATGAAATATACTGTATAAATGAAATAATTCCCTTTGAAAGTATATTAAACAACCCAACTTATGTTATCACCTCTTGGTAAGTGACTCACTAATAGAGCAGGGCGATATGACCAAAAAATATTTATCACAATATACGTTTGAAAATTTGCAATAACGATATAACCGACAATATAATTTACACTAGACAAAATACTTTACAACTCCACAACTTAATTAGTGCAAAAAAAAAAATCAATGTATTTTCACTTAAACAAGCAGCTGTTTTTTATGTGCATTAAAGTTATATAAAAATTTTACAGTGGAAATGCAAATTCCTTGCTGACAGTTTAATCAAAAGGCCTTTTCAGCGGAAGTACATATCCTCAGCATAACCATGTATAATATCCACAAAACGTAAAAAAGAAGTTACACACACAATAGAGTAATATTATGTTGAAGCACAGTACGTATCACTCCGCGAGGCTCCGCCTACAATAGCCGTAATGCTCCGACAATCCATCAAGCGGTGCGGCTTCGTAGCTTAGCAAAGTCGTACTAAAACATTTCACAGACGAGTGTCGTATACCACATAAAATCGTTTCGAGGTCAGTAAACACAACCATCCGTTTCATTCAGCGAGTCACTTTCGCCCTTCTCATTCTCCGTCACCGTGCTTTTTCCGCGATGTGCATATGAAAACAAAGGCACTGCGCATGCGCATTTTACCCATATTCTATCGCGATATTTAATTTTCTTATCGTTGCCCAACATTACACCGGTATTACCGTGAACAGTATGATATGGCCCAGCCCCACTCACTAATATACACTCCAAAATATGCTATATAAATCCACTAAATACACCATATTCACACATGGGCCCCACACACACTCACATTCACACTTGTTGCAGGCTTGTTTGCTGTTCACGCTGGACGATGGAGAAAAATCCTCTTCTCCCCAGTAAGAGCACGAAAGTCTGACTTACAGTTCAGTTGCTCGGTAGGTCGCCGTTCCCTAGTGATGTGCGGATCGATCCTGAAATATCAATTCCTCCGATACCAATCATTTTTGTTCTAGAATCGATTCTCACATTAAAATATCGATATTTTAGTAATTTAGGGTAAATTTGTAGTCTATCAATAACAGGAACACAGTGGAAAGAAACTATAACATTCGGATTGTCTACATTCAAAGGAACTACTTCCTCTTTCGCCTTTCATAGTCATGTTCGAAATACGGCTGTCTGTCTCGCAGCCCCTTGGCGTGCGCACTCACAACAATGGCTGAGCGTAATTGGAGTAATGTGCGAACGTTTTTTACCTCCACAAAAGCTGAAACGTGGTTTGCGATACATGTGGCAAAAACGTGAGGTGTTGTGGCCACACTAGGGAGATATTCAAAAGGACTGCTGGGGGGATAAATACATTTTACAGTGTTTATTTATTGGATAAAATAAAGTACGTTAAATGTCCGGAAACAGCGGGGTTGTCCAAATTCAGAGGCTGCTTCCACTTGAGGACCCGGCCTTCGCGGTCTAAAGAAAGCTGGGTAGTACGTCACGAGCTCCCTCGGTGGAGTGAAACTCTGCTGTCTGCTCCTTGCTATCTAAAATATAACCGGGCACTGGCGTAAACTCTTCTGTTTAATCATTTTCTGTTTGACGTTTATTCAGCTGTGTGAAAACCCAGAGGAACCCTCCCGAGGGATTAATAAAGTTAAATTTAATTTGATCTAATCTAATAACTTTAATCTCAGCCAAACTGATTTACAAATAAAACACTAAAAAAGCCAAACAATAACATTTTCAAGTTTTCTAAGTGACTTATATATCATGTTTAACCCGAGTAGCAAAAGACCGCGGGGGTTTGAAAACGATGTGTTGATAGGCTCAGATATTTGAAGTTTACACAGCTACATTCTCACCTGAAAATATGTTAAAAGTTTTTTTTGCGACCCAGAAAGAGAAATAAGAGTAATATTAAAACTAAGTTGCTGCCGACATTGTTAGAGACTGGAATTGGCTGGGCCACGCTATGAATTCTGCAATATGGTTTTTCAATTTTGTTGTCCGGGTGGAAAATCGGGAGAAATTCGGGAGAATGGTGGCTCCGGGAGATTTTCGGGAGGGGCACTGAAATTTGGGATTCTCCCAGAAAAATCGAGAGGGTTGGCATGTATGGTTGTGGCAACATCACTAACCTTGTCAAACACCTCAGAGTAAATCATATCACAGAATATGAGAGCGTATGTTGAGGCGAACTGAAGAGGAGGAGAGGGACAGGTGCTGCTAGGGCGAGACAGACGTCTCTCACGGAGTCCTTTAGTGCTGCAGGCAGGCAACAAGTTCAAATAGCCACAACTTCAGTTTTTTTTTTTTTTATTTCTATGTGATGAACTCTGCGTTATTAAGTGATAAGAACAAGTAATCTGATATCCTGTAATCATTATGACGCTATAATTTGAGATACAATAAATAAAATAAGTTTTTGTACAAAGTATCGGTATCGGATCAGTATCGTCGATACCACCCTGAATATTAATTGGTATCGGATCGGAAAGGAAATCAGTGGTATCGCACATCACTACCGTTCACCAGTCCCACACTAAATCCACTCTCCGCACTCCCTGCGGACCGATGCTGTCTCTGCTACAGCGCGTTAGCCAGTCACTGCCCAGCTCACCGGCAGTCCATAGCGGCTGCCTCCGTGGCGCAGCCAAGCAGTCCCGGCTAACCTTAGCTGGAAACACAGTTTTTTCCACGGTGGTGCGACCGTTGGAAACAAAAAGTCACTTCACCGACACTCTGTTGCGAAGCTCTCACACAGTTAACTTTCCACTCACACACTCTTTTGTGCTAGTTAACCTCAGTGAAACTGGCTGAGTCTCTCACTTTGGTTCAGCTAACCTCGTGCATCTCTCCATACCGTTCTCTTCTCCTCCTCCATTGTAACAGAAAAACAGGTCCCGTCCCATGCTACCTTCTCAGGCCTCCAGAAAATTAGAACTCTGAACAATATTTTAACTCCCTTCAGAGTTACATACCATAAAATAATACTTTATGATTAACATACTTACTGTGTTACTGTGGCGTTTAAGTCCATGGGAATTATGAGTATCTACTTCCAAATTCCCATCCGGGCTACATAAAGTTCTCTCTTGTGTGGATATGCAATCCAAAGAGTTTTTGATAAGTGATGAGTTCATCTTGAGACTGAGAAATAAGGCTTCACTCACTATTTCACCGGAAAGACAGCAGCAACAGTCTATTTGATCATATGCCAAAAAGAACCTCCAACGGTTTCCTGACAATGCTGTGACAATACTCTAGGAGGGGCAGAGGTTCTGTCATACTGTCAAAAAAGCCTCATAGATCCTGCAAAAAAAGTGTTTTGACATCTACTTAACCTTCAAAGTTATGGCATGCTGAGATACCACTTTCAATTCCATCAATCTGAAAGTCACAAAACATTTTTTCCTCTTTTTTTCTAGAGTCAGTTTTGTATTTTAGATTCAGTATATTCTATGCGGGCATCATGAAGTCTGCATATTATTTGCATGTGTGCTTGACTGAGGAAGTGAAATGACCCCCTGCATAATCAAGATCAATCAATTACCCAAATTTTCTCATTTCAAGTTGGCAGGTGTTATAGGTATTGATCTGCACAGTCTGCATGTGTGTCAACTGTGTGTATGTGTCTGTGTGTGTGAGACAAAGAGCATTTATGGAGCCAAATACTGGGGAGATTTAATACAAATTAAGCAGATGATTTATTTTGTCAGATAAGTACAGAGAAACAAGCAGACAAAACAACAACTCTTGTTACATCCCATGGCACAGTATTTTGCGTGGTAGTCTTAATTTCACAGCCAATTAAGTCTAGAGGTGCAAAGCCTTTGGAAATAGGATTCAAATCTGGGCTTTTATTTGACCATTCCTGACCTTACACCGCCCACTCGCTTCCCACTCACTTTAAAAACAATGTATTTATCTTTATTCATATATTGCTTATGTTCTGATGATCATTATCCTTTTGACATGTCCTCTTATAGTCCAATATTAACTGTCACAGAACTGATACTGCCATACAGGACAACTGATATAAGATTTTTTAATACCATTTTTCTCCTGAAAAGCTGCCTTTATCCTTTATCTGCCAAGGGTACATCATTCAGTTAGTTCAGTTTATTTCAGCAAGTTATATTTTATTGATATAAAGTCAAATCACAATAACAGGTCCTTTATATAAGGTAAACATATCATACAGTTAAAGAGAAACCTCCAAAAGCAGATGATCCACTATGAGCATGCACTCAGTGACAGTGGGAAGGAAAACTCTCTCTAAACAGGAAGAAACCTCTGGCAGAACCAGGCACAAGGAGGGGCAGTCATCTGCCACGACTGGTTGGAGCTGAGGGGAGGGAGACGGTACAAAAGCCACATTGTGGAAGAGAGACAGAGATTAATTATTACTAATGATTAAATACAATGTAGTGTAAGAACAGACAGTGAAAAGAAAAAAAAAAGAAGAACCGCTCAGTGCATCATGAGAAACATCCAGCAGCCTAGGCCTATTACTGCATAATCAAAGGAGGGTTCAGAGTCAACTGTTTCAGCACTAACTATAACCTTAATCAAAAAGGGAAGTTTTGAGTATCTTTAACAGAAAGTATCCCACATCCAAACTACAATCTGATTTGTCCAGAAGAGGGGCCTGAGGTCTAGCATCACAAGCACAGAAATGAGTCTTGAGTTTTCACTCCTTCTTTTTTTTTTTTTTTTTTTTGGCCTGTCCCGTTTGGCTCTTTTGCCCTCAGAATTGTTGTCTAAAGGCAAAGAAAGATGCCCAACGGATTTACTTTACCAAATTGACCATCCCAGCCTTGCCGTAATGGTCCATTTGATTCACCTTTTATTGTTTATTTTATTTTCACTTACTGAATACGGGACAGACTTGACTGGGGGAAAGAAGGGGAGAAAGAAAGAGGGAAAGAGAAACAGCTGAGAAGAGGGACGGGGGAGAAGGGCAAAAGACAAAAACCAACAGAACGGGCAGAGAAAAAAAAATGCATATATCAATCACCTGGGTCACCTGCTGAGAAAGAAAAAAGAAAGCAAGCAGAAGAGAACAAGAGTAATAGAATAAACAACATCACAATGATATATGGGAATATGACAGTAAATACTAAATGTTAAACATTATTGTGCAGCACATAAGATCAACAGAACACAGTGTGCTTTGAGGTAGGAGCCAAAAAGGGTGTAGTTTGTGGGTGTGATCACCCGTGTGTACACCTGTGAGCATGGACGCGCTTGGTTTTTTGTTTTTTAAAAGGTTCCTTCATGTAATAATCTGCTAGAGGGTGTGGGGGGGCCACAGCCCTGTCCTCCAGGGCATGAAGCAGGTGTGGAGGAGATCAAAACTCCAGACATCCAGAGGCCCCCAGAACACAAGAGACCAAGGAAGACCAACAGAGGGGCAGCTGCGCCACTGTCCCGGAAAGAGCTGAGGAGAGTCCCAGATGAGGGCTCACTCAGCAGCCACGGAGCAGAAGCCAGGGGGAGTTGCAGTGACGCGCCCGTGAGCTCCGCCGGCAGCCAGCTGCGCCTGAGTGACCGAGCCCCAGGCCGAGAGGCCGGGGGCACCCCACCTCCGAAGTGGCCCGAGCGAGCCCCAGGCTCCAGGCCCCGATAAGCGGCCGCCAAGGAGTGAGCCGGTGTGTACCTGGACGCCCATCCCCGGACACAAAGAACCACCAACGCACTGATGTCTGAGGGGGTCCGCCACTGGCAGGGGAAGTGGTGGTAGGGGGAGATAGGCCTCCAAACCTTGGAGGGCCTGAGATGTCCCCAGAGAGGTGGCGCCTGACACCCAACCTGACATATAGACACAGACATACAGGCACACACAGATACAAACATCCATTCCCACCCTCATGCTCTCATATGCACTTACTCCACACTCAACCAACGTGGAGACAGACATAAAGAGGCGTTGTACACACGATCACACTCCCCAAGCATACTCTACAAACCGGGTCTAGGTGCCCCCGCCCCTGGAGGGGGGAACTGCACCCAGACCCAGGTGGTGTTTCCCTTTTCCCTGCGGTGGGGGGAGGCAGACCGCCCCGACTCCGCAGCAGCAGGAAGGCTCCACACTCCAGACCGCAGTCGGACGGCCAACTCCTCCTCCTAGCCCCCCTGCTCCAGCAGGTCGCAGAGAATGGGGGTGAGAGAAGACTCCAAACCTCCCTCCACCCGCTCATTGTAGTGTTGATGCATGTGTGTTTTAAGGTGCATTTAAAACCCAGGAGGGCTTGGAGCTACCTGCCAGAGAGCAGCAGGTAAGCGCATGGTCCCTCCTGCTAGCCCTCAATGTCTATGTGTATTTAAAATTGAGAGGTGGGCAACGATGCCAGGGGTGGGGTGTACACCCTGATGGTACTTTGGACTCCGTGTATCGTGCCCACCCCCAAGATCCTATATGTATGTGTAATGAGAGTGTGAGTAATGTGAATGTCTAAGTTGTGGGATAAAATTGAGGCAGAGGCAGCCAGAAGGGGACGGGGGGGGGGTAGCCTCCTCTGCACCCTGGTGACATACCCCTACTCCAAGGCCCTGCATGTGTGGGTGGTTGTGGTGGAGCGGGAAGAGGGAGGCAGCTGGAGATGGGGAGGGAAGGAAGGGAGGGGCAAGTGACCCCTCCCTGGGGCCAGCTCCCCCGCTGACCCCAGTAGGCACCCCCACACTCCGCGACCCGCCAGGGAAAGGGGGCCCAGGCCCATCCAGACCGGGGCCCAGTGCAGCAGCGCCGCCCGGCCCCACAGAGCCCGGGACAGTCCACCCAACCCCACCACAGAGAAAACTGCACCCACCCCACCATCCACTCATCTTCCAGACTACATAAGACAATAAACACCCAGGCTGAGATCTTCCTCCACCTCTCCTGTATCTCCCCCTCCTGCAGAGGGAGCTCCTGAGGAGAGGAAAGCTCCTGCAAGATGTGACAATCTCCCCCACCAGTTGAAGAGCCCCCCAGGTGGCTCGATGCACCGGCGGCACCCTGCTCCAGGGCTGGGCCCCCATGCACCCACCCGCCCACAACCCCGGCAACACACCAACCAGGACCCAAGGCCCCGAGGCCCGGTCCGGGTCCCAGCCCAGAGACGGCGCGCCCCCAGAACCTCACGCCCATCCCGGACCCACCCAGGGGCAGCCAGGCTACCAGGTCAGTAACCCACGTCCGTCAGCACAGACCCTCCCCTAGCCCCGCTGCACGCAGCCGCGAGGAAACAGTCACCTGAGAGCCAACAGAGCCCCTAACCGGACATGACCGCTACCCCGGGTTGAGCCCCCCAAGGAAAATGCCTCCGGGGAACCCCCCGACGCCCTAAGCCTGTCCCTACCCCCACATCAATCACAACAGTGAAGGCGGGACCAAACTATGACCCCCCACCCCCACTAGGTGATGGAGCTGATCAAAGGAGCCCAGAGCAATTGATCTGATGTGGTGGCAGAGGCTGAATCAAGACTAATGTAATCTAATAGATAATTTCTATATTGGTTAGAATTAAGATTATTTTTATTTTTCCAGTTTATGAGGACTGTTTTCTTGGCTATGCATAGGGCAGTGAAAACCATATGGGCTATATTCTTTTCTGAAGTGACATTATCTAAGCTGCCCAACAAACACACTAAGGGGGAAGTTGGAATGTTACATTTCAGACACTTCGATAAGTCTTCACATATCTCGCGCCAAAACTTCTGAACTGGTGGACAGAACCAAAGAGCGTGGATATAATTGTCCGGTGAATTGGTTTGGCAGTGTGAGCAGTTGTTGGTAGACGTAAAGCCCATCTTGAACATCCGATGACCTGTATAGTGCACTCTATGTAATATTTTGTATTGAATTAATTGAAGACTGGGATTTCTAATTAGATGAAAGGTTTTTAAGCAAATCTGAGACCAGAAGTTTAGGTCTAAGTTAACTGATAAATCCGCTTCCCATTTTGCAATAGGAAGTGATATTGATTCATCTGTTTTAGAAAGCATTCTGTATATTTTGGATAGTAATTTGGGGGGTTTAAGAGTAAGAAATTGAACCACACTTGGTGGTGTTTGTAGTTCAACTTGACCCGGTTTAAATTTCTTTTTTACTATGGATTTAATTTGTTGATATTCTAAAAATCTTTTCTTGTTGATCCCATATTGTGTAACTAGTCCGTCAAATGAAATAAATTCTGTTCCTTCTAGTATATGTTCTAAATATTTGATTCCTTTATCACTCCAATCTGAAAAGTTTATCATATTATTGTTTTGTAATATGTCAGGGTTGTTCCAGATAGGTGTACGTTTGCATGGGATTAATGAAGACACCGTCAATTTTAGAAACTCCCACCATGCTGTCAGAGAAGAGCTGATGTTGATGCTTTTAAAGCATTCATGTCGTTGGATGTTTGAGCTGATAAATGGTAGGTCTGAGATCTCTAGATTATTGCAGAGTGCTTGTTCTACATCTAGCCAAGGTTCATCTAAGAGGGTGTGTTTTAGCCATCCTGAGATAAACTGAAGCCTGTTGGCTAAGAAGTAGTGCTGAAAGGTAGGCAGTTCTAGTCCTCCTTTATCCTTGGTCTTTTGTAGTGTTTTTAAGCTTATACGTGGGGGTTTATTTTTCCAAAGGAATTTGGACATACATGAATCTAGAGATCTGAACCAATCTTGTGGCGGTTTAGTTGGGATCATTGAGAATAAATAATTTATTTTTGGTAAGACCATCATTTTTATAGCGGCAACCCTTCCCATGAGTGATATGGGTAGACATTTCCATCTAGCCAGATCATCTTCTACCGTCTTTAAAAGTGGGATATGGTTTAATTTAGTTAGATCTGCAAGCTTGGGAGAAACATTAATACCTAAATATTTTATATTTCCCGATTGCAGTGGTGTAGAAGAGGAATTATGGAAGGAGCAATTAATCGGTAGGACTGTAGATTTTGACCAGTTAATTGAGTAATCTGATATTCTTGCAAAAGAGTTTATCAATTCAATCACCCCAGAGATATTGGTTTGTGAATTTTGGAGAAAGAGTAACACATCATCCGCATAAAGGCTGATTTTATGTTCCACGTTCTTGCATTTTATGCCCTTAATTACTGAATTCTGTCTAATTGCTGCTGCTAGTGGTTCAATAAAAATTGCAAATAGTGAAGGGGAGAGTGGGCATCCCTGCCTGGTGCCCCTCAAGAGACAGAAGCTGGAGGATGTCTGGTCATTTGTTCTAACACAAGCTGTTGGGGAATTATATAATATTTTTAACCAGTTTATGAAAGAGGATCCAAAACCAAATTTGTGTAAAGTTGCAAATAGAAATTTCCAGTTAACTCTGTCAAATGCTTTTTCTGCGTCTAAAGAGAATATTGTAGTTTCTAGGTTTTTACTGTATGAGTAGTCTATCAAATTAAGTAATCTACGTGTATTTGTTGATGAGTGCCTACCTTTTATGAAACCAGTTTGGTCAGGATGAATTAAGAGGGGGGTTATTTTCTCCAGTCTCTTTGAGAGAGCTTTGCAGATTATTTTAAGGTCTACATTTATAAGGGATATTGGACGATAGCTTGAGGGATATACAGGGTCTTTGCCTGGTTTTAGCAGGAGATTAATGTTTGCAGAATTCATATTTGATGGAAGTCTGCCCTTTTCTTTAATTTCCAACAACGTTCTGTAGAAAACTGGTGCTAGAATCGACCAGAATTCTTTGTAGAATTCTGCAGGAAAGCCATCTGGACCTGGAGCCTTATTATTGTGCATACTTATCAGGGCTTCCTGGAGTTCAGCTGGTGTCAGTGGTGAATCCAGTGCCATTGCTTGAGTGTCCAATAATTTTGGAAGAGTTATGTTGTCCAAAAACTGATCAATTTCTTTTTTAGATGGGTTTATTTGTGGTGAATACAACGTTTTATAGAAATCCCTGAAAATGTTGTTTATTTGTATCGGTTCATATAATGTGTTCCCAGATGAATCTTGAACAGCACATATAGTTGTTTTTTCTTTATTTATTTTTAGCTGGTTTGCTAGAAATTGACCGGATTTATTACCATGTTCGTAATTTTGTAGGCGTAGTCTTTGTACTAAGAATTTTGTTTTTTTTATCAATTATCTCATTTAATTCTAGTTTTGTTTTGCGTATTTTGTTCAATGTTTCCTGATCTTGGTGGGACGCGTAGGCTTCTTCTAGTGATTTGATGTTTTTTTCTAATTCCTGAATATTTTTGTTTTCTTTTTTCTTTTTATGTGATGAGAAAGAAATTATTTTACCTCTCATCACAGCTTTCCCTGCTTCCCATAGAACAGAAGCTGATGTTTCGGGAGTGTCATTATAGTCCAAATATGAAGTCCACTCTTTTTTAAAATATTTAATAAAGTCTTCATCTTTAAGTAGTGATATATTAAATCTCCAGTTTTTTCTTGGCGTAGTATTATTCTTGTGCATTAGTGTTAAAGACACAGGACCATGATCGCTGACAGCTATAGGGTGAATCTCAGTGTCTGAAATGTCGTTCAGCAGTGAGCTGCTGACCAAAAAATAATCCAGACGAGAGTAGGAGTGATGGACATGTGAGAAAAAAGTATATTCCTTACTGGTGGGGTGAAGGGAGCGCCATGCATCGCAAAGACCAAAGTCGCTCATATACTGTTTGATTATATTTGTGGACTGCCAATTACGCTGAGTTCCCGCTGTATTGAGCCTATCCATGTCTTCATTTAGTCCAAGGTTGAGGTCACCTCCAAGAACAAGTGTGCCATCTAAGTGTTCAGAGAGTGCACTGAAAAAACCGTGAAAGAATGAGGGATCATCAACATTTGGACCATATACACTTGCAATACATAGCTTTTTATCACGTATAGATAGTTTAATGATTAAGAATCTACCCTCTGGATCTATAACTGTATCGAGTACTGTGAAATTAATATTTTTATGTATTAAAATTGCTGCTCCCCTTTGTCTAGAATTATAACAAGCTGAGAACACATTGGGAAACTCAGGTGTTTTAAGTTCATTCGAACCTCTAAGAGGTCTGTGGGTCTCTTGTAATAGGACAACATCCGCCTGTAGTTTTTTGAGTTGGTTAAATATTTTTAACCTCTTTTCTCTGGAGCCAGCTCCATTTATATTCCATGTAATGAACCTCAGTGTACCCATAGATGTTTGTGTATAACTAGGGATGTATGCTGTGTGCGTCGCTTAGACAGGTGGAGAGAATATGTCACTTGTTCATAAATAAAGAGAAGGAGAGAGAGAAAAAATGTGTGGCGAGATGCTCCCTGAGTCTGACTTTGTGTATGCATAGTTACTAATATGAGTAGGCTTGGCTTAAGTGTGTGTGTGTCTTATATGACTGTGTGCGCTGTCTGACTGATGTAAATGTGCTACCGTTGAGCGCATGGTGCGTATGTGTCGAAATAAAGGATGTTTGTGGATGAGCGTCGAAGCAGGTGATCGAGGCAGTGAAAGGAATAAAGAAAGAAACCAAGGACAGGGGTGAGCAGCATAAAACCAAGAGAGGGAAAAGAGAGGAGAAAAAAAAAAAAAAACAGAAACAAAACGTAAACATTCCAATTAAATCACTGACGGAGAGTGACGGTGTTAATTCTGCTATGAAATCACACTTTAAGATGCGATTTGATACTGGTAAGTTAAACAGATGTTAATGCAAGTTAGTGTGAGTGAAATTCTTCAAATAAACCATTCCTCTACAGATGATCAATTAAGTGTTTTACGACTACTCTTTCAAGACTTTTTGAAATCAGAGGAAGGCTGGAGATTGGTCTACAAATAGCTAGGTCAAGTGATGGCTTTTTAAATAATGGTTTATTTATCGCTACTTCACAAGGCCTCTTCTTGGATTTTGGTTTAGACCCAGGTGTATCTGTATCTGTACCAAAGGCTAGGTGATATCCCTTTGAAAGAGCCAAGAACTTTAATTTCCACTTCCTCCATATAAAGGTTGACTACAATGGGTGACACCATGCACAAATCGGATCAGGGTAAAGTTGGTTCATGTATAAAAATGAAAAGTGAGACCACATAGAAGGACACTATGGTTTCTGGATCCAGTGAAAGTTTACAGATCTTGTTTGTGGTCAGTAGAGTTCATTAAGGTGATGGGGCGTTCTCGAAAGGGGATCTGGGATGATGGCGAGGCTCATAGGGTATAGCATGCCCTGGGTAATGGCAGTTGTATGTAGACTTTTGACAGCTTTTTCCCTTTCAGGTTGTTGTAGGCAACTGATGATTTTCTTTTTTTAGTTGCTTGTGGGGTCTCGCCTTAAGGCTTCATTAGGTATTGTTGTCACTGAAGAGTGATTTTGGTGATAATCAGTTCAGTTTAGAACAATGGTGCACTTCTTCTTGTCAGCTGGTCAGCTCTTTCCTCAGGGATGTGATGGCCCTCTTTTCTTGAGATTGGACGGAGGAAATCTTGCAGTGAAGATGGTACCTGAAACCTTCATCCTGATTTGCTCTGCTCATGGTTGTGTTAGTTTAGCAATTCTTACCGCTGTTTCCATGGCTGTGATGAGATCCATTATGACATGCAGACAATCCATATTGTCAGGGAGCATAGAACTCAGCATATCTTTCAGTTTCTTGTTCAGTCAGCATTTTTCACTTACTATGTGTTTATATAGCTCTCTTCATTTAATTATTAGTTACTATTAATCTCTGTCTCTCTTCTACATTGTCATTATTCCGTCTTCCTTTCCTCACCCCAACTGGTCATGGCCTATGGGCTCAAAATGTGGTCGTAAATATTTTGCACTTGTAAAAAAGATTTGCATGTGTAAAAAAGATTTGTGTGTGCGTAAAAAAGATTTGTGTGTGGACTTAGAAAAAAAACCCCTGCAAGTTACAAGTACGGATTTTGACCCTATTTTTCTTCCTTTCATCTGATTGGTCAATGTCATAACAATCCAATCAGAGAACAGATGGGTTTGGCTGTCGAGGGGCGCTTTTTTGAACTGCAGGTCTTTGAAGGGAATAAATGCCCTTTTACATGCCAACCTAGCGTTTTCCTTCATCACCACGAAGGAAAAGAGTCTGTGGTCGTCCGAGTTTGGTGATTTTTGTGTCACAGGTCTACGTGTTTAATACAGGGACTTCCACAGCCTTTTCAACAGCGCTGCGGACTGCGGGGTGGGGGCAGTGTTTTGGAAATGACAGTCTTCATTACAAAGCTTTCTTCGTTATGAATTAGCATACATGTTTTTATTGAACATTTGAAGAACCAGCAAAAAAAACAAACTCTTGTAGAGGACATAAAGTCAGAGATAGAAAAGACAAGGAGCAGGTGCATCTAGTACAGGTAGAGCTGCTGCAAAAACCCACAGAGCTCAGCAGCCAGCGTAACAAATTCTGGATCCTTTGCTTTTAGTTAGCAGTTAGCATTAGCAGCACATCCTGCGTCCAATGTCAAAGGACTTTTATGCTGCGCACTGTGACTCACAGCAATGGTCCTGGGTCAGCCCTGACTTTGTGTTAAACTAATCCTAAAGTAATAATGGTATTTCTAACCACTGATATACCACAACTTTTTCCTTTAAACAGCTACTTAAAGTTAGGGGACCTAGCTGCTATCGGATATTTATATAGCGATCCTCCAGCTTCAAACTGTATCACCCTTCAAGGACCTGCAGTTCAAAAAAGCGCCCCTCCGACAGCCAAACCCACCTGTTCTCTGATTGGATTGTTACATTTGTGATTGACATGACATTGACCAATCAGATGAAAGGAAGAAAAATAGGGTCAAAATCCGTACTTGTAACTTGCAGGGTTTTTTTTTCTAAGTCCACACACAAATCTTTTTTACACACACACAAATCTTTTTTACACATACAAATCTTTTTTACACATACAAATCTTTTTTACAAGTACAAAATATTTATGACCACATTTTGAGCCCATAATGGCCGACCCTCCCTGATCCTGGTTGTGCTGGAGGCTTTCTGTTGGACATTTTTCCTTCCCACTGTCGTCAAAGCACTTCCTCATGTGGGGTCATCTGATTGTTGAGATTTTGCCTGTTTTCTTTGTATTTTGTAGGGTCTTTATATTACAATATAAAGCACCTTGAGGCAACTGTTGTTGTGATTTGGCTCAATATAAATAAAACTGAATTGAACTGAACTAAATTGAATTTAATCACATGGAGAGCATAAAAGCAACTTCTGAGTAAAAGTATAAGCCAGATGCATTTCACTATAGATGTACTCCAAAATAAGATCAATTATTTTATCAATTATATAAGACCATTTGGACAAGCACAGGAAAACACCACAACCAAAGACAACAGAGAACGTCGGTGAACCTGAAAAAGATGTGCTTGCCAAAGGGCTCAATTTTGCCATTGTTAAACCTTCAGTATAAAGTCTTTAATTTGCTCCAGCTTGTTTTAACATTGTTATTGTAGCAGTAAGGGAAGATGGGACTCATCTGGGAGATTTACACTGAAGGAGAGAGAGGGGCGAGAAAGCAAGAGAGAGCAAGACAGAGAGAGGGAGGGAGACATTTGCACATTTGACAGGAGCACAATTTACAATGTAACACACACAGATTAAGCACACTTCAGGGCACAGACAATCCCTTAACACCCCTATCTGACCACAGCAGGATTTGTCTGTATTCTGAATAAACACAAAAACTGGGTGGAAGCCAAATAAACTACACAGACCTCACAATAAAACCAAAACAGGCAGTAGGGGATAATGAGAAATGGGCTTATGTAAAACGTGATCAATGAAGAAATTCCTTCAAAGTTGCAGTAAACTATACATATAGTCTGAATCTAGCTCATTAAAATCACTTTAGAATGCTAAGTGTAAAGAAGCGTGCACAGAATTTTCTATTTAGTCCGGCCGCATTAGAGGTTTTGTATGGTCACCCTATAATGTTAATGGCATATAAGACAAGGTATCATATATATTTTTAATCATACACTGTCATCCTATGACAGTTGTGAAAGGGTCCAAACTAATCCCCCCAAAAAGAAGAAGATGAAGAAAACTTACATGGAAGCTAAGAGGAAAAAAAAGACTTGTGATTAGCAAAACAATTAACAAAATTCTCTGGGCATTGTCTTGTAATTGATAACCTAATGAAGATATGATGCCACAGCATCTCTGAGAAAATATGCCCCCCCCCAAAAGGCTATCAAACACAGTAATAAGCCCTTTTAAAACCAAGATTCTGGCAGCCCCTTTCCTCCACTTGATTCTAAGTCATTATGGGGAGTAATGAGTTTGGGAGAGTGTGTGTGTATGAAGACACAAATAAAAAAAAATGTGTCTGTGTATGCACAAGTACTCCTGTGTGCATGTTATATGCTGCTTGTAATTGCAGAGATATTTTTAATACCTTCTCTCTCTGGGCCAGCTGGATGTTTCAGAGTCAGCGGGATAGGAGAAGGTGGAAATATGGCAGAAGGGGGAAACGTGTGGCAAGAGGACTGAGCAGACCTTTACTGTGTGCTTTCTGTACAATCCTTATCTCCTCAGTGCAGGGTCTGCTTCATGGAACCAAGCCCTTGTAACTATGCTAATGTAAATGTCACTGAGCTGGGTGGGGACACTAATACTCTCATCCCAGACAGGATGTGCTTAATGTATTTTATTACTGCCTGTATGTTCAGGGACGGAGACTCAGTGTAGACTTAATTGGTGATATGGCAGTTTACCTAGGTTTTTCCCTGAACAAGTCAACTCACGGTAAGGATACGCACACGCACTCTTTATACTTTTTGATCTCTCTATCAAATGCAAAACTACTTCACTGGCATTAATATAATGTATTCATTGAATACATAAATTCTATAAGTACCAGATGAGAAATTTAAAAATGAAAACATAAAAAATCCGTACATCCTTTTCTATTGTGCCTTTCTAGTTCAGGGTTGCAGGAGACTGGAGCCTATATAAGCTGTCATATGATGAGAGGCGGGGTAAACCCTGCACATGTATCCAGTCTGTTGCTGGGCTAACACAGGGAGACAGATAACCATTCACATGGATATCCACACCTATGGGCAATTTAAAATCACCAGTTAACTGCATGTGCACATATTGCACACTAGCCTACACTGCTCCAAAACTGACATCTTCATAGTCACCTGAACTTTTGCAGGTGTCCACTCGAACTAACCAAATGCCTTCTGGAGAAAAGTTTGATGGTCAGGTGAGACATTGAGCTATTTGGCCAGACAAAAGGTAAAGGTGAGGCCTTAAGACCTATGACCAATATACCATATGTGAAGTGCGGTGGTCACATGCCTCTCTGTTTTGCTGCCACTGGTACTTTGTATATTGTGCAAAGTGGATGGAGTAAGGAGGGATTCCTCCAAATTCTTCAACTTTACCTTAAGCCAACAGCTAGACAGTTGAAATATAGACACAACTGGGTGTTCCAACAGGACAAGGGTCCTCATTATTAATATGTGCATGAAAGCGTTCTTATCCTGTTCAAAAAACAAGTACACATGCAAAGTTACTACTGGATTTCTTAAATATTTGTGGAGAAAGTAAGAAAGCAAAACAGGGGAAAACCCAGCTAAAGAAACTGAAACAAATATCCAAACTAGAGGCCAGAAAAACCAGTTTTCCAAAGATTTTCCACTGGAGTGAATAGGTTTAAAAAAAAATACTACTTCTAGAAGTAGTATAAAAACAAATTTTCAATAGTCTTTAAATCGAATCACAGATTCAGCTGACCTGAAGAAGGCTGTTCCAAAGTTTGGGTGCTACACCTTTAAGTCGGAAATGAGCATTGAGTGGAGGTGCACCTACTGATGTTGCCACAGCAGGAGACACATAAAGAATCCACAGTGGCTATAGATGAAAACTCCATGATGAGCTCATCCTTGTCCTTGAGTATGGCAGTTAGCATACAGGCTAAAAACAAAGTTAGCTTGTAGTAGCTGTGGCTGTGTCCAAGTCTGCCGGTTGTCTTTTAACAATGACTAAAAAAGAAAATGATGGGTAGCTTTCACCTTTCATCAATTATACACAAGACGAAAGTTAATGTTTTTAGCTAAACAGGTGTAATGGTAAATTCACTAAATTCACCATTAGTGCTCAGATATGCTCCACTGTCCCCACAACCCTTAACCGGATAAATGTTCAAGAAAATGGATGAATGCATGGAGGGATGGATGGCATGTCCTCTGAGAGATTTATGCCAGTTATTGAGGAAATAAACATTCACACCTTCATATCAACCATGTGTCCACTTCAACCATGCAATCATTCATAAATGTGACTCCTACCAGTTATTACATACTGAGTTACGCCAATATTGTCTCCTGCATGTCAAGCTCATAGAGAGGTGAGGGTACAATGTATCTGGTACTCGAAGAACATGAGACTTGTGAAGCCAAATGAAGGCACAGAATCAAAATACCCACTGATCAAGAGGCAATTAGTAATTTCCAAGCTCTTTGCCTGATTTGCCGTGAAGTATTTTGCTGTGGGAGAGCTGAGCTCACAGAAAGCTTTGTGCGGCTGCCACGTTTCAACAAACCAAATCACTCACTAGATACTTCTGTGACTGCAGCTGCTTTTGGCTTTCAGATGAATGTTGTCAAGAGTGAGTTGTAAACCTTAATGCGATGTTGCTTTTATCAGTGTTCCTGAATTCACGCTTGATTTGTGTCGTCCACTGTGAAGCTTTCTGTCTAAAAACAATGTTCAACTTCAAATCCGCACTCAGTATGCATCCATAGAGTCACAGTATGTCATTGTCAAGTGAATTAACTTAGTTCTTCATGGTGAAGCATGTAGCTTAACCGGGGTGCATGCTTAAAGAAGTAAAGGTCGAGAGATCTTAAGCTTTTAACCATTTTTATACCTCAAACATTAATTTCAAAACCCTGTCATTATTCTAGTCAAGACATTTAGCTCATTCTTTAAGTAAACTCTGCCATATCTATTGCACATAACAAGTTGACATTTTAATAAAGCTATTAAATCTGGAACTAACACAAGGATATTAAGAAAAAGGTATATCAAAAGAATCATATGTCTTTGTTTAAACCTCAGTTTTAAATCCAGTATGTGATCCTTTTAACTCTTCCAGTGGGACACTGGGCATTGAAGCAATGCTGGACACTTTGAGAAAGACGAAGATGTGTGAAGGGATTTCGGAAGCAGTGACAGCAGGTGAGAGGAGAAGAACACAAAGAATGCACTTCCTTGCCTCTTCAGCCTGCATGACAGAAGCTTTCATACTGTTTGTTTTTGGCTAATGGAAACAGTGTAGGTGAGATACAAGTGGAGTTCTGCTGTTTAGTGGATATGCAGACACTGCAGGTGCACAGCAGCAATTCAGAACATTAGAAAAAGCAATTTTATATCAATAGAAGCTGCCAAGTGTTGTATTTCTATCACTTTGGTTTAGACATTTGTTGTTTTATGTCAAATTGATTTGTCTTTCACCCAGAACAGTTTGGTTTCAAATGTCAGGACAAGTTAAATCAGCATCAGAGTGTGATGTTGCACTAAAAAAGAGCAATTCTCCACCAGGCCAATTATGTAAACTGCTATAATATTGTAGACTTGCCAGTAGCCATGAGCCTTTTTATTGTTCAGACTTATACTTTAGAGAGTAATGAATTTAAAGAGAGAAAAAACTGCAGAGATCCTGCCAGAGAAGTTTAAGTTTTGAGGTGAAACATTTCACACAGTGAAGATTAAATACGTAATGTCACAGGCTGTGGAAATAGTAAATAGCACTGCACAGGGTGAGGTAAATCTAACATTACTGTCTAAGACCAATTTCCAAGTTCTTTGAGAATCTATTTCCGCTGTGTGCTGGTTTCAAGTTAATCTGCACTGGCTTCAAAAGGCAGTATGCTTTTACTTACCAGGTTTTTAAAAATTGCACACACACACAAACAGAAATAGAGAGAGCGAGAGAGAGTTGTTATTTCATCTTTAGCTGTCTATAGGGAGGAATTAGCAATTTCTAAATCCAAAATAAATGCACCTATCTGTTAGCATCTTAATAATAAAACTGGGGAGCTGTAGCGCACAGAAGGAACCAAACAATCATAGGGAGAAAACCACGTTACTCTTCTAGTTTGCCCAAACAAAACTGACTTAAAGAAAATTAAGAAGATTTCAGGTTTCTGAACAGCACTATGTCTTAAAATCTGAAACCGGACATGCTTTAGTGACCTCGACAAGTGAGAGCAATACTTGGAACATATTCTATACTTTATAATACACGAAACCAATAGCATGTGTAATCATTTCTGTAAAAAATCAATAATAAATTGTCAGGCTAAGAGCAACGGAGACAACTGGAATTTCAAAACAGACTTCAAGGGCATCTCACTGCCTAAAAAAACCTTCTTATATCAGCTCGACTGTCCTTATTACATAGGAAAGAGGGAATAAAAAAATACTATTAATATTGATTATTCAATATTAATACAATTCGTTATCAAAGCTTCAGCCATTGAGTAATCCCCCAGCACTTCCCAAACCCATCTATTCTTTGAAAAAGAGAATATTTACATACTGTATTTCTTCAAATATCCACATATAGAAAAAAATCTGTCTGCAGGCAAAATGAAATAGAGAAGGGGCGAGATAAAGAGAGTGTGAAAGTGTCGGACAGAAAAAAAGTGTCAAAAAATTTTTTTCTGAGTATGTTATCGCAGAGTTTCTCCAGCTCTGGAGAGACAGGAAGCACTGAACCTTTTATTTCACAAAAGCTTTAGCTGTATATTCTGCTATGCATACATAATCAAATGCATAAGCCACCTGTGTTAGAGTACAGTTAGTATATAAAAGCAGAAGTTAAAAAAAAACAGAGTCCTAGAAACATAAAAGAGCAACACGTGCCTTTGCAAAATCATGGCACATTCCCATAAGTATATCACAGTGGAAAGAGGACTATTCAACTACACCTTGTCTAACAACCTACAACCATGAATAAAAATATTACATTTTCCTAGATATTGAAGCAGAGAGTAAGGTCTGTAAATGTTAGTATCATCAAAAGTATGAGGAAGGAGAACATTATTGAAAATAAAGAAATAAACAAACAAAACATATTCCTGTGTTGTTGTTAATCGTGCCAACAGTGTGTTGTTCTAATTTTGTCAACCAAATCCCTACATTATAATATTTTGTGTGTCAGCCAAAGTATGACTTTTAGATGGAAAATTGGTCTTTTTTCCCCAGAACTACAAATCTATCATAACCTTTAAAGTTTACAGCCAAACGTTTTTAGTTAGTTTTATAGAATTTGAGATAAATTAAAAAAATATTTTGCTTACACATGCAGAGATAAAACATAAAAAACAAATAAATCATCGAAGGTTCTTCTTAGCAATCCACTATTTTTAATTCTCTACTTGAAAGATTGGCTGAGGCCATGTTTGAGTTAAGAACTGATGATAACTGTCAAGAATCAAGGGATTCTATATATACTCCCTATACTGAGTGCTGATGTTAGTGCCAAACTTTGACTGCTATGGCTCAGTTGCATGGCAGATATGTATGGGAAAGAATCTCCATGCCCTTCTTTTGTGGTTGTCTCCTTTTAATGATAATCACTGTATGCATTGTGTGTGTGTGTGTGTGTGTGTGTGTGTGTGTGTGTGTGTGTGTGTGTGTGAATGTGTAGCTAAATGTGCTGGCACTCCTGCTGTTGCTGCTGTGTGTGAAAGAGTGTGTAGCGCAGTGTGTGCCACCGGTGTGCTTGGTCAGCAGTCCTGCTGCTATCCCATTAACTCTGCTGCTGCAGGGCATGCTGGTGCGACCCAGAGGACCCTGGGTAACAGCAGGCCCTACTGAAGTCATTTCCATTCAACCAGCTCACTCCTACTAGTACACTGCTGCACTGTTTTGTATTTGTGTGTGTGTGCTTGTGTGTGTGTGTGTGTGTGTGTGTGTGTGTGTGTGTGTGTGTGTGTGTGTGTGTGTGTACCAGGCTACTAAGATGGAGAGATTGGGTGGATATTGAACTGAGAGGCACAGAATAAATATTGGAAGATTAAAACAACAAACTGCAGTGTTATGAAATTTAAATGCAGATGGAGAATTAGCAATACAAGCTACTGACTGAATAATTAAGGAAAAGAGAAGCATAAGTAGATACAGGGAACAGTAATGATACCTGTCTCAAGAAAAACATTGTTGAAGCCTGAAGAGTGAGTGTGCAAGCACTGTTTGTTTTGTAACATGGAGGAGGAGTAGGATGAGGAGGTAAAGCAGAAGGAGGATGAACATTAGCTATTTCTCTGCCAAAAATGTAAACAGATCTCAGAAAGACATTGCTTTCTACTGCAACAGCATATATACAAAACTGTTAACTGTGGGTGGAACTGAAATGCAAATTTGTTACATGTATTTTATTTTATACACAGCAAATCCAGCATGTCCAAATTAACACTGTCGGATTTGATTTCAACACTATTAAAGTGTCTATATGGGTCCACACCAGAGAGTGTTAATTTAACTCTTTTTGGAGAGTTGGTACGTTAACTCTGATTTAGTGTTAAACACCAAATCTGTCTGGAGTTGATAATTTAACACTGGGTGTTAAGAGTTTATATATTAACTCTCAAAGAGTATTTTAGTTTAACTACGTAAGAGTTATCTTCTAATTCATTCTAAAAAGCGGGAATTTTACTGTTCTGAACTTCTAGAAATTTCTTTTGGAAATAAACATTTACTAAAAAGATGCAATGGTTTTTGAAAAACATTTATTCTGAACTGTGCACCACAATTTCAAAACATTTTCTGAAAGATGTAACAGTGTACATGTTCTCACTTTCATTAGAATTTTGTTTATCAAAAGGTCTGACATGGTAAATGCAAATAACAGCATTCTCATCACTTATTTCTTCAATACAATATGCATGTCCTTCATTCATCCCTTTGTGGAACTTCAACGCACTTCTGCTCTCCCCCATATTCCATCTTCACAAGCATATCCTGTGTGGAGATTGAATAAAAATTAGTTGACACTAATTAATGGCACAAATAATCCAGTAAACAATTGCAGCACAGTAAAAAAAAAAAAAAAGGAATCCTCTTTGAGCCATTACTTGTGTAAAGTATTTTCCCAAAAGTCAAAGACACAGGCAACAGGTAATACTGAACTAAATGTAAAACCTCAACCTTTTTCATTTTTACCTAAACCGTGTGCACAAAACTCTGGAGGGATCTAAATGCTAACGTAGAACCCAGTCAGGACGTCTGCTACTGCTGTTTGCTCGTTGTTGTTTTTTTATGGGCGATCGTTTTCAGGCTTCAAGTAGCACCATTACACCAACATTTCACATTCTACACATTGTTTTAGGTGTATTTGACCAAAAGTTTGACTGAAAATTCACATGCAAGCTTTTTTTCAAGGCTGTGGTATTTGCCCGCAAGCAATACCTTTCAGCTAGCTAAAACAGAATATTATGCTATCAGCGAGCAACATGGCTAATGCCTTTCACACAGCTTTGTCTCAACTTCAAAGAGCCACAGAAGTAAAAGCTAATAACAATTGAAACAATCTTTGAAAAAATGACTTACCAAGCATGGCAAACAACTCAAATATGTAGAGCAAAATGTTCTGAAACGGCTTCACTTCAGCTTCGATTGGAGCCTATGGTGCTGAGGGCGGAGTCTGTGAATTTACTCTGTTGGTGTCATAGCCCCTCTAGGAGTTCAGAGTTAAGAGGTCAAGAGTTAATGTTTCCATTTTAACACCTCCAGATTTGACAGAGAAACACTCATTTTTAACACTCGATTTTAACTACTATCATTTTACACCTCAGAGTTACATTAAAAGAATGTGACTCTGCTTAGAGTAAAATTAACTCTACTTTTGCAAGGAGACTATTAACACCAAAAAATTTAACACTTTTGAATTTGCTGTGTAGTCTTTTTTCTTTTGCCTATTTCCAGTTCAGGTAATGAACACTTTTTCATCAGGTTAACCTGAATTTTTCTAAATACACAGTGTGTCTACTCGTGCATGTGCACACACACATTTTGAAAACATTTAGACATGTTTTGCACATGATTCAATCTGACAGTGAAAACATGCTGTCACCCATGTAGTGGATTGTTTAACAAACAGTAGGTATTCGAAAAATCAAGTTCATTCATCTCTGAATTATCATCATTCATCCATTTATCCAAAGAGATTAATTGTTCCCTCACATGCATGGTAGGGCTCAGTGGCTAACCTTCCCTACCCCCTAAACTGGAACACCACAGAGTATCTATTAAGTGTCCCATCTTAACAGAGTGTAAGGATCAAAGTGGATCTAAAGTACAAAATTTGCTGTGAAGTCCACCTACATATTACACTTGCAAGAACTGCTTGACTATGGAACCCATGTGATTACGCTCCAGGCCTCTAGTTTTTGTGCTAATGTTAATATTTGAGGAATTTTGAACCGCTGTTGGTAACTTTTGCACACTACCAGCCTCAGCAACAACCTTCATGACCCCACTTTGTAACTAGTAATTCTGGTCTGCGACTCCATAGCCGAGGTTCCTAAATACTTCTAATTTATAGTAATATGAGTTTTGCAATATGCAATTTAGACTTTTTTCTTGAAATATAATTTTGACTTTTTACTGTAATCCCTGGTATGGGTTCGCTATTGTTTTATTATTTGTACTTCATGTTCTGAGTTATAGATGATTTTAGGTTTATTAATTTCCCTTCCTGTTCATTCTTTGTGTCAGTCCTGTCTGTCTTGTTCTTTAGTTCAGTTGTTGAGTCTCTCTTCCTGTTTTATTTGGCTAAGTGTTGTTCTCTGTGTCTTATGTTGAGTTTAACTTCCTGTGTCTCGTTATTCCTGATTTGTTCCTGGTGTGTCTGCCGCCTGTTTGCCCCTCACCTCATTATCTTGTTTATAAATTGTCTAAGGCTCCCTCTGCTCTTTGTTGCAATCTCATCTTGTTTCCCTTTTCTCTTGCTTTTGTCACTATTCCCTGCAATTCTGATGGACTTTTTTCCATCTTCAGTACAGTTGTTTCCATGTGATCCTGCCTTTGAGTCTGCATTTGGGGTCCTCATTCACTATCCAACCTGACATGATTAAATCCTTGATTTCAAATACCTGTGGTAATCGAACTATAAACACCTGAACTCAAAGATTAAGAGGTGTGGCCCAAGACGTGTCCCTTAGCAAGTTGCACCTCACCCAGATGCTTTTGTTATGCATCAACAAGCTTCTGGCATAATTCTAGCAGGATATTTGATCATTGGTAGAGTGGTGAAATATGAGTTCTAAACAAATTCAATGGCAATGGCAGGGTTTTCCTGAGGGGATACCACCTATAGATAGTTGCTTATTTAGTCCTGAGATGTTGTCATGAAAATTGCATGAACAAAACAAAAAACGTACCCCCCCCCCCACCCCACACACACAGAAAAACAACAACAAAACAACAGTTTTGTAGTTCCTCTTATTTTGACTGAAGAAGCACTGATGCAGCAGAAGTTCAAATGATGTATGTAAGTCATTGCTTATTCATATTTTTTTTCACATAAAGATTATTTCTTTTTCCATGTTGAACCGTATAATAAACAAAAAGAGATTTATGATTCTAAACCAGTCATGATTTCGTCCCTCCTATTAAAGTGAGCATGTACAAATAGTTTTGATTTCATAACAAAATGCTGGCTAATAACATTGATACCAAAACTAGATGACTACAACCTCTCCAAAAAAAGTAACAATAATAATAAAATTTAAAAATGAATTTAAAAAAATGTGAATTTCACAGTGTGTCTTTTGTTTTTTCCCTCACACCCAACTGGTCACAGCAGAAAGTTGCCCCTCCCTGAATGTGGTTGTGCTGGAGGTTTCTTCCTGTTAAAATTGAGTTTTTCCTCAACACTGTCACCAAGTGCTTGCTCATAAAGGGAGTTGTCATTTTTAATAAAGAGATATGATTTGTGAGGACTTAATGGCATTTATGGAGCAATAAAATTAAATTAAGATATATGGCAATTAGACTCAAGTTACTCATTGTAGCAGAACAGAATTCCAGCAGTCATAGAAATCACAGGGAACCCCCATCCCCTGAAAAAAGAGCAATCTTACAACGGCAGGGAAGTTCAATTCTATAGAATATAAAAGCACATAAATCTTAGAGGAAGAATATCCAGAGGCAAAAAATATAAGTATGACATAGTAAGGAAATGAAACTGAGGGAAGGGTCAGGGAGCAAAGAGGAAAGAGAGAACAGAGAGTCTGCGATAAGGCAGGGAACTGGCAGAGATCAGACGAGAGAAGAGAGCGAACCTTCAGTAATGATTGAGAGTAGCTGAAAGCCATGAGAGAGAGGAAGGCACATGTCTTAAGGCTCAAGGGGAGTTGGAGGGAACTAAAGAGAGCAGAGATCCTGTGATGAGGCTGAGAGTTGATAGAGGTCAGGAGATGTTTGATGAGGTTCAAGGGGCCAAGGGTCAAAGTTTCCTAAGTGTTTCTCCTATTATTTCGTCCATAGTCTGCAACTAAGACATGTATAGAAGTGTGTATGGTGGAATGAATGATGATTAGATGTTTTTATATGTGTGTATTTAATGCGTAACTTTTATTCACCGTGAAGCTGTTTATACCAGTGTTTGGTGCTATGCAAATTATTGTTGTTGTTGTTGTTGTTGACAGACAAGAGAGAGGGCCTGCATGAAACCTAAACAACCTAATTAGGCTTTACCAACAGAGCAGAGGAAACCAAGGAACCACAGATATTTTTAAAAAGGGGTTTATGATAGAACTACAAAGTATTTAAATTGAGCTCAAATTTGAACAACAGTAGTAGTAATACTTATCACAGATTTTTCTGCAGAACCATCATTCTTTCTTTTCATACTTTATGTATAATTACTAATAAAAAATACTGAGGACTTCATTGTGTTTTATTGCTCCTTTGATTCAAACTCTCCAGAACTTATCAATGTCTACTAATGGTACATAGTTTAATGATAGCTATAGCAATAACTTTTATAGTTCTTCAGCCAGGAAGAAGTGCACAAAGGTGAAGATGTCCATGCAAAGTGTAGCATACATTAGAGTTAGTTTTAATCTGGCCCGACTTGTACTTTTATTAGTGTGTGTGTGTGTGTGTCACTACATGCCATTGATTTATGTAATGGTTTCTTTCAGTCTTGCATCCTCGTCTTTAAGAAATGCTTTTCAATGCATTAGGGCATCTTAGTATTTTTGCCAAAGCTGTTTCTCAGTACAGCCTGCTTGTTTGGAATGCTGCAGGATGCCCATTTTCAAACACACATTTTGTCCTTAAACAGTACTACAAGGCTCTAAATATTTAGATTTATGACACAATACTCTCTTTCATTTCTCATTTATTTGATTTTTTTCCTCTGTTTTCTTGTCAGGTGTACTTGTACCTGGATGTGTGAAGCCTGTTGTCTGTTGGCAGACAAACAAACAAGCTGACAAAGGAATCCAGAGGGACAGTTACTTTTATCAGATATATTTTTCCTTATTGTCACTTCTACACCTTATAATGCCACACATCTAGCTACCTTAGTGCCATCTTTCCTGCTGTGTCTGCTCATATCACAACAGTCTGCATTTTTTGTACAACTGTTTAAAGAATGGTTGTCGTAAGGTTAGATAGATGTTACTTAAAGTTTAAGAAAGTTCAATTTGGTTATTCTTTTCATTTCATACAAGGAAAGGGATTCAAAGAGAAAAAAAAGATTTGTGAATGATAAAAGATCAATAACCACTTTTCTTAAATACAGTCTCTAAAGGTGGACACTGCATCACTGCATTCTATCTTTGTGAGTCAGTTGTGTGTGGTGAGAGCACCTGAGTTTTGGCCAAAGCAAACTACAGCTGTAGTGCATTTAAAATGAGGCACAATCAAGACGAGTACATCGATTCAAGTTTAGCCTGTAACATATCACATCAAAGTCCAAGAATAGTTTGTCATAATTAAGCAAATATAAGTTAAGATTTAAAGTTTTAATGAATACTAATATGAAGTTGTGCTGCTCATTAAGTTATTGATTTGTCAGTAAGATGGAGAATTTCCCAGCCTCTATTTCATTTCACATCATTTTTTCAAATAAACTCTGAGCTGCTACATCTTACAATAACTACTTTTTTCTCATATGTTTACAATACTCATGAGGGGACACATTATTTTGGTTGATGCCTGATGCAGTAAGCTTTCTTTTCCACAAGACAACCTTGTCTGATTTTATTGTCAGTCTAGGTCTGCTAGACTTTCTAGTATCTAGATGTCTTGTGATAGTATAACACAGAGAACTCAAAGGTAATTTAAGTTTTTCTCAGTCTTTCATGCCTCAAAGTAATAACAGCTTGCCTTTCGTCTGTCAAAAGCTGGTACTTACCTGTCTCCCTGACTGCTGAGAAGATTTAAACTTTGATCTTAAGGACCAAGCAGCTAGTAAGTTCTTATGTAAAAGTGAGTTGGTGCCTGTAAGTGCACAGGTTGTCTAATTTCTATTCAAGCACAGATAGTTAAGAATGACTTAATTGCATTTTCTGAAAAAAAGAAAAGCACAGGGATACATTTGTGGGGATAGAAAGCAGCATTTTAAGGTAAATTTACCTTTTGAAAATCGAGTCTGTAAAAGAGTATTCAAAATGTATGTTTCGGTCATAATGGACTGAAACATGTGAGGTCCGGTATTCCTCCAGAAGGATTATACCAGGGTTGCAGTTGAATTATAAGAAGCTACTGATTTTCTTCTTTGCTCACTTTGCCATGTTGGATGCCATTCTAGAATTTTTGAAACTATACAGATCAAGATGATCAAGAAACTGACCTCATTGCCCACTGTTCATCAGTGGTAGTGTTTATTAGGTTGGGAAAACCTGCAGTCAGCTGAGTCTGAAGAAGTCACTTGAATGAGTGACGAAAAGTTTCTCCCATTGAGAACACAAAGTCCAGATGAACAGAATAAACTATTTGGGTAACTGTACAGAGTTGCCACTTGTATTTTCCTTATTATAAAACAACTGTGCAACACCAAATGTGGATTTATCACGACCGGTGTAACGGAGGATGTCACTTTAAGAGAGACAGACTTGACCACCTGCTATGAATGCCAGGGTGATAAGGTGCTGACTCCATGAATCCACAATCTCAACAGGGTTGTCCGATAAGAACAGATGGCTTATCTACAAAATCCACTGCCACTCAGGTATCTGCTGTTCACTCATTTATTGAACAAGAATCAGGGTTGCACATCGATAATGTGAGTGAGTGGAGTATAGTAATATGATGTATGCCATGTGGTGAAGTGATGGTGTGCCTTCCCTCTGATTGGCTAATCAGCAGCTGTATGCTGATATATTTACTCGGCAGATCTGGCTCCATTCATCAGTACAGCCGACTGGCTTGCCTTTTGTACAACAGGTGCTTTGGAGCTTAGACTCTACTCTAGAGTCTCAGCTCTCTCCTCTTTTGCTCTTTATCTTGCCTCTCTGCCATCCTTGTTTATATATCTGTGTGTGCCAGCGTACTGATTTTTGCACAGTGGTGGGACTCATTCAGTGTTCCCACCTTTGGTCTCCGAGCACCTGCTGATGGTCACAAACCTGTTCTTAATTCCTCGGCTCTAGTACTTGTTGTCTTGCTCCTTTAACCAGTGTGGAGAATCCTGTAAGTGATGAGCAAACAATGTTTAGAGAGTGAGTCTCGAAGGAGAAAACTATTGACAACAATCACAAGCACATGGAAGTTGGGATTTTATAATTACTGTGGACTTTATCTTGAACTGTTGTTGCGTTATTCAATTATTAATAAAATCACCGTCCTGTTTTGGAGAGTTTGCACCTGAGTCATGACAGCTTCACTAATGTAGACGGGCTGCAGACTTGAATATGCAACTCCCTTTACTCATGTCATGAGTAATGAGAACACAATTTTTCTTTCTAAAATATTATGTTGAATCTTTAAATGTAGTGAAGCCATATTCTTATTGCATGCACTCTATCCTAACAATGCTCTATCAGGTAACATTACCTCATAGTGTTTGGTAATTATTTTGATCAGAGAAGTTTGATTAAACACTCACTGGTAGCAGATTAAAGATACATGAATATGAATGATTCATGTTACAAAGTCATACTATACCTACTATACGTCACAAACAGTTTGACATATAATATTTTAACATAAAACCAGTACTTTCACTTTCTGGTGAAGACAGGTCTTTTTTTGTAACTTAGATTTTTACAGTATATCCCCGTGAAATGCCAGAGGAGCATTTCAAAAGACTTGCTCTCTCTTTGTCTCTCTCGTGCTCACACTGACGTCAATGCTGAGACCTACTCTTTTGGGTCAAGGGCAGGCTTTGAATCTGTTCTCACATAAGCTGTGATTGAAATAAAATGAAATGTCTGAGAAGTGAGTGTAGCTTCTGGCCAGATAAAGCAAGTCCCTATTTCTCCAACAGTGATATAAGTGCATTTCGAAGTATTGAGGATAAAGGTTATCAACAAATCCTCCCACAGTGCAGGAAGTCGGCAGTCTGTCCTTTAAAAATCGCTAATACCTGATGATATCCCATATTCCTTTTAAAAGAGTGTTTAGCATCTGTGTGTGTGTGTGTGTGTGTGTGTGTGTGTGTGTGTGTGTGTGTGTGTGTGTGTGTGTGTGTATATACAGAGAGAGAGAGACAAGCAGAAGAAGATGGCCATAGTGACACCGAATGACAGCAACATCAAGAGGAACACGAGAAGCTGGAGAAGTACCAAGGGCTCAGAGAAGAGCCCAAGAAGAAGTGGAGGGTGAAGGTAACAAGTGGTAATCAGAGGTGCGGTGACTCCCAAGCTAGGTGAGTGGATCCAGCAGATCCCAGGAATAACATCAGAGATCTCTGTCCAGAAGAGCGCAGTCCTAGGAACAGCTAAGATACTGTGGACCCTCAAACTCCCAGGCCTCTGGTAGAGGATCCGAGCTTGAAGGATAAACTGCCCACAAATAAGGGAAAATGTGATTTGGACTTCTGATGTGAGTCTAAATGTAAGAGGTGTGTTTCTAAGCCATCAGGTTGTGTGTTCTGACAGATGATGGGTGGACTATTCATGGATAGATGAACTATTTGACACAAATGTGTCAAATCACTCACTGACCTAAAATTGTCTGCTATTCAAAGTAATTGCATTTTTCATATGACAGACAGGAAGGAAGGTCAGGAAAGAAACAAACAATCAGAGTTCAGAGAGAATCAAAATCATCAAGGAAAGCCAGAGAGGCAGTGCATTTCTATTAAAGGATGTCAAATGATTCTTTCATCTTTATTCACAGCTCTAATTACAGCTCTAATTTTATTTCCCCCAAAGTAATTTTTTTTTAATTGAACTTTTATTTTATTTATATAGCCCCACATCACAAAAACAGGCACCTCAAGGTGCTTAATATTGTAAAGACCCTATAATAATACAGAGAAAGCCCAGCAATCAGACAACCCCCTATGAGGAAGCATTTTGGCGACAGTGGAGAGAAGAAGCTCTCTTTGAACAGGAAGAAACCTAGAACCAGGCTCAAGGAGAGGGGCAGCCATCTGCCATGACTGGTTGGGGGTGAGGAAAGAGGGACAAGCAAAACACATTCTGTGGAAGAGAGCCAGATTAAACATAACTCATAATTAAATGCAGAGCACATGCATAAACACATGGATAGTAAAAAGGGGTTAGTGAAGAGAAGGAGAAACAGTGCATCATGGGAAGCCCAAGCAGCCCTAAGTCTATTGCAGCCTAACTAAAGGTGGATTCTGGGTCACCTGATCCAGCCCAAACTATACGTTTTGTCGAAAACAGAAGAGGGGTGTTAAAGCTGAAGGTGCTGCCTCTCATACTACTTTATATCCTAGAAACCACAAGTAAGCTAGCAGTCTGAGAGGGAAGACCTTCTGTGTGAGGTGAAGGATTTTAAATTTGATTTTGATTTTAACAGGGAGCCAGTGAAGAGAAGCCAATACAGGAGGAATATGCTCTCTTTTTCTAGTCCCTATCAGTACTTTTGCTGCAGCTTTTTGAATCAACTGAAGGCTTTTCATGGAGCTTTTAGGACATTCTGTTAACAACATATTCCAGTAGTCCAGCCTAGAAGTAATAAATGCATGAACTAGTTTTTCAGCATCACTCTGAGACAGGATATTTCTAACTTTAGAGATATAGTGCAAATAGAAGAAATGCATGTTAAATACATGCATTGAAGGACATATTCTAATCAAAAAATATTCTAAGAGTTCTCCCAGTGTTACTGGAGGCCAAGGCAATGCCAACCAGAGAAAGGATCTGGTTAGATACCATATTTATAAGTTTTTTACGGCCAAGTACAAAAACTTAAGTTTTATCTGAATTTAGAAACAGAAAGTTAGAGTTCATCCAGGTCTTTATGTCCCTAAGATGTTCCTGCAGTTTAACTAATAGGTGTGTGTTATCTGGGTTTGATGATAGATAAAGCTGGGCATCATCTGCATGTGATAAAATTGTCAATAACATTTGGCCTAGCATGGAACCCTGTGGAACTCCATAATTAACCTTAGGTCGTGAAGAGGACCTCCCATTTACATGAACAAACTGGAGTCTATTAGACAGATATAATTCCCCATGGGTACCTTTACTGTATTAAAATATTATGGTTAATATGAGGTCTAGTAGGACAAGCACAGAGATGAGTCCACTGTCAGAGGCCATAAGAAAATCATTGGTAACCTTCATGAGAGCTGCGTCTATACTGTGAGGGGTTCTGAAACCTGACTGAAACTCTTCAAATAAGCCATTCCTCTGCAGATGATCTGTTAGTTGTTTTGCTCTCTCAAGAATTTTTGAGATTGGCCTATGATTTACTAAGACAGCTGGGTTTGTTGTTTTTTAGGTGACAGTTTAACTACTGCCAGTTTGAAGGCCTGTGGTACTTAGCTGATTAACAGAGATAGGTTGATCATAAGACTAAATATTGGTAGTATTTCTTTGAGCAGTCTTGTCCTGGCTACAGTACTGAGGGGAAACCTAGGGTTGTTTATAAAGCAGCAAACTGTAACAAGCTTACGTGTTATCTGTTTAAAAGATATTGAGTGTTATACCAGGAAGACAAGTATTTGTGATCTGAGGCCTTCTTTTTGCAATGAACTACAGTATCCAGAGTCGCATGTAATGAAGATGTAAAATATTAGCAAGATAAATGACCTCTGTGGGATCCAAGATCAGGTAGGTGCTCTGCACTAGGTTTAGTATCAAACAAACAGAAATGCATATTGTTTATCATAGTTTGTATGTCTCGCTAGTATTCTAAGAAATTAAATACACATTTAAGAATTTTGTGATACATAACTTAGAAATGGTTTAGTGCTAATGCAGAAATAATGTGCAATTCATGTAGCAAAGCAGACAGTGAGGGTATCGGTCTGTGACTGGATGGCATTCAATATATTTGCACATAGATGTCCAGATTTTGTGTTACTTATCAGTAAATTAAGGCTCAATAGAGCAATAGTCACCCACTGCAACCTACTGTTGAATGAGTCCGACTAAGTCCCTTATTCAGAAAAAGTCATCGCTGTGCCACACAGCTCTGCATGTTTGATTTGACAGATTTTTAAACCAGATCATCTTGCTGACGAAAACTCCAGTCCCCATTGCGTCTCCACTATGACCTAAGCAATAATCCATCTTAACCTTTACTTTCCTATGTATCAAGCTGAAAATGTAAAAGAGTCTAAACTAACATTTACAGCTAACCTGTTCAACTAATAGTGATGTGCAATGCCACTGATTTCCTTTCTGATCTGATACCAAGTAATATTCAGGGTGGTATCGACGATACTGATCCGATACCGATACTTTGTACAAAAACTTATTTTATTTATTGTATCTCAAATTATAGCATCATAATGATTACAGGACATCAGATTACTTGTTCTTATCACTTAATAATGCAGAGTTATCATGTAGAAATGAAAAAACTCAAGTTGTGCCTATTTGAACACCTTGCCTGCCTGCAGCACTAAAGGACTCCGTGAGAGACGTCTGTCTCGCCCTAGCAGCACCTGTCCCTCTCCTCCTCTTCAGTTCGCCTCAACATACGCTCGTTATATTCTGTGATATGATTTGCTCTGAGGTGTTTGACAAGGTTAGTGATGTTGCCACAACCATACATGCCAACCCTTCCGATTTTTCCGGGAGAATCCTGAATTTCAGTTCCCCTCCCGAAAATCTCCTGGAGCCACCATTCTCCCGAATTTCTCCCAATTTTCCACCCGGACAAGTGCGCACGCCAAGGGGCTGCGAGTTATTGTACAGCCGTATTTCACACATGACTATGAAAGGCGGAAGAGGAAGTAGTTCCTTTGAATGTAGACAATCCGAATGTTATAGTTTCTTTCGACTGTGTTCCTGTTAATGATAAACTACAAATGACTAAAATATCGATATTTTAATGTGAGAATCGATTCTAGAACATAAATGATTGGTATCGGAGGAATCGATATTTCAGGATCGATCCGCACATCACTATCAACTACTACATTCACATTACTCACATTAGGACACCTGTCCAGTTCAATAGGTTGGGGAAAATAAAGAATTTATTTTGCATACACATTATGTACAGTTTGACAGCTTTTGTTTTGTTTGTTTGACCTTTGGTATGTCATCAGAGGCAGGGGATATCCTTAATATTATCATCTTAAGCACACAGCTCTGAGTGTGAGCACAGCAGCCCTGCTGTTCAAACTCTCTGATTTGAGAGGCAAAATCATAAGAAGCTAGCTTAAGTGGAGGGTGGTCTAAAGGAGGGCGGGAGCTAAAACAGCTTGTTTCAGACAGAAGATAAATTGAGGGGTTGAACAAAGCCCAGCAAGATGTTTTTTTTTCTTTTTTATCTGGAATCGTGCAAAGGCACAGTTCAGAAATTTTAGATATGGAGCTCAAAATATGAATAATAGATTCTATTTGACCTAAGAGGAACTCTCTACTCATGCTGGTTTGGTAAGCAAGCTGGGAGATGATGACAAGCTACTTGTACTATACACAGTCTCTCTCTCTCTCAGTCACACACACACACACACACACACACACACACACACACACACACACACACACACACACACACACACACGCACACACACACGCACACACACACACAGAGCGAGAAGCCTTCATTACTTATAGAGCTTCTTGACATGTCAGCCCCAAAGACCTGAGGCCAACCTCTTCCCTGCACAATCCTGTCATGGCGGATGGCGGAGCAGTCAAAGGTCCTAAATCTACAGGCGCCTAGTGACACGTGACATTATGACTGACTATAAAAGACCACGTCCCTTTTACTGCTATCTCTGACACTCTTTTCCACTGTCAACCCTTCGATTTGTATTTCCTCTCAGTAATGAATCCAGCAACTCTACTCTGAGACGTGAAAATTTCAACTTTCAGTACATTCATTAAATAGGATTGAAATCCAGACATGAAAGCAGGCGTACAAGGGCATGATCCAATAACACTAAATGGTAATATGGATCTCAGCTATGGCACCTTATCAGCCTGGTAAAATGCAGTCCAATCATGATCTAAAATTACAAAATCACCCTGTGTCTCAGTGATGTTTTTAAACTCCAACACAAACCTGACAGTTTCACAGCTTTACATAAATGCCCAGCAAAGATTTCACTGCATTTGCTCTTATGAACCCGCACCACTACAACAATGTGTGTGGGTATTTTCACACACGCAAACATTCGCACACTAATTTGCATCGAGCCAACATCATTTATTTGTATGTGTGCTTTCGTCTCCATACTTTGTGTACAAATATGAGATGAGTATTTACAATAACAATGCTGTCATTGCATCAGTGTATGACTGTGTGTGTGTGTGCCTCTGTGAATTTGGTTTGATATTTTTGCATCTCTGTGTTACAGAATTTTGCTAAAGTGGTAACTCCCTGGAAAAGAGGTTGTCGACTGTCAGTCAGCTGTCAGCCGCAGGTAGAACATGAGGTGAATGTGAAAGTCTGCGAGCAGCAAAACATTCAGAACAAGACAGGTGCTGGAAATATAGGAGACAGAGGGTAATAGTCAGAACTGGGATTGAAAAAGGGAGCTGTTAATTGGCTGGAATTCAATATCTCCTCCCCATGTATAGTTCTGTACCTATGTGTTTAACCTACAATCACCCGTTATGTGGTCAATTATGAATCATCGAAAATCATTGAATCATTGGTCATGTCCAAATTCATGGGCTGCATCCTCCTGAGGACCCAGCCTTCGCGGTCCACGTGGGCCGGGTCCTCAGAAGGTCGGGTAGGCTGGAAGTAAATGGCTGAGGAAATTGGACGGTCCAGCCTTCTGATTAGCGTCACCGCTGTCTCGGTGGAGTTTAATAAACTCAGCCGTCTGCTCCTTGCTATCTATAATATAACAGGACACTGGAGTAAACTCTCAACTGTCTCATACTTCTGTTTAATCAGTTTTCTGTTTGATGTTTATTCAGCTGTGTAAAAACCAAGGAGGAACCCACCGGTGAATAATAAAGTTTTATTTTATCTAATCTAATCTAATAACTTTAATCCCAGCCAAACCGATTTACTCACAAACAAACAAAACACTGAAAAAAGCCCAACAATAACATTTTTAGGTTGTCTAAGTGACTTGTATATTACGTTTAACCTGAGTAGCGAAAGTCCGCGGTGATCTGAAAATGATGTGCCGGCAGTTGTGCCGTTCCCGGCGGCTTCAGTGACCCTCCAGCTCTCGGCTAGCTATCGAGCTGGTAGGTAACAAACGTCTCTGAAAACGTCGAAGCACTTTTGAAAATATGCGATATCTTGATAAACCGAGCAGATATTTGATGTTTACACAGCTACTTTCTCGCTTGAAAATATCTTAAAAGCTTATTTTGTGACCCAGAAAGAGTAATTTTAAAACGTAGTAGCGGCCGCCATTGTTGGAAGCTGGAGTTTGGCTGGGCTATGAATTCTGGGATATGGTAGGCCATAAACGACAGACCCAACCCATCCTTCAAATTCGGGGAAAGGAGGACTCTGTCACTACCCGATCCGTACCGGAAACCCGATTGGTACCCTGCATGCGCAAATCTTACGTCACTTCCTCTCTTTGCCAACATTGCGACGTTCAATATATTTGAATGATACAGTTAGCGCCCAGTTAGCTCCTAGCATTTCTCAACAGCTCTGCCTCCTTTTCGACTACCGGGACATTTAAACAATGGATAATCCGTATACAAACAAATTCACGCTTTTCTCCTCAACAGAGAGCGTTCCCCGATTGAACAACAGCGCTGTCAAATAAGAAGAATGGCGCCTAATTACAGAGTTAATAATACAGACTTTGTAATATGTCACGTGAAGATTCATCAGCCAGATGAAGTGTTTACTGACAATTGACAGTGATAGCGGACATCATCATCACTATTCCAATCAAACCTCTCCACAAAGACAAGCATAAACACACTCGATTATCACTAAATCAAATTTAACACACGTTTGTAATGACGCTAATTCAGTTTACAATAGGGTTCATTCTCTCAGTCACCAGGTGGCAGTATCCTCGTACACTGGGGAGTAAACTGCCATTAAACGAACAGAAGAAGAAGAAAACATCCGCACATGCGCGGTATGGATCGGGTAGACCCGATTTGTACGGTCCGACTTTGCACATGTGCAGTAAGGAGAGTCCTGATCTGTAACTATCTTTTTATTTTTCGTTTTTGTCTGCATTATATTAAATGTTTCATTATTGAAAACATTTTAAGAGATACTTGTTATTCTTAACATCTTAACAGATACTCTGACCCGTAACTATCGTAAAACGCTTTGACCGGAAGTAGACACCTTTCGCGCATGCGGGGTACGGATCGGGTTTCCGGTACGGATCGGGTAGTGACAGACGCATTTGTCGGCTGCATTCTTAAGAGTCTATGAATTTGGACAGCCTTCGGCTCGTCGCTGTGACGTAATCGGTCTACAAATGCGGCCTTAGGAGGATGCAGCCCTGAATGTGTCTGTCCTGAATTAAACAGGAAGCAAAGATCAACTGTGTCTGAACACTGAAAGGTGAAGAGCACGATGAAGGGAAAGTTTGAAGGAATGGTCTAAAAAAAAGTCTAAATAAATAAATTATAGAAATTAAGTCTGTTCTGAACTTAAATTGATTCTGGTGAATTCTTGGTACTTTGACAGTACTTGATAAATTAGAGAAGTAAAAAGAAAACATGATCAGCACGACAGTACGCCACATTCAGCAAAGCAAAATAGAGAGTTTTAACGTTTACCGTGTGTCTCAAGGCTTAACACCATAATTGCCAGGATTCCGAACTCCTGAGAACCACCACTAAAATCATTTCTTCAAAAAGTAATTTTCATCTGATTTTTTTTTTTCATATTTTAAGTAAGATTTGACAAAACAAGTATTTAAACGTAATATTTACAGGTTTTAACATTTTTTATCAATGATTTAGATCATTTCATTACCGACCGTAAATGAAAAATACACATTCGAATGAACTCACTCTACAACAAATCACACATCTAAAAATGTAATTACTCCAGAAAAATGGCTTTGGTTGCTTAAAAATGAAGATAGTACAAAACATAGTGTTGTGGAGTCCACTGTTTATTTGCTCTGGTTAGTTCAACTATCGTTACTCCGCTGCTCAGAACAGCCAGCATCTTACCTGGTTTCCCAGCTGTTCAGTCACACTGTGACATTTTCTTCTCCAGCGCAAAATCCCATCCTCAGCCTGCCAGTAATTAGTCACCTTTTATCTAACTACAGTCTCCTACATATGTTTTTAACAAACACAACTAGTTCTCGCTCATGTGTGTAAATAATTTTATTGCTAGGCAACCTGGCATACAGCAATAGGGGTTATACATTCATTTCCATGGGGTCTAATGACCCCCTTGCCAGTTCTAATGTTAATAACATTATTTTTATCTTCAGAAACCTGGTAGTGATGGATAAATGTGAGTTAGCAGGGAGAGTTGGAGCTCTTGCCTACACCGAAATAAATATGTTGACTAATTTGTTCTATAAACATGACACTTAATGATAATAAGCTAATAAGCTTGTGTGCAATATTTTGTGGGTTCTCCTTCTTTTTTGAATGTCAAATTTGTCTCCTTTAATATATCTATGTGTTGCCTGTGCACATGCATATAGTTTCACATAAATGTTTGCTTTAGCACAGTCGCATACATGATTTTTTTTTCTCATTATAGTGGTAAAATTCAAGATTTTTAGTTCCTGTAACATCAGTTCGAGTTCAAATGTGTTTATTTCTTGGTATGCTTGTTAGTGTGCAAAAGATGAGTGGGTAGAAGAAGGCTTGTATATAGGCTTGTGTGCTTTTTTTATGGGAAGGATGCTGTTTGTGATTTTCTGACTATGACTAGGTGCCTCTCTACTGCTTTCCAGTCTCCTCATCAAATTGATCTGCCTGAAAGTTTGCTATACTGAATGTCCTCTTTCCCCTTAGGAGAGCAGGTCCTGTTCACAGACTGATTTTTTTTCGTACTCCTTCTCCTCTCCATCTTTCTTACGAATGCCATCAGGTGTCCCAAAGGAGAAAAACAAAGAGAGATAAATTTGGGATATAGACGAGTCAATATTGACACCATGATGTTTTTCTTCCATTGTGCATATCATATCAACTGAATACTGACAAGAAGAACTGCGAATGATCATATCCAATCAGAAAATTAAATCTGAATTCCCAACACTGCATGAAATCCATCTCCTCTGTGTTAACCTTGTACTCAACTCTCCCTAAAGTTACTCTTGTTTATATGCTCTAATGCTGCTGGAGGAATGAAACAAAGCCTTCAGAAATGTTTTGAAGTGGAAATTGGTTATCCCAAACTGATACTCGGCAGATTTTAGATTTTTAAAATGTAAGCAATTGTACAGTGAGGTGCAGATATAATCTGTGTAACTGTGACATCCCTGCTGGATATGACTGCAAGTTGCACTCATGTAATTCGTAGGTTTTACATGCTTGGAAATCAATATTTTTATGTCTGCAGTGAAAAAAGCACAAACCAGCAAGGTTGGCAGCCATAAATATATTTTGGCTTTCCATCATAGTGCCCTCCCACTCCCTCTGCCAATCTACTGCATTAGACTCATTAGAACAGGTCCCCAGATCCTCCTTATCTTTTATACTGAAGGATGCAAAAGGAAAATGCTTTTTTCCTGATTACTGGCACTATTTAAATTTAATGATGCCACCATTAAATCACTTAACATGTAGCATGGGTAAAGGGTTAGGGTTAGGTTAGGGTTACAGTGTCTTACATAGTGATGACATTTCCATGTAAGCTGCTGTTTTATCCACCCCACTTGAAATGAAAAGCAGAATTAAACTCCAATGGGGATAACTTGCAACACAGTCTGAAGGCAGTTTGTGAAACAGTCAAATTTTCCTTTTCTTATTTATTCATATTAATGAATAATAACTAAATAATCCTTCATTAATATGGAGGTAGTGGGATAACCTTAGATGTTGCAGTTTGAAAAGGAACCAGCCTTTTTTGTGTGTTACTTTAATTCAATGTTTTATTTTCATTTACTTGCAGTGGGTGTAAAAGCCTACGCATTTTGTTTGAGCAAAATGTATTAGAGCCTCATCTGTAAATGAAGTGTAAAGTTTTTAACCTTTACATGTTTATCCCTCAACCCTGAACATGTAACCACTATGTTACCGATGAGACAGGTTGGCTTTTTATCATATATACATGTTTTGGATATTAGAAAGAGAAAAATTAGGCATATTTATTCACAGCTTCAGTTTGTGAATTTTTAAGCACATACCCATGTTTTAAAGACAAAACCCAAAGTTATGCAGTTGAATCAAAGGTATAAATGTGCTTTGGTATTCAAATTTCTCAGATGTTAAAATGCTGCTGGTATCACACTGGATTCTGTATAAAATCTTCAGGGACTAAAGAATACCTGCTGTAACCATACCTCTTTTGTGAGAACTTTGCAAACAGTGAAGCTGTAAAAGCAAGAGATAAAGACAAAACCAGGCAACCTGCTGCAACAAAGGAAGCATGCAGAGACAATGAGGTAGGGTAGTAGTTTTCCCAGACACTGCTCCTGCGGTGGCTTAATATCTGATAAAGAAGTAATGACTCAGTAAAATATGATGTGTCATGTTGTTCATGTCAGATTATATGCAACCAATTATTATTATTATTATTAGTAGTAGCAGTAGTATCACTATCATGCTTCTAATTTTCTCTATTAATCTTTAAAGTAATTGTTTCTTGACTTTCACTATCACCACTCCAGCACAGTTTAACAAGACATGGTGCCTTGTTATCTCAGTTGTCCTTCTACATTGAAGAAATACTTTTCACTTTAATTCCATCTTGTGCAGTCATCTATATTGGATATTCTGATCCAGATTCAGCAGCTTTGTCTCTGTGATAACACGAGACAGAAGGCTCACTTCCTTTATCACTAAAAATCAATTTATCACAGTTGGTTGTGGTGCAGCAATTCACAACCCTCATCTGTTATCTGTTTCAGAAATAGTACAGAAGTACAAATGACAAGTTGTGAGGCGGGACTACTGAAAGACAGCACTGGTGTCTCCATGCCAACCTAAACTAGTGTATTACTCACTTAGTCTGTTGCAGTAAAAGAACAGCTGTAACAGAAGCTGCTTTGATGTTTTCATGGCCTGTGACACTGCCGTCTAGCTAAGCCACATCCCCCCCCAGTGACCAATCTTAAGCATCTTTAATCCCATGACACTGTGTGAACTGTTCAAAATACCACATATCCTCTCCATGCCATTTGTCCCAGCTGGCGACCACCAAGATTACAGCATGACAAATAGAAGAATTGAAATTGAATGGAAAATTAACATGGCTTCTGAAGCCAGTATGGATGATGGTCCAAGCGGATGCACTATATTTAACAAAACTGAATTTAAGAGACATACATGTATCCTTAAACACTTACATTTGTTGTAAGATTACTAAATGTCTTTTAAAGTTTTCTCTTTGGAGATTTGCTGCTTTTTCACTTATCACTTTCAGTCCAGTCCTTGAATCTTAACAATTATCACTGGATTTTGGTTTATTTGTTTTGTTATAAAAGTCACAGAATTCAAATGAACCAGTGTTGTGTCTACACATAACAGACAACTTAGCAATGAACCATTTGAAGAAACTGGACAAAAGAACGAGGACAAAAGAAAAAAAAAATAGAAAAGAAAAAATAACTATTAACAGCAGATGAACAGTGAAGACCTAACACAGGACCTGAGAGATGCACATAGCTGTACTGCAGGCTGTCAAAATGTTATTCTTAAGGAAGGGGAACAGGGATAAAGATGAGATATTGTAAATTACCCAATATAGTAATATATAATTACCCATATAGGTCTTAAATTTGGATCAATCACTTTATAAATTGTTTGGCTGGTCAATCAGTACAGAAGAGGTCAGGAGAGGGCTACAACAGTGAGTCTCTATGACCATCTGCACAACATGGTAGATGCTCTGTTACAGCTCAGGACTGCATTTCAGCAAGTAGTGTCATGGATCTTGTGAAAATGAATCAAATTGTGAAAAATGCCATGAAATTCTGTTCCACCATCTAATCTAATCTGGAAAGCATCTGATTGGCAAAGTCTTAATTTTTCATCATGGCAGTGATCCCAAAGTGATCACCTAGGCCTTTGCAAATTCAAAGGAACCTGTAACAAATGAACTTGCTGGTTCAATTTAGTATGTTTTAATTCCCATTAGTTTCTTCAGAGTCATCTAAACAATATCAGGAAACGGGATTGCTCCAAACAGAGCTTGTACATTCATCTGACTTTCAAAAAATTGCCCCAGTGAGGTTATTTCCATTAATCACTTAGCATGAGTGCTTCCACTAAATAGGTTGTTGATTAGATCACTTCACTTTAGGTGTCCAAAACAACTGTCATTGTCCTGTTATCACAAAGTACAAACATGATGCACTGATGCTGTCAACCAATTTCTGGGGAATGGATCCATCTGTCTGCCATCTGCCACTGATCAGGTAATTTGTCCACTTATACTAGTTGGTAATGCTAATAAAAATGTGTTCTAGTTAGAATTCATGACAAATAATGACTCAAAAACATGGAGAAAGAATTGGGGATAAACTCAAAATGACAATGGGAAATGTCTAGATTATGTGTTCTCTTTGGAGAGTCCAAACGGCTCTTGCAGACTTCAAACTATGCCAAGTTAATATATGTTCAATATGGTATTGGAAGTTTGTACAATGGCTCAGAAAATTCCTCCATAGTTAGGCCCGTGTTATCATCATGGACACTTCGGACACGTCAAGAAGCAATCTACAGGGTGGGCCATTTATATGGATACACCGTAATAACATGGGAATGGTTGGTGATATTAAAGTCCTGTTTGTGGCACATTAGTATATGTGAGGGGGCAAACTCCTCAACATGGGTGGTGACCATTGGGGCCATTTAGAAGTCGGCCATCTTGGATACAACTTTTGTTTTTTTCAATAGGAAGAGGGCCATGTGACACATCAAACTTATTGGTAATGTCACAAGAAAAACAATGGTGTGCTTGAGGAGTTTTCCCCCTGAAACCTGGCCCCACCTTATCATGCGAATTCCTGAGGTCAGATGGCCCAGGATGTGAGTGGGCGTTAAGGCGTCTGGGAAGGTGATAAGGTGGGGCCAGGTTTCACAATGAACACACCCGAAACTCTGGCTGATTGGGACCCACACCCAGTTTCACACCTTGGCTCAGACGATTAGAGGATCATCAGGGGGTCCTTTTGTCCCTCTGTGGGGGGTTACTCCCACTAGGTTTATATCTGGGACTCTCCACCATTTGACCTTAGAACTAAAGAAGCTTCTCGGATGAGAGGTGAAACGTCTTCAAGCAACTTAAAGAAGTCCAGACGCTTTTCTTTGCAAGCTCCTTTGACTATAACATATATTTTTATTTTACTTATTTTAGGTCTGTGAAGCCAAACTTGATGCTGGGGATTTATTTTTGTCAGTGGAGTCAAATGGTAAGTTACAATTTGTGCATTTTGTCATACTGGAAACACCACAGATTATATTTTAACTTAATAGCTCTGTAGAACAAATGATATAAATATTGTAGTGTCAGGGTACTTCTTAAGAAGTAATATTGCACTATTGATGATCGCATGCAGGTGGCATAAACTAAATATTCAGACGTGCTACCAATAAATGATTCATTAACAAAAGCAATGGAGCAGACTGTTTAGGTTGTGGTTGTAATAACATCCATAACTGCAGGTTTGTCATTAATTTATTTTCACAGGTCTAGATGATCACATGTGTCTTTGTAATTTAAATGAGGTGGACTTGGAAACCTTGCACTCTTTTGGGTAAATTGCTGTCCACTACATATACACAGAATGTGCACAGTATTTCAGATCTAAAAAGGGAGTATGTAATGGACTTGCTGGCTTTATTGTAAAAAGCCTGTTGTGTAACTTTAATGAGGCAGTTGGACTAAAGCAATATTGCTCGTCAGGGTAAACATCTGAGGAATAAGGAAATTGTTACTTGTCCTTTTACTCAGTGTTCTTTTAATCGCACGTTTACTAAAGTTTTACATCACATAAGTCATTTTCACAATCATTCTACTTTAAAAGATTTCAAGACAGAGCTTGTTGTTCTCTGAACTTCCTTGTTCACTGAAAGGCAGGTAAAGTGCATCTTTTTGTTTGTTTGCTTTTGTGTGTTTGTGTTTTCTCTAAAGGGCCTCGGATGACGGTTTGCTTAAATTTGGGTCTCAAAGACTTTTTTTCAATTCTGCCTGTACTCCCCACCCCTCTTCTTCTATTGCTCAGGTTGAAGCAGAATTTGCCCGTCAGCAGCTCCGCCTGGTCCGGCCTCCGAGTCTGCAGCTCCGCCTGGTCCGGCCTCCGAGTCTGCAGTTCCGCCTGGTCCGGCCTCCGAGTTTGCAGCTCCGCCTGGTCCGGCCTCCGAGTCTGCAGCTCCGCCTGGTCCGGCCTCCGAGTCTGCAGTTCCGCCTGGTCCGGCCTCCGAGTTTGCAGTTCCGCCTGGTCCGGCCTCTGACTCTGCAGCTCCGCCTGGTCCAGCCTCCGAGGGTTCAGTTTTGTCTGCCCCTGAGGTCTCCAATCTGTCTGTTCCTGTCTGGCCTGCACGTCCTGCTCGGCCTGTCCGGCCTGCACGTCCTGCTCGGCCTGCACGTCCTGCTCGGCCTGCACGTCCTGCTCGTCCTGCACATCCTGTCCGGCCTGCTCGTCCTGCACGTCCTGTCCGGCCTGCTCGTCCTGCACGTTCTGTCCGGCCGATGACTGGACGCCGTTGCCGTCATGGACAGCCCTCTAAACTACGCCGCCGTCATGGACGGCCCCCTGTACTGCTCCGCCACCAGTGCCTCCCGCCCGGCCGGCCTCCTGACCTGCTCGGTCGCCGTCGCTGCCTCCCGGCCGGCCGGCCTCCTGACCTGCTCAGTCGCTGTCAGTGCCTTCCGCCTGGCCGGCCTCCTGAACTGTTTTCTGGGCTCTTGGGCCGTCAGCCTCCGGGCCGCCCCCCTGAACTGCCCGGGTTTGGACTATTGTGCTGTCAGCCTCCGGGCCGGCCCCCTGAACTTTTTGTGAACTGTTTTTCCTGGCTGCCTGCGCCTGTCATGAGCCTGTTTTTTGTTCTGTTGCTTTCCGGGCTCCAGTGTTTGCATTTTTTTTTGTTTCTGGCTCAATGTGTTTCATTTGTTTCGTGCCCTCCGTCCTGGTTCCCCCACCGCCCACCCTGGTTGGGTTGTTTTTTTTTTTGTTTTTTTTTTTGTTTTTGGTGTTCTGGTTTGGGCTGTCTGGAAGCCAGCCCTTAAGGGGGGGGGGGGGGGGGGGGGGGGGGGTACTGTTAGGGTTCCTGGGTCGTTGACCCAGTGTTTTTGTGTTTTTGGTTCTTTGATTTTGTTATTTCATTATATTCTAGCTTTGCTGTATGGGTTTTAGGATTATTCTTAGTTTAGGTTCTCTGGGTGGGGTTTGGTTAGAGTTTTAGTGTTCTGGTTTTCTGTCTGGGTTCCATGTTGCTGTCTCCCCTTTCTGCTGTATCCCCACATCCAGTCAGTGTCTCTGTTCCCTTTGTTATAGTGCCTGCCCGTGAGTCTGTTATGTTTCCTGTTTTACTTTGAAAGTCCATGTGTGATGTTAATATGTCTGGTTTTGCTTCCTCTTGTCTCGTTAGGCCTGATTTGCCCCAGCTGTGTTTCCCTCCTGTTACCCATTCCCTGATTGCTCCCTCTGTGTATTTAAGCCCTGTGTTTCTTAGTGTCTGTGTCGTGATCTACCGTTTATTTTGCTGTGTGTTTTGTCTGTCCACCGGTGTAAGTTTATTTTGAGTTTTTCAAGTTATGTCATGTTGCGTTCAGAATTAAAGCCTTTTTTGAGTTCACGTCTGTCTCCGGAGTCTGCACCTTGGGTCCTATTCCTGCCTGCACACAGCCCCGCCTAACAAGGAGGGCTAACTAGGCTCATAAAATGCTTCGGTGATGATGTAAGTGTTCAACTGCAAAATCTAATCCTTTGTTTAAGTTTTAGGTTATCCAGTTCAACTGATGAACTCATTGAAAGATAGCTGATAAGTAAAGTCTGTCATCATATTTCACAACTGGACATTTAGTGTGGTAACTTTTACTGTGTATATTGGTGGTAGGTTGGATATCATATTCTACTTGAATGTCCTGATAAGCCCAATTCAAAATCTCCAATGTTGATGGAATTATGTATCAAAAAGCTGTGAATTTGGAGCAGTCTACATGCTTCATAAACACTGTTTAAAAAGTGTTTTTTTGTTTTCTTTTTGACTTCTTTGACCAGAGAGCTCTACGCAAAGGAAGAGGGCAGAGGACCTCATTTTCTAAAGGAAGATCCCTCACAGACTCTCAAGACTGTGAAGGTTAGCATTGTTTCTTTTAGTAAATTTAATAATGACAGCACCACAGTGGATTTTAAATGAAACATGTGATAACATGTGTACTTCCTCCTCACCAACTGTATTATTACAAGATCTTTGACACTGGATTTGGTCTAGGTTTCAGAGAAACTAACTGGCAAGCTAGCATTGATATTATTAGTGTCTTGTGTTTATTCATGTCTTCACCAGGGTCTTTGACATTTCGCTGCTGTACTGTTCACTTCAGCTTTACATTTGATTTCTCACATTGTATATTGTAATGGCAGAGATATTAGGATAATTAAGGGGCTGCAGTGGCTGCTACCGCTGTGGGGGGCAATACTTTGGTGAAGTGTCCTGGACCCTGGAAAAGAGAATGTGTAGACTGGGTAAGCAATTAAAGGTTACTGGCCCAGAGTCATTGGGCAGCTGGGTAAAGGTGGATGTTGATATTCAGTGCCAATTATGCAACCTGTTCAGCCATGTCTATATGCTAGTGATGGCCAAATGAAGCTTTCCGAAGCACTGAAGCTTGTATTGAAAAACGGTTCATTACTCGAAGCTTTTCAACACAGTCCTCTCCGGTGACATCTGGTGGTGAAAATTTTGAAGAGCAGCTTGAATCTGCAAAATAAAACGGACTGCTCAATCATCGCTGCTCACTCATGAGTGGAGTTCTCTCTGATATTGGGCCACCGTTCCGTTGCTTTGAACATGTAATTGGTTTTGTTTTCTCGATTGGGGGGCTGAAAAAAATGTAATGCGTATTTGCGTAATACATTTTGATCAATAAACTTTCCCTATTTAAACATGCACTATGGTGTGGCCTTTCTTTGCTCATAACTCCTTGATGTTGGTAAATACAATAAGTGAGCTATATATAATATACATATGAGAATGCACAGCACATTATGGAGTATGCCCCTGCTGTGAAGTCCTGCCTCCATCTACTTGTCGTTTAATCACTGGACAGCTGGACAGGTTCATACAAAATATTAGATGAGGCCAATTGTCCTACACATATTTTTGACCTAGGGGTGGGATTGATTGTGAACTGGAAAGGGAAAATGCTTAGGAAGCTGAGTACGGCTGCATCGTCACTGATTTGTAGAATCATTTTTGATTCGATACAGGATCCGATTCAATTTGATTGGAATCTGGAAAGTTTTGCCTCAGTCAGAAATATTACAAGTCTGATCATTTAACAGTATATATCCATAATTTCGTATCTATTAAAAGAAAGCTGACACATGTGAGACTTAATTAGAGATGTAAACAGAGTTATGAAACCTGCAGCTGCAGAAGCCAGCGGAAAAAAAAAAAGAGGCAAACACAGCGCGGACCCGACGACGCACCAAAATCTGACTCTGACGCGTCGGGTCCGCGCTCTGTGTTCACGTTTGTATGCAGAATCCGTAAACCTGCTCCCAGTTACTGTTTTAGCTGCATGGTGTTTGACGACATGTTGTGAGGTTTAACCTGAGATGCTGGCGTTTCAGGCATAATAACGTTAATTTACAAATCGACACGGGATTTTAATGAATCAATATCACTTTATTCAATTTAGCATGGATTGTAATCAGAAAGGCGATAATCAAAACCCACCCCTAATCAAGAACTTGCAAAGTAAAAACATGCTCTATGTCAGGTAGCCCTTTTGTTATTTACATTTAAAAAGAGGATTAGTGTTACTGTGCGCTGCCTGAGTCTGTTTCTTTTCTTAGAAATAGTTTCTCCTGCCCTGGAGAAAATCCACTTGCATGGAACAGAAGAGGCTGTGGAGTGCAGGAACTACACTGCAAGCTGGTAGATATGCAGGTATTCCTGGGTCCTGCAGACTATCACCTAAAAACAATAAACAAAATGATTTTCTAAACTGTGTAGCAATGTAATGTACGTATAGTGTCAAATACATTTTTGTAGTCTTCATTAGCTTTAATTCACATGGAAGTGTTCCTGAAGTCATATGCTGTAATGATATTTACATTATGAAAACATGATTTTGGACATTTCAAGTTTTTCACTTCGGCAAATAAAATGAATTGAGCAAAATCAACTCAAAATATTCCCACACGCCAGAACGTCCTCTCTTCCTCGCTGGCTCCATATCTGTCAGTGGAATGATCACCTCTTCGCTCTCTGTCACCATCAACACACTCCACGAATCCCGTGGATGATTCACTTCCTTATATCCGTTTGAATCAGGTACCGAAGCAGTTACGTGCGTAATGAAGCTTCGGACGTCACTGGTCACGTGACTTTTGCCAAACGAAGCAAGCCTCGACACAGTGCTTCTGAACCAGTGTGTTGTTTTTTTCGACACACGCTCCGGAGCGTCAGCTTCAAGCGGGCCATCACTACTATATGCTCTTTTTTCATGCTGTTAATATAAGGGGAAAAAATAAACTCTTACTGATTAAAGAAGCATTGTCTATGGAGCCACAATCTGATCCTGTAGTGTAGCTGCAGTTTGCACATTTCGTGTATTCTCAGCCACATTTGGTTTAGAGCACAGCCAATATTTAGCATAAGTAAATTTAAATTCACACACACTGGTGATGGCAAGCTACATTGTAGCCACAGCCACCCTGAGGCTCACTGACAGAGGCAAGGCTGCCGGACACTGGCGCCACCGGGCCCTCTGACTACCACCAGTAGGCAACGGGTGAAGTGTCTTGCCCAAGGACACAACGACCGAGTCAACTGTGGAGCCACGATTCAGTCATCCACCCATGTGTGTGAATGACTGAATGTGTAAAGCGCTTTGGAGTCCTTAGGGGACTAGTAAAGCGCTATACAAATACAGGCCATTTACCATTTAAATTGAAAATTTTGTTTGAATTCTGCAATTGAAGACATGCTCAGTTATTTATGAACATGGTCTTTGTTTAAAGCAAGAAATGGATTTGTAACATGGGGGTGCATATCTCATTCTGAAAAAACTTTAACAACTAATAAGTGTTACCCAAAGCCAATCACCATCAATCAAGGCATCAGTGTGGCTCTTCTTTGGAAAGACATGAATTCTTAAGCACAAGGGATATTGTGTAATTGTAATTGTGTATTTTTTATTTTTGTCTTTGAACCCTTTTATAGCCGACAGGTACTGAAGACACGTTTTCTAAGAGGATGAAAGTTGGCATTGTGATGGTGAAAGAAGACATCATCGATGTGTTGGTTGTCCTTGAGGCGGCAGTAATCCTGTCTAATCTGAGGGATGTCTCAAGTGCCATTTCCATGCTGATGGGCCTTCTTTTTGCCTTCAACATAGATTATCCAAAGGAACTTGAGGACATCTTTGAAGTCATTCAGAACGTCCTAATGAACATTGGTGGAAGTGTATGCAGAACTTTAATTGTATGCTGACAGCATACAATTGCCTTAGTGTTAAGGACAGTTTTTATTTTACTGTTTGTTTTTTAATACTTGCAAGTTCTCATTCTCACTTTTGTATGTCACTAAATGACTACACTTTACATTCCAGATTAGACAATTACTCATTTGTTCATGGTTTAAGAAACTTATGTGAACAACAATATAACGGTGGACTCTGCAGATGCTTATCTCATGCAAGTCAGTAGTTTTTCCTTTGTTTTGCAATTGAGCAGACTCAAACGAATGTTTTTGAAATATCCAGCTTATCAAATGTTTCAGAAGCATGCACTCATTTTCAGAGAAATTGGTTGTGTGGAATTTGTTGCAATTGTAAATGAAGACAAATACAAGAGTTTGATGTCGTAGTTGTTAAACTGATCTTTACTGTCACTTATCAAAGGTTTCGTACTATTTGAATATTTCAAGTTTTATGCTAACAGGTGTGACCGAGCACAACGAAGTTTAAAAAATTTGCAAATGTAAAGAATAACTAAGCGGCCGCTTATCGGGGCCTGGAGCCTGGGGCTCGCTTGGGCCCCTTCGGAGGTGGGGTGCCCCCGGCCTCTCGGCCTGGGGCTCGGTCACTCAGGCACAGCTGGGGGCCGGCGGAGCTCATGGGCGCGTCACTGCAACTCCCCCTGGCTTCTGCTCCGCGGCTGCTGAGTGAGCCCTCATCTGGGACTCTCCTCAGCTCTTACTGGAACAGTGGCGCGGCTGCCCCTCTGTTGGTCTTCCATGGTCTCTTGTGTTCTGGGGGCCTCTGGATGTCTGGAGTTTGGATCTCCTCCATACCCGCTTCACACCCCGGAGGACGGAGCTGTGGCCCCCCCCCACACACTCCCTAGCAGATCATTACATGGAGAAACCTTTGGAATACAAGCGCGCTGATCCACACAGGTATGCACACGGGTGTTCACTGCTCGTAGACCCAAATTACACCTTTCTTGGCTGCTACTTCGAAGCACATCTGTCCTGCGTGCTGCACAACAACATTGAATATTTAGTATTTACTGCTGTTTACACTTAGCTAGATTAATGCGATGGTGTTGTGTTTAGTATGTTGCTTTGTTTTTTTTTCTGCTTGTTTTCTATTCTTCTCTCAACAGGTGATCCAGGAGATTTTTATTTTTTTTCTCCCCCCCTTTCTCACTGTCCCTCTCCCCTTCTGTTTTTCCTTTCCTTCCTCTTTCTTTCTCCCTTTCCTATCCCTCACTCATGTCTGTCCCGTCTGTAACATCTGAAAATAAAATATAATAAATAATAAAAACAAAGATCGACCAAATGGACCAATACGGCAATGCCACGATGATCCATTTGGCAAAGTAAATCCATTGGGTATCCTTGTTGGTCTTCAGACAACAATTCTGATGGCTAAAGAACCAAATGGGACAGGCAAAAAAAAAAAAAGAATAACTTTTCTAAAATAGTAAGTGTCCCGTTGATACATTACATTAATGCAGACTTTATGTTGTTACTTTTAACACAGCAGGTTTTTTTTTTTTTTTGAAAGTCTGATAATTAATAAAGTTAAATCAATTTAGCTAACAGATTATGTTAGTTAAGCTAAAATAGATTCCCAAGTTAATTCAAATACTGTAGTAGTTCTTTTAACTAAAAAACCCAAGTCAACTGAACTTATACAAGAGTTGAAACAATAGATTATTTTAATTTAGCTGGAAGGGTTTTCCCAAGTAAAAATGACAATTAAAGGAGTTGAACTGACTAACAAATCTCAGTCAACTAAACTAAGACGAAAGTTTAGACAACATGTGATTTTTCATCAAAATAACATTTGGTTGTGTTACAAGAACAAACTTTATTTCTTGACTTAACTTAAAATTTTAAGGCAGCCCTTTACATCATATATTTAAGTTGAAACAAGTTATATTTTACAGTGCACCATGGTGGAACTGGACTTTGCTTCCCCGCCTCCTAACCGGCCCCAACGCACACCTGTGGCTTGTTCACGCTGATTCTGCTCTGGCTTGTAGTTAGTATTATTCCTGGCAGGCTAAGGCTGTGTCCCAATTCAGGGTCTGCATGCTTGAAGTACACATTTTAAGTGTGATTACGTCACCGCCACGGCTGTCCCAATTCGAAGTGTACTTCAAATGCATACTCGAAATGCGCCGTCGATTTCCCCAAATATCAAGCGTGGTCTGGTGCACGCATCGTGGTCCCATATATCACACAATTCATAGCGCGGCGGTGGGTGTGGATAATTTTGCTGCAAAACACGGCAGAAGGGAGCGGCCGAAGAGTGAACTGTCAAAAGTAAGTACTGAATATGATGTCACTTATTTATGTGCGAATGTTTAATAACGAAGAACATTAAAACATTGCTGTTGGCCACATGTCGGCAAAGTTGTGTGACATTAGTGATGTTTGTACTTTCAGCGTTAACTTGGTTGTAAAGCCTTTATACACATACACACACACACACACACACACACACACACACATACATACATATACATATACACATATATATACATACATATACACACATATATATATATATATATACATATACACACATATACATACATACATACCTACAACCACGATTACCGACACTAACAAGCTGATCTACAATACGGCAGCAGTGATCAGTGAGATGCTTGGCTACAAGTTGAACAGCCACAAGGGGCAGTACCCTCCATGGAGAAGGAGGCTAGAGGGCAAGATCAAAGTAGCACAGAGGGAGGTTAGCCAACTAACGGAGTTGCAGAAAGGTGCGACAAATAAGGTGCCTAAGAAATACAGCAAGCTGTCCATACCTGAGGCCTTGGAAACTGCCAAGCAAAGACTCACAGCCTTGGCCAGCCGCTTGAGGAGGTACACCAGAGAGATAGAAGGCAGGAGAATAAACCAGCTGTTCTCCACAAAACCAGCAAAGGTGTACTCTCAGTGGCAAGGGAACAATAAGAGAACAGCACCACCAAGGCTGGAGACGAAGCAATACTGGAAGAGCATATGGGAGAAGGATGCAACCCATAACGGCAATGCTCAGTGGCTAGAGGATCTGAGGGCAGACCACAGCGACCTCCCTGAACAGGGTCCAGTAACCATCACAGTGGCAGATATCCAAGAAAGGGTCTCCAGTATGAAGAGTTGGACAGCACCAGGGCCCGACATGGTTCACGCCTACTGGCTGAAGAAGCTGACTGCACTCCACGAGCGTCTGGCAGCACAAATGAACCAGCTGCTAGTTAATGAGAGACACCCGGAATGGCTAACTGAAGGCCGGACGGTCCTGATCCCCAAGGACCCCAAGAAGGGACCGGTCCCCTCCAACTACCGACCAATAACCTGCCTCAGTACTACATGGAAGCTCCTGTCAGGCATCATATCGGCTAAGATGAACAGTCACATGGGTCAATACATGAGCGGGACAAAGAAAGGAATTGGCAAGAATACCAGAGGCGCAAAACACCAGCTACTGGTAGACAGAACAATCAGCCAATGGGACCCTAAGAGCCTTCATCAGGAACTCAATGGGGATGTGGCGTACAACACTAGAGGCCAACTCCAAGCCCATAGCACAAGTCACCATCAAGTGCGGGATCTACCAAGGAGATGCTCTGTCCCCACTGCTGTTCTGCATAGGCCTGAACCCCCTCAGTGAGATCATTAACAAGACTGGCTACGGATACCGACTACGGAACGGAGCAGTTGTCAGCCACCTCCTGTACATGGATGACATCAAGCTGTATGCTAAGAGTGAACGAGACATCGATTCACTGATCCACACTACCAGGCTATACAGCAATGACATTGGAATGTCGTTCGGACTGGAGAAGTGTAGTCGGATGGTAACAAAGAGAGGGAAGGTAGTCAGAACTGAGGGGATTGAACTACCAGAAGGCAACATTGCAGACATAGAGGACAGTTACAAGTACTTGGGGATCCCACAGGCGAATGAGAACCATGAAGAGGCCACTAGAAAAGCTGCAACCACCAAGTACCTGCAGAGGGTCAGGCAAGTCCTGAGGAGTCAGCTGAATGGTAAGAACAAGATCCGGGCCATCAACACGTACGCCCTGCCCGTGATCAGGTACCCTGCTGGGGTAATAGGCTGGCCAAAGGAGGAGATAGAAGCCACTGACATAAAGACAAGAAAGCTCCTTACCATGCATGGAGGGTTTCACCCCAAGTCCAGCACCCTGAGGCTGTACGCTAAGCGGAAGGAAGGGGGCCGGGGACTGGTGAGTGTCAGCACCACAGTCCAGGATGAGACAACGAACATCCAAGAATACATTGGGAAGATGGCCCCAACTGACCGAGTGCTCAGTGAATACCTCAGGCAGCAGAAACCCAAGAAAGAGGAGGGAGACGAGGAACCATCATGGAAGGACAGGCCCCTGCACGGTATGTACCACCGGCAGATAGAGGAGGTGGCTGATATCCAGAAATCCTACCAGTGGCTGGACAAAGCTGGACTGAAAGACAGCACAGAGGCACTAATCATGGCAGCACAAGAACAAGCTCTGAGCACAAGATCCATAGAGGCTGGGGTCTATCACACCAGGCAAGACCCCAGGTGCAGGCTGTGTAAAGATGCCCCAGAGACAATCCAGCACATAACAGCAGGGTGCAAGATGCTAGCAGGCAAGGCATACATGGAACGCCATAACCAAGTGGCCGGCATAGTGTACAGGAACATCTGTGCCGAGTATAACCTGGAAGTCCCGAGGTCAAAATGGGAGATGCCCCCAAGGGTGGTGGAGAATGACCGAGCTAAGATCCTGTGGGACTTCCAGATACAGACGGACAAAATGGTGGTGGCTAACCAACCGGACATAGTGGTGGTAGACAAACAGAAGAAGACGGCCGTAGTGATCGATGTAGCGGTTCCAAATGACAGCAATATCAGGAAGAAGGAACACGAGAAGCTGGAGAAATACCAAGGGCTCAGAGAAGGGCTCGAGAGGATGTGGAGGGTGAAGGTAACGGTGGTCCCCGTGGTAATCGGAGCACTAGGTGCGGTGACTCCCAAGCTAGGCGAGTGGCTCCAGCAGATCCCGGGAACAACATCGGAGATCTCTGTCCAGAAGAGCGCAGTCCTGGGAACAGCTAAGATACTGCGCAGGACCCTCAAGCTCCCAGGCCTCTGGTAGAGGACCCGAGCTTGAAGGATAAACCGCCCGCAGGGGCGTGCTGGGTGTTTTTTTTATATATATGTCATTATAATCTCAGCCCAACAATCATGTTTTACAGTCCCGTGGTCTCAGCCTCAGATACTCAACTAATCAAAGTGATGTCATGACAAAAATGAATGACCAACAAATCATTTCTGTCAAACAAAGCTGTATGTAACGTTTCTCGCGGTTAGTATCATGGTTGCTAGGCAACCTGAACAGCGCGACGAAGGCCAGACCGTCCCATTTCACAAGCCTCTCACTTCCTCACTTCTCGTACTTATAGTACGCACCGTACGTAGTACACGTATTGCACGTACTTCAAGCGTGCAGACCCTGATTTGGGACACAGCCTAAGATTGCAGGACATGTTGCTTCCTTGCTGGATCATCGTACTACCTAGCGTCAGCATAGCCTAGCTACTCGCCTCTGCCTAACAGATTGTGACACTTTATTTGGCTGAATATGACTTATATTCATATTTAACAATTAACAGGTAGCAGTCAAGAAAAAGTAAAATAACAAAAAAAATAATTCCAAGTAAAATCTCAAATCTGAGCTTTCTGAGATGCATTTAACAGTTCCCTACAAACCTTAAACTCCAGTCTCAGGTGTTTTATAAACCACCTCTCCACCTGACTGCCATTGTGAACTCCTGTGAGGACATTTCAAACTGCCTAATCACGTAACATATATGGTGTATTTTCATATTTTCAGTGTATGGAATAATAAATGAGTGTTTTGTCTGTTGTTTGAGTAAAGATGGTCCATCATGATCTTGTCCATAAAATAAGCCATTTACATGATGCAATCTCCTTGTAAGAGAAATTCAGTAGGTCTAGAAAAAAATCACTTCAGTTTTAATTGTGTATAAATGCTATACACTATCATAGTTCTTGGCAGGACACAGTGTCTTGTCCTTTTGTACTAAGAGGATAGATTTGGTTTTAGCCTTTGCTTTTTTTTTTTTTTTTTTTTTTTTTGGTCAGATTTGCAATTATGGCTTTCCATAGCTTACATTTAAATATCTTAGGCTGAAACTACTGGTTAAAAAATGTCAATATGAAGATGTTAGAAGTGAAGAAAATGAAGATGATTAATCACATGCATTGCCCTTAAGTCGCTGAGTCTTGACACAGGCTAAGCAATGAAGCTACGCCAGTTGTGCTAGTTTCAGTCATTATGCAAATGTACTTTCTATAAGATTGGAAACCCGCAGTCAGCTGACACAGAAGAAGTCACTTGGAAGAGTTGGGAAACGTTTGTCTGATTAAAAACATCACATCCAGATGAACAGAATCAACTTTTTGGGATTTCCTTAACTGGACGATTGAGCATGCATCAAGTCGGTGAAGCTACCATTTATTTAATCTTTTTAGTCTGTGTGTGTGTTTGTTTTTCTTTGTTTTTTTGTCATGGCAAAATGTGGTAGTACTAGCTACTGTACCAGGAATTAGCGCAACCACAGTTTTTAACACTTTGGCAGATGTTTGCTGTGCTATGAGCGTAGTGTCTTAAGTGTATGTGGCTGTATGTTACACTCTCACATGCAGCATATGCATTGTGGTTCATCACTAAAATGTATAATTTGTTTACTTGTAATTGTTTGTGGTTAACAGCACAATGGTTAGTGACTTGCTAAACAGATTTCTTTAGCTTATTAAAGTTTCATTATTTCTTCATTTGGTGTCAGGGCGTATTCAGCTGTCACTTTCTCCTTCAGAAGAAGGCCCAACTCGTAATGCTGTAGGCTATTTAGTCTCATTAAAGCCCAGAATCAAGATAAGAAGCGTTACGTTGACTGGCAGGCTAACTGTTTATTTGCATTTTTCAGTGCCACAGTATTTGCTTCTTTTTTGTGATCATTTTTGGAAGGAGAAAATGGTAAAAGCAGTGCAGTTTTGGTGCTAAACATTGTTTTTTAGATCCCATACAGATGTAGCATGTTGTTAGCGTTTTTGGTGCAACAAAAGAAAAATCCAGAAAGCCAAAAATGCAAAACAAAAGTGTTTTTTCAATTTGTCCATTATGTTCAGATTTTCATAAAAAATATTATAATTCCTTTGCATGTAGAGAGAGATGTTGAGCTGGGAATTGGTCTGCTGCTGATTTTTCCGGAATACTCTCTTCTATCACTTTTTTTTTTATTAAACAGATAGACACAGACGCACACACTCCAGACACATAGTCCCTCTCTCTGCTGCCAAAAGCTGTCAGGAAGATCAAAGTGGGTAAATGTGTTTGATGGAATACTCTGCTTTCTTCATTTACCACATAGACTGGCTTTGACTTGAAAGAGTTTTCATTGAAATGAACTTGATACTGGAGTGCATTTGAAACAAGAGTGGATATTTAGAGGGGTACAGCAGATAGTTGTGTGGGTGTGATTAGTGTGTGTGCCAGGGCTGTTCCTCAGTCCGTTCTATTATAATTTGGGGGCCCAGCTTTCAGTACAAAGCAGCACACAGAATCACATTGTGATATGAATGAGGGTTAATGTAAAATGTCAGCATTTGTTCGCTTTTGCATTTTCACTGAGTTCAACTCGCTCTTCCAGATATGTAGTCTCTCTTATCTCCATTGCATTAATTCATCTTCAAATCTTGCTATTATCTTCATTTCCATGTCTAGATGGTCCCAAAAACATGCTCAATCACACCTTCCTCCTGTCCCTAGTTACCCTCAGATGCAGATGCAACTTCACTTCCACTTAGACCACTAACCAAGACCTTAAAAAACCTGGTAAGAAAGTCTGTTGGGCCATCTCTAAGCGTAATTAAGTGGGTAGGCGACCCATGTCAGTGAACAGACCCCAACTGTTTCTTCCCTTCATTAGTAAAACCATGACATGCAAAGGAACCATGGCAACCGCCACAGAAAACTCACATGAGAAAGATAAGGATCCCTATTGTAACATTGTGTCTGTGTTTATGCAACTGAGTGTGTTATATGAGGGGCAGCCGTCTGTCAATAATGAGCCTACACTTCTGATCAATAGCTTTGATGCCTGTTAGGATTGAGTGAGGTGTATTCACCTGTTTTTCCCCATGTTAACTGAAAAATAAAGCACTGATCTTTGTTTTTTTTTAATTAAAGAAAGTACAAATGTATTGACAAGATATGCCAACCACAATATTTACTGATGGTAGGTGTGAGTCATTTTTTAATACAATATTAAAAACTAAGTGAAAGGTAAAAGGTTAAGGTGCTTTGTGTAGCGCTGCCAGATCATCCTGATGCATCAGTTTACATCCTAAATGGACAGGCTTGTGTTTTTATCAATTCGGGGAATTCACTTGAACCCTTTTCTCTTATTTACAAGATATACACATCTGCCTGTATTATTGTCTAATACTGCAGAACAAAGTAATACACTTGGATAACAACAACATTATGTTGTCATTAAAAAACCAACTGCCATTTAGTATTTTTTTTTTCTGAAACTGATTCATGAAACTGAATTTTGCTGATAAAATTTTATGGGATTCAAGAGTCCATGCTGAGTGTGAGAATAGGAATAGTAACAGAATGTAAAAATAGTAATAGAAAGAATTGGATTAATGATGTTTTTATCTGTAAAGAAACAGTTATAAATCTAAACCATTCTATTCACCACACTATGGGCTGCAACTGCATCTAACTAGCATAGGGTCTTTGTGTCATCTATACTATAGCTATATTGCAGTTTTAATTCTTGTCATTTCATTCTAAATGCTACACCTGTCACAAATGCTACATGTTGTATTTCATTTCAGCTTGGCCCCCGCACCACTCTTACTGCAACTCTTTTGTTATTGTCGTGATGCAACCATACTCTTTTAATGGATCTTTTTCTATGTTGTTGTCAAGTTAGTGAATATCAGAGGTGTTACTGACTCAAAAAAAAATCTAACTTTTCAATTTTGTATCGAAGCCTTGGATGTAGCTGCTCCGTGCATGTCAAAGAGCTGTGAAAGTGAGTCTGAACTTGTTTGATTCCATCAGTATTTGCGATGTCTCACAAGTTTAGACGAAAAGCAATATGAACAGCTTTTAGTTTTCACTCAGATGAGTCTTTCTAAATCAATGTACATTTACCAAGCCTAAACATGTGGCTACGACAAATTTTGTTGAGGAGTAAAAGATGGTGAAAACAAGGACCCTACAGACCTCATTTACTTTTTTAATAGAATCCCTAATCAGAGATAAAAAAATAATAATGGAGGCTTCAGGCTGCTTGAGTGTTTGGAGGGCTTAATGAGATAACAGAGGATCTATGCACAAACAACACCAATTTTCAGAGCTGAGGAAAAGGCTGAGATGGAGGGCCGAAGACAAACAAATAAAATGGGGGTAACGGAAATTCATTCTGGGTTTGATTTGTTTGCATAATCAACAATAAAACAAGTTTCAAGATATGTGTTGCCACTTACTGATCTGGAATCCCAAAAAATATTACGAGTTACATCCACTCCATACAGAAGACGTATCAAACTGAACCTGTTCACTTGTAAAATCTTTAAGAAATAAGTAAACAAAAGACATGAAACTTCAAAGAATAGTCAAATACACCTGAGAAGCAAAGCAGCTTTGTTTCATTTTGAGGTAAAAGCTAATTGTATGAACATTTACTGTACATAGCTATTTTTAAAGCCTCCACACTGATACATTTCATGCAAATTAACACCATGAAAATGACAAACACCTTACCAATACAAATGTTGACAAAAGGTGATAGGTTCGTAGCTTGAACCCATCCGCTGGAACGTTGTGGACAATATAATTACACTGCAAAGCAAGACACAAGTAGGCAAAGTTCTTCATGTTTCTCGTGCACGGGAGAGAACCGGACAAAGCGCCGTTCCTTCGCTTGACCCCAGTTGCTCTCGTCCGTTCTCCCGTACCACTGTTCTTTTATTGAGGTTACATGAATATGCATAGGTTCATTAACATATGACGTCTACATAGGTATACATGTGAACAAAGAATACTGTGTATGTGTGTGTGTATGTGTGAGGTCAAGATGTGACCCTGTGAAGACTCCCCAAAGGCTGGTGCCAGGACGTCTGAACAAAAGGCTCTTATACTCAAACAGATATACGTGTGTTTGCTATACCATAAATCAATAAGGAGAAGATAAACTCTCCTAGGGAGTGTGATCCATGCCAGGAATGTATGCACCCCCCTCTACACAGAGTTAATAGGATGAGACATCCTTTCTATCTACAAATGATTATACACCTCTAAGCATATATGGTTAAATATTTCTAAGCATAAATGACAATCAACAATACAAATCTAACAAAAGGAACGAAAACTATATGTATAAAAATAAAATTTGTACTTCTATTTTACACATTGCTGCTGATATTTTGCTTACATCTGTGTTACACAGAAAGTCTTGAAATGTCTTAAAATGGAGTTGATTAGAAACATTTTGTTACTCTTGTGATTATTCAGGCTCCCAGTTTTGCACAGTAGCTTTGCATTTTACATCTCAGTGGTTGGTTTTACATTCCAAAATGTTCCTCTTTGATTCGGTCTCACAGCAGCGGATGAAGGATCAAAGCCAAGAGTTTTGTATCAGTGGTACAAGTGTATGGTGCGCAGTAGAGCAGATAAGACCAATAGTCTCTTACTTTGATTAGTTTCAATGACATCTTCCAAATAGTCTAATTGTTGTTGTTGTTGTTGTTGTTATATCTTAGTTCATTTCTGTTGATTGACCAAACAATTCTCTGACATAGGATCAGAATTATTGGTAGTGGCAGAAGTGAAGCAGGTGGAAATTTGGATGAGCATCTCTATCTGGCCAGATTGAGGTGTAGGGGGTGGGTCACACCAATCAGCATCAGGAGGGCAGAGTGTCAGAAAAGCAATGAGATTCAGAGGACACGGGGCAGGGGCTGAGTGCTTTGCAGAAGAGAGGGAAGAAAATAACTGGACCAAAGCGATAATGACAGAATAAATAATAGCCTGGGAAAGTGGAAGTGATACAAAGAGTAGCTGAGTAGCCCACCCAGGAATGCAAAGAGATGAGTGAATACAAGATTTATTTAAAGAGGATGCTATCCAAAGCTCACTGAATACTGTTTGGTAAATAAAAGCTCTGAATACATCCAGCATCTATCAAAAGTAGAGGTCAGTAACCCTAATATACACAATTTTAAACTACACACTACTTTAAATTGGCAGAAATGATATCACACATCCCAATGAAAGTATTTTTTTCAATCCCAAATGAGCCCTAACTTTTGTTTGCACCAGTTCAGAGTACCCAGTTGGGAGTTCCCAGCTTTTTAAAGTCGATGAGTGGGAGGCTCGAGGGTGCTCCATCTGAAGACTCTGTTGTCTTACTGGGAGGCTTCAACACTGACGTGGGCAATGACAGTGAGATCTGGCAGGGACTGATTGGTAGGAACAGCCTGCCTGATCTGATCTGTAAAATCAGTCTGTCAATAAAGAACACCATGTTCAAACATAAGAATGCCCATAAATGCAAGTGCACCAGGTCGTATGTTGAAGAAATCATACGCAAAGAGTGATGTGTGTCTCTACACACAACTAACTTATCCAACTGCCTAAAAATACTACAAACTGTAGTATAACTAATGTATGAAGGCCAAAAAACAAAACAGTGAATCGTCCAACATCAACTCAGAAGTTTGTAAAAATACAATGTGTCCACCCAGCTCACAAAGATATACTGGAATAACCAACATAGTGGCCAAAGATATGTGTCCAATAAACATGGTGAGTAACACTGGCTTCAGGAGAATGCTAAATTTACTGGGAAAAACAGCTATGTTATCCCCTCACACTGTTATTTTTCTAAAATAGCTTAGTGGGGAAAATATAGAGAGATACACAGCTGATAAGCACTTTGCTACAGATTTTATTCACATTCATCACACAGGTGCAATGAATGGAGTGAAAGACAATATTTTGCTTAGATCTGAATGAATAAACATCATATTTGTGTGCAAAGATGAATTGATAAAGATTAAATAACAAGAACTGAGGACAATGTAGGTGTAACGCAGTTCTCCGGTGACTAAACTTTGTGTTTGGTTTCAGTACAGTTTAATTTTTTTTTCTAAGGGCTGCACGGATTTAGGTGACTAAGGAGAGAACAGATTTGTATGATATAAACAAATCTTACTGGAGCAGGGTTGTGTTTAGATGATGCAATAAAACATTTTTGTCACTAAAATCAGTCAATAACCCCGATAAATAATTGTGATATCAGTATTGATCGAAATCGATGTTTTCTGTATTGTGTATATAACGTCTCAGCTTTTTTGGAATTGGTACATTCTGCTTTTAAAAATGCTAAATCAAAATTTTTGATCATATCGCTAGAAACTAGGATGTTGTAGTCCAGGGGGCATGGTGGGGAATACGAAAGTAATTGATTGTCTCTGGCTAACCCACAAAGAGATGATATGCAGCAAAGAGCTAGCAATTTTTCTGCGCCAGCTCCTGAGCAACCCTGAATTGGATAAGCGGTTAGAAAATAGATGGATGGATAGATGGCTATTATAGATTATCTTTCACCTAAGTGAATCATCCGAACACATGTCCTCTGAGTTTGCCGTCTGGCTTCTTCGATTGTTCACACAAGACTGCAGCTGAAACTATTGAACATTTTTGATAGTGATCAGACCTTGACAGAAGAGGCTGGGAGCAGTGGATTAAACCAGGGTGTGCTGACCTTATTACAACACAGAGGACAAGACAATTATGGCCCTGCTGATGTCCAGCATCATGAAAACTGACCCGGCTCAGCTAATCAGATACAGAAATCCCCGATCTTAACCCGTAGTAGAATAAAGCTGTACATTAGGAAAAGATCTGAGACAGACAAGGAATTTTAGAATCTACAATCTCATCCAAACAGTATTGTGAATAGATTGAAATAAAATGTGTCAGTAGTTTAATAACAAATTTACACTGACTTGAGAAAACTTTGACCAACCAGCCATCACGCCTGCTTCTTGTATTAGAAACACATTCATCAGATTACAATCAGAATTTTCTTGTTTTTTTTTTATTGTTAAAACAATTTTTAACTAACACTAACGTTAAATACGGTTTAACTTTAATGTTACACCTGCTTTATTGGCTCATGGCACCAAATCTGTTCAAAAAGAAATATATCAGAAGATAGAAGCTCTGTAATGATGTATTTGACATATATTCATAAACTTCATAAACATAAACCTCTCCAACGTAATATATTCACTGTAGGATGTCACAGCAGGAAATGTCCCCATTTCCTACTAGTTCTGTTGTTGGCCATTACAAAATGAATGTGCACTGGCTATCCTCTGGAGTTTGACATTAGGCCTCCAGGGTGTACTCTCAGATGTTTTCACCTGGCTGCATTGATTCAGCAGAATTATTCAGTTCAACAGCAGAGTGGTAAATGAGGAAACTGCTGCCTCAAAAATAAAAAGGAAAAACAAGGAAAGGAGGGCTATGAAATGAGTTTATAGTCACTGATTTTCATAATTAGAAAACTGTCATACCTCTGGTAGATATTGGCAGTTTGAGACATTATTTCCAAGATATACCACAGTGGCACAGTACAGGAAACTATATCTTTTCCCTTATTTTGTACAGCCACCTGAGCTGATTGTAGCTCAGTGAAAAAAGAAAATAGTGAGAACAAGCAGCCTTTTATATTTATTTATTTGAAAAATATAATCTACAGTTATTTTTCAGCAGAATAAAAATTAATAATGGTTTTCTACATAATGGGACAGAGATAGACTAGAGCTGGAGGGTTAGTACATTAAATCATTTTTTGTTGCTTTCATAAATCTTAAGCATAATTGATATGCAAACTCACAGGATCCAAGACTTAAATGGTGAGAAGTCTGTGTGTGCATGTCCAGGTATGTGTATGTTCCTCTCCAAAGCCCTTGGGCCTGACCCTGCATGACCGAGCAGACACTTGTGCCATTTTAACGGAATAGGGATGACAGTTAGACTGAGATAAAACACTACATGGCTGCCTAATCCTAAGGTACAAACAAATATGAACTGTACAAAATCTCAGATAATCTGTGATTTAAATCAGTGGTTGTAAGTATTCAATATTTACATCGGCCTTCCTTAAATTGCACTTCATTTAAATCAAACTGGTAGCAAATCTGTGAGGTTTTGAAACAAATATGTTGCTGAATATTTGCAAGGATAGAAAACAACACACTGACTGATGACTTCTGATCAAATTACTTGAGTCGGATATTCCTGGAAGGGCTGATTAAGCTGAGAGCCCACTCTCAGGCACACATTATTGCTCTGAACAAGGCACTAACACTTTGACCTTTGGGATAGGGCAGATTTCCCACTTGTTGTTTTCTTGTGAATGTAGACAATGCATTTGTTTGCTCATTAACTAAAAAATAAATTGCATAATGGTAAATGTTGTCTTGCAGACAAGCAATATCATCAAAACAAAGGTCAGCAAAAATGATGCAGTTGGTAAGGGCTGGCATGTTTATTTTATTTGATTATTTCCTTCATTCTGCTCTTTGCATATCTTTGCATCTATTGCAGTACATTTATTGTACATTGTTCCCTTTTGTTTTTACCTTAGTTCTACCTATTAATATTATGTTTTTTGTTTTGTTTATTTAAAGTTGCCAACATTTCAGTGATCTCAAACATTTTGAAACAGGCTGTTCGTGCAGTGTGTCACTTCTGTGTGGAAAAGGATCGTCTTTATCTGAATCACAATCAGAATCCTTTTATTGCCGTTAAACATCAGATGTTTAACATTTTTAATAAATAACAACCCCCCCAGATAGTTAGCAATAAAAAACATCTCTGTGCTACAGATAGTAACAAGTACATATTAATTTATCTCCCAGGTTTGAAGCTGTATGATAGTGATGTCCACAGACCATGCTAAACAAACACGTCAGTATAATCTAATAATAGACCTGGGGTATGTTATGATGTATGATGGGATTCCACTGTGAGGGGGTAAACAACAGATGGCATTAGAACAACAGTACTGAATATGATATGTACAACTACAGATGAGTCACAGGCAAAAGCTTAAAAAACTATTTCAGTCTAAATGTGTGCTGTACATAATTACAGACAGCTCAAACTAACAGCGGGATTACCATATAAACAGAAACAAACAAAAACTTTTGTTATTCTTGTTAGTCTTCAGATTCAATTCAGTCTTTATTGAAAATAATGTTACTTCAATGTAAAGTAATTGAATACCTTTCAATTTTGGACCATTTCACGTGGAGTACAGGCCTTTTAGGGTAAACAGAGGAATTTCCATGTGTTTACTTCACTGTTTTGTGTTGGCTTTTAAATTATTAACTACAAATGAGTTCCAGTTTAATTAGCGACTAATGAACGTGATTACAATGAGGGATTATTATCAAAGAAAGCAGTTATCCAATCATTAAAAATAGTTTTCTTCTTCAGTGAAACTAGAGGTTAAGACTTATCCTGCCATACAATGAAAAGAGATTCAAAAACACCTTAATAAAATCATTCCTGTACAAATAATCACTGCTGGGATTCATGCATCTGTTGCATTGTTTGGTTCTGATATCACATTTATCAAGTTGACATCCTAAAACACAGAGCTGTGGCTCAGTAAACTAATAACATTATACTCCGAAAAAAAATGTGCAAAGGGTTTAAGCAAATAGACTGCACGTCCCTCAAAGTTGACACAAGTGTAGTACAAAGATTTACTGACCTTGTTCACCGCTGGAATTCTTTGTGCACCCACTGCTCCCACTGCACAATTTTCCTGAACAGGAAATTTTCTTTTTAAAGTATAGTGATGACTGTACTTGGTTGTAATTTGTTGGCAGATTCTTTATTGGTAATTACAAAATTCTCCACCTTAGGGGTAAAGTAGTGCACCTAGGAGAGCATTTTTACATACTTTGATTGACTATGCTAAAGTAAAAATTAGGAATCCCTAAAAATAAATACTGCAGCCTCATTTCCAATTTAAATTGTCACCACTGAATATCATCTACCTGATTTAAAACTTTTAAGAGACTTGGATCCTCTGGTTCTATAATTGGAGCTACAATCTGTTTTAGAGTTCAGCCATATATTTTTATGTTGGCGTAAATGTCTTCTTCGTCAAATGGAAGTGCAAATGGGTTAACATATAACTTATGTCCTTTTGGCTGTTTTCCAATGTGATTATTGGCAGCTCTTTAAAAGCACAATGCTGGTGGCTGTTTTAACAGTATTGGGTATTAGATATTTGTTTGTCAGAAGACAGAAAGAGACTGTGGGCATCCCTTGGGTTTCCCTGTGGGATCAATTGAAGGATTCTCCTACTGCATGACTTTATACTAGTGTCTGTCTCATGATGCTATCATTCTAGTAGACACACTAACAAGAACATTTGTACATAGAAGGATGAAGACACATAAAAATAGGGAGAGTCGACTTCAATGATGTAGCAGCAGGTTTAGTTTTAAGTTGCTCTTGAATTACAAACACAGGATTTATTTAACCATATGCAAAAACAGGTACTGCACTACATGAAAGAAACTAAACTTCAGCATTTATTTCAAAGTTGAAAGCTATCATTGGAGAAAATGGACTGTGGCATTTATACAGGAGACAATTATTCACATTCACATTCAACCATCAGATTCTGATGGCTGAGTCTATTTGCGATAAAAGTGCTGCAAATACATCTCTTTGTTTTTTCCCCAGTCTCTCCTCTAATGCTGTGCAGTGGGTGGGGTCTGAACAAATGAGTGACGGCTCATGCGTTGTGCCTCCGCTCTGATCCATCTGGGACTCACCGTTAACTGCCTGTGCTGCTGCAGAGCTGTCTTTTCCTGCCCCTTACCCCCCAACACACACACACAAACACACACATACACACACTCATTATCCTTATCTGTACCCCCCCCCCCCCTTTTTTTTTTTTCTAGTTTTCTGTATGCAGTCTGCATCTTTACTCGCTCCCCTCCCTGCTAACGGAGGTGGGCAAGCTTCCCAGTGCTGGTGCATCTAGCAGGTGCAGCCTCTTTCTCTCCTCCCACCCTTGCTCTCTGCCTCTCTCTGTCTGTCTCTCCCTCTCACTCTCTCTCTTCTCTCGCTCAACCAGTGTGCACTCTGCTCTGTCTGTGCCTGCATTTTTTCTCCCTTCTCTTTCGTTCTTGGTCTCTCAGAGGCGGCAGCTCAGGGAAGCAGCTGCATGTTTGTCTGCATCCCAATTGCCACAGGTAAAGACAGCTGTATCATCTGATGTTGCTAACCCCGAGGGGGGTTGGGGAGCCTTTGCTGCTGCGGCTGCAAGTTCTCATCCCGGCGCGGGGCGCACATTTCTAATCATCTTGAAGAACGCATCCTAGAGGGAACGACGAGCAGAGGACCCCAGCAAACAGACCAACAAATCACACGCTGACTGGAAAGAGCACAGGCTTCCAGGGACTGAGGAAAATATAACACTTCTCAGAAAAAGAATCAGTGGGATATATTTTCAACATTGTGGTGTCCTGTTTATGATTTTCCTCTTTCCTCGTGTTTTCTATTCTTTTGCTTTCAATTCTTTTTGTCTTTTCCATGCTTCTCATCCTCTTCCTCTCACAATTTATTCCTCTGTGCCGGAATGCTCCCTGCAAATAGATGAGAAGAGGCTTTCTGTGCGCTTGCTGCAGTATTAACAAACAGTACACTGAGTCAGTAGAGAGCTGAGCGGACAGCTTGGAGGAATCTGATCCACAGCCGGCTGGAGAAGGAGCAGGATCACGCGTCGCAGTTGCAGATTTATCCGCCCTGTGATACTGTGCAACAACACCCCTCATTCTTTTCCCCCCACCATCCATCTCTCTGTCCTCATCTTGAGTGTTATTTTTTGACTGGATCAAGAAAATTAACTGGATTCTACTGCTTTATTTTTAGCCTTATTGGAATATTGTAAATATAAAAAGGAGCAAAGGGGGTTTGGATTTTTTAGGTGAAACGGAGGAGGCTGCTTGAAAAGCAATGGGAGAGAAAGATTAGCAGATTATCATAGGAGAGTGTTGAAAAGACGCATAAGCGATACACGTCTTAGTGAGCACTCTTTTTTAGTTATGAAAGAGACCGATTTTGGGATGTGAAGGACGCTGACTCGGCTAAAGCAGTCGGAACAGACTGCATCAGGAAACATTTTTTTTTCTTTTTTTCGGTCCTGCCCAGGGTGGGGAAGCAACTAGACCCACCCTGCAAGTTTAACTCTCTGATTCGATATTACTGTCCCGTCGTGGATTCTACATGGAGGGGACACATTCGGCATGTTAAGGAAAAGTGTTTTGGATTCTTTTTCTCCTTTTTTGCTGCAATGGCATCCAAATACTGATGCCATGGATTTCCTACACGTACAGATGTAAATCTGTTTCTTCCCATCCATCTCTCCCTTCCATCTCTCCTTGTTACTCCCTATTAGAGGCATCACTTTCATTTTTCCTCTTGTTAACCCTGCTGTGAAGACTATTGGAGTTCACTGTTGCTTCAGCTGGACATTGAGAGTTGAGCAGGACTAAACACGGACTAAACACTTATACGTCTATGCCAGCTCTTCAATTTTTCTCTGGGTGTCTCTGCGTGTGAGTGTGTGTGCTTGAGCGTTTATGATTGTGTGTATGCATGTACCTCCTGCACCCTTTTTCCTCTCTGTCCATCCTTGGAATACATATTTTTGTGTGTGTGTTATTGAGAGACAGATTCTGTGGGGTCCATTCCTTCAAATTTCCATTCGTTTTTTTCTTCTGGCCTTGTTGGAAACCTTTCTGCCATGTGCAAACGATGCCTATCACAGAGTTAACCCTTAATGAGCCATAAAGGACGACAGGGAATGATGAGTGAGTGTTCTGGGGCAGCTGCATCTGGGGCAGTAATCCTGGAAGAACCTGAAGGTTCGGGGGCTTCTGCGGGCCGGGGGGAGGGCCAGGCCCAGGAACAGGGTCCCCTTCGCTGTGCAGTTTGGCCTCGTCAGCAGACATGGCTGTGTGTGGTTCCTTTACTTATTGGTTTTATTGGCCTTGGATTGAGCCTGATGCTGCTGAAATGGATTGTTGTTGGTACAGTGAGGGATTACGTCCCAACAGATCTAGTGGATGCAAATCGAATAGGACAAGATCCCATCTTCCTCTCCAAGCCAAGTGGGATTCCCAAGAGCCCCGATACTACCACTACTACAACTACTCCTACAATCGATAGCAGGAACCCCACTGCTAGAACTGCTACTGTGGCAAAAGGTAGAACTCGCACTACTGCTACCACCACAACTATAAATGCTAGAGGGGGCGGGGCGTCAGGCAGTCAGGTAACTCCTCGGAATCCTGGAAGTCGTAATGGACGTGGACCTTCAGGTTTTACCACAACTACTGCAGCACCACGTACAACTTTCATAATTGGAGCTGCAACATCTAGCTCCTCACCGCCCAATCCGACGGTTCTTCATGACTCTACACAGATGTGGACGGCAGAACATACTACTACAGAGACGATCTCCACCACACTCACTACACGTACGCACAGTCACCGCAAAACCCGTAAGTCTTTCATATACTACTGACTTGTGTTGTGTTTCAAAAGCTCCACTGATTGGTTAATCATCACTAAATATGACATCTGAACTTTTTTTTTTTTTTAAACGTGATCTTATGGTTTCTTCCAAAACTTTTTTTTTTTGCAATTTAGGTGCATGACCTTCCTGTTTGGGAAATAATGTTCTTGATTGGTTTTATAGTCAAAACATTGAAGATGAGTGATCAATAGTATTGATTGGCATAGCGAGGGTTTCTAAGTAGTAGTCAATAATCAAGTTTAGGTATCATTTTGGGTATATATAGGTTTGGAGGGTTTTTTGTGTTTCTCTAATAATCAAATGATCTTAAAATTCTTTTGCAAACAAACCACATGAAAAGATCTTCTGCAGCATCCTGAGTAACTTGAATAGAAATTTATTCTGATGCATTAGATGGTGAATCTTTCCCTTCTGTTTTTACCTCTGTCGTGCTCATACTATTGATTTGTGCTACGGGGAATTTTCTTGCAGCAATCAATGAAGCACACACCCGCACGCAGAGACACACGCACACACACACACACACACACACACACACACACACACACACACACACACACACACACACACACACACACACACACGTCTTCCTCCATGACAAATTTCTCAGCTCCCAAAATGGTGTCACATTGTGTGCTGAACCTTCATCTGCTTGTTATGTCCCTGTTTCTGATCTGGGCTTTGGACTACGCTCACAGCTTCACAGTCACAGGAGTTGCTTTATTTTTAACAGTGTGATCTCATGCACTGCATGTATCAAGTCTCTCGCATCTGTGCAGAGGGGTACAAAGCCTCACAAAGAAAAAACTCAAACCTAGCATGTGTTTCGTGATTTTTAGCTGATGTGGGTTCCTATATTTCATATGCTGTTTATTCCTTCCTGCAGTTTAACACTGTAGTTAACTTTCAGTTGACATAATATCAGTTAATGAGTTAATGCCAACGCCATGATCAATTACTTGTGAACTAATAGATGAGAGTGCATGTCATATATCGTTTATCATAGTATACATCATCAAGTATTTTGGAATGTATGATGCACACAATGCCCCCTATTATATTATGATAATTACATATTGACAGTCATTTTTTAAGTATCTGATAAACAAAATCACTCCATTCCACCTTGTGTCTTGACTGCAAAGGTGCAGCTGCTTCTTTTGTATCCATGATAATGAAAATGTCCCCAGATTACATGAGAGACCGGGGAATGTTCCCTCTGATAATTAGAAACATAGAGGAAAAATTGTGTATCATTTCATTACCAGGAAGAAAAATGGGAGCCATTCATCATCATCAGTTCATTTATTAATTAACCATTAAAAAGGAATGCCATTTCTCCACCAAGTGAAAACCATTAAGCTTCGGTGATAGATATCCCAGGGAAAATGTCATTCCTTCACCAGCTCGCCCAAGAAAGTTCTGGCGTTGCACAATTGCCAACTTGTGCGATAATCCTAAACACCCTCCACCCTCCCACCTCTTCTATTCTACCACCCACATGCTGCTTTGATGTGAAAAGGCCATCATTTTTACATTAACTATCCATTATGTGTAAATGCGTTATATAATATGACTGAATTGGCTGTGTTGGCTTATGCTCAGAAACTGGAGAATTAAAGTATAGCGGGCCATCTGTGTGTTCTTATCAATGCTCTCCCTTCCTTTGTAGGTCACAAAATGAAGAGTGACACAGATTTGTATCTCACACTGGGCTGTGGTGCTGTAACTGATCTGTTAAGTGAGCAAAATAGTATGTTGCCGTGCACACGCTCTCAATGTAAACTTAAGATCCCAGATGTAAAAGTAGAGCATACCTAAAATATTGGCTAATTTTTTGTTATTTTATTTTCATGACTAAAAGCATTTTTTATAATAAAAAATGATTTACTAGGTTTCAAATATTATTGTTAATGTAAACACAGAAATCTATATAAATAATTTCTTTTCTTAAAAAACGCTCGCCAAGCACAAAGCTCCTAGGAAAATAAAAAATAGGCAGTTATAAGCCTTTTTAGAGGGGGTCTAAAGTAATTCTCAAGTAATTCTCAAGTAATACTTAAGTATTTCAGCTATTCGTGGGCGGTTGGGTCCTTAACCACCGCGAATACCGGGGGTTAACTGTACTTTCATCCGCAGAACTCCTGATGCTTTTTAGCTTTAAGGGATATTTGGTGACATTCTAGCTTGTCAGTCAAAAATTCAGGGTCTGGCAACTACAGGAAGATATTATAGTTAGCAAGTGTCACTTTGCAAGAGTGACTGACATATCTAAATCTGTCGCAAAATCTTAAGTTATCCCTATGCTTTAAGCTGTAGAAAAAAAGAGACCTAGGATAAAAGATATCATTAAAAGGAGCCAAGTGACCTCTGTGATACAGGGCAAAATGTCACTAATCCCAGTGGGATAAAATGAACTGAAAACTGGATATGTGTTAATTTAACTAACTGTAACTAGTGCTTCAGATATAATGAACTAGAAATCAAAACATATACAAAATAAAAATAACACGTATTAGTAAAGAGTAGCAGATGAGACTATGTAGTCATGAGTAAATCCATGAAAATGTTGATTCAGTGGTGAGAATAGACCAGGACTTTGTGTTTTTGTGTATGTGTGTGAGAGACATGCTACAAACACAAATGAGAGAGAGAGCGATAATGATACATTCAGTAGATTCTGATTTTTGATTGTTCTTTACGAAATCATTTTCAGTGTTAAGCTTCAGAAGATGTCGTAGTGCAGTCTGAGGTCTTTGCCTCCATGCTGAGCCACTCAGTGGGATTAGGTAACAGTCAAACACTGGCCCTGAAACCTAAATCCAGATTAACAGCCCATCACCATGACCATGGAAGCAACAGAATTACATCAGCCCACCTATCAGTCACATGCATTCTACACAGACTTACAAGCAGCAGCCTAACTCCTGCAGGATTGTTTTGATATATGATCTGTGGCGGGATGTTTTTCATTAAATGATGCTGAGGTGACATGTTTAAGGCAGCGTTTTGTCTTAGCCATGTTTTAGGATCCCTCAGGGGTACTGTGAAGCAGTCTGGGGAAGTAGTTTATGCTTATGTTAACAACACAGATATGACAATTACACAGAGTGAAGTTGTGTTTATAGCTTCATTCTGTGGCAACAGTATGATGTAGGGAAGTTGTATCTGTTTGTAGTGTTTATGACAAACATATATATTTTAAATATGCATATTTTACAGAAAATAAATCGACTTATTTCTTTGTGCAGATTCTATTATTTCATCTGGCCAGAGCTTTTTATGAGGACCTGTTTATGGTTAGCATATAAAATAAAAGGATAGTTTCTGGGCTGAGCTCTGGTTAAGAGAGATGCTTTTCGTCCCCTGTGTGATAAAGTGAAACATAGTTGTTTTTTCGTCCAAGTTGTCTGATAAGGCTCTTGAGGTTTAATAAGATACACATTCCATGGTGGTGTTGGCATTCCTAATCCCAGTCTATCTTTAACCTCTCAATCATTACTATCATTCAAGACAGAAGAGTTAGTGCTATTATTGTTTGGATTTCAAAGTCGTTGTTTCCTAAAAGAAACAAAATATAAATTAACTCATTCACTGCCAGCCATTGGCAGTGAATGAGTTAAACCCATTGACTCATTCACTGCCATTGACGGCTATAGACGTCAATGGCAGTGAATGAGTTAAATGATCAATTTTGAAAGTATTCCATTCATATATTTCTTTCTAAATGTATCTGTTCAGTCACTCATTTCATCTCCCATTTAATCTGATGACGAGATCTCAACAGTAAATTAATCAGAAAATTTACTTCAGCTTTCGTCACCTCTGGCCAACGCCAGCGGCATCACTGTACATGTTTGCATTACACTAATCATCTCAGAGGGAGAGCTTTTCAGTTTTAAACCAGACTTTCCTTTTTAAACCAGATTGTACAGTTCGCGATCTTTATATTTGGATTAGCTGTCTGGAAGCTGCTTAGGAACAAGTTCCCAATGGGGTTTTTCTATGTACTCTATGTGTGCACTGTATTCATTGATGCCTGTGCCACAGCAGCCTATGACTAAATACAGCTATATATATTTAATGCATTTGAACTAGCTGCGACCACTTGTGTGAATAATAACGCAAATAAGCACCGTTCTAGAAGTCTGATTGCCTCCTTTGCAAAGAAATGACTTTTCTGCACAAAATTACAGCTTATGGTTGATGAAATGTGCTATCCAATATTCTCTTGTGCCCTGTAAGAAATGTGTTATATTTTCTCAAGAATTCTGCCAAACGGTTGAGGTTGTTACTTTAATGGGTTATCTGAGGTCTAAGCAAAAGAGAGAGAGAGGGGAAAAAAAGATCCCATACTATTTGTAATCAGTGGGCGGGCAACTGCACTGAGCCCCAGACTCCCATGGGCCCAGAAAGTCTCAGCCATCTGTTGTTAAGTTGATAAGCTGCAAATTTAGTTTTGGAATTTGTCACCTAATATTGAATTTAATCCATCGATGATGCCATAGCTTATATATTTTATGGCAATCCATAGCATTAATATTAATGTATCTTCCATGTAACGTGACATACCCCTATCTTACTGACTGCTTTGATACACACAAATGTAGCTATATATGTGTGTGTGTGTGTGTGTGTGTTTTCCTTGTGATCCACCTTGAGTGGGATGGATATAACCAAACACTGATCAAAGCACCTTGAAGTTTTTTGCTGATGCAGGCTGCGATGCTTGACCACTAACCGATCACCTGAAAACCTGTCATCTCATCTATTCAGAGTTTTAATTTGCTCGAGATGCTGTGCAAACAAAGCTTAACATGCCTTTGATTCATTGTGATGAAATGTCTTGCAGGGAGAAGAGTGATGAAATTTTAATGATGCGAAAGAGAAACATGTTCAATATGTAGTGCAAAGTGTAAATAATTGAAAATGGCCCTTTCACGAATCATCCCATACTGAGTAATTCCCCACTTCAGTGAATGCAGGTGTTTAGGGTTCTTTCACTTTTTGCAATGGGCGAAATTGCTTTCGGTGGTGAGGAAAATAAGACTTAAAGGTTTAAGAATTTTTCAGAAATGTTTGCCAAGGTTGAAAGTCTCCATCTGCCTCACTTCCTTTTTCCTGTTCGCCATCCCTTACGAGTACATCTATCAGCAGGGTCCAGATGATTATAAAGTGCTGCCGCTAACTTCTGAGGAGCTTTTAATAATTCATTCAGGTTTAAGCTGCCTTGATTAGATGAGGCTTACACTATTTTATTGGAGCCCATGGTGTTGAAGGTAACAGCAGATGAGATGTAGGAGAAGTAAATTCCTTTTCTGGTCGGGTTCTCCAGAGGAAGCTGCCACCTGCTAGCTAAGTGCTCCAGTGTTTCCACTTTCTAAGGTGTTTTCTAATGTGTGGTCATTCAGAGTGCTCGTGGAAAACAGAATCATCAATATCACAAACTGGAATCGCTTTAAAAAAATTTGCATTAGCAATAGCATTTTTATTATATATATTAGGTTGGACAGAACACAAGGACTGTATTGATTTTTCTGGGTTGTTAAATATGAGAGTTTTCCATGGAGGTAAATAATCTACAGCCCCCCCTTTTCCCCCAAGCTGCACCTTTGCCTCTCCCTCTTATTAAATCTGTCAGCTGGCCTACAGCAGCAAACCATTTAAAAAAAGTAAGCAAATAAATATTAGACTGTTATGAGTTCAACTATAGCCAAGAGCTCTTTTTTTTGCATGTTTTGCTGTACTTATTTTCGGGGAGTTTAGACTGGGACACACAGCTCAGGGGGAGGGGAACTTAAATACCTAGTTGACCTGCAGAATCAGTGGACATAATAAAACAAAAGTAATAATTGTATGAAACCAAGACGTAACTTGGCTGTAAAAATGTAAACAATGACCAATCGAAAGCAAGCAGCTTTAAGTACCAGACGGCAAATCAAACATGGAAAAAAGGCAGCAAATGAAGATGTAACCTAGCAGGGTATCCTGACACCGTACAGCCTATCAATGGCCTATTTTGTAGTTTTAAACAGTGTGGTCTGAATCCAGACTTAAACAGAATGTCTGGTTTTGGGCAGGCACTGTTCTACCACTCTATCAATTTTCTATCAATTTTCATTTAACTCTCCATTTGTCGGAGGATCAGATAATCAGAAAGTTACGTTTGACTTCTGGTTGCCAGGATTCGTGTAGATTCACATTTGACATCTTAACAAGTAAATGTTTCAGCTGTTGGCCCCAAACTCCAAACATGCTATTAACTATTAACTGTTCAAAATAGCAGATCCTGCAACACTGAAAACATGTGAAACTGGTAAATGCTTTGTAAGGACAAGAGAAACATGAATGTTCATATATAAATGCAGAATTTCCAGAACTAATTTACACTGTTTCAGTCTCATTTAGCTCCCATATTCATGTGTTCAGTATCATTTGGTGTTCAAGCAGCCTGTCAAAAACCAGGAAGGACTATACCACGAAGGAAAATTGTCCATATGTAGACATTAACTTCAAAAAATATATATTTTTTTCCTATTCCAGTGTAAAATATTCAACACTGGTCTGAAAAAAAAAAAACCAGAAACAAAACTCGTTCACCTTACATTCTGCTCATTATGCTGCTGGCACCTGGTGGTAAACAATGCCATTAGCAAAGATAAAATGCTGAGATAGAAATTATTTCACCTTGACATACAAAGGGCTAGCAGAGGGCCCAGCAGTTCAGCCCAGAACCAGTTCTAGTCCGACATGATTTCTTTCATTGACTAAGCCGCTGATTGAATTTTCTTTACACTGCTATCTCTCTCTGTCCCCCTCTCTCTCCTCGTGTCACTCACTGCATGTCTCTCAAGGTCAGCTTGACTGAATCATTTTGCTGCCACTCCTGCAGCTGATGTTGACTTTACTCAGTGGAGTTGCATTATGAGTGGTTATATGCAAGGTAAAACTCAAAGTTAGCATTTCCAGTAAAGATGGAACGCAGGTATTGCAAAGTAAAATACATGAAAAGAGAGCATCCCTTGTTCAAAGAGCGAGAGAGAATAAAAAACGTGACACAAAAAGTAAGAAAAATTGTGTTTGGTTGATTATTTTTTATGCTGTAACATTACTTCTTGGCAGTAAATCTTATACTGTTGGAAAGCCTTTTTATTAGCCTTTAGATGATGCTACATTTGCAAGGAAAATGCATTTGTAGGTTGAGCAGCAGAGTTGAGTATGTGGGCTGGGCCCATGAAAAACTTACAGCTTATTCAGCAAAGAAGCAATTGTCTTGCTTCCGTGCTGTTTAATTGAAATGTAGACATGTATTATCTATTCTGACATACAATAATGTGTAATACAAACTAGACAAAGATAATCTTGTTTTTTATCAATCATCAACATTTCATTGCATATTGTGAAGAAATGTAATATTGCATCAAATTAAACTTCAATTAAACTGTTTAACAATAAACATTCTAAAAAAGTAACCAAGGTGGTTCAAATGAGATTTTACAAATACATGATCTTATGAACTATAATGTTAAATCTAATTCCTTTTTACATTTAGCACTGCTGCTGCATACGTTATCTTTCATTTAAGGTCTAAATAAAGATGCCCTCATTGTAATCTAATAAGCCAATTTTCCTGACAATCATTTTACACATTAGCATTACCTAAGTGGTTCCAGCTTGTTGTTTAGTTATTGGTAATGATATATTTTCTAAATCTAGGTGTCTCCATTATATGAGCAACCTTAGCCTAAGCAGCCTATGCAGGTTATTGATCCCATCGTGATTGTATCCTAGTCTTTTGCCACTCAGCAGTTTAGCAGGCAGCCCTGTGAGCAAACGGGCCTGCGTATGGGTGTGGGTCTGATTATCCTGTGCTCACTGCATTTTGCTGTGGTTATTTTTAGCTTCAAAGATTGTTGCCAGCTTCTCTCTGTGAGGCTGCGTGGACTGGCTTTTCTGGTGGAGGCCTTGGAACTGACAGCACTGGAGGAAATAGAACAAAGAACCACGGAGGCAGACAGTTGAAACAGTGACTTTAGTGTCAGTAGAAAATGTTTTTATTTGGGAAGCATAACAGCTAGGGAGGATTTAGCATGTTCAGCTCAGTGAAAAATGATTTCTGTCTTGTGTTTGTTTATTTTGGGGATTCTGCCATTGTACCGTATCTTATTATGCAAAGTAACTGCAATTGTCTTCAATAAGACTCTAAAGATGTAGGAGGCTATTTTCCAGGAAATCAGAGCTGTTAAGCAGGCATTAGTCATTATGTTACCATGCTGAAGGCAACAGGAAGCTATCCAGAAGGTCACTTTCACCTTTGTGAAAAACACACTTCAGTCACACACACACACACACACACACACACACACACACACACACACACACACACACACACACACACACACACACACACACACACACACACACACACACAAACTCATTTTCACTACCAGTTTGTCACACATTCATTCTTGGTCAGGACTATGGGTGGGACACAGTAATGTGGTATATGCTTCATTGTTTCTTCCTTCAATACAATCATCAAAGCACTGCCATCAATTATGATTAAGTGTTTATTTATTGCAAGTGCTCTAAATACATTCTACCCACAGTTTGACTTACTGCATTTATGACTTTATGAGTGCCCTCTGTTTTCTTTAATATTGTATTTTTTCTTCTTCAATTTCATGGATATTGTGCTTTAATATATTGTAGATATGGATCGTATATAGCGATACAGAATTGCTGTATCATGGCACTATTGGTATTTTTGGCAACATAAATTGTAACCATATCGTAACCATATCATATTGTAAGCCAGTCATCAGAGCCCTGTGTCAGCACATTTTAACACACTGTCGACCATTTTAAATCCACTTTTGATATTCAGATTGTCTAACTATGTGTAAGTATAAAACTAGAATAGGGAGGCTGCAGTGACCACACAAATCACAGGAAATTGAATCCCACATAGGTCCATCATTTCTATACTTCTGTGTTTCATTGTTTTGAGATATTTTTTTCAGTCACATTTTGGTTTAGCTATAGACAACCAGCTATTTGGTTAGGTCTGAGGGGGGAAAGAAATCATGGTTCCTTTCAGCAAGCAGCCAATTTCAGCAGCCTTGTTTATTTACTCTCTTCTGCATATCTATAACAGGTCTTGAGGGTCTGCTATTTAAGTTTGCTCAGTATATAAAAATATGCAAGAGGTATCCTGTGTGATGTTGAGGTTGTATGGGACAAGTTCAGAGCGGAGCTGCCATCATATGAGAGACAGTGGTCCTCTCAGCTCTTCGAGCAGATAGTCACATCATTTCTGTTTTGTAGCCTGACAAAGAGCATGTGTTTGTGTGTATGTCTAAACAGGAGATTCAGTATTCTACCACTGTGGCTGTCTCTTTTAGTCTATAATGCTGTCAAACAGTTTGTGTTGTACCTCATATATATCTATTTGTGTGTTTGTGCATATATGCAAAAATCTTCTTCGTACTTCTATGCCTAGTGTCTCCTGTTCTCGTGTCTCCTGTTTTTCTGTCTGTCCTCGGGACACTTATGAGGTCAGACCAACTTTCTGTGACAAGCCAGGTGAACTGGTGGGTTGTCTGTATGATTTCGAAGACACAGGCCTATTTATGACAGATGGACTCCCTTGCTTTCTCTCCTTCGGCTGTCTGACTCAGAATTTGGGAACAGATAAGAAAAAAACAAACAAAGTATATATTGTACAATAAGGCTGATGTGACTGAGCATAGTTTAAAAGCCAAAGGCAAGAAAGCAATGAATGGCAACAGAAAAATATGGGGAAAATTTATTTATTAAATTAATAAATAATAATCATAATAATTTGATCCAAGGTATCCACTGAGGATGCACAAACAGAATTACAAAGGAAACCTTTCCATATTGATAAGATGAGGGGGAAAGGAAAAGAGCCTTGGTCCATTGCAACCGTGCACTCTCCCTTCATTCCCCCTCTATTTTCTCCTCTCTGCCCACTCAGTTCATTTACATTTACATTACACCCAGCTGGACTTGATTTGGTGGCCAGTTATAGATGCCGAGATTCTGATGTTGTTTATCGTAATGGGCTCTGGGGGCTAGCAGTGTCAGCTGTTTGCAAGGTGGTAAGTGCAGTCAGTTTGCTAGTTACAAACTAAGTAGCTTGCTGCAGTGTTAGCAACCTAAGAGTTTAATGTCTGCTGCTTGTCACAGTAACTAGCTAGTTGGGATATCTAACAAAGTCTGTTTGCAGTTAAACCCTTTTGGACCTGTTTTCTTGGCCTGAGCTTTGACACATCTTATAGAAATCATTATATCTGTAATAAAATATGATAATTGCAGTGATTAATAAAAGCACCTATTATCTAATAACAGCCATAAGTGTTAGACTTAGAGCATAATAAATCATTTGAAACCGTACAGAGTTGTTGTGTGAAAGCCAGAGATGGCTAATTCAGGCTGATATCATTGATGCAACTGTGACACAACTGTGACCTCATCTACCCCACTGAAACTAATGCTGTCAGAACAGGGCATTTTGTGTAATACCAGAAGGTCATTCATGCTGGAAAAAAACTCAGCTGAATCACTGCTCAGAGACCAGACAATTCCCCAGCCGCCAAAATGTAACACATTGCTGCTCTATAGCAGAGTTTACACTTGCTGCACATTATTATTATTATTATTATTATTATTATTATTATTATTATTATTTTTTTTTTTTTTTATTTTTTTATTTTTTATGGGAATTCAAGTTCATAAATATAGTTGTTGTTAATTTGACATCTTTAGTAGTATTTTTGGATTTTTAAGATCATCACTGCCAGTTTTTTTGTTTGCAAACAAATACACAGCTGATGCTGAATATGTTTCCACAGAGTAGTGCTGCTTCTACAGTGCTGAGGTATTACTCACACATTTACCCATTATTGAACAGTCAGTTTTTAAAGTGGTTAGATATTGCTGCCCAGGTAAAATAAGCAAAGTCCTCACAGCTGATATATATGTAGTCTCTCTCTCTCTCTCTCTCTCTCTCTCTCTCTCTCTCACACACACACACACACACACACACACACACACGCACATCATGCACAGGCTGTTGCTAAAGTAGGTAAGGTAAAGTAGGCTTAATACGTCAGCTAAATGAAGATGAAGCACTGAGGGAGATGTGGTTTGAAAGAGTGCAAGAATGTGTTAACAAAAGGAAACATTAGGAGCAGGCTGAGATGTAGACCAAAATAGTCCATCAATCCATACATTTTGGAGGGGGCTGATGCATATAGCAGCACGCAGTCTCTGCGAGCCAAAGTAGACCCCAGGCAGCTTTCCAGGCTATCACAAAGCTAATGCATACACACGCAAAACATCTCATTCACACTTAAATTGACACTGGAGGCAATTTGGGCTCCCAAATGAAGTTCAGGAAACTTGCAAAACCCATACTGATGAGGCAAAAACATAAGATCTTCTTGTCTCACATAAACGCTGCTCAGAGCAGTTAGACATGCTAAGACTGAGGAAGCAGGATAAACAGTTTTGTGCAAACTATGAAAACTAAGAGAATGGTTGATTAATCAGTAAGTCCTCTTAATGTTGATTAAACTAATGATTTTGACAAATTTTTTGTGTCACAACTACAAAAATGATCTGGCATGGTTAGAGTTCAGCAATAACTTTATGAACTATCTATGATAGCAAATATTCTCCGATCAGCTAATTATTCATTTTCATGCTTTTTGTCAACACCAGTTTCATTCTGGCAGGCTGTGGTGCCCCAATACTGACAACAGTTATTCAACTGAAGTAAACTGTGCACTGAGCAATCATCCAGTTTGATTATAATGCCCACTGATGTTGCTGAGATACATGCCATCACAGTATTATCTTGGTAAAGGCAAACTGAAACGGACAAATAGAAATTACACCACATCCTGGCTGCCCTACCTTCACAGTTTCCTGTGTCTTTATGGGACATGCATTTATGGAGCAGTGGGCATGTGTGATACAACACAGCACAAACAGTTTGTGCCATGAATACTCTCTTTTCCTACATACCGGTATAAAAAATTATGTTATGATAGTGAACTATGAATAAAACGGCTTTAGTGATGACATTTTTCAGTGATTAGCTGGACAGTGGACTTTCAGTCATCGCTCTTTACGTTTTGAATCTTTTGCTGTATAAAAATTGCTTAAATTGTTTCTATTACACAATAAGTCAAACGTGGCCTGTGGTTTAGATGTGCTTGATTCCTGCAGAGATGAACACATCAGAGTCATGAGCTGTCAACACTCCATCCGCCACATGTCAGCGGTGACTGATGTCCAGCGGCAGCACTCTCTGTTTCGCAAATCACAAACACACACTTTCTGCAGCACATGCAAACCAGTTGTGGACACACACATCTACACACCACCTCCCACATGAAGACAGCTAGGGCATCGCACTCGTGGCCATGTGCCCTGAGAGGAGCACAGAGAAAGATGGACAGGCAGCAGGGACACGGAGTCAACTTCTCACTTCAGATAATGAACCACATGTGAAGCATCAGCTCAGCTCCAATTAGATGAGATGATAATTATCTCAGCACAATTCACTCATCCTAATCAGGCTGTGAACTACTTGTTGGGTTAGAGAGGATGTTAAGTAAAGCAAAAGGAGCAGAATTCTTATTTGGAGCTGCTGTGGAGCCTTTTGTCATCTTTTTCTTTGTACAGAAATTGTTTATTTGCCATGACTGATCGAAAATCGTTGATCTTTTCTTGGTTATCATGCTGGACAACACCTGTGTCATTACTATTCTGCGCTGTTATACAAATTCTAATTTAAATTCCTGATTTGCTATTGTGTTGCCAGTTGAGGACACTCAGAAGTGATTTAGCTTTTCAGTGCATGTAAGTTTCTCTGTTGAAAATGTTCAACACCTGCAACGTCTTGGAAAAACATTCTGGTTGTTCGTAGCGTTTACATTCGTGAGTCAGAAAAAAAAGACAATATTATGTATGGACCTATTAACCCGAGTACTTAAAATTACATCCATGCCTTTTGCATTGTTTTCTTTAATTATTATAACTCACTTAGTACTCATAACTCAATAGTACTTTGAAATATGTAAGAGAAGTCAATATACCCTCATATGGAGATGCAAATAAAGGTGTGTGACTATAAAATCTGCAACATTTTAACCGTACAAATTCCCACCTGTACTAAGTACTTTAACATAAGTTAAAGTTGTTTTCCTTCTGTTTTGGTAAGAGTCAATACAAAGGCAAAATCCAGTTACAGAACACATGGAAACACAAGAACATCTTTAAAAAAAAAAATATATATATTATATGATAATTAATAATCCACTTATCAATAATAAAATCTATGTTATTGATCTGTTATTTATTTTGTGCGTTTTTCCTGTTTATTGTTTTCTGTTTGTCCTCAGTTACCCTTCTCTCTCAGTCTCTTAAACGTGTAAAAGAGGGACGGTCAACTAAACCATGAATGACCTACATCGATGACAGTTTGGCCTTGTTTCTGTGTCAGTCCCGTTAGCGTTGCCTTTGACATTTGGTAGCTGACCTCAGTAGAGCACCACTCTGCTCCCCTGTAGTAGATTTATGATCTGTTTGAACATAAATAGAGAAAACGTGTACATATACCTTTTTTAAATTCAGCACGGACACTACAACATGAATAATAAATATATCACCTTCTTACAGTGTGACACAATAGACTTTCTTTTTTACAGAAACTCCATACTGAGAATATTCTCTGTGGCTATGCTTGAGCAGAAGTATATGATGACTATGGCAAACTGGTTGAAAGTATCTGACAAGAAGGGACTACAAACTACCAAAACACAAAGAGGAAAGAAGCCAAACCCCTGTACTGGTAAACCAATGACACACCAGTCCACCGTGTGTATGTCATGCTTTGCCTCTCCAAAGCACGAAATGGACAAGCATGCAGAAGTTGCAGCAAGCTGCCCCAGCTGAACATAAACACGGGACAGGGTTTAAAGCGGTTTTACTAGCACATTTACATGTAAATACACATTAGCCACCTAGCTTAATCATTTCAAGCATAAAGGGAGAATGCACTTCATACCTTCTTTGGTCACTAGCGACTTCTTGGCTTTAAGTATATTATCTCCCCCCCTGTTGGTACGGCAACATCTGCTTCACCTTTCCAAAGTGTGGCATCCACACAGTGGTCCAACATGGCTATTTCACGCTTCGCCATGATATTGGGTTGGTTAAACAGGATGATGTCATATCCGAGTAATTTAAGGGTTAACCCTGGGTCTACTGTGCTATTAGGCTTGGATATAATGATGGTGAGAATGAGATGAGATAGATGTTTAGAATGAGATCATTCATCAACAGGAATAAATGAAAACAAAAAGCCAGTGGTGTCTAATGTGTTTGCTTTGCCCTGTTGAGCATCACTAATAGAGATTCTTTTTTTTTTCCTTCCCTACCCTAACCCGACAAGGGTGCCAACAATTAATTTTGTTCTATAGTCCTTAATATATAATCATGTTTGTCTATTTATTCCTTAATATTACACCGTTAAACACCATTAGATGTGCTGAGAAACTATCCTTTAAATATTAATGGAAAAATTGATTATAATCCATCATCTCCTCCCATGTCTTAATGATAGAGTTGTGATACTGGGGGGGTGTTTTAATGAAGCAGATAGCTAGCTTTTTTCTGGCTTTTAAAGCCAGGCTTTTCAAGTGTTACTGACCAAAATGTTTAAAGGACACACACATTGTTACAGTCATTTAATATTACTGTTCTTTTCCTTTCACACACACATACACTCACAACACCTGTTTCTCTGCCGCCGCTGTGTTGCTTTGTTCTTGTATTATACTTTTAAAAGCTCCATGTCAGCTGCTTTGTTGCTACACTTATCCATGTTTGCGATTCATCAGACTCTTCCAACATCACCCTTTTCATGGGAATGTGCAGGGAAAAGCCTGGGTTACCTTAGCTGGTAGATAACCACCCTTGCGTGACTGCTTATCCTGATTGTTGATGTTAGGATACGTGAAAAAAACAAACAGACAAAAAAAATCATCCTGGGTATGCTGAACTTGCTCATAGCAAGGTTGAGTGGAAGAGAGAGCTGGCTAGCTCACAGGGCTAGCTTCTACAGCCTGGGAGACAAGAACGCTCCATTAGCTCACAATCATCAAAAGCCAGCCAATTCTAACCAATCTTTGTCCAATGTCAGTATGAACTGCCTCTAAGATATTGAGAGGTTTATCACATAACTGTCCCAGACACTTAAAACTAAAGGATTGTGGCATGTTGTACGATTTTCTTATAGACTAGTTTTTTAAATTCTTTTATTCTCTTCCTTTTTCTCCCTAAAATACAGAAGAATTGCTGCAATGTTCTCCTTGGCAGTATGTATGTTTGTTTTTTGTTTTATTTTCTATTCTATCATTTTAATGCACTTTTCAATTTGCACATAAACAAGCCTTAGTGTAGATTCTTTAAATGCTTTAAACTTGTGAAATATCTCAAAAAAGCTTGTGTTTCATAAAAATTGTTTTTCTGAAATGTATTTATTATCAAAACTTGTTTATAACACATTCCACTTTCACTCATTTCTTTTTCTATATGGCTTACAAAGCGGCCATTTACTGGAGAGCAAAGTGTGCACAAATCCACATTAGGTGAGCAGCAGTGAGCTGTCATGATATGTCAGAATTAGTGGAGCTTGCCAAATTATGTAATCTTTCACTTCAGTTTATTTTCCCAAAGGCAGTTGATGCTCTGAAACACTGATGCACTGATTTATGTTTGGATTGGTGAAACTTTATGAGGTAAAATTTCATATTTGGTTAAACCGTTCTGTTACAGTGAAACAAGAGCTGTTGATTTTCCAGCTGATCACGATGCTACACTAACCTGTGATCAAGAGCTCTGCATGGCTACTGAAATAATGAAATCCATGGATACAAGCTTCCTCCAAATGGTGGGTGGCTTCAGCTGTAGAGATGGGATGAGGAGTGTGGGAGGGGCTCTGAGTAGTAAAAGTCTACTCCTCCACATTAAAAGAAGCCGGTTGAGGTGGTTCAGGCATCTGACCAGGATGCCTCCTGGGCTCCTCATAGGTGAGGTGTTCTGGGCATAAGCCACCAGTAGGAGGCCCCAGGGCAGACCCAGGACATACTTAAGAGATTAGACCTCTCAGCGCGCTTGGGACTCCCTTGATTTCCTTTAGAAGAACTGAATGATGTGGCCGGAGAGAGAGAGGTCTGGGTCTGATCATGTATCTGACATGATTGTTGTCCCAGTCACATAGACCTGGATAAGGACACTGGACGCGTAGATGACATTTGCATAGAAACCTAAGAACTATTTTTCACTGGGTCTCATAATAATCAGATTTGAATTCTATATGCGTGGCTTTGCCTGTGTTTACTTGTGAGCCCTTATTAAATCTCATCCAGTATGTTAACGATAATCTGAACATCATGGTCTAACAAACATCTAAACTTCCTATCACATCTCTTTCAAAAGCACCACACTGACTGCACAGAGAGACTATTAACTTCCTGAGCAGGGCTTCAATGGGATTAATGTGATTTCACTACTGACCTTGTTCTGTCTGCCTCTCTCTCTCTCTCTCTCTCTCTTTCTCTTGCACTTCTATTTCTCGCTCTTAGTACTCAGTTTCATCATGTGAAGTTACAAAATGTTACAGATGTTTGCTTTCAGTCACGAACGAATCTTCACTACCCCGTCAGCGACCTTAATCTGCCTTACCTACATACTACATTTTTTTCTCTTATATATATTTAGGCCTAGTTCTTGTTTCTTATTTAAAATAACAAGCAAGCAGTCCACACATGTTGACTTGAGAATATGGCTCCTTTATAACACAGTGTAACACTTCAGAGAGGTCAGTGCCCTTTTTTTTTCTTTTTTTCTTGCAATTTTTAACAAAAGTCTATTGGACGCTGCAGTTACTCCTTTGTGAAATTCATGGCCAAATTCCACAGATTCCAAATTCCATCGCATTTCATGGAATTTGGCTTCGTAGTTGTGTGCTATCTTGTGAATTTTTAAAGAAAAAACAAACTCACATTCAAGCATCATTGATCAAATACTTCCTTATTGGGTTACTGAAGACAAAATAATGTGTTTTGCGTGTGCCTGAGTCCACCAGATATTTATTTTCTATTACAGAATATTTGGATGTTGTGTAAATGTAGATGAAAACATTACAAAAACTCAGACATCTTTATGTAACATAACATCACGCTGGTCATTTTTGTTTATTGTGCTGCAGGGATATCAGTAAACTTAGTTTGCTTACCATTTAGCACCAACTTTTACTGTAGCATTGACATAGACAGTCGATGTCTACCTGCACTCAGCAGAAACTGATGAAGTCATTTGGATGAGTGACGAAACGTTTCTCCCACTGAAAACGCTACGTCCAGATGAACTGAATCAACTTTTTGGGACAGTCGATGTAGAGTCCACCGTGCCCTCACTAACACTAACTTCAATACAAACAATTATCTCTTTTTTAGAGTCCGTGCCTAATTGACCACTTGTTAAATATATTCCAAGATAATGTCTATGTTTCTATACTAATTTTAGTACTCTACATCAGACAACAATGGGAACATATTTTGGCTGGCATAGCATACTGGAACATCTGCACCGAGTATGGCCTGGAGGGCCAGAGGTCAAAAAGAACACGCCCACTATGGTTGTTGAGCATGACCAAGCTAAGGTCCTGTGGGACTTCCAGATACAGACAGACAAACTGGTGATGGCTAACCAACCAGACATAGTAGTGATGGATGAGCAGAGGAAGACAGCCATAGTGATAGATGTAGTGATACCAAATAACAGCAAGATAAGGAAGAAGAAACATAAGAAGCTGCAGAAGTACCAAGGGCTGAGAGAGGAGCTTGTGAAGAGGGTGGAGAGTGAAGGCAAAAGTGGCCCCAGTAGTAATTAGAGCATTCAGGCCAGTGATCCACAAACTGGGCGAGTAGCTCCAGCAGATCCCAGGCAAACATCAGAGATCGCTGTTCAGGAAAGTGCAGCCCTAGGAACAGCAAAGATACTGTTCAGAATCCTCAAGCTCCCAGGCCTCTGGTAGAGGACCTGAGCTTAAATATATATACATATTCCATATATAAATACTTACATACATTTGCAACATTTGAAACATTTTTGATATGTAAGATCAGGCTTAAAGTATTTGCAAACTATTGCATTTTTCTTTCCTTTGACACTTTAAGTAGTGTTAGCTTTTTTAGGGATGGGGATGGAAATTCTGTTTGCTTGCTCCAACCTGTAGATAATGCATTAAGGGCACACATGTTATCCTCATGCAATAGCTACACATGCAGCTAAAATAATTCTAGTAATTGCTGTCAGTTGTATAAATTCTATTAAAATGTCAAATGCACAGTGTAATTTCTTATCCTTTTTACTTCCTCGGATGGGTATTTAGCTTTTCATCATAGCTACACATGCAATTTGAAACAGCAGGCTTATTGGCACAAATGCAACACTCAGAGTCACATAAATCTGATGGTTCCTGTTTGCAGTAATGGTTTTAATTGCCTTCCATCCTAATGCAAACAGGCAAATTGAATGCAGATGTACTGCTGTTATAAAAACGTGGAGATAGATTCACATGTAATGATGCATTATCTTAATACTTTGTACAACCATTTATGATAAAATGCAAGACTAAATTACGAATATAGAAAATGATAGAATGATAGAATGAAAGACCATATAATCATATAAAGTGTGGTTCTACTTTAATACTAAAAAGAAATGTTTGGAAGATGAAACAACAACTAGCACACAAAACCTATGTGACTGTATAACTGAACCACAACAGAAATGTAAAGAATTAGTCCTGAGCCTTTCAATGGTGACCTAACATCAACCTGGAGATGAAGGACATTTTCTTGTGATGCTTCAATTAGAGATTTTGCATTATCTGAGAACTATCAGCTCTTTCATATCTGCTTAACTATAGCGTGTGTGGCTAACTACCAACATCAATAACATCAATCAAGCTATACTATACAATTGGTGACTGAGATATGTTTCAGTTGAGAGGAAAAAAAAAACCTTGGTCTCCAGGGAATGAATACTGATCACTGAACACATATACATCCATATGAATGTCATTAAAATAGCAGTGCAAAAGAAAGGACAAGCTTTGTTTTTTTAGTTAAGACTTTCCTTCTTCTCTCCTTTGCTATTAGTAAAAAGGGCAAATGCCATCCTGCTGTTTGGGACTTACTCTCACACTCATTAGAGTACCAAATACCCTCCAGCAACCAACATCCAAACACACATTAACCTTTACGTATTTTTTTCTCTCTCTCACACGCTCATTCTCTCTCTTTCTTGCTAAAGCTTTAATTTGCTAGACCCGCATCCCCCCACCCTCCTCCTCCTCCCCGCATTCCACTACATCCTACTTGGCACCAGAGTGAATCACTCTGAAGATTTGGAGCAACAGCTGTGTTGATGTATGACTTGCATGCTATGTCTGGGCCAGTTGTGGCAGTTATTGCTCCCTTTGTGACAATGCAGCAAAAGAAATGTGGCAAATTTAAAGCCCTGTGGTCCTGCATTAATAAACAATGAGGTCACTTTGATTTATGGAGGTTTCTGTATGAAAGTTTAATGAGAAAGATAAGAAGACAGGTGTCCTTCTGTGTGGAGCATCCTATTAGGAGGATCCAACTTAGCTAACATTTGCTCTCTGTCTCTCATTGAGTTTTGGGGTACAGCTTGCAGGGCATTTGGAAGTGTCTTATCTAAGGCAGCTAATGTTTGTCTTTGATTCCTGAAGGATGCGTTGGCAACTATTGGTTGTGTATTTTTTGCTCTTGCAATTTAATTGGGCCAAAAACAAAACTTTCTCTCCATCATTTTTGCCAAATAGCAGTAAATGTCATGATTCCGAAGCGTGAATATTGCAAAATAGCCATTGCTGTAGAGGTTCTTACTTCAGTGTACCACTTGTGGAAAAGAGCGGCCCTTCGTGAGAGTGCTCTTTCTTTAAGCCCTAGACGGATTACAACAATGAGTGCTGGTAAAGTCATGGTTGTGACAGGCAGGCAGAAAGGTTTATTGAAGCTGAGTCTTTTATAAAGGTGCGAGATGAATTAAATATATACTTGGCTTCATGTCTTCCTTACTCAGTTTTTTATACAAAAATCCCTCAGTGTCTTACGTATGCTTGTTGTCCCAGAGCCAGCTGCTAATTTTGAAACTGAAATTATAAATCTTGATATAGGCTCTGATTGAGCAGGGCCAATTAACAACCTCGACAAATCCCTTCAAGTTATGTCAGAAGCAATTTAGGAAAGGACTCTCACTGTCTAAAACACTACAGTATGTACAACCTGTTTACAAGACGAAATTGTCAACTTGCCTGGAGGAATTAGGATGTAATTACAAAAACAGGCATGCTAGCTGGCTTTAAATTTGGGAGTGAAGGGTGCTCGTGGAGTACTTTTTAAGTGATTTTCCCTCAGCGTATCTTGTTAATGCTCCGCTGTGTGTTCTTGTCACCGCTAACAGTTCTGTTTGTTCAGGTGTTGTCACTTCTGCAGGTTTTGCCATATATTTGAACTAGTATCATTCTCAGGCTTTTCAGCGTATTTCATCTCAATCAATCAATCAATCAAACAATCTATCAAGGCTTTATTCGCCACGTGCAGGTTGCCCCGCAGTGAAATAGGACCCCCCCGACCTTACACACACAACACAGACATCACATGGAGATACAGTTCGGAGATCGGTAGCGTTACAGAAAAAAACCACTGAAATACACACTACAATGGGAAGGTACAAGAGGAACTGACTATCCCCGCTGTCATATACCCAGGACAGGTCATCATCTATCACAGGGCTAATGCATACAGACAGGCAGCCATTCACTGTCACACCTACAGCCAGTTTAGAAGCACAAACCTGACCCCCTGCATGTCTTTGCACTGTGGGAGGAAGCCTGAGTACCTGGGGAGAACTCACACAGACACATGAAGAACATGCAGACTCCACACAGAATGGATTTAAACCAGTACCTTCTTCCTAATCAGGGCACCATTATCCCACTCAAAAAGACCCACAAATATCTCAAAATTCAATATTCATATAGCACCAACAGCAGTGACCTCAAGGTACTTTATACTGTACTGTCAAGACCGAGACCCAGGGAAAAAAAAGTATTTTGATTTTGATTTTTTTCAGATAAATCAAGTGTTGGGATGGTAAAAAACACATTACAAAAACAAAATTATTTTTAACTAATTTTATTTAAATTTTACAACATGTGCACTACAGTGCACAAGGGGAGTTCACTGATCACGAATGTGAAACTAACAAAATTCAAGAGCTATTTAAGAAAATTAAATGCTCCACTGAATTTTTTGTAAGCAGGATATTAAAACTTATTTATATAACAATATCATAAAAATGTAGATCATGGGTCAACTTAGAAGTCACTGACACTTCATTAGCTGTAAGCCATTGGTTCAGGAACAAGTGATTGCACTGGGCTTTCTATTTCACAAAAGTCAATTCATTTATGATATCTGAGGAAGTAATGTGATTTTTTTATTTGGAGACACAAAGCAACATTTGGCACTTCCCACATCTCACATATGTTTTACTGTTGCACCCAACCATTCTACAAATGAAATGCCTTGGACTGTTAACCATTTCAGGCAAGTGGAGTGAACCATATTTTGTTACAGTCTCATCTGGTTGGGGCTTCCTTTTCTTGATTTTTGGAGAGAACTCTTCATTTTTGGTATTATTCAGGTCTTGATCACATGTTTGCCCCTGGTTTCTCAGCCAAGAGGAGCTTGAACTCCAGATACTGTGAGTTCTTTTGGTACATTGAGATCATTGACAACTTTCAGCAAAGACGTGATCTTGTAGAAACAATCAGGTGTCATGGATTCAGCTATAATTACGACTCTTGTTTTTTTTTTACTTTAGTGGAAAATGTTTCTGCATTTTACCCATATTTTATTTTTAACTCAAAATCAAAAATTCCAGATTCTCCTACATGTTGGTTTTGGACCAGATAGGACGACAGATTTCAGGTGGCCCTGTGTCTTTCTCTATTACATCTGCCACTGCATCTTGATAATCTTCGTCCTCCTGGGTTCTCACCCTCTCCTATCTGGCTCACATGACTCTCATCTTCTGAAAAATCTATGTTTGAATCACCCTCAATTATTCTGTTAAGAATTCTCTCTGCCTTTGTCAAAGAGTTGTCTACTAGGAAAAAGTTAAATAAATATAAGTACAAAGTCCCGACGTGCACTAGACTACACATTAATAAACTAGTCATTTCCTCTGTGAAACTAAATAAGCTTAATTCTTAAAAACCCCTCAAATTATTTACTAGATTTTTATTTTTGAAAATTAATCAAAATCTGATTTTAAAAAAACATTTTAAATGTAAATATCATCCTTACCTTTCTTTCTTCCATAAAATATGCTTGTGGGCATGCCAGCCATTTTGAAAAGGTGGGAAAAAGACAATTGGCAAGGCCACACCTCATTTTAAAGGTACTGTTGTCCTCTCTAAGAAACATCAGGACTTAGAAGAGTGGCAAGTAGAGTATGAGAGGTACAAGCAAAAACTAAATGTGTACTACAGTGCACAAAAATGAATTACTGTGTTTCAGGAGGTTTTAAACTACTAGACAGGAACCCCTAACATGACCCCCTATGAGCAAGCACTTAGTGACAATAGGAAGGATAAACTCTACTCGAAGAGGAGGAAACCTTTGGCAGAACCGGACTCAGGGAGGAGCATCTGTCTGCCATGATTGGTGGTGGCATGAAGTGAAAGAGAAGAGGACAGAACACAAACTATGGAAGTGAGAGAACAGAATTTGATGATATGCAGCAGTAATATATAAAAATATAAAAACACAGGAAGTGAAAAGAGGTGACTGGAGACCCAGGCCTCACTGTAAGATGTATCAAAAAGAAAAGATTTACATTTAATCTTAATTCATTCTTTAATCTTCTACATGAGAGGGGGCTGACAGATGAAGGCTCAGCTTCCCATTCTACTTTTAGAAACTTTAGGAAACACGAGTAAGCCAGCAGTCTGTTCTATCGGGACACTATGGTACTGTGATGTCTTTAAGATATGACAGCACACAATTATTCAACACTTGTGTTTGAGAGTGATTTTTTTTTATTCAAATCTATAAAAAACAAGGAGCCAATGATTTTATTTGAGTTTATATTACATTTCCTACACGGCCTCTGAGCTGGCATTTTCAGGCCTGTGGGGAAAAAAAGGTTATGAAGAAATATGTATAAGAACACAATTACAGATTGTGCATTAGAAGGCTGTGTGGTACATGCATTTTCAATTTAACAAAGCATTTAAATGTCTGGCTTTTGATGTGATTCTCATTACCCAGTGTGGCTCTTGAGAAACCTGAGTTGAAACCCCTTTCTTTGAGTCATAAAGCTACTCTTGAAAGTCTGCTATTTCATTGTTTTTTCATAAAACATGACGTGCACTTGATTTATATTTAGTTCCTATAGCCATGCAAAAGTGGTTACTTTTGATATGAGTTATAAGTCTAATAAGATAAACAACACATTTAAAACGTAAATCTTCATCAGACGTTGTCTCTGTTTCTTTTCCTTATCATCCTTATCATCTTTGTCACACGCTGGAGAATGAATTGCATGATAAGGATCTAAACGTCTACGTAGCATAACAGTTTTTGCAGACTGTTTTAACTTTTGGGATTAACAAGAAGATTTTTGCCCTCAAGTAAGTGAGTAAGCAACATAATTCACAATGCCTCAAGTTTTATGGCTAAAATGAAATTTTGGGTAAATCATGTCATCATGTCATGCTGCATTAGCTGCTCTCACTTCCTGATTGTGCTGTAACCACAAGATGTACAGACAACACTTATCAATTGGATTAGAACTGCAGAACTGAAGAACATGTTCATCTGCTGATAGTGTCAGAAGTTATATTTTAACAAGATTTGCAAATTGATTTATGGAAATTTGGGCTGTGAGTTTATGACATAGAGGGGGAAAAACATCGTGTCTTGAAACTAAATGTGACAACCAGGCACTGGAGCCCATGTTTTTACTCTTCAGTTATCTGTTTTTCTTCTTCCTCTTATTCTTTCTTCTATGTGCTCTCTGTACATCTTCCCTCTGTCTCCTTTTACAACAACACCCCATATCCTCTACTCATTTGTCTCCTTGCACATTGCTTGGGGAAATTAAGCTGTGCCAGGCACTAATGGCACAAAAATCCACTAGTCTCCCTCTCTTTCTTTTAACGTCTCTCCATTCTTGTCTGCTTGCTCTGACCTCCAGTTGGGTGTGGCAGGCTTCTTTCTTAATCCCATCCTTTTTGGCGAGAGTTTCACTGAATACATGGCGAGAAGACCAAGGGGGCAAGGAGTGATGGATGGCCATTCCTAAGGCCTTCTCCTTCCCAGTCCCTGACCGCTCTCCACTCATTGCCTTCCCGAGGCTCAGCTTTGCTGGTAATGGGTTGAAACATGATATCAGTCTAACCCACTGTTTGCCAAGGGAGAGGGAAGGAGTCCCCTAGCCAGCCAGGGTAAAGCTTCTGTTTGACAGGCTAAAGCAGAGAGGGCTTCTGTGGTGAATAACAAGCTGATTTACAATGTGAAATCCTAGGGAAGCAAGTGGAGAGAGTACACCAAGATTTAGTCCGATCTGATAGAAGGGAGGGAAATTAATAAAACATTCATGAAACATGTTCAGTTGCCAAGTGACTGTCTTTCCCATCATCATGTACCTATTTTAGGTCTTTACACAGATATGTACTATATATAGAAAGCAATATGTTCACATTATTATCCCACAAAGCCATTTGTACAACCACACAATGTATGTATCTGGTCTCAGCAGTCACACAGGTCTGTCTAACTAATAGTGACAGACGATCTGTGAACCTCGTTAACTTAAAAAATGAATAAAAATGGTTCAAAATGGATTTTGGAGGTTCAACTGGCAGAAAATATCTCTCATTCTTTCTAGAAAAGCAGACACGTTCAATCAATTTGAAAATCAGAAGGAAACGAGTCTCACACTCCAGTGAAATGTGTACTTGTCCTTCAAGTCTAGACAAGATTCATGGAGACAGCTTTCAAGTTTCAGCACTAAGGAAAAGCCACAAATCCAAATTACCAATGAGTTGCACATACCTAATGTAAATAAGTATGTAAATACTTGATGATACTACTAATAATTATCAACTTTATATTCAATATTATAGAGTTATGCTTTGCTGGCGAAGAAGTAAAGCGTGAAACAAAAACTCAGACCAGTGGAAATAAATTCTCCTTTTTTCCTTTGCTGTGCTACATGTTGTTTCCTCCTTGTTATTTGTCCTCTTGCTCTGTCAGGTTAGAGGGGCTCAACAGCAGTTTGCTGCTGGCAGCGACAGCCGGCGGAAGCAAAAGGAATAAATAAAGGAGTGAAAGGTTTGTTAAGGAGGGCGAGCAGAGCAGGCAGACAAGTGGAGCTAAAGGGGGCTCAGTTGGAGAGTGGCTGTTTGAACAATAGAAAGCTGACAAAGAGAAGCAAATTGGCAAGTGAACAACCTCAAACAAATGCGCTGACGTCTCTCTCGCACAGATGGTCAGTCTGAAACTGTTTGCTTATCTGAGTGTGCGTGTGCACTCGAATGCGTGTCACTGTGCTGATGTCATTGTGTAACTCGGTGTACAGTATGTACACAATGTGAATGTTTAATATCGTTGTGTGATGTCAGGATGGTACGAGTGTCAACAAATAGTCTATAATTGTTTGGCAGTTCCGTTTGTTAACGTCAACGAATGAAAAATATCAAAATCAGAGGATATGCTGATTTCTTTCGCTGCAATAATCAGAAAAAATAAAAAATAAAATAATTGCTCAGTGGAGTATTGATGTGTATTTCATACATTTCTACAGGGCTTGGTGATCTTAATATTTCATTCTAACAGATTGCAGGCCATTCATGCTGCTTCATATTGATCACTAAAGTAGTTTCTAAGGCTTTGCAATCTTCATTTGAATTATACATGACTTATATTATTATATCATCCCATCTAAACCCACATACTGTAAGTTGCATCTCCTGAATATCTATATTAGCTAACCATCAATGGCTGTTGTCAGATCATTTATTCATCTGGTGTATTTTTCCTGCAGAAGTGTCTGTGTCCTGCTTCCTCCCACTCACATGAGAGGATGTCAGTGTTCTAAACCATACTTCTAATCCCTTTGAATGGCTTGCACACAAACACACTTTGTTTAAAAATCACAATTGCTTTTGTGCATACATGTGCAGTTAAACAGATGTAAACACACACACGTGTCACACATGTTCGTGTGACGCAGGCCAGAAGCTCTTGCCCAGTGTCATCTGAATCAGCACTAAGAGGCTTAACATGAGCGACCACTTGCCTCAGCACAGCCGAGTCTGATCAAACTGAATGGATGCCCCCAGTGAAGCACATCTGTTCCTCTCCCTCTTTTCTCCTCTACACACATCTGCACTGTGCTCCTTGGAGGCATATTCACACACAAACACACACACACACACACACTCGCGCGCACACACATTATTGTCATCTTGGCAAAAACACAGACTAGGTTAAACCTTATGTGGCCATATGTGACACCGTAGTTGTTGTAGTGTGGTGGTGGATGGAACTGAAGCCCATTGCAAACATACACACACACCCACAAGCTTTTCCACCACAACTTTTCCTTTAAGTAACTCAAGGTAAACAATTTTAACAGCTGAAGCAAAAGAGAGCAAATAATGCATCGCCTTGTCTAAAGTCGTTTTGTGTTACATTTGTATGTCCGTACAGCATTTTTGAGGCTGTAGTGTTTCTCAATAAAAATGAATGCAGTTTCAGCACATTCACATCAGTATCAGATTAGAGCTGTAAAGTGGTAGAGGTGTCCCAGTTTTGACATCAACAGAAATTTTAAAATAAAAAATTTCCAAAACATTTACAGTTGTTGATTGCGAACTTGACAGATTTTTAGGAATTCTTCACAGTACTGATTTTGGCATTTTCATGTGGTATGATAAATGGCTTCTCACTGCATTGCTTCCAAACCCCCCCCAACCACATTTACCTTTTACTCGTTGTCTTCAGTTTTCTAGGGCAAAAATGGAAACAGTGATACATAAAGAGAACTTTTACACTCCTATCTAGTGACCTCAATTTTATGCAGCACTATCCAGAGACACTCAGACCGTTGATTTATGTTTACATTGTGCTGGTCCATATTAAAATCAGAATCCGGTTTACCCCAAAGGTGCCAAAGGTTTCCCTGGTGGCAACATGAGGATACAGTTGAACAAGCATCACAGTAGACTCACAGAGCATGGCTACAGATAAGATGTCATGGCATGGGCCAGAGGGGAGAACTGTGTTGAATTTGCTCTATATAGACATCAGGAGAGGAAAATACACAGAGCGGTGTGATGGAGCAATGAACAGGCCCACATGATACACTCTAACGGACATGTGTACAACTCACCTATTGTATGTTTTCTCTCACTCCTTCTGCCCTCCCTCCAAACGTTGCTGTGCAGTTTATGGAGCAACACCATGCTTTACCTTAATGTAACAACTTCAAACATCATTTTAGAAATGTGGTGGTTTGCTGTGTAGTATCTAAGAGGATATGTGGATGTATGAGACTGAAAACTTTCCAACTACACAGTATATTATATATAATATATAGCTTATTCCAATTTGAGTTATTGATAATAATGTACAATGAAGCTGTGCTTCATTGTACATTGGACCTGGACCTCATGTTTAGAACATAGAGGTCCAGGTCCATTTTTACAAAAAGGGTGCTCCACGTTCATTAATTAGTGCTGACATTTTACTTATTTATTTGAGGTGCACAGCAGGGGAAATAAATAATAATGACAACTTTAGGGCATTTAGGCTTTTAATGTCTCTTTAGGACATACACTACAGCTTAGGGTCTTGCGTATGAACATAGAAAATATAATAACCATGAGAAGACAGAAATACAGAACTTCTAACTTATCATGTTTTTTGGAAGTTTGTTCTTTATTATATTCAAGTAACAAACCGGACAGTATGTTGAAGACGAACATGAAAACAAACTCTCCCCAGCGCAAACAAAATAAATCGCTGAAAATACAAAACAAAACACGACATTGCATTATCTTATTCTGTCATGATGGCAGAGTAGTTGACAATTTAATCCAGTAAGAACAATATCATAGAGAAGTTTTTTTTTCTTTTTTTGTAATTTTTGTATTGTTAAACAGTGATTCTTTCTTGTATAACAGCATCGCAGTGCCGTAAGACTCGTGTTAACAGATGGCATGTCAGGATCACTCCAATCATACATACAACCCCGGTATACCTTTGTGCCTGTGACTACAGTAAATACAAAATGCAGTTTTTAAATGGTGATTTCATTTATCACTATCCAAACCTACCTGGCTGTGTGAAAAAAAGTAATTACCCCCTAAACCTAATAACTGGTTGTGCCACCTTTGGCAGCAAGAACTGCAATCAAGCAATGAGTCTTTCACACTTCTGTGGCGAAACGTTGACTCACTTTTTCTGCAGATTTATTTAAATTCAGCAGGACAGGGATTTTGACTGTGAGCAGCCTGTTTCACATCATTCCAAAACACCTCAACAGGATTTAAGACTTTGACTAGACCATTCTCAAACCTCTGTCTCTTTTTTTCTTATTCAACATTAAAATTCAATGTCCTAATCCTTCATGATTTTCTTCACTTAATTTTAGTGAAGCCACAGACAAGCAGCTGACAGTGGCTATCCCAACAATTCTGTGCTATTGAGATTAATAGTAAAATGGACAACTGAGCAGCAGTGAAGCATGCCGGGTGTGGGTTCATCAATCAAATTCAAGAGAGTGTTAAAAGACATCTATCATGAACCAAATGGCTGGTTTTGCTAATGATGCCAAAAGACCGTTAAAAAACTTTTATCAGTCAATCACACAAATGCGTGTCAATCATCTCATCCCAAGCAGTAACTGAGCGCAGCCACTGAGCATGACTGCCTGCTGTCTTTGTTTCTATGGTGTATATCCTACATAGCTGCATCTCAGTGTGTGTGTGTGTGTGTGTGTGTGTGTGTGTGTGTGTGTGTGTGTGTGTGTGTGTGTGTGTGTGTGTGTGTGTGTGTGCACACCATAGTCATGAGTCTTTTGATGCATCTGGACTCAGTTTGTTCTTACAGGACAATTTATCATGTCTTCTGGCTCCTAGGATGAGGAAACGCTACACACAAATCTCCTGAGCTCTCTGCAGGAGTCAGTCGTGGGCTCACTGTCCAAATGTCCAGGATTTATGGGGTGTAAAACATCTTGCAGGCTCTACAGCACATTTCTAGTGCAATACTTAAAAAAAGTTACAGGAATTGCAACAGTGGCCTTTCTTTTGTCTCTGTGTGCAGGATTTAAAGCTATGAAACCATTAATAAGCTGTGATTACGGCTCACTTATAAAGTAAAGACCTTGGATTCCCCACACAGGTGTTTGCAATTATTAACTGGGCCTTTTTTCAGGTTAAAGCTGGTCAAAAATATGCTTGCAGTTTGCTGAGGCTAAGGTTATCTGCAAGACAAAAATCCAGGAAAATAGATATTCCTCATCGAGAAACAAAGAAGACAGCTGCTGTAAAAACAATCAAAAATGGGTACAATCCAAAACCTGGGGGGTGGAGGCGTCTTCTGCTCCATTTTAAAAAGACAAATGTTTCTTATGCTAAGCTGAATTGAGGGCTCATGCAGGAAGAACTTTTCTTTATGTTTGCACACAGCATCACAAACCACACCAATTAGCAAAGGCATATTTTACAAATGTACATATCTTGGCTGACACAATTCTTTGACCCATATTTCTCAGATCCAGATTATAAAGACGTCCCTGATCTGGGCACAATAGAGAGATGTGGTAAACACAGTTTCCTGTACTTTTCTTTGTTGCCACTCTAAAGCTATAAAATGCATCGAGATTCTGAAACGTTTTCAACAGCTCCTCTGCTACAGGGTGCTGTCTGATAGCTGTTTGATTTTAACTGAAGTAGGGCACACAGGCAGAGAGAGGTGTAATCACTGAAAAACGAAACACCTGTATAGATATCAAACAGGTGTGTTTGTCAAACACTGGTTAGTTGTGAAGAAATGGCAACACTAAAATGACTGATGATATGTGCCGATTGAGTGTGTGTGTGTGTGTGTGTGTGTGTGTGTGTGTGTGTGTGTGTGTGTGTGTGTGTGTGTGTGTGGAAAAGTGTAGATTGTTCAACATCACTTGGGATTTCCATTTGTTTTCATTTGCTTATCCAATTCAGGTTTTCTGGGGCAAAATGTGGGGTACACTGCAGACAGGTCATGTGTTTATTTCGGGGTAAACACAGGCAGATTTAGAATTATCAATTAACCTAACCCACTCACAGGCACAAGGAGAGCATGCCAACTCCACAGTCTAAAGACAGGTATGCAGGGACAGGCCACAACTGTGTATTTAACCCCCAAACCACTGAACCTGTAGTTACTGCTAACTACTGCAGCACCTTGCTGCCAACTAATTAACTGAATATGATTTGCAGATTGTAATCATAAAACAGCGCGGTCTTTACACAAACTAATGCACACTGTAAGGTTGTAGCACACCCTGGAAGAGCATGCACTTGCACATTCTTAGCTTCTGCAGTGACAATAACACCCTGTTATTAGTATAATTACCCTTAATGTTCATTCACTAAAAGGGCAAACATACACCTGTTTAAAATGCAAAATGCCACATTTTTTCCTTTAGATGCACTAACTTGCAGAATCAGTAAATAAAACATGAAGACTGATTAATAAATGAACAAGATGATATATAAAAAAAAAAGTATTCCAAAACTTTATGTAACCACGGTCATCTCACTCTGTCACATCATCTTAACAGTGATGTGACAGTGCAAACCACAGAGCTACCTCGCTTGAAACACATTATCACAAAAATAGTCTTTGTGTTTATCTGTTAGCAGGATCATGGCATTTGGCATAAGTAGATGAGCACACGCTTTTAAAATGCAATAAAATAAACAGGGAAAACTCTGAGCGGATACACATCCCTACAATCCTTACAATTCCATAAGACTTGCAGCCCCTTAACTTCCACTCAGTATTTTGTGTGCTATTCTTTTGCTCACTGGCATCAATTCAAAAGTGTTTGAGCGCAACATGTGTGTGACTAATACATCCTCATCCTTGGCAAGGCCTCTTCAATAGCACAGCAGCCCACAGAGATTTTAGAGAAAGACTTAAAAAGAACTCTCCACGCTCCCAACTGTACTGGAGCTTCTTCTGAGGGTGTGAGACACCGCCAAGAGGTAAGAGGTACAGTCAGTAGTCAATGTTTGCCAGGAGTGCCAAGCAGGCAGGAAAAGGACTTGAAGTTACTGGAATTGGGTAAAAAAGTGAATATAGAAAAATGCATTTTGGTCTGCTTTGTATTTTTTTGTTTTTTTAAATACAGAAGGTGCAGCAACACAAAGGACACACTACAAATGCAGCCTACTTTAATTATGCCTAGTTGATCCCATTCTTTACTTAGAAAAGACAGCAATTTTCTTTTTCTTAATAATGACTAATGGAGAACAAACATTTAGTCATTAAAAATATTCATACCAGGAGATCCTTGATTATAACAATTAAATGCATAGAAAATTAAAAATATTTGTAGTAATGCAGTAAGTTTGTCTGTTTGTTGCAAATGAAGGTGAGCAACTCTGTTTCTGCAGGTCTTTCCTAAAAGTCCAACAGCTCTATACTTTGTTATTACAGAGCTGTTGGTTTTACTTTGTTGACTTCCTTTACATAGCCGAACGGCAGAGCTATAAGGAGCGCAAATAAGGACACGTTGCATGTTTCCATCGTGAGGCATGTTATGACACTGTATTAGAGTCTAAATAGCTATTTGATGTTTATAGACTTTGTCTGGCATGATGGTTTTTCCCAAAATGCCAAACCCTGTTCTCATCTCCTGCTCTCGGCAGGCTAAAGCAAACCTTCAAAGAGCTGGAAGATTTCACTGACTGACTGGCCTCGAGGTGGAACACAGCTGAGAAGAAGTGAACAGTGCAGACATACTCGAGCATGCCAGTAAAATACTCTTTTTTCTCAGTCTGAGACATTTCAGGTTATCAGGATGATTTGGTGGGATGGAAACAGAAATACAACAGAAAAATGCTTTAAAACATGATGTTGCATTCATAAACCATTTATTTAAGACAGGCGTTAAACAAAACATCTCTATATTTCTTTATGGCACTGTTTGTGACGCAGGTCTGGATTAAAATCTTTGAACTTGATGTAGGGTACTCTGTTCCAAAGGTGGAATAGATTTGTACTGAAGCTATATGCTTACAAAGCACCCATAAATTGCATATAAAATATGGTGATCTATACTTGCCAATCACAAAGTAGACATAGCCCATAATAATAATACCTTCCTTTATGTAAAACTGGGATCTTGACTTGTATATTAAGCATTACGTTGTAGTGAACGGGACTTCATTCTAGCAGTTTTGGCTATGAACACATCAGACTGTTGTATATTTAGGGAAAGCTGCCACTGAGAAAAGTCTTTGGTTTAGTTCATTCTTTATTGCTGTTTTAAATACAAGTATCAGGTGAGTGAAAATGATAAATACATTTTATTTAGCTTTTCTTTGCTTTTTTTTTCTTATGGTCACACTGCATTTATAATTTATTGGTGCTCTTTTTAGATTTCTTATGGGGAATCATAACTGCTTAACAATTTACATGTTTTCCTTTTGCATTTTTTAATAACCCCACCATAAATTGCATGGTTTGCTTACAGGAAGTAAAAGAGACAGCAGCAAATTGTGTCAGGTATATGCCATACGACACAATTGCAGGAAATGTTAATCCAAACACGTGAGAACCAGTCTGAGATTTAGAAGTTATTCGATCCATCCTATCCCTGATAATGGTAAACAGAAACTTGGTGGGCAGGAAGTGATTCAGTGCTCCTAAATTTCTTTAGTGGCCACAAAATAAAAACTGAGAAAAAAATGAGGTTTTCAGACTATGAAGGTGCGGGAAGCGTCTCTCTCACTAAGGTGAAGCACACACTCGCAATGTCTGATAGGAAGTTTTGGTTTTGTTATGCTTTTATTTTGAAGTCCACTCACCAACCTGTCTTTTGAGGTCAACTTCCTGAAGGCCTAATTTATGGAGTGCACACATGATTATGGGCTAATGACATTCACCTGAAAGGAATTCCCTGATTATCCACTGTTAGTGGGGTAAACCATTAGATGAGAGCTGAGGGAGGGAGCAGGGTGAATCTTCAGTTTGATTTAGTTGGTTTGAATATTTTTTAACTGGGGGTTTGTTTCATAATCAGATGTATGTATGATGTGTTCAAATAAGTGCAGTATTTCACTGTATATGTTTATTTGTAGCTGGAGTGTGTAGCAGGGATTCTCTCAAATTTTATTGGTGGTATGATCGGTGGCTATTTAAGTGGGATGGGGACATTCATGTTTAGATGTGCTGCTGGTGAGAGTGTTGAACCTTTGTGTCTGTAAGAAAAATGCAATCAGAGTGCTGGAAAATGACTCAAGTCCATTGTTGGGGGTTTTCTGTCATCTGGTCCCCTTCACGTCAATTACCGGCCACTACATAGACCAAAGTAAGCGGTCAACGCATTTAATCCATTCAAAATTGCAAAGCTTTAGTGCAAACATGTGTGGTTGTAGAAGTTTGTTTCTTTCTGTTACAAACATAATACAGTTTCACTGTATGTTTTGGAAAGATGTTTTTACCACTTTCTAATTGAAAGGAAAATGGTAATGGAAGCATTTAGAAGGACTTGGAGAGTGGAGCAGGTCAGTCTACAAAGAGTGTCCGCAGTGTGAGAACAGTGGCACGGCGTGGTAAATGTCATGTCGCTGCCAGCAGAGAGAGCAGAGGGAAGTGGAGGAGGTAGCGATAGAGGGAGGGTGATGAAGAGGAGGTGGAGGAAGTCTCATTATCTGCTCATCACACACTGAACTTGGAGGTGAAATATTTGAAACTTTCTTACCTTGTTACTGTGTTGGAACATTGCACCGTCTGTCAGCCACACGACTCCTAGCTGTGCATATATTCCAGCACTTATGAGCAGATTTGGATAAGTTGGTAGTTTTAAGTAAATGTTTGATGGAATTAAACTGCTTCCTCCAGCTTTTGTGCCTCTTTTATGTATTTTTTAAAATGGCCCTAACAAATGGAGCCATGAAGCCATCAGAAATACAGTGGTAAGCATCAAAATTTTGCCTCCACTCGGCTCAACATATACAGAGCAGATTTTCCCATCCAAAGCGCCAAGTCTGGCACAGAGAGGTTAATCCAGCGTTTGTAATTCTCGCATCATTTACTCAGTGGGGCATAATTATGCAATTCTGTGTGTGTGTTTGCATCTCTCTTATCAGTCAAACTATCATTATGGGAAATATAATGATTTACTTAAATGTAAGATGGATAAAGATACAAAGTGCTTGATCAGCCCTGCTTTTGTCATTGTGTGCATCTAACTGCCAAGAAGCTTTTGATCATGTCAGCTTAATAACACAGTCCATCTTGGATAAGTTGTTAATGTTACCTGCGTCTTTGTCTTTGTTGGTGGATGTACTTAGGTAGAAAGACGGAAACAGTGCTGTTAGGTTTTCTAAGCATATATTTAAATGATGCGATTGCCAAACTAGCCAACACAAACCACCACAGTGTAGGTGGATAACTACAGGTCAGGGCAGAAAATGTAAACTACATTTTAGACTGTCTTTTTAAATAACACACTTTGTAGAAAAAATATATCTACAAAATATAACATAAATATAAAAAAAACACATTTGTAATCATATACTGAGTAATGATGTCCAAAATAAATAGCAACTTCATAAAATATTGTTATTTACATTTTTCACATCAACCCAATTTTTCATATCAACCCAAGGCAAGTAATACTTCTACAACTATATTGCTGCTTTAAAATTATAAATTGAAAAGATTGTTTAAGAATTGTTGCTGGAACTCTTCTAACATTACTCAGACCAGATAAAGAGAGATGAGGAGGAAGATAAAACCTTCTAAATACTCAGAGTGAGACCACCCTGAGCTGCTGGATGTGTGCACATAAGCTGTCTTCGAGGTGCTTAGAGAACTGAGGAAGGCCTATGGCAGCATTGTCAAGAGGGTGAGCAGGCTTTGTTTCAATGGACGATTAAACAGCTCTCCCTGCTTGTCCTTTGCTCCTCTCCAGCCTTCCGCTCCAGCCAACAGCTCCTCAAGGTTGAGTTGTTTCTCCACACATGCACGCACCTCTTCACTGCCACCCAAATCTCCTCTAACACTCCCTCTCCTTCGCTGTTTCACTTCCTGTCTCCCTCTGATCAAAAACCTCTGCTGAAAAGTCTCAGACAAAAACAGAGATAAATAGACATATTTAACTCTGTTTTTGTCTGAGACTTTTCAGAAATGTATTTAGCATACTTTACAGTTGTGTTATTGTCAGATTACGTGTCTGTGGAAATGATTTACTGGGTATTATTAAGTTCCAAAAAACATAAACCACTTTTTGTTTAATATTCATTTTGGTTGCATGTTTCATGGAAATCAAATCAAATCACTTTTATTGTCACATCACATGTGCAGGTACACTGGTACAGTACATGTGAGTGAAATTCTTGTCTTGGAAACACAACATGCTCATGTTGCCTTTAACTCAGTCGCATCATATCACGTTGAGTGTTTGATCAGTACAGTTTTCTGTTTGAGTTGTAATTAGTGAAGGGCTAGCTGTGGTGTTCTGTAACATTTAGGGAGCTGTCCAGAGTGCTTAAACCCCACTGCAGCTGTCCACTTCGTGCAGTGATTCTTTCAAACCCGGGCTCGCTTATTGGCTGTGTGCTGTCTCACTGCATGTTTCAGCTGAAATAAGAGTAATGATGTGAGGGAGCTGTCCACACAGTGTGGTGCTGAACTTTAGCTATTAGGCCTGCACAAAAAAACAGGACACACAGGCACAATGAAAGAAAAGGCTTTCATTTCATCAAAACATTGATATTTATTAACCCTTCTCTAGTGTGTCTCTAGTGATCTGTTAATATTGAAATTTCTGGGCTCAAAGTTCTGCTTTTAAATGGATGTTATACTGAAAACAGGGATATTGTTGGTGTGGATGTGTGCCCAGAATATATTTAAGCAAATTATTTCAGTGTTTCTTTGTTTCAGAAATTCTTCAGAGTATTCTCTATATTCTTTAAAAATTATGGAAGACAACTTTAACAGGACATGGACATCAAACAACCAAATTTTAGATGCAAACGAACAAACAAACCAACATTTAAACAAAGCAAAAACAACAACAACAAGAATTACAGTGCTGAATGTTTTAACAGATTGCATTCTTAGGAAATAATTAAGGACATTTGTAATCTTCAAAAAAGCCACTTTTAGACTGAGTAAACACGTACAATGTTATTCTAGTGCCATATAAGCCAAGATGATAGAACTCTACATTTCCTATCTAGCTCATTAAACTTTGAAATAGGGCAAGCAACTCTTGTGTCATCAGCTACTTGATTAAAATTAGACTCTATTGCAGTAATAATTGGAATCTATACTGAAGAGTGTGTTATACAGTTTTAACAGATGGAAATGAATGTCCTCAGTGACGGCATTTACATCATTCCTTTGTTTCTGTTCACCTGGATTTTATGATATGTCTCTGATCTATAGCTGCGGACAAAAGGAAATAAAAAAAAAAAAGAAAAAAAGAAATCAAACATTTACAGAGGACTTGTTATAATAACCACTGCTTGTAATGCCTGCTTGAATTAGTAGTTAAAACCAAAAGTCAAACTAGCACTTAAAAAAAACAAAAACAACATGTACAAACTGTTGTTCTATTGTTTATTTTTTTTTTTATATCTATTTACCTCAGCGCTAACCCTGAGAGCTGTTGTTTGTTTAACATAATTTATGTGAAAATCTAAAAAGAGCTGAAGAAGGTAATTTATGATTAATTAAAGTCAGCTGAGTTAACACTGACCCATTTTAAATGTATTCATTTAATCAACCACCATGAAGCACTTAATGATTGAATTTTTTTTTGCATTAGGCCCACAAATATATTAATCATAGGATGAAAACCTCAACGACAGAAAGACCAAACTGCAGTCCATGAGAACCACCAAAACTGCTCTCTGCTCTTAGCGAAGCTTCTGAGGAAAACAAAAATGGGTACTTTATAGTGGCCACATTTTTATATTCAGTGTCTGCAGTCACATAGGCTGAATGCATGTAACTGTTCAAATATTGGTGGTCTGAATTGCACCTCTTATGATATGCATGTGTTGTTTTATTTTATTTATTTATTTTTACTTGTGTTGTTTATGTCTCCTTAGAAGTCAGCAGCTGAATACTTTTGCAGGCTCACCCCATTCACCAAAGTGCATGTGCATGAGTTTTGTCCCCATTAAAACCATGATTATACTCTTCACTGCCGCACTGAATGAGCTCAGTCCATTCAATAATTTGACTTGATGAAAGGCCCCTTGCCTATTCAATAATACCTGCCACGTCCTTCTCAGCATAGGTGTGACCAATTAGAGAGGATTGACGCTTTTATCCTCAATCCCTACGAGACAAGCTGTCGTAAATACAGCTAAGGCCTACCGACGGGGGTGTTTATCTGTCCTCTGAGGGGGAGAGAGGAAGACAGGAGGGGGGAGTTGTATCCTGGGTTAGCCAGAAAATTTGGATTTGCTGCTTGGTTGCTGTACTGAGCCAGGCTTCAGCTTAGAGCAAATGACTATTTAATCTGTTCAGTGTTGCAGGTAATTTCTCTCATTCACTCAGAGTAGCCCTGAACCAAAGTGGCTGAAGGCAAATCGATAGATCTTAGAAATACAGAAGACCCTAAAACAAGTTAGAATGAGATTGTGTCGGGTGTATGTACAGCAGTCTGGAGATTGATGGTACAAAAGTGAAAGTAAACACACAGGAAGACAATAGCAGAGAAGAACAGAGAGGTTACACTTTTTGCTTTTTTCACAACATTCAATCAGACCATTTGGGATGACACATATGAATCATGGAAGTTTGTCCTAAGGCTAAGCACAGCTGAGTGAGCATTTTGAAAAGAGTATGGGTTTCTTTTTTTCTTTTTTTTCTTTTAGTCGATGTGTTTGTGTGCTCACAAACCTTTGCCCACATGTGAAAGGACAGATTCAACCAAGCGCCTGACTCCTAAAAGTGTTTAGCTGTTCACCACTTGGATGAAGTAAGTCAACTCTTACTTCATCCAAGGAAAGCAGCAGAAGAAGAGAGACAGAAAGAGAAGTTGTGGGAGAAAAGGAGGTTAGCGCTGAGTCTTTGACATGCTGCTGAAATATTGATGAAGTTGCAAAGGGGTGTTTCACTAATAGCCATCTTTTAGCATTTGCTGACAGGCCATTATATGATCTGTTTCTTTTTCTCATTGGCTGTTTTCTCTTTCCCCCTCCCTAGTCAATGTCCCTTCTGTCTCTTACTTAACAGCTACAGCATAGTAATTATCTCCTACAGCTGTTACGCTCTTTTCTAAAGACTGGGCATTTTCAAATCTGAAAGAAATCAGCAGTAATGTAATGAGTTAAGTGATGGAAAGTGTACATGTTGTTTTTTTTTGTTTTTTTTTTAAGATGTGAAAGCTAAACTTTGGTGCATCTAACCCTGTCTCTTACAAGACACACTTATAAGCTAATTTGATTTTCCAAGTACATTTTGTATCTAATGTAATTTCTGCCTGGATCATGTTTACTGGCAACATCATTTTCCAGTCCAGGAATGGGAGGTATCAGAAGTCACAAGGAGGATCACATTCTGGGTCCCAAAAGGTTCAGCTCAGGGTCTAACAACAGTTGCCTATGAACTGCAGAGGAAAATTTTCAATCAGCTAAATATGGTACACAGAATCTCTTCCCCTATGAGACTAATACATTTTGCATGAGTACAGTGAGGGTACGTGAAGTATGATATATTCGTGCATGACTCCAGGCATTAAAAAATGTAATAATTAATGTAAACTCCATTATCAGTGTACAAGGATTAATATGAGTTAGAATTTAATATATGCCTGAACCTAAGAACAATATATGCAATTATGCAACAACTAAGGTGTTTTAATTGTCATTATTCATAAGATATTAACCATGTTCATGTCTTCTCCATAGTCAACAGTTTGTAGGAGAAGCTGAAAATCAACTCCTGTCAAATTCCAAATGTTGTATTAATCATTATCAAAGCATAAATTCTTCATGCCTTTATCATGACATCATGACTGTGATGAAGTGGTGAATGGAATAAATGGTTAATGGAACACAAAGTTTAATATATCCTAATCTCTGTTTGGGGTAAAAAGAGCTGTAACTCACTGTCCAATGTCTGATTGTTCTTTTCTTTAATAGAAAAAACTACAACCATGTTGTAGAGACAAATATTCTCATATATATACACAGCAGTAAACAGTTTAAGAGATCACTAATAAACAGCAGCACAAGACTTGACAAGAGAGCAGTGCCTCTCCACTGTAGCCAGTGCAGTCAGTCCTAGTTTGAACAGAAACAATTACTTTATAGGGGAATGAGTGTGATTACATGGTGCCCTGAGAGACTCAACAAGCAATTACAAATCAGTAAATAATAATTATAATGGCAGCTTGGCTGAGAAGCTGTCTACAGTGGAAGCAAAGACCTCCTGGTAACAGATACGAGGAATATCAAGCTAGATGCACATGAACATGTGTTTAGCCATTTCACTTTCTTTCTCTCTGTCTCACATCATCTCTCACACATAAGCAATCACTAAGCACGTATGTTAAATATTATCTGAAAATACCTGCATGCCTCTAAACTAGTAGTGTTTGAGTGCACACACACTGAAGGATGGAAATGCATATCGATGTCCTTGTTTCTGTGTAGCATGCTGCATGTATTTCACTGTTAGTTACATTTCATTGCATCTATAGACTTGTGGGAATTATCATGCATACTTTATACATTCTTATGTAGCCATTTACTAAAATAACTCTTCCAGACAATTAAGCATTTCACTGCTTTGGATAATGATGATGATGATGATGGATGACTTGTTATATTTTATATTCTACTGTTGTCAGTCATGGAAACGCCTGCTGTGTGGTTTATCATGTTAAAGAAGCTTATTATACATTCTTACAATATAAAGAATGGAAAAATAAAACGTTTACACAAATCCCAAGGACAGGCCATGGATTATATCAGCTATAATCTATCGGAGGGTAATCGTTTTAACTCTCTTTAAATATTGCCAAAGAGCAAATGAAACGGAGATAAGACATTTTTACCTGCTATTATGAGTATGTACGCTGAATTACTCTTTGTAAAAGATTGTTTTGACTGTTTTGTTGCACTCCTTCTTCAGCAGAAAATAATCAGAGCATGCTGTTCCCCAGTGTCTCACTCTATGTCACAGTTGGTTAAAAACAAAATCCTAGTACAGCAGGCTGCCTTGAGAAAGGCAACCTTGTTTAATTCCTCTTTGTTCTGGTTCTGTTATGCATGTCTGATAATAAGCCAGAAAGAAATGGCCATTAAGACCATTTCATGTGTTTTGTTTTATTTTTTTGCTTGAATGGTGTTTCTATGACGATTACTCGTGATATTAAAATCTGTCTCGGGTGATTGGACCACAAATCTACGACCAAGATACGCTGCCATTTTTTGTGCCTCCAGGGCATCTGGCTAGCCACTCATCACTTCTGCTAGAATGTTAAAAGGCCGTCTGTCACCAGTCAAGCAACACATTTGTCTAGCGAGGGCTAGCAGCCATGTGATAGACTAGCAGCCTGTTGGGACTGTACCCCACCTCTCAACCTCTGATAGCTCCCTCCTAATGGTAAACAAGGTCTATCTATCGCATAGAGCAGGTTCGTGTCATGAACAAGCTACCAAAGCTTTAGCTATTGAATCTCACCAAATTGTGGCCTATAAATATCAGTTTGTCTTATTCTGTTGACCCTTTTTTTTCAGGAATATGTATGATCCATTCTGAACAGTCCAAAATTGGTGGAAATATTGTTCCCTGAAATGATCAACATTTTTAGAGTTTAGCAGTTAGTAGAATCACAATGATGACCCTGCACGTCCAATTTATTCCTGCAGGTTTCCCAAAGTGGCTCAGCTATTGCCTCACTAGCTCACATCAATGTTAAAAGGCACTGAAGCTGCCTGAAAGCATTCTGTTTTTTCCTTCTCTTTTCTTTTTTAATGGAATTCAGCTACAGTATATTTTATAAACTTCAGTAGCTCACTACAGAGTGATTTATCACATAGGTAATAGTATGCCAGCACTATTTGAAAACACATTGTAGGGATAACAGTCAGCTAACATATTATAACAAATGTTAAGCTTCCAAGCAAGTGCTTAGGCCTGTACATCTGTGCTGACTCAGAATGGGAAAGGCTACACCCTTTTGACCTCAGCTTATGGTGGCAAATTCTGATTATTCAGGGTTCTGGAGAAGAAAAGCGGTTACAACATGGTCCATCGCCAACCTTAAACTGGAAAGGTCAACATTTTGAATGGAATTGAATTGTAGCCGAAAATGAAAAAGTGCGTGTACAGGGAATCAAACTGTGGCCACAAGTTGGCTGCTGAACTTATGGGCTGTAAAAGAAGTGTGTCGGAAAGAAATGCAGAAGCTTTGAGGGCAAAAAAAAGAAGAAACTGAACATATATTTAAAATTCCATAAGACACCATCCATTATTATTGCATGAAGAAAGAAGGCGATAAGGGATTTGGGGCTTTAGATAGAACTGTAATGATAATTCAGTTTGAAGTGTGGTGTGTGTATATAGAGTCTTTTATGCAATGTAAGGAGAGTCCTAATATTGCATCAGTACCGAAATTTATGCTGAAATTGAGTGTCAAACAAGGTGCACACTTCTCAAAGCAGACATGATTCAAATCCACAACAGACTCCTACTGCCTAAAGGTGGGTGCAGCTTTGTCCTTGAAGAAATCACTTCTGTCAGGAGAGAAACATTTATCACATAAAGGTGATCATTCAGCACAACAGAGACTGGAGATTTTCCTGCTATAGTGTCAGGGATTTCCTTGTGATTGGTCCACCAATTTATATTCTCCATCTACCCCAGAATAAAGCATAACACCATGTGAAGTCAAACTAATGCTATATTCTGTTCTGAGACCTCAAGCTGTATTCACTTTTACGCATCCTGAGAAGCCAGGAGGGAAGTAGGGGAGAAAAGGTATATGCATAAAGCACTGATAATGATGAGGAGTAACACAGAAGGCAATATGATTTTAAAAAGAGAGGGAAGTAAAGACAGAGAATGCAGAGGAAGCGAGAAAATATCCTGTAAGGTCTATTTAACTAGGTCATCGAAGTATTCATCTTCACTGGCCTCCTTCTCTCACTGCCTCCCTCTCCTTTTCTCTCTCTCAATTCCCCATCTCCCCATATTGTTCATCCACTGCCTGTGTAGCCCGATGCCTATTGCCATCTACTTCTGCTAGCCTGGATGCTAATGGCTGGCCATGAAAGTTTAAATACCCTGAATGGCTCAATAATTTAATAATTATCACTCAGCAGATGGACAGCAAGCACCTCCTCCCAGCCTCTTTGGTTTCTCTGACAAGAGAAAAACACATCGCCAACTTGGGAAGATTTTGAGAGTTTATTAAAAATATAAAACTAAGCATGACATGAAATGGCAGTGAGATCTGTCCGAGGCGCTTTACAGTGTGTAAACTGAGCATCCCTGTTGTAGGAAAAAGAAGGATGAGGTCCCCAAACAGAATGCTCTTTTTACTTTTCATAAGGAAATTTGGCGTACATAACTTACACACATTCACAAAAAAATGTATTTTATTTACTTTCAATAAATGTGCGTATTATGACCTTAATCTAGTCCCCATAGCAGCTGTAAACTTCCAGAGATTTATATGCTCCTTGAATGGCCAGTGGTCTACAGCAGAAACCTTTTGTCCGTCGTATCTTTGCTCTGTTAACTGCATTTTCTTTATCACATAAACTTGCAATTGTGTTTCACCTGGGGACTTAAATAACAAAGCAAGCATAACTGGGCAGGCAAAAAACCTGCCTCAAAGAACAGAGTTTCTGGTGAAAAAGCATTAAAGGCTTGCATGTTCATTGCAATATCTAAGAATACACCTCAAACACTGAAACTGCTTCCAGCGCTGACACACTGGTGTGTCATTCTCAAAGACAACCAAGGAAATTACAGTATATGCCACAACTAATGGTTTTAAAAGTGACTGAAAACTCCCATTGTTACACTAGCATTCAACAGAAATTGGTGGTAATGGAGCAGTGACAGTTGAGTCTCTGATAGAATAGGTACTAAAACATTGCTCAAGCTGCAGTGGATGTGTCACCAAGGAATCTACGGTGATAGATTTCAGGGAAAAGGGAGCTGAGACTGGAGCTATGCTATGCCTTTTAGAGATAATCGTAGGACAGCAGGATCACAAATTTTTGTGCACGAGAGTATTCCTGGTTTTGCATGCCCTCCCTCTTTTTCCCTTTCCATCTTTTCCTCTATGATGTGTGAAGGCCAGCGGGTTCCAGTCTTAATTACTGATGAGAAATGGAGAGCCCGGACACCTGGCCTTACCTCTCGGCATAGTTCACTCTGGGATCATTTCTCGGTCGATGGTACAGCACGACTGTAACGTCCAGCCACAAATAAAGTGCTTGCGTGTTTGGTGTGTATGTGTGCATTTGTGTGTGTTGTAGCTTACTACCTGACACCTAAGGTTGTCAGGTGGTAAAGCTCTCCTGGGCGTTCTGATATGAGTCTGCTTGCTTCAGCACCAATATTCCCACAGCCTTCTGTAGCTAGGGGGCCACGTCAGCAACACAAACAATAACACCAAAGACAGTGTGGCACATGGTAGAACACATACCTTAATTAACCCTCTGTAGACCATATAATGCACCCTCTGGTGCATTATATATTCTTTTTATTAGCCCAGTGATATTCGGCTTGTTTGCTTACATGTAGGTTAGGAAAGCAACATTTCAGTGATCCCGTGTAATGCTGATATTACTGTCATTGCATATGATTTATTATTCCTCTGCTGGTGGTAAACTTCCACCCGACCCATATCTTTTGATCGGATCAACAACAAAATGCAGCAATTCTTTTTTTTAAAAGGGGAAATTCAAATAATTACAGGGGTCCTCAATATTCAAGGCTTGATAATCTGGATATTCAAGTCAGGTAGAAAAGTAAGAACATAATAATAATAATAATTTTTGAAGCACTAATGCCTGTCACCCATAAGAGTTGCAACTGTAACATGTCGGTGTATGGTAAATGGCCTGTATTTATATAGCGCTTTACTAGTCCCTAAGGACCCCAAAGCACTTTACATATCGTTAGCTTCATAGCATAAGTGCCTAAGTCATTGACTTAGTCAAATGACTTAGGCACTTATGCTATGAAGCTAACGATATCCAGTCATCCACCCACACATTCACACACTGGTGATGGCAAGCTGCATTGTAGCCACAGCCACCCTGGGGCGCACTGACAGAGGCGAGGCTGCCGGACACTGGCGCCACCGGGCCCTCTGACCACCACCAGTAGGCAACGGGTGAAGTGTCTTGCCCAAGGACACAACGACCGAGACTGTCCGAGCCGGGGCTCGAACCGGCAACCTTCCGATTACAAGGCGAACTCCCAACTCTTGAGCCACGATCGCCCCTGTATATCAGGGAGTCAAGATAAAGATAGTGAGCCTGAAAGAGAGAAAACAAATTATGGATGTTATCATAACACTGATGTGTGTTGGCCTTTTACTACAGATATATTAAATCTTTTTTGGAGGTGTACAGGTATCCCATAATAAACATCTGAAACAGTGCCATCCTTTTTATTATTTTGCATAGCCTACTTTTTGTGGCCACTTATTTAATATGCTGTCATTTGTATGACACTTACATAGATATAATAAAGTATATAATAAAGTCAGATTAAGGGGGGAAATTAATTACGTGCCATGTGAGTAACTCAAACCTTATTTATGATATTATCTATTATCTATGAACGTGATGATATTTCCTTTTTGATAACTTAAAGCTAAAGGTTAAATTTTGCTTTGATTGCACTGCTGAACATCATACAGTAGCTTTAATCTGAACATATTTTCCCTCTTGTGATGTCTGCTTAGATTGCACTTTCATGTTTGACCCTCCTTCTCTCCTCCTAGTCTCTTTATGTCTGTCTTGTGTTGTCTCATCACAGTGCAAAACTGCAGATGTGCAAGATTTTAAACGTTTCCCTCAACTCAAACTTCTGTCCAATTACTGTTGGTCTTTTTGATGACTTCAGCTTTATCCATCTCAGGACATTTAGCTCTCCAATGCCTTTTTTTCAATTCTGCATTTCCCTCGTCTATTCCATTTTGCTCATGTGCTGGATTTTTTTTTTTTCATTCTCTTACCTCTCCCGTCCTTATCTGCCTTACCTTCTGATAACCCTTTTCTCTTTTCCTCACTGCTGTGACTTCCAATGCTCCCCCTCTTCTCCCTCTCAGTCCTTCTATCGTCATCCATCTCATATCATGCTAGCCTGGGTTGTGGTGTGGCATGCTGTCTATTGAATAGTTATCAGAGTGTGTCTCCTCTCAGCTGTGGGTGTGAATGCTGAACATGGAGTTATGCAGGCAGAGAGGGCTCTGTGAGAAGAAATGGGTGGGGGTTAGGTTCGAGGGGACAGTACTGCAAGCTATAGGAGATGGATGGAGGGTATCAGAGGCTTGACTGACAAGGCAAATGGTAATAAATGACTCTCATGCCTGCTGACAAATGAACACACGGGGCTAGGAATAGAACCAATCACTGCAGATAAACACTGACATGACACGCAGTTTGTGTGGTCTCCTCTAATGTGGCCCACTTTTCTGTACTTTAACCAAAAAATACTGCAATAATTTGCTCTTTAAGTTTCATGGAGTCACTTTTTGGTCAGATCACAATTGAAAGTCTGTGTTTAGGATGTGAATTTGTGTGTGCATGTACCGGATTGTGTAATGCTCAAAGAGGCATTGATGTGATGGATGGACTTGTGTGCTGCTCCACTGGGGCCATTAGTCAGCTAGAGAGCAGGGATGGCCACCTGGGTGTGATGCACCATGCTGGAGGTTGAAGGCCAGGACAGACAGTTCCCACTGCCTGTGTGTTAATGCTACATTTTGTGTTCTTGTATCCTTGAGAATGTGTAACCATATGTTTGTTTAAGCGATGGATTCTACAATTCATATGCTTGCATTGCTTCCGTTGGGAAGAAGGTTGCATAACAGATATTAATCAGAACAGAATACAATAGTTGCACATTGTCTTAATTTACATATGTAACAATGTGTGCTTGTTATTGCAATAAATCCAGTGGAACTAAATACTGGACAGTGAAAGAATTGTAAAATAACTGTGGAAACTGGTGTTCCTTCTTTCCCTGTAAATCTGTGTTAATGCAGGGGTCTCTCTTTTACATGATTGCTATCATCAGTCTTTGTGAGAAAAAAAAAATGAAGCAGAAAATTTCAGTTTGTTATCCAAATTGTTCTTTTAATATGTACTGTGTGTATAGATAAATGTAGCTGACTATCAAAATTCAGCAATATTCCGAATAAATCAGTGAAAATGTGAATGGCTAAAGCTTCTTATAAAACACTAACAAAATACTAGTTGGATGACTTTGATTTTGTAGATTTTTATGTATTTCAGCTACCAAATAGAGGAGGGAGCTATAATTGATCCTCTTTGTAATGATTTTTGATATTAATTATTCAAGCATTTTCCTAAGTATCATGTCATAAATTCTAAAAAGTTCTGTGTTTACAAAGTTTGTAAGACCTTGTCATTTCAATGTGGGTTACAAAAAAATCAAGAAAGGTAATTTGTATGCCATTTCTTTTGTCATATTATCTTCATGTATCAAATTGGAAAAAGTAAACAACATAACAAAGATATGGTTATTATATTTTATCACAGGTTATTCTGACACTGTCTTATTATTCTCAGTAGACGGAGTATATGGATTCATATAACGAGCTGAACACAGATCCTGGAAAGGCATGCTGTTATAAGAAAACCAAATCAATCACCCTTTAACATCAGCTGACCTCGTCCATGTGTTCGGTGCGTAAATACACGCTCACCTCTAAACCAAAACCTTTTAGCTGGCCAGACAGTAGACTTCACATCAGCAGCACCTTGGCCGTTGTGTCCAGCACTGCATCAGCTACTCTATTATATCTGCTCACATGGCCGCATACAGGTTTGCTCTAGACTTTAAACATGCAATCACATGTGGCCAATCACATGGACGTATGCCGATATTGTGGGAGGAAAACAAAAATTTCAATTACCCGCACTGTCAGTTTGGTTGCCTGCTTGAGTAATGCTGTTTGGGTTGATGGCAGACATTGCAGTAACAAGCCTCTCTACTGTTACTTCAAGCCTGCACTGAGGCTCCTTCACTCTTTCAAAGCACTAGACCCACAGTTGCTGACATGTGGATGTGCTGGCAGTCACCAGAGACAGCAAAAAAGTTTGCAAGCTTTAGATTAGAGAATCTGAGAGCTGAACTGTACAATTTAAAAGATTGGATGGTGTAGCAACCTAGAGAGCAAAAAATGTATATATATCAGTTAATCAAACAGAGTTATGTAAGTTTTTCTTCTTCATTCTTTCATTTACCCTCAAGTATGTACTTTTATTTCTTTCCAAAACTAGGTAACTTAGTACTATTTACTAAGTACAGTTGAAGCTATTTTATGTCTTCTACAAGTATTTTTTTATAATAAATAATAATGGATTGCATTTGTATAGCCCTCAAAGCGCTTTACGGTTCCACTATTCATTCACTCTCACATTCACACACTGGTGGAGGCAGCTACAGTTGTAGCCACAGCTGCCCTGGGGCAGACTGACAGAAGCGAGGCTGCCATATTGCGCCATCGGCCCCTCTGGCCAACACCAGTAGGTGAAGTGTCTTGCCCAAGGACACAACGACCGAGCCGGGGCTCGAACCGGCAACCTTCCGGTTACAAGATGAACTGCCAACTCTTTGAGCCACGATGTGCAAACTGCGTTGCATCCCACTTCCATCTCAGTTCCTCCTTTTCAAGCACTCTTTAATCAATAATCGAGTGCAGTCATCCTCATTTCTATGTTTCTTTGGTTTTATTTTAGCCGAAGGTATCTGTGTTGCCGAGGTGCCCGGGCGTTTTTGTTTTGCTTGGAATTATTTAAAGTAGCCTCAGAGTATTGGTACCTGCTTATAGTGTTTCATTTCACTTGCCTATGAATTTGCCTCCTTTCTGAGCTGAAAATCTGATTATTACATGGCCCAAATCCTAAAGTTGTAAATATGTATGACCTGACATAATGAGGTAGTAGAGCTTGGAGCAGTTTCTTCTAAAACCAATCTCTCTCCTGTTTTATGTTTTAACAAATTGCAAAACACAGGTTGTCTTTGACCCCCACCACAAACACATGCACAGGCACACATCCACCCACACGCACGCACAGATTCATGAACAATAGGAATAAAATGCAGGAACTGCTATTCTTCAAAAGACATTCACATATAGCTTTGACTCCTCCGTTTGCAGGAACGCACTCAGCTCTCTGTGGACTGTGCTGGTGAGAAACGGTCATGCAACAATGAGCCAGTGAAAGACACCAACACAGAGTGAAAGGATCAGATGAACAGGAGAGAGTGAGAAAGACAAAACCAGGCAGATGCAGTGCAAAGCTCCTTTGTGGAGGGGGAGCTTTAACTAAAACCCAAATGACTTCTGATGCCCCATATCGCTGTTCTACATAAATACACCCCCACACACAGACACACAAAGATCTGCATGTGAAAACACACACTGACACCCATCCGCCCACATATACACTCCTATCGCTGCCACACATGAGTAACCCAGATGTGCTTCCCACGTACATCTCTTCTCTACACCCCTCCCGCAGTGAGAATAAAGAGGACAAGAAGAACAGAGCGCACTGCATAGACAGGAAGAAAATGAGAGAACTGAGCTTTCCCGATACAGTAAGACAGCGAAAGAGTGGAAGGACCCAGAACACAAGCAGAGAAGACAGAGTGAGGGGCGGGCAATAGAGACAGTAGTGATGTGTCCCAATAGGACAAAAAAAGAAGAGGGAAGCACAGAGGAACAGTGGGATGACTCACACTAACACATGAGAGAGGACACAGGGAGAGGAGTTCAATAATATATGTTTGGGAATCCCCTTAATGCTTTGTTGAGCCAACTCCATAGTGTTAGATGCTAAGTAAGAAAAACAAAGAAATCAAACATATGATGAGGATCCACAAAGATTTCAGGTGTCCAAAATCTTTGTAGTAGCCTTTTAAATAGGCTTTTTTACATATATGTATGTATATATGTATGTATGTGCATGTCAGTAAGATCTCACCTGGAAACAAATGCTGTTGTTTGTTGTATCCACTTATTTTCATAGATGTAAAGGCAAAAATGCTATTGGTGATGAGTGTGAGCAGCCGTATGTAATATTAGATTATGCAATATGTTTGCTTCCTTCTTTTGGCCTCTCAATAAAGGTCAGTACTGCCATGATTGCTTGCTAAGTTGCGTGCAAAGTTGAACACTTGAAACAAAGTTCAGCCATCCGAGAAAGAATCGGACTACATTTTTAAAATTCCTTCAATTTTAAGGTAAGATATTAAATAAATAAAAAAAAGTGAGACTATTTTCTTAATAAAATCAAGAACAAAAAGTCCAACTTTTAGTATCCAAGTTCCCAAAATACTAAATCTGAAAATACTTAAATCATATCACAGGTATCAAGAGAAAGGAGTATTGCATATACCGTAGAGTCAGGAAATACAAAAACCTTTCCCGTAGTGTGGTCTGGAAAATGACAAAGTTATGAATAAACTGAATTTCTTTTAAATAAAAGTTTGATTAAGTCAGAAGAATATTGCTAGAAGATAAAATGTGATTCCAGCTGAGGATTTATTAGAGGTTATGTCAACTTTACTTCCTCTGTGAGAAATAAACAGAAGCGAAGAACAAATGACAAATTAGCCACGGAGGCTGCATGATTGGTTGAATATTGTGCAGCAGGTGTTGGATATTGGAGCCTCGAGTTCTGTTCTGACTTCTGCAGTTACAGGTGGGGGATCTCCTCAGCTGGGGAGACACTGATTGACAGCCTGAGGTGGGAAGCCAGATGCTCCCCCTGCAGGTGATTCTTCAGCTCAGTTTTCCTCTTAAGTTAAAGAGATCATTCTGAAGCGCAACTGACTGGGGAGCAGAGGTGGATTTGAGGAGAGGATGTACAAATGCTGTCCCTGTGGTGTACTGCTGTGCAATCATGTCCTGCGAACATGCACATTTCAGTTTCGCCTGATTATTTCAAATGATTGTCGTGATCCGTTATTAAAATAAAATAGAAAATCAAAAGATGTCGTTCCTCAGCCTGCAGTTTAATTTTCACTTCAACAAATCCATGAAGGTTTGCTCTTCGCTGATCAATGAATCCAAAAATCCTCTTGACCATATTTTGGTGATTTCTACATATATCTGTGGTCTGATGCTTGGCTAACCAAGCTGCACGTTAGCACAACCACCACAAAGTGGACAGCCACACGGCTCACTGACTCATGTTCATTTCCAGCACACAGAGCATGTATACACGTGTCCGTTGTGTGTGAATGTCTGCGTCCCAATGGTCAGATGCATGTGTCTGTGTACCCATATTAATATTGCATACCTATCCCCCTCAAAAAAAGGAGGATGGAGGATTCGCTTGAGAGCACCACTCTCAAAACACATTTACTTTTCATTCATTTAATTTAGGACCAGTTATGCAGAAACTGTCATTTTGTATGCAGCTTGTGCTTGGATGAGTTTAATTACTTAACTGTCAAACATTTTCCAGCATATGCAATTTCTGAAATATTGGTTTTGGTACTTATGTGGTATGGTTCTCAATGGGACTGATAAAAAAAAAAACAGGTTTTAACAAAATTGCTATGACTTCACTTGAAAACTGCAGTTTTCATGGATAGTTTTACCAGTTTTACTGCGGAATATGTGATGTTTTGTCAAAACACGTTAAAACATATAAGTACATATAAATAAAACTGTAGAGGAATCAAGCATCTATATTACGACAAAAAACAAAACACACGATACACAGATTAATACTCATAGTTGAATGTGCACACAGTTAGCTAAAATAATTATATAGAAAAGCACAGAGTGACCAGTCTTCTTCAAGAGATGAGGGTAACTGCGGGCTATTACCCTCACAGAGGCAAAAGACAGCTTGAAGCTAGCAAATAGAACCATTACAGCCAAAGAGAGCCAGTGTTTCATCACTAGATAGGAAATCAATTAAATATACAGTATGTTGCCTTCTCACTCCCGAATGCTTGTCCTTAAGCTCTCAGCACAGGCTCTTATTAGAAATGGAGCTGGAATACAACACTATCATACTGTAATAGGTCTGAAATTTCCTCTAGGATCCTCTACACATTTCAAAGACAAAGACCACATCCCACGAAATCTGATATATCTGGACTTAGACTGAATAGATTAACAAATGCAGCATGGCATTTTGTCCAGCAGTGCTTGAGACAGTTCATATATGCATGTATAGTCAATATTTATTCATTGCCTGTAATATCTTAGGCAGCCTTTCTTGTAGTCTTCAATCCATGTGTTTTTCTGTGGCACAATAATGTGATGTGTTGTATCTTTGGCCCAAAGACACAGTGGGAAGGTGTTGTTTTATTGATACATTTATATGCACTTTTTAATAATACAGCATATTAATACACTGAGTATGCACAGTGTGTATGGAAGGCTCTCTTGAACCCTTTTGCTGTGATAAGACACTCAAGAGGTAGAGTGTTTGCCCCATGATCGGAAGGTCGGGGGTTCAAGTCTACCCTGAGGTACATCTGAGGTTGCTGGATTGGTGGCTGCCCACTGCTTCACTGAGTGAATGGGTTAAATAGAAAGTACTATTTTCCTATGGGACTAATAAAGCATACATTATAAGCTCTGAAAGTACCTCGTTAGTGCAAGGATGTGGAATTTCCATGGAGTCGGTCAGCCTGTGCACTGGGCTACCTGGTCACATGCAAATATTTCCATGAACAAGCTGATGATAGCTGATGCTTAGTTGAAAACTCTCAGTGTTGTTATGGGATTCTTCCTAGAACAAAAATGTAATAAAAAAAAAACAGGAGAATATGAAAGTTTACAGGTTCTAGAAAGGACACAGGCAACTGTGTTTTCTATGATAAATGTCTTATTTAACAATTTCCCTGGACATCCTAATTGTGGTGTTGGCTCGTGTTTCAGTGCACTGAACTGGAAAACCTTGGCATCTGTGCTGCTCCCTTTCCTCCTCCTCTCCCACTTTCTCTCACTTTTGGAGTTTCTCTTGTTTCCACATTCCCATCACACCAATATTCCCACGACATCTTTTTTTCTACCGCTTAGCATATGAAAAATGATCACAATTATGTCATAGATTTGGTAAGAATAACAATATCAGTTTTTCCAACTGGAACCCCAAGCATTATGCAGTCGAGCTAAACCAAGCATCTGCTGTGTGAAGTAAAGTAGTGGTTAGATGCCAGGTTTATTCATTTAAAAAAAAAAAAAAGATGCGTGTATATCTATGTGTGGTTGTATGTCTAACGTTAACTGAAGACACACGCCTTTGAAATTGCATTCAAATTCGCTATTTTGTGAGCAAAATCACTGCGAGCAGTAATTTTAATTGGTTAGGCGTACTATGAAACACTCCATGCAGTACATGTATCTATTTCTGGTCCCATTCAGTGAAGGAGCCCAGACCTGTGCAAGCAGCCAAAAGCCATTTTTATGAGCACTAAATGCTGTCCAGTGCATTCACCCCTGCAAATAAAAGAAGCACTAGTCTTGTCTCTGTGAAACACGCCATTACTCCTCCATTGTTTGCCAAAGCACTTTGTTGAGAAATAATTTACACCAAGTCTTTTCCCTTCCAGCATTTTCAACACAAGGTCATGTCCACAACAGCAATGGCCCAGCAGTGTCAATATACACCAACCAATAGTGATGGTGCTTTTGTGAGAGGAGTATGAAATTGATTAAGCTGGTTTATTACAGCTGGACACTACATTTGTTTTTGACTTCACGAGTGAGCCAAGAAATGAAAAGAGCCCTAATTAGGCTCTTTCTTTTTACAATGATGGAATACTTCTCATGTCTAATATATATTTTTCAATAGTACAAACAGGGTAACGTCATGCAGCATGGAGACCGAGTTTTAAGAACATGTTGAACATGTAATTGTAAATTAGAACATGCTTTTGATTGTGTACACCCCACACAAAAGCATAATAGGCACTGAAAGGCTGGCAGGGGTGTGTACATGCAAACTATTGTTCATGAATGCATATTGCAGAATGATGTGTATCTTGTCATTTTGTCTTCATTCAAACCTATTTCATGTTCTAATACTGAAATGTAAAGATTGGTTTGAAGCATATTCCCATCTGTAAAAGTAGCACAGTTGATGAAAATGACAGTTAGTGGTCACAGAACATTGGATTGGACTGACCTGGCCTTAATGCTGAAAAGGGTTTCTTCCCTTTGTTTCCTTTCTGACTTATCTGTCTCCACAGGCCTATTGTTTTTGCGACACATAATCAAACAGCAACACTGCAATTATTTCTCAACAAGCACAATGTTTCAGTGTAAACATACATAGGCTCTACAAAGTCTATTTATTTATATTCTCCGTGTTTCTCCATGTTGATTGTGTTCTGCCTGCTGGTTTTGACAATTACACAAAATCAGAATGGATATTTGGGCAAACCCAAGAAAACAAGATAAATAAAACATGACTTGTATAACACTCATGTGTTCCAAATCTACCCTTCTTTGGTTCCCATTGGTATTAATGGCTGATAGACACCTATGTGAATACAAGCCTGGATTCAGTGTGCATGTCTGCAGTAGCAAGATTAGTCCTCATCATCTTGCTCTCCAGGGGCATATGCCACCTCCTTTGCGAAACCACTCAAAGACCCACTGTGGATGGATTAAACTGTACATTGGGAGAAAAGTGTGTGAAACATGCTTCTCATTTGCAATGCAAATTTCAGCTTCCAGTCTCATGGGGCCTATCATAGACAGCATGCACAACCAGATGAACACGCAAGCAAGTGCTAGTCCTTTCATTTTCTATGCTCTCTAGCACCCTCTTCTTCCCCTGCTTTCTGTTTTTCTCTTTAACTGGCTCCATTTCTAAAGATGTTTACACATTTCATGGATACTGATTCTAGTGGTGTGTGGAGCTCCCAAGTTGGGAGGTAAACAGAGCTTCCGAGATGGCTTGCTGTTTTACCCACCAACCAGTTAAAATGTGGAAACAGCCAACTAAGAAGCTCATTATGCACCATGAGATTGCTCTAAATGGGCCTTTGTTGCACTGCAGCCATCACTAAAGCATTTGTATGACTGTGGGTGAAGTTGAGCAGTTCATAAAGGTTTCACAATGGTATATATAATATGCATTAGATACCACATAACCCACAGCACAGATGTTTTGATGAGGATAAAAGGAGACGAGTGTCTGCTTGGTTGGGTTTGTGGTTGTATTGCATTCTAGTTAATAGATAAAATTGTAAAATATTCCCAAAAAATCTGCCTAAAAATAAAACATGTGCACAAGTTTGTGAATTATTTACTAGTCTTTAAGGGTTTAAACACTAGCAATCGCCTGCAATGTGAGAGATGTCTGAAATCAGCTCTCTTTTGCAGAAAAACATATTTTGTATATTTTAGTGCAGTGAACATGTAATTATATTAATGTATACATATACCATGAGCATCAACCCTATCAGCGTTTAATACTGAGTGACTTTGATTTGCTGGGCCTTCGTCTTCCTCTCTGAGCAGCAAAAAGGTGAGCAGATGTTCCGTTGTTGTTCCGCTCGGCAGCAGGACATTTTTTTGATCATAAGAGAATTCCAGCCAGACAATGAGCTTTGGAATCCAGACATTTCAACAGCTGGTAAAGACTTTGCTCACACATAACCACACATCTGCACAAAGTTGAGATTATTTATATATTTATTTCTCAGAAGTGCCGTCTTTGTTTGTTTCCTCCTTTAATAGAAATGTACAGTAATTGTTCTGAGAATACGCCTTGAGGAAAGTTATCAAGATCCTTGTTTTGTTTTTTTTCAAAATGTGAATATACCACACATTTTCTCCACAAACTCTCCATTTGCTGACTTCAACCCTAACCTGATTTTCTGCTGGTTTATGGCATGCTAAGTGGAACTGTGTCTCACTTTCAAATACAAGTAAGTTTGCTGGTAAGTAATGGCATTAAGCCCAAATTACCACCAGACTGAGACGTGTTTACGTGTGTGAGTGTGTAAGTTCACTCAGAACTTCCTTGTCAAAGCTGCTTTAAGTTGTATCGGGATCGATTTTGCTGTCTGCTGAAGAGTTTATTGAGCGTTTGAATAAGGCAGAACGTATTGATTTTCATGCATTCGTGTCCATTTTGTAAACTGATTTGACCATGTTTAAGACAAAAAGACATAAAAAAAATTATTTCCTAAATATTAGGCTATACGTACCTTTCTCTATGTAATATTTTGAATATTCTCTCCATCATATGTCTGTCCTATGCTGTTGGCATACCATAATGTTCAAGCTTTTTATTCTGTACAATTTATTGTGATTTTTTTTTAAGGACCCATCCCAGAGGTGAAGGCTGTGCAAAGAAGCCATTTTCCCTGCATAAATCAATTATATTTTCATTTTGTTGGATTTTATTCCGTGGCAACTACAGATGTTTTCTAAACCCACTGTGGCCACATGCAATCACATGAAGCACGTCAACAAAAACATTTGTCGCTGTGCCAGTTATTTTTAGTTTCTTTTCCTTTAATTTCTGTTCCGGGTTGGCCTGACCAAGTGGGCTTACTCTTCATAAGCTCTTTCATAATCTCTACAATTTATAATAATTCAATTTCACACACATTTGGGACCAAGGATCTTCACTGAAGAAGTGGTAAACATGTGCGGTGTTAATATAATGTAGCGCAATTCTCTTGTTTATTTTTCTCCTTACTTAGCTTCCACTATTGCTTCTCATAAACTCGATGTTCTGCGGCACAGAAGATCATTGACATTTATTTTTCATAGCTGCTGTTGATGATGCTTGAATTGGGTTATCTTTAATAAAAGCTAATGAGGTTAGGTGGGATTTGGTAGGTGGCTAAACCCAAAGATCTGCTCTAGCAGTGCAAAGAGGAAAAATGACTCTCTTCAAAATAGCGAACTGTGTTTGAGCTTTTTGCTCTGGTTGGCTCTGTGTACACGCTCTGATCAGCTGAGCTGTGCTGCTGCTGTGGATCTGAATTTTACTGTTCTTGGTAGATTGAAATGCTACATGGGCTGATTTAGTACAGTGCCGGAGCACTGTACACACATTATGGGCCTCTTTTACATGTGCGGATGTCACAGCAGAAGAAGGGAAAATTGTTATAAAGAGGATATTTATTTATGGTTATTCATGTGTGTGTGTGTGTGTGTGTTTTCTTTCGCTAAAACATCTAAACGCACTTTTCCCAAGTCCTCGAAACTTTACATGTGCAAGGCAGCAGTCTTTATGCTAGCTTAGTTTTCAAGACCACAGTGGAGCTTCCATGTTTCCTTTAAACCCTAGATGAGACGAATCATGACAGAAACAAGCATTTAAGAGTCCTGGATGGCCTGAGGCACCTAATGCACTTTTGTGATTGGTTGTAGCCTATGTTTACTGTGCTTAGGAAATCCCATCCTCCCCTGCTCGTTCTTTTATTTAGCAGCATAGCCACTGTATTTCCCTTGCAACCAGTTACATCCTTTTCCCTTAAATTTCTCATGTAAGAAAAATAAAACATAGATAACAATGAAAAGCAAAGCAAATGTTATATCCTTCTTGTATGATTCACATCCACGACTAGAGGAAACACTTCTTAAGACTGGCTGTAGGGAAGTTCCTAGGTTTTGTATAGCAATCATTCATGCACCCTTTGTTTATTTATTTATTTTTCACATTGCACAACTCTCATGCCCTTGTCTCCAGAGACAAGCCCACAAAATAAAAAATTTAAGTATAACAATGTTTGCTTATACCTATGGAAATATCTGAGCTAGTAGTACAAATGCGAATGCAAATCCACGTGTAAAAATGATGGAGCTGTTTGTTTGTGACGTCATTTTTTTTTGTTCTTTTTTCTATGATGACAAAGTAATGAAATGACAAATGCTCTTAGAGCTGGCTCAGCCATTACTGCTTAATGCAGCTGAATTGTTAGAACTTATCAAATCACAGCTTGCTTCTTAACTTTTTGAATCTAGTAGTTTTTCCTCCTCTTTTTTTACCATATTTTCCCCTCCTCACTTCTGCTTCTCTCCATCTCTGTGTTTCCCTCTCTTCTGTCTTTCCATCATCATTTCCTGTTACATAAGGCCATGCAGGGCATTTACTGAATCTGAGTACAGATGTAGATGGCAGATGGATAGGTGGGGGTTGCCTTGATTTTGATCCAAAATCTAAATCCTAGCTATTTCCCATTCTCTTACACACAGGCTGTCACACAGACACACATATGAAATGAATACACATGATAAGCAAGGTCATATTGTCTTTCCCATATTTATTTCAAAGATGCAGAATTAATTGATTTAAAACATATTTTTTTCTTGAGTAAAAAGTCAGTTTAGTGACTTCTTTGTGTCTGCAAGCATCTGCATAAATTGCATTGCAAAAATATGTTTATACACATGCATTGCAGAGACACTGTGCACAAACTTTAGTGATTCAAGCCATCAGATGAGCTGGGTTAAGAGCAGCTCTATCTGCCAGGGCTAGCATGATGAGTGTTATCTTTAACATGAAATGCAAAGCTAAAAATAAGCCATGAATGTGTAATCCTGCATGTGCAGCATGCAGTGACAAACCAGAAAAATACAAAAACAAAAATGCAAAACGGTAACAACAATAAAACATTTGTACTTGTCTGAATATACCTTTGTTGTGGACGCACATTCATAGTCAGTACATATTGTCAAGAGAAAAAAAAATCCACAGAACAACAACAACAGAAAACTTTTGGTGAAACCTTTTTAGCACCTTTTGTTCCTCAAAGTCTCAAAATTCCCCTTTGAAAAAAATAAAAGAATTTTAATTTAATTTAATTTAATTTAAAAGGCTGCTGCATAAATATACATTTTAGATATGTTTTTTTCTGCTTACTTCAGCCCAATGTTGACAGAACAGAAGGGTTTTTAAAAGGATTTCTGGTATAACTGCACCCTCTTAAACTGTTAAACATACAAGTTTTTAGAACAAAATTGTCATTCAAGTGAATATCCCACAAGTGTAATCTGGGAGTTACCCAAACTACTTTTCTGTAGGGTATGAGCTGAGTACTTCCTCGAGTGCTTCTAATTCCCAAACTGTCCATAATCATGCAACAAAATGAAATACATCAATGCCTTTGTTGCTGTCTGTTATTGATGTGGTATGCATCTCTCAGAGGATCCCTAACAATGAAGACAGGAACAGGAAAATACTGGGCAAGTGTTCTACAAGAGAGAGTTGAGAAATTTCACAGGCACTTATTGCATATCGCTTAAATTCATATAAATTCAAATATGACAAGTTTGGGCACTAGATCAAACAAACATGAATTTGAACATTTGCTGTTTGTATAATATAGTAGTGTACTGGTTGTGAAAGTTGTCGTGTTTTTAACCCTTTGTGCAGACAAATAGACTGACAATGTTACTAGTAAGACAAACACAGCATGTTTCCCAAATGAAATGCATAGCCTATCCCCAAAACATGTTGACTGTGACTCAACACAATGCAGTAATGTAGGCTAGACATTCTGTGTTTCTATTCCTGTCCTAAATACATCAATGTTTATGGATACAATGAATCAGGGATAGCTGCAGGAAGGGAACAAAGTCTGACCCAGTACAAAGGGCGAAGCAACAGGAAACTGAGCAGAAAGAAAATACCTGATTTGAAAAAATGTAAAAGGAAATATTGGACAAAAAATTGCATTTTTTTTCTGTGATATAATATGCCATGCTACAGCATGCTTGGTGTAATGAATTGCTGTTGTGTGCAGTTGGTGGAATAGCAGTATTAGATAGAGAATGTCTTGCTACTGCACTGCTTGGCTGTCACTGAGGCTTGTCCCTGTCAGCAAGATAAATGACATTCTAGCTACACTGCTATTAGCTTGATACCTGAGAGACAGAGACACTGGTGATGCCCTTCAAATGCTGAATACGATCAACCCTCTGTGTGTCTGTTTATTGTTAGAAGGGCAGTCTGTGTGCATATGTGGTTCCAGGTGTATGTATGCTCATGTCACGACATGGGAGCATGCAATTTGCAAACATTGTACCTGTATTCTTGCATTTATGCATCCAGTTTACCCATTTTAATTTAGCAACATGTGCAAAAAATCCCGAGGGCCAATTATTTTAGCCTCCAAAGAAAAAAAAATTGACCACAATAAAGAGTAGGGTCAAAGGAGGCGAAAAATATGCAAGCATTTTATTTTTTTCTATTGGCTGGCAACAAAGCATCAGGACGTGACCACACGGTAATTAACATGTAACCACACACAAGCACAAATGTGGGCAACAATGTTCGCCACTTAAGTAGGTTACGTAGTAGACGCTTTAAAGGCTCCCTGCAGAAGTCTAACTCAGGCATAAGCAGGAGCCAGGTCTCTGTAACTACAGTGCATGTACAAGTATTAATGCTTAAAGGGCTACGTCGCAGGGGGGAGGGTGGAGCCTATTCCAGCTGCCATAGGGTGAGTTTGGATAAGCTGACACACACACACACACACACACACACACACACACACACACACACACACACACACACACACACACACACACACACACACACACACACACACACACACAATTATTAATGTAATCAATAGAAAATGTCCAGTATATCAGCACGATAATGTCTGCATTCTCTCAGGGCTGGCCACCAGAGCTGATTAGGGCCACTGAAGACTGCTTGTGATTCAGCCAGTTGCCTTGCAGCATGTTTCAGAAGCTGCTCTCTGCTCAGCTGAATATACATGCAGGGTCTGTTTTTGATGTGAACTGCTTCAGGCTGGAGAAAAAAATTATAGCTGGTAAATTTCAAAATTGAAATTTTTTAGTGATAATTACACTATTTGCTTATAATTGCTGGATATCTGTGAAAGCGTGCAACACTAAGCAATAAAATTATCTCTTTCTTTGTTAACGATGCTTTTTTTTTTTTTTTTTTTTACATTTGATGCCTATTTATTTTATTTAGATTAAGTTGACATATTTATGTTTGAACTCTGCACTACTTCTTCTTGTCCTTTTTTTCCTTTCTCTCTCAGGGATAAAAAAGTCTGAACTCCTTGCTCCGTCCTCACAAGCTCTTCCAAATCCTTGATGAAAGCAGAAGCGAGCTGCAGCAATTACAAAACAAATATTAGCTCCAGTGACAATTCCGATGCCAAACACCACCTATTTCCTTTGGCACTAAGCGAGCGCAAAGCTGCCAATGGCCTCACTTTTAGCCCATAATACCACTTCCTGAGGACCACACACTCAGAGTTAATAATGCGCTGGTAGCTGACTGTTGAGGCTGCCAAATCTCAGTAGTGACCACAGCTTCGCTACCATCTCCCTCAGCCTTTGCCTTCAGGTGGGGAACCTGACCTTTGTGAGCAGCCAGCTGGAAAATGTCAGTGCCACGTAAACTGTTAGCGATCTCAATTTGTGATGGCATTTTCTGAAGCCAGACCCTCAGGCCGCCACTGTGTTGTTGTAGCTTGTGCATGTGTGCGCATTCATAAGTGGTTATTTACATGTTTGTGTCAGTATGTGGTTGTCAATTCTGGCTTAAAAACAGCTTGACGGATCTGATGGAGGTGTGGCTTTGCAGTGTGCTCATTCTCTCCTTTACTGTTTTTGTTTTTAATGTTTCGCTTTCCCCTTGATACTTTTGCTTATCTGACTATTTTCTCTCTTAAAAACAGTCAAGTTTGCATTTTAACTTCTGACACTTTTCACTTACTTTTCCAACTTTATGTAAAGCCTTGGCTCACAATCACTGGCTATGATTTAATAAACTCTATGTGCAATATATATCTCACAGATTAACATTGCAATCACTGACCTAGTTTATCTGGCAAATATACAAAATAAACAGCAGATAAAAAGATTAACAGCCTTCTCAATTAGAATATGATTCCTTTCAAAGACTTAAGTATGAATCAGACTGTCTAGTCGGTCCTAAAAGCTGAAAATTTTCTGTGTACAGTATGATAAACTAAATCCCTTAGGCTGTTTGGGCCTATTACTGAATATCTGGCTTTGACTGCTGAATAATGAAGACGGTCTTCACAGAGCTGGGTGAGTCGACTGATACAATCTTAATGTTGTCAAATCCGACAAACAAAAGGCAGGATATCAGCTGAGCAGATGAATGTGGTCCTTACAGAAAGGGATGGCCTTGCAGATGGCAGTGCCATAAATGGCAGAGAGGACTATTTTGAAGTGAAGACGTTTCCTGCAATGTGCTGTGCTCCAGCAGCTGTTTTGTGAAGACGTTGCTACATTTTGGACAACCTCAGTCAACCTATAAGATACACTCCTTTTGAAGCTGATACAATCCTTATTCTTACATTTCACATTGTTGAGTGTGATAGCTTTTGTTGGCTCGGTTACAAAGTAGTAAAATGCAATACTTTCAGAACATTTTATTCAGTGCATTTGCAGCTTTATTTAAAGAAAAAAAGCCAACAAAGTGCCTTCCCTTTGTTTTCTTCTGTACTTCTTGAACACGTTTACCTATTAACTAAGGACTGCTTGATCTCCTAGCTATTTCCCACTAGAGTTCACCTTGTCCAATTTCTTGCCATTACACACCTTGGCTGTGGTTTCCTGAATCATGCTCCAATTATGGGAGAAAGCACAGAGGGTGATCATGCTGTCGAGCAGCGTCCATTTCAGGATTTGAGTGCTAAAAATCCTGGGACAAGAGAGACAGTGTGAGGCTGAGATGGAGGAAACTTCAATTAAAACTTCCACCTGAATAAGTCATGTCTTTCTAATAGACTTCAGGAAATAGCCATGAATATATAAAGAGGAAATGCATTCATCAAATCCTTCTTTCTGGTCACACAGTGAGAGGAAGAACTGAGAGGGACAATGAATGAAATATGTTAGAGGGCGCTGCAAAAGCTTTCAGGCCGACTTGGAGATGAGAAAGAGAAACTTAGAACATAAAGCAGACAGATTTTAGATGTATACTGGCAAACTTTATCATCACCCTGTGGTAGAGAAAGATAGATGCATGGGAAACAAGACAGGGATGGTCAGAGATGTGACAGCAGAAGAGGCTGTGGAATCAAGGGCAGTGTGGTGAAGGCTTTTAGGGAAGTGACCTTTAAGAAACAAGTGTTGGAGGTAATGGCAAACTGACATACAAAGAAAGTTGATGGAAATCTGTTTGCAAGGCAGATGTGGGTTGAGCAGATTTGTTGAAAGTCAAAAAAGCTTGTATTCTTGTATCGACTGAGGGATGTCGACTCATATAAGGGACGCATATACTTTTGCTACAGTGGTTTTACTTCTTGTTAACACTACATTTTGCCTTGAGAGCATTTCAGAATGCTTTGTTTCCTCATTTTTTTCTTTCAGAACTTTTGGCTTTGTGTGCTTCTTTACGCAAACTGCAGTGCAGGAGCAGACTTACTTTCTCTGTCTTTTCTTCTTGGTCTTGGCATTCTCATTCATGTTCTGTTTGACTGGCTGATTGAGTGATTTGTCAGAGTCTGGTGCTGGCTTGTCTGGGTCTGCATGAATATTCCTGGGATGATGGAGGTCCCCTGGAGCCGGGGTGCTGTCAGGGGGTCGCTGTGACAACTGATGGGACTTACTGCTGACAGATGACTTTGTGAGAGAGGGAACAAGAGCGCGAGAGAGGCCTACAAGTGTCTTCTGACATCTACAGTATATCTCAATCTTCATCCTCAAAGTATTGGCTAGTAGGCACAACAAAAAACACAGAAATCTTGAGCTGCCCCCATACTGAGAAAACTACTATGACAGGACAGTGGTAAAATGTGTTTACATTTTACCAAAATTTACCATTTTACCAAAATATTCTTTTGGGCAAGTGTTTACTTGCCCAAAAGAATATTTTTCGTACCCTTTTCCTCAATTCCTCTTGTTGATTCTCTGTATCTGCACTTTATTCATTTGGCAGTTATAGAGAGAGGGCTGCCCTCAGTGATAGATTAGTTTTTACCATCAGTGAAGACAAGATGGAGTGTACCAATTAACATGGCTTTTGACAAATTAACTTCAAGACGGAGTTCACTAAGGGACCAGACTGCCTGAATGTATAATATATGATGTTTATTATGAAAGATGGTGGTCTCAAATGCTTGCAGAGTGAAAGAATGAACCGATGGATAATTGTAGAATTTTGCAACAGTTTAGCTTAGGCTTTTAGAGCCTGAGGTTTCAGCCTCTTCCACTTGATGTTTAATGCAACAGTAACCAAAAGTAAAGAACTGAGAGAGCAAGTTGCAGAGTGTCTATGTGTGCTACTTCCTGCTTAAACCACTTGAGCACCCTTTCAGTTTCTGTGAAATGAATTACAAATTTAGTCAGTCAGCCAGCAAGGATGGTGGTTTATATGCTTGTTTCTGACTCAAACCATCCATGGATGAAAACATTGTGTACTGCCAGTGAAAGCTAAATGTTTTCGATGTCAATGAGCAAATTCTGGTTGAACAAATCAGAATTTACTTTGGTTCACTGAGAAACTGACAAAAAGGAAAGACAAAAGGGAGAAAAATACCCGTATTTTTGTCTTTAAAGAATGGAAAAGACAATGCAGCAACACTCACAACAGGCTCTTCTGCCCTTTCCCTAGAGCAGTAACTTGGCTGCTTGGATGGAGCTGAAATGGGCAGGAGCAAAGAGACTGAAAAAGTACAGCCAACAACATCCCCAACGGGGTGGCTCTCCGTGACATTTCAGCTGTGGCTTGAGAATGTGTGCTAGGGACATGTAAGACTTCTGATGCATCTGCATGTACACACAACCATCTCTGTATATAAGCATCTTTCTGGTTTTCTCGTTTTCATGACATCGTCAGAGACGTGGGAAAGACTGGCATTACATGTTTCCAGCATCAGATCAAACATTATAACAAACTGTAACACAAAGCAGGCAGCTGAAAGCTCAGAGCCTGTGGTTTCTTCTAAGTACAGGACACATGAAAAACATGAGCTCTCTCTGTGCAAAAGAAACAATGATGAAACAAACTGCATTAGGTTGTGTCAAGCCTTTTCTGCAGTGAATCATAATGTTTAAATAGCATGACTATGTTACATTTAATCACACATACTGGGCTTGTTTAGACTTTTCTAAAACAAGGAGGCAGAAATAAAAATGTAAAAACACATTTTACTTGTCTGCAGTCATCAGAGCAACCTTTGCCTGCTTCTTTGTCAAAGGTCACACAGCATAGTGTACAAAATTAGTCAACCAAGCCAAATTTAAAAGTATGTAGCTAGTTATGAACATATTTTAATGTATTCTTACAAATTTAATTGAAAAAATGCTTTGCAGGGACAGACAGAGAAATAGACAGACCACCCAACACTGAAGCCTGAAGACACGATGTGTTCATGTGTGCTGAAGGCCATCATTGTACGAACATGCGTGTTTCCCTCTCCTGTGGTGCTGCTACAGGGACATTTGACTATACAGCCAGAAACACACCAGAAGCAGTTGCAATAATTAGCTGGAGTGGAGTTGCAGAGAAACGTGCAATTAGAGAAAGAGACATAAAACCAGCATTAGAAACAGTGGAAAGATGTCTCCCATTCACAACATACAAGACAGAACATTCAGGATCTGTAATGTTCAACACAAAAGATGCTTATTTTAAATGTTTACACAAATTAAGTGTCTTCAGCCAAGTACCCAAGAAAGACATGGCCTGGTATAACTATACAGCTGCATACAGAAAGTATTTGCATATCTTCTACTGATGCTAGCATTGGTGTTTAAAAATTCACTGACCATCAGCGAACAAACTGAAGTATTTCGCTAATGTTTGATACCTTCCTCAAGTTAAGAAACTGTACAGCAAAAATGTACAGTAAGATTTGCCAAAGTTCTTACACTATTCCTTATTGACTGCACTTAACGCTAAAGACCAGCAGAGATAGGATTTAAAGAGGCATAAAAAAGCTCTTCAGACAGCGTTTAAGGAGCTACGTTTGTATCTTTATTATGATGGTGTAATGGTTAACACATTCACTTGGAAAGCAAAAGGTTGCTGATTAGACTTGAGCTGGAAACACATTCCCTTCTGGGGTTGCATCAGAAATAAGCGCCTGGTGTAAAAACTCCCCTTTATGGGTGGCTGGAGCTTAGGTGGCAGAGCAGATCAACCACTAATCAGAAGGTCGGTGGTTCGATCCCAGGCTGCCTCCTGGCTGCATGCCAAATATCCTTGAGCAAGATACTAACCCCATGTTTGCCTACTGGTGGTGGTCAGAGGGCCCGGTGGCGCCAGTGTCCGGCAGCCTCGCCTCTGTCAGTGCGCCCCAGGGCAGCTGTGGCTACAATGTAGCTTGCCTCCACCAGTGTATGAATGTGAGAGTGAATGAATAGTGGTATTGTAAAGCGCTTTGGGTGCCTTGAAAAGCGCTATATAAATCCAATCCATTATTATTATTATTATTATATGACAAACATCTTAAAGTAGGCTTCAGGTGTTGCTGAACAGCTAATAGCTAATAGTAAAATATAGCAATAGCTCTGCTATATCATAACTACTGCAGATACAGACACTTAAGTTGATATGGAGGTCATCAAGTTAGCATTTAGCTTGTGGATTCCCATTAAAAAAAAAGAAAGAAACGCAGCACAAAAATGATGAATGACACTTTTCTGCCTGCATAGTGAAAACATATGAAAAATATATCATGGACTCTACATAAAAGATTAGAGGCAATATCTAATGAAAAACTCTACATCAACTGCAGCAATTGAGATAGTAGTGGCAAAGTTTTAGGTATTTTTTAAAGGTGTAAAGAAAGATTTTAAAAAGACACAAGATTTTTTTTTATTTGACAACAGTGAGACAATTAGTTGTCAGAACATGTGAAGTGATCTGACAAGTTGAAAACAAGTGCAGGTTAAACCTCATATTAGGCATGTATAGAAGAAAAGAACCTTTATTAAATGTTCATTGCATTACAATTCTGCATGACTTAATACCTATGAGCAAATTTTACCAGCTTCATGTAGTGAAAATAAACGTTCAGACTGTATGTAATCAGCAGATAATTAAATGAATATTTTTTTCTAACACTGTGTAGCATGTAAAACTTTTGAATTTCTCCCCACATCTCTCAGAAAGCTGATATGAATCTTTAAGTCAACAGAAAGGCAGATGGAACAGAAGAAGCCTGACAAACTGCCTGTTAGCTTGACAGTGTTTTGGCTGGGTTCAGTCTGTTCTTGCATAATTATAGCTTCTCACAGCAACCTAGATAAAATTAAAATCTGGGATGTTACAAAATGACATTCCCCAGGCTCAGATATTCTGTTATATATACAATTACTAGGATTTGACCCTATATGAGCAGACTGTTTCCATAACTATTATACTGCCACCTCTTCTAAGAACTGGCCAGAAAAGGAAGCAAGGTCATTTTTAACACATGCACATGCACACTGTGGATGAAGAGACCAGATGGATGCTCTACACTAGCTCGCCTGCACACGGCACTCATGTGACCCTGGCCACCTGGGCTCCGGAAGGTGACAGCGTGTCTCTTTAGGAGCGCACACACACAAGCACAGAGATGTCAGCATGAACACTTGTGTGTGCACACTTACCTGCACAGATAACACTCCCTCCCCCCCCACCAAAAAAAATCATTTGAATGACAAAAGTGGCTCAACTAAGATGCCCGTGCATGTTGAAAGCATACAAACTGTACTTCGATATTATCAGTCATAGTTTGAGGGAAACAGCCTGTAATGATGTGAAACTTAATTTGATTTTAGGGAAACAGTTTCCAAGCTATCATGGGTTAATGAAGCAGTCAAATCTATTTTCTTTGTCAATACAACATGGAGGAATTAGAAACAGACAAGTGTAACAGCCACAGTGTGACACAGCAGCTGCAGTGATATCTGTCGGTCCAGTTTGACAACTGGCAGCCTCAATTCCCAGTTTTAAAGAAACTGGCATGGGTACATGTGTTCATTAGAGGTATAATATGTAACATTTATATAACAATGTTCAATACAGTCCTATAGTAATTACCACTGAAAACGGATAAGCAAAAATGTATATGAAATCCTAAATCTATCTTAGTTATTGCTTTGTGTGATGAGCAGTCGATGTAGTTAAATTTCATGATCTCACTGCTTTGACAAAGATCCCACATGTGCCACACATTGTGTTTTCCATTTTCTGTCGTAGCCAAACATGAAACAAATGCATATATACATAATTAATATCTCATTACTGTGCGCATAGAGCACACAATGCATGCTTTCAGAGGGTGTTTTTGTTGATGAGATGCAGTATATGTTGCATGTGATCTTATGAGGGAGGCTGGATGATCGTGTGTGGTAGAAAACATACAATACAGTAGCTTGAAAAGTTAGAACAGGTAATCTCCTATAAGAGTTATGAGTGATGTTTGATTGACTGCAGTCTTGTCAACTGAGATTTTCTTTGTTTATATATATGAAAAATTTGTAGAAACTATTGCATCTTCAACATAAAGCAACAGAGTGACTTGATCCACTACATTAAAAAATACATGCAGTATTTTAAGCTGCGTCATGGCATTTTCTTTTTTTCGTCTGAACAGATTGTACAGTTTTGTGCCAGGCTTGTTAAAGGCTCACAATGTCTAACTCAAGCTGAACCTTTTCTGACAGTTTTATATTCCCTGTTTAGTTGTACCAGCAAACAGCTAAAGAGTAAACGTGTCTATCTACTGTATGTCAAAGACATTCCCGTCCCTGAAACGTGCCGTCAAAGAAGGCCATCTGTGCATCTGCGTATGCATCCACAGGGATAAGAACTGGAACTGGAGAGAGAGAAGTACTATAGTGAGCAAGCCAAACTAAGAGCTTCTGTCCTAGCTTTCAGTGAAGATAATGACAGTGCAGAGAGCATAAGTCTTTCAGAGTGGTCTATTTGCCGACACTGCAGGGAAATAAAGACAAATTGGTCCAACTATCACTCCTTTCTTGTGCATCCCATCTGCTATATACTTTCATCTCATCTTTCTGAGGCTTCCAGGAATGCTGTCTTTCTCCCTCTCTTTTTCTCTCCCTCATTTCTCCATGCAACTGGGGAAGATGCCATTTGATTACAATCGAGTCTTGAAACAGTGAATAATGCTGCACTTCCTACAGACAACAAAAGACTAATGGTATAGATTTTCTAGTTGTGTTATCTCAGGTCTTATCTCAGGAATAACAATTACCTTCTGGGTGAAAAAAGACTTATTTCAACATTTTATCACTAAAATTATCTGATTTTCACAGAGTTTAATTAAACTTATTAAAGCACCTCTGCCTCAGACATTACCTTTGTTAAAAAAGGTTACAGATGCTTCAAATATTGTCATATATCTGCAGAAAAATGCTGTTAGTTAGGATTACTGTAGAAGTCAGTTCCATGTCACTAGAGACTGGGATGAAATGTACAAGAGCATTTCTGATTACGTATATTTCCTGTCACCAGAATTTAGAAAATCCCTTGAGCTGAACAGTGCATTTCAGATAAAAAAAGGGGCAATAACAAACTATGTACACTGCTGGGAAGTGAATGCACAGGCGGCAAGGATAAAGTATATACACAAAAACTGGGTAAACAGCTCATATTTGAACTCATTTATCAGAAACTTGTGCACTCCTTTGGGTTCCACCTGCTGTTGTCTGCAGAAGCTGAGAGACTTCTTTCCACAGATATAAGACTGAGAGACAGAGGTGAAAAGCAGGAGGAGGATGGGAGCAGTTATAAGAAGTGACAATGAAAATAAGCTCTGGATATTCGCTTGTCACACCGACATCTTTTTTTCTTTCTGAGAGAAAATGGCTCGAGGAAAGAAACACACATTGTAAGCCTCAAAAATGCCTTCATATTCACGAGGACTGGCATTTGATCCTCACAAAAACAGTGGCGTGCCACTGCTTTGTCCTCACAAAGATGTTTAAACAAGTACACACACACACAAATTTACCAAAAAACTAAACCAAAAACATAGTGGATGAAAAAAAAATGTTATTAAGTCAGTTGCCCTCCTGCTGGAAGTCAGTATTTCTCTGGTTTTCATTATTATTATTTTTCTTATTTTTTAGCATTCTGTTGCCTTGATTCTGATAATTGGGCGCTATTGTGATGTTAGCAGGTTGTCAAGGTAGTGAAAGTAAACAAAATAACCCCTACTGTGCTAAAAAGAAGAGAAAAGGTTTCTACTGACCACTTGCCTGTTTTCGTCGTTAGCTCCATCTATGTGTGTTTGTGCCTGCGTGTATTATGGAAAGTCAAACAAGAAAGAGATTTGAGATTGAAAGCAGAGTTTGGTTACAAAACAATAATAAGTGATTTGTTTGTGGGGGGCAAGAAGTTCAAGTTCAAGTTCAAAGTTTATTCGCCACATGCAGGTTGCCCTGCAGTGGAATGAACCCGCCCCCCGACCTTACACACACAACACAGACATCACATGGGGATATAAGTCAGAGAACAGTTGCATTACAGAAAAACCACTGAAATGGACACTACAATGGGAAAAGTACAAGAAGAAAAAAAGAGACCCCTACTCATGCTGGGCTACAGGAGGACAGCATGAGAACAGGAAACAAAAAAAACTCCTCTGCACAGAAAAGCACATAAACGTCCACAGTACAACATTATAGAGCATGTGACCAGCAACAGGGATGGGTAGGGGATAAGGAGTAATCCCAGGCAACACAGCAGCCATCCTGCCACTGCGCCGACTCTCCAGCGCGGGCCCAGACCCGCCTCGTGTTCCCAGGAAGCAACAAGCATCGAAGGCATTGGAAGGGGAGGGGGGATGTGTGAATGCTTATCAGTGTAAGTGTATGTGTGTGCGTGTCCATAGTTCAGCTGAGAAAGTGTCCTTCACCCTATCAGGCTAAGTAAACAGTCTGCTAGCCAACCCAGGTGGCCTTGCACGGGATGGGAAGAATAGTCATCACACAGTCGTTATCAGGGAGTTTTTGTTCGGCTCCAGCCTTGAGCCTGCAGCTGGCGCCGTGGTGTCCGCATGTTGATGTCGTTGATTTTTCTTTTATGCGAGCAGCTCAGGAGAATTTCAAGCTATTCTTTAACACTCCGACACTGGTCTCTCGATCTCCCGTTGGAGAGCCGCGAGCCTCCCCATGATGGTATCAAACTTCTGTTCCGTGGTGTTGTCATTCTTTTGATTCTGAGACCCCACAACTGCAGTGAGCCGTTCTGCGATGTGATCCAACTTTCGCTCAAGGGTCTCATATTGAAGAGGCCTCTCTTTGATGTATCCCATCATACGCTCAATGTTGTTATTTTGAGTCTTCACGGCAGCCGTAAGCGTCTCCAAGGTGTTAACCATGCTGCGTTCGTTGTGAGAGGTCGCGCCTCGTCCCATCGCTTCAATTCCAGCGGGCAGCCTTGGGGGGGTTTGAACAGCCGGTTCCGCTCTCTTATTTCTCCGATAAGTCAGGGCCAAGCCAGCTCCGATCAGCAAGAACCCTGTTATCATGGTTCCGAATAGGTAGATATCTTCAGCGTCCTCGATCGACAGTCCCGCCAGGCACGTGACCCTCCAGTTCTGCCACCCGTCCATCTTGTATCCGGCAGGGAAAGTCCCTCCAGGGCACTCGGGCTCTCCCGAGCTCAGACTTCTCGTTGAGAAAAGGGTGTCAATAGCATTCAGAGACCAGTTGATCAAATCCATAATTCTCTGTTAGGTTTTAGAGAACGACAGTGAGAGACTGTTCGAGGGAAAGTAATACACACGAGACAAGACAAGGACACAAGAGGCTAAGCAGGGAATATAAGGGTAAGGAGGAGAGGAGAAAAGTGCGACCGCCTTCGCCAAGAGCCAAGAAGAGAGGGTGTGAGTTCATTTCAACCACCAGGGCGATCGTGGCTCAAGAGTTGGGAGTTCGCCTTGTAATCGGAAGGTTGCCGGTTCGAGCCCCGGCTTGGACAGTCTCAGTCGTTGTGTCCTTGGGCAAGACACTTCACCCGTTGCCTACTGGTGGTGGTCAGAGGACCCGGTGGCGCCAGTGTCCAGCAGCCTCACCTCTGTCAGTGCGCCCCAGGGTGGCTGTGGCTACAATGTAGCTGCCATCACCAGTGTGTGTGAATGGGTGGATGACTGGATGTGTAAAGCGCTTTGGGACTAGTAAAGCGCTATACAAATACAGGCCATTTACCACCAGGTAAGGGTCTTTCTGTGTGGAGTTTGCATGTTCTCCCCATGTTTGCATGGGTTCTCTCTGGGTACTCCGGTTTCCTCCCACAGTCCAAAGACATGCAGTTAGTAGGGAAAGGTTAGTTGGAAACTCTAATTTGCCCATAGGTGTGAATGGTTGTCTGTGTCTGTGTCAGTGTTAGCCCTGTGACAGACCTGTCCGGGCTGACTCTGCCTCTCGCCCTAAGACAGCTGGGATAGGTTCCAGCAACCCTGACAAGGTTAAATAGAAGAGAATGGATGAATGGTTTGTGGGGGGTAAATGAGGACGGGGCCAAAACAAAGTCTGCTATGGTGTATGCTACAGTTGGCAATCATTCTTAGCTGCGACTTGTGTAGTGATTGTATGGCATCATATCAAACTCAGCTTTAAAGGACTGCCATCCTTCGCTGTGATTATTTCTCTGTAATGGACTTTTTGAGTTTAACCTCTCTATTTGTTGAGACCTTAAAAGAATGACTTCACAATCTACTCAAGAAACTGTGACTTTTACGTTTACAAGCACAGGCTTCTTGGTGGTCGTGCACAAACCTATCATCTTTCCTTATGTGGATACTTCCTTAAAGAGGGGTTTATATGAAACTGTGAGATTTTAACTTCAGAACTGGAAATCCATGGTTCTCCGTAGCATAACACTGATACTCTTTTACACCAAACTTGTCGAAACTGTGTTGAAAGTAAAGGCTAATGTCAAACAGCATAAACTTACAGAGCAATCTACTGTGTGTTGTATATTGGTCTTAATTATTTGTAGGAGTTTGGGTATTTTTTTAATTTATCAATTAATTAATTGTTTTAATGTGAACTGGTGCTGTGATAATTTCCCTGCAGGGACCTCCCCATGTGATTAATAAAGATCTATTCTATTCTAATGCAGAATCACGTGACCCGTACCTGCCGGTGCAGGCTGAGTCGTGAACGTGTGAGATGCTCTTGAAGAATGAAGACAAACGTTTTTTTTTCTTTCATAAAAAAAATATTATAATGATTCCTCGTGCAATAACAAACAGTAGAGAATTTATTTTTAGTTTAGTTTATTTATTTATTTGTCAGTGATGATGCACAAAACAGGAAAAAGAAGTGCTTTGTACTTAATTTAGCAGTTCATTTCCATCTGCAGTCCCTGGGTAGGGAGGCACAATAGTAAATATAAATTTCAAATATATATCTAACGCACTACATCGACTGCTCTGTTAGGCTGGGAATTCACGATGGACAAAACCAAACTGCATTGACTAACTTATGTGAAGATTTTTATATAGCATTTTTTTATGGGGATGACAAAGTAATAATAATCTATTATTGAGAAGCACCGCTCATAGACCTACCAGTGGCATCATTTTATGTTTATTTTATTTTTCCAATTTTTCGCTGTTGTCATTTTGATTGTTGATGCAATGTACAAAATGTTTTAAATAACAATCTATTGATTTTAATAATGTGTAGGCATAGGACAACTACTCCCCATTACCAGTTTAAAGAGAACAATGTTGTTTTACAAACAGTAAAAGAAAAAAATCAAATCGCTGAGACATGGGAGCTGGAAGCCAGATGTTTAAGCTGATCATATATGGTACAGCGAGAGACCATCTGATTAATCCTTAATCTTTTGTGTATGGTATGAAAGCAAATAACAAATTTATCATTTCACTTAACAAGCTTGCATGAAATTCGTCAAACGCCAAACTTAGATGATAAACAAGGTATGCAAGATTAATACATCACCAAGGAGGTGCAAAAGCGTGCTGGTATAAGCACCAATATCCTTATATATGTCCATTCTTTGTAGTTTCAGATATAAACGTTTATCTTATGTAAATCAATATCATGCACTGTTTTTCATAGCCAAATTCACTGCAGTGGTTCTTCAAAATCAGTAGTATTTCTTATTTTGAAGTATTCTTGCAAAAGAGGTCATGTTTGATAGTTTCGACTTTAATTGATAGCACGCTGCAAGTGGCAACATCCAAAGTTTCCTTTTGAAGTGAGAGGGTAAATTCAAAAAACTGTTTTGCTTATAAAGTACTACCTTAAACTTGGAAAATTAATGTTTCTCGCATATTTCCCACTTTGATCTTCCTGTTTATTTATTTTACCTGGAATGATCCTAATATGTTGCCATATCCTGGTATTTTTTGTGGTCTAGAAATTTACAGTCATACAATCTTAGTCTTTTCAAACTCTCTCTTGCTTTTTAAAGAAATGCGCCTTCATAAAGCTATTCATGCTTTAGGATCTACTTCCCATAGTGCACTATGAAACTGTCTCGAACAAATTCAGTGTAGGATTAGCCTCTGATCACGAGTATCACTGCACTCACTGCTGTCACAGTGTGACTGGCCTACTGCAGCAGCCATGGGAGATTTGTAAAGGATTTAAAGCACTGACAACTTCAACAACCCTTACAAATTACTAAACATTGCCAGGTACTTGTCCTGACGAGGCTTTGATACAGAATGCCTGCCATGTGATTTAGGTTATCCTTTCTCTTTTTCTTCTTCTTTTTAGCTTGAGTGAAACTCATCAGCCAGCGGCGAGACTGAAGCTAAAAGTACAAACTTTCAGGCAGCACAAAGCAAGCTGTGAGATGACCTGAATCTTAAAATCCTGATGAACACAGTGTCATAGTTGGAAACACTGTCAAAGATTTTGCTGCAAAATAACCATGTATAGTAAATGTGTATGCTTGTGTTGACATAATTATTATTTTTTGTAATAAGATTAATAAAATATGTATATTATTTAGCAATCATAGGCTCATCAGGATCAATAAGCAATATGATTATTTTAATTGTTTGTTAGTGATAGCTTTGAGATATTACCATGACTAGCAGCACTACCTGCAAACTCATCCAACAGATAGATGCTGAATTTAAGCATTGTGTGTGTGTGTGTGTGTGTGTGTGTGTGTGTGTGTGTGTGTGTGTGTGTGTGTGTGTGTGTGTGTGTATATATATATATATATATATATACATACATACATACATACATACATACATACATACACACACACACACACACACACACACACACACACACACACACACACACACACAGATATTAAAAAGATGATTTAAGACCTTTGTGTAGAACAGGATATTTGCATTTGCAGCCCCGTGGGTTCAAAGTGTTTTACATACAATAAGGTCTGCTGCTAACAATACGTGGACATATGCGCAGACCCACAGGGGCTAGACCTCAGGACTTGAATGTTCGGCCAGCTGTCTGCCGCTGGGTTGCTGGCAATGCTCCACCTCTGAGCTCACTCCTAACCTCATCTGAGTGCACATTTACACAGAAGCATGAAAGTGCACATGCGTGGGAACACACACACACACATAGTGTCAGCCCACTGTCTTCGGTACCTGTGGTGCTGTATTTAGATTTGGCCATCTGTTCTGTCACCTGACAGGTGTAGGTGCAGTTCTTTTTCTTATTCTTTTTTTCCACTCTCTCTCTTTGCCCTCCACTCTTTCTGAGGATGTATGAAAGAGTCACATGTATCAAAATTTACATGTATAATCAAATGCAGGGTCGACTGAGCAAACAGTCATTCTGTGTCACCCCCAAAAGCCCATTTTTCTCAGTGAAGTAAAATAAATCAATCACAAGAACTCAAGTGTAATGATAAATGGTAAAGCACTGTAACCCATCGATTAAAACCATAAATGACATGGATGAAGTGTTCAGTGAAGTCAGCCAACTAGGTAAAGCCTAGCAGATAGCTGATACCCACTTGTCACACATAGCAGCCGCACTCTTAATGTGCATAACTTTAGGCCTTAATACAGTTTAAATGGGTGAGTTATACAATGCCACCTGCATAGTTGCATTAAAGTGGGAAAATGGCTTTAGAGACTAAAACCATGTTTGTAGGCTGTAAAGATGTTTATTTCTCCTGTAAAGTTGGACCATTTAACAATGAAACATATGGAGAGTTACTATCTTTTTCATATTCCAGTATAACTTTGAGCTCGTGGTATATGCCGATACCCAAACATTCTGTATGAGGGGAGTAGTACAACATAATTTTAATGGCTTTTATATAGTCATTTAGTGAAAGATGTGTGTAATGATCAGTCAGGCCAGATGGTACTGATCCATCATTCTTTGTTGATGAGGTCATTTGACAGCACACCTGTGGCTGCTTAAGCAGGTCATTGTGTGAAGGTAATCAGCATGAAGAAAAGCATGTGGTCCAAATGAAAATCTTTGCAGGTAGTTAATAATTTCAGCAGTGCGAGTTTTATATATGCCAAGGATCCTCTTTTCTTTCAGGATAATACTGCAAGTTTAGCTAAAGAACACTGAATGAGACGATCCATATGAGAACAGAGCAGACAGAGGTAAAGAAAAAAAGATGTGTCTATAAAAATAGCTCTGTGATTGTGCTTGAAACACCAACAGACTGAGTCACTCTGGCTGCCAACAATATATTGGCTGTCCCCAAGAGACACATAAGAAGACATAAAAACTTTATGAAAATCAAACAAAACATCAAATAAAGCGCAGTTAAAACAGAGAGAGCGAAATTAGAGAGAGTACTGATGACATAACTAGCTTAATATTTCAATGGACAGAAGTCTGTTGATGCAACACTTTGAGATGAAAAATTGAGATGCTTGACTCTGTTATTTGCAGCGTTGAAAAAGAAATTTTCTAAATTTTCACTCAACAGCTACTTAATTGGTTCTCGAGGTGAGTGTCTGGTCGATCAGAGAGAAAATGTTTAATTAATGAGCGTGTCGAACACACACTGAGGCATGCAAGTGTGCACAGTTAATTTTTTATTCAAAGCCGCACTCTTATGCACACTTGGCTCCTAAACAGGTGCCAGCAGACACACCAACATGAGCGTAAACACACGCACATACAACAAACACATAATCAGGCTGACTCAGCAAAACACACCAAGTCTGCCGGCACTCTTCACGCCTTCATGTCCTCTGAAAAGCAAAGTTTTAAAGCTGAAGCTGTGATTTGTGCCAGACAGTTGTGATAAACACTTTATGAAAAAATATGTAGCTAACAACTAACCTATGTAAAAGTAAAGGGTCAAGAGACTAAGCATCATTGGCAGAAATACCACAGGTAACTAAAAATGAACAGAGTTAAAATATATATATATATATATATATATATATATATATATATATATATATATATATATATCAGAGGTGTGGACTCGAGTCACATGACTTGGACTCGAGTCAGACTCGAGTCATTAATTTTATGACTTTAGACTTGACTTGAAAAAATGTTCTAAGACTTGTGACTTGACTTGGACTTTTACACCAATGACTTGGGACTTGAATTGGACTTGAACCGGTTTACTTGAAAAGACTTGATATTTTACCCCAAATATAAAATTTAACATGCATATTATATAGAGATTGAAAATGTGACGTCATTCACGGGTAGAACCGCAAAGGATTCTGGGAACTCGTGGCAAGCGGTACTAGCGCACGCAAGCTTTCAATTAAAATCAGTTATACAGCGATAAAAAGAAACACAAAAATGTCAAGAAGCTGTTGTATTATTAACTGCAATAGCCGGTCGCATGACAGCCACGGGAAGCCGACGGGTAAAGAGATCGGTTGTTATCGGATTACGTCGTTGAAGAGAAATTGTTCGAGCCATGTTTCCGAAGTAACAAAGAGGCGACGGGTGGCCTGGATTGCAGCCATTCAAAGACCAAATATAACGTCCCAGAACCCTCCAGCTCACAGCTTAGTCTGCTCCAAGCATTTACACGAAGGTCAGTCTGCTGTTGTAGTTAATACGTCATTTTCATAACATAATTGGTGATATAGGTTACAAGCAAGTCTGGCGCTGAACAGAAATTGTCGCGCTATGCTCCTTTATTTATTGTGCATAAATAGTGAATTGTCCTGACACAATATTGCGTTTCGCTTCTGTTATTATGGTACATTGACAAAAACATATACTTTTATTCACAGGATAAAACAGGTTTGTATCACTAATTGCCCAGTACGATTACAGCATACAATATTATTGTCACTGCTACATTTCTGTAATGAACCAGAAATTATTTCCACTGCTAATTAATTACCGTTGAGCTCCAAGGTCCTATTAATAAACGGTTAAGGAATGTGTATTTATGACGACGATTTGTGAGACTGGTAAACTTATGATACGTACGATGGTCTTTCGTTCTACACGGTGCATTTCAAGGTCCTGCACCCATCCGTCGGTAAACTGTACCTGGGCTTGTTGCAGTGACCTGAAGTTACTAAACTTCATGAGTGTGTGCACTCACTCCAAGAACCGTATGATTATAAATATGCATATAAATATGCTACGATGAGATAGCTGACTTCATCTAACTAGCAAATGTTGTCCAGGCTACGTTGGTGATACAGTTTTTTTTAATGTGTATGATATTTTTGTCATGCGATTTTAAAGCCGGTCCTACAACCGCATCCAAGAATAACATGCAGCGTATCTCAGAACTGTCGGTGAAAATTATTCTTGGAGCTAAGTTTAATTGAGCTGCATTTTAAAGAGGTGCAATTTCACAATTTGTGTATATTTTCTAAGTTCACTATTTTGTCATGTGTTGAGAAAAACACAGATTTTAAAATTACATGGTCTAATATTTACATTTAGCATAACTGCAACATTATTTTTTCGTTTTGTTTTTTTTAAAGACTCGAAAGGACTTGAAATTCAAAGTTTCAGACTTGTGACTTGACTCGGACTTTTACACCAGTGACTTGAGACTCGACTCTGACTTGCCTGACATTACTTGAGACTTGACTTGAGACTTGAGGATAAAGACTTGAGACTTACTTGAGACTTGCAAAACAATGACTTGGTCCCACCTCTGATATATATATATATATATATATATATATATATATATATATATATATATATATATATATATATATATATATATTATGAAAGTAAGAGAGAGCAGATGTGCAGTGAAGAAATGGCAAACGAAGAAGGAAAGAGCATCTCATTAATATTTAAAGGGCAAAAGTCAATGGAGCTGTTTATGTCACATTTCAAAGAAAAGACAGGAAAGAAGAAAGGATTTCTTTTCTTCTTATTTTATTGAGGCTGCAGTGCACACTTTGAACTGCCTGAGCTTAATTGGAATCACTATGGAAATTGGAGATGCAATTTATTTCCTTAATTATCTGAAAGTTGAACATTTCTCTTCTCTTGAATAAATTTACACTGGCTGGTATCCATGCATTGCTACAGAGTGACAGGGACTTTCTGACTTTTTACCCTCCAAAACAAAACCTAAAGTATGTTGTTACATATTGACAGACAACACACTAAAAGATTTTTAAAAGAAGATACCCTGCACACAACACATTCAAGGCCTGCTGGCACAAACACCGAATCAATTCTTTCTGGTCACTGCTGAATAAACAGAGGACCTCAACTTCAAAGCCTGAATGAGAAAGCAGGAGAGGCTGAAAAAGTCAAGGAGAGTTGAGAGCATTGCTCAGTCTTTATCGAGCATTTTACTTAATCTTCCATGTGTACCTGCCTTTTTACATTAGGACATCTTTCATCAGACAGCTCATCACCTACTTTACTTCTGTGGAAGCTCTTTTATCCATTCCTGGCTTTTGTGTGTGCGTGCGTGCGTGCATGTTTGTATATGTGTGTGGGTGTGTGTGTGTGTGTGTGTGTGCACTGGATTATTCCAGCTCTAACTTTTAGTCTCTAAATCAAACAAACGTCACCAAAGATCCCAGATTTCTGCTGGTTTAGCTTTATCATATTATCATTATTAGCACGTAAACAGTGCATGTTGCTCCTAATATATTATTTTCCCAAACTTCAATATAGAGGGCATTTTGTATTCTTTACTTGTGGACCTTTGGTGTATATCAAGACCTCATTTAAGGTGTTTTTGTATGCAATGTCCCATTGGTCAGTATAAATACACAAATTCCCTTTGACCTATCTGGTAATTTGCTACCCCAGCCTTTTTCCAGAGTTCTCTTTTAAATTCAATGCTATGCTAAGCTACTAACCTTTAGCTTTATACTTAATGGAGAGTCATTTCCATAGTATTGATCTACTCGTCTAGCTCTCAAAAGGCAATAAGCATATTTCCCAAAATGCCACGAAAAAACAGTTATTTCATGTCAATAAAATGTAATTTTTACAGTGCAATAGGCAGCACAGGTGACAAAAAGATTCAGCAGCTCGCCGAGCTTTATCCAAATTGTCAGCTGTAATAAGCCTTCCACCCTGAGTTGAGCACAGGGCAGACAAGCCAATCAGTGACATAAGCAGGGTGTGACTGGCTAATTAGCTACTGTGCTGGTACTATATAATGTAATTTACAACCACATAAATGTTGCTCCTGCAGTTTCCTTTGAGAAGACTATCTAAGGCACTTTCAGTTTGGTCTAAAAAAGGGAAGAAGAACGTTTTGTGGAGTAAGGTCATGATGCTCATTTTTCCTGGAAAAGTGCAAATATCTTTTTTACTTTTAAACCAATGGGGGGGGGATCCATCTGCTGCAAGAGAAGGTGGCATTTATCCCCAAATTTTCGGTGCATTTGTCAGAGATGCCCTGAATAAAGTCAAGCTAAAAGAGGATGTTTTCCATTACAGGAGATGGTATCTAGTCTTTTAAGGATACGAGAGGATTAGTTTTAGAGTAAGCAAGTTTCAGTCAGCCCTTAGGAGAATGAAGAGGAAGAAGAGAAACAGGGGAGAGGTAGATGCAAAGTGTGCGCATTTGAGTCTTTAAATGTTTAAATATGCCATCTCTTCCTGTCTTTCTCCATCGCTCTTCTTCTTCACATACACTATCTCTGTCCCTCAGAGGAATTAGGTGACTCAGAAACCAATTAAACTGAATTGCTACTGCTAGACAGAAGAGGAGGAAGAGGAGGAGAGTGGGGAGGTAGAAGAAAGGGATTTAGAAGGAGAAAGGGAGGTAGAGAGGGAGGTGAGGAATTGGAGATACTGACGAGAAGCAGAATTTCAAAACAGACGCCTACATTATCCTGCTCATTAAAGACTCAGATGCTTTGGTATTAGAGAGCTGTTTCTGGAGTGTTTGTGTGTGTCTGTGTGCATAATGTGTGGGTGCATTCATGCCTATTTGCGTGAGTGTATGTGTGCATAAATCTGTATTCATAATGTGCATGTGCATGTACAGTATGTCTTTGTCCATGGTTGTTTGTTGATATTCAGAAAAGTGTTTGCTTATGCAAATCAGATATGAATAAAATCCTTTGAATATGAGCATGTTGTAGTTACAGCAAGTTCCTCTACTCAAATCTGTGTGGGGGAGAACTTGGCAGGAATACAGCAGGAGTTTGGTGCTACTAGATGGAAAACAGCCTTCCTAAGAATACTAGGATGGAATAAACATGTCTTCCATCTTCATCAATACGATGTGTATTCACTTTTTGTATCTATATTTCTGTAACTTTAGTAGTAGTATGCAGTCAGCAGACATTTCACATATGATGTGGACACTGGCATAAATGAAATCTTAGCTGTGCGCCTTTGAAGGATGGGGGTTGGAGGATTTGAGTTTAAAGTGAGCGCCACAGTGATGCTACTTTAGAAACGTGAATAGATAGAAATGGAGGCTGCCTGACTGCTCATCGGTTTATTATCTGTTGATGTTCAGGGTCTGGCTGCAGGATTCACTCAGCTCACTCTGGGTTCTTGGCTAGCCTAGCATTAGCATGCTGTCCGTGGCAGCATAATTCAGCTGTTTCTCTGCTGAATGCAGTTTGAAATTTACCATCATGCTCTCGTCCTTTTGTGTATAAAAATAAAAGTAATTCACGTTGTAGACTGTGGCACTATTCAGCTAATCCAGCACAACTCAAATAAGCTGATTATAGCGCAAGTGCAAGTGGAACTGATACCCAGGCATGCAGACTACTGAGAACCGGTTCTCTACAAGAACCAGGTCGCGATTCCCATTCCTGCTGGTATGCCATTTAAATTTACTGCATATGACAGATGCCCACAGCAAATAAACCAATGCTAATATCCAACTCAAATGTTGAGATATGTAGATCTATCCTGACCACTCTCATAGTGCAGTCTTGAATTTATTTATTTTTTTGTCTACAGGCGATTGCTTGTGATTGATCAGCTGTATCACTGTGTGTCTGTGTTGTGTCATTTTGTCATCATTGATGACACAATCAGTCATAATTAGTTTAACAGATCTGCGCCAGCACTGCACTGATTATTTTACAATTTTCTTTTATAATTTAGATTTTTTTCGTTTTCTGTGACATCTCTTCTGCTCTGGGTCAATCTGACCCGCAACATAACAGGACGGTTAAGAAATATGTGCTCCTCGTACTTCTTGAGCAGATTAGAAATTTCAATAAACCCAATTATCCAGTGTTTTTGTTTACCTCAATTTACTGTCCACTCTGAAACTGAAAAGTCTTTCTCTGTGAATTTCTGTTTTTAAATATGTTTAGAAAACACAATAAACCAAAAGTCATAACTCAAAATGTAGCTCGGAAAAATCAGCTCAGTCTGTTCTGATATATAACACATTTCAACTAAATAAGTAAGCACCCCTTCAACCTTTCAACATACTCACCTGTTGGCAATATTGCACTTCCTGTTTTCATCAATGAAAACACAAATGAAACCAAAGTGCCAAATCTCAAAGCAATGATCCCAGCTGGAAGCCCTTGTAAGTTTCCTTTTATGTTTTGTTTGTTACTGCAGGTACATTGCTTAGGCACGTATTCTCCGCAGTGCAAATCCACATTGTTTTCTGTCTTAAAAGAGTAAAATACAAACCCAAATAAGAGAAATAACCAAAGCTAACATTGTGTGCAGCTAGAAGACTCATTCTTCACTCCTGGAAGTTTTTCTTTCTATCGCTCTGTCTCTCTTTCTTTCCCTCCTCACATTTTGAATCCATCTGTTCTTCCATCTCTTTCTGTGACACTCGTCTGCTCTTACCCCTCTTCTCACTCGTTCTCAGGAACGACCTGTACTCCACACAAATCCTCACACTCTGCTGTGCGTGAGAGTGTTCCTCTGCATATGTGTGTGAATTCATGCATGTGTGTTGTCTCCCAGGTTGTTATCTGTTTGATGTGTGATCAAAGGGCCTCTCAACTAGGATGAGCAGCCAAATAAACCAAGCTGGGTCTGTGTGTATGTGGACGTGTGCTTTGTCTGTATGTGTTTGTTTGGTGCATTATTTTGTATGTTCATTTTGTTTGCATCATATATGGACTCAATGGTATCATCCCCCCATGTCGTGACATGGTCTTGTATGAGGACTGTGTAGAGACATGCTTGTTTGTATTTGCCTATGGTTCACTGGCTGCTGCTGCCATGCTTATACATGCAAAACACAACAAATCAGTAATGGATGCACTTAGGGTATCGGTGTCACAGATGCAGCAAGAGGCATTTATTGTTACATGCGACCAGTTTGAAAATATAGCATATATATATATATGTGTGTGTGTGTGTTTGCATGTTTATATGTATTTTTAAACATGCAAACACAATCACACAAACAATGAAATGTAGTATTAGATGAAAAATTGATGACATTAAATAAAAAAGATTATGGTAAATGGCCTGTATTTGTATAGCGCTTTTCTAGTCCCTAAGGACCCCAAAGCGCTTTACACATCCAGTCATCCACCCATTCACACACACATTCACACACACTGGTGATGGTAAGCTACATTGTAGCCACAGCCACCCTGGGGCGCACTGACAGAGGCGAGGCTGCCAGACACTGGCGCCACCGGGCCCTCTGACCACCACCAGTAGGCAACGGGTGAAGTGTCTTGCCCAAGGAAACAATGACTGAGACTGTCCAAGCCGGGGCTCGAACCGGCAACCTTCCAATTACAAGGCGAACTCCCAACTCTTGAGCCACGATCGCCCCAGATCATATGCCAAAGGTCAAACTATGGTGAAAAAGTGAAGCTAACACGTCTTTATTTCCTTGAATCAGGAAGACTGGTTTCTTTCATCTTCGGTTACCTTCAAAAGTGAAGCCATTCCTCCGTTTCAGAGACTTTGAGAGAGCTATCCATGCCTTCATTTCATCTCACCTCGACTTTTGTAATAGTCTTTACTCAGGTGTCATTCTGTCATCAGTTAGCCGACTGCAGCTGGTCCAAAACGCTGCAGCACGGTTACTAACTGGCACACGCAGGCAAGAATACATATCTCCCATACTAGCATCCATACACTGGCTGCCAGTTAGTTTTCGAACTGATTTTAAGATTTTATTACTCGTTCTTAAGGCATTGCACAGGTTAGCACTCTCATACCTTTCTGATCTTTTAAATTGGTACACTCCTGCAAGATCACTGAGGTCTGCAGATCAATTGGTCCAGATTAAAGCACAGAGGAGACGGGGCCTTTGCTGTGACTGCTCCTAAATTGTGGAACAAACTGCCCATTTATATCAAGACCTCCCCAACATTAGACACTTTCAAAACCCGTCTGACAACCCACTTTATTCCTTGGCTTTTAACCTCCCAGGACCTGGCGTCCACATATGAGGACATCATATTTTGGGTTGTCTAGACCACAATACTAAATTTTGCTCTACAGGGGCCTGATATCCACTTATGAGGACATTATACTGCCTCTGTTCTATCAAAAATTAAAACGAATGAGCAAAATCAGGTAAAAAGATAATTCTTTGTTTTTACATTCATCAGGTCCCGATCAGCCCAAATAGCAAAGAAAAATAAAAAAATACATGCCATGAAAGAATTGGGGTTTTAGGAGGTTAAATCAGAATGAGTTTGTACTACTTTTATTTTTCTTATTTCTTACTCAAATCTTCTCATTTTATGCTTCTTTTTCTTAGTTTTTATCATGTCTTCCTATGTTTTTTTTAATCTCTTTTGATTATCTTAAATGTACAGCACCTTGGTCAACAGTTGTTGTTTTAAATTTGCCTTATAAATAATTTTGACCTCGACTTTGAATTCCCGCCTGAGCCTGGTTCTAAAAGCCACGATCCCCACGATCTCCATGTTACAACTGTCCACTTTTAGAACTGATATATATATATATATATATATATATATTGATAGGTTTGTAGCTTGAACCCATCCGCTGGAACGTTGAAGACAATATAATTACACTGCTAAGCAAGACACAAATAGGCAAAGTTCTTCATGTTACTCGTGCACGGGAGAGACCGGACAGAGCGCCGTCCCTTCGCTTGACCCCAGTCGCTCTCGTCCGTTCTCCCGTACCACTGTTCTTTTATTGAGGTTACATGAATATGCATAAGTTCATTAACATATGACGTCTACATACACACAAAGAGTACCTTGCCTGTGTGTGTGTGTGTGTGTGTGTGTGTGTGTACTGCTGATCAAAGGGTCAAACATCCTTGGTCAGGAAGAGGGTAGCCTCCCCCTCACCCTAGATGGTTCATCCTAGATAACACGGTGAGGAAGTCCTGCAGTTCATCTAAACAAAGAGCACTTAGACTAGAACAGACGCAACTACGTTAATCCTACCATAAAATAATAAGACACGGTATGACCTCTCATGCTCCCAAAGTGCTGTCTAATACACACAAAGTTTGCAGACTATCAAGGATCAAAACCTCTACCAATCTACAACTAATTACAAAACTCTAAGCATATATAAGTAAATATTTCTAAGCATAAATGACAATCAACAATACAAATCTAACATTTCCCCCCTTTTTGACCTTTATGCTTGAAAAGTTCCCAGGTATGAATACCTCATGTCTGACAGTTTCAATGCAAACCTTTTTATACTCAGCATATGTCAAATCACCCTAAATTACTGAAAAGGTACACAGTTCAACAAATGTATTAGCAGTTATCCCATTCATTGAGCTCATCTCATGGCAAACTGCATCTTACGAGCAACCAAAGAAATTGTTAATTTAATAGTGAAAATAAGAAGATAACATTTTCAAAAACATCTCAGCTTGGTGGTGCTTCCTCCGGGTGTGCAAATCACATGTCTCTCTGCAGAGTGGTTTAAGCTCTGCAGGGCGTCATGAATGTCTCTTCCAGTTGTTTCCATCACTGTCCATAGGACCAGAGTCCAAATGTATGTAGAATAAACATTCAAACATACCAGTTAGTTTTGTTGTTCGTCAACATGGGTCTCAGCTATTTCCAAGCTGCAGACCTCTCAGCACTCCAGTTTTATGGCCTCTTACCAGCCCCCATCACCTGACTTCAGACCTTCGTCTTGTGAGGGGGATATTTATGACTCTGCCATTGTCCACGCTCTGCAGAAAAAGCTCTCTGTGGAAAGGGTGCTGGGTTCCGTCATCTTACTGCTGTTATGATCCCAGCAGCCTTCAGAGTGTCATCGTATGCACAATACAGTGGCACAGCGTTAGGTGATGTTCATAGGAAACTGCTGTTATCACCACCATAGCTTCTGGTTCCTGTGCTTTTCACAGAATCATGATGTCATCCTCGAACTGCTTCTACGCTGTCGATGGAGCCCTCATCCCTCGAGTTTTCATATCCCAACGCTGCTGAAGATTTAAGGCAGGGCACGTCGTACACCTTAATTGTCTTTCTCAGCGTCAATATTGAATCTTTCATTTTATTTAAAATCTTGCTGTGGGAAGTCTCCTCTTGATCTCCTGGAAGCTCAGTAGCACAGCTCTCTGTGTGATGTCTGCTGTGCTGAAGATGATCTCTGATCCTCCTGAAGCCTCTCTCCTGGCCTCAGCTCCCATCCTGTGGACGATCCTCTCAGGCACTCCTTCTCGTAATGCATAGTCCTGATTTTGGGCCTGCTGGATCTGTCTCTCTTAGGTGAGAGTTGTCATGTGTCCATCTCCTCTGCCTTCCTCCTGGTTCAGCTGTTTCCGGCACCAGCTGGGGTCCTATAAGGGTGAGCGTCGTAGTCAAGGTAACCAAGAGGGTCCTGGTCGCACACAGGTCCGTCACGCCTCGCACTTGGTTGCCCTAGAGTTGATCAGAGGCTGGAGGTTGAAGTGCGAGCTTACCCTACGGGGGCTCAATCAGCACTCCCCCCTCACCACTGAAACAACCAAGTGTGAGATTTCTCTATTGTGCTGTCTTGAGGGTGCCGGGGTTTCCTGGGACCTCGACCTCTTGCAGTGGCTCTGATAAATCCAGGAGGGTCTCTCGCTATTTTGCAGGCAGTTAAAATGGTCCTTGCTGTGGCTCCAAGGTCTGATCTCATGATGGGCCCCAACCAGCTTGACCTTTGACCTCAACCACTGCCTGGTCCTGTCAGCTATGCGCTTCTCACTGGGCCTCTGAAGATTTCTCAGGAGATTACTGCTGCACCTGTATTTCCTTGCTAGGAAGACAAACTATTTGGAGAGTATGTCAACAATCATCAAACCACATTCTTTAGTTCAGTGAACTTCACTTATAGGCCATCAAAGCCTCATCTGAACATGGGTGCACCACTTGCATAGGTTTAATATTTGTAAATAAAACGGCTAATCACACAAATCACTGCAACAATAATAAAAAACATTGTTTAATGTTAATCCTTGGACCCCTCCTCTTGACGCATGGACACACCCATGCGTCAACTCACCAAACCTGGATTCCAGTCTTAAAGAAAAAGATTAGCTAGATCATATCCCAGGCAACATCAGGGCATCTCCTCCCCTGGAGCAGCACCACCCTGGACCTATAATCCTGCAATGAAAATGTTAGTGTGTTTTGCATATTAAGTTTGCTTAACACCTGGCTCTCCCAGGAGCCTGCATACACACCATCATGGCCTGGAAAACAAGATCTGGAAGTAAAATCAAACTTCATACCTGTAAACAATTGTATCATAAGAACAAGAAGCATTCAACATCAGCAAGACACGTGTCATGTGCAGGTTTTCTCAAATCAGTAAACTACAATTATTTTCATAAGTCGCCTCAGACATGGATCATCCCATGTACTCAGGCAACATTAATGTAATCGGTGACTGCTCTTAAGCAAAGTCACTCCACTCATATATTATTTATGGGCTCAAAAGTGGCCAGCTAATGAGCCCATATTAACTATTCCATAACACCGCATCTCTTATTTGTTTGTCTCATGTCACTTGTCCGCTTCTGCTGAATCTTGTACATGCAGTCTCAAAAAACAAACATTAGCAACACACATTGATTATCCTGGTGGGCAGGCGTCGGCCATCCACATTCCAGAGGTGCCATAAAAACACCATAAAGTTAGCCATCCCTAGCTGTGGAAAGAAGTAACACCAGTTCTCAACACAGGAAATTTCACACATGTTATTCACATTATCAAAGTAACCTTCACATTTTCCCATCAACACAATGCAACAGCATCACCACTCATAACCTGTAAACACAGTTTTCCTCACACATAAACCCAGAAATCCTGTAGTAGGAAAAAACATCAACCAGTTGTCCTGGTATAAATCGCATCATCAATTCACATGAAGAACTGGCATGCTGTAAGAAAAGAAAATGCAAATATTAGCGCTTGCGCAGGCGTATGCATACTTTGTCACAGTTATCTCTGTGAGCAACTCAAGCCTATGAATAACACACCTGATAACTGCACAGACACAGAAAATGGCATTTAAAAGGTTAAATCATCATGCAACCTCGAGTGTTGCTGTCATCTTTCTGCTCCTGTAAAAGGAAACACATGGGTTCATCTGCACCTTTGTCAGGTGGGGGTTAGCTTCACACAATCATGTTCAGTCAGTCAGTCAGTTATTTTAAAATTCTTACTCATTCACTCAGTGGTTCCTTCTTTTGCTAATTGTGGAAATTATCATCGCATTCGTTTCCACGCTCAGCAAAACAACGTTATTTCAAAAAGAAAAATAATTTAGACTGGATTTCCTCGTTGAATCCTTTTTGGGGGGGACTCTCATTTCCTAATTGTCCCAAATAAGTGGCTTTCTCCTGAACCCATTTTAAATGTGGAGAAACTCACTTGCAACAATTTTCTTGACGACGTGTAACGCTTTTAATTCCCGACTTGCAGATCTGCTCAAAGAAAAGAAATTCACAAGCAAAAATCAGTACTTGTTCAAAAATGAAAAATAAAAAATAACAGAGATTATCAAACCAAACTCTCAGTGCACTGTGAAAGTATCAAAATAAAAAGGCCTTGTTAAGTCATGACACAAACTCCTCATCATCTTCACAACAGGAGAAGAATCATCAGCTAGATTCACTCCAAACCAACCATCAACTGCGCAACACACAACATAACCCTAATGTCATATTAGCTATGAGTTTAATCACCCGGTCTGTGCTCTTCACTCATTTAAGCCACAGATCTATTTTATTCAATTTTTCCTTTTTCCCTTCATCATAAAACATGTGACATGCTGTCATGCACTTCACAAAAGACGTTTGTTCTGATGTATTCAGAGTTGTGTATCTAAATACAGGATTCACTCGCACATCAAAACAGGAAACTCAGTGTTTTAGAGTCTCCACTCAACACACAACAACTCCAACACATCTCATTCACTCGTGCTAGAATTCAGTCACCTTTCATTAATCTAAGACCGATCAACTAATTTGAATCAGCTATTAACCCACTAGGATGACAGGACGACAGAAATGCATGTTCAAAATGTTATCACTAAAAGAGAATTTCCCTCATACAGTAAATTTAGTAGTAAACTTGTGCTGCATCAATCAAGCAGGAAGCTTCTCCCAATTTACTATATTAACAACTAAATTTATTGTCTGATCACTGGTCGGTCAAACCAGAATCTTTTTTCCCACAAAAGTTAAACTGTTGTCCTGCAACTTAGAGAGTCATTTTTTTTTTTTTTTTTTTTTGCATTGGATAAATTCAGCATTTGATAACAAGTGTCTGCTAAATTGACACTATTTTAACACTGATGAAAGATAACAAGCTAATTTTCATTGCATGTGTGTTTGTGTTATTAGGCAGGTTTAATGCATGTCTGTGGAGCTGCATCTCCAGCAGAGCATGTTCTCTGCCTTTCCTACACACTTCTCTGCTATTTGATCATTTCTTAACTAATGTGCTATGAGTCTTCATGAGTCATTTTGTGTTTGGAATTGTTAGTAGGGTTAATGCATGTTCTGCTTGTGTGTGTGTGATTTTGTATATGTTTCTATTTTCGCAATGTTTCAGACTCCGTCTCAATTTTCCAACTTAAGCAGTCAGTTTTCTTTTCCCCAGGTTTGCTAACCCAAATTTTGATTTCCCACATTAAATAACAGCATTCCTCTGTGTTCTCACCTAGTCTTCTCACTCTGTTGTCCTCTCACTCTTCAACAGTCCAAACAGCCGGCAGTTCTCCTTCAGCTTTGTCCTGTGTTCCACTGTCTCTTCTTGCCATTTTACTCCACAGGTGGCAAATGTCAAACTCCAACTGTTCAGTTCTCCTCAAACGTTTTCTTCACATGCACAGTGAAGTCACAGCCTGTTGTAAACACAGTGCCATCCATCCGATCAGTCAGGATGATGGGTTTGCTCTTCTTCTCTGATGCTGTTTGTCCACATTGCTGCTGCTTTGCTGGGACTCTTTGCTCAGGACTTGCTGCTGTCTTTATCTGCCATGTTATTGCTCTTTGGAGCTGCATTCCTTGTCTTCAGGGAGGAGTGAGCACTTGCTTGTGAGGTTGAGAGACACATGGCGCTGTAAATAAGTCAGCCAGAAACTTGGCCTGCATGTTTCCAATGATGTTAAACTATAACTTTCTTCCGACCGCTGCATGTGGAAAATTGATTCAGGTCTGCTTTTCACCTGAAAGTGACAAACTAAGACATTTCATTATTATCATCACTGCTTAATCAACACACATCTCTGTGTGTGTGTGTGTGTGTTTGTGTGAACAATCCTTTCTTAAAAGCATAAAATGACATTGTAGTTGTTTTTCGGCTGATCAACACGAAACCTTTTTCCCATGATTATTTTTCTTCGTCTACAATGTAATTTTTGTCTCTTTTTCACTCTTTTTTTTTTTTTTTCGTTACAATAGCTGGTGACCTGCAGAATCACCGCTCTCACTCACAATCAAAGGCAATTACTTTTGCACAGTGCACAAAAACACTGTGATGTCAGACACATTCACACTCACTTTGTCATCTGCATAAATAAATCATATGGCTGGAGATACGTGCCATGGTGATCCATAGGCATGATCACACATTTATTTAATTATTTTCAACCCAACAAAACAAATAAACAAAAACATGATGCTGATGTTATGAACACTCTACACACAAGTCAAGATGCAGGAAAACTGCTCACGGAAACGCTGCACACTCCCTGTTTCCCCCTCTTTGAGTAGTTCCCAGACAGCTCTTGATCTGATAACGTGTAGCTTGCTCATCAGCTCAGAAAAAAACTGCAACGCAACATCACACAGTAGTTGCATGCTCTGCCCACAGCGGCAAAGTCTTACACTTTCATATTCAACACAGCTCCTCCATCATGTACTTTTAGATGTTTCATACAGGGTTCAGCATATTAGTTGTTTTCACAGGTGTGCTCCATATCTCAACAATGGCTCGTAACAAGACGACAGTCTTTCACACAGGTCAAGTGCCTCTATGCACTTCATTAGTTTAAATATTTACCTATATCACTTCACCTCACATGTCATTGTACTGAATTTAAGCAACCACAAGCTTAATGTAGATTACTTTTAACAACTATCCACCTCAATTAAATCTATGGTCTGGCACACAGGCTGCTGTCGATCAGGGCAAGCTAAAGAATAAACATTGTGTCAGCAAGGGGTGGGGGGAAAGCCATTCACCAGAGCATATCTTAAGTGCTGCTGATGTGGGCTGGCCTTCTCCACAGCTCTCCAAGGCTGGTGTGTTTTCTGAAAACTTCTAACATTTGAATCTCTTCCATTTATAAGCCTGCGATTAACTGCACGGCTCAGGTCCGCGTGACCGCGCTCGCGTGAACCCACGCAGCTGTGGAGCCGTCGCTCTCTCTCTTTTTTACATAAATACTTTGTGCTGCCAGGAGCAAAGTCCAGCACAAACGTCTGTCTCCCTCCGACTCACTCTTGGTTGCTTAGAAACCCATGATAACAACAACAGTCGGTGTCACAGACCACATGTTCTGCTCCGCACACACTCACACACAACAACAACAACAACAACAACGACGACGACAATGACAACAACACAAAATAGGCCTACTGTCCAGCACAATCTGGACCCCGCGGAACTTCTCAACACCCCACTGAGCGGTGGAGAACTCACTACAGTACCCCACACAGCGGTCTGTATTTCGCCCCACTAAGACGGCGAACCAAAAAAAGTTCGAACTGCGCAACTCTGCGACTTAATGCTTCTGTACAAAAAACCCCACTGAGCGGCTTTGTACATTGCCCCACTTAGACGGCGAATTTTAGCCCCACTGAGCGGCCACGGACAACGCCCCACTGAGCGGCGAAGATGTAATTTTAGCCCCACTAAGCGGCCACGGACAACGCCCCACTGAGCGGCGAAGACGTACAGTTATAGAGTTGGACTCTAAACTTACTCGGTGTTGCTTAGCGTGTAATATCAGCCTCGAATCCCGCCAATCGCCATTCATCGAGGAGAAAAGACATACAGCGAATCCACAGGAACTTCCTGGCTGACGTCAGTCTTTCAGCGTGCCTCTCCTCCCCTCGGTGAATGCGATTCCAGGGCTCCGGCATCGAAGGACCAATTAATGATAGGTTTGTAGCTTGAACCCATCCGCTGGAACGTTGAAGACAATATAATTACACTGCTAAGCAAGACACAAATAGGCAAAGTTCTTCATGTTACTTGTGCACGGGAGAGACCGGACAGAGCGCCGTCCCTTCGCTTGACCCCAGTCGCTCTCGTCCGTTCTCCCGTACCACTGTTCTTTTATTGAGGTTACATGAATATGCATAAGTTCATTAACATATGACGTCTACATACACACAAAGAGTACCTTGCCTGTGTGTGTGTGTGTGTGTGTGTGTGTGTGTGTGTGTGTGTGTGTGTGTGTGTGTGTGTGTACTGCTGATCAAAGGGTCAAACATCCTTGGTCAGGAAGAGGGTAGCCTCCCCCTCACCCTAGATGGTTCATCCTAGATAACACGGTGAGGAAGTCCTGCAGTTCATCTAAACAAAGAGCACTTAGACTAGAACAGACGCAACTACGTTAATCCTACCATAAAATAATAAGACACGGTATGACCTCTCATGCTCCCAAAGTGCTGTCTAATACACACAAAGTTTGCAGACTATCAAGGATCAAAACCTCTACCAATCTACAACTAATTACAAAACTCTAAGCATATATAAGTAAATATTTCTAAGCATAAATGACAATCAACAATACAAATCTAACATATATATATATATATATATATATATATATATATATATTAGGGGTGCAACGATATTCGTATCGATATTGAACCATTCGATACAGTGCTTTCGGTTCGGTACGCATATGTATCGAACAATACAACATTTGTAATTTATTTTATCAATTTTCCTTCTGACGATGCTGTCTGTGTGGAGCGCTCAGTGAATCTGTGTTCGACTACTCCGCCTAGGCTGCACTGTCGAGCGCAGATCCACTGAGCGCTCAACACAGACAGCATCGTCAGAAGGAAGAGTGCAGGGCAAGCTAGCGAGACAGAAGTTAAGCTCTACTTGCAACAGGCAAATTGAACCTCATTCAGAGCTGGCGTTTGGAATTATTTTGGTTTTCATGTGACGTATGACCCTGAAGGTAAGCGAGTCATGGACTAAAGTAAAACAGTATGTTGGATGTGCCATGCAATGCTCAATTACATTGGTGTGAACTAGTGTGTTAGCGCAGTTAGCTCGTTAACGTGTTGGCCGTCTAGCCCCATGCACGGAGGGATCGGCGGTAGCTCGTTAACGGAGATTTGCCGTGTTGTGGCGTTAAGGTCATTTCAACGAGATTAACCTGAAAGCACTAGTGGGAACACAACGAATATGACTGCACATTTACGCCGACATCATCCTAGTGCAAAGACAAGTGGAAGCAGACAAAAAAAAGCAAGCATGCTACTAACTTTAGCCGAGTCATTTAGACAGCTGTTAGCACATGATTCTCCTTATGCTGCTGAGAATATAGCCCAGAAGAAGCGGATAGTATAGCTTTTATTTTGGAAAGAGCCATTTCTCTGTAATAAACTCTCTTTTCCAAATATGAGTGATTCCTCAATCAGATACAGGGCTTGCAATATCGCTAGCCCGACGTCCTGGAGCTAGCGATTTTTTTCAGTCGGGCTACCAAAATCTTTCTCTTCCCTGCCCGTCGGGCTATTGTAGGAAAAATATATGTCAATGCTTTTGCATTCTTTCAGAAATGTAGCTGGGTAATTATGTCATTGGCATCGGTGAGCCACTGTCAATATGTGACATATTGAAATTAAGTTTGAATTTGCGCTTGTTTTTTTGCTTTCACTTTGCAATCGTGCGAACTGTGTATAGAGAGCGACAGCACTGATCTGTGAGTGATGATAATTTGTGCACCAATTCCTCTGACATCGTCTTATTAATCGTTAGCTTACTATGCAAACATGACAAGTGAAATCTCCCGCAGCTTACACATGTGAGAGGTTGATCACGCAGAGAATCACTGAGCTTATGTGAGTGAGCGTGTAAAAGCATTTCAGTTCTGCTGAGCCAAATAAGACAGGTCAGGGTGAAGAAGTGACAGCCAAAGAAAAGCTTACCACAAAACGGAGAAGTTATGACAAATCAGACTATAAGGCAAAAAGAAAGTGCAGCTTTATGGTTTCATGGACAAAAGAATTTCTGTGGCTGCGATATGATGAGCTAAATAACCAGGGCTGCACATAAGTGGTCCGCAGGTGCGCATTCGCTGTCAAAATAAAAAACACGCACAAGGGTTAGGGTTAAATTTAAAAACTGTACTTTTGTGTTAAAATATATATTTATAATTTTAATAAATGACAAATTAAAAATGCATGAACATTTTTTTGTATCGAAAAAATATCGAACCGTGTATGTATGTATATATATATATATATATATATATATATATATATATATATATATATATATATATATATATACATATATATATATATATATATATATATATATATATATATATATATATATACACACATACATACATACATACATACACATATATATATATATATATATATATATATATATATATATATATATATGTGTATGTATGTATGTATGTATGTGTGTATATATATATATATATATATATATATATATATATATATATATATATATGTATATATATATATATATATATATATATATGTATATATATATATATATATATATATATATATATATATATATGTATGTATATATATATATATATATATATATATATATATGTATGTATGTATATATATATGTTTAGAACTCAGTGCAAAAATTTTACCAACATCATTTTCCTTCATAGCAAATTTGGTGTACATGTTATGTATTTCTGTAATGTTTATAATTGATTAAACATATGCATCGCCAGGTATGAGAGTAGGTGCCAACTAGGCCACTACTTGTTGACATCAATGAAGTGAACCTTTTGAATGGATATTTGGAGCATTTTTAAATGAGTTATCTGCCAGTTAATATGGCCTTCTATGTGATTAATTGAACCGTCGATCAAGGACATCTGTGCTCTGTTTCTTGCACCATTTTTATCTACAAAATGCACGTTCACTAACTAGCTGTGGATGTTACAGTGACTATGTCCATCTTTTATTTAAAGTGTTTGTGCACTCATGGATACTTGGGTGAAAAATAATGTAGGAAATAGTCAACAGGTACTACAGGAGCAGTAAATGTTTTTTAAAGGAATGCACAATCAAACAACATAATGAAAAACATTATCAATATAAAGTTATTTGTACTCAGTTTAATAAAATCATTAATTCAGTGCAGAACAAAAAATAAGAGCTTCATCATGTTTTATGTTTCACTGAAGTCTCTAAACTAAACCTCTCCTTACACCTTCTTGTCTGGTCTGCAGAGGCATTTATGTGGATTCACATAAATGCCAGAGATATCCTAGTTACCAGCTTTGTTCTGCTTAACGGCTGAACAAATTTTGTGTTTTTTTTTATGCATAATGAAGCTGCAATGAAAACAAATTTACAGCACAGTGGTGCACTGTCTCATGAATCATGGCCCCTCTGCTGTTTGTATTAAGGTGCAGATCTGGACAGATTTGTTGTTGTGCTACATTATGTGTTATAAATGTGACCGAGACACTAGAAATATTACTCCAAATACTGCCAAGTAAATATGTGGGAGAAAAAAAATGTGTTCTGATGCATTATGACTATTGCTGCTCTTTGAGGTTGAACAAAGTGTTGAATTATGTTGGAGGCTCAGCCACTTTGACTTTGTGGCTGAAGCAGCACAGTGGTTATGAAGACTGACCTTAAAGGAAGCTCAGAGAGCTTGGAAAACACACCTAAGGAACTGGAACAAAATGAGAACGAGATTGTTTACTCATGTATTATAAACACGAGTGCATTAACCTCATTGTGGTTTGGGATTTAGATGCTGTATTTGTGCGAGGTGGGTGTTTGCATGCGGGTAAACATGTGACTGCACATACACTGTAGTATGCATACGTAATCTGCTTATGTGCTTGCATGTAGGTGTGTCATTATGTGTGTGCTTGAGTTTGTGTGTCTCTTCTAAGAAAGAAACCTGCATATGTCAGTCTCTTTTCCTTACAGTGAAAGAACAAAGAACTATTAAAAAGGTTTCATCATAAATAGAAGCCATCTATTTGGGACAGGTGTTCTGTTAAAGCCAGTGGGAACCCACTGGCTAGTCTGCTGACTTAGTCTCTTGGTGCAGATACCAATTTAACCAGCAGATATCTGGGCCAGGACTAAACACAAAACTGTAAACTGCTGTTACACAATAGCCGATGCAAACAGTCTGTTTATTTGCATGAGATCAGTCTACTCAAAAGTGATTGGTCAAAAGTGCTCTGACCACAGCTGCACCACAACCACAGACTAGGAAATGTATCCTAGTCTCATTGTCATTAGTTTATTGATTATTTGGAAGTCACGAAGGTCCAATCAGACCAAATAAATGGCTCGCCAGACAAAATTGACTTAGATAATGAAAACAAAGTAATAGTGGAAATAAAAAGCAAGGAATACATAACTAGAATGTGCTAAGGCGATGTAAAATCCTAAACTTTACACACATCATCTCAAAACTGCCAAGAAATCT